>NW_027411755.1:119658297-121144681 GCF_047663935.1 Musca autumnalis | reverse complement strand
AAATCATCTCCGGTGAACTTTTGTATTGGGAAAGTCATGCCCGGTGAACTTTTGTATTGGGAAAGTCATGCCCGGTGAACTTTTGTATTGGGAAAGTCATGCCCGGCGAACTTTTGTATTGGGAAAGTCATCTCCGGTGAACTTTTGTATTGGGTAAGTCATGCCCGGTGAACTTTTGTATTGGGAAAGTCATGCCCGGTGAACTTTTGTATTGGGAAAGTCATCTCCGGTGAACTTTTGTATTGGGAAAGTCGTGCCCGGTGAACTTTTGTATTGGGAAAGTCATGCCCGGTGAACTTTTGTATTGGGAAAGTCATGCCCGGTGAACTTTTGTATTGGGAAAGTCATCTCCGGTGAACTTTTGTATTGGGAAAGTCATGCCCGGTGAACTTTTGTATTGGGAAAGTCATGCCCGGTGAACTTTTGTATTGGGAAAGTCATCTCCGGTGAACTTTTGTATTGGGAAAGTCATCTCCGGTAAACTTTTGTATGGGAAAAGTCATCTCCGGTGAACTTTTTGTATTGGGAAAGTCATGCCCGGTGAACTTTTTGTATTGGGAAAGCCATGCCCGGTGAACTTCTGTATTGGGAAAGTCATGCCCGGTGAACTTTTCTATTGGGAAAGTCATGCCCGGTGAACTTTTGTATTGGGAAAGTCATGCCCGGTGAACTTTTGTATTGGGAAAGTCATGCCCGGTGAACTTTTGTTTTGGGAAAGTCATGCCCGGTGAACTTTTGTATTGGGAAAGTCATGCCCGGTGAACTTTTGTATTGGGAAAGTCATGTCCGGTGAAATTTGTATTGGGAAAGTCATGCCCGTTGAACTTTTGTATTGGGAAAGTCATGCCCGGTGAACTTTTGTATTGGAAAGTCATGCCCGGTGAACTTTTGTATTGGGAAAGTCATGCCCGGTGAACTTTTGTATTGGGAAAGTCATCTCCGGTGAACTTTTGTATTGGGAAAGTCATGCCCGGTGAAATTTGTATTGGGAAAGTCATGCCCGGTGAAGTTTTTGTATTGGGAAAGTCATGCCCGGTGAACTTTTGTATTGGGAAAGTCGTGCCCGGTGAACTTTTGTATTGGGAAAGTCATCTCCGGTGAACTTTTGTATTGGGAAAATCGTGCCCGGTGAACTTTTGTATGGGAAAAGTCATCTTCGGTGAACTTTTGTATTGGGAAAGTCATGCCCGGTGAACTTTTGTATGGGAAAAGTAATGCCCGGTGATATTTTGTATTGGGAAAGTCATCTCCGGTGAACTTTTCTATGGGAAAAGTCATCTCCGGTGAACTTTTGTATTGGGAAAGTCATGCCCGGTGAACTTTTGTATTGGGAAAGTCATCTCCGGTGAACTTTTGTATTGGGAAAGTCATGCCCGGCGAACTTTTGTATTGGGAAAGTCATGCGCGGTGAACTTTTGTATTGGGAAAGTCATGCCCGGTGAACTTTTGTATTGGGAAAGTCATGCCCGGTGAACTTTTGTATGGGAAAAGTCATCTCCGGTGAACTTTTGTATTGGGAAAGTCATGCCCGGTGAACTTTTGTATTGGGAAAGTCATGCCCGGTGAACTTTTGTATTGGGAATGCCATGCCCGGTGAACTTTTGTTTGGGAAAAGTCATGCCCGGTGATATTTTGTATTGGGAAAGTCATCTCCGGTAAACTTTTCTATGGGAAAAGTCATCTCCGGTGAACTTTTGTATTGGGAAAGTCATGCCCGGTGAACTTTTGTATTGGGAAAGTCATCTCCGGTGAACTTTTGTATTGGGAAATTCGTGCCCGGTGAACTTTTGTATTGGGAAAGTCATGGCCCGGTGAACTTTTCTATTGGGAAAGTCATGCCCGGTGAACTTTTGTATTGCGAAAGTCATCTCCGGTGAACTTTTGTATTGGGAAATTCATGCCCGGTGAACTTTTGTATTGGGAAAGTCATGCCCGGTGAACTTTTGTATTGGGAAATTCATGCCCGGTGAACTTTTGTATTGGGAAAGTCATCTCGGTGAACTTTTGTATGGGAAAAGTCATCTCCGGTGAACTTTTGTATTGGGAAAGTCATGCCTGGTGAACTTTTGTATTGGGAAAGTCATGCCCGGTGAACTTTTGTATTGGGAAAGTCATGCCCGGTGAACTTTTGTAATGGAAAAGTCATGCCCGGTGAACTTTTGTATTGGGAAAGTCATGCCCGGTGAACTTTTGCATTGGGAAAGTCATGCCCGGTGAACTTTTGTATTGGGAAAGTCATGCCCGGTGAACTTTTGTATTGGGAAAGTCATGCCCGGTGAACTTTTGTATTGGGAAAGTCATTCCCGGTGAACTTTTGTATTGGGAAAGTCATCTCCGGTGAACTTTTGTATTGGGAAAGTCATGCCCGGTGAACTTTTGTATTGGAAAAGTCATGCCCGGTGAACTTTTGTATTGGGAAAGTCATGCCCGGTGAACTTTTGTATTGGGAAAGTTATGCCCGGTGAACTTTTGTATTGGGAAAGTCGTGCCCGGTGAACTTTTGTATTGGGAAAGTAATGCCCGGTGAACTTTTGTATTGGGAAAGTCATCTCCGGTGAACTTTTGTATTGGGAAAGTCATGCCCGGTGAACTTTTCTATTGGGAAAGTCATGCCCGGTGAACTTTTGTATTGGGAAAGTCATGCCCGCTGAACTTTTGTATTGGGAAAGGTCGTGCCCGGTGAACTTTTGTATTGGAAAAGTCATGCCCGGTGAACTTTTGTATTGGAAAAGTCATGCCCGGTGAACTTTTGTATTGGGAAAGTCATCTCCGGTGAACTTTTGTATGGGAAAAGTCATCTCCGGTGAACTTTTGTATTGGGAAAGTCATGCCCGGTGAACTTTTGTATTGGGAAAGTCATGCCCGGTGAACTTTTGTATTGGGAAAGTCATGCCCGGTGAACTTTTGTATTGGGAAAGTCATGCCCGGTGAACTTTTGTATTGGGAAAGTCATCTCCGGTGAACTTTTGTATGGGAAAAATCATCTCCGGTGAACTTTTGTATTGGGAAAGTCATGCCCGGTGAACTTTTGTATTGGGAAAGTCATGCCCGGTGAACTTTTGTATTGGGAAAGTCATGCCCGGCGAACTTTTTGTATTGGGAAAGTCATCTCCGGTGAACTTTTGTATTGGGAAAGTCATGCCCGGTGAACTTTTGTATTGGGAAAGTCATGCCCGGTGAACTTTTGTATTGGGAAAGTCATCTCCGGTGAACTTTTGTATTGGGAAAGTCGTGCCCGGTGAACTTTTGTATTGGGAAAGTCATGCCCGGTGAACTTTTGTATTGGGAAAGTCATGCCCGGTGAACTTTTGTATTGGGAAAGTCATCTCCGGTGAACTTTTGTATTGGGAAAGTCATCTCCGGTGAACTTTTGTATGGGAAAAGTCATCTCCGGTAAACTTTTGTATGGGAAAAGTCATCTCCGGTGAACTTTTGTATTGGGAAAGTCATGCCCGGTGAACTTTTGTATTGGGAAAGCCATGCCCGGTGAACTTCTGTATTGGGAAAGTCATGCCCGGTGAACTTTTCTATTGGGAAAGTCATGCCCGGTGAACTTTTGTATTGGGAAAGTCATGCCCGGTGAACTTTTGTATTGGGAAAGTCATGCCCGGTGAACTTTTGTTTTGGGAAAGTCATGCCCGGTGAACTTTTGTATTGGGAAAGTCATGCCCGGTGAACTTTTGTATTGGGAAAGTCATGTCCGGTGAAATTTGTATTGGGAAAGTCATGCCCGTTGAACTTTTGTATTGGAAAGTCATGCCCGGTGAACTTTTGTATTGGGAAAGTCATGCCCGGTGAACTTTTGTATTGGGAAAGTCATGCCCGGTGAACTTTTGTATTGGGAAAGTCATCTCCGGTGAACTTTTGTATTGGGAAAGTCATGCCCGGTGAAATTTGTATTGGGAAAGTCATGCCCGGTGAAGTTTTTGTATTGGGAAAGTCATGCCCGGTGAACTTTTGTATTGGGAAAGTCGTGCCCGGTGAACTTTTGTATTGGGAAAGTCATCTCCGGTGAACTTTTGTATTGGGAAAATCGTGCCCGGTGAACTTTTGTATTGGGAAAGTCATGCCCGGTGAACTTTTCTATTGGGAAAGTCATGCCCGGTGAACTTTTGTATTGGGAAAGTCATGCCCGGTGAACTTTTGTATTGGGAAAGTCATCTCCGGTGAACTTTTGTATTGGGAAAGTCATGCCCGGTGAACTTATGTATTGGGAAAGTCATGCCCGGTGAACTTTTGTATTGGGAAAGTCACGCCCGGTGAACTTTTGTATTGGGAAAGTCATGCCCGGTGAACTTTTGTATTGGGAAAGTCATGCCCGGTGAACTTTTGTATTGGGAAAGTCATGCCCGGTGAACTTTTGTATTGGGAAAGTCATGCCCGGTGAACTTTTGTATTGGGAAAGTCATGCCCGGTGAACTTTTGTATTGGGAAAGTCATCTCCGGTGAACTTTTGTATGGGAAAAGTCATCTCCGGTGAACTTTTGTATTGGGAAAGTCATGCCCGGTGAACTTTTGTATTGGGAAAGTCATGCCCGGTGAACTTTTGTATTGGGAAAGTCATGCCCGGTGAACTTTTGTATTGGGAAAGTCATCTCCGGTGAACTTTTGTATGGGAAAAGTCATCTCCGGTGAACTTTTGTATTGGGAAAGTCATGCCCGGTGAACTTTTGTATTGGGAAAGTCATGCCCGGTGAACTTTTGTATTGGGAAAGTCATGCCCGGTGAACTTTTGTATTGGGAAAGTCATGCCCGGTGAACTTTTGTATTGGGAAAGTCATCTCCGGTGATTTTTTGTATTGGGAAAGTCATGCCCGGTGAACTTTTGTATTGGGAAAGTCATGCCCGGTGAACTTTTGTATTGGGAAAGTCATGCCCGGTGAACTTTTGTATTGGAAAAGTCATGCCCGGTGAACTTTTGTATTGGGAAAGTCATCTCCGGTGAACTTTTGTATGGGAAAAGTCTTCTCCGGTGAACTTTTGTATTGGGAAAGTCATGCCCGGTGAACTTTTGTATGGGAAAAGTCATGCCCGGTGATATTTTGTATTGGGAAAGTTATCTCCGGTGAACTTTTGGTATTGGGAAAGTCATGCCCGGTGAACTTTTGTATTGGGAAAGTCATGCCCGGGGAACTTTTGTATTGGGAAAGTCATGCCCGGTGAACTTTTGTATGGGAAAAGTCATCTCCGGTGAACTTTTGTATTGGGAAAGTCATGCCCGGTGAACTTTTGTATTGGGAAAGTCATGCCCGGTGAACTTTTGTATTGGGAAAGTCATCTCCGGTGAACTTTTGTATTGGGAAAGTCGTGCCCGGTGAACTTTTGTATTGGGAAAGTCATGCCCGGTGAACTTTTGTATTGGGAAAGTCATCTCCGGTGAACTTTTGTATGGGAAAAGTCATCTCCGGTAAACTTTTGTATGGGAAAAGTCATCTCCGGTGAACTTTTGTATTGGGAAAGTCATGCCCGGTGAACTTTTGTATTGGGAAAGTCATGCCCGGTGAACTTTTGTATTGGGAAAGCCATGCCCGGTGAACTTTTGTATTGGGAAAGTCATGCCCGGTGAACTTTTGTATTGGGAAAGTCATGCCCGGTGAACTTTTGTATTGGGAAAGTCATGCCCGGTGAACTTTTGTATTGGGAAAGTCATGCCCGTTGAACTTTTGTATTGGGAAAGTCATGCCCGATGAACTTTTGTATTGGGAAAGTCATGCCCGGTGAACTTTTGTGTTGGGAAAGTCATCTCCGGTGAACTTTTGTATTGGGAAAGTCGTGCCCGGTGAACTTTTCTATTTTGAAAGTCATGCCCGGTGAACTTTTGTATGGGAAAAGTCATCTCCGGTGAACTTTTGTATTGGGAAAGTCATGCCCGGTGAACTTTTGTATTGGGAAAGTCATGCCCGGTGAACTTTTGTATTGGGAAAGTCATGCCCGGTGAACTTTTGTATTGGGAAAGTCATGCCCGGTGAACTTTTGTATTGGGAAAGTCATGCCCGGTGAACTTTTGTATTGGGAAAGTCATGCCCGGTGAACTTTTGTATTGGGAAAGTCATGCCCGGTGAACTTTTGTATTGGGAAAGTCATGCCCGGTGAACTTTTGTATTGGGAAAGTCATGCCCGGTGAACTTTTGTATTGGGAAGGTCATCTCCGGTGAACTTTTGTATTGGGAAAGTCATGCCCGGTGAACTTTTGTATTGGGAAAGTCATGCCCGGTGAACTTTTGTATTGGGAAAGTCATGCCCGGTGAACTTTTGTATTGGGAAAGTCATGCCCGTTGAACTTTTGTATTGGGAAAGTCATGCCCGGTGAACTTTTGTATTGGGAAAGTCATGCCCGGTGAACTTTTGTATAGGGAAAGTCATGCCCGGTGAACTTTTGTATTGGGAAAGTCATCTCCGGTGAACTTTTGTATTGGGAAAGTCATGCCCGGTGAACTTTTGTATTGGGAAAGTCATGCCCGGTGAACTTTTGTATTGGGAAAGTCATGCCCGGTGAACTTCTGTATTGGGAAAGTCGTGCCCGGTGAACTTTTGTATTGGGAAAGTCATGCCCGGTGAACTTTTGTATTGGGAAAGTCATCTCCGGTGAACTTTTGTATTGGGAAAGTCGTGCCCGGTGAACTTTTGTATTGGGAAAGTCATGCCCGGTGAACTTTTCTATTGGGAAAGTCATGCCCGGTGAACTTTTGTATTGGGAAAGTCATGCCCGGGGAACTTTTGTATTGGGAAAGTCATCTCTGGTGAACTTTTGTATTGGGAAAGTCATGCCCGGTGAACTTTTGTATTGGGAAAGTCATGCCCGGTGAACTTTTGTATTGGGAAAGTCATGCCCGGTGAGCTTTTGTATTGGGAAAGTCATCTCCGGTGAACTTTTGTATGGGAAAAGTCATCTCCGGTGAACTTTTGTATTGGGAAAGTCATGCCCGGTGAACTTTTGTATGGGAAAAGTCATGCCCGGTGATATTTTGTATTGGGAAAGTCATCTCCGGTGAACTTTTGTATTGGGAAAGTCATGCCCGGTGAACTTTTGTATTCGGAAAGTCATGCCCGGTGAACTTTTGTATTGGGAAAGTCATGCCCGTTGAACTTTTTGTATTGGGAAAGTCATGCCCGGTGAACTTTTGTATTGGGAAAGTCATGCCCGGTGAACTTTTGTATTGGAAAAGTCATGCCCGGTGAACTTTTGTATTGGGAAAGTCATGCCCGCTGAACTTTTGTATTGGGAAAGTCGTGCCGGTGAACTTTTGTATTGGAAAAGTCATGCCCGGTGAACTTTTGTATTGGAAAAGTCATGCCCGGTGAACTTTTGTATTGGGAAAGTCATCTCCGGTGAACTTTTGTATGGGAAAAGTCATCTCCGGTGAACTTTTGTATTGGGAAAGTCATGCCCGGTGAACTTTTGTATTGGGAAAGTCATGCCCGGTGAACTTTTGTATTGGGAAAGTCATGCCCGGTGAACTTTTGTATTGGAAAGTCATGCCCGGTGAACTTTTGTATTGGGAAAGTCATGCCCGGTGAACTTTTGTATTGGGAAAGTCATGCCCGGTGAACTTTTGTATTGGGAAAGTCATCTCCGGTGAACTTTTGTATGGGAAAAATCATCTCCGGTGAACTTTTGTATTGGGAAAGTCATGCCCGGTGAACTTTTGTATTGGGAAAGTCATGCCCGGTGAACTTTTGTATTGGGAAAGTCATGCCCGGCGAACTTTTGTATTGGGAAAGTCATCTCCGGTGAACTTTTGTATTGGGTAAGTCATGCCCGGTGAACTTTTGTATTGGGAAAGTCATGCCCGGTGAACTTTTGTATTGGGAAAGTCATCTCCGGTGAACTTTTGTATTGGGAAAGTCGTGCCCGGTGAACTTTTGTATTGGGAAAGTCATGCCCGGTGAACTTTTGTATTGGGAAAGTCATGCCCGGTGAACTTTTGTATTGGGAAAGTCATCTCCGGTGAACTTTTGTATTGGGAAAGTCATGCCCGGTGAACTTTTGTATTGGGAAAGTCATGCCCGGTGAACTTTTGTATTGGGAAAGTCATCTCCGGTGAACTTTTGTATTGGGAAAGTCATCTCCGGTAAACTTTTGTATGGGAAAAGTCATCTCCGGTGAACTTTTGTATTGGGAAAGTCATGCCCGGTGAACTTTTGTATTGGGAAAGCCATGCCCGGTGAACTTCTGTATTGGGAAAGTCATGCCCGGTGAACTTTTCTATTGGGAAAGTCATGCCCGGTGAACTTTTGTATTGGGAAAGTCATGCCCGGTGAACTTTTGTATTGGGAAAGTCATGCCCGGTGAACTTTTGTTTTGGGAAAGTCATGCCCGGTGAACTTTTGTATTGGGAAAGTCATGCCCGGTGAACTTTTGTATTGGGAAAGTCATGTCCGGTGAAATTTGTATTGGGAAAGTCATGCCCGTTGAACTTTTGTATTGGGAAAGTCATGCCCGGTGAACTTTTGTATTGGGAAAGTCATGCCCGGTGAACTTTTGTATTGGGAAAGTCATGCCCGGTGAACTTTTGTATTGGGAAAGTCATCTCCGGTGAACTTTTGTATTGGGAAAGTCATGCCCGGTGAAATTTGTATTGGGAAAGTCATGCCCGGTGAAGTTTTTGTATTGGGAAAGTCATGCCCGGTGAACTTTTGTATTGGGAAAGTCGTGCCCGGTGAACTTTTGTATTGGGAAAGTCATCTCCGGTGAACTTTTGTATTGGGAAAATCGTGCCCGGTGAACTTTTGTATGGGAAAAGTCATCTTCGGTGAACTTTTGTATTGGGAAAGTCATGCCCGGTGAACTTTTGTATGGGAAAAGTAATGCCCGGTGATATTTTGTATTGGGAAAGTCATCTCCGGTGAACTTTTCTATGGGAAAAGTCATCTCCGGTGAACTTTTGTATTGGGAAAGTCATGCCCGGTGAACTTTTGTATTGGGAAAGTCATCTCCGGTGAACTTTTGTATTGGGAAAGTCATGCCCGGCGAACTTTTGTATTGGGAAAGTCATGCGCGGTGAACTTTTGTATTGGGAAAGTCATGCCCGGTGAACTTTTGTATTGGGAAAGTCATGCCCGGTGAACTTTTGTATGGGAAAAGTCATCTCCGGTGAACTTTTGTATTGGGAAAGTCATGCCCGGTGAACTTTTGTATTGGGAAAGTCATGCCCGGTGAACTTTTGTATTGGGAATGCCATGCCCGGTGAACTTTTGTTTGGGAAAAGTCATGCCCGGTGATATTTTGTATTGGGAAAGTCATCTCCGGTAAACTTTTCTATGGGAAAAGTCATCTCCGGTGAACTTTTGTATTGGGAAAGTCATGCCCGGTGAACTTTTGTATTGGGAAAGTCATCTCCGGTGAACTTTTGTATTGGGAAATTCGTGCCCGGTGAACTTTTGTATTGGGAAAGTCATGCCCGGTGAACTTTTCTATTGGGAAAGTCATGCCCGGTGAACTTTTGTATTGCGAAAGTCATCTCCGGTGAACTTTTGTATTGGGAAATTCATGCCCGGTGAACTTTTGTATTGGGAAAGTCATGCCCGGTGAACTTTTGTATTGGGAAATTCATGCCCGGTGAACTTTTGTATTGGGAAAGTCATCTCCGGTGAACTTTTGTATGGGAAAAGTCATCTCCGGTGAACTTTTGTATTGGGAAAGTCATGCCTGGTGAACTTTTGTATTGGGAAAGTCATGCCCGGTGAACTTTTGTATTGGGAAAGTCATGCCCGGTGAACTTTTGTAATGGAAAAGTCATGCCCGGTGAACTTTTGTATTGGGAAAGTCATGCCCGGTGAACTTTTGCATTGGGAAAGTCATGCCCGGTGAACTTTTGTATTGGGAAAGTCATGCCCGGTGAACTTTTGTATTGGGAAAGTCATGCCCGGTGAACTTTTGTATTGGGAAAGTCATTCCCGGTGAACTTTTGTATTGGGAAAGTCATCTCCGGTGAACTTTTGTATTGGGAAAGTCATGCCCTGTGAACTTTTGTATTGGAAAAGTCATGCCCGGTGAACTTTTGTATTGGGAAAGTCATGCCCGGTGAACTTTTGTATTGGGAAAGTTATGCCCGGTGAACTTTTGTATTGGGAAAGTCGTGCCCGGTGAACTTTTGTATTGGGAAAGTAATGCCCGGTGAACTTTTGTATTGGGAAAGTCATCTCCGGTGAACTTTTGTATTGGGAAAGTCATGCCCGGTGAACTTTTCTATTGGGAAAGTCATGCCCGGTGAACTTTTGTATTGGGAAAGTCATGCCCGCTGAACTTTTGTATTGGGAAAGTCGTGCCCGGTGAACTTTTGTATTGGAAAAGTCATGCCCGGTGAACTTTTGTATTGGAAAAGTCATGCCCGGTGAACTTTTGTATTGGGAAAGTCATCTCCGGTGAACTTTTGTATGGGAAAAGTCATCTCCGGTGAACTTTTGTATTGGGAAAGTCATGCCCGGTGAACTTTTGTATTGGGAAAGTCATGCCCGGTGAACTTTTGTATTGGGAAAGTCATGCCCGGTGAACTTTTGTATTGGGAAAGTCATGCCCGGTGAACTTTTGTATTGGGAAAGTCATCTCCGGTGAACTTTTGTATGGGAAAAATCATCTCCGGTGAACTTTTGTATTGGGAAAGTCATGCCCGGTGAACTTTTGTATTGGGAAAGTCATGCCCGGTGAACTTTTGTATTGGGAAAGTCATGCCCGGCGAACTTTTGTATTGGGAAAGTCATCTCCGGTGAACTTTTGTATTGGGAAAGTCATGCCCGGTGAACTTTTGTATTGGGAAAGTCATGCCCGGTGAACTTTTGTATTGGGAAAGTCATCTCCGGTGAACTTTTGTATTGGGAAAGTCGTGCCCGGTGAACTTTTGTATTGGGAAAGTCATGCCCGGTGAACTTTTGTATTGGGAAAGTCATGCCCGGTGAACTTTTGTATTGGGAAAGTCATCTCCGGTGAACTTTTGTATTGGGAAAGTCATCTCCGGTGAACTTTTGTATGGGAAAAGTCATCTCCGGTAAACTTTTGTATGGGAAAAGTCATCTCCGGTGAACTTTTGTATTGGGAAAGTCATGCCCGGTGAACTTTTGTATTGGGAAAGCCATGCCCGGTGAACTTCTGTATTGGGAAAGTCATGCCCGGTGAACTTTTCTATTGGGAAAGTCATGCCCGGTGAACTTTTGTATTGGGAAAGTCATGCCCGGTGAACTTTTGTATTGGGAAAGTCATGCCCGGTGAACTTTTGTTTTGGGTAAGTCATGCCCGGTGAACTTTTGTATTGGGAAAGTCATGCCCGGTGAACTTTTGTATTGGGAAAGTCATGTCCGGTGAAATTTGTATTGGGAAAGTCATGCCCGTTGAACTTTTGTATTGGGAAAGTCATGCCCGGTGAACTTTTGTATTGGGAAAGTCATGCCCGGTGAACTTTTGTATTGGGAAAGTCATGCCCGGTGAACTTTTGTATTGGGAAAGTCATCTCCGGTGAACTTTTGTATTGGGAAAGTCATGCCCGGTGAAATTTGTATTGGGAAAGTCATGCCCGGTGAAGTTTTTGTATTGGGAAAGTCATGCCCGGTGAACTTTTGTATTGGGAAAGTCGTGCCCGGTGAACTTTTGTATTGGGAAAGTCATCTCCGGTGAACTTTTGTATTGGGAAAATCGTGCCCGGTGAACTTTTGTATTGGGAAAGTCATGCCCGGTGAACTTTTCTATTGGGAAAGTCATGCCCGGTGAACTTTTGTATTGGGAAAGTCATGCCCGGTGAACTTTTGTATTGGGAAAGTCATCTCCGGTGAACTTTTGTATTGGGAAAGTCATGCCCGGTGAACTTATGTATTGGGAAAGTCATGCCCGGTGAACTTTTGTATTGGGAAAGTCACGCCCGGTGAACTTTTGTATTGGGAAAGTCATGCCCGGTGAACTTTTGTATTGGGAAAGTCATGCCCGGTGAACTTTTGTATTGGGAAAGTCATGCCCGGTGAACTTTTGTATTGGGAAAGTCATGCCCGGTGAACTTTTGTATTGGGAAAGTCATGCCCGGTGAACTTTTGTATTGGGAAAGTCATGCCCGGTGAACTTTTGTATTGGGAAAGTCATCTCCGGTGAACTTTTGTATGGGAAAAGTCATCTCCGGTGAACTTTTGTATTGGGAAAGTCATGCCCGGTGAACTTTTGTATTGGGAAAGTCATGCCCGGTGAACTTTTGTATTGGGAAAGTCATGCCCGGTGAACTTTTGTATTGGGAAAGTCATCTCCGGTGAACTTTTGTATGGGAAAAGTCATCTCCGGTGAACTTTTGTATTGGGAAAGTCATGCCCGGTGAACTTTTGTATTGGGAAAGTCATGCCCGGTGAACTTTTGTATTGGGAAAGTCATGCCCGGTGAACTTTTGTATTGGGAAAGTCATGCCCGGTGAACTTTTGTATTGGGAAAGTCATCTCCGGTGATTTTTTGTATTGGGAAAGTCATGCCCGGTGAACTTTTGTATTGGGAAAGTCATGCCCGGTGAACTTTTGTATTGGGAAAGTCATGCCCGGTGAACTTTTGTATTGGAAAAGTCATGCCCGGTGAACTTTTGTATTGGGAAAGTCATCTCCGGTGAACTTTTGTATGGGAAAAGTCTTCTCCGGTGAACTTTTGTATTGGGAAAGTCATGCCCGGTGAACTTTTGTATGGGAAAAGTCATGCCCGGTGATATTTTGTATTGGGAAAGTTATCTCCGGTGAACTTTTGGTATTGGGAAAGTCATGCCCGGTGAACTTTTGTATTGGGAAAGTCATGCCCGGGGAACTTTTGTATTGGGAAAGTCATGCCCGGTGAACTTTTGTATGGGAAAAGTCATCTCCGGTGAACTTTTGTATTGGGAAAGTCATGCCCGGTGAACTTTTGTATTGGGAAAGTCATGCCCGGTGAACTTTTGTATTGGGAAAGTCATCTCCGGTGAACTTTTGTATTGGGAAAGTCGTGCCCGGTGAACTTTTGTATTGGGAAAGTCATGCCCGGTGAACTTTTGTATTGGGAAAGTCATCTCCGGTGAACTTTTGTATGGGAAAAGTCATCTCCGGTAAACTTTTGTATGGGAAAAGTCATCTCCGGTGAACTTTTGTATTGGGAAAGTCATGCCCGGTGAACTTTTGTATTGGGAAAGTCATGCCCGGTGAACTTTTGTATTGGGAAAGCCATGCCCGGTGAACTTTTGTATTGGGAAAGTCATGCCCGGTGAACTTTTGTATTGGGAAAGTCATGCCCGGTGAACTTTTGTATTGGGAAAGTCATGCCCGGTGAACTTTTGTATTGGGAAAGTCATGCCCGTTGAACTTTTGTATTGGGAAAGTCATGCCCGATGAACTTTTGTATTGGGAAAGTCATGCCCGGTGAACTTTTGTGTTGGGAAAGTCATCTCCGGTGAACTTTTGTATTGGGAAAGTCGTGCCCGGTGAACTTTTCTATTTTGAAAGTCATGCCCGGTGAACTTTTGTATGGGAAAAGTCATCTCCGGTGAACTTTTGTATTGGGAAAGTCATGCCCGGTGAACTTTTGTATTGGGAAAGTCATGCCCGGTGAACTTTTGTATTGGGAAAGTCATGCCCGGTGAACTTTTGTATTGGGAAAGTCATGCCCGGTGAACTTTTGTATTGGGAAAGTCATGCCCGGTGAACTTTTGTATTGGGAAAGTCATGCCCGGTGAACTTTTGTATTGGGAAAGTCATGCCCGGTGAACTTTTGTATTGGGAAAGTCATGCCCGGTGAACTTTTGTATTGGGAAAGTCATGCCCGGTGAACTTTTGTATTGGGAAAGTCATCTCCGGTGAACTTTTGTATTGGGAAAGTCATGCCCGGTGAACTTTTGTATTGGGAAAGTCATGCCCGGTGAACTTTTGTATTGGGAAAGTCATGCCCGGTGAACTTTTGTATTGGGAAAGTCATGCCCGTTGAACTTTTGTATTGGGAAAGTCATGCCCGGTGAACTTTTGTATTGGGAAAGTCATGCCCGGTGAACTTTTGTATAGGGAAAGTCATGCCCGGTGAACTTTTGTATTGGGAAAGTCATCTCCGGTGAACTTTTGTATTGGGAAAGTCATGCCCGGTGAACTTTTGTATTGGGAAAGTCATGCCCGGTGAACTTTTGTATTGGGAAAGTCATGCCCGGTGAACTTCTGTATTGGGAAAGTCGTGCCCGGTGAACTTTTGTATTGGGAAAGTCATGCCCGGTGAACTTTTGTATTGGGAAAGTCATCTCCGGTGAACTTTTGTATTGGGAAAGTCGTGCCCGGTGAACTTTTGTATTGGGAAAGTCATGCCCGGTGAACTTTTCTATTGGGAAAGTCATGCCCGGTGAACTTTTGTATTGGGAAAGTCATGCCCGGGGAACTTTTGTATTGGGAAAGTCATCTCTGGTGAACTTTTGTATTGGGAAAGTCATGCCCGGTGAACTTTTGTATTGGGAAAGTCATGCCCGGTGAACTTTTGTATTGGGAAAGTCATGCCCGGTGAGCTTTTGTATTGGGAAAGTCATCTCCGGTGAACTTTTGTATGGGAAAAGTCATCTCCGGTGAACTTTTGTATTGGGAAAGTCATGCCCGGTGAACTTTTGTATGGGAAAAGTCATGCCCGGTGATATTTTGTATTGGGAAAGTCATCTCCGGTGAACTTTTGTATTGGGAAAGTCATGCCCGGTGAACTTTTGTATTCGGAAAGTCATGCCCGGTGAACTTTTGTATTGGGAAAGTCATGCCCGGTGAACTTTTGTATGGGAAAAGTCATCTCCGGTGAACTTTTGTATTGGGAAAGTCATGCCCGGTGAACTTTTGTATTGGGAAAGTCTGCCCGGTGAACTTTTGTATTGGGAAAGTCATCTCCGGTGAACTTTTGTATTGGGAAAGTCGTGCCCGGTGAACTTTTGTATTGGGAAAGTCATGCCCGGTGAACTTTTCTATTGGGAAAGTCATGCCCGGTGAACTTTTGTATTTGGGAAAGTCATCTCCGGTGAACTTTTGTATTGGGAAAGTCATCTCCGGTGAACTTTTGTATGGGAAAAGTCATCTCCGGTAAACTTTTGTATGGGAAAAGTCATCTCCGGTGAACTTTTGTATTGGGAAAGTCATGCCCGGTGAACTTTTGTATCGGGAAAATCATGCCCGGTGAACTTTTGTATTGGGAAAGCCATGCCCGGTGAACTTTTGTATTGGGAAAGTCATGCCCGGTGAACTTTTGTATTGGGAAAGTCATGCCCGGTGAACTTTTGTATTGGGAAAGTCATGCCCGGTGAACATTTGTATTGGGAAAGTCATGCCCGGTGAACTTTTGTATTGGGAAAGTCATGCCCGGTGAACTTTTGTATTGGGAAAGTCATGCCCGGTGAACTTTTGTATTGGGAAAGTCATGCCCGGTGAACTATTGTATTGGGAAAGTCATGCCCGGTGAACTTTTGTATTGGGAAAGTCATGCCCGGTGAACTTTTGTATTGGGAAAGTCATGCCCGGTGAACTTTTGTATTGGGAAAGTCATCTCCGGTGAACTTTTGTATGGGAAAAGTCATCTCCGGTGAACTTTTGTATTGGGAAAGTCATGCCCGGTGAACTTTTGTATTGGGAAAGTCATGCCCGGTGAACTTTTGTATTGGGAAAGTCATGCCCGGTGAACTTTTGTATTGGGAAAGTCATGCCCGGTGAACTTTTGTATGGGAAAAGTCATCTCCGGTGAACTTTTGTATTGGGAAAGTTATGCCCGGTGAACTTTTGTATTGGGAAAGTCATGCCCGGTGAACTTTTGTATTGGGAAAGTCATCTCCGGTGAACTTTTGTATTGGGAAAGTCGTGCCCGGTGAACTTTTGTATTGGGAAAGTCATGCCCGGTGAACTTTTCTATTGGGAAAGTCATGCCCGGTGAACTTTTGTATTGGGAAAGTCATCTCCGGTGAACTTTTGTATTGGGAAAGTCATCTCCGGTGAACTTTTGTATGGGAAAAGTCATCTCCGGTAAACTTTTGTATGGGAAAAGTCATCTCCGGTGAACTTTTGTATTGGGAAAGTCATGCCCGGTGAACTTTTGTATTGGGAAAGTCATGCCCGGTGAACTTTTGTATTGGGAAAGCCATGCCCGGTGAACTTTTGTATTGGGAAAGTCATGCCCGGTGAACTTTTGTATTGGGAAAGTCATGCCCGGTGAACTTATGTATTGGGAAAGTCATGCCCGGTGAACTTTTGTACTGGGAAAGTCATGCCCGTTGAACTTTTGTATTGGGAAAGTCATGCCCGGTGAACTTTTGTATTGGGAAAGTCATGCCCGGTGAACTTTTGTATTGGGAAAGTCATGCCCGGTGAACTTTTGTATTGGGAAAGTCATCTCCGGTGAACTTTTGTATTGGGAAAGTCATGCCCGGTGAACTTTTGTATTGGGAAAGTCATGCCCGGTGAACTTTTGTATTGGGAAAGTCATCTCCGGTGAACTTTTGTATTGGGAAAGTCATGCCCGGTGAACTTTTGTATTGGGAAAGTCATGACTGGTGAACTTTGTATTGGGAAAGTCATGCCCGGTGAACTTTTGTATTGGGAAAGTCATGCCCGGTGAACTTTTGTATTGGGAAAGTCGTGCCCGTTGAACTTTTGTATTGGGAAAGTCATGCCCGGTGAACTTTTGTATTGGGAAAGTCATGCCCGGTGAAGTTTTGTATTGGGAAAGTCATGCCCGGTGAACTTTTGTATTGGGAAAGTCATCTCCGGTGAAATTTTGTATTGGGAAAGTCATGCCCGGTGAACTTTTGTATTGGGAAAGTCATGCCCGGTGAACTTTTGTATTGGGAAAGTCGTGCCCGGTGAACTTTTGTATTGGGAAAGTCATGCCCGGTGAACTTTTGTATTGGGAAAGTCGTGCCCGTTGAACTTTTGTATTGGGAAAGTCATGCCCGGTGAACTTTTGTATTGGGAAAGTCATGCCCGGTGAAGTTTTGTATTGGGAAAGTCATGCCCGGTGAACTTTTGTATTGGGAAAGTCATCTCCGGTGAACTTTTGTATTGGGAAAGTCATCTCCGGTGAACTTTTGTATTGGGAAAGTCGTGCCCGGTGAACTTTTGTATTGGGAAAGTCATGCCCGGTGAACTTTTCTATTGGGAAAGTCATGCCCGGTGAACTTTTGTATTGGGAAAGTCATGCCCGGTGAACTTTTGTATTGGGAAAGTCACCTCCGGTGAACTTTTGTATTGGGAAAGTCATCTCCGGTGAACTTTTGTATTGGGAAAGTCATGCCCGGTGAACTTTTGTATTGGGAAAGTCATGCCCGGTGAACTTTTGTATTGGGAAAGTCATGCCCGGTGAACTTTTGTATTGGGAAAGTCATGCCCGTTGAACTTTTGTATTGGGAAAGTCATGCCCGGTGAACTTTTGTATTGGGAAAGTCATGCCCGGTGAACTTTTGTATAGGGAAAGTCATGCCCGGTGAACTTTTGTATTGGGAAAGTCATCTCCGGTGAACTTTTGTATTGGGAAAGTCATGCCCGGTGAACTTTTGTATTGGGAAAGTCATGCCCGGTGAACTTTTGTATTGGGAAAGTCATGCCCGGTGAACTTCTGTATTGGGAAAGTCGTGCCCGGTGAACTTTTGTATTGGGAAAGTCATGCCCGGTGAACTTTTGTATTGGGAAAGTCATCTCCGGTGAACTTTTGTATTGGGAAAGTCGTGCCCGGTGAACTTTTGTATTGGGAAAGTCATGCCCGGTGAACTTTTCTATTGGGAAAGTCATGCCCGGTGAACTTTTGTATTGGGAAAGTCATGCCCGGGGAACTTTTGTATTGGGAAAGTCATCTCTGGTGAACTTTTGTATTGGGAAAGTCATGCCCGGTGAACTTTTGTATTGGGAAAGTCATGCCCGGTGAACTTTTGTATTGGGAAAGTCATGCCCGGTGAGCTTTTGTATTGGGAAAGTCATCTCCGGTGAACTTTTGTATGGGAAAAGTCATCTCCGGTGAACTTTTGTATTGGGAAAGTCATGCCCGGTGAACTTTTGTATGGGAAAAGTCATGCCCGGTGATATTTTGTATTGGGAAAGTCATCTCCGGTGAACTTTTGTATTGGGAAAGTCATGCCCGGTGAACTTTTGTATTCGGAAAGTCATGCCCGGTGAACTTTTGTATTGGGAAAGTCATGCCCGGTGAACTTTTGTATGGGAAAAGTCATCTCCGGTGAACTTTTGTATTGGGAAAGTCATGCCCGGTGAACTTTTGTATTGGGAAAGTCTGCCCGGTGAACTTTTGTATTGGGAAAGTCATCTCCGGTGAACTTTTGTATTGGGAAAGTCGTGCCCGGTGAACTTTTGTATTGGGAAAGTCATGCCCGGTGAACTTTTCTATTGGGAAAGTCATGCCCGGTGAACTTTTGTATTTGGGAAAGTCATCTCCGGTGAACTTTTGTATTGGGAAAGTCATCTCCGGTGAACTTTTGTATGGGAAAAGTCATCTCCGGTAAACTTTTGTATGGGAAAAGTCATCTCCGGTGAACTTTTGTATTGGGAAAGTCATGCCCGGTGAACTTTTGTATCGGGAAAATCATGCCCGGTGAACTTTTGTATTGGGAAAGCCATGCCCGGTGAACTTTTGTATTGGGAAAGTCATGCCCGGTGAACTTTTGTATTGGGAAAGTCATGCCCGGTGAACTTTTGTATTGGGAAAGTCATGCCCGGTGAACATTTGTATTGGGAAAGTCATGCCCGGTGAACTTTTGTATTGGGAAAGTCATGCCCGGTGAACTTTTGTATTGGGAAAGTCATGCCCGGTGAACTTTTGTATTGGGAAAGTCATGCCCGGTGAACTATTGTATTGGGAAAGTCATGCCCGGTGAACTTTTGTATTGGGAAAGTCATGCCCGGTGAACTTTTGTATTGGGAAAGTCATGCCCGGTGAACTTTTGTATTGGGAAAGTCATCTCCGGTGAACTTTTGTATGGGAAAAGTCATCTCCGGTGAACTTTTGTATTGGGAAAGTCATGCCCGGTGAACTTTTGTATTGGGAAAGTCATGCCCGGTGAACTTTTGTATTGGGAAAGTCATGCCCGGTGAACTTTTGTATTGGGAAAGTCATGCCCGGTGAACTTTTGTATGGGAAAAGTCATCTCCGGTGAACTTTTGTATTGGGAAAGTTATGCCCGGTGAACTTTTGTATTGGGAAAGTCATGCCCGGTGAACTTTTGTATTGGGAAAGTCATCTCCGGTGAACTTTTGTATTGGGAAAGTCGTGCCCGGTGAACTTTTGTATTGGGAAAGTCATGCCCGGTGAACTTTTCTATTGGGAAAGTCATGCCCGGTGAACTTTTGTATTGGGAAAGTCATCTCCGGTGAACTTTTGTATTGGGAAAGTCATCTCCGGTGAACTTTTGTATGGGAAAAGTCATCTCCGGTAAACTTTTGTATGGGAAAAGTCATCTCCGGTGAACTTTTGTATTGGGAAAGTCATGCCCGGTGAACTTTTGTATTGGGAAAGTCATGCCCGGTGAACTTTTGTATTGGGAAAGCCATGCCCGGTGAACTTTTGTATTGGGAAAGTCATGCCCGGTGAACTTTTGTATTGGGAAAGTCATGCCCGGTGAACTTATGTATTGGGAAAGTCATGCCCGGTGAACTTTTGTACTGGGAAAGTCATGCCCGTTGAACTTTTGTATTGGGAAAGTCATGCCCGGTGAACTTTTGTATTGGGAAAGTCATGCCCGGTGAACTTTTGTATTGGGAAAGTCATGCCCGGTGAACTTTTGTATTGGGAAAGTCATCTCCGGTGAACTTTTGTATTGGGAAAGTCATGCCCGGTGAACTTTTGTATTGGGAAAGTCATGCCCGGTGAACTTTTGTATTGGGAAAGTCATCTCCGGTGAACTTTTGTATTGGGAAAGTCATGCCCGGTGAACTTTTGTATTGGGAAAGTCATGACTGGTGAACTTTGTATTGGGAAAGTCATGCCCGGTGAACTTTTGTATTGGGAAAGTCATGCCCGGTGAACTTTTGTATTGGGAAAGTCGTGCCCGTTGAACTTTTGTATTGGGAAAGTCATGCCCGGTGAACTTTTGTATTGGGAAAGTCATGCCCGGTGAAGTTTTGTATTGGGAAAGTCATGCCCGGTGAACTTTTGTATTGGGAAAGTCATCTCCGGTGAAATTTTGTATTGGGAAAGTCATGCCCGGTGAACTTTTGTATTGGGAAAGTCATGCCCGGTGAACTTTTGTATTGGGAAAGTCGTGCCCGGTGAACTTTTGTATTGGGAAAGTCATGCCCGGTGAACTTTTGTATTGGGAAAGTCGTGCCCGTTGAACTTTTGTATTGGGAAAGTCATGCCCGGTGAACTTTTGTATTGGGAAAGTCATGCCCGGTGAAGTTTTGTATTGGGAAAGTCATGCCCGGTGAACTTTTGTATTGGGAAAGTCATCTCCGGTGAACTTTTGTATTGGGAAAGTCATCTCCGGTGAACTTTTGTATTGGGAAAGTCGTGCCCGGTGAACTTTTGTATTGGGAAAGTCATGCCCGGTGAACTTTTCTATTGGGAAAGTCATGCCCGGTGAACTTTTGTATTGGGAAAGTCATGCCCGGTGAACTTTTGTATTGGGAAAGTCACCTCCGGTGAACTTTTGTATTGGGAAAGTCATCTCCGGTGAACTTTTGTATGGGAAAAGTCATCTCCGGTGAACTTTTGTATTGGGAAAGTCATGCCCGGTGAACTTTTGTATGGGAATAGTCATGCCCGGTGAACTTTTGTATGGGAAAAGTCATCTCCGGTGAACTTTTGTATTGGGAAAGTCATGCCCGGTGAACTTTTGTATGGGAATAGTCATGCCCGGTGAACTTTTGTATGGGAAAAGTCATCTCCGGTGAACTTTTGTATTGGGAAAGTCATGCCCGGTGAACTTTTGTATTCGGAAAGTCATGCCCGGTGAACTTTTGTATTGGGAAAGTCATGCCCGGTGAACTTTTGTATGGGAAAAGTCATCTCCGGTGAACTTTTATATTAAGAAAGTCATGCCCGGTGAACTTTTGTATTGGGAAAGTCATGTCCGGTGAACTTTTGTATTGGGAAAGTCGTGCCCGGTGAACTTTTGTATTGGGAAAGTCATGCCCGGTGAACTTTTCTATTGGGAAAGTCATGCCCGGTGAACTTTTGTATTTGGGAAAGTCATCTCCGGTGAACTTTTGTATTGGGAAAGTCATCTCCGGTGAACTTTTGTATGGGAAAAGTCATCTCCGGTAAACTTTTGTATGGGAAAAGTCATCTCCGGTGAACTTTTGTATTGGGAAAGTCATGCCCGGTGAACTTTTGTATCATGAAAATCATGCCCGGTGAACTTTTGTATTGGGAAAGCCATGCCCGGTGAACTTTTGTATTGGGAAAGTCATGCCCGGTGAACTTTTGTATTGGGAAAGTCATGCCCGGTGAACTTTTGTATTGGGAAAGTCATGCCCGGTGAACTTTTGTATTGGGAAAGTCATGCCCGGTGAACTTTTGTATTGGGAAAGTCATGCCCGGTGAACTTTTGTATTGGGAAAGTCATGCCCGGTGAACTTTTGTACTGGGAAAGTCATGCCCGGTGAACTTTTTTATTGGGAAAGTCATGCCCGGTGAACTTTTGTATTGGGAAAGTCATGCCCGGTGAAGTTTTGTATTGGGAAATTCGTGCCCGGTGAACTTTTGTATTGGGAAAGTCATGCCCGGTGAACTTTTGTATTGGGAAAGTCATGCCCGGTGAACTTTTCTATTGGGAAAGTCATGCCCGGTGAACTTTTGTATTGGGAAAGTCATGTCCGGTGAACTTTTGTATTGGGAAAGTCATGCCCGGTGAACTTTTGTATTTGGAAAGTCATGCCCGGTGAACTTTTGTATTGGGAAAATCATCTCCGGTGAACTTTTGTATGGGTGAAGTTTTGTATTGGGAAAGTCATGCCCGGTGAACTTTTGTATTGGGAAAGTCATGCCCGGTGAACTTCAGTATTGGGAAAGTCATGCCCGGTAAACTTTTGTATTGGGAAAGTCATGCCCGGTGAACTTTTGTATTGGGAAAGTCGTGCCCGGTGAACTTTTGTATTGGGAAAGTCATGCCCGGTGAACTTTTGTATTGGGAAAGTCATGCCCGGTGAACTTTTGTATTGGGAAAGTCATGCCCGGTGAACTTCCGTATTGGGAAAGTCATGCCCGGTGAACTTTTGTATTGGGAAAGTCATGCCCGGTGAACTTTTGTATTGGGAAAGTCATGCCCGGTGAACTTTTGTATTGGGAAAGTCGTGCCCGGTGAACTTTTGTATTGGGAAGTCATGCCCGGTGAACTTTTGTATTGGGAAAGTCATGCCCGGTGAACTTTTGTATTGGGAAAGTCATGCCCGGTGAACTTTTGTATTGGGAAAGTCGTGCCCGGTGAACTTTTGTATTGGGAAAGTCATGCCCGGTGAACTTTTGTATTGGGAAAGTCATCTCCGGTGATCTTTTGTATGGGAAAAGTCATTTTCGGTGAACTTTTGTATTGGGAAAGTCATGCCCGGTGAACTTTTGTATGGGAAAAGTCATGTCCGGTGATATTTTGTATTGGGAAAGTCATCTCCGTTGAACTTTTGTATTGGGAAAGTCGTGCCCGGTGAACTTTTGTATTGGGAAAGTCATGCCCGGTGAACTTTTGTATTGGGAAAGTCATGCCCGGTGAACTTTTGTATGGGAAAAGTCATCTCCGGTGAACTTTTGTATTGGGAAAGTCATGCCCGGTGAACTTTTGTATTGGGAAAGTCATGCCCGGTGAACTTTTGTATTGGGAAAGTCATCTCCGGTGAACTTTTGTATTGGGAAAGTCGTGCCCGGTGAACTTTTGTATTGGGAAAGTCATGCCCGGTGAACTTTTCTATTGGGAAAGTCATGCCCGGTGAACTTTTGTATTTGGGAAAGTCATCTCCGGTGAACTTTTGTATTGGGAAAGTCATCTCCGGTGAACTTTTGTATGGGAAAAGTCATCTCCGGTAAACTTTTGTATGGGAAAAGTCATCTCCGGTGAACTTTTGTATTGGGAAAGTCATGCCCGGTGAACTTTTGTATCGGGAAAATCATGCCCGGTGAACTTTTGTATTGGGAAAGTCATGCCCGGTGAACTTTTGTATTGGGAAAGTCATGCCCGGTGAACTTTTGTATTGGGAAAGTCATGCCCGGTGAACTTTTGTATTGGGAAAGTCATGCCCGGTGAACTTTTGTATTGGGAATGTCATGCCCGGTGAACTTTTGTATTGGGAAAGTCATGCCCGGTGAACTTTTGTATTGGGAAAGTCATGCCCGGTGAACTTTTGTATTGGGAAAGTCATGCCCGGTGAACTTTTGTATTGGGAAAGTCATGCCCGGTGAACTTCCGTATTGGGAAAGTCATTCCCGGTGAACTTTTGTATTGGGAAAGTCATGCCCGGTGAACTTTTGTATTGGGACAGTCATGCCCGGTGAACTTTTGTATTGGGAAAGTCGTGGCCGGTGAACTTTTGTATTGGGAAAGTCATGCCCGGTGAACTTTTGTATTGGGAAAGTCATGCCCGGTGAACTTTTGTATTGGGAAAGTCATGCCCGGTGAACTTTTGTATTGGGAAAGTCGTGCCCGGTGAACTTTTGTATGGGAAAAGTCATGCCCGGTGATATTTTGTATTGCGAAAGTCATCTCCGGTGAACTTTTGTATTGGGAAAGTCATGCCCGGTGAACTTTTGTATTGGGAAAGTCATGCCCGGTGAACTTTTGTATTGGGAAAGTCATCTCCGGTGAACTTTTGTATTGGGAAAGTCATGCCCGGTGAACTTTTGTATTGGGAAAGTCATGCCCGGTGAACTTTTGTATTGGGAAAGTCATCTCCGGTGAACTTTTGTATGGGAAAAGTCATTTCCGGTGAACTTTTTTATTGGGAAAGTCATGCCCGGTGAACTTTTGTATGGGAAAAGTCATGCCCGGTGATATTTTGTATTGGGAAAGTCATCTCCGTTGAACTTTTGTATTGGGAAAGTCGTGCCCGGTGAACTTTTGTATTGGGAAAGTCATGCCCGGTGAACTTTTGTATTGGGAAAGTCATGCCCGGTGAACTTTTGTATGGGAAAAGTCATCTCCGGTGAACTTTTGTATTGGGAAAGTCATGCCCGGTGAACTTTTGTATTGGGAAAGTCATGCCCGGTGAACTTTTGTATTGGGAAAGTCATCTCCGGTGAACTTTTGTATTGGGAAAGTCATGCCCGGTGAACTTTTGTATTTGGGAAAGTCATCTCCGGTGAACTTTTGTATTGGGAAAGTCATCTCCGGTGAACTTTTGTATAGGAAAAGTCATCTCCGGTAAACTTTTGTATGGGAAAAGTCATCTCCGGTGAACTTTTGTATTGGGAAAGTCATGCCCGGTGAACTTTTGTATCGGGAAAATCATGCCCCGTGAACTTTTGTATTGGGAAAGTCATGCCCGGTGAACTTTTGTATTGGGAAAGTCATGCCCGGTGAACTTTTGTATTGGGAAAGTCATGCCCGGTGAACTTTTGTATTGGGAAAGTCATGCCCGGTGAACTTTTGTATTGGGAATGTCATGCCCGGTGAACTTTTGTATTGGGAAAGTCATGCCGGGTGAACTTTTGTATTGGGAAAGTCATGCCCGGTGAACTTTTGTATTGGGAAAGTCATGCCCGGTGAACTTTTGTATTGCGAAAGTCATGCCCGGTGAACTTTTGTACTGGGAAAGTCATGCCCGGTGAACTTTTGTATTGGGAAAGTCATGCCCGGTGAACTTTTGTATTGGGAAAGTCATGCCCGGTGAACTTTTGTATTGGGAAAGTAGTGCCCGGTGAACTTTTGTATTGGGAAAGTCATGCCCGGTGAACTTTTGTATTGGGAAAGTCATGCCCGGTGAACTTTTCTATTGGGAAAGTCATGCCCGGTGAACTTTTGTATTGGGAAAGTCATGCCCGGTGAACTTTTGTATTGGGAAAGTCATGCCCGGTGAACTTTTGTATTTGGAAAGTCATGCCCGGTGAACTTTTGTATTGGGAAAGTCATCTCCGGTGAACTTTTGTATTGGGAAAGTCATGCCCGGTGAACTTTTGTATTGGGAAAGTCATGCCCGGTGAACTTTTGTATTGGGAAAGTCATGCCCGGTGAACTTCTGTATTGGGAAAGTCATGCCCGGTGAACTTTTGTATTGGGAAAGTCATGCCCGGTGAACTTTTGTATTCGGAAAGTCATGCCCGGTGAACTTTTGTATTGGGAAAGTCATGCCCGGTGAACTTTTGTATTGGGAAAGTCATGCCCGGTGAACTTTTGTATTGGGAAAGTCATCTCCGGCGAACTTTTGTATTGGGAAAGTCATGCCCGGTGAACTTTTGTATTGGGAAAGTCATGCCCGGTGAACTTTTGTATTGGGAAAGTCATGCCCGGTGAACTTTTGTATTGGGAAAGTCAAGCCCGGTGAACTTTTGTATTGGGAAAGTCGTGCCCGGTGAACTTTTGTATTGGGAAAGTCATGCCCGGTGAACTTTTGTATTGGGAAAGTCATCTCCGGTGAACTTTTGTATTGGGAAAGTCGTGCCCGGTGAACTTTTGTATTGGGAAAGTCATGTCCGGTGAACTTTTCTATTGGGAAAGTCATGCCCGGTGAACTTTTGTATTGGGAAAGTCATGCCCGGTGAACTTTTGTATTGGGAAAGTCGTGCCCGGTGAACTTTTGTATTGGGAAAGTCATCTCCGGTGAAATTTTGTATTGGGAAAGTCGTGCCCGGTGAAATTTTGTATGGGCAAAGTCATCTCCGGTGAACTTTTCTATTGGGAAAGTCATGCCCGGTGAACTTTTGTATTGGGAAAGTCATGCCCGGTGAACTTTTGTATTGGGAAAGTCATGCCCGGTGAACTTTTGTATTGGGAAAGTCAAGCCCGGTGAACTTTTGTATTGGGAAAGTCGTGCCCGGTGAACTTTTGTATTGGGAAAGTCATGCCCGGTGAACTTTTGTATTGGGAAAGTCATCTCCGGTGAACTTTCGTATTGGGAAAGTCGTGCCCGGTGAACTTTTGTATTGGGAAAGTCATGTCCGGTGAACTTTTCTATTGGGAAAGTCATGCCCGGTGAACTTTTGTATTGGGAAAGTCATGCCCGGTGAACTTTTGTATTGGGAAAGTCGTGCCCGGTGAACTTTTGTATTGGGAAAGTCATGCCCGGTGAACTTTTGTATTGGGAAAGTCATGCCCGGTGAACTTTTGTATTGGGAAAGTCGTGCCCGGTGAACTTTTGTATTGGGAAAGTCATGCCCGGTGAACTTTTGTATTGGGAAAGTCATCTCCGGTGAACTTTTGTATTGGGAAAGTCGTGCCCGGTGAACTTTTGTATTGGGAAAGTCATGTCCGGTGAACTTTTCTTTTGGGAAAGTCATGCCCGGTGAACTTTTGTATTGGGAAAGTCATGCCCGGTGAACTTTTGTATTGGGAAAGTCGTGCCCGGTGAAATTTTGTATGGGAAAAGTCATCTCCGGTGAACTTTTGTATTGGGAAAGTCATCTCCGGCGAACTTTTGTATTGGGAAAGTCATGCCCGGTGAACTTTTGTATTGGGAAAGTCATGCCCGGTGAACTTTTGTATTGGGAAAGTCATGCCCGGTGAACTTTTGTATTGGGAAAGTCAAGCCCGGTGAACTTTTGTATTGGGAAAGTCGTGCCCGGTGAACTTTTGTATTGGGAAAGTCATGCCCGGTGAACTTTTGTATTGGGAAAGTCATCTCCGGTGAACTTTTGTATTGGGAAAGTCGTGCCCGGTGAACTTTTGTATTGGGAAAGTCATGTCCGGTGAACTTTTCTATTGGGAAAGTCATGCCCGGTGAACTTTTGTATTGGGAAAGTCATGCCCGGTGAACTTTTGTATTGGGAAAGTCATGCCCGGTGAAATTTTGTATTGGGAAAGTCATGCCCGGTGAACTTTTGTATTGGGAAAGTCATGCCCGGTGAACTTTTGTATTGGGAAAGTCATGCCCGGTGAACTTTTGTATTGGGAAAGTCATGCCCGGTGAACTTTTGTATTGGGAAAGTCATGCCCGGTGAACTTTTGTATTGGGAAAGTCATGCCCGGTGAACTTTTGTATTGGGAAAGTCATGCCCGGTGAACTTTTGTATTGGGAAAGTCATGCCCGGTGAACTTTTGTATTGGGAAAGTCATGCCCGGTGAACTTTTGTATTGGGAAAGTCGTGCCCGGTGAACTTTTGTATTGGGAAAGTCATGCCCGGTGAACTTTTGTATTGGGAAAGTCATGCCCGGTGAACTTTTGTATTGGGAAAGTCGTGCCCGGTGAACTTTTGTATTGGGAAAGTCATGCCCGGTGAACTTTTGTATTGGGAAAGTCGTGCCCGGTGAACTTTTGTATTGGGAAAGTCATGCCCGGTGAACTTTTGTATTGGGAAAGTCATCTCCGGTGAACTTTTGTATGGGAAAAGTCATCTCCGGTGAACTTTTGTATTGGGAAAGTCATCTCCGGTGAACTTTTGTATGGGAAAAGTCATGCCCGGTGATATTTTGTATTGGGAAAGTCATCTCCGGTGAACTTTTGTATTGGAAAAGTCATCTCCGGTGAACCTTTGTATGGGAAAAGTCATCTCCAGTGAACTTTTGTATTGAGAAAGTCATGCCCGGTGAACTTTTGTATTGGGAAAGTCGTGCCCGGTGAACTTTTGTATTGGGAAAGTCATGTCCGGTGAACTTTTGTATTGGGAAAGTCGTGCCCGGTGAACTTTTGTATTGGGAAAGTCATGCCCGGTGAACTTTTGTATTGGGAAAGTCATCTCCGGTTAACTTTTGTATGGGAAAAGTCATCTCCGGTGAACTTTTGTATTGGGAAAGTCATCTCCGGTGAACTTTTGTATGGGAAAAGTCATGCCCGGTGATATTTTGTATTGGGAAAGTCATCTCCGGTGAACTTTTGTATTGGAAAAGTCATCTCCGGTGAACTTTTGTATGGGAAAAGTCATGTCCGCTGAACTTTTGTATTGGGAATGTCATGCCCGGTGAACTTTTGTATTGGGAAAGTCATGCCCGGTGAACTTTTGTATTACGAAAGTCATCTCCGGTGAACTTTTGTATGGGAAAAGTCATCTCCGGTGAACTTTTGTATTGGGAAAGTCATGCCCGGTGAACTTTTGTATTGGAAAAGTCATGCCCGGTGAACTTTTGTATTGGGAAAGTCATGCCCGGTGAACTTTTGTATTGGGAAAGTCATGCCCGGTGAACTTTTGTGTTGGGAAAGTCATGCCCGGTGAACTTTTGTATTGGGAAAGTCGTGTCCGGTGAACTTTTGTATTGGGAAAGTCATGCCCGGTGAACTTTTGTATTGGGAAAGTCATGCCCGGTGAACTTTTGTATTGGGAAAGTCATGCCCGGTGAACTTTTGTATTGGGAAAGTCATGCCCGGTGAACTTTTGTATTGGGAAAGTCATGCCCGGTGAACTTTTCTATTGGGAAAGTCATGCCCGGTGAACTTTTGTATTGGGAAAGTCATGCCCGGTGAACTTTTGTATTGGGAAAGTCATGCCCGGTGAACTTTTGTATTGGGAAAGTCATGCCCGGTGAACTTTTGTATTGGGAAAGTCATGCCCGGTGAACTTTTGTATTGGGAAAGTCATCTCCTGTGAACTTTTGTATTGGGAAAGTCATGCCCGGTGAACTTTTGTATTGGGAAAGTCATGTCCGGTGAACTTTTGTATTGGGAAAGTCATGCCCGGTGAACTTTTGTATTGGGAAAGTCATGCCCGGTGAACTTTTGTATTGGTAAAGTCATCTCCGGTGAACTTTTGTATGGGAAAAGTCATCTCCGGTGAACTTTTGTATTGGGAAAGTCATGCCCGGTGAACTTTTGTATTGGGAAAGTCATCTCCGGTGAACTTTTGTATTGGGAAAGTCGTGCCCGGTGAACTTTTGTATTGGGAAAGTCATGCCCGGTGAACTTTTCTATTGGGAAAGTCATGCCCGGTGAACTTTTGTATTGCGAAAGTCATCTCCGGTGAACTTTTGTATTGGGAAAGTCATGCCCGGTGAACTTTTGTATTGGGAAAGTCATGCCCGGTGAACTTTTGTATTCGGAAAGTCATGCCCGGTGAACTTTTGTATTGGGAAAGTCATGTCCGGTGAACTTTTCTATTGGGAAAGTCATGCCCGGTGAACTTTTGTATTGGGAAAGTCATGCCCGGTGAACTTTTGTATTGGGAAAGTCGTGCCCGGTGAACTTTTGTATTGGGAAAGTCATGCCCGGTGAACTTTTGTATTGGGAAAGTCATCTCCGGTGAAATTTTGTATGGGAAAAGTCATCTCCGGTGAACTTTTGTATTGGGAAAGTCATGCCCGGTGAACTTTTGTATTGGGAAAGTCATGCCCGGTGAACTTTTGTATTGGGAAAGTCATGCCCGGTGAACTTTTGTATTGGGAAAGTCATGCCCGGTGAACTTTTGTATTGGGAAAGTCATGCCCGGTGAACTTTTGTATTGGGAAAGTCATCTCCGGTGAACTTGTGTATGGGAAAAGTCATCTCCGGCGAACTTTTGTATTGGGAAAGTCATGCCCGGTGAACTTTTGTATTGGGAAAGTCATGCCCGGTGAACTTTTGTATTGGGAAAGTCATGCCCGGTGAACTTTTGTATTGGAAAAGTCATGCCCGGTGAACTTTTGTATTGGGAAAGTCATCTCCGGTGAACTTTTGTATTGGGAAAGTCGTGCCCGGTGAACTTTTGTATTGGGAAAGTCATGTCCGGTGAACTTTTCTATTGGGAAAGTCATGCCCGGTGAACTTTTGTATTGGGAAAGTCATGCCCGGTGAACTTTTGTATTGGGAAAGTCGTGCCCGGTGAACTTTTGTATTGGGAAAGTCATGCCCGGTGAACTTTTGTATTGGGAAAGTCATCTCCGGTGAAATTTTGTATGGGAAAAGTCATCTCCGGTGAACTTTTGTATTGGGAAAGTCATGCCCGGTGAACTTTTGTATTGGGAATGTCATGCCCGGTGAACTTTTGTATTGGGAAAGTCATGCCCGGTGAACTTTTGTATTGGGAAAGTCATGTCCGGTGAACTTTTGTATTGGGAAAGTCATGCCCGGTGAACTTTTGTATTGGGAAAGTCATGCCCGGTGAACTTTTGTATTGGGAAAGTCATGCCCGGTGAACTTTTGTATTGGGAAAGTCATGCCCGGTGAACTTTTGTATTGGGAAAGTCATGCCCGGTGAACTTTTGTATTGGGAAAGTCATGCCCGGTGAACTTTTGTATTGGGAAAGTCATGCCCGGTGAACTTTTGTATTGGGAAAGTCATCTCCGGTGAACTTGTGTATGGGAAAAGTCATCTCCGGCGAACTTTTGTATTGGGAAAGTCATGCCCGGTGAACTTTTGTATTGGGAAAGTCATGCCCGGTGAACTTTTGTATTGGGAAAGTCATGCCCGGTGAACTTTTGTATTGGGAAAGTCATGCCCGGTGAACTTTTGTATTGGGAAAGTCATGCCCGGTGAACTTTTGTATTGGGAAAGTCATCTCCGGTGAACTTTTGTATTGGGAAAGTCGTGCCCGGTGAACTTTTGTATTGGGAAAGTCATGTCCGGTGAACTTTTCTATTGGGAAAGTCATGCCCGGTGAACTTTTGTATTGGGAAAGTCATGCCCGGTGAACTTTTGTATTGGGAAAGTCGTGCCCGGTGAACTTTTGTATTGGGAAAGTCATGCCCGGTGAACTTTTGTATGGGAAAAGTCATGCCCGGTGATATTTTGTATTGATAAAGTCATCTCCGGTGAACTTTTCTATCGGAAAAGTCATCTCCGGTGAACTTTTGTATTGGGAAAGTCATCTCCGGTGAACTTTTGTATGGGAAAAGTCATGCCCGGTGATATTTTGTATTTTGAAAGTCATCTCCGGTGAACTTTTCTATGGGAAAGGTCATCTCCGGTGAACTTTTGTATTGGGAAAGTCATCTCCGGTGAACTTTTGTATGGGAAAAGTCATCTCCGGTGAACTTTTGTATTGGGAAAGTCATGCCCGCTGAACTTTTGTATTGGGAAAGTCATGCCCGGTGAACTTTTGTATTGGGAAAGTCATGCCCGGTGAACTTTTGTATTGGGGAAGTCATGCCCGGTGAACTTTTGTATTGGGAAAGTCATGCCCGGTGAACTTTTGTATTGGGAAAGTCATGCCCGGTGAACTTTTGTATTGGGAAAGTCATGCCCGGTGAACTTTTGTATTGGGAAAGTCGTACCCGGTGAACTTTTGTATTGGGAAAGTCATGCCCGGTGAACTTTTGTATTGGGAAAGTCATCTCCGGTGAACTTTTGTATTGGGAAAGTCGTGCCCGGTGAACTTTTGTATTGGGAAAGTCATGCCCGGTGAACTTTTCTATTGGGAAAGTCATGCCCGGTGAACTTTTGTATTGGGAAAGTCATGGCCGGTGAACTTTTGTATTGGGAAAGTCATGCCCGGTGAACTTTTGTATTGGGAAAGTCATGCCCGGTGAACTTTTGTATTGGGAAAGTCATGCCCGGTGAACTTTTGTATTGGGAAAGTCATGCCCGGTGAACTTTTGTATTGGGAAAGTCATGCCCGGTGAACTTTTGTATTGGGAAAGTCATCTCCGGTGAACTTTTGTATTGGGAAAGTCATGCCCGGTGAACTTTTGTATTGGGAAAGTCATGCCCGGTGAACTTTTGTATTGGGAAAGTCATGCCCGGTGAACTTTTGTATTGGGAAAGTCATGCCCGGTGAACTTTTGTATTGGGAAAGTCATCTCCGGTGAACTTTTGTATGGGAAAAGTCATCTCCGTTGAACTTTTGTATTGGGAAAGTCATGCCCGGTGAACTTTTGTATGGGAAAAGTCATGCCCGGTGATATTTTGTATTGCGAAAGTCATCTCCGGTGAACTTTTCCATGGGAAAGTCATCTCCGGTGAACTTTTGTATTGGGAAAGTCATCTCCGGTGAACTTTTGTATGGGAAAAGTCATGCCCGGTGATATTTTGTATTTTGAAAGTCATCTCCGGTGAACTTTTGTATGGGAAAAGTCATCTCCGGTGAACTTTTGAATTGGGAAAGTCATTCCCGCTGAACTTTTGTATTGGGAAAGTCATGCCCGGTGAACTTTTGTATTGGGAAAGTCATGCCCGGTGAACTTTTGTATTGGGAAAGTCATCTCCGGTGAACTTTTGTATGGGAAAAGTCATCTCCGGTGAACTTTTGTATTGGAAAAGTCAAGCCCGGTGAACTTTTGTATTGGGAAAGTCATCTCCGGTGAACTTTTGTATGGGAAAAGTCATCTCCGGTGAACTTTTGTATTGGGAAAGTAATGCCCGGTGAACTTTTGTATTGGGAAAGTCATGCCCGGTGAACTTTTGTATTGGGAAAGTCATGCCCGGTGAACTTTTGTATTGGGAAAGTCATGCCCGGTGAACTTTTGTATGGGAAAAGTCATCTCCGGTGAACTTTTGTATTGGGAAAGTCATGCCCGGTGAACTTTTGTATTGGGAAAGTCATGCCCGGTGAACTTTTGTATTGGGAAAGTCATCTCCGGTGAACTTTTGTATTGGGAAAGTCATGCCCGGTGAACTTTTGTATTGGGAAAGTCATGCCCGGCGAACTTTTCTATTATGAAAGTCATGCCCGGTGAACTTTTGTATTTGGGAAAGTCATCTCCGGTGAACTTTTGTATTGGGAAAGTCATCTCCGGTGAACTTTTGTATGGGAAAAGTCATCTCCGGTAGACTTTTGTATGGGAAAGGTCATCTCCGGTGAACTTTTGTATTGGGAAAGTCATGCCCGGTGAACTTTTGTATTGGGAAAATCATGCCCGGTGAACTTTTGTATTGGGAAAGCCATGCCCGGTGAACTTTTGTATTGGGAAAGTCATGCCCGGTGAACTTTTGTACTGGGAAAGTCATGCCCGGTGAACTTTTGTATTGGGAAAGTCATACCCGGTGAACTTTTGTATTGGGAAAGTCATGCCCGGTGAACTTTTGTATTGGGAAAGTCGTGCCCGGTGAACTTTTGTATTGGGAAAGTCATGCCCGGTGAACTTTTGTATTGGGAAAGTCATGCCCGGTGAACTTTTGTATTGGGAAAGTCGTGCCCGGTGAACTTTTGTATTGGGAAAGTCATGCCCGGTGAACTTTTGTATTGGGAAAGTCATGCCCGGTGAACTTTTCTATTGGGAAAGTCATGCCCGGTGAACTTTTGTATTGGGAAAGTCATGCCCGGTGAACTTTTGTATTGGGAAAGTCATGCCCGGTGAACTTTTGTATTGGGAAAGTCTTGCCCGGTGAACTTTTGTATTGGGAAAGTCATCTCCGGTGAACTTTTGTATGGGAAAAGTCATCTCCGGTGAACTTTTGTATTGGGAAAGTCATGCCCGGTGAACTTTTGTATTGGGAAAGTCATGCCCGGTGAACTTTTGTATTGGGAAAGTCATGCCCGGTGAACTTTGGTATTGGGAAAGTCGTGCCCGGTGAACTTTTGTATTGGGAAAGTCATGCCCGGTGAACTTTTGTATTCGGAAAGTCATGCCCGGTGAACTTTTGTATTGGGAAAGTCAGGCCCGGTGAACTTCTGTATTGGGAAAGTCATGCCCGGTGAACTTTTGTATTGGGAAAGTCATGCCCGGTGAACTTTTGTATTGGGAAAGTCATCTCCGGTGAACTTTTGTATGGGAAAAGTCATCTCCGGTGGACTTTTGTATTGGGAAAGTCATGCCCGGTGAACTTTTGTATTGGGAAAGTCATGCCCGGTGAACTTTTGTATTGGGAAAATCATGCCCTGTGAACTTTTCTATTGGGAAAGTCATGCCCGGTGAACTTTTGTATTGGGAAAGTCATCTCCGGTGAACTTTTGTATTGGGAAAGTCATCTCCGGTATTGGGAAAGTCATCTCCGGTAAACTTTTGTATGGGAAAAGTCATCTCCGGTGAACTTTTGTATTGGGAAAGTCATGCCCGGTGAACTTTTGTATTGGGAAAATCATGCCCGGTGAACTTTTGTATTGGGAAAGCCATGCCCGGTGAACTTTTGTATTGGGAAAGTCATGCCCGGTGAACTTTTGTATTGGGAAAGTCATGCCCGGTGAACTTTTGTATTGGGAAAGTCATGCCCGGTGAACTTTTGTATTGGGAATGTCATGGCCGGTGAACTTTTGTATTGGGAAAGTCATGCCCGGTGAACTTTTGTATTGGGAAAGTCATGCCCGGTGAACTTTTGTATTGGGAAAGTCATGCCCGGTGAACTTTTGTATTGGGAAAGTCATGCCCGGTGAACTGTTGTATTGGGAAAGTCATGCCCGGTGAACTTTTGTACTGGGAAAGACATGCCCGGTGAACTTTTGTATTGGGAAAGTCATGCCCGGTGAACGTTTGTATTGGGAAAGTCATGCCCGGTGAACTTTTGTATTGGGAAAGTCGTGCCCGGTGAACTTTTGTATTGGGAAAGTCATGCCCGGTAAACTTTTGTATTGGAAAAGTCATGCCCGGTGAACTTTTCTATTGGGAAAGTCATGCCCGGTGAACTTTTGTATTGGGAAAGTCATGCCCGGTGAACTTTTGTATTGGGAAAGTCATGCCCGGTGAACTTTTGTATTGGGAAAGTCATGCCCGGTGAACTTTTGTATTGGGAAAGTCATCTCCGGTGAACTTTTGTATGGGAAAAGTCATCTCCGGTGAACTTTTGTATAGGGAAAGTCATGCCCGGTGAACTTTTGTATTGGGAAAGTCATGCCCGGTGAACTTTTGTATTGGGAAAGTCATGCCCGGTGAACTTCTGTATTGGGAAAGTCATGCCCGGTGAACTTTTGTATTGGGAAAGTCATGCCCGGTGAACTTTTGTATTGGGAAAGTCGTGCCCGGTGAACTTTTGTATTGGGAAAGTCATGCCCGGTGAACTTTTGTATTGGGAAAGTCATGCCCGGTGAACTTCTGTATTGGGAAAGTCATGCCCGGTGAACTTTTGTATTGGGAAAGTCATGCCCGGTGAACTTTTGTATTGGGAAAGTCGTGCCTGGTGAACTTTTGTATTGGGAAAGTCATGCCCGGTGAACTTTTGTATTGGGAAAGTCATGCCCGGTGAACTTTTGTATTGGGAAAGGCATGCCCGGTGAACTTTTCTATGGGAAAAGTCATCTCCGGTGAACTTTTGTATTGGGAAAGTCATGCCCGGTGAAGTTTTGTATTGGGAAAGTCATGCCCGGTGAACTTTTGTATTGGGAAAGTCATGCCCGGTGAACTTTTGTATTGGGAAAGTCGTGCCCGGTGAACTTTTGTATTGGGAAAGTCATGCCCGGTGAACTTTTGTATTGGGAAAGTCGTGCCCGGTGAACTTTTGTATTGGGAAAGTCATGCCCGGTGAACTTTTCTATGGGAAATGTCATCTCCGGTGAACTTTTGTATTGGGAAAGTCATGCCCGGTGAAGTTTTGTATTGGGAAAGTCATGCCCGGTGAACTTTTGTATTGGGAAAGTCATGCCGGGTGAACTTTTGTATTGGGAAAGTCATCTCCGGTGAACTTTTGTATGGGAAAAGTCATCTCCGGTGAACTTTTGTATTGGGAAAGTCATGCCCGGTGAACTTTTGTATTGGGAAAGTCATGCCCGGTGAACTTTTGTATTGGGAAAGTCATGCCCGGTGAACTTCTGTATTGGGAAAGTCATGCCCGGTGAACTTTTGTATTGGGAAAGTCATGCCCGGTGAACTTTTGTATTGGGAAAGTCATGCCCGGTGAACTTTTGTATTGGGAAAGTCATGCCCGGTGAACTTTTGTATTGGGAAAGTCATGCCCGGTGAACTTTTGTATTGGGAAAGTCATGCCCGGTGAACTTCTGTATTGGGAAAGTCATGCCCGGTGAACTTTTGTATTGGGAAAGTCATGCCCGGTGAACTTTTGTATTGGGAAAGTCATGCCCGGTGAACTTTTGTATTGGGAAAGTCGTGCCCGGTGAAATTTTGTATTGGGAAAGTCATGCCCGGTGAACTTTTGTATTGGGAAAGTCATGCCCGGTGAACTTTTGTATTGGGAAAGTCATGCCCGGTGAACTTCTGTATTGGGAAAGTCATGTCCGGTGAACTGTTGTATTGGGAAAGTCATGCCCGGTGAACTTTTGTATTGGGAAAGTCATGCCCGGTGAACTTTTGTATTGGGAAAGTAGTGCCCGGTGAACTTTTGTATTAGGAAAGTCATGCCCGGTGAACTTTTGTATTGGGAAAGTCATGCCCGGTGAACTTTTGTATTGGGAAAGTCATGCCCGGTGAACTTTTGTATTGGGAAAGTCATGCCCGGTGAACTTTTGTATTGGGAAAGTCATGCCCGGTGAACTTTTGTATTGGGAAAGTCATGCCCGGTGAACTTTTGTATTGGGAAAGTCATCTCCGGTGAACTTTTGTATGGGAAAACTCATCTCCGGTGAACTTTTGTATTGGGAAAGTCATGCCCGGCGAACTTTTGTATTGGGAAAGTCATGTCCGGTGAACTTTTGTATTGGGAAAGTCATGCCCGGTGAACTTCTGTATTGGGAAAGTCATGCCCGGTGAACTTTTGTATTGGGAAAGTCATGCCCGGTGAACTTTTGTATTGGGAAAGTCATGCCCGGTGAACTTTTGTATTGGGAAAGTCATGCCCGGTGAACTTCTGTATTGGGAAAGTCATGCCCGGTGAACTTTTGTATTGGGAAAGTCATGCCCGGTGAACTTTTGTATTGGGAAAGTCGTGCCCGGTGATATTTTGTATTGGGAAAGTCATCTCCGGTGAACTTTTCTATGGGAAAAGTCATCTCCGGTGAACTTTTGTATTGGGAAAGTCATGCCCGGTGAACTTTTGTATTGGGAAAGTCATGCCCGGTGAACTTTTGTATTGGGAAAGTCATGCCCGGTGAACTTTTGTATTGGGAAAGTCATGCCCGGTGAACTTTTGTATTGGGAAAGTCATGCCCGGTGAACTTTTGTATTGGGAAAGTCATCTCCGGTGAACTTTTGTATGGGAAAACTCATCTCCGGTGAACTTTTGTATTGGGAAAGTCATGCCCGGCGAACTTTTGTATTGGGAAAGTCATGTCCGGTGAACTTTTGTATTGGGAAAGTCATGCCCGGTGAACTTCTGTATTGGGAAAGTCATGCCCGGTGAACTTTTGTATTGGGAAAGTCATGCCCGGTGAACTTTTGTATTGGGAAAGTCATGCCCGGTGAACTTTTGTATTGGGAAAGTCATGCCCGGTGAACTTTTGTATTGGGAAAGTCATGCCCGGTGAACTTTTGTATTGGGAAAGTCATCTCCGGTGAACTTTTGTATTGGGAAAGTCATCTCCGGTGAACTTTTGTATGGGAAAAGTCATCTCCGGTAAACTTTTGAATGGGAAAAGTCATCTCCGGTGAACTTTTGTATTGGGAAAGTCATGCCCGGTGAACTTTTGTATTGGGAAACTCATGCCCGGTGAACTTTTGTATTGGGAAAGTCATGCCCGGTGAACTTTTGTATTGGGAATGTCATGGCCGGTGAACTTTTGTATTGGGAAAGTCATGCCCGGTGAACTTTTGTATTGGGAAAGTCATGCCCGGTGAACTTTTGTATTGGGAAAGTCATGCCCGGTGAACTTTTGTATTGGGAAAGTCATGCCCGGTGAACTTTTGTATTGGGAAAGTCATGCCCGGTGAACTTTTGTACTGGGAAAGTCATGCCTGGTGAACTTTTGTATTGGGAAAGTCATGCCCGGTGAACTTTTGTATTGGGAAAGTCATGCCCGGTGAACTTTTGTATTGGGAAAGTCGTGCCCGGTGAACTTTTGTATTGGGAAAGTCATGCCCGGTAAACTTTTGTATTGGAAAAGTCATGGCCGGTGAACTTTTCTATTGGGAAAGTCATGCCCGGTGAACTTTTGTATTGGGAAAGTCATGCCCGGTGAACTTTTGTATTGGGAAAGTCATGCCCGGTGAACTTTTGTATTGGGAAAGTCATGCCCGGTGAACTTTTGTATTGGGAAAGTCATCTCCGGTGAACTTTTGTATGGGAAAAGTCATCTCCGGTGAACTTTTGTATTGGGAAAGTCATGCCCGGTGAACTTTTGTATTGGGAAAGTCATGCCCGGTGAACTTTTGTATTGGGAAAGTCATGCCCGGTGAACTTCTGTATTGGGAAAGTCATGCCCGGTGAACTTTTGTATTGGGAAAGTCATGCCCGGTGAACTTTTGTATTGGGAAAGTCGTGCCCGGTGAACTTTTGTATTGGGAAAGTCATGCCCGGTGAACTTTTGTATTGGGAAAGTCATGCCCGGTGAACTTCTGTATTGGGAAAGTCATGCCCGGTGAACTTTTGTATTGGGAAAGTCATGCCCGGTGAACTTTTGTATTGGGAAAGTCGTGCCTGGTAAACTTTTGTATTGGGAAAGTCATGCCCGGTGAACTTTTGTATTGGGAAAGTCATGCCCGGTGAACTTTTGTATTGGGAAAGGCATGCCCGGTGAACTTTTCTATGGGAAAAGTCATCTCCGGTGAACTTTTGTATTGGGAAAGTCATGCCCGGTGAAGTTTTGTATTGGGAAAGTCATGCCCGGTGAACTTTTGTATTGGGAAAGTCATGCCCGGTGAACTTTTGTATTGGGAAAGTCGTGCCCGGTGAACTTTTGTATTGGGAAAGTCATGCCCGGTGAACTTTTGTATTGGGAAAGTCGTGCCCGGTGAACTTTTGTATTGGGAAAGTCATGCCCGGTGAACTTTTCTATGGGAAATGTCATCTCCGGTGAACTTTTGTATTGGGAAAGTCATGCCCGGTGAAGTTTTGTATTGGGAAAGTCATGCCCGGTGAACTTTTGTATTGGGAAAGTCATGCCGGGTGAACTTTTGTATTGGGAAAGTCATCTCCGGTGAACTTTTGTATGGGAAAAGTCATCTCCGGTGAACTTTTGTATTGGGAAAGTCATGCCCGGTGAACTTTTGTATTGGGAAAGTCATGCTCGGTGAACTTTTGTATTGGGAAAGTCATGCCCGGTGAACTTCTGTATTGGGAAAGTCATGCCCGGTGAACTTTTGTATTGGGAAAGTCATGCCCGGTGAACTTTTGTATTGGGAAAGTCATGCCCGGTGAACTTTTGTATTGGGAAAGTCGTGCCCGGTGAACTTTTGTATTGGGAAAGTCATGCCCGGTGAACTTTTGTATTGGGAAAGTCATGCCCGGTGAACTTTTGTATTGGGAAAGTCATGCCCGGTGATATTTTGTATTGGGAAAGTCATCTCCGGTGAACTTTTTTATTGGGAAAGTCATGCCCGGTGAACTTTTGTATTGGGAAAGTCATGCCCGGTAAACTTTTCTATTGGGAAAGTCATGCCCGGTGAACTTTTGTATTGGGAACGTCGTGCCCGGTGAACTTTTGTATTGGGAAAGTCATGCCCGGTGAACTTTTGTATTGGGAAAGTCATGCCCGGTGAACTTTTGTATTGGGAAAGTCATGCCCGGTGAACTTTTGTATTGGGAAAGTCATCTCCGGTGAACTTTTGTATTGGGAAAGTCATGCCCGCTGAACTTTTGTATTGGGAAACTCATGCCCGGTGAACTTTTGTATTGGGAAAGTCATGCCCGGTGAACTTTTGTATTGGGAATGTCATGGCCGGTGAACTTTTGTATTGGGAAAGTCATGCCCGGTGAACTTTTGTATTGGGAAAGTCATGCCCGGTGAACTTTTGTATTGGGAAAGTCATGCCCGGTGAACTTTTGTATTGGGAAAGTCATGCCCGGTGAACTTTTGTATTGGGAAAGTCATGCCCGGTGAACTTTTGTACTGGGAAAGTCATGCCCGGTGAACTTTTGTATTGGGAAAGTCATGCCCGGTGAACTTTTGTATTGGGAAAGTCATGCCCGGTGAACTTTTGTATTGGGAAAGTCGTGCCCGGTGAACTTTTGTATTGGGAAAGTCATGCCCGGTAAACTTTTGTATTGGAAAAGTCATGCCCGGTGAACTTTTCTATTGGGAAAGTCATGCCCGGTGAACTTTTGTATTGGGAAAGTCATGCCCGGTGAACTTTTGTATTGGGAAAGTCATGCCCGGTGAACTTTTGTATTGGGAAAGTCATGCCCGGTGAACTTTTGTATTGGGAAAGTCATCTCCGGTGAACTTTTGTATGGGAAAAGTCATCTCCGGTGAACTTTTGTATTGGGAAAGTCATGCCCGGTGAACTTTTGTATTGGGAAAGTCATGCCCGGTGAACTTTTGTATTGGGAAAGTCATGCCCGGTGAACTTCTGTATTGGGAAAGTCATGCCCGGTGAACTTTTGTATTGGGAAAGTCATGCCCGGTGAACTTTTGTATTGGGAAAGTCGTGCCCGGTGAACTTTTGTATTGGGAAAGTCATGCCCGGTGAACTTTTGTATTGGGAAAGTCATGCCCGGTGAACTTCTGTATTGGGAAAGTCATGCCCGGTGAACTTTTGTATTGGGAAAGTCATGCCCGGTGAACTTTTGTATTGGGAAAGTCGTGCCTGGTAAACTTTTGTATTGGGAAAGTCATGCCCGGTGAACTTTTGTATTGGGAAAGTCATGCCCGGTGAACTTTTGTATTGGGAAAGGCATGCCCGGTGAACTTTTCTATGGGAAAAGTCATCTCCGGTGAACTTTTGTATTGGGAAAGTCATGCCCGGTGAAGTTTTGTATTGGGAAAGTCATGCCCGGTGAACTTTTGTATTGGGAAAGTCATGCCCGGTGAACTTTTGTATTGGGAAAGTCGTGCCCGGTGAACTTTTGTATTGGGAAAGTCATGCCCGGTGAACTTTTGTATTGGGAAAGTCGTGCCCGGTGAACTTTTGTATTGGGAAAGTCATGCCCGGTGAACTTTTCTATGGGAAATGTCATCTCCGGTGAACTTTTGTATTGGGAAATTCATGCCCGGTGAAGTTTTGTATTGGGAAAGTCATGCCCGGTGAACTTTTGTATTGGGAAAGTCATGCCGGGTGAACTTTTGTATTGGGAAAGTCATCTCCGGTGAACTTTTGTATGGGAAAAGTCATCTCCGGTGAACTTTTGTATTGGGAAAGTCATGCCCGGTGAACTTTTGTATTGGGAAAGTCATGCTCGGTGAACTTTTGTATTGGGAAAGTCATGCCCGGTGAACTTCTGTATTGGGAAAGTCATGCCCGGTGAACTTTTGTATTGGGAAAGTCATGCCCGGTGAACTTTTGTATTGGGAAAGTCATGCCCGGTGAACTTTTGTATTGGGAAAGTCGTGCCCGGTGAACTTTTGTATTGGGAAAGTCATGCCCGGTGAACTTTTGTATTGGGAAAGTCATGCCCGGTGAACTTTTGTATTGGGAAAGTCATGCCCGGTGATATTTTGTATTGGGAAAGTCATCTCCGGTGAACTTTTTTATTGGGAAAGTCATGCCCGGTGAACTTTTGTATTGGGAAAGTCATGCCCGGTAAACTTTTCTATTGGGAAAGTCATGCCCGGTGAACTTTTGTATTGGGAACGTCGTGCCCGGTGAACTTTTGTATTGGGAAAGTCATGCCCGGTGAACTTTTGTATTGGGAAAGTCATGCCCGGTGAACTTTTGTATTGGGAAAGTCATGCCCGGTGAACTTTTGTATTGGGAAAGTCATCTCCGGTGAACTTTTGTATTGGGAAAGTCATGCCCGCTGAACTTTTGTATTGGGAAAGTCATGCCCGGTGAACTTTTGTATTGGGAAAGTCATGCCCGGTGAACTTTTGTATTGGGAAAGTCATCTCCGGTGAACTTTAGTATGGGAAAAGTCATCTCCGGTGAACTTTTGTATTGGGAAAGTTATGCCCGGTGAACTTTTGTATTGGGAAAGTCATGCCCGGTGAACTTTTGTATTGGGAAAGTCATGCCCGGTGAACTTTTGTATTGGGAAAGTCATGCCCGGTGAACTTCTGTATTGGGAAAGTCATGCCCGGTGAACTTTTGTATTGGGAAAGTCATGCCCGGTGAACTTTTGTATTGGGAAAGTCATGCCCGGTGAACTTTTGTATTGGGAAAGTCGTGCCCGGTGAACTTTTGTATTGGGAAAGTCATGCCCGGTGAACTTTTGTATTGGGAAAGTCATGCCCGGTGAACTTTTGTATTGGGAAAGTCATGCCCGGTGAACTTCTGTATTGGGAAAGTCATGTCCGGTGAACTGTTGTATTGGGAAAGTCATGCCCGGTGAACTTTTGTATTGGGAAAGTCATGCCCGGTGAACTTTTGTATTGGGAAAGTAGTGCCCGGTGAACTTTTGTATTAGGAAAGTCATGCCCGGTGAACTTTTGTATTGGGAAAGTCATGCCCGGTGAACTTTTGTATTGGGAAAGTCATGCCCGGTGAACTTTTGTATTGGGAAAGTCGTGCCCGGTGAACTTTTGTATTGGGAAAGTCATGCCCGGTGAACTTTTGTATTGGGAAAGTCATCTCCGGTGAACTTTTGTATGGGAAAAGTCATCTCCGGTGAACTTTTGTATTGGGAAAGTCATCTCCGGTGAACTTTTGTATGGGAAAAGTCATGCCCGGTGATATTTTGTATTGGGAAAGTCATCTCCGGTGAACTTTTCTATGGGAAAAGTCATCTCCGGTGAACTTTTGTATTGGGAAAGTCATGCCCGGTGAACTTTTGTATTGGGAAAGTCATGCCCGGTGAACTTTTGTATTGGGAAAGTCATGCCCGGTGAACTTTTGTATTGGGAAAGTCATGCCCGGTGAACTTTTGTATTGGGAAAGTCATGCCCGGTGAACTTTTGTATTGGGAAAGTCATGCCCGGTGAACTTTTGTATTGGGAAAGTCATCTCCGGTGAAATTTGTATGGGAAAACTCATCTCCGGTGAACTTTTGTATTGGGAAAGTCATGCCCGGCGAACTTTTGTATTGGGAAAGTCATGCCCGGTGAACTTTTCTATGGGAAAAGTCATCTCCGGTGAACTTTTGTATTGGGAAAGTCATGCCCGGTGAAGTTTTGTATTGGGAAAGTCATGCCCGGTGAACTTTTGTATTGGGAAAGTCATGCCCGGTGAACTTTTGTATTGGGAAAGTCATGCCCGGTGAACTTTTGTATTGGGAAAGTCATCTCCGGTGAACTTTTGTATGGGAAAACTCATCTCCGGTGAACTTTTGTATTGGGAAAGTCATGCCCGGTGAACTTTTGTATTGGGAAAGGCATGCCCGGTGAACTTTTCTATGGGAAAAGTCATCTCCGGTGAACTTTTGTATTGGGAAAGTCATGCCCGGTGAAGTTTTGTATTGGGAAAGTCATGCCCGGTGAACTTTTGTATTGGGAAAGTCATGCCCGGTGAACTTTTGTATTGGGAAAGTCGTGCCCGGTGAACTTTTGTATTGGGAAAGTCATGCCCGGTGAACTTTTGTATTGGGAAAGTCGTGCCCGGTGAACTTTTGTATTGGGAAAGTCATGCCCGGTGAACTTTTCTATGGGAAATGTCATCTCCGGTGAACTTTTGTATTGGGAAAGTCATGCCCGGTGAAGTTTTGTATTGGGAAAGTCATGCCCGGTGAACTTTTGTATTGGGAAAGTCATGCCGGGTGAACTTTTGTATTGGGAAAGTCATCTCCGGTGAACTTTTGTATGGGAAAAGTCATCTCCGGTGAACTTTTGTATTGGGAAAGTCATGCCCGGTGAACTTTTGTATTGGGAAAGTCATGCTCGGTGAACTTTTGTATTGGGAAAGTCATGCCCGGTGAACTTCTGTATTGGGAAAGTCATGCCCGGTGAACTTTTGTATTGGGAAAGTCATGCCCGGTGAACTTTTGTATTGGGAAAGTCATGCCCGGTGAACTTTTGTATTGGGAAAGTCGTGCCCGGTGAACTTTTGTATTGGGAAAGTCATGCCCGGTGAACTTTTGTATTGGGAAAGTCATGCCCGGTGAACTTTTGTATTGGGAAAGTCATGCCCGGTGATATTTTGTATTGGGAAAGTCATCTCCGGTGAACTTTTTTATTGGGAAAGTCATGCCCGGTGAACTTTTGTATTGGGAAAGTCATGCCCGGTAAACTTTTCTATTGGGAAAGTCATGCCCGGTGAACTTTTGTATTGGGAACGTCGTGCCCGGTGAACTTTTGTATTGGGAAAGTCATGCCCGGTGAACTTTTGTATTGGGAAAGTCATGCCCGGTGAACTTTTGTATTGGGAAAGTCATGCCCGGTGAACTTTTGTATTGGGAAAGTCATCTCCGGTGAACTTTTGTATTGGGAAAGTCATGCCCGCTGAACTTTTGTATTGGGAAAGTCATGCCCGGTGAACTTTTGTATTGGGAAAGTCATGCCCGGTGAACTTTTGTATTGGGAAAGTCATCTCCGGTGAACTTTAGTATGGGAAAAGTCATCTCCGGTGATCTTTTGTATTGGGAAAGTTATGCCCGGTGAACTTTTGTATTGGGAAAGTCATGCCCGGTGAACTTTTGTATTGGGAAAGTCATGCCCGGTGAACTTTTGTATTGGGAAAGTCATGCCCGGTGAACTTCTGTATTGGGAAAGTCATGCCCGGTGAACTTTTGTATTGGGAAAGTCATGCCCGGTGAACTTTTGTATTGGGAAAGTCATGCCCGGTGAACTTTTGTATTGGGAAAGACGTGCCCGGTGAACTTTTGTATTGGGAAAGTCATGCCCGGTGAACTTTTGTATTGGGAAAGTCATGCCCGGTGAACTTTTGTATTGGGAAAGTCATGCCCGGTGAACTTCTGTATTGGGAAAGTCATGTCCGGTGAACTGTTGTATTGGGAAAGTCATGCCCGGTGAACTTTTGTATTGGGAAAGTCATGCCCGGTGAACTTTTGTATTGGGAAAGTAGTGCCCGGTGAACTTTTGTATTAGGAAAGTCATGCCCGGTGAACTTTTGTATTGGGAAAGTCATGCCCGGTGAACTTTTGTATTGGGAAAGTCATGCCCGGTGAACTTTTGTATTGGGAAAGTCGTGCCCGGTGAACTTTTGTATTGGGAAAGTCATGCCCGGTGAACTTTTGTATTGGGAAAGTCATCTCCGGTGAACTTTTGTATGGGAAAAGTCATCTCCGGTGAACTTTTGTATTGGGAAAGTCATCTCCGGTGAACTTTTGTATGGGAAAAGTCATGCCCGGTGATATTTTGTATTGGGAAAGTCATCTCCGGTGAACTTTTGTATTGGGAAAGTCATGCCCGGTGAACTTTTGTATTGGGAAAGTCATGCCCGGTGAACTTTTGTATTGGGAAAGTCATGCCCGGTGAACTTTTGTATTGGGAAAGTCATGCCCGGTGAACTTTTGTATTGGGAAAGTCATGCCCGGTGAACTTTTGTATTGGGAAAGTCATCTCCGGTGAACTTTTGTATGGGAAAACTCATCTCCGGTGAACTTTTGTATTGGGAAAGTCATGCCCGGCGAACTTTTGTATTGGGAAAGTCATGCCCGGTGAACTTTTGTATTGGGAAAGTCATGCCCGGTGAACTTCTGTATTGGGAAAGTCATGCCCGGTGAACTTTTGTATTGGGAAAGTCATGCCCGGTGAACTTTTGTATTGGGAAAGTCATGCCCGGTGAACTTTTGTATTGGGAAAGTCATGCCCGGTGAACTTTTGTATTGGGAAAGTCATCTCCGGTGAACTTTTGTATTGGGAAAGTCATCTCCGGTGAACTTTTGTATGGGAAAAGTCATCTCCGGTAAACTTTTGAATGGGAAAAGTCATCTCCGGTGAACTTTTGTATTGGGAAAGTCATGCCCGGTGAACTTTTGTATTGGGAAAGTCATGCCCGGTGAACTTTTGTATTGGGAAAGTCATGCCCGGTGAACTTTTGTATTGGGAAAGTCATGCCCGGTGAACTTTTGTATTGGGAAAGTCATGCCCGGTGAACTTTTGTATTGGGAATGTCATGCCCGGTGAACTTTTGTATTGGGAAAGTCATGCCCGGTGAACTTTTGTATTGGGAAAGACATGCCCGGTGAACTTTTGTATTGGGAAAGTCATGCCCGGTGAACTTTTGTATTGGGAAAGTCATGCCCGGTGAAATTTTGTACTGGGAAAGTCATGCCCGGTGAACTTTTGTATTGGGAAAGTCATGCCCGGTGAACTTTTGTATTGGGAAAGTCATGCCCGGTGAACTTTTGTATTGGGAAAGTCGTGCCCGGTGAACTTTTGTATTGGGAAAGTCATGCCCGGTGAACTTTTGTATTGGGAAAGTCATGCCCGGTGAACTTTTCTATTGGGAAAGTCATGCCCGGTGAACTTTTGTATTGGGAAAGTCATGCCCGGTGAACTTTTGTATTGGGAAAGTCATGCCCGGTGAACTTTTGTATTGGGAAAGTCATGCCCGGTGAACTTTTGTATTGGGAATGTCATCTCCGGTGAACTTTTGTATGGGAAAAGTCATCTCCGGTGAACTTTTGTATTGGGAAAGTCATGCCCGGTGAACTTTTGTATTGGGAAAGTCATGCCCGGTAAACTTTTCTATTGGGAAAGTCATGCCCGGTGAACATTTGTATTGGGAACGTCGTGCCCGGTGAACTTTTGTATTGGGAAAGTCATGCCCGGTGAACTTTTGTATGGGAAAACTCATCTCCGGTGAACTTTTGTATTGGGAAAGTCATGCCCGGTGAACTTCTGTATTGGGAAAGTCATGTCCGGTGAACTGTTGTATTGGGAAAGTCATGCCCGGTGAACTTTTGTATTGGGAAAGTCATGCCCGGTGAACTTTTGTATTGGGAAAGTAGTGCCCGGTGAACTTTTGTATTAGGAAAGTCATGCCCGGTGAACTTTTGTATTGGGAAAGTCATGCCCGGTGAACTTTTGTATTGGGAATGTCATCTCCGGTGAACTTTTGTATGGGAAAAGTCATCTCCGGTGAACTTTTGTATTGGGAAAGTCATGCCCGGTGAACTTTTGTATTGGGAAAGTCATGCCCGGTAAACTTTTCTATTGGGAAAGTCATGCCCGGTGAACTTTTGTATTGGGAACGTCGTGCCCGGTGAACTTTTGTATTGGGAAAGTCATCTCCGGTGAACTTTTGTATTGGGAAAGTCATGCCCGGTGAACTTTTCTATTGGGAAAGTCATGCCCGGTGAACTTTTGTATTGGGAAAGTCATGCCCGGTGAACTTTTGTATTGGGAAAGTCATGCCCGGTGAACTTTTGTATTGGGAAAGTCGTGCCCGGTGAACTTTTGTATTGGGAAAGTCATGCCCGGTGAACTTTTGTATTGGAAAAGTCATGCCCGGTGAACTTTTGTATTGGGAAAGTCATGCCCGGTGATATTTTGTATTGGGAAAGTCATCTCCGGTGAACTTTTTTATTGGGAAAGTCATGCCCGGTGAACTTTTGTATTGCGAAAGTCATGCCCGGTAAACTTTTCTATTGGGAAAGTCATGCCCGGTGAACTTTTGTATTGGGAACGTCGTGCCCGGTGAACTTTTGTATTGGGAAAGTCATCTCCGGTGAACTTTTGTATTGGGAAAGTCATCTCCGGTGAACTTTTGTATGGGAAAAGTCATCTCCGGTAAACTTTTGAATGGGAAAAGTCATCTCCGGTGAACTTTTGTATTGGGAAAGTCATGCCCGGTGAACTTTTGTATTGGGAAACTCATGCCCGGTGAACTTTTGTATTGGGAAAGTCATGCCCGGTGAACTTTTGTATTGGGAATGTCATGGCCGGTGAACTTTTGTATTGGGAAAGTCATGCCCGGTGAACTTTTGTATTGGGAAAGTCATGCCCGGTGAACTTTTGTATTGGGAAAGTCATGCCCGGTGAACTTTTGTATTGGGAAAGTCATGCCCGGTGAACTTTTGTATTGGGAAAGTCATGCCCGGTGAACTTTTGTACTGGGAAAGTCATGCCCGGTGAACTTTTGTATTGGGAAAGTCATGCCCGGTGAACTTTTGTATTCGGAAAGTCATGCCCGGTGAACTTTTGTATTGGGAAAGTCGTGCCCGGTGAACTTTTGTATTGGGAAAGTCATGCCCGGTAAACTTTTGTATTGGAAAAGTCATGCCCGGTGAACTTTTCTATTGGGAAAGTCATGCCCGGTGAACTTTTGTATTGGGAAAGTCATGCCCGGTGAACTTTTGTATTGGGAAAGTCATGCCCGGTGAACTTTTGTATTGGGAAAGTCATGCCCGGTGAACTTTTGTATTGGGAAAGTCATCTCCGGTGAACCTTTGTATGGGAAAAGTCATCTCCGGTGAACTTTTGTATTGGGAAAGTCATGCCCGGTGAACTTTTGTATTGGGAAAGTCATGCCCGGTGAACTTTTGTATTGGGAAAGTCATGCCCGGTGAACTTCTGTATTGGGAAAGTCATGCCCGGTGAACTTTTGTATTGGGAAAGTCATGCCCGGTGAACTTTTGTATTGGGAAAGTCGTGCCCGGTGAACTTTTGTATTGGGAAAGTCATGCCCGGTGAACTTTTGTATTGGGAAAGTCATGCCCGGTGAACTTCTGTATTGGGAAAGTCATGCCCGGTGAACTTTTGTATTGGGAAAGTCATGCCCGGTGAACTTTTGTATTGGGAAAGTCGTGCCTGGTGAACTTTTGTATTGGGAAAGTCATGCCCGGTGAACTTTTGTATTGGGAAAGTCATGCCCGGTGAACTTTTGTATTGGGAAAGGCATGCCCGGTGAACTTTTCTATGGGAAAAGTCATCTCCGGTGAACTTTTGTATTGGGAAAGTCATGCCCGGTGAAGTTTTGTATTGGGAAAGTCATGCCCGGTGAACTTTTGTATTGGGAAAGTCATGCCCGGTGAACTTTTGTATTGGGAAAGTCGTGCCCGGTGAACTTTTGTATTGGGAAAGTCATGCCCGGTGAACTTTTGTATTGGGAAAGTCGTGCCCGGTGAACTTTTGTATTGGGAAAGTCATGCCCGGTGAACTTTTCTATGGGAAATGTCATCTCCGGTGAACTTTTGTATTGGGAAAGTCATGCCCGGTGAAGTTTTGTATTGGGAAAGTCATGCCCGGTGAACTTTTGTATTGGGAAAGTCATGCCGGGTGAACTTTTGTATTGGGAAAGTCATCTCCGGTGAACTTTTGTATTGGGAAAGTCATGCCCGGTGAACTTTTGTATTGGGAAAGTCATGCCCGGTGAACTTTTGTATTGGGAAAGTCATGCCCGGTGAACTTCTGTATTGGGAAAGTCATGCCCGGTGAACTTTTGTATTGGGAAAGTCATGCCCGGTGAACTTTTGTATTGGGAAAGTCATGCCCGGTGAACTTTTGTATTGGGAAAGTCGTGCCCGGTGAACTTTTGTATTGGGAAAGTCATGCCCGGTGAACTTTTGTATTGGGAAAGTCATGCCCGGTGAACTTTTGTATTGGGAAAGTCATGCCCGGTGATATTTTGTATTGGGAAAGTCATCTCCGGTGAACTTTTTTATTGGGAAAGTCATGCCCGGTGAACTTTTGTATTGGGAAAGTCATGCCCGGTAAACTTTTCTATTGGGAAAGTCATGCCCGGTGAACTTTTGTATTGGGAACGTCGTGCCCGGTGAACTTTTGTATTGGGAAAGTCATGCCCGGTGAACTTTTGTATTGGGAAAGTCATGCCCGGTGAACTTTTGTATTGGGAAAGTCATGCCCGGTGAACTTTTGTATTGGGAAAGTCATCTCCGGTGAACTTTTGTATTGGGAAAGTCATGGCCGCTGAACTTTTGTATTGGGAAAGTCATGCCCGGTGAACTTTTGTATTGGGAAAGTCATGCCCGGTGAACTTTTGTATTGGGAAAGTCATCTCCGGTGAACTTTAGTATGGGAAAAGTCATCTCCGGTGAACTTTTGTATTGGGAAAGTTATGCCCGGTGAACTTTTGTATTGGGAAAGTCATGCCCGGTGAACTTTTGTATTGGGAAAGTCATGCCCGGTGAACTTTTATATTGGGAAAGTCATGCCCGGTGAACTTCTGTATTGGGAAAGTCATGCCCGGTGAACTTTTGTATTGGGAAAGTCATGCCCGGTGAACTTTTGTATTGGGAAAGTCATGCCCGGTGAACTTTTGTATTGGGAAAGTCGTGCCCGGTGAACTTTTGTATTGGGAAAGTCATGCCCGGTGAACTTTTGTATGGGAAAACTCATCTCCGGTGAACTTTTGTATTGGGAAAGTCATGCCCGGTGAACTTCTGTATTGGGAAAGTCATGTCCGGTGAACTGTTGTATTGGGAAAGTCATGCCCGGTGAACTTTTGTATTGGGAAAGTCATGCCCGGTGAACTTTTGTATTGGGAAAGTAGTGCCCGGTGAACTTTTGTATTAGGAAAGTCATGCCCGGTGAACTTTTGTATTGGGAAAGTCATGCCCGGTGAACTTTTGTATTGGGAAAGTCATGCCCGGTGAACTTTTGTATTGGGAAAGCCGTGCCCGGTGAACTTTTGTATTGGGAAAGTCATGCCCGGTGAACTTTTGTATTGGGAAAGTCATCTCCGGTGAACTTTTGTATGGGAAAAGTCATCTCCGGTGAACTTTTGTATTGGGAAAGTCATCTCCGGTGAACTTTTGTATGGGAAAAGTCATGCCCGGTGATATTTTGTATTGGGAAAGTCATCTCCGGTGAACTTTTCTATGGGAAAAGTCATCTCCGGTGAACTTTTGTATTGGGAAAGTCATGCCCGGTGAACTTTTGTATTGGGAAAGTCATGCCCGGTGAACTTTTGTATTGGGAAAGTCATGCCCGGTGAACTTTTGTATTGGGAAAGTCATGCCCGGTGAACTTTTGTATTGGGAAAGTCATGCCCGTTGAACTTTTGTATTGGGAAAGTCATGCCCGGTGAACTTTTGTATTGGGAAAGTCATCTCCGGTGAACTTTTGTATGGGAAAACTCATCTCCGGTGAACTTTTGTATTGGGAAAGTCATGCCCGGCGAACTTTTGTATTGGGAAAGTCATGCCCGGTGAACTTTTGTATTGGGAAAGTCATGCCCGGTGAACTTCTGTATTGGGAAAGTCATGCCCGGTGAACTTTTGTATTGGGAAAGTCATGCCCGGTGAACTTTTGTATTGGGAAAGTCATGCCCGGTGAACTTTTGTATTGGGAAAGTCATGCCCGGTGAACTTTTGTATTGGGAAAGTCATCTCCGGTGAACTTTTGTATTGGGAAAGTCATCTCCGGTGAACCTTTGTATGGGAAAAGTCATCTCCGGTAAACTTTTGAATGGGAAAAGTCATCTCCGGTGAACTTTTGTATTGGGAAAGTCATGCCCGGTGAACTTTTGTATTGGGAAAGTCATGCCCGGTGAACTTTTGTATTGGGAAAGTCATGCCCGGTGAACTTTTGTATTGGGAAAGTCATGCCCGGTGAACTTTTGTATTGGGAAAGTCATGCCCGGTGAACTTTTGTATTGGGAATGTCATGCCCGGTGAACTTTTGTATTGGGAAAGTCATGCCCGGTGAACTTTTGTATTGGGAAAGACATGCCCGGTGAACTTTTGTATTGGGAAAGTCATGCCCGGTGAACTTTTGTATTGGGAAAGTCATGCCCGGTGAAATTTTGTACTGGGAAAGTCATGCCCGGTGAACTTTTGTATTGGGAAAGTCATGCCCGGTGAACTTTTGTATTGGGAAAGTCATGCCCGGTGAACTTTTGTATTGGGAAAGTCGTGCCCGGTGAACTTTTGTATTGGGAAAGTCATGCCCGGTGAACTTTTGTATTGGGAAAGTCATGCCCGGTGAACTTTTCTATTGGGAAAGTCATGCCCGGTGAACTTTTGTATTGGGAAAGTCATGCCCGGTGAACTTTTGTATTGGGAAAGTCATGCCCGGTGAACTTTTGTATTGGGAAAGTCATGCCCGGTGAACTTTTGTATTGGGAATGTCATCTCCGGTGAACTTTTGTATGGGAAAAGTCATCTCCGGTGAACTTTTGTATTGGGAAAGTCATGCCCGGTGAACTTTTGTATTGGGAAAGTCATGCCCGGTGAACTTTTGTATTGGGAAAGTCATGCCCGGTGAACTTCTGTATTGGGAAAGTCATGCCCGGTGAACTTTTGTATTGGGAAAGTCATGCCCGGTGAACTTTTGTATTGGGAAAGTCATGCCCGGTGAACTTTTGTATTGGGAAAGTCGTGCCCGGTGAACTTTTGTATTGGGAAAGTCATGCCCGGTGAACTTTTGTATTAGGAAAGTCATGCCCGGTGAACTTTTGTATTGGGAAAGTCGTGCTCGGTGAACTTCTGTATTGGGAAAGTCATGCCCGGTGAACTTTTGTATTGGGAAAGTCATGCCCGGTGAACTTTTGTATTGGGAAAGTCATGCCCGGTGAACTTTTGTATTGGGAAAGTCGTGCCCGGTGAACTCTTGTATTGGGAAAGTCATGCCCGGTGTACTTTTGTATTGGGAAAGTCATGCCCGGTGAACTTTTGTATTGGGAAAGTCATGCCCGGTGAACTTTTGTATTGGGAAAGTCGTGCCCGGTGAACTTTTGTATTGGGAAAGTCATGCCCGGTGAACTTTTGTATTGGGAAAGTCATCTCCGGTGAACTTTTGTATGGGAAAAGTCATCTCCGGTGAACTTTTGTATAGGAAAAGTCATCTCCGGTAAACTTTTGAATGGGAAAAGTCATCTCCGGTGAACTTTTGTATTGGGAAAGTCATGCCCGGTGAACTTTTGTATTGGGAAAGTCATGCCCGGTGAACTTTTGTATTGGGAAAGTCATGCCCGGTGAACTTTTGTATTGGGAAAGTCATGCCCGGTGAACTTTTGTATTGGGAAGGTCATGCCCGGTGAACTTTTGTATTGGGAATGTCATGCCCGGTGAACTTTTGTATTGGGAAAGTCATGCCCGGTGAACTTTTGTATTGGGAAAGACATGCCCGGTGAACTTTTGTATTGGGAAAGTCATGCCCGGTGAACTTTTGTATTGGGAAAGTCATGCCCGGTGAAATTTTGTACTGGGAAAGTCATGCCCGGTGAACTTTTGTATTGGGAAAGTCATGCCCGGTGAACTTTTGTATTGGGAAAATCATGCCCGGTGAACTTTTGTATTGGGAAAGTCGTGCCCGGTGAACTTTTGTATTGGGAAAGTCATGCCCGGTGAACTTTTGTATTGGGAAAGTCATGCCCGGTGAACTTTTCTATTGGGAAAGTCATGCCCGGTGAACTTTTGTATTGGGAAAGTCATGCCCGGTGAACTTTTGTATTGGGAAAGTCATGCCCGGTGAACTTTTGTATTGGGAAAGTCATGCCCGGTGAACTTTTGTATTGGGAATGTCATCTCCGGTGAACTTTTGTATGGGAAAAGTCATCTCCGGTGAACTTTTGTATTGGGAAAGTCATGCCCGGTGAACTTTTGTATTGGGAAAGTCATGCCCGGTGAACTTTTGTATTGGGAAAGTCATGCCCGGTGAACTTCTGTATTGGGAAAGTCATGCCCGGTGAACTTTTGTATTGGGAAAGTCATGCCCGGTGAACTTTTGTATTGGGAAAGTCATGCCCGGTGAACTTTTGTATTGGGAAAGTCGTGCCCGGTGAACTTTTGTATTGGGAAAGTCATGCCCGGTGAACTTTTGTATTAGGAAAGTCATGCCCGGTGAACTTTTGTATTGGGAAAGTCGTGCCCGGTGAACTTCTGTATTGGGAAAGTCATGCCCGGTGAACTTTTGTATTGGGAAAGTCATGCCCGGTGAACTTTTGTATTGGGAAAGTCATGCCCGGTGAACTTTTGTATTGGGAAAGTCGTGCCCGGTGAACTTTTGTATTGGGAAAGTCATGCCCGGTGTACTTTTGTATTGGGAAAGTCATGCCCGGTGAACTTTTGTATTGGGAAAGTCATGCCCGGTGAACTTTTGTATTGGGAAAGTCGTGCCCGGTGAACTTTTGTATTGGGAAAGTCATGCCCGGTGAACTTTTGTATTGGGAAAGTCATGTCCGGTGAACTTTTGTATGGGAAAAGTCATCTCCGGTGAACTTTTGTATTGGGAAAGTCATCTCCGGTGAACTTTTGTATGGGAAAAGTAGTGCCCGGTGATATTTTGTATTGGGAAAGTCATCTCCGGTGAACTTTTCTATGGGAAAAGTCATCTCCGCTGAACTTTTGTATTGGGAAAGTCATCTCCGATGAACTTTTGTATGGGAAAAGTCATCTCCGGTGAACTTTTGTATTGGGAAAGTCATGCCCGCTGAACTTTTGTATTGGGAAAGTCATGCCCGGTGAACTTTTGTATTGGGAAAGTCATGCCCGGTGAACTTTTGTATTGGGAAAGTCATCTCCGGTGAACTTTTGTATGGGAAAAGTCATCTCCGGTGAACTTTTGTATTGGGAAAGTCATGTCCGGTGAACTTTTGTATTGGGAAAGTCATCTCCGGTGAACTTTTGTATTGGGAAAGTCATGTCCCGTGAACTTTTGTATGGGAAAAGTCATCTCCGGTGAACGTTTGTATTGGGAAAGTCATGCCCGGTGAACTTTTGTATTGGGAAAGTCATGCCCGGTGAACTTTTCTATGGGAAAAGTCATCTCCGATGAAATTTTGTATTGGAAAAGTCATCTCCGGCGAACTTTCGTATGGGAAAAGTCATCTCCGGTGAACTTTTGTATTGGAAAAGTCATCTCCGGTGAACTTTTGTATGGGAAAATTCATCTCCGGTGAACTTTTGTATGGGAAAAGTCATCTCCGGTGAACTTTTGTATGGGAAAAGTCATCTCCGGTGAACTTTTGTATGGGAGAAGTCATCTCCGGTGAACTTTTGTATGGGAAAAGTCATCTCCGGTGAACTTTTGTATGGGAAACATCATCCCCGGTGAACTTTTGTATTGGGAAAGTCATCTCCGGTGAACTTTTGTATTGGGAAAGTCATCTCCGGTGAACTTTTGTATGGGAAAAGTCATCTCCGGTGAACTTTTGTATTGGAAAAGTCATGCCCGGTGAACTTTTGTATTGGGAAAGTCATCTCCGGTGAACTTTTGTATTGGGAAAGTCATGCCCGGTGAACTTTTGTATTGGGAAAGTCATCTCCGGTGAACTTTTGTATTGGGAAAGTCATGCCCGGTGAACTTTTGCATTGGGAAAGTCATGCCCGGTGAACTTTTGTATGGGAAAAGTCATCTCCGGTGAACTTATGTATTGGGAAAGTCATCTCCGGTGAACTTTTGCATTGGGAAAGTCATGCCCGGTGAACTTTTGTATTGGGAAAGTCATCTCCGGTGAACTTTTGTATTGGGAAAGTCATGCCCCGTGAACTTTTGTATGGGAAAAGTCATCTCCGGTGAACTTTTGTATTGGGAAAGTCATGCCCGGTGAACTTTTGTATTGGGAAAGTCATGCCCGGTGAACTTTTGTATGGGAAAAGTCATCTCCGGTGAACTTTTGTATTGTAAAAGTCATCTTTGGTGAACTTTTGTATTGGAAAAGTCATCTGCTGTGAACTTTTGTATGGGAAAATTCATCTCGGGCGAACTTTTGTATGGGAAAAGTGATCTCCGGTGAACTTTTGTATGGGAAAAGTCATCTCCGGTGAACTTTTGTATTGGAAAAGTCATCTCCGGTGAACTTTTGTATGGGAAAAGTCATCTCCGGTGAACTTTTGTATTGGAAAAGTCATCTCCGGTGAATTTTGTATGGGGAAATTCATCTCCGGTGAACTTTTGTATGGGAAAAGTCATCTCCGGTGAACTTTTGTATGGGAAAAGTCATCTCCGGTGAACTTTTGTATTGGAAAAGTCATCTCCGGTGAAGTTTTGTATGGGGAAATTCATCTCCGGTGAAATTTTGTATTGGAAAAGTCATCTCCGGTGAACTTTTGTATGGGAAAAGTCATCTCCGGTGTACTTTTGTATTGGGAAAGTCATGCCCGGTGAACTTTTGTGTTGGAAAAGTCATCTCCGGTGAACTTTTGTATGGGAAAAGTCATCTCCGGTGAACTTTTGTATGGGAAAAGTCATCTCCGGTGAACTTTTGTATTGGGAAAGTCATCTCCGGTGAACTTTTGTATTGGGAAAGTCATGCCCGGTGAACTTTTGTATTGGAAAAGTCATCTCCGGTGAACTTTTGTATTGGGAAAGTCATGCCCGGTGAACTTTTGTATTGGGAAAGTCATCTCCGATTAACCTTTGTATTGGGAAAGTCATGTCCGGTGAACTTTTGTATGGGAAAAGTCATCTCCGGTGAACTTTTGTATTGGGAAAGTCATGCCCGGTGAACTTTTGTATTGGGAAAGTCATGCCCGGTGAACTTTTGTATTCGGAAAGTCATCTCCGGTGAACTTTTGTATTGGGAAAGTCATGCCCGGTGAACTTTTGTATTGGGAAAGTCATGCCCGGTGAACTTTTGTATTGGGAAAATCATCTCCGGTGAACTTTTGTATTGGGAAAGTCATCTCCGGTGAACTTTCGTATTGGGAAAGTCATGCCCGGTGAACTTTTGTATTGGGAAAGTCATCTCCGGTGAACTTTTGTATTGGGAAAGTCATCTCCGGTGAACTTTTGTATTGGGAAAGTCATGTCCCGTGAACTTTTGTATGGGAAAAGTCATCTCCGGTGAACTTTTGTATTGGGAAAGTCATGCCCGGTGAACTTTTGTATTGGGAAAGTCATGCCCGGTGAACTTTTGTATGGGAAAAGTCATCTCCGGTGAACTTTTGTATTGGAAAAGTCATCTCCGGTGAACTTTTGTATTGGAAAAGTCATCTGCTGTGAACTTTTGTATGGGAAAATTCATCTCGGGCGAACTTTTGTATGGGAAAAGTGATCTCCGGTGAACTTTTGTATGGAAAAATCATCTCCGGTGAACTTTTGTATTGGAAAAGTCATCTCCGGTGAACTTTTGTATGGGAAAAGTCATCTCCGGTGAACTTTTGTATTGGAAAAGTCATCCCCGGTGAATTTTGTATGGGGAAATTCATCTCCGGTGAACTTTTGTATGGGAAAAGTCATCTCCGGTGAACTTTTGTATGGGAAAAGTCATCTCCGGTGAACTTTTGTATTGGAAAATTCATCTCCGGTGAAGTTTTGTATGGGGAAATTCATCTCCGGTGAAATTTTGTACTGGAAAAGTCATCTCCGGTGAACTTTTGTATGGGAAAAGTCATCTCCGGTGAACTTTTGTATTGGGAAAGTCATGCCCGGTGAACTTTTGTATGGGAAAAGTCATCTCCGGTGAACTTTTGTATGGGAAAAGTCATCTCCGGTGAACTTTTGTATGGGAAAAGTCATTTCCGGTGAACTTTTGTATTAGGAAAGTCATCTCCGGTGAACTTTTGTATTGGGAAAGTCATGCCCGGTGAACTTTTGTATTGGAAAACTCATCTCCGGTGAACTTTTGTATTGGGAAAGTCATCTCCGATTAACCTTTGTATTGGGAAAGTCATGTCCGGTGAACTTTTGTATGGGAAAAGTCATCTCCGGTGAACTTTTGTATTGGGAAAGTCATGCCCGGTGAACTTTTGTATTGGAAAGTCATGCCCGGTGAACTTTTGTATTGGGAAAGTCATCTCCGGTGAACTTTTGTATTGGGAAAGTCATGCCCGGTGAACTTTTGTATTGGGAAAGTCATGACCGGTGAACTTTTGTATTGGGAAAGTCATCTCCGGTGAACTTTTGTATTGGGAAAGTCATCTCCGGTGAACTTTCGTATTGGGAAAGTCATGCCCGGTGAACTTTTGTATTGGGAAAGTCATCTCCGGTGAACTTTTGTATTGGGAAAGTCATGCCCGGTGAACTTTTGTATTGGAAAAGTCATCTCCGGTGAACTTTTGTATGGGAAAAGTCATCTCCGGTGAACTTTTGTATTGGAAAAGTCATGCCCGGTGAACTTTTGTATTGGGAAAGTCATCTCCGGTGAACTTTTGTATTGGGAAAGTCATGCCCGGTGAACTTTTGTATTGGAAAAGTCATCTCCGGTGAACCTTTGTATTGGAAAAGTCATCTCCAGTGAACTTTTGTATTGGAAAAGTCATCTCCGGTGAACTTTTGTATAGGAAATGTCATCTCCGGTGAACTTTTGTATGGGAAAAGTCATATCCGGTGAACTTTTGTATTGGGAAAGTCATCTCCGGTGAACTTTTGTATTGGGAAAGTCATGCCCGGTGAACTTTTGTATTGGGAAAGTCATGCCCGGTGAACTTTTGTATGGGAAAAGTCATCTCCGGTGAACTTTTGTATTGGGAAAGTCATCTCCGGTGAACTTTTGTATTGGGAAAGTCATGCCCGGTGAACTTTTGTATTGGGAAAGTCATGCCCGGTGAACTTTTGTATTGAAAAGTCATGCCCGGTGAACTTTTGTATGGGAAAAGTCATCTCGGGTGAACTTTTTGTATTGGGAAAGTCATGCCCGGTGAACTTTTGTATTGGAAAAGTAATCTCCGGTGAACTTTTGTATTGGAAAAGTCATCTCCAGTGAACTTTTGTATGGGAAAAGTCATGTCCGGTGAACTTTTGTATTGGGAAAGTCATCTCCGGTGAACTTTTGTATTGGGAAAGTCATGCCCGGTGAACTTTTGTATTGGGAAAGTCATGCCCGGTGAACTTTTGTATTGGGAAAGTCATCTCCGGTGAACTTTTGTATGGGAAAAGTCATCTCCGGTGAACTTTTGTATTGGGAAAGTCATGCCCGGTGAACTTTTGTATTGGGAAAGTCATGCCCGGTGAACTTTTGTATTGGGAAAGTCATCTCCGGTGAACTTTTGTATTGGGAAAGTCATGCCCGGTGAACTTTTGTATTGGGAAAGTCATGCCCGGTGAACTTTTGTATTGGGAAAGTCATCTCCGGTGAACTTTTGTATTGGGAAAGTCATCTCCGGTGAACTTTCGTATTGGGAAAGTCATGCCCGGTGAACTTTTGTATTGGGAAAGTCATCTCCGGTGAACTTTTGTATTGGGAAAGTCATGCCCGGTGAACTTTTGTATTGGAAAAGTCATTTCCGGTGAACTTTTGTATGGGAAAAGTCATCTCCGGTGAACTTTTGTATTGGAAAAGTCATGCCCGGTGAACTTTTGTATTGGGAATGTCATCTCCGGTGAACTTTTGTATTGGGAAAGTCATTCCCGGTGAACTTTTGTATTGGAAAAGTCATCTCCGGTGAACTTTTGTATGGGAAAAGTCATCTCCGGTGAACATTTGTATTGGAAAAGTCATGCCCGGTGAACTTTTGTATTGGGAAAGTCATCTCCGGTGAACCTTTGTATTGGAAAAGTCATCTCCAGTGAACTTTTGTATTGGAAAAGTCATCTCCGGTGAACTTTTGTATAGGAAATGTCATCTCCGGTGAACTTTTGTATGGGAAAAGTCATATCCGGTGAACTTTTGTATTGGGAAAGTCATCTCCGGTGAACTTTTGTATTGGGAAAGTCATGCCCGGTGAACTTTTGTATTGGGAAAGTCATGCCCGGTGAACTTTTGTATGGGAAAAGTCATCTCCGGTGAACTTTTGTATTGGGAAAGTCATCTCCGGTGAACTTTTGTATTGGGAAAGTCATGCCCGGTGAACTTTTGTATTGGGAAAGTCATGCCCGGTGAACTTTTGTATTGGAAAAGTCATGCCCGGTGAACTTTTGTATGGGAAAAGTCATCTCGGGTGAACTTTTGTATTGGGAAAGTCATGCCCGGTGAACTTTTGTATTGGAAAAGTAATCTCCGGTGAACTTTTGTATTGGAAAAGTCATCTCCAGTGAACTTTTGTATGGGAAAAGTCATGCCCGGTGAACTTTTGTATTGGGAAAGTCATCTCCGGTGAACTTTTGTATTGGGAAAGTCATGCCCGGTGAACTTTTGTATTGGGAAAGTCATGCCCGGTGAACTTTTGTATTGGGAAAGTCATCTCCGGTGAACTTTTGTATGGGAAAAGTCATCTCCGGTGAACTTTTGTATTGGAAAAGTTATGCCCGGTGAACTTTTGAATTGGGAAAGTCATCTCCGGTGAACTTTTGTATTGGAAAAGTCATGCCCGGTGAACTTTTGTATTGGGAAAGTCATCTCCGGTGAACTTTTGTATTGGGAAAGTCATGCCCGGTGAACTTTTGTATTGGAAAAGTCATCTCCGGTGAACTTTTGTATGGGAAAAGTCATCTCCGGTGAACTTTTGTATTGGAAAAGTCATGCCCGGTGAACTTTTGTATTGGGAAAGTCATCTCCGGTGAACTTTTGTATTGGAAAAGCCATCTCCAGTGAACTTTTGTATAGGGAAAAGTCATCTCCAGTGAACTTTTGTATGGGAAAAGTCATATCCGGTGAACTTTTGTATAGGAAAAGTCATCTCCGGTGAACTTTTGTATGGGAAAAGTCATATACGGTGAACTTTTGTATTGGGAAAGTCATCTCCGGTGAACTTTTGTATTGGGAAAGTTATGCCCGGTGAACTTTTATATTGGGAAAGTCATGCCCGGTGAACTTTTGTATTGGAAAAGTCATCTCCGGTGAACTTTTGTATTGGAAAAGTTATGCCCGGTGAACTTTTGTATTGGGAAAGTCATCTCCGGTGAACTTTTGTATTGGAAAAGTCATGCCCGGTGAACTTTTGTATTGGGAAAGTCATCTTCGGTGAACTTTTGTATTGGGAAAGTCATGCCCGGTGAACTTTTGTATTGGAAAAGTCATCTCCGGTGAACTTTTGTATGGGAAAAGTCATCTCCGGTGAACTTTTGTATTGGAAAAGTCATGCCCGGTGAACTTTTGTATTGGGAAAGTCATCTCCGGTGAACTTTTGTATTGGAAAAGTCATCTCCAGTGAACTTTTGTATGGGAAAAGTCATATCCGGTGAACTTTTGTATAGGAAAAGTCATCTCCGGTGAACTTTTGTATGGGAAAAGTCATATACGGTGAACTTTTGTATTGGGAAAGTCATCTCCGGTGAACTTTTGTATTGGGAAAGTCATGCCCGGTGAACTTTTGTATTGGGAAAGTCATGCCCGGTGAACTTTTGTATGGGAAAAGTCATCTCCGGTGAACTTTTGTATTGGGAAAGTCATCTCCGGTGAACTTTTGTATTGGGAAAGTCATGCCCGGTGAACTTTTGTATTGGGAAAGTCATGCCCGGTGAACTTTTGTATGGGAAAAATCATCTCGGGTGAACTTTTGTATTGGGAAAGTCATGCCCGGTGAACTTTTGTATTGGGAAAGTCATGCCCGGTGAACTTTTGTATTGGGAAAGTCATGCCCGGTGAACTTTTGTATTGGAAAAGTCATCTCCGGTGAACTTTTGTATTGGGAAAGTCATGCCCGCTGAACTTTTGTATTGGGAGAGTCATGCCCGGTGAACTTTTGTATTGGGAAAGTCATGCCCGGTGAACTTTTGTATTGGGAAAGTCATCTCCCGTGAACTTTTGTATGGGAAAAGTCATCTCCGGTGAACTTTTGTATTGGGAAAGTCATGCCCGGTGAACTTTTGTATTGGGAAAGTCATCTCAGGTGAACTTTTGTATTGGGAAAGTCATGTCCCGTGAACTTTTGTATGGGAAAAGTCATCTCCGGTGAACTTTTGTATTGGAAAAGTCATCTCCAGTGAACTTTTGTATGGGAAAAGTCATCTCCGGTGAACTTTTGTATAGGAAAAGTCATCTCCGGTGAACTTTTGTATGGGAAAAGTCATCTCCGGTGAACTTTTGTATTGGGAAAGTCATGCCCGGTGAACTTTTGTATTGGGAAAGTCATCTCCGGTGAATTTTGTATTGGGAAAGTCATGTCCCGTGAACTTTTGTATGGGAAAAGTCATCTCCGGTGAACTTTTGTATTGGGAAAGTCATGCCCGGTGAACTTTTGTATTGGGAAAGTCATGCCCGGTGAACTTTTGTATGGGAAAAGTCATCTCCGGTGAACTTTTGTATTGGAAAAGTCATCTCCGGTGAACTTTTGTATAGGAAAAGTCATCTCCGGTGAACTTTTGTATTGGAAAAGTCATCTCCGGTGAACTTTTGTATGGGAAAATTCATCTCCGGTGAACTTTTTTATGGGAAAAGTCATATCCGGTGAACTTTTGTATGGGAGAAGTCATCTCCGGTGAACTTTTGTATGGGAAAAGTCATCTCCGGTGAACTTTTGTATGGGAAACATCATCCCCGGTGAACTTTTGTATTGGGAAAGTCATCTCCGGTGAACTTTTGTATTGGGAAAGTCATCTCCGGTGAACTTTTGTATGGGTAAAGTTATCTCCGGTGAACTTTTGTATTGGAAAAGTCATGCCCGGTGAACTTTTGTATTGGGAAAGTCATCTCCGGTGAACTTTTGTATTGGGAAAGTCATGCCCGGTGAACTTTTGTATTGGGAAAGTCATCTCCGGTGAACTTTTGTATTGGGAAAGTCATACCCGGTGAACTTTCGCATTGGGAAAGTCATACCCGGTGAACTTTTGTATGGGAAAAGTCATCTCCGGTGAACTTATGTATTACGAAAGTCATCTCCGGTGAACTTTTGCATTGGGAAATTCATGCCCCGTGAACTTTTGTATTGGGAAAGTCATCTCCGGTGAAGATTTGTATTGGGAAAGTCATGCCCCGTGAACTTTTGTATGGGAAAAGTCATCTCCGGTGAACTTTTGTATTGGGAAAGTCATGCCCGGTGAACTTTTGTATTGGGAAAGTCATGCCCGGTGAACTTTTGTATGGGAAAAGTCATCTCCGGTGAACTTTTGTATTGGAAAAGTCATCTCCGGTGAACTTTTGTATTGGAAAAGTCATCTGCTGTGAACTTTTGTATTGGAAAAGTCATCTGCTGTGAACTTTTGTATGGGAAAATTCATCTCCGGTGAACTTTTGTATGGGAAAAGTCATGCCCGGTGAACTTTTGTATGGGAAAAGTCATCTCCGGTGAACTTTTGTATTGGAAAAGTCATCTCCGGTGAATTTTGTATGGGGAAATTCATCTCCGGTGAACTTTTGTATGGGAAAAGTCATCTCCGGTGAACTTTTGTATGGGAAAAGTCATCTCCGGTGAACTTTTGTATTGGAAAAGTCATCTCCGGTGAAGTTTTGTATGGGGAAATTCATCTCCGGTGAAATTTTGTATTGGAAAAGTCATCTCCGGTGAACTTTTGTATGGGAAAAGTCATCTCCGGTGAACTTTTGTATTGGGAAAGTCATGCCCGGTGAACTTTTGTGTTGGAAAAGTCATCTCCGGTGAACTTTTGTATGGGAAAAGTCATCTCCGGTGAACTTTTGTATGGGAAAAGTCATCTCCGGTGAACTTTTGTATTGGGAAAGTCATCTCCGGTGAACTTTTGTATTGGGAAAGTCATGCCCGGTGAACTTTTGTATTGGAAAAGTCATCTCCGGTGAACTTTTGTATTGGGAAAGTCATGCCCGGTGAACTTTTGTATTGGAAAAGTCATCTCTGGTGAACTTTTGCATGGGAAACTTATCTCCGGTGAACTTTTGTATTGGGAAAGTCATCTCCGATTAACTTTTGTATTGGGAAAGTCATGTCCGGTGAACTTTTGTATGGGAAAAGTCATCTCCGGTGAACTTTTGTATTGGGAAAGTCATGCCCGGTGAACTTTTGTAATGGGAAAGTCATGCCCGGTGAACTTTTGTATTGGGAAAGTCATCTCCGGTGAACTTTTGTATTGGGAAAGTCATGCCCGGTGAACTTTTGTATTGGGAGTCATGCCCGGTGAACTTTTGTATTGGGAAAGTCATCTCCGGTGAACTTTTGTATTGGGAAAGTCATCTCCGGTGAACTTTCGTATTGGGAAAGTCATGCCCGGTGAACTTTTGTATTAGGAAAGTCATCTCCGGTGAACTTTTGTATTGAGAAAGTCATGCCCGGTGAACTTTTGTATTGGAAAAGTCATCTCCGGTGAACTTTTGTATGGGAAAAGTCATCTCCGGTGAACTTTTGTATTGGAAAAGTCATGCCCGGTGAACTTTTGTATTGGGAAAGTCATCTCCGGTGAACTTTTGTATTGCAAAAGTCATCTCCAGTGAACTTTTGTATGGGAAAAGTCATCTCCGGTGAACTTTTGTATAGGAAAAGTCATCTCCGGTGAACTTTTGTATGGGAAAAGTCATATCCGGTGAACTTTTGTATTGGGAACGTCATCTCCGGTGAACTTTTGTATTGGGAAATTCATGCCCGGTGAACTTTTGTATTGGAAAAGTCATCTCCGGTGAACTTTTGTATTGGGAAAGTCATCTCCGGTGAACTTTTGTATTGGGAAAGTCATGCCCGGTGAACTTTTGTATTGGAAAAGTCATGTCCGGTGAACTTTTGTATGGGAAAAGTCATCTCCGGTGAACTTTTGTATTGGGAAAGTCATCTCCGGTGAACTTTTGTATTGGGAAAGTCATGCCCGGTGAACTTTTGTATTGGGAAAGTCATCTCCGGTGAACTTTTGTATGGGAAAAGTCATCTCCGGTGAACTTTTGTATTGGGAAAGTCATCTCCGGTGAAATTTTGTTTTGGGAAAGTCATCTCCGGTGAACATTTGTATTGGGAAAGTCATCTCCGGTGAACTTTTGTATTGGGAAAGTCATGCCCGGTGAACTTTTGTATGGGAAAAGTCATCTCGGGTGAACTTTTGTATTGGGAAAGTCATGCCCGGTGAACTTTTGTATTGGGAAAGTCATCTCCGGTGAAACTTTTGTATTGGGAAAGTCATCTCCGGTGAACTTTTGTATTGGGAAAATTATGCCCGGTGAACTTTTGTATGGGAAAAGTCATCTCCGGTGAACTTTTGTATTGGGAAAGTAATCTCCGGTGAACTTTTGTATTGGAAAATCATCTCCGGTGAACTTTTTTATTGGAAAAGTCATCTCCGGTGAACTTTTGTATGGGAAAAGTCGTGCCCGGTGAACTTTTGTATGGGAAAAGTCAACTCCGGTGAACCATTGTATTGGGAAAGTCATGCCCGGTGAACTTTTGTATTGGGAAAGTCATGCCCGGTGAACTTTTGTATGGGAAAGGTCATCTCCGGTGAACTTTTTTATTGGGAAAGTCATGCCCGGTGAACTTTTGTATTGGGAAAGCCATGCCCGGTGAACTTTTGTATTGGGAAAGTCATCTACGGTGAACTTTTGTATTGGGAAAGTCATCTCCGGTGAACTTTTGTATTGGGAAAGTCATCTCCGGCGAACTTTTGTATGGGAAAAGTCATCTCCGGTGAACTTTTGTATTGGGAAAGTCATCTCCGGTGAACTTTTGTATTGGGAAAGTCATCTCCGGTGAACTTTTGTGTTGGGAAAGTCATGTCCGGTGAACTTTTGTATTGGGAAAGTCATCTCCGGTGAACTTTTGTATTGGGAAAGTCATGCCCGGTGAACTATGTATTGGGAAAGTCATGCCCGGTAAACTTTTGTATTGGGAAAGTCATCTCCGGTGAACTTTTGTATTGGGAAAGTCATGCCCGGTGAAACTTTGTATTGGGAAAGTCATGCCCGGTGAACTTTTGTATTGGGAAAGTCATGCCCGGTGAACTTTTGTATGGGAAAGGTCATCTCCGGTGAACTTTTTTATTGGGAAAGTCATGCCCGGTGATCTTTTGTATTGGGAAAGCCATGCCCGGTGAACTTTTGTATTGGGAAAGTCATCTCCGGTGAACTTTTGTGTTGGGAAAGTCATGCCCGGTGAACTTTTGTATTGGAAAAGTCATCTCCGGTGAACTTTTGTATGGCAACATTCATCTCCGGTGAACTTTTGTATTGGGAACGTCATCTCTGGTGAACTTTTGTATTGGGAAAGTCATCTCCGGTGAACTTTTGTATTGGGAAAGTCATGCCCGGTGAACTTTTGTATTGGAAAAGTCATCTCCGGTGAACTTTTGTATTGGGAAAGTCATCTCCGGTGAACTTTTGTATTGGGAAAGTCATGCCCGGTGAACTTTTGTATTGGAAAAGTCATGTCCGGTGAACTTTTGTATGGGAAAAGTCATCTCCGGTGAACTTTTGTATTGGGAAAGTCATCTCCGGTGAACTTTTGTATTGGGAAAGTCATGCCCGGTGAACTTTTGTATTGGGAAAGTCATCTCCGGTGAACTTTTGTATTGGGAAAGTCATGCCCGGTGAACTTTTGTATTGGGAAAGTCATCTCCGGTGAACTTTTGTATGGGAAAAGTCATCTCCGGTGAACTTTTGTATGGGAAAAGTCATCTCCGGTGAACTTTTGTATTGGAAAAGTCATGCCCGGTGAACTTTTGTATTGGGAAAGTCATCTCCGGTGAACTTTTGTATTGCAAAAGTCATCTCCAGTGAACTTTTGTATGGGAAAAGTCATCTCCGGTGAACTTTTGTATAGGAAAAGTCATCTCCGGTGAACTTTTGTATGGGAAAAGTCATATCCGGTGAACTTTTGTATTGGGAACGTCATCTCCGGTGAACTTTTGTATTGGGAAATTCATGCCCGGTGAACTTTTGTATTGGAAAAGTCATCTCCGGTGAACTTTTGTATTGGGAAAGTCATCTCCGGTGAACTTTTGTATTGGGAAAGTCATGCCCGGTGAACTTTTGTATTGGAAAAGTCATGTCCGGTGAACTTTTGTATGGGAAAAGTCATCTCCGGTGAACTTTTGTATTGGGAAAGTCATCTCCGGTGAACTTTTGTATTGGGAAAGTCATGCCCGGTGAACTTTTGTATTGGGAAAGTCATCTCCGGTGAACTTTTGTATGGGAAAAGTCATCTCCGGTGAACTTTTGTATTGGGAAAGTCATCTCCGGTGAACTTTTGTTTTGGGAAAGTCATCTCCGGTGAACATTTGTATTGGGAAAGTCATCTCCGGTGAACTTTTGTATTGGGAAAGTCATGCCCGGTGAACTTTTGTATGGGAAAAGTCATCTCGGGTGAACTTTTGTATTGGGAAAGTCATGCCCGGTGAACTTTTGTATTGGGAAAGTCATGCCCGGTGAACTTTTGTATTGGGAAAGTCATCTCCGGTGAAACTTTTGTATTGGGAAAGTCATCTCCGGTGAACTTTTGTATTGGGAAAATTATGCCCGGTGAACTTTTGTATGGGAAAAGTCATCTCCGGTGAACTTTTGTATTGGGAAAGTAATCTCCGGTGAACTTTTGTATTGGAAAATCATCTCCGGTGAACTTTTTTATTGGAAAAGTCATCTCCGGTGAACTTTTGTATGGGAAAAGTCGTGCCCGGTGAACTTTTGTATGGGAAAAGTCAACTCCGGTAAACCTTTGTATTGGGAAAGTCATGCCCGGTGAACTTTTGTATTGGGAAAGTCATGCCCGGTGAACTTTTGTATGGGAAAGGTCATCTCCGGTGAACTTTTTTATTGGGAAAGTCATGCCCGGTGAACTTTTGTATTGGGAAAGCCATGCCCGGTGAACTTTTGTATTGGAAAAGTCATCTACGGTGAACTTTTGTATTGGGAAAGTCATCTCCGGTGAACTTTTGTATTGGGAAAGTCATCTCCGGCGAACTTTTGTATGGGAAAAGTCATCTCCGGTGAACTTTTGTATTGGGAAAGTCATCTCCGGTGAACTTTTGTATTGGGAAAGTCATCTCCGGTGAACTTTTGTGTTGGGAAAGTCATGTCCGGTGAACTTTTGTATTGGGAAAGTCATCTCCGGTGAACTTTTGTATTGGGAAAGTCATTCCCGGTGAACTATGTATTGGGAAAGTCATGCCCGGTAAACTTTTGTATTGGGAAAGTCATCTCCGGTGAACTTTTGTATTGGGAAAGTCATGCCCGGTGAACCTTTGTATTGGGAAAGTCATGCCCGGTGAACTTTTGTATTGGGAAAGTCATGCCCGGTGAACTTTTGTATGGGAAAGGTCATCTCCGGTGAACTTTTTTATTGGGAAAGTCATGCCCGGTGATCTTTTGTATTGGGAAAGCCATGCCCGGTGAACTTTTGTATTGGGAAAGTCATCTCCGGTGAACTTTTGTGTTGGAAAAGTCATGCCCGGTGAACTTTTGTATTGGAAAAGTCATCTCCGGTGAACTTTTGTATGGCAAAATTCATCTCCGGTGAACTTTTGTATTGGGAACGTCATCTCTGGTGAACTTTTGTATTGGGAAAGTCATCTCCGGTGAACTTTTGTATTGGGAAAGTCATCTCCGGTGAACTTTCGTATTGGGAAAGTCATGCCCGGTGAACTTTTGTATTGGGAAAGTCATCTCCGGTGAAACTTTTGTATTGGGAAAGTCATCTCCAGTGAACTTTTGTATGGGAAAAGTCATCTCCGGTGAACTTTTGTATAGGAAAAGTCATCTCCGGTGAACTTTTGTATTGGGAAAGTCATCTCCGGTGAACTTTCGTATTGGGAAAGTCATGCCCGGTGAACTTTTGTATTAGGAAAGTCATCTCCGGTGAACTTTTGTATTGAGAAAGTCATGCCCGGTGAACTTTTGTATTGGAAAAGTCATCTCCGGTGAACTTTCGTATTGGGAAAGTCATGCCCGGTGAACTTTTGTATTGGGAACGTCATCTCTGGTGAACTTTTGTATTGGGAAAGTCATCTCCGGTGAACTTTTGTATTGGGAAAGTCATCTCCGGTGAACTTTCGTATTGGGAAAGTCATGCCCGGTGAACTTTTGTATTGGGAGTCATGCCCGGTGAACTTTTGTATTGGGAAAGTCATCTCCGGTGAACTTTTGTATTGGGAAAGTCATCTCCGGTGAACTTTCGTATTGGGAAAGTCATGCCCGGTGAACTTTTGTATTAGGAAAGTCATCTCCGGTGAACTTTTGTATTGAGAAAGTCATGCCCGGTGAACTTTTGTATTGGAAAAGTCATCTCCGGTGAACTTTTGTATGGGAAAAGTCATCTCCGGTGAACTTTTGTATTGGAAAAGTCATGCCCGGTGAACTTTTGTATTGGGAAAGTCATCTCCGGTGAACTTTTGTATTGCAAAAGTCATCTCCAGTGAACTTTTGTATGGGAAAAGTCATCTCCGGTGAACTTTTGTATAGGAAAAGTCATCTCCGGTGAACTTTTGTATGGGAAAAGTCATATCCGGTGAACTTTTGTATTGGGAACGTCATCTCCGGTGAACTTTTGTATTGGGAAATTCATGCCCGGTGAACTTTTGTATTGGAAAAGTCATCTCCGGTGAACTTTTGTATTGGGAAAGTCATCTCCGGTGAACTTTTGTATTGGGAAAGTCATGCCCGGTGAACTTTTGTATTGGAAAAGTCATGTCCGGTGAACTTTTGTATGGGAAAAGTCATCTCCGGTGAACTTTTGTATTGGGAAAGTCATCTCCGGTGAACTTTTGTATTGGGAAAGTCATGCCCGGTGAACTTTTGTATTGGGAAAGTCATCTCCGGTGAACTTTTGTATGGGAAAAGTCATCTCCGGTGAACTTTTGTATTGGGAAAGTCATCTCCGGTGAAATTTTGTTTTGGGAAAGTCATCTCCGGTGAACATTTGTATTGGGAAAGTCATCTCCGGTGAACTTTTGTATTGGGAAAGTCATGCCCGGTGAACTTTTGTATGGGAAAAGTCATCTCGGGTGAACTTTTGTATTGGGAAAGTCATGCCCGGTGCACTTTTGTATTGGGAAAGTCATCTCCGGTGAAACTTTTGTATTGGGAAAGTCATCTCCGGTGAACTTTTGTATTGGGAAAATTATGCCCGGTGAACTTTTGTATGGGAAAAGTCATCTCCGGTGAACTTTTGTATTGGGAAAGTAATCTCCGGTGAACTTTTGTATTGGAAAATCATCTCCGGTGAACTTTTTTATTGGAAAAGTCATCTCCGGTGAACTTTTGTATGGGAAAAGTCGTGCCCGGTGAACTTTTGTATGGGAAAAGTCAACTCCGGTGAACCTTTGTATTGGGAAAGTCATGCCCGGTGAACTTTTGTATTGGGAAAGTCATGCCCGGTGAACTTTTGTATGGGAAAGGTCATCTCCGGTGAACTTTTTTATTGGGAAAGTCATGCCCGGTGAACTTTTGTATTGGGAAAGCCATGCCCGGTGAACTTTTGTATTGGGAAAGTCATCTACGGTGAACTTTTGTATTGGGAAAGTCATCTCCGGTGAACTTTTGTATTGGGAAAGTCATCTCCGGCGAACTTTTGTATGGGAAAAGTCATCTCCGGTGAACTTTTGTATTGGGAAAGTCATCTCCGGTGAACTTTTGTATTGGGAAAGTCATCTCCGGTGAACTTTTGTGTTGGGAAAGTCATGTCCGGTGAACTTTTGTATTGGGAAAGTCATCTCCGGTGAACTTTTGTATTGGGAAAGTCATGCCCGGTGAACTATGTATTGGGAAAGTCATGCCCGGTAAACTTTTGTATTGGGAAAGTCATCTCCGGTGAACTTTTGTATTGGGAAAGTCATGCCCGGTGAACCTTTGTATTGGGAAAGTCATGCCCGGTGAACTTTTGTATTGGGAAAGTCATGCCCGGTGAACTTTTGTATGGGAAAGGTCATCTCCGGTGAACTTTTTTATTGGGAAAGTCATGCCCGGTGATCTTTTGTATTGGGAAAGCCATGCCCGGTGAACTTTTGTATTGGGAAAGTCATCTCCGGTGAACTTTTGTGTTGGGAAAGTCATGCCCGGTGAACTTTTGTATTGGAAAAGTCATCTCCGGTGAACTTTTGTATGGCAAAATTCATCTCCGGTGAACTTTTGTATTGGGAACGTCATCTCTGGTGAACTTTTGTATTGGGAAAGTCATCTCCGGTGAACTTTTGTATTGGGAAAGTCATGCCCGGTGAACTTTTGTATTGGGAAAGTCATCTCCGGTGAACTTTTGTATGGGAAAAGTCATCTCCGGTGAACTTTTGTATTGGAAAAGTCATCTCCGGTGAACTTTTGTAATGGGAAAGTCATGCCCGGTGAACTTTTGTATTGGGAAAGTCATGCCCGGTGAACTTTTGTATTGGAAAAGTCATCTCCGGTGAACTTTTGTATTGGGAAAGTCATCTCCGGTGAACTTTTGTATTGGGAAAGTCATGCCCGGTGAACTTTTGTATTGGAAAAGTCATGTCCGGTGAACTTTTGTATGGGAAAAGTCATCTCCGGTGAACTTTTGTATTGGGAAAGTCATCTCCGGTGAACTTTTGTATTGGGAAAGTCATGCCCGGTGAACTTTTGTATTGGGAAAGTCATCTCCGGTGAACTTTTGTATGGGAAAAGTCATCTCCGGTGAACTTTTGTATGGGAAAAGTCATCTCCGGTGAACTTTTGTATTGGAAAAGTCATGCCCGGTGAACTTTTGTATTGGGAAAGTCATCTCCGGTGAACTTTTGTATTGCAAAAGTCATCTCCAGTGAACTTTTGTATGGGAAAAGTCATCTCCGGTGAACTTTTGTATAGGAAAAGTCATCTCCGGTGAACTTTTGTATGGGAAAAGTCATATCCGGTGAACTTTTGTATTGGGAACGTCATCTCCGGTGAACTTTTGTATTGGGAAATTCATGCCCGGTGAACTTTTGTATTGGAAAAGTCATCTCCGGTGAACTTTTGTATTGGGAAAGTCATCTCCGGTGAACTTTTGTATTGGGAAAGTCATGCCCGGTGAACTTTTGTATTGGAAAAGTCATGTCCGGTGAACTTTTGTATGGGAAAAGTCATCTCCGGTGAACTTTTGTATTGGGAAAGTCATCTCCGGTGAACTTTTGTATTGGGAAAGTCATGCCCGGTGAACTTTTGTATTGCGAAAGTCATCTCCGGTGAACTTTTGTATGGGAAAAGTCATCTCCGGTGAACTTTTGTATTGGGAAAGTCATCTCCGGTGAACTTTTGTTTTGGAAAGTCATCTCCGGTGAACATTTGTATTGGGAAAGTCATCTCCGGTGAACTTTTGTATTGGGAAAGTCATGCCCGGTGAACTTTTGTATGGGAAAAGTCATCTCGGGTGAACTTTTGTATTGGGAAAGTCATGCCCGGTGAACTTTTGTATTGGGAAAGTCATGCCCGGTGAACTTTTGTATTGGGAAAGTCATCTCCGGTGAAACTTTTGTATTGGGAAAGTCATCTCCGGTGAACTTTTGTATTGGGAAAATTATGCCCGGTGAACTTTTGTATGGGAAAAGTCATCTCCGGTGAACTTTTGTATTGGGAAAGTAATCTCCGGTGAACTTTTGTATTGGAAAATCATCTCCGGTGAACTTTTTTATTGGAAAAGTCATCTCCGGTGAACTTTTGTATGGGAAAAGTCGTGCCCGGTGAACTTTTGTATGGGAAAAGTCAACTCCGGTAAACCTTTGTATTGGGAAAGTCATGCCCGGTGAACTTTTGTATTGGGAAAGTCATGCCCGGTGAACTTTTGTATGGGAAAGGTCATCTCCGGTGAACTTTTTTATTGGGAAAGTCATGCCCGGTGAACTTTTGTATTGGGAAAGCCATGCCCGGTGAACTTTTGTATTGGAAAAGTCATCTACGGTGAACTTTTGTATTGGGAAAGTCATCTCCGGTGAACTTTTGTATTGGGAAAGTCATCTCCGGCGAACTTTTGTATGGGAAAAGTCATCTCCGGTGAACTTTTGTATTGGGAAAGTCATCTCCGGTGAACTTTTGTATTGGGAAAGTCATCTCCGGTGAACTTTTGTGTTGGGAAAGTCATGTCCGGTGAACTTTTGTATTGGGAAAGTCATCTCCGGTGAACTTTTGTATTGGGAAAGTCATGCCCGGTGAACTATGTATTGGGAAAGTCATGCCCGGTAAACTTTTGTATTGGGAAAGTCATCTCCGGTGAACTTTTGTATTGGGAAAGTCATGCCCGGTGAACCTTTGTATTGGGAAAGTCATGCCCGGTGAACTTTTGTATTGGGAAAGTCATGCCCGGTGAACTTTTGTATGGGAAAGATCATCTCCGGTGAACTTTTTTATTGGGAAAGTCATGCCCGGTGATCTTTTGTATTGGGAAAGCCATGCCCGGTGAACTTTTGTATTGGGAAAGTCATCTCCGGTGAACTTTTGTGTTGGAAAAGCCATGCCCGGTGAACTTTTGTATTGGAAAAGTCATCTCCGGTGAACTTTTGTATGGCAAAATTCATCTCCGGTGAACTTTTGTATTGGGAACGTCATCTCTGGTGAACTTTTGTATTGGGAAAGTCATCTCCGGTGAACTTTTGTATTGGGAAAGTCATGCCCGGTGAACTTTTGTATTGGGAAAGTCATCTCCGGTGAACTTTTGTATGGGAAAAGTCATCTCCGGTGAACTTTTGTATTGGAAAAGTCATCTCCGGTGAACTTTTGTAATGGGAAAGTCATCTCCGGTGAACTTTTGTATTGGGAAAGTCATGCCCGGTGAACTTTTGTATTGGGAAAGTCATGCCCGGTGAACTTTTGTATTGGGAAAGTCATGCCCGGTGAACTTTTGTATTGGAAAAGTCATCTCCGGTGAACTTTTGTATTGGGAAAGTCATGCCCGGTGAACTTTTGTATTGGGAAAGTCATCTCCGGTGAACTTTTGTATTGGGAAAGTCATCTCCGGTGAACTTTTGTATTGGGAAAGTCATCTCCGGTGAACTTTTGTATTGGGAAAGTCATCTCCGGTGAACTTTTGTATTGGGAAAGTCATCTCCGATGAACTTTTGTATTTGGAAAGTCATCTCCGGTGAACTTTTGTATTGGGAAAGTCATGCCCGGTGAACTTTTGTATGGGAAAAGTCATCTCCGGTGAACTTTTGTATTGGGAAAGTCATCTCCGATGAACTTTTGTATTTGGAAAGTCATCTCCGGTGAACTTTTGTATTGGGAAAGTCATGCCCGGTGAACTTTTGTATGGGAAAAGTCATCTCCGGTGAACTTTTGTATTGGGAAAGTCATGCCCGGTGAAGTTTTGGATTGGGAAAGTCATGCCCGGTGAACTTTTGTATTGGAAAAGTCATCTCCGGTGAACTTTTGTATGGGAAAAGTCATGCCCGGTGAACTTTTGTATAGGAAAAGTCGACTCCGGTGAACTTTTGTATGGGAAAATTCATCTCCGGTGAACTTTTGTATTGGGAAAGTCATCTCCGGTGAACTTTTGTATTGGGAAAGTCATCTCCGGTGAACTTTTGCATTGGGAAAGTCATCTCCGGTGAACTTTTGTATTGGGAAAGTCATCTCCGGTGAACTTTTGTATTGGAAAAGTCATGTCCGGTGAACTTTTGTATTGGGAAAGTCATCTCCGGTGAACTTTTGTATTGGGAAAGTCATGCCCGGTGAACTTTTGGATTGGGAAAGTCATGCCCGGTGAACTTTTGTATTGGAAAAGTCATCTCCGGTGAACTTTTGTATGGGAAAAGTCATCTCCGGTGAACTTTTGTATAGGAAAAGTCATCTCCGGTGAACTTTTGTATGGGAAAATTCATCTCCGGTGAACTTTTGTATTGGGAAAGTCATCTCCGGTGAACTTTTGTATTGGGAAAGTCATCTCCGGTGAACTTTTGCATTAGGAAAGTCATCTCCGGTGAACTTTTGTATTGGGAAAGTCATGCCCGGTGAACTTTTTTATTGGAAAAGTCATCTCCGGTGAACTTTTGTATTGGAAAAGTCATCTCCGGTGAACTTTTGTATTGGGAAAGTCATGCCGGTGAACTTTTGTATTGGGAAAGTCATCTCCGGTGAACTTTTGTATTGGGAAAGTCATCTCCGGTGAACTTTTGTATTGGGAAAGTCATGCCCGGTGAACTTTTGTATTGGGAAAGTCATCTCCGGTGAACTTTTGTATTGGGAAAGTCATGCCCGGTGAACTTTTGTATTGGGAAAGTCATGCCCGGTGAACTTTTGTATGGGAAAAGTCATCTCCGGTGAACTTTCGTATGGGAAAAGTCATCTCCGGTGAACTTTTGTATTGGGAAAGTCATGCCCGGTGAACTTTTGTATTGGGAAAGTCATCTCCGGTGAACTTTTGTATTGGGAAAGTCATGCCCGGTGAACCTTTGTATTGGGAAAGTCATGCCCGGTGAACTTTTGTATTGGAAAAGTCATCTCCGGTGAACTTTTGTTTTGGGAAAGTCATCTCCGGTGAACTTTTGTATTGGGAAAGTCATGCCCGGTGAAATTTCGTAATGGAAAAGTCATCTCCGGTGAACTTTTGTATTGGGAAAGTCATGCCCGGTGAACTTTTGTATTGGGAAAGTCATGCCCGGTGAACTTTTGTATTGGGAAAGTCATGCCCGGTGAACTTTTGTATTGGGAAAGTCATCTCCGGTAACTTTTGTATTGGGAAAGTCATCTCCGGTGAACTTTTGTATTGGAAAGCCATGCCCGGTGAACTTTTGTATTGGGAAAGTCATACCCGGTGAACTTTTGTATTGGAAAAGTCATCTCCGGTGAACTTTTGTATTGGGAAAGTCATGCCCGGTGAACTTTTGTATTGGGAAAGTCATCTCCGTTGAACTTTTGTATTGGGAAGGTCATCTCCGGTGAACTTTTGTATTGGGATAGTCCATGCCCGGTGAACTTTTGTATGGGAAAAGTCATCTCCGGTGAACTTTTGTATTGGGAAAGTCATGCCCGGTAAACTTTTGTATTGGGAAAGTCATGCCCGGTGAACTTTTGTATTGGAAAAGTCATCCCCGGTGAACTTTTGTATGGGAAAAGTCATCTCCGGTGAACTTTTGTATGGGAAAAGTCGTGCCCGGTGAACTTTTGTATGGGAAAAGTCATCTCCGGTGAACTTTTGTATTGGGAAAGTCATGCGCGGTGAATTTTATATTGGGAAATTCATATCCGGTGAACTTTTGTATGGGAAAGGTCATCTCCGGTGAACTTTTGTATTGGGAAAGTCATGCCCGGTGAACTTTTGTATTGGGAAAGTCATCTCCGGTGAACTTTTGTATTGGGAAAGTCATGCCCGGTGAACTTTTGTATGGGAAAAGTCATCTCCGGTGAACTTTTGTATTGGGAAAGTCATCTCCGGTGAACTTTTGTATTTGGAAAGTCATGTCCGGTGAACTTTTGTATTGGGAAAGTCATGCCCGGTGACCTTTGGTATTGAGAAATTCATCTCCGGTGAACTTTTGTATTGGGAAAGTCATCTCCGGTGAACTTCTGTATTGGGAAAGCCATGCCCGGTGAACTTTTGTATTGGGAAAGTCATGCCCAGTGAACTTTTGTATTGGAAAAGTCGTTTCCGGTGAACTTTTGTATTGGGAAAGTCATCTCCGGTGAACTTTTGTATTGGGAAAGTCATGCCCGGTGAACTTTTATATTGGGAAAGTCATGCCCGGTGAACTTTTGTATTGGAAAAGTCATCTCCGGTGAACTTTTTTATGGGAAAAATCATCTCCGGTGAATATTTGCATTGGGAAAATCATCTCCGGTGAATTTTGTATTGGGAAATTCATCTCCGGTGAACTTTTGTATGGGAAAAGTCATCTCCGGTGAACTTTTGTATTGGGAAAGTCATGCCCGGTGAACGTTTATATGGGGAAAGTCATGCCCGGTGAACTTTTGTATTGGGAAAGTCATGCCCTGTGAACTTTTGTATTGGGAAATCATCTCCGGTGAACTTTTGTATTTTGAAAGTCATCTCCGGTGAACTTTTGTATTGGGAAAGTCATGCCCGGTGAACTTTTGTATGGGAAAAGTCATCTCCGGTGAACTTTTGTATTGGAAAATCATCTCCGGTGAACTTTTGTATTTTGAAAGTCATCTCCGGTGAACTTTTGTATTGGGAAAGTCATGCCCGGTGAACTTTTGTATGGGAAAAGTCATCTCCGGTGAACTTTTGTATTGGGGAAAGTCATCTCCGGTGAACTTTTGTATTGGGAAAGTCATGCCCGGTGAACTTTTGTATTGGAAAAGTCATCTCCGGTGAATTTTTGTATGGGAAAAATCATCTCCGGTGAATTTTGTATTGGGAAATTCATCTCCGGTGAACTTTTGTATGGGAAAAGTCATCTCCGGTGAACTTTTGTATTGGGAAAGTCATGCCCGGTGAACTTTTGTATTGGGAAAGTCATCTCCGGTGAACTTTTGTATTGGAAAAGTCCTCTCCGGTGAACTTTTGTATTGGGAAAAATATGCCCGGTGAACTTTTGTATTGGGAAAAACATGCCCGGTGAACTTTTGTATGGGAAAAGTCATCTCCGGTGAACTTTTGTATTGGGAAAGTCATGCCCGGTGAACTTTTGTATTGGGAAAGTCATCTCCGGTGAACTTTTGTATTGGAAAAGTCATGCCCGGTGAACTTTTGTATTGGAAAAGTCATCTCCGGTGAACTTTTGTATGGGAAAAGTCATCTCCGGTGAACTTTTGTATGGGAAAAGTCATCTCTGGTGAACTTTTGTATTGGGAAAGTCATGCCCGGTTAACTTTTGTATTGGAAAAGTCATCTCCGGTGAACTTTTGTATTGGGAAAGTCATGTATTGGAAAAGTCATCTCCGGTGAACTTTTGTATGGGAAAAGTCATTTCCGGTGAACTTTTGTATTGGGAAAGTCATCTCCGGTGAACTTTTGTATTGGAAAAGTCATCTCCGGTGAACTTTTGTATTGGGAAAGTCATCTCCGGTGAACTTTTGTATGGGAAAAGTCATCTCCGGTGAACTTTTGTATGGGAAAAGTCATCTCCGGTGAACTTTTGTATTGGGAAAGTCATCTCCGGTGAACTTTTGTATGGGAAAAGTCATTTCCGGTGAACTTTTGTATTGGAAAAGTCATCTCCGGTGAACTTTTGTATTGGGAAAGTCATGCCCAGTGAAATTTTGTATTGGAAAAGTCATCTCCGGTGAACTTTTGTATAGGAAAAGTCATTTCCGGTGAACTTTTGTATTGGGAAAGTCATCTCCGGTGAACTTTTGTACGGGAAAAGTCATGCCCGGTTAACTTTTGTATTGGAAAAGTCATCTCCGGTGAACTTTTGTATTGGGAAAGTCATGCCCAGTGAACTTTTGTATTGGAAAAGTCATTTCCGGTGAACTTTTGCATTGGGAAAGTCATCTCCGGTGAACTTTTGTATTGGGAAAGTCATGCCCGGTGAACTTTTATATTGGGAAAGTCATGCCCGGTGAACTTTTGTATTGGAAAAGTCATCTCCGGTGAACTTTTTTATGGGAAAAATCATCTCCGGTGAATATTTGCATTGGGAAAATCATCTCCGGTGAATTTTGTATTGGGAAATTCATCTCCGGTGAACTTTTGTATGGGAAAAGTCATCTCCGGTGAACTTTTGTATTGGGAAAGTCATGCCCGGTGAACTTTTGTATTGGGAAAGTCATCTCCGGTGAACTTTTGTATTGGGAAAGTCATGCCCGGTGAACTTTTGTATTGGGAAAGTCATCTCCGGTGAACTTTTGTATTGGGAAAGTCACCTCCGGTGAACTTTTTTATTGGGAAAGTCATGCCCGGTGAACTTTTGTATTGGGAAAGTCATCTCCGGTGAACTTTTGTATTGGGAAAGTCCTCTCCGGTGAACTTTTGTTTTGGGAAAAATATGCCCGGTGAACTTTTGTATTGGGAAAAACATGCCCGGTGAACTTTTGTATGGGAAAAGTCATCTCCGGTGAACTTTTTTATTGGGAAAGTTATGCCCGGTGAACTTTTGTATTGGGAAAGTCATCTCCGGTGAACTTTTGTATTGGCAAAGTCATGCCCGGTGAACTTTTGTATTGGAAAAGTCATCTCCTGTGAACTTTTGTATGGGAAAGTCATGCCCGGTTAACTTTTGTATTGGAAAAGTCGTCTCCGGTGAACTTTTGTATTGGGAAAGTCATGTATTGGAAAAGTCATCTCCGGTGAACTTTTGTATGGGAAAAGTCATTTCCGGTGAACTTTTGTATTGGGAAAGTCATCTCCGGTGAACTTTTGTATTGGAAAAGTCATCTCCGGTGAACTTTTTTATTGGGAAAGTCATCTCCGGTGAACTTTTGTATGGAAAAGTCATTTCCGGTGAACTTTTGTATTGGAAAAGTCATGTATTGGAAAAGTCATCTCCGGTGAACTCTTGTATTGGGAAAGTCATCTCCGGTGAACTTTTGTATGGGAAAAGTCATCTCCGGTGAACTTTTGTATGGGAAAAGTCATTTCCGGTGAACTTTTGTATTGGGAAAGTCATCTCCGGTGAACTTTTGTATTGGAAAAGTCATCTCCGGTGAACTTTTTTATTGGGAAAGTCATCTCCGGTGAACTTTTGTATGGGAAAAGTCATTTCCGGTGAACTTTTGTATTGGAAAAGTCATGTATTGGAAAAGTCATCTCCGGTGAACTCTTGTATTGGGAAAGTCATCTCCGGTGAACTTTTGTATGGGAAAAGTCATCTCCGGTGAACTTTTGTATTGGGAAAGTCATCTCCGGTGAACTTTTGTATGGGAAAAGTCATTTCCGGTGAACTTTTTTATTGGGAAAGTCATCTCCGGTGAACTTTTGTATTATAAAAGTCATCTCCGGTGAACTTTTGTATTGGGAAAGTCATCTCCGGTGAACTTTTGTATGGGAAAAGTCATCTCCGGTGAACTTTTGTATGGGAAAAGTCATCTCCGGTGAACTTTTGTATTGGGAAAGTCATCTCCGGTGAACTTTTGTATGGGAAAAGTCATTTCCGGTGAACTTTGTATTGGAAAAGTCATCTCCGGTGAACTTTTGTATTGGGAAAGTCATGCCCAGTGAACTTTTGTATTGGAAAAGTCATCTCCGGTGAACTTTTGTATAGGAAAAGTCATTTCGGTGAACTTTTGTATTGGGAAAGTCATCTCCGGTGAACTTTTGTACGGGAAAAGTCATGCCCGGTTAACTTTTGTATTGGAAAAGTCATCTCCGGTGAACTTTTGTATTGGGAAAGTCATGCCCAGTGAACTTTTGTATTGGAAAAGTCATTTCCGGTGAACTTTTGTATTGGGAAAGTCATCTCCGGTGAACTTTTGTATTGGGAAAGTCATGCCCGGTGAACTTTTATATTGGGAAAGTCATGCCCGGTGAACTTTTGTATTGGAAAAGTCATCTCCGGTGAACTTTTTTATGGGAAAAATCATCTCCGGTGAATATTTGCATTGGGAAAGTCATCTCCGGTGAACTTTTGTATTGGGAAAATCATGCCCGGTGAACTTTTGTATAGGAAAAGTCATTTTCGGTGAACTTTTCTATTGGAAAAGTCATCTCCGGTGAACTTTTGTATTGGGAAAGTCATCTCCGGTGAACTTTTGTATGGGAAAAGTCATCTCCGGTGAACTTTTGTATTGGGAAAGTCATGCCCGGTGAACTTTTGTATTGGGAAAGTCATCTCCGGTGAACTTTTGTATTGGGAAAGTCATGCTCGGCGAACTTTTGTATTGGGAAAATCATGCCCGGTGAACTTTTGTATGGGAAAAGTCATCTCCGGTGAACTTTTGTATTGGGAAAGTCATGCCCGGTGAACTTTTGTATTGGGAAAGTCATCTCCGGTGAACTTTGGTATTGGGAAAATCATGCCCGGTGAACTTTTGTATAGGAAAAGTCATTTTCGGTGAACTTTTCTATTGGAAAAGTCATCTCCGGTGAACTTTTGTATGGGAAAAGTCATCTCCGGTGAACTTTTGTATGGGAAAAGTCATCTCCGGTGAACTTTGTATTGGAAAAGTCATCTCCGGTGAACTTTTGTATTGGGAAAGTCATGCCCAGTGAACTTTTGTATTGGAAAAGTCATCTCCGGTGAACTTTTGTATAGGAAAAGTCATTTCCGGTGAACTTTTGTATTGGGAAAGTCATCTCCGGTGAACTTTTGTACGGGAAAAGTCATGCCCGGTTAACTTTTGTATTGGAAAAGTCATCTCCGGTGAACTTTTGTATTGGGAAAGTCATGCCCAGTGAACTTTTGTATTGGAAAAGTCATTTCCGGTGAACTTTTGTATTGGGAAAGTCATCTCCGGTGAACTTTTGTATTGGGAAAGTCATGCCCGGTGAACTTTTATATTGGGAAAGTCATGCCCGGTGAACTTTTGTATTGGAAAAGTCATCTCCGGTGAACTTTTTTATGGGAAAAATCATCTCCGGTGAATATTTGCATTGGGAAAGTCATCTCCGGTGAACTTTTGTATTGGGAAAATCATGCCCGGTGAACTTTTGTATAGGAAAAGTCATTTTCGGTGAACTTTTCTATTGGAAAAGTCATCTCCGGTGAACTTTGTATTGGGAAAGTCATCTCCGGTGAACTTTTGTATGGGAAAAGTCATCTCCGGTGAACTTTTGTATTGGGAAAGTCATGCCGGTGAACTTTTGTATTGGGAAAGTCATCTCCGGTGAACTTTTGTATTGGGAAAGTCATGCTCGGCGAACTTTTGTATTGGGAAAGTCATCTCCGGTGAACTTTGGTATTGGGAAAGTCACCTCCGGTGAACTTTTGTATTGGGAAAGTCATGCCCGGTGAACTTTTGTATTGGGAAAGTCATCTCCGGTGAACTTTTGTATTGGGAAAGTCATCTCCGGTGAACTTTTGTATTGGAAAAGTCATCTCCGGTGAACTTTTGTATTGGGAAAATCATCTCCGGTGAACTTTTGTATTGGGAGAGTCATGCCCGGTGAACTTTTGTATTGGAAAAGTCATCTCCGGTGAACTTTAGTATTGGGAAAGTCATCTCCGGTTAACTTTTGTATTGGAAAAGTCATCTCCGGTTAACTTTTGTATTGGGAAAGTCATCTCCGGTGAACTTTTGTATTGGGAAAGTCATCTCCGGTAAACTTTTGTATTGGGAAAGTCATGCCCGGTGAACTTTTGTATTGGGAAAGTCATGCCCGGTGAACTTTTGTATTGGGAAAGTTATCTCCGGTGAACTTTTGTACTGGGAAAGTCATGCCCGGTGAACTTTTGTATTGGAAAAGTCATCTCCGGTGAATTTTTGTATGGGAAAAATCATCTCCGGTGAATTTTGTATGGGAAAAGTCATCTCCGGTGAACTTTTGTATTGGGAAAGTCATGACCGGTGAACTTTTGTATTGGAAAATCATCTCCGGTGAACTTTTGTATTTTGAAAGTCATCTCCGGTGAACTTTTGTATTGGGAAAGTCATGCCCGGTGAACTTTTGTATGGGAAAAGTCATCTCCGGTGAACTTTTGTATTGGGAAAGTCATCTCCGGTAAACTTTTGTATTGGGAAAGTCATGCCCGGTGAACTTTTGTATTGGGAAAGTCATGCCCGGTGAACTTTTGTATTGGGAAAGTTATCTCCGGTGAACTTTTGTACTGGGAAAGTCATGCCCGGTGAACTTTTGTATTGGAAAAGTCATCTCCGGTGAATTTTTGTATGGGAAAAATCATCTCCGGTGAATTTTGTATGGGAAAAGTCATCTCCGGTGAACTTTTGTATTGGGAAAGTCATGACCGGTGAACTTTTGTATTGGGAAAGTCATCTCCGGTGAACTTTTGTATTGGGAAAGTCATGCCCGGTGAACTTTTGTATTGGAAAAGTCATCTCCGGTGAACTTTTGTATGGGAAAAGTCATCTCCGGTGAATATTTGCATTGGGAAAGTCATCTCCGGTGAACTTTTGTATTGGGAAAATCATGCCCGGTGAACTTTTGTATGAGAAAAGTCATTTTCGGTGAACTTTTGTATTGGAAAAGTCATCTCCGGTGAACTTTTGTATTGGGAAATTCATCTCCGGTGAACTTTTGTATGGGAAAAGTCATCTCCGGTGAACTTTTGTATTGGGAAAGTCATGCCCGGTGAACTTTTGTATTGGGAAAGTCATCTCCGGTGAACTTTTGTATTGGGAAAGTCATGCCCGGTGAACTTTTGTATGGGAAAGTCATCTCCGGTGAACTTTTTGTATTGGGAAAGTCACCTCCGGTGAACTTTTTTATTGGGAAAGTCATGCCCGGTGAACTTTTGTATTGGGAAAGTCATCTCCGGTGAACTTTTGTATTGGGAAAGTCCTCTCCGGTGAACTTTTGTATTGGGAAAAATATGCCCGGTGAACTTTTGTATTGGGAAAAACATGCCCGGTGAACTTTTGTATGGGAAAAGTCATGCCCGGTGAACTTTTGTATTGGGAAAGTCATCTCCGGTGAACTTTTGTATTGGAAAAGTCATGCCCGGTGAACTTTTGTATTGGAAAAGTCATCTCCGGTGAACTTTTGTATGGGAAAAGTCATCTCCGGTGAACTTTTGTATGGGAAAAGTCATCTCTGGTGAACTTTTGTATGGGAAAAGTCATCTCTGGTGAACTTTTGTATTGGGAAAGTCATGCCCGGTTAACTTTTGTATTGGAAAAGTCATCTCCGGTGAACTTTTGTATTGGGAAAGTCATCTCTGGTGAACTTTTGTATTGGGAAAGTCATGCCCGGTTAACTTTTGTATTGGAAAAGTCATCTCCGGTGAACTTTTGTATTGGGAAAGTCATGTATTGGAAAAGTCATCTCCGGTGAACTTTTGTATGTAAAAGTCATTTCCGGTGAACTTTTGTATTGGGAAAGTCATCTCCGGTGAACTTTTGTATTGGAAAAGTCATCTCCGGTGAACTTTTGTATTGGGAAAGTCATCTCCGGTGAACTTTTGTATGGGAAAAGTCATCTCCGGTGAACTTTTGTATGGGAAAAGTCATCTCCGGTGAACTTTTGTATTGGGAAAGTCATCTCCGGTGAACTTTTGTATGGGAAAAGTCATTTCCGGTGAACTTTTGTATTGGAAAAGTCATCTCCGGTGAACTTTTGTATTGGGAAAGTCATGCCCAGTGAACTTTTGTATTGGAAAAGTCATCTCCGGTGAACTTTTGTATGGGAAAAGTCATCTCCGGTGAACTTTTGTATGGGAAAAGTCATCTCCGGTGAACTTTTGTATTGGGAAAGTCATCTCCGGTGAACTTTTGTATGGGAAAAGTCATTTCCGGTGAACTTTTGTATTGGAAAAGTCATCTCCGGTGAACTTTTGTATTGGGAAAGTCATGCCCAGTGAACTTTTGTATTGGAAAAGTCATCTCCGGTGAACTTTTGTATGGGAAAAGTCATTTCCGGTGAACTTTTGTATTGGGAAAGTCATCTCCGGTGAACTTTTGTACGGGAAAAGTCATGCCCGGTTAACTTTTGTATTGGAAAAGTCATCTCCGGTGAACTTTTGTATTGGGAAAGTCATGCCCAGTGAACTTTTGTATTGGAAAAGTCATTTCCGGTGAACTTTTGTATTGGGAAAGTCATCTCCGGTGAACTTTTGTATTGGGAAAGTCATGCCCGGTGAACTTTTATATTGGGAAAGTCATGCCCGGTGAACTTTTGTATTGGAAAAGTCATCTCCGGTGAACTTTTTTATGGGAAAAATCATCTCCGGTGAATATTTGCATTGGGAAAGTCATCTCCGGTGAACTTTTGTATTGGGAAAATCATGCCCGGTGAACTTTTGTATAGGAAAAGTCATTTTCGGTGAACTTTTCTATTGGAAAAGTCATCTCCGGTGAACTTTTGTATTGGGAAAGTCATCTCCGGTGAACTTTTGTATAGGAAAAGTCATCTCCGGTGAACTTTTGTATTGGGAAATTCATGCCCGGTGAACTTTTGTATTGGGAAAATCATCTCCGGTGAACTTTTGTATTGGGAAAGTCATCTCCGGTGAACTTTTGTATTGGAAAAGTCATCTCCGGTGAACTTTTGTATGGGAAAAGTCATCTCCGGTGAACTTTTGTATTGGGAAAATCATCTCCGGTGAACTTTTGTATTGGGAAAGTCATCTCCGGTGAACTTTTGTATTGGGAAAGTCATCTCCGGTGAACTTTTGTATTGGAAAAGTCATCTCCGGTGAACTTTTGTATGGGAAAAGTCATCTCCGGTGAACTTTTGTATTGGGAAAATCATCTCCGGTGAACTTTTGTATTGGGAGAGTCATGCCCGGTGAACTTTTGTATTGGAAAAGTCATCTCCGGTGAACTTTAGTATTGGGAAAGTCATCTCCGGTTAACTTTTGTATTGGAAAAGTCATCTCCGGTTAACTTTTGTATTGGGAAAGTCATCTCCGGTGAACTTTTGTATTGGGAAAGTCATGCCCGGTGAACTTTTGTATTGGAAAAGTCATCTCCGGTGAACTTTTGTATTGGGAAAGTCATGCCCGGTGAACTTTTGTATTGGGAAAGTCATCTCCGGTGAACTTTTGTATTAAGAAAGTCATGCCCGGTGAACTTTTGTATTGGGAAAGTCATGCCCGGTGAACTTTTGTATTGGAAAAGTCATCTCCGGTGAACTTTTGTATGGGAAAAGTCATCTCCGTTGAACTTTTGTATTGGGAAAGTCATCTCCGTTGAACTTTTGTATTGGGAAAGTCATGCCCGGTGAACTTTTGTATTGGGAAAGTCATGCCCGGTGAACTTTTGTATTGGAAAAGTCATCTCCGGTGAACTTTTGTATGGGAAAATTCATTTCCGGTGAACTTTAGTATTGGGAAAGTCATCTCCGGTGAACTTTTGTATTGGCAAAGTCATGCCCGGTGAACTTTTGTATTGGAAAAGTCATCTCCGGTGAACTTTTGTGTTGGGAAAGTCATGCCCGGTGAACTTTTGTATTGGAAAAGTCATCTCCGGTGAACTTTTGTATGGGAAAAGTCATTGCCGGTGAAATTTTGTGTTGGGAAAGTCATCTCCGGTGAACTTTTGTATTGGGAAAGTCATGCCCGGTGAACTCTTGTATGGGAAAAGTCATCTCCGGTGAACTTTTGTATTGGGAAAGTCATCTCCGGTGAACTTTTGTATTGGGAAAGTCATCTCCGGTGAACTTTTGTATTGGGAGAGTCATGCCCGGTGAACTTTTGTATTGGAAAAGTCATCTCCGGTGAACTTTAGTATTGGGAAAGTCATCTCCGGTTAACTTTTGTATTGGAAAAGTCATCTCCGGTTAACTTTTGTATTGGGAAAGTCATCTCCGGTGAACTTTTGTATTGGGAAAGTCATGCCCGGTGAACTTTTGTATTGGAAAAGTCATCTCCGGTGAACTTTTGTATTGGGAAAGTCATGCCCGGTGAACTTTTGTATTGGGAAAGTCATCTCCGGTGAACTTTTGTATTAAGAAAGTCATGCCCGGTGAACTTTTGTATTGGGAAAGTCATGCCCGGTGAACTTTTGTATTGGGAAAGTCATGCCCGGTGAACTTTTGTATTGGAAAAGTCATCTCCGGTGAACTTTTGTATTGGGAAAGTCATGCCCGGTGAACTTTTGTGTTGGGAAAGTCATCTCCGGTGAACTTTTGTATTGGGAAAGTCATGCCCGGTGAACTCTTGTATGGGAAAAGTCATCTCCGGTGAACTTTTGTATTGGGAAAGTCATCTCCGGTGAACTTTTGTATTGGGAAAATCATGCCCGGTGAAATTTGTATTGGGAAAGTCATGCCCGGTGAACTTTTGTATTGGGAAAGTCATGCCCGGTGAACTTTTGTATTGGGAAAGTCATCTCCGGTGAACTTTTGTATTGGGAAAGTCACCTCCGGTGAACTTTTGTATTGGGAAAGTCATGCCCGGTGAACTTTTGTATTGGGAAAGTCATCTCTGGTGAACTTTTGTATTGGGAAAGTCATGCCCGGTTAACTTTTGTATTGGAAAAGTCATCTCCGGTGAACTTTTGTATTGGGAAAGTCATGTATTGGAAAAGTCATCTCCGGTGAACTTTTGTATGGGAAAAGTCATTTCCGGTGAACTTTTGTATTGGGAAAGTCATCTCCTGTGAACTTTTGTATTGGAAAAGTCATCTCCGGTGAACTTTTGTATTGGGAAAGTCATCTCCGGTGAACTTTTGTATGGTAAAAGTCATTTCCGGTGAACTTTTGTATTGGAAAAGTCATCTCCGGTGAACTTTTGTATTGGGAAAGTCATGCCCAGTGAACTTTTGTATTGGAAAAGTCATCTCCGGTGAACTTTTGTATGGGAAAAGTCATTTCCGGTGAACTTTTGTATTGGGAAAGTCATCTCCGGTGAACTTTTGTACGGGAAAAGTCATGCCCGGTTAACTTTTGTATTGGAAAAGTCATCTCCGGTGAACTTTTGTATTGGGAAAGTCATGCCCAGTGAACTTTTGTATTGGAAAAGTCATTTCCGGTGAACTTTTGTATTGGGAAAGTCATCTCCGGTGAACTTTTGTATTGGGATCGTCATGCCCGGTGAACTTTTATATTGGGAAAGTCATGCCCGGTGAACTTTTGTATTGGAAAAGTCATCTCCGGTGAACTTTTTTATGGGAAAATCATCTCCGGTGAATATTTGCATTGGGAAAGTCATCTCCGGTGAACTTTTGTATTGGGAAAATCATGCCCGGTGAACTTTTGTATAGGAAAAGTCATTTTCGGTGAACTTTTCTATTGGAAAAGTCATCTCCGGTGAACTTTTGTATGGGAAAAGTCATCTCCGGTGAACTTTTGTATGGGAAAAGTCATCTCCGGTGAACTTTTGTATTGGGAAAGTCATCTCCGGTGAACTTTTGTATGGGAAAAGTCATCTCCGGTGAACTTTTGTATTGGGAAAGTCATGCCCGGTGAACTTTTGTATTGGGAAAGTCATCTCCGGTGAACTTTTGTATTGGGAAAATCATGCCCGGTGAACTTTTGTATAGGAAAAGTCATTTTCGGTGAACTTTTCTATTGGAAAAGTCATCTCCGGTGAACTTTTGTATGGGAAAAGTCATCTCCGGTGAACTTTTGTATGGGAAAAGTCATCTCCGGTGAACTTTTGTATTGGGAAAGTCATCTCCGGTGAACTTTTGTATGGGAAAAGTCATCTCCGGTGAACTTTTGTATTGGGAAAGTCATGCCCGGTGAACTTTTGTATTGGGAAAGTCATCTCCGGTGAACTTTTGTATTGGGAAAGTCATGCTCGGTGAACTTTTGTATTGGGAAAGTCATCTCCGGTGAACTTTGGTATTGGGAAAGTCACCTCCGGTGAACTTTTGTATTGGGAAAGTCATGCCCGGTGAACTTTTGTATTGGGAAAGTCATCTCCGGTGAACTTTTGTATTGGGAAAGTCATCTCCGGTGAACTTTTGTATTGGAAAAGTCATCTCCGGTGAACTTTTGTATGGGAAAAGTCATCTCCGGTGAACTTTTGTATTGGGAAAATCATCTCCGGTGAACTTTTGTATTGGGAGAGTCATGCCCGGTGAACTTTTGTATTGGAAAAGTCATCTCCGGTGAACTTTAGTATTGGGAAAGTCATCTCCGGTTAACTTTTGTATTGGAAAAGTCATCTCCGGTTAACTTTTGTATTGGGAAAGTCATCTCCGGTGAACTTTTGAATTGGGAAAGTCATGCCCGGTGAACTTTTGTATTGGAAAAGTCATCTCCGGTGAACTTTTGTATTGGGAAAGTCATGCCCGGTGAACTTTTGTATTGGGAAAGTCATCTCCGGTGAACTTTTGTATTAAGAAAGTCATGCCCGGTGAACTTTTGTATTGGGAAAGTCATGCCCGGTGAACTTTTGTATTTTGAAAGTCATGCCCGGTGAACTTTTGTATTGGAAAAGTCATCTCCGGTGAACTTTTGTATGGGAAAAGTCATCTCCGGTGAACTGTTGTATTGGGAAAGTCATCTCCGTTGAACTTTTGTATTGGGAAAGTCATCTCCGTTGAACTTTTGTATTGGGAAAGTCATGCCCGGTGAACTTTTGTATTGGGAAAGTCATGCCCGGTGAACTTTTGTATTGGAAAAGTCATCTCCGGTGAACTTTTGTATGGGAAAATTCATTTCCGGTGAACTTTAGTATTGGGAAAGTCATCTCCGGTGAACTTTTGTATTGGCAAAGTCATGCCCGGTGAACTTTTGTATTGGAAAAGTCATCTCCGGTGAACTTTTGTATTGGGAAAGTCATGCCCGGTGAACTTTTGTATTGGAAAAGTCATCTCCGGTGAACTTTTGTATGGGAAAAGTCATTTCCGGTGAAATTTTGTGTTGGGAAAGTCATCTCCGGTGAACTTTTGTATTGGGAAAGTCATGCCCGGTGAACTCTTGTATGGGAAAAGTCATCTCCGGTGAACTTTTGTATTGGGAAAGTCATCTCCGGTGAACTTTTGTATAGGGAAAGTCATGCCCGGTGAACTTTTGTATTGGGAAAGTCATGCCCGGTGAACTTTTGTATTGGGAAAGTCATGCCCGGTGAACTTTTGTATAGGGAAAGTCATCTCCGGTGAACTTTTGTATTGGGAAAGTCACCTCCGGTGAACTTTTGTATTGGGAAAGTCATGCCCGGTGAACTTTTGTATTGGGAAAGTCATCTCCGGTGAACTTTTGTATTGGGAAAAACATGCTCGGTGAACTTTTGTGTGGGAAAAATCATCTCCGGTGAACTTTTGTATTGGGAAAGTCATGCCCGGTGAATTTTTGTATTGGGAAAGTCATCTCCGGTGAACTTTTGTATTGGGAAAGTCATGCCCGGTGAACTTTTGTATGGGAAAAGTCATGTCCGGTGAACTTTTGTATTGGAAAAGTCATCTCCGGTGAACTCTTGTATGGGAAAAGTCATCTCCGGTGAACTTTTGTATGGGAAAGTCATCTCCGGTGAACTTTTGTATTGGGAAAGTCATACCCGGTGAACTTTTGTATTGGAAAAGTCATCTCCGGTGAACTTTTGTATTGGGAAAGTCATGCCCAGTGAACTTTTGTATTGGAAAAGTCATCTCCGGTGAACTTTTGTATTGGTTCACCGGGAAAGTCATGCCCGGTGAACTTTTGTATTGGGAAAGTCATCTCCGGTGAACTTTTGTATTGGGAGAGTCATGCCCGGTGAACTTTTGTATTGGAAAAGTCATCTCCGGTGAACTTTAGTATTGGGAAAGTCATCTCCGGTTAACTTTTGTATTGGAAAAGTCATCTCCGGTTAACTTTTGTATTGGGAAAGTCATCTCCGGTGAACTTTTGTATTGGGAAAGTCATGCCCGGTGAACTTTTGTATTGGAAAAGTCATCTCCGGTGAACTTTTGTATTGGGAAAGTCATGCCCGGTGAACTTTTGTATTGGGAAAGTCATCTCCGGTGAACTTTTGTATTGGGAAAGTCATGCCCGGTGAACTTTTGTATTGGGAAAGTCATGCCCGGTGAACTTTTGTATTGGGAAAGTCATGCCCGGTGAACTTTTGTATTGGAAAAGTCATTTCCGGTGAACTTTTGTATGGGAAAAGTCATCTCCGGTTAACTTTTGTATTGGGAAAGTCATCTCCGGTGAACTTTTGTATTGGGAAAGTCATGCCCGGTGAACTTTTGTATTGGAAAAGTCATCTCCGGTGAACTTTTGTATTGGGAAAGTCATGCCCGGTGAACTTTTGTATTGGGAAAGTCATGCCCGGTGAACTTTTGTATTGGGAAAGTCATCTCCGGTGAACTTTTGTATTGGCAAAGTCATGCCCGGTGAACTTTTGTATTGGAAAAGTCATCTCCGGTGAACTTTTGTATTGGGAAAGTCATGCCCGGTGAACTTTTGTATTGGAAAAGTCATCTCCGGTGAACTTTTGTATGGGAAAAGTCATTTCCGGTGAACTTTTGTATTGGGAAAGTCATCTCCGGTGAACTTTTGTATTGGCAAAGTCATGCCCGGTGAACTTTTGTATTGGAAAAGTCATCTCCGGTGAACTTTTGTATTGGGAAAGTCATGTCCTGTGAGCTTTTGTATTGGGAAAGTCATCTCCGGTGAACTTTTGTATTTGAAAAGTCATCTCCGGTGAACTTTTGTATGGGAAAAGTCATCTCCGGTGAACTTTTGTATGGGAAAAGTCATCTCCGGTGAACTTTTGTATTGGGAAAGTCATCTCCGTTGAACTTTTGTATTGGGAAAGTCATTCCCGGTGAACTTTTGTATTGGAAAAGTCATCTCCGGAGAACTTTTGTATTGGCAAAGTCATGCCCGGTGAACTTTTGTATTGGAAAAGTCATCTCCGGTGAACTTTTGTATTGGGAAAGTCATGCCCGGTGAACTTTTGTATTGGAAAAGTCATCTCCGGTGAACTTTTGTATGGGAAAAGTCATTTCCGGTGAAAGTCATCTCCGGTGAACTTTTGTATTGGCAAAGTCATGCCCGGTGAACTTTTGTATTGGAAAAGTCATCTCCGGTGAACTTTTGTATTGGGAAAGTCATGTCCTGTGAGCTTTTGTATTGGGAAAGTCATCTCCGGTGAACTTTTGTATTTGAAAAGTCATCTCCGGTGAACTTTTGTATGGGAAAAGTCATCTCCGGTGAACTTTTGTATGGGAAAAGTCATCTCCGGTGAACTTTTGTATTGGGAAAGTCATCTCCGTTGAACTTTTGTATTGGGAAAGTCATTCCCGGTGAACTTTTGTATTGGAAAAGTCATCTCCGGAGAACTTTTGTATTGGAAAAGTCATGCCCGGTGAACTTTTGTATTGGAAAAATCATCTACGGTGAACTTTTGTATGGGAAAAGTCATTTCGGGTGAACTTTTGTATTGGGAAAGTCATCTCCGGTGAACTTTTGTATTGGGAAAGTCATGCCCGGTGAACTCTTGTATGGGAAAAGTGATCTCCGGTGAACTTTTGTATTGGGAAAGTCATCTTCGGTGAACTTTTGTATTGGGAAAGTCATGCCCGGTGAACTTTTGTATTGGGAAAGTCATGCCCGGTGAACTTTTGTATTGGAAAAGTCATCTCCGGTGAACTTATGTATGGGAAAAGTCATCTCCGGTGAACTTTTGTATTGCGAAAGTCATCTCCGTTGAACTTTTGTATTGGGAAAGTCATCTCCGTTGAACTTTTGTATTGGGAAAGTCATGCCCGGTGAACTTTTGTATTGGAAAAGTCATCTCCGGTGAACTTTTGTATGGGAAAATTCATTTCCGGTGAACTTTTGTATTGGGAAAGTCATCTCCGGTGAACTTTTGTATTGGGAAAGTCATGCCCGTTGAACTTTTGTATTGGGAAAGTCATGCCCGGTGAACTTTTGTATTGGGAAAGTCATGTCCGGTGAGCTTTTGTATTGGGAAAGTCATCTCCGGTGAACTTTTGTATTGGAAAAGTCATCTCCGGTGAACTTTTGTATGGGAAAGTCATGCCCGGTGAACTTTTGTATTGGGAAAGTCATCTCCGGTGAACTTTTGTATTGGGAAAGTCATGCCCGGTGAACTCTTGTATGGGAAAAGTCATCTCCGGTGAACTTTTGTATTGGGAAAGTCATCTTCGGTGAACTTTTGTATTGGGAAAGTCATGCCCGGTGAACTTTTGTATTGGGAAATTTATGCCCGGTGAACTTTTGTATTGGGAAAGTCATCTCCGATGAACTTTTGTATTGGGAAAATCATGCCCGGTGAACTTTTGTATTGGAAAAGTCATGCCCGGTGAACTTTTGTATTGGGAAAGTCATCTCCGGTGAACTTTTGTATTGGAAAAGCCATCTCCGGTGAACTTTTGTATTGGGAAAGTCATCTCCGTTGAACTTTTGTATTGGCAAAGTCATGCCCGGTGAACTTTCGTATTGGAAAAGTCATCTCCGGTGAACTTTTGTATTGGGAAAGTCATGCCCGGTGAACTTTTGTATTGGAAAAGTCATCTCCGGTGAACTTTTGTATGGGAAAAGTCCTTTCCGGTGAACTTTTGTATTGGGAAAGTCATCTCCGGTGAACTTTTGTATTGGGAAAGTCATGCCCGGTGAACTCTTGTATGGGAAAAGTCATCTCCGGTGAACTTTTGTATTGGGAAAGTCACCTCCGGTGAACTTTTGTATTGGGAAAGTCATGCCCGGGGAACTTTTGTATTGGGAAAGTCATGCCCGGTGAACTTTTGTATTAGGAAAGTCATGCCCGGTGAACTTTTGTATTGGGAAAGTCATCTCCGGTGAACTTTTGTATTGGGAAAGTCACCTCCGGTGAACTTTTGTATTGGGAAAGTCATGCCCGGTGAACTTTTGTATTGGGAAAGTCATCTCCGGTGAACTTTTGTGTTGGGAAAGTCATCTCCGGTGAACTTTTGTATTGGGAAAAACATGCCCGGTGAACTTTTGTATGGGAAAAATCATCTCCGGTGAACTTTTGTATTGGGAAAGTCATGCCCGGTGAACTTTTGTATTGGGAAAGTCATCTCCGGTGAACTTTTGTATTGGGAAAGTCATGCCCGGTGAACTTTTGTATTGGAAAAGTCATGTCCGGTGAACTTTTGTATTGGAAAAGTCATCTCCGGTGAACTCTTGTATGGGAAAAGTCATCTCCGGTGAACTTTTGTATGGGAAAGTCATCTCCGGTGAACTTTTGTATTGGGAAAGTCATGCCCGGTGAACTTTTGTATTGGAAAAGTCATCTCCGGTGAACTTTTGTATTGGGAAAGTCATGCCCAGTGAACTTTTGTATTGGGAAAGTCATCTCCGGTAAACTTTTGTATTGGGAAAGTCATGCCCGGTGAACTTTTGTATTGGGAAAGTCATGCCCGTGAACTTTTGTATTGGTTCACCGGGAAAGTCATGCCCGGTGAACTTTTGTATTGGGAATGTCATGCCCGGTGAACTTTTGTATTGGAAAAGTCATCTCCGGTGAACTTTTGTATGGGAAAAGTCATCTCCGGTGAACTTTTGTATTGGGAAAGTCATGCCCGGTGAACTTTTGTATTGGGAAAGTCATCTCCGGTGAACTTTTGTATTGGGAAAGTCATGCCCGGTGAACTTTTGTATTGGGAAGTCATGCCCGGTGAACTTTTGTATTGGGAAAGTCATGTCCGGTGAGCTTTTGTATTGGGAAAGTCATCTCCGGTGAACTTTTGTATTGGAAAAGTCATCTCCGGTGAACTTTTGTATGGGAAAGTCATGCCCGGTGAACTTTTGTATTGGGAAAGTCATCTCCGGTGAACTTTTGTATTGGGAAAGTCATGCCCGGTGAACTCTTGTATGGGAAAAGTCATCTCCGGTGAACTTTTGTATTGGGAAAGTCATCTTCGGTGAACTTTTGTATTGGGAAAGTCATGCCCGGTGAACTTTTGTATTGGGAAAGTCATCTCCGATGAACTTTTGTATTGGGAAAATCATGCCCGGTGAACTTTTGTATTGGAAAAGTCATCTCCGGTGAAATTTTGTATGGGAAAAGTCATCTCCGGTGAACTTTTGTATTGGGAAAGTCATGCACGGTGAACTTTTGTATAGGGAAAGTCATCTCCGGTGAACTTTTGTATTGGGAAAGTCATGCCCTGTGAACTTTTGTATTGGAAAAGTCATCTCCGGTGAACTTTTGTATTGGGAAAGTCATCTCCGGTGAACTTTTTTATTGGGAAAGTCATGCCCGGTGAACTTTTGTATTAGAAAAGTCATCTCCGGTAAACTTTTGTATTGGGAAAGTCATGCCCGGTGAACTTTTGTATTGGAAAAGTCATCTCCAGTGAACTTTTGTATGGGAAAAGTCATCTCCGGTGAACTTTTGTATGGGAAAAGTCATCTCCGGTGAACTTTTGTATTGGGAAAGTCATCTCCGGTGAACTTTTTTATTGGGAAAGTCATGCCCGGTGAACTTTTGTATTAGAAAAGTCATCTCCGGTGAACTTTTGTATTGGAAAAGTCATCTCCGGTGAACTTTTGTATGGGAAAAGTCATCTCCGGTGAACTTTTGTATTGGGAAAGTCATGCCCGGTGAACTTTAGTATGGTAATATTTGTTCGGCTTAAAGCCATAGTAATAAAACAAATTTTATTTTGTTTTATAATTGTATTTATTTCGATGCGTCTTCGACGATCGTTATCTGGGATATTTTATTGTTAGATGTCATTAAATGACTACTCCAAACTTCTTTCTTTCTTCACGACTGACTTCTATTATTATTTTTAAATATAGGACGTACAGTGCCAATGTATGCCTATTCCAGAAAATTCCATGTACATCGGTTCGATAGTTTTCGAAATCTATTATATAAAATTGAAATGTAAAACATTATGTACATATAAGAACATTGATTATGTTTACTTTACACGATATGTTTTTTACATATGGGTTGTCACTTTGTATATACATTTTGTATTTAAAAAGTGACAAGCCATATGTTAAAACATATCGTGTAAAGTACCCATTAGAGAAACAACCACTTGTCTTGCAAATCATAAGTTTTGCAAATACGTACATATGTATATCGTAAGTCAAGGAAAGGATCAAAGTCGAGCGGGGCCGACTATATGATACCCTGCACCTCTGTATATATGTAAAATATATATGGGGACAAGACACATTTATATAAGGTACCCAGCAAAAAATTTTGGAAGTTGTGCGATTGGAGTTATGATTTCACAACATATTTCGATGTACTCCAACAGAGTTATGAAAAATGCACCCCGTTCGATACATTTTATAAGCAGTTTCTCTAGAGATCCCTACAGAAAAAAACAGTTGGTTGATCCCTACACATTTCTTCAAAAGATAAACGAGAATGTATACATTTCGAAGAATTTGTTATAAAATAAAGAAATAATAACTTAAGTTGCAAACATTTTTGTGGTAATTTACGAGACGGAAATTTTTAATGGAGTGTAAATGGAGTCAAAAGCTGAACTAGTGATGGGAAGGCAACATAAAAAACTTTAGGATGATGAAAGAAAATCAGATGCGCTTGGATTAAATCGAGAAAGTAGCAAGTAAGTCCAAATGTAATTGAATTTAATGGAAACTTTTTTAATTTGTGTTTATATAATAAAGTCGTTTGTGTTCTTGTTTTACGCAAATAATAAATGCATTTTATTTATTTTGGGATATTTCGCAATGGCTTGCATTTTAATTGCATCTTTAGACTGATTAAAAATGCAATCCGAAGAACGCATATAAATTCAATCCAAAGCACTGCATCTTAAGCCGTGATTTGGATCGAAAATGGAGCGCATCCTAGCTGTGTGCTGTGGAAGCAAAGTGGAGAGCATCCTAGCTGCGCGCTCTCTTGTAAAACTCATAAGTGAATTCATAGGAAAAGATGTACTCCAACGGCAAATGTACCGTACACTTGTAGTGATTCAACTGCATCCGCGGATGCAAACTTTTTTCTGGGTCAACGGCAAATGTACTGTACACTTGTAGAGACTCAACTGCATCCGCGAATGCAAACTTTTTGCTGGGTAGAAGTGACAATCAGCTGTGTTTTTACTCTTTTTTTGTAAATTTGGTTTTCAAAATGTAAGTCTTCTGCCAGACTATGTCTTATGCCAGACTATGAAAATTTTCAATAACATGAAAATGAGTTTATAGGCAAGAGGCGTGAAGGGGGTGAAACTCTGTACACAAGGTTCTGTAATCTGAAATTATTCTTTGTGTTTAAATTCGTAACTCTCAAACCAATGCAAAGCAATGAAAATATCAAAATTTTCATATGATTGCATACATGTGTGTAGACGTCAATGAAAATTTGGAAGAAAATGGCAAAACGTTTTCAATGAAAATTTTCATAGTCTGACATAAGACTATGAAAATTTTCATTGAAAACTCTTTGTCATTTTCTTCTAAAATTTCATTGACATCCACACACGTATATGAAATCAAATGAAAATTTTGATATTTTCATTGCTTTACTTTGGTTTGAGAGTTACGAATTTAAACACAAAGAATAATTTCAGATTACAGAACCTTGTGTACAGAGTTTCACCCCCTTCTCCCTTCTTGCCTATGAACTCATTTTCATAATAATGAAATTGTCATAGTCTGGCATAAGACTAATAGGGTCTACTCATGAAATTTGAAACTGCGAAATTTGCTACCATAAAATTAGTCTTTTCATCGTAAACGTGTTGATTCAAATTTGTTCTATTTTAGAGGATTTTTTCCTGAGAAAATTTTAAGAAAAATCCCATTATTCAATATTTTTTTTGACATTAAATTTTCAATAACAACAATGTTGTTTTGTAAATTTGTTAGTTGTTGTAATTCATGAATTTACCTTATATAGATTTGCCTTGTATGGGGATATATATAAATCTGAACTGATTTCCATATAATTTGGTACACTTTTTACTGGACCAAATTCCGTCACACATTCCAAATTACATCAAAATTGGACAGATATAGGGTGTTTGGCTGTATCCAAATCTGAACCGATTTCGATATAATTTGGCACATTTATTTCTATACCCAATTTACCCCCTGTTTTTGTAACTATTTTTTGTTCGTTCGTCTATATTCGTAATAATTTGGGCATCCATAGCTCAGCCCCTAGATGACACACAGACCTAATTCTTCGTAGACACGTTCTATACAAAGTTAAGAATTCCTCATTCAAAAATCAGCGTTTCACATTTGCGCTATGGCGAGTAAATCGATCTACAAAATTTGACAATTCGTGTGAGAACAATAAAATTTGTTACAAAAACTGGGGGTTAGTCACACATTCCAAATTTCATATTTTCCAAATTTCGGCCGAACATATATATGGGAGCTATATCCAAATCTAAACCGATTTCAATAAAATTTGGCACATATATTTCCAGATCGAATTCAGTTACACGTTCCAAATTTGATAGAAATCGGACATATATAGGGTGTTTGGTGTAGCAACTAGCAAATCGCCCGAAATTAAATATGGGATATATCAAATCTGAACCGATTTCGATATGATTTGGCACATATATTTCTACGCCAAATTTAGTCACACATTTCAAATTTCATTTAAATCGGACGTATATAGCGTGTGTGTGCACCAAATATCTCAAATCGGAAGAAAATATATATGGGGGCTATATCCAAATCTGAACCGATTTCAATTTAATTTGACAAACTTATTTTAAGTCCAAATTTGGTGACATTTTCCAAATTACACCAAAATCGGACAGAATTTGCGTGTTTGGTGCACCAAATATCTCAAATCGGCCGAAAATATATATGAACCGATTTTTAACAAAATAAACAGCGTTCGTCCTTGAGCCAAAAAAAAAACTATTTTCCCAAATTTTCATGCGAATCGGACAATAAATCGACTTCGTCTTCTTTGGGACTACAAAACTTCTTTGGAAATATCTGTCGACACACGTTCGCGTTTTGATATATATTACATAGAGCGGTACCTCCCGATATACGGTATTTTGAAGCTTTTAGTCACATTATGGACAGTATTGATGAATTTTAAGTAAATAATAAGTAATTTTCTATGACAGAAAAATATTTGAATGCATGTAAATGAAATCACAAATCAATAATATATATATATACTAGCTGACCCGGTTCCGCGTTGCTGGCCCGTCATTTTGGATTTCCGTGTAAGGCTTAGTAATCTATCTACAATGTATTCATCTAATATTCATACCTCTAGATATTCGAACTGAATTGACGATAAATCGACGTTTTGGTATAACCCAGATGTAAAATAGAATATTGCTTTAATTAAAGCCTCCACCATAATATGAAGGCTATAATTAACTTTATGATTCTGTTTGTAACAAATCGGAATATTCGTCGGAGAACCTATAAAGTATATATTCATAATCGACATAAAAAATAAGTGAATATAACGATGTCCGTCTATCTGTTGAAATCAAGATACAGCTCGCGATATTTAACATAGAGCTTTTCAATTTGGTACAGAAGTTAGTATTTTTTCTCGTAGCATGTATGGTATTGAAAATTGATTATTCAGTTCACATTTTGATATAGCACCGACTGTCCGCCCGATTTTCAAAATGTTCAAGGTTTTACCCGTATTATCCTACCGAAATGGCAATACTTTGGAATTTAGTCTCCATTGGAGGCATAAGGCATTTTTGCAAAGGATTATCAGCATAGTTCCACGTTTTGATAGAACTATCCTAGAACGGTACCGCCCGAGTGTCTATATTTTGGAGGTTTTAGTCTCATTATCCCACCGAAATGACTGCAATTTGATATTTAGTATTCAGTGTGGGTATAAAATATAGAATATTCGGTACAGGTCCAGGTTTCTAAATGGTCTTCATTGAACGGTACCTCTCGATTCCCGCATAGCATATTCTGTAGAAGTTTTTTATGTAGCCTTCATTGAGCGATACCTTCCGATTTTCAATATCTTCAAGGTTTTAGCGGCATCAGAAATGGCTATATTTGGTATTTAGTCTTCCATGGAGGTATCAAATATTTTAGCAGAGAATTGTCGCCATAAAACCATGTTTTCGTTCATAAAACGATACCTATCGATTTTTTGGGGATTTTGAATGTTTTAGCCACATTATTCAACCTGAATGGCTTAACCCTGATTTCAATATAATTTATGGTGGTATGCATAAAAGTTGGGGCCGGTCGAAGTTAACGTAGTTTTTACTTCTTGTTAACAGAGAGATGTTTCATTGAACACGTTATTATTTTGCACTCCTAAACATGAAAACATCTGTGATTCATAAAAATGACTTCAAAATGCTATTGGGTTTATCTAGACTTTGCTGTATTAAAAAAACGTGGCCTTGATCGAGTTATTCCAAGCACTGAAGTCAATGTTCATGCCATGTTTAATTTAGAAAATCATGTCAGTCTTAAAGAACCCTATATACATTTAGATAAGTTATAGATGTACCGAATTTCTGACCCATTGCTTTAGTGACCAATGTACATTTTTTAGACGTTCTAGTTATTTAACCATCTTTGAAATTATGTTTTGCCTGATTTCTCAATCGATTTTTTGGAATTTCGGTCAAGGGACATTTAACGTTATTTGGGTTGAGGGTAGAGCTGGCAAACCATCGATATTCCAAACATTAGATATTTTCGATATAATGTTTTAAAATATCGATTGCTATCGATATTATCGCTAAATTGTCATCGCCATTAATTTGGAGATGAAAATGGCGGAAATGTCAATGATTTTCTGGAAATTATGCAAAAGTAGTTCACAGAAATGTAAAGGAGAATAAACAAATGCTTTTATTTTATAAAAAATGTAAAAAATACATTTTATCTTACCGAAAAATGTGTACGTGTGACTACGGACTTACTTTCTTACACACACATAACCGAAAAGCGGCGAAATTTCTATTTATTTCAATGGATTTCAGGTTAGCGGTTTTTATTCCGATAATATCGATAGTCAAAACTATCTATCGATATTGAATTTTTAAATAACAATCGATATTATCGATAGTGCCATCGATTTTTTGCCAGCTCTAGTTGTGGGGCTGATCGCGCTTTCCCAATCATTGAAGCCAGTGTTTATAGCGTTTTTGTAGCCACGCTTACTAAAATTAAGGACATTACCTATAATTATACATTTAAAAAAAAAATGGGCTGACCGCGATATTCCACTTCCGAGATGACCACTCAGGATCAAGACAGTTATTACCATAGTATTGCAATCAATTTTTAAACAATACGTCCAAAATTATCTTTGATTTCACGTTTTCTTAAAAAATTTTGTGGGGGAGGTACCCTGGTCACTCCACTGACCAGTATAAAAAATAGCTAAAAACCTATTCTCAGACCTAAAAACTCTACATACGAAATTTCATCGAATTCGGTCCAGCCGTTTCGGAGGAGTTTAATTTCGAACATCATGGCAGTCTCGAAGAATTTTATATATATATAGATATACGAGCCCTAACCACTATTAATTCGTACATCAGGTATTTTTTCACTATTTAACATGAAACTTAATGTGTGTTCCAGAACCTGCAAGAATATACTATTTTTTACTACGATAACAATTTGTCCTTTATGTTATCGGAAAAAGTAGTAAAAATTAGTAGATTCTTGCAGTTCTGGAACAGACCATTAATTAACATCAAATGTATGTCTAAAGCGAATAGATTTTCATAAATTTTTGTAGGATTCATTATTTAGCCACAATAATGAACTTGTAATTTTTTCCATCGATTCTAAAATAATTGTGGCCTATAGAGCGATTTTCGTAAAATTCGTTTTTGGTCCCCATACAAACTTCTATGACAAATAAAGAGCGGCAAGAGGGCACGGGTTATCGTTAACCGATTGTCATAAATTTTTGTAGACATAATGTTTTAGCCACAATAATGAACTGCTAAAGTCTTTTCATCGATTGGACCATAATTGCGGCCTATAGAGAATTTTCGTGAAAATGCACTTTGACCCCATACAAATTACTATGGAAACAAAGATCGCTCGGTAGATACGGGTTAAAGTTAACCAATCCCCGTAAAAAAACATATATACGTTTTTTTGGATCAAATCAAAACAAATTTAGGAGGTAGGAGCTCCAAAATAAAAATAAAATAAAATAAAAAAATAAAAATATGTAGTTTTTTTTGGTTGCCCAAATATACATACTTTAATAACACATTGTTGAAATATTCTCTGTGTACGAATTAATAGTAGTTAGGGCTCGTATATACCAGGGACGTACGCAGGGGGGGGGCACAGGGGGCCCGGGCCCCCCCCGAAATGGTTTGGTCGAACAAAATTTGTTAAGCTACTGTAGCTAGTTATTATATTTTTTTTCTCATAAAAATGTTTGTATGTTTGAAGATTTCAAATTAAAACTTACACTTTTCTTTAGTTTCTGAGCAGAAAATGCTCATCATTAACAAGTTTTGTAAGAAAATATTTTAAAAATGTTTGTTTGTGTGCTGTTTTTGAGAGAAGCATCCAATGAAATCTGAATTACTTCTTCATGTCATATCATTCCACTATCAAATGCGAATTCCATAATAAATATACTCCAAGTTTATGTCATATTCGAAATATATAGAGCTCTCAAGGCTTAAAACTCATTCTATAACAACATTTGTTTTACTGCCATCGCAAATTTTTTGTTATTCTATTTTAGACAAATTGACTGCTAAACAGTATGAGAAAATCATGAAGACAAATGAAGTTTTGTGCTTCACTTTATTTTTGTCCTTATCATCACCGAAGTATAATTGTAGCCTCAGAGTTTAAGGTTATGAGATTATATACACTAGGATATGATACAAATATTTCTCATCAAAATTATGATTTTACACTCCACATATGTTTGGACGAAATTCGTTTCAGACAAGATGGAAGTACTTACCACCGCCCGTCTATATCTCTGTTTTTCTGGCAGGTTGGAACTCATGATAACTCTCGAACGGATCAACCGATTTGGTCCAAGATATGGATCTCGTAATGTTTTGTCCAAATTAAATTTAAGTCATATCGGTACCTCTGCCATAAAAGTTAAAAAATATTCACTAAAATGGTCGAAGGGGCTAACCGATTCAGTCTAAAATCGAACCTAATATGGACTATCTCGGTCCACTCGCAAAATTACTTCCAAAAGTAGATCAAGTTCCAAGAGAATATGTTTGGACAACATCTTCAGGTCCCTCATAGAAGTCAAACATAATTGCAGTTTAAATAATGTTCGAGGATCCTTTGAACATTTTGTAGTCTTGTTTACAGCGATATCCTATTTTTCGTGGACAAGTTAATGCTTCCTGACAAAGCTCTAAATACTACGGTGACCAACTAAAATAACTTATGGACGCGATAAATATCGAGAGGAGTGTCTCTCAAAATAAGATCCATTTCAAAAATTAGTTAGCTTATTACACTGTGCAGCAGCATTTTTGGGGGTGGAAAATTTTATTTGGAGATGATAGCCTTTAATGAGTATACTAAGAACCGAAAAGGAAATTTTAGCTGATGGCCTAAGCTGCTTATGTTATTCTCCAAATTTATCTTATATTTATATAAGATAAATTATATAAATAAATAAATAAATAATAAATAGGAAATTTTCGCCATAGGTCAAGTTTCTGAGATATTGCGCGATGAAGTTTTTGATTTTTAACCTATAATACTTGGGAAAATAGCTCCATATCTCTGTTTGGCGTAGCTTCGTTTTGAGGTGACATGTCTTCAGTCAAATCGATTGGCGAATCTTTCATTTCATTCTTCTAACTCAATGCCTTTAATGTCCTTTTCGTCCTTTATTTCTGAACCGTAGTGAATGTACCACAAGATAAGATTTTTCAGCATCCAAATATTCTACAAAAATGTTCCTCAGAATATTATTGGTACGGTTTTCCTTGGCAACTAATCGATTTTGTCCCGTTTTCATTGCCATTTTTGGCATTTATTCGGACTTCGGTTCAGAATTAAACTATGTTTTGTTTTTCTGTATATTCGTTATTGGTTATGTATAGATATGTAGACACAACAATTGGTTTTTGCTTATGTTGAAATCTGGGGTGCTTTTAAAATATTTACCACAAATAGCTCTTGTAATTATGAACTCGTTAATAAAAAATTTTCTTGGAGGATAGATCCGGTTATCTCAGTTTTTGAACCGGATATTCCGACATTAAAACCAGGACAGTTTTGCCATAGGTCAAACTTCTGAGTTATGGCGTGATAAAATTTCGCTTGGTTTTTTGTCATGTAGGTATGTATAGTTTGTCAAGAAATAATTCATTTCGCTATAACTCAGAAGTTTGACCTATGGCAAAACTGTCCTTTCGGGTTCATCATATTATCTTAATCGACATTCATCACCAAAAAAGAATTTTTCACTCCCAGCCTGTGCAACATTTTTAAGGTAATCTTGTGCAAACAATTCGAAGTGAGGATTTTGTGAAAGTACAGACCCAAAATATAACAGCCCTAGTTGCGTTTTGTTGAGTCAGATCCAGCTTGGATTTTATGGCCTCATCTAAACATTGTTAAATATTGCTTTTTTAAAGCAACTCGGGGCTATATCTCTGGAGAAATAATGAACTGGAAAAACTACATTTATTGCCTCAAATGTTATAATATACATATCTAAAAATTGCATAATTTGAAATTTTTCTTAATGTGTTCATTTGGAAACATATCAACGACAATGACAGACGATATTCTTAAAAATTAAGCTAAGATCATCGAAATAATGAAAATCTTGCTATAGCAACGACAACGGCAATTCTTTGTGGTTGTAAAATTGCTAGATATTGCCTATTTTCAATTCTAAATATCTTACTCTGCAAATATTTAAAATTGTATCCTAAATATTATGAATTCATTCTATTGAATTTATATACTATGTACCAATATTTCATATAAAATTCGAAAAATCTAAATTTTGTTGGCTCATTTTAAAGTACATGTAGACTAGAATATGTGCCAAAATCTCCAGTCCATCGAACAAAAATTTACTGAGATATAAGTTTTCGAGCTTTGTATGTAGCATAGAATCTAAAAACGTCTTTTCCTCGAAGAGGCACTTTTGAAAACGGTGCTCGAAAACAGATGCTCCGGTCTTTATATGTTTTTGTGGGACTATTATACACATAAAGCATGTGATTAACCGAGAGAGTCCTTAAATAACTGCTGACGGAGTCCGACAAAAATATATTTTTTTTACAGTTTTTTTTTTTGTTAAAATCTAAATTTTGTTTTTAACTGTTCAAAATGTTTAAATATTTATTTTTTTAATTCCGTTTCGATAATGGACAAGATTATTAAGTTCGTAATGATCCCACAAAAATATATGCTGATCGGTTTACTCTTTTTCAAACTGCAGTGGGTACCGCAAACTGCTTTAGTAAAAACAGTGCTTTATACGTGGGTATTTGTCAGAAAGATTTTTCAAAAAAAAAAAAAAAAAAAAAAAAAAATAAATAAAATAAATAAATAAATAAAAATAGAAGGTAACAAGGTTTAATAGATTTCCTATAAAAACTGCATGAAAATGGCTTTTCTGATTCTTATAAGTGGCCATAACCCATTAAAATAGCTGTACGTAACGCTACACAACATTTGAATTTTTCATGATTTTTGGTCAAGTTGGGCCCCCCCCCGAAATGAAATCCTGCGTACGTCCCTGGTATATACAATCATTGCAAATTTATATAAGGTATATGCCGTGGCACAATTACCCAGGTAGTGGTATCACACCAGCTGTTCGAATATGAAAAGTCAAATCCCTTTATAAAAAAATATTTTTGTTGAAATTTCCCCAACAACATAAAGAAAGTTTTGGCATAATATATTCAAAATTTTACGATGCCACTACCTGGGTAATTGTGCCATGGTATATGCATGAATTACAAAAACGAACAAATTTATGTCATGTTCACACGAGCGTTTCAATTACGTTGTTCGTCTGTCGAACGACGTACACGAATTAGCCCGTTTCCACGACACCATTCGTAATTAACAGAAACATAAACAAAATTTCCTTTATTTTTGTTTCCTAGTTTTCACGAAAATTTGAACCGAAAACACATAAAATATACATTAAATGAATAGGAAAAGCAGTAGACTTTCCTTCAAATGTATCTTCTACATTTAACTACACACATTTCATTCATTTTTTCCATAAATTCTGAATAATTTTGTATTTTCAATATATTTTTATATGTTTCTATTTTCAAAATTAAAGAGAGAGAGACATGTCAAAACAATGTTTGTGTACACAGACTTTCAGGTATTTGTTTAATTTTTGTTTCTGATTTTTTACGCAATTTTGAACTAATGGACAGGAAATGTGTGTGGAATTAAGAAGGAAACACAACCATCTTCCTTCTGCATCTATATAAAATATTTAGTTCATTAATTTCCATTCATGTTTTTCCTTTTTTCTAAAAATGTTAGTGTTTTCAACAAATTTTTCAATTTAGAATTTAGACATGTCATAATTAATTTTTTTCGATAAATTCTCTCATTTGTTAGGGATGGGACATACTTATTCGTCGTTCAGAGAGTATTTCTAATCGAACAACGTAGAAAAATCGTCGTTCGTTCATAGAATTTTGTGTGGGGAAATAAGTAATTTATTCGTAGTTATGGGTCGAACAACGAATAGAGAACGAACGACGTACCGTGGAAACGGGCTATTATAAAACAAAATTTTTGTTATTGAAAATTTAATGTCAAAGAAAATATTGAATAATGGTGTCGTTCTTAAAATTTTCTCAGGAAAAACCAAGTCGAATTTAACAAGGTGATCCAAAAGGCGACTTCGGGCGAATTCAGACCGTTCATTTGCTCTCAATTTTTTTGGCGCGAAATATCCACAAAAGCTACAAGAAAACGGTAAAATATTCTTCGCGAGGCTTAAATAAAGATCTTGTACACAGATATTCTTTATAGAAAAGAAATATTTGTTATTTATTTTTGATTAAAAATATGTTTTGACAGCAAATGAAAACATCAGCTGGTATTATTGTATCACCTTCTTTCTTGCATCATGGGAAAAACCATAAATACATTTTGAAAATCCTCTAAAATAGAACAAATTTTAATCAAAATGTAAATATAAATCATTCAGAACTGTCGTATGTCATTTTTATTTCACGTTCAGCATGAAAAGAAAAATTTTATTGTAGCAAATTTCAAAGTTCTAAATTTCATGAGTAGACCCTATTACATTTTGAAAACCAAAATTTGGCTTTCGTAATATTTTGTCCAAACTTGGTTTAAATTCGAAGATGGGCCATATCGGGCCTCTCATGGTGCAAGAAAGAAGGTGATACAATAATACCAGCTGATGTCTTCATTTGCTGTCAAAACAAATTTTTAATCAAAAATAAATAACAAATATTTCTCTTCTATAAAGAATATCTGTGTACAACATTTTTATTTAAGCTTCGCGAAAAATATTTTACCGTTTTCTTCTACATTTTGTGAATATTTCGCGCAGAAAAATGTGACAGAAAATGAAGACTACGGTCTGAATTCGCCTTTTGGATCACCTTGTTAAATTCGCCTTGGGCCCTCTTCATGGGGTACCACCCCCACAAAAATTCAAATTTGTTCGCAAAAATTATGCGCACGATCACTCTTGAAGTGAATAACCGATTTGGTCCATACTTTGTAAGTTTTATACCACCAACGAAGACAAATTACCAAATTTCAGTAGTTTCGGTGGGCACAACCTACCAAATACAGAAAAGCGGCAGGTACCCTTCTATTGGGGCTATATAAAGACGTAGGCCCATACTGATAATTCTCTTCTGGAATATTTTTTACCAACATTTATAACAAATTTCACCCATTTCAGTGGATTATTGTGGCCACAACCTTTAAAATACCGAAAATCGGGAGGTGCCGTTCTATAGGGGCTATGTGAAGGCGTGGACATATACCGACAAATTTCAGGTGGAAAGTTTCATACCCCTGACGAAGACTAAATACCAAATTTCAGCCATTTCGTGGGGAAATTGAGGCCACAACCTTCAAAATACCGAAATACCGTTATATGTGAGGATGTGGATTTATATCGACAAATTTCATATGGAACGTTTAATACCCCCAACGAAGATTGAACACCAAATTTCAGCCATTTCGGTGGAATATTTATGTAACAACCTCCAAAATACCGAAAATCGGGAGGTACCGTTATATGGGGGCTTTATGAAAGTGGACAATTTTTTACCCCTAACGAAGACTAAATACCAAATTTCAGCCATTTCGGCGTGATAATGCCAAAATCTTCAAAATACCGAAAATCGAGAGGTACCGTTCAATGGGGGCTATATGAGGGCGTGGTCCGATCAGTGTTGCCGAATTTGACGATTTATCTTCATTTTGACGATTTTTTGGCCTAAAATTGAAAAATGACCATTTTTCACGTAAGCTAAAATTGCATGAAATAAAAGACGTTAACTAAAGGCCTGGGTACATAAGCTGCCTCGCCTGCTTGCCTTGCTTGCTTCTGATAAAAGAATAAAAAAGAAAAGGGCAACATAGTTCGAAATTTGCTCGGCCTTCTTTATTCTTTTATTTTTGTTATGTCAGAAATAAAGCAGGAAAGCAAGGCAAGCAGGCGAGGCAGCTTCTGTACCCAGGCCTTTACGTTTTATAGCGATTTCCATACGGATGTTTAGAATACAGGTAATTTCGTAGTCTTTGCCTCACCTTCGAATTACATCAGCTGAAAATTTTCATTTAGGATTGTTAATAGATCATCCTTGAAAAGTTTTCGAATGAGAATTACATCTATCTGGATGCGAAAAAAATATGAGACCAGCTTTCTTAACTTCCTACTAATGCCATCTTTAAGCGGTCTGTCAGTTTTGAATGACAGTTTTTTATCGATATCCGACTGCCCAAGAAGCAAAATGTACGTGTATCGACAAACATGGACGGTCACACTGTCAAGCATGCGATATTTGAGCTAGGCTGTCATTAAAAACTGACAATGTGTACCCAGCTTTACCTTGCGGCATTATTCAAACTCGATTACCATAGGGAAATTATCATTTTTCGAAGAGTAGCCATTCTTTGTGATTGTCTAAGTGATCTCAAAGCGATTTAAAGCAATTGTAAAGGTAACTATCTTATAGATAGAATTAAAGATTTAATTTCAGAACATTTCGAAGAAATGGATCTGCATCACATTCCAGGACATAGTAGTATTCCACTTAATGAAACTGGGCTAGGGAAATCGGGTCGCAGATTGATACACCATTGACTATCTCAATTAACCATATTACCCATATTCTATGGTCTGAGTAGGGATATGTATATAAAGACCGAGGCCTGACCAGATCCTCTCATTTCTTCACGATCTTGCCATGCGTCCGTGGTTGTACAAAACCATATCTGCTCCAGTGGACACAAAAAAGTTAAACAGAATAGTAACAAACCACGCATTCTGCAATGCTACCCTGGAAAAGATGAATATAGTGCCATCACCGCTTTGTAAAACCTGTAACATCGAAGAAAGTATTGACCACATTATAGCTTCTTTCCAGAACTAAAAAGTTTTTACACATTTAACACATTTTGAACGTTTTTCCCCAATATGCGTTCCCGTAAAAAAGTTGCAAAATGTTTGCTTCTCTTTGAACAAAAATGGCGCTGAATACCTTTCTCTTTAGAAACTTTTTACACGACAAAATTGAGCGAGCAAAAATGTGCAACATGTTTGCCGGCTTCCGATTGACTGACACGCCGACTCTGATATTTGTTCCAGTTTTTTGACGTTTCTGCCATTTTTCCGTTCCCGTACATTTTGGAAAAATGTGTATGTGGAACTCATTTTCGACACTTTTATCATTAAAAAAGTACTGGAACGAAACTTATTGCCGTCGTTTTTCAACAAAAAGAAATGCAAATCACCTCATAAAAAATTCAAGATCCACCGTGGACTTCATCAACAAACATGGAATAGATAAACTGCCTGCCATTGCCGAATTTTTACATAAAATCAACATTAACCTATAAATAATCACCAGATAAAATACTGAAGATATAGCGGATTTATCCCTCTTGCTTGTTGTGGCTGTTGTGGCGTTATCTGGAAATTAGCCAAGATTTAAATTCCGAAATTCAAAAAAAACTAGCATCTTGTTAAAGCTGTTTTTATAGCGCTATTTGAGTAAGATTGGGTTAGATTTATTACTGTGGGTTGTAAATCTTATGTTGTCAGGCTCAATGACAAAACAATCAGCCGAAAAATCCCATTAAACAGTAACCAAACCTAGTTTTGAACCATGTTGACGATTTTTGACGATTTTCGATCAAAAACTGTCGGCAACGCTGGGTCCGATACATGGTATAATAAAGTAGAGGTAGGCCAGGTATGAAATTCGCTGAAAAATACAACCCTACAGCCATGGCATAAAACGTCAAATGGCACGGTACAATAATAAAGGTAGATGTATCTGCATAGTTAGCCCGTTTTACAAAAACATATGGAATTTAGAACTTCACTGTTTATATGTTAAAGTGCCAAATAGAATAAACAATAGAAATTATTATACCCAGTGTTTATACATGCTAGTGACAGTTCGAAAAATGCAATACATACACAATATTTTACTACAACAATTACATTTTTTTTTTTGAATTGTCGACTCCACTGGCACTAGATTTTTCATGCCAGTAAATTTTTGAACTGTGATATGTCGAAAATGAAACAAGAGTTGCCGAGGCTATTTTTTAATCCACGTACATTTTCGTTTCTTTTATGCAAAAGATTCAATGCATATTTTCAAAAAGATTAAGAAATACAAATAAAACATCTCAGTAGCTGCCATATATTAGTTGTAAATAAAGACATAATTTTGATGTTTTTCATAAAAAGATATGTTGACAAATAATTTCCCCTCTGATTCATTATGTTTATGACTGAAAACAGTATTTTTAAAACGAAATAAAATAATATTAATAAAATATGTTGTGCATTGTATTTTAAGTCTAAAATATAATGCAATTTTGTGTGCTATATGCGGTTTAAAATAATTTTGAAATTGAACTTGCACTGGCATGTGTAAACACACAAGAAAACTGCATGCCCGTCGAACACTTTTTTGGTATTTTTGAGTATAATACATGTATTTAACTGGCACCGATTTACTGGCATGTGTAACTGCAGGGTTAGCTAGGCTCCAGAATATTGTTGCTAGAAATCTGTTTTGCAAATATAATAAAATATAATTTTAAAAAAAAATTAAGTTTCAGTGTTTTATTTAGAAATGCACTTAAAACTAGAAAATAATTTGTCGCTTAGCCTCAATAAATATATTCTTTCTCATGATGGAATCTCTCAAATAAAATGCTTGCCGTTTAATTTTACCACCATTTATAATTTAAATGCAAGCGTTTTATTTGAGAGATTCCATCATGAGAAAGAATATATTTATTGAGGCTAAGCGACAAATTATTTTCTAGTGCACATGTTCAACACGAACTGTTATTTTTTAATTAAAAAAAAACTTGCGTGCCGACAGTGAGCGTTGAACACACAACCCTAGGATTTATAGTCGGACACACACTCACTGTGCCACCGTCCCCATTACTTAGGGAGGAGTAAAGTAAGTAGGTTTACCTTGTAATTTTTTTAAGAAGTAACCCATTACTTTTCAGATTACCTGTAATGCGAAAAGAAGCTTGTTTACATTACTTTGTAAAGGGTTACGTAATGACTACTGGATCCAAATTTTTGCTGGGAATCGTGTAGTACCGTTATATAAAGGCTATACCAAAACATGGACTTATGTCCATAATTTTTGGTGGGGAAGTTTCTGAACAATTGGGGACTCCAAATGCGACGTTACATCCAAGTCTGTCTAAAAATGAAGATAAAATCCTTAAAACACTTGAAATCGGGTGGTACCACTATATGGGGTCTATATCAAAACCTGGACCTATGTCAAAAATTTTTGGTGGAGAAGTTTCTGTACCATTGGGGACTCCAAACGCCAAGTTACAGCCAATTCGGTCTCAAAATCAAGATAAAATCCTCATAATACTTGAAATCGGGTGGTACCGTTATAAGGGGGCTATACCACAACCTGCACCTATGTTCACAATTTTTGTTGGGGAAATGTCTGTATCATTGGAAATGCCAAATGACAGCTAATTTCGGCAAAAATGAAGATAAAACCCTCAAAATACCTGATATCGGATGGTACCGCTATATGGGGAATGTAAGAAAAATTGGGCCCATATTCATGTATTGTCACCCAAATCTGAAAAGTGTGCAAAGTTTCAGTTCGATTGATCAACTGCAACTGTGGGGAAAATGAGTTACAAGAGTTGAAATGCAAGTTAAATAAAACACCGTTAAAACACTGTGAAATGGACCAATATTGGTTTTGATTCCATGTGTGCAAAGTTTCAGTTCAACTGCAACTGTGTTAAAAATAAGTTACCAGATTTGAACTAAACGGACCAAAGCATGTTAAATAAAACACTGTAAAAACACTTGAAATCGGGTGGAGCCGTAATATGGGGGCTATACCAACACCTGGACCTATGTCACAATTTTTGGTGATGAAATTTCTGTACCACTGGGATTTCCAAATGCCAAGTTACACGCAATTCGGTATAAAAATGAAGATAAAATCCTTAAAACACTTGAAATCGGGCGGTACCGCTATATGGGGGCTATACCAAAACCTGGACCTATGTCCATAATTTTTAATGGGTGCGTTTCTGTACCATGGAAACACTAGTTGTCAAAAACAGCCAATACGGGCTTAAAATAACGATAAAATACCTTAAATCGAGGGGTACCGCTGGATGGGAGCTACAGGAAAAAATGGACCCATATTGGTTTTGGTTTCATATTCATATATTGTCATCCAAATCTGAAAAGTGTACAAAGTTTTAGTTCGATTGGTCAACTACAGCTGCGTGAAAAATGAGTTACCAGATTTAAAAAGAAAATTAGATAAAAAACTGTAAAACAGTGTAAAAATGGACCAATTTTGGTTTTGATTTCATATTCAAGTATTGTCATCCATATCTGAAAAGTGTGCAAAGTTTTAGTTCGCTTGGTAAATTACAACTGTGTTAAAAATGAGTTACCAGATTGGAAAAGCATGTAAAATTGAACACTGTACAACACTGTAAAAATGGGCCAATATTTGTTTTGATTTCATATTCATGTATTGTCATCCAAATCTGAAATGTGTGCAAATTTTAAGTTTGATTGGTCAACTGCAACTGTGTGAAAAATTAGTTACCAGATTTGAAAAGCAAACTAGATAAAACACTGTAAAACAGTGTAAAAATGGACGAATATTGGTTTTGATTTCATATTCATGTATTGTCATTCACATCTGAAAAGTGTGCAAAGTTTTAGTTCGCTTGGTCAACTGCAACCGTTTTAAAAATCAGTTACCAGATTTGAAAAGGGGGTTAAGTTAGACACCGTAAAAACACTGTAAGAATGGACCAATATTGGTTTTGATTTCATATTCATGTATTGTCATCCAAATCTGAAAAGTTTGCAAAGTTTTAGTTCGATTGGTCAACTGCAACTGTGTGGGAAATGAGTTACCAGATTTGAAAAGCAAAATACCGGAAATCGGGTGGTACCGTTATATGGGGGCTATAAGAAAAAATGGACACATATTGATTTTGGTTTCATATTCACGTATTGTCATCTAAATCTGAAAAGTGTACAAAGTTTTACTTCGATTGGTCAACTGCAACCGTTTTAAAAATCAGTTACCAGATTTGAAAAGGGGGTTAAGTTAGACACCGTAAAAACACTGTAAGAATGGACCAATATTGGTTTTGATTTCATATTCATGTATTGTCATCCAATTCTGAAATGTGTGCAAATTTTATGTTTGATTGGTCAACTGCAACTTTGTGAAAAATTAGTTACCAGATTTGAAAAGCAAATTAGATAAAACACTGTAAAACAGTGTAAAAATGGACCAATATGGGTTTTGATTTCATATTCGTGTATTGTCATCCAAATCTGAGAAGTGTGCAAAGTTTTAGTTCGATTGGTCAACTGCAACCGTGTTAAAAATGAGTTACCAGATTTGAACTAAACACACACCAAGGCAAGTTAAATAAAACACTGTAACACTGTAAAAATAGTTGTACCCAAACTTATGACAGGGAAAAAAACATTCTCTTATTTTTTACATGACATGTTTGGCTGATCAAACATCGTAATTGCTGGCATCCGATTTGCAGATACATTTCTGCCAAAATTTTTACAAAAATTGTAATTTTTACATTCCCGTACTTTTGGAACAAATTTCAATTAATATCAATATTTGACCAATCGTTCTTTCGCAAGTATTAATATTTAAAAATTAACAATTTAATTTTACCACGCGAATAAAACTTTAAATTTGTTTTTAATTTTAAGATATAGCGCAGCAGCAGAAGTTTTTTGTTGGAACAATTCACCGATGCATCTACCATTATTATTGCATAATGCCAACAACAATAGAAAATGTCAACCCTGCTTCTTACAGAATAGGCCATAATAAGAAAACAATTGTAATCAGCTGTTAGCTGTGGCCTACCTGTAATTATTCTACCATGGTCAGATATAACACATTTTCAATGCCAAACATCCAAGGAGTGATAGAACCTTCTATACCAAACTACGAAGCTCTATCTTAAAAATTGTGAGCTGTATCTTGTGGTCTGTTCCCGTACTTTATAAAGTGGTAAAAGTTGTAAAAGTCGTAAACGATTTTCATATAAATTTTGTGTACGGGAACGAAAAATGTGTAAAAGTGGTAAAAATTGTAAAAACTTTTTAGTTCTGGAACAGAGCTTTGATTTCAACAGATGGACGGACAGAGGGACACGGTTAAATCGACTTAAAATTGTATGCTGATCAAGAATATATACTTTATAGGGTCTTCGGCGAATATTTCGATGTGTTACAAACGGAATGACAATTTGGAAATTATGGTGGAGGGTAAAAACATGGATATTTCTGAATTTGGTGAAATGATAGCTTATATTAACCCTTTGTGGCCCGACGTTGCCTGTGGGTAATTTTGCATGTTTGTGTATTCGTGCAGTGGATGTCAGTGAAAATGATGCAACATGAAATAAAAAAATTAATCGTTGGTGACTTCGAAACGAGTATGGATTTTTTAACAATTCAATATGTAATTTTGTAGGCTGAAAAGTTGTCTTTAAGATGACATAAACAAAAAATAATTAATTTACAGTACCGTTATACTAAAATTTTACAGGAAAACAAAAAATGGAAATTTTTAAATTGAGCATAGAAAATATGAACCACAATAATCGATTAAGGACATAGAACAGAAGTTTTTGCACTTTTCTTTGAAAATAGTTTTTAGAAACATTTGGTCTGTTCCAGTACTGCAAGAATCTACTAATTTTTACTATTTTTTTCGATAACATAAAGGAAAAATTGTTATCGTAGTAAAAAATGGTAGCTTCTTGCAGGTTCTGGAACAGACCAATTGATAACAATGTCTTGACCATGTTTGCTTTTATAAAAACAATAATTTCAACACCATTCAAGTCCAAACAATACTACTTCTTACGAAGCGTTTTGATAGCGACAGTTTATTTAAACGCAAGTGTGTATTGGCATCTCCCATAAGAAAAATATCGATTTTATGCCAGATAAAGTGATTTTCATCCGAACTAAAAATTTTACACCACACAATGCCCGCAAAAATATGACATAGCTTGAAAAAAACCCGCAAAAAAAAGAATTGGAGTTTCATAGAAACAAACTCGTCGAAGGGAGTAGTATTGTCTGGGCTTGAATACAACAATGGGTGTTGAAATTTTTGCTTTTATAACCCTGCGTTTACACATGACAGGCAGTTGACTTCATGTATTGATTGTCAAAATCCTAAAACTTGCCTGTGTGACGTGGGCGTCCCGACAACTGCACAAACATTTGTAAAATTATGAATGAAAATCATCGATTTCTTTTTGTTTTCCATTCACATGTTTTGTTTTTCTTCATGTTCTTTTGTTTTCAACACATTTCAGTTATTATCTCACTCATTTTTACAAAAATGTCGAAAATTTGTTAACCCGACTGTCTTTGAAAAAATGATGGACAGCTGGGAGACAGCCGACAAATGTATGTATGTGTTAGTAAATCAGAGTTGTATTTGGAGACAAATTGTCTTGTGTAAATGCCTAGTAAAAGCAAACATGATTACGACATTGTTTCTAAAACTATATTCAAAGAAAAGTGAAAAAACTTCTGTTCTATGCCCTGATTTTTTCCTCTATTAGGGCAATGCCGTTAAAGACTATACTAATATGGGTCAAGCCTGGCTGATACAGGACTTTCCATATGTGATTAAATTGTTTGTACGTACTCTAGACATAACCGTTAATAAGTTTTATAGTAATTTTTTGGAAAATAACTTCAAAAACTAGAAATTTCTAGCCAAATTGCCAACAAAGGGACACTAATTACGATTATGACAAAATTACGTCAGGAGCAGCACCCTTCTTGTCGGAATCAATGACAATACTAATGAAAATGATAGGGAACCAGTTATTCCACCATTCTGATAACTAAAAATAACATAAAAAGCCAAAATTTTCTAAATAATCGATGATTGCGGTGAATCATCTTCAATGCTCAATTTAAAACTGTCATTTTTTTGTTTTCAGTCACGGTATATACTTTATAGGGTTTCCGACTAATATTTAGATGTTTTTCAAATTCCATTATACCCTCCATATTATAGTAGAGGGAGACAACTGAGATAGTCTCCAAAAATATCAGAAGATACAGAAGTCGTGTTGACCAGTGTTACACTCGTAGATGTTTTGAATGTGTGTGATAATTTGAGTTCGCCTTATAGTACGTTTATATAACAGGATTTAACAAACCGTCTGGGTTTCAAATGTCAATTCCATTGTTTATATTTCAAATAAATCCTCATGAAGAAGGTTAACCCTGCAAAAGGCTATAATATAAACATGGCCTTAGCCAGAAACACATCTAGGAATATATGAGTCGCTCAGCGCCAAAACGGCCTAACTTACATGCCCAAATAAATCAAACAGGCTATTAAGATCTAACTAGAACCTTTTGAAATAGCATTCAATCTGATTTTATAAAATTTACGGAAAACAATTCGTATAAATACATTCTACAATTATACGGATAAGGTAATAATTAGCATACACATTCATTATTTTCAAGAAAATCAAGTTGCGTTTATTCTCCAGTGGCTACACAAGAATTTATAATTCAAATATGATGTTTTCTGCGAGTAATGTTGGTTTCTTGGGTTGTCTTGTGTAATGGAAAAATTTGTGTATTTAAAATTTTCATTTCAAAAATCTCTTTTTCAATTGTGTGAGTGAGTAAATTGACACACACCGACAGCAGAAGTGCGCCCTTTGAGCAGCCTATACTGACAATTTTCAGCCTTTTTGGTGCTATATTGAGGTCACTACCTTCTATGTCCAAATTGTTACCTCTATCAGGGCAACGCCGTTAAAGACTAGTATAATATAGAGCAAGCCTGGCTAATACAGGACTTTCCATACATCATAAGATTGTTTGTACGTACTCTGGACATAACCTGTAATGATTTTTCAATGTCATTTTTCAAAAAATAGAAGTTTCTAGTCAAATTGCCTACAAAGGGACATTAATTACAATAATGCAAAAATTACGTCAGGAACATCATTTTTTCTATCGAAATCAATGACAAAAATACTGATAACGATAGGGAACCATTTACCATTCTGATTACTTAAATGGCATAAAAGGCGAAAAAAATTATTAATCTATTATTGCGGTGCATCATTTTCAATGCGCAATTTAAAAATGCCCATTTGTTGTTTTCCTATAAAATTGTAGTATAACGGTACTGTAAACGGAATATCTTTGTATGTCATCTTAAAGACAACTTTTCAGTCCACAAAATTGTTTTATGAATAGTTAAAATATCTCAACTTGTTTACAAGTTATCAACGTTTACATTTTGTATTTCAGTTTGCATCATTGTCAGTGACAGTCACTGTACCCCACTCCTTATTATTAAAAACAAATTTTTAGAAATAGGATACCAATCTTTATTTTTATTATTAAAACATATAATATGTCTGTTCCAGAACCTGCAAGAATCTACAAATGTTTACTAAGATGACAATTTTTCCTTTCGAAAATTTCGAAAAAATATTAAAAACTAGTTTCTTGCCGTTTTAGAACAGACCAACAATGCTTATTTCAATATTTTAACAATCAATTCTAGGAAAAATAAAGATCAACGTATTTAAATATAACTAAAAGGCTTTTGTCCAACTCTTCATTTGTTCAATACCCAAACATACTATAACTTGAGGACATTGAGGACAAATGTCCTTGTGCTACTTCAATGTCTGATTTAAATTCAATTCTCATTTCCTCATCCTTACTGCATTCTTCGATAAAAGTTTTAAAATAAAAACCAGCCTTTGCAATGTATGACGGTTGAAAAGGGTTCATAGATTTTGAGTAAAGGAGTCCAAGTCTGATATGGGCATTCATGCACATTTTCTTCTCGTCAAATGTCATATCGGACAGGCAATAGTTCGATTCGCCTCTAAACGAGGAGACCACTTTTTTAAAATTTTCAATGGCACTTTCTGTCAATTGATTAAGATCATTATGATTTCTGTAACATTTAGTCCATTGATTACCATCATTATGATTTCTGAGAGGCGTATCGACATTTTCCTGGATCATTCGCATTTTAAGAATTAGCTGTCGCATATAACCCATAGCCGCTTCATACCAACATTCCCGAGACATTGCCATATGGGTTTTGGGGTTAAGTTTTGCAACCAGTTCTTTGTTGTATTGAATGCGCATTTCTTGCATTTGCAATTGGCTTCGCCTGTCTGTGTCGAAAAATGTCATGTGATCGTAGAGTTTTGCGAAATCCTTCATTACATCGACATACGTTACTAGGTCGACGCTTGGTTTATAAAAGTCTTTGGCCATTTCAAGCCACCTCTTTGCGAATAAGAACACTTTCTTAGCATCCTTCGATGTGGTGCAGTATTCAGCGGATATTTTCTTTTTATATGACTTTAATGGTAATTCGGAGTATAGAAAAGGCATTTCACTTTCCAAAACAATATTTTGAATACCTAAAATGAAAAAAGAAAACATAAATTTCAATAAACTAGAAAAGTGATAAATGTTGGATATAATACTCCTGTGCCAGGCATTGGAAATAAAACATGAAAAATTTTAACTTTTAGGAGAGAGAGGAGATATGCATAAGAGATCCCTTTTTCCCTTCTTACCCAGAAACTCAAAACATTTTCATGAAAATTTTCATGGTCTGGCACAAGACTTATACAAAGTTCTGTTGTATATCGTCTATAATAAAACAATACACACCTGAAATTAAATTTTCCGCTTCTTGTTCTAAATGTTTCTTTGATGCCGACAATAGTGCAATGCAGTATTTCCCCCATCGCCATCCTAGATAGGCGAATGTCTTTTCAACACGCTGGACTTCATTCGATTTCGATTTAATTTTAAACTCATTCGCCAAATATTCAGCCGCGGCCAGGTAATTTCGAGCTTCTTTGAAATTTTTACGTTTAATATAAAAACTGGAGAGATTGGCTGATTGCACTGCTAAATCACAACTAATGTACGATTTAGTTTCAAGTGACAGCATCATTGTCAAGTAGTGATATTTGGCAGACATATTAAATATTTCCAAATTTTGATATACTCTGGCCATGTTTTTTGTAATTTGATTATAAAATTGATCTATTTGGGTGGTATCTTTTAATTTATCCTTATCTTCATTTGGTCTAGATTTTTTGTATTCTTTATATGCCTTTTCTGCATCCGTAAGCAAAGTGAGAGCCTTCGTATTGTCAACGGTAATAATACCAAGATTAAGCAGCGATCCAATAAATGGTGTAATTGCTTCTCTTTTAATATCACGCATTTTTATCAATTCAATGCACTCCTGCCAATATGTCTCGGCCTCGGTGGATTCATCGCTATTGGCATTTATACGTCCAATATCATAGTAAATATGAGCCAGAAGGATTTGGTACGCTAGATCGTTTTCTTCATCTATGGTATTTAAAAATTCTTTGAGATCATCCTTCAGCTGCAACAACAACTTCAGAAATGTTGAATTTGTTTCTTTATTTTCAGTCATTTGCTCTTTTATTTCGTTGTAACGCTTGAGGAACGCTTTGTTCATTTTGTAAATTTGTGTTTTTAATATTGCTTTGTTAAAACTGGCACTCACGCTTGGTTGTATTGGTCGTTGTTGAAGCAACGAGTGTTAAAATCGAACTGATCGTTTGAACACAGAAAACGACATCACTTAATTTTTTGTGATTTAATTTTAGGCATGGTAAAGGACTGTGGCCACACTGACTTCAAGTGGCGCAACACTAGTTGTGTTCCATTACAACTTGTCTACAAATAGTTTTGTTTACTGGTGATCCTTGTATTGTGCGTTTCTTGTAGGTAAGAAATCAATAGTATTGCGTTGTTGATGTGTCGTAAATTGAATTGAATATCAGAATTCATTGTATGAGAAAATATGAACTAATATTTTAATTGGTTAAAAGTGCGGCAAAAACATTCCGATTATCTTAAATAGTTGATCTTTATTGAAAAACGATTGCAATATATGAGGCGCTCAGCGTCAAAACGGCCTAACCCACATGCCCAAATAAATCAAACAGGCTATTAAGATCTAACTAGAACCTTTTGAAATAGCTACTAAAAAATTCCATATTGCATTGAATAACACTAAGTTATACATACAACCTTCTAAAATAATGCAATATGGAATTTTTTAGATTTTATTTCCAAAGGTTCCAGTTAAATCTTTATAGTCAGTTTGATTTTTTTTGGGCATGTGGGTTAGGCCGTTTTGACGCTGAGCGCCTCATATATTGCAATCGTTTTTCAATAAAGATCAACTATTTAAGATAATCGGAATGTTTTTACCGCACTTTTAACCAATTAAAATATTAGTTCATATTTTCTCATACAATGAATTCTGATATTCAATTCAATTTACGACACATCAACAACGCAATACTATTGATTTCTTACCTACAAGAAACGCACAATACAAGGATCACCAGTAAACAAAACTATTTGTAGACAAGTTGTAATGGAACACAACTAGTGTTGCGCCACTTGAAGTCAGTGTGGCCACAGTCCTTTACCATGCCTAAAATTAAATCACAAAAAATTAAGTGATGTCGTTTTCTGTGTTCAAACGATCAGTTCGATTTTCACACTCGTTGCTTCAACAACGACCAATACAACCAAGCGTGAGTGCCAGTTTTAACAAAGCAATATTAAAAACACAAATTTACAAAATGAACAAAGCGTTCCTCAAGCGTTACAACGAAATAAAAGAGCAAATGACTGAAAATAAAGAAACAAATTCAACATTTCTGAAGTTGTTGTTGCAGCTGAAGGATGATCTCAAAGAATTTTTAAATACCATAGAGGAAGAAAACGATCTAGCGTACCAAATCCTTCTGGCTCATATTTACTATGATATTGGACGTATAAATGCCAATAGCGATGAATCCACCGAGGCCGAGACATATTGGCAGGAGTGCATTGAATTGATAAAAATGCGTGATATTAAAAGAGAAGCAATTACACCATTTATTGGATCGCTGCTTAATCTTGGTATTATTACCGTTGACAATACGAAGGCTCTCACTTTGCTTACGGATGCAGAAAAGGCATATAAAGAATACAAAAAATCTAGACCAAATGAAGATAAGGATAAATTAAAAGATACCACCCAAATAGATCAATTTTATAATCAAATTACAAAAAACATGGCCAGAGTATATCAAAATTTGGAAATATTTAATATGTCTGCCAAATATCACTACTTGACAATGATGCTGTCACTTGAAACTAAATCGTACATTAGTTGTGATTTAGCAGTGCAATCAGCCAATCTCTCCAGTTTTTATATTAAACGTAAAAATTTCAAAGAAGCTCGAAATTACCTGGCCGCGGCTGAATATTTGGCGAATGAGTTTAAAATTAAATCGAAATCGAATGAAGTCCAGCGTGTTGAAAAGACATTCGCCTATCTAGGATGGCGATGGGGGAAATACTGCATTGCACTATTGTCGGCATCAAAGAAACATTTAGAACAAGAAGCGGAAAATTTAATTTCAGGTGTGTATTGTATTATTATAGACGATATACAACAGAACTTTGTATAAGTCTTGTGCCAGACCATGAAAATTTTCATGAAAATGTTTTGAGTTTCTGGGTAAGAAGGGAGAAAGGGATCTCTTATGCATATCTCCTCTCTCTCCTAAAAGTTAAAAATTTTCATGTTATATTTCCAATGCCTGGCACAGGAGTATTATATCCAACATTTATCACTTTTCTAGTTTATTGAAATTTATGTTTTCTTTTTTCATTTTAGGTATTCAAAATATTGTTTTGGAAAGTGAAATGCCTTTTCTATACTCCGAATTACCATTAAAGTCACATAAAAAGAAAATATCCGCTGAATACTGCACCACATCGAAGGATGCTAAGAAAGTGTTCTTATTCGCAAAGAGGTGGCTTGAAATGGCCAAAGACTTTTATAAACCAAGCGTCGACCTAGTAACGTATGTCGATGTAATGAAGGATTTCGCAAAACTCTACGATCACATGACATTTTTCGACACAGACAGGCGAAGCCAATTCCAAATGCAAGAAATGCGCATTCAATACAACAAAGAACTGGTTGCAAAACTTAACCCCAAAACCCATATGGCAATGTCTCGGGAATGTTGGTATGAAGCGGCTATGGGTTATATGCGACAGCTAATTCTTAAAATGCGAATGATCCAGGAAAATGTCGATACGCCTCTCAGAAATCATAATGATGGTAATCAATGGACTAAATGTTACAGAAATCATAATGATCTTAATCAATTGACAGAAAGTGCCATTGAAAATTTTAAAAAAGTGGTCTCCTCGTTTAGAGGCGAATCGAACTATTGCCTGTCCGATATGACATTTGACGAGAAGAAAATGTGCATGAATGCCCATATCAGACTTGGACTCCTTTACTCAAAATCTATGAACCCTTTTCAACCGTCATACATTGCAAAGGCTGGTTTTTATTTTAAAACTTTTATCGAAGAATGCAGTAAGGATGAGGAAATGAGAATTGAATTTAAATCAGACATTGAAGTAGCACAAGGACATTTGTCCTCAATGTCCTCAAGTTATAGTATGCTTGGGTATTGAACAAATGAAGAGTTGGACAAAAGCCTTTTAGTTATATTTAAATACGTTGATCTTTATTTTTCCTAGAATTGATTGTTAAAATATTGAAATAAGCATTGTTGGTCTGTTCTAAAACGGCAAGAAACTAGTTTTTAATATTTTTTCGAAATTTTCGGAAGGAAAAATTGTCATCTTAGTAAACATTTGTAGATTCTTGCAGGTTCTGGAACAGACATATTATATGTTTTAATAATAAAAATAAAGATTGGTATCCTATTTCTAAAAATTTGTTTTTAATAATAAGGAGTGGGGTACAGTGACTGTCACTGACAATGATGCAAACGGAAATAAAAAATGTAAACGTTGATAAATTGTAAACAAGTTGAGATATTTTAACTATTCATAAAACAATTTTGTGGACTGAAAAGTTGTCTTTAAGATGACATGCAAAGATATTCCGTTTACAGTAACGGTACTGTAAACAATTTTATAGGAAAACAACAAATGGGCATTTTTAAATTGCGCATTGAAAATGATGCACCGCAATAATAGATTAATAATTTTTTTCGCTTTTTATGCCATTTAAGTAATCAGAATGGTAAATGGTTCCCTATCGTTATCAGTATTTTTGTCATTGATTTCGATAGAAAAAATGATGTTCCTGACGTAATTTTTGCATTATTGTAATTAATGTCCCTTTGTAGGCAATTTGACTAGAAACTTCTATTTTTTGAAAAATGACATTGAAAAATCATTAAAGGTTATATCCAGAGTACGTACAAACAATCTTATGATGTATGGAAAGTCCTGTATTATATGCTGTTTATATTAGAGCTTTTTGCAGGGTTAACCTTCTTTATAATTACACAAGACAATCCAACAAACCAACATTACTCGAAGAAAACATAATGTTTGAATTATAAATTCTTGTGTAGCCACTGGAGAATAAACGAAACTTCATTTTCTTGAAAATAATGAATGTGTATGCTAATTATTACCTTATCCGTGTAATTGTAGAATGTAATTATACGAATTGTTTTTCGTAAATTTTATAAAATCAGATTGAATGGTATGTTGGGAAACTATCAAAATGTTTGGGTTTCAAAACCAACACAATAATAAAATATGTTTGTAGTAGTATGAGCGGACCTAGTATAGGTCCACGTTTTGATATATGTAGCTCCCAAAGAACGCTACTTCAATATTTTCGGCATTATGAAGGTTTTAGCCACATTACCGAAATCGCAGAAATTTGGTCTTCTTTGGGGCTACAAAACTTTTTCCCCAAAATCTTGGCAGTATACATATATCCACATTTTGACACAGCACCCATAGAACGGTATTTTCCGATTTTCGGTATTTTGAAGTACCGAAATGGCAGAAATTTTGTATTTTGGTTTTTGTCATTGGTGCTACAAAACTTTCCCCCAGAAACGAATCAAGATTTAAACGCATTATCCTAAATAAATGGGTAAAATTCGGTATATGGTAAAAACCAAATTCATTTTGCAATTCCATTTGAAAAGAAAAAAAAATAAAAAATTGCGATTTTTAGTACAGAGATTAAGGATAAAAATTGATTTCAAATCGCGTTCGCGTTCACAAAATAGGTAGTTATAGCAGTTTTTATTCTCATACTAGCAGACCCGCGGTGCTGGCCCGTCGTATTGAGTTTTAATGACAACTTTTTATGGAACTTATGCTTTACAATTCAAAAATAGGTATTGTCTCATTCCTTTGGGTCCATTGTCAAACCAAGTTATTCATTGAGGATTTTAAATTTATCAACCGATTTTGTCTGTAACCTTTCTTTTCTCTTACGGACTTTGTTAGATTTTTTCGCACATTGATACTGTTAAGGATTTGTTATCGTGCATGTCTCATATCTTTATCTTAAGCGATATAATTTTAAAAGTAAAAAAATGGTACAGCCGCATTCTCCCGTTTATTGAGACTTATACGTTTTTGGTTTTTCATGACTGATGGACCGTTGAACCTCAACATTTAAGGAAATTTGTAAATATATCGGTTTTCTTAATATGTCTACATGTACCACGGCAAATTCCACAAAATTTCGTAAAATCGGTTCGCTAGTTTTCGATATACTTAAAAACTGGCTTTGGCCGGGACTGCGGGAACCAAAAAAAATTGATCGGGGCGCAATCACCGTTGTCTCGAAAATTAATTTGCAAGCCGATGCATTCATAAGTTTAGCAAAAATAGCTATTATAAAACAATAGGCCCCCGAAATTCGCCAATAAATATATAGAATTATATAGATGTGACATATTTATAAAAGTGGGCGTGGTCAATTGTCTTTTTCATAAAAAACCTAAGTTGGGCTATGACGGACATTTAAAAAAATATCCTATTCGGTCCAGCCGTTCTAAGGGGGAGCAGTTCTCCCCTTTGAGCTGCAAATAAAATATATCATAAATTTTAAAAACTATAAACTTGAAGGGCTTTCAACTCACAGAAAGGAGAGGACCTATAAGCAACAACTTCGAATTTCATCTAATATTCTAAGAAATATTATAATATCCAAAGTGTGGGCGAACGCAGTATTCGGTTCGAGCTATCCAGCCACTACATATGGTGTCATAGGGGTTTTTACAACTTTCGGGCTGTTTTTTCAAGAAGTATCGACTTGCCCCTGAAAAAACTTTTGCTGTTGTAATTGAGGCAGCGAATGCAAGTTGCTTCAACAAAAATTCGAGAGCAGGTCTTAAAGTGAATTTATCAAAAATTTTGTGTGGGAGGCACCCGAAGGAGTGGACAAATATAGTCCATATTCGAACCTGATCTATATTTGGTATATATATAAGGATGTGTTAAGTATGGACCAAATCGGTCACTCCCATCAAGACTTATCGTGTGCACATTTTTTCCGAAAAATTTTGACCGAATCGGCAGATCCGTTTGAGAGTTATCTTGCGCTCCAACCACTACACACGGTGTCATAGGGGTTTTTTGTAGTTTTCAGGCTATTTTCCCAGGAAGTATGGACTTGCCCCTGATGCAACTTATAGCATCGTATGGGGCAGTGAATACAAGTTGCTACAACAAAAATCAAAAAAAGGGAGGTACCGGAAGAAGTGGACCGATATAACACATTTCGTCCAAACCCAGGAAAATTTATTTGAAGTTGTTCCATGTGAAGTAGTGATTGAATAGCTTTTTTAGAAGCAGTCCACGCAGAGTCATGAAAAATGCATTCCGTTCTGCACATTTTGACAATGTCCGATTTGAATCCATTTCATAACATTTTCACGTTTTAGCAATGTTTACACTTATAAGAACTTTTTGCAAATAAAATTCTTAAGAACACAAGAAACAATTTATTTTATGGTGTTTTAATTACTTAGCAAAATGTTTGTATCCAAAAACATAATCATGGGTGCAAGAAATGTCAGACTGCATCTTTGTTTGTAGCCAAACATTTTTCCAAATGGCCCTGATGTCTCAAACCAGCGAAAAATCCTCGCTTAATAGATGTTAACTTCTCCCATATCCTCAAAATGCTTGCTTGCGAATCAATTTTTAAATGAATCGAAAAATCAATTCAAAATACATTCCATGGAATGTATATTTATTCATGACTTCTTTCACGTAAAAAGATGTAGTCCGAAATCACTTACACTCATGATTCAACTACTTCTTTGGCTACAAACATTTTGCTGGGAACATACTTGGGGTCTAAAACCATTACTTCGGTGAGGCATATTTTGCCCGTATGAAAGTGTATATACCCTCGTTAGCATAAATGCTGATTTCAAAAAATAAAAAACAGAATAAGCCCGGCTCGGATTTGAACCCTTGAAAACATATGAAAAAATGTTGCCACGGCGTGTTAGCGGTCAAAGCCAAACTCATAACGTCAAAGGCAGTGCAAAAAAGCGTTTGTCATGAAGATATACAATTTAACGGCCAAATATCCGTTATTGTATAAAAACATTTGCATTTGAAAACCCAAATATTTTAGGACAGACAAGCCATCCAACAGTCGATATGTCTGAAGAGCTGCCCAACTAACAGCGAAACCGGTCACATAATTTGGTGGCTGGGTGGTCCGTCCGTCCGTCTGTCCATTATAAATTGTAAACACGTTTCAGGCCGCAATTATGGACCGATCGTCACGAAATTACGTACGTACGTGCTTTAAATTTGTTCAATAATAAGCAAAAAAGAGTGTGGTTTGATGAATATAAGGTATAGAACACCTTATTTACCTTTTTTACAGTGTTTTATTTAACTTGCTTTGGTGTGTGTTTAGTTCAAATCTGGTAACTCATTTTTAACACGGTTGCAGTTGACCAATCGAACTAAAACTTTGCACACTTTTCAGATTTGGATGACAGACAATACACGAATATGAAATCAAAACCCATATTGGTCAATTTTTACACTGTTTTACAGTTTTTTATCTAATTTGCTTTTCAAATCTGGTAACTAATTTTTCACACAGTTGCAGTTGACCAATCGAACTTAAAATTTGCACACATTTCAGATTTGGATGACAATACATGAATTTGAAATCAAAACCAATATTGGTCCATTCTTACAGTGTTTTTACGGTGTCTAACTTAACCCCCTTTTCAAATCTGGTAACTGATATTTAAAACGGCTGAAGTTGACCAATCGAAGTAAAACTTTGCACACTTTTCAGATTTAAATGACAATACGTGAATATGACACCAAAATCAATATGGGTCCATTTTTTCCTATAGCCCCCATATAAGGGTACCACCCGATTTCCGGTATTTTCTTTTTCAAATCTGGTAACTCATTTTTCACACAGTTGCAGTTGATCAATCGAACTAAAACTTTGCAAACTTTTCAGATTTGGATGACAATACATTAATATGAAATCAAAACCAATATTGGTCCATTTTTACTGTGTTGTACAGTGTTCAATTTTACATGTTTTTCAAATCTAGTAACTCATTTTTAACACAGTTGTAATTGACCAAGCGAACTAAAACTTTGCACACTTTTCAGATATGGATGACAATACATGAATAAGAAATCAAAACCAATATTGGTCCATTTTTACACTGTTTTACAGTTTTTATCTAATTTGCTTTTTAAATATGGTAACTCATTTTTCACACAGTTGTAGTTGACCAATCGAACTAAAACATTGTACACTTTTCAGATTTGGACGACAATACATGAATATGAAACCAAAACCGATATGGGTCCATTTTTTCCTGTAGCTCCCACCCAGCGGTACCACTCGATTTAAGGTATTTTATCGTCATTTTAACCCATTTCGTACTTGGAGTTCGATTTTTCGAACAGTAAAATCACTTTTTTCAAAAAATATTAATGGATGAAAAAGGTTACATTTTAAACAAGTTTTGGTATATGTATAAAGTCTAATCTGTCAGCAAATAAAAAAAAATTGTTCCCTTGAAAAACCCCCCTCCCCCTCGATGTTAAGTGTAGATTCTTGAATCTTATATTTTTGGATCTTTTTTAAATTAATTTTAAAAAATTTTAAAAAAGGAAATTAAAAAAGTAATCATGGGGAAATATTGCCAATATATGTAGCCGTTTCACAAAATTTAGAGAATATGATTTACATGCGCAAGCGCGACTTTACATATGTGCAAAGTTGACTGTTCAAAATTTTAAACACTGGTACTTAACCTACATATCGATGGGTATATCCAAAACGTGGAAATGTACTGAAAAATTGCGGGGAAATTTATTATAGCACCATATAAGACTAAATACTAAATTTCAGCCATTTCTAAAAGTTTTGTAGGTCCAAAGAAGTCTCAATACCAATCTTCAACCATTTTTATACAAAAATGGCTTAAATAGCTTAAGCGCCAGTGTTCGAAATTTCGAACACCACTCTCCGGAAAACGAAAAATCGGAAAAATTTTTTGAGTTGATTTTTGACATCAGTGGATCCTAATTACCCTAAAAAAAGTGATTTGTTTTTAAAAAATAAAAAAATTTTTCTCGGTACGATATGGATTAAGCCCGTATTGGCAGTTTTTTGACAACTAGGGTTCCCAATGGTACAGAAACGTACACATTAAAAAATATGGACATAGGTCCAGGTTTTGGTATAGCCCCCATATAGCGGTACCGCCCGATTTCAAGTGTTTTAAGGATTTTATCTTCATTTTTATACCGAATTGCGTGTAACTTGGCCTTTGGAGATCCCAGTGGTACAGAAATTTCTCCACCAAAAATTGTGACATAGGTCCAGGTGTTGGTATAGCCCCCATATTACGGCTCCACCCGACTTCAAGTGTTTTTTGTCTTAATTTTTGCGCCGAAATGGCTGTAACTTTGATTTCGAGTTCCCAACTTCTTCACCAAAAATTGAGATTTTGATATAGCCCCTTAGAGATTCCATCATTAAATATCATTTATAATCTCAAGTATCTATATATATAAAATAGAAAAATGTTTGTATGTTTGTTTGTTTGTTTGTTTGTTTGAAATTTATAGACTCAAAAACCGCTGAACCGATCTTGCTGAAATTTTCAGGGTATATTACTACATCGCCTGAAAGTAACATAGGCTATTAAAAGTTTCGAAATTCCGCTCTGATCCAGAGATATAGCATCAGAATCGGAGGTACCTCTAAAAAATTTAAACTTTGTATGCAAATATCTATAGAACGGTTACAGATACAGACTTCAAATTTGAAATGTGTGATGGATTTTAGCCTAAAAATAAATGTGCCAAAATATATCGAAATCGGTCCAGATTTGGATATAGCTCCCATATATATTTTCGTCCGATTTCAAGTATTTGATGTACCAAACACGCTATATATGTCCGATTTCCATGAAATTTGGAATGCGTGACGGAACGTGGTTTATAACAAAATGTGCCAAACTATATCGAAATCGGTTCAGATTTGGATATAGATCCCATATATATTTTCGTCCGATTTCAAGTATTTGATATACCAAACACGCTACATATGTCCGATTTCAATGAAATTTGGAATGTGTGACTAAATTTGTTACAGAAATGAGTATGCCAAATTAGGTTGAAATCGGTTCAGATTTGGATATAGCTCCTATATATATTTTCGGCCGATTTCATGTATTTGATGCACCCAACCCACTATGTATGTCCAATTTCAATGAAATTTGGAATGTGTGACTAAATTTGTTGTAGAAATGAGTATGCCGAATTATATTGAAATCGGTTCAGATTTGGATATAGCTCCTATATATATTTTCGGCCGATTTCATGTATTTTCTACACCAAACACGCCACGTATGTTCAATTTTGACGAAATTTGGAATCTTTGACGGAATTGATCCTAGAAATTAGTTTGCCAAATTATATTGAAATCGGATCACATTTGGATATACCTCCAATAAATATTTATGGCCGATTTCATGTATTTGATGCACCCAACCCAATATGTATGTCCATATCAATGAAATTTGGAATGTGTTACTAAATTTGTTGTAGAAATGAGTATGCCGAATTATATTGAAATCGGTTCAGATTTTGATATAGCTCCTATATATATTTTCGGCCGATTTCATGTATTTTCTACACCAAACACGCCATGTATGTTCAATTTTGATGAAATTTGGAATCTTTGACGGAATAGATCCTAGAAATTAGTTTGCCAAATTATATTGAAATCGGATCAGATTTGGATATACCTCCAATATATATTTTTGGCCGATTTCATATATTTTATGCAATTTGCATTTCAATGAAATTTGAAATATGTGGCGGAAATTGATCTGCAAAAAAATTTGTCAAATTATATTGAAATCGGTTCAGATTTACATATAGCTCCCATATATATTTTCGGCCGATTTCATGTATTTGATGCACCAAACACGCTATGTAAGCCCAATTTCAATGAAATTTGGAATATGTGGCGGGAATTGGTCTACAAAACAAATTGGTAAATTATATTGAAAGAATTTCAGTCAATAGAATTTCAGGAAATGCACGAACGTACAAATCCATTGATACTGTGGCAACTGAAGACGACGCGGTTAACTATCCAGTTGAATTCCTAAGTTCGTTGGATCTTCAGGCTTTCCACCACATAATTAGGCTAAAAGTTGGTGTTCCTATTATTTTATTAAGAAACATAGACCCACCTCGCCTTTGCAATGGTACAAAGTTAACAGTAAAAAAACTACATAACTATTTAATTGAGGCAACGATTATTACTGGGAAGTATATAGCAACAGAAACGCCCTTCAATTTTAAAAGATTGCAGTTTCCTGTACTTTTGGCGTTTGCAATGACTATAAATAAATCCCAAGGACAGACTCTTCGTGTATGCGGCCTAAATTTAGCATGTTCTTGCTTTTCTCATGGTCAGCTCTACGTTGGATGTTCACGTGTTGGTAGACCGGCCGATTTGTTTGTTTACGCTCCTGAAGGAAAAACAAAAAACATTGTATATCCTAAAGCATTACAATAAATACTTTACTTTAAATTTTTGAATTTGATTTCTTTCTGATTTCAAAAAATCCGTAAAATTTCAAATGCATATCAATCTAAAGGGGTATCGAAGCGCACCGGGTTCAGCTATCTATATATAAATTTGAAATTTGTTTGTACGTTTGTTTGTTTGTGAAATATAGACTCGAAAACCGCTGAACAGATCTTACTGAAATTTTTAGGGTACATTGCTACATGGCCTGGAATGAAAATAGGCTATATTATTTTTTGAAATTTCGCGTTGATCTGGAGATTTAGCATCTAAACCGGAGGTACCTCCAAAAAAATTTAGATTTTGTTTGCAAATATCTTTAGAACTATTACAGATACAATCTCTAAATTTTGTATGTGTGACGGAATTTGATGTAGAAATAAATTTACCAAATGATTTTCAAATCGGTTCAGATTTGGATATAGCTCCCACTTACATATATTTTCGGCCGACTTCCTTATTTCATGCACCAAACACGCTATATATGTCCAATTTCGCTGAAATTTTGGATGTCTGACGGCATTTGTTCTAGAAATAAATGTGCCAAATTATAATGAGATTGGTTCGGATTTGGATATAGTCCCCATATACATATATTTTCGGCCGATTTCCTTTTTTTATGCGCCAAACACGCTATATATGTCCAATTTTGCTGAAATTTGGAATGTGTGACGGAATTTGGTCTAGAAACAAATGTTACAAATTATATCAAAATCGGTTCAGGTTTGAATATAGCTCCCATATATATTTTCGGCAAACACGTTATGTATGTTCAATTTCATTGCAATTTGGAATGCGAGACGGGATTTGGTGTAAAAATAAATGTGCAAAATGATATCGAGATATGTTCAGATCGGAATATAGCTCCCATATATATTTTCATGTTTTTGTTACATATGTTTAATTTGAATGAAATTTTGAAGATACTTAGAAGTCATCATTATATACACAAGTACGAGTACTTATAGTTGAGAAGGAATTGACCAAGGCTACAGCATTAAATATTATATCTTTGAGAGACTTCTTAAGAATAATGTTTTAATATGATATAACTAAATCATTATTTGAGTAAAAATTTTGAATACGAGTGGGAGTTATCCTAAGAGTAATTTCAGATATCACAATATGTTAATATGTATATGACCTGGAAATAATAAGTCCCATTTATAAAATAAATTACAACTATCCTCAAACCTAAGGTTCTCAAACCTGGTTCTATTCTTAATTTTATTCACTCCAAATCCAATCTGTACAAATAAAGAGAAATTAATATTGTAAGAGTAGATAACTACCGTAGGAATACTTATAGTCGAAAAGGCTTTAGGAGGAGTGTTACCTCCTGAAACATACAAAAATACCATAGTAGCTCCAAAACAGCCCTGAATGGGTAGAGAACGCCTTCATATCTCCTATATTTATACGTTAAAATATTAAAAAATCATTGCATTATATTTTATCTAAGTCGGGGTAGCAAAGCGCACCGGGTTCAGCTAGTATGCAAATAAAATTGAAAATCTTAAAAATGTATTTACAAAAAAAATTAAAAATAATTATAAAATTAATAAGTTTGAGTGTTCTATTTTTAAATGCACTAAAAACTAGAAAATAAGTATATAATTAAAAAAAATTAAGGAACAGTGTTTTATTTATAAAAGTAGAAAATAATTTTTCATGATGGAATCTCTCAAATAAAACGCTTGCATTTGAATTAAAAATTGTGACAATATTGAACGGCAAGCGTTTTATTTGAGAGATTCCATCATGAAAAATTATTTTCTACTTTTAAGTGCATTTATAAATAAAACACTGTTCCTTAATTTTTTTAATTATATACTTATTTATTATTTAAACAACTTTCTCACTGAAAACAATCGCAGAACTAAACTCTACAAAATCAGACTTTTATTTTCAAGTTTAAGTTTTATTAGCGCCCAAAGAATACTTCATCAACTGATTCGGTTCTTCTTTGTGCAAATTCGATATCCTTTTTAAAAGCAATTTTCATTCTTCTATTTTTTTGTTATTAAACAGTCCTTCTAAATGTGCCACTAGCAAATTGGCCTAACATGGAAAATTGGTCCAATACTTACGTACGTGCTTTAATTTTGTTCAATAATAAGCAAAAAAGAGTGTGGTTTGATATATATAAGGTGTTCTATATTTTCGTTTTTATTATTTAAACAACTTTCTCACTGAAAACAATCACAGAACTAATTAAAACTCTACAAAGTACATAATAAGTGTTCTATTTTCAAGTTTATGTTTACTTTTTTGGCATCCTTTAATGTGGTGCAGTAAGTAGCGGTTATTTTCTTCTCATATTTCGCCAATGGCAGTTGAGAAAACAAAAATGGCATTTCGTTATCCAACGCAATATTTTTTACTCCTGAAATGAAATAAGGGAAACGTGTCTTAATATTGGAATGGAATTGAACTCTCATTCAATTTAAAAATATATAGTAAAAACACGAAGATAGTTAGTTTTATATGTATAATGCCTATGACGACCATTTTCATTTCAATACATACCGAAAAGTAATTCATGCGCTCCTCCATCCAAACGTTTCCTTGATACTATCAGTAGTGAAAGGCCATATTGTGTCCATTGACGACTCATATAGGTAAATTTTTCTTCAACCAGATGAGCATCATTTGATTCGTTTCTAAATGCATCGGTAAAATAGTTAGCTGCGGCCATGTAACGCCGGTCTTCTTTAAAATTTCTACGTGTAATTTAGAAAAATGAGAGCTCGGCTGATTGGGCTGATAACAACACTTGTAGGACTTATTTTCAAATGACAATTTCATTGTCAAGTAGGCATATTTGGCAGACATATTAGCTATTCCCAACTCTTTGTATACTCATGACAAGTTCTCAATAAATCCTTTATAGAGTTGGTCTTCTTCGGTGATACCCTTTTGTTTATTATGATTAGCACCTTGTTTTGATTTCTTGTGTTCTTTGTAGGCCTTTTCGGCATCCGTAAGGAAATAAAGAGCCTTCTTATTATCATCGGTAATATTGCCAAGATTAAGCAATGGTCCGACTTTTGTTTGGATATTGCGCGTTTTAATAAATTCTAAGCACTCCATTATCTGCATTTAGGCATCCAATGTCATGATAAGTATGAGTCAAAACTTGATATGCCACATCTCCTTCATCATTCCTGGACGTTAAATATTCTTCAATCTCGTTCTTCAATTGCAGGAATAATTTCAGAGTAGTGGTATATTGCTGCTTAAGTTGTTTGTAGCAGATGAAATATAATACTTTATTTTTTAGCCGACTCTTTTACTAAACGACACCGATCGTTGTTAATGCGACGGCGCACAGTGGTCGAAAGCACTGATCTAGCGGCGCGAAATCAATAACTTGCAAACGAATTGAGATACGTGAAATTTGGCACAAACTCTATGGAACAAGCGCGTACAACCCATAAAAACACAAAAAAAATAATTTTTTGAAAATTTATTGCTATATAACTAAGTACCTCCAGACCCCAAACTAGTTTTTATAATTTAAATTTCACCCTCAGCTATTAATTGAATATAAATCTTGTCCAGTTTCATTACGAATGCATTTAACATTAAAACTAATATAAAGTTAATTTTTTGCAACAATTTTTTAAAATCTGCTGCAACAAAAAACCCTTGTATTTGATAGTGAATAACTAACTGAGTGAATATTTACAATAACAAAAATTAAAAAACAAAATATTTGTCTGCAAAGTGTCTGTAATTTTCTGACTTTAGCGCCGCTAGATCAGTGGTTTCGACCAGTGTGCGACGGTCGAAACTGATCTAAACGTTTGCCGTCAGGAAACGTACACACACCATTTTTTGTGAACCAGTGATGCTCAAATATTTTTTGTATTAGCCCCAATGAAAATGAATAGAGGATAGCTAAATCAAGAAGGATGTTATGTGTGTTCGTTTACTCAAAATTTGTACGAATTGTTACTGGATGTTGTTCGTTTACTCTACAGTACAATGCAAAAGACCTTAGCCGATTGCAAGAAGTTACTGAACTTGTACAAATTTGTACAAATTGTTGAGTAAACGAACACACCAGTTGCCATATTGAGAGCAGGTAACGATAGCATTAGTTGTGTTTATTTATACATTGCTAGGGTTACTAGTCTTGTGTGAAACATGCTTATTCCCTGCCAGCAATTGGAAGTGAGTTTCGCACTCCCTCGCCTAGGAAGTCACTCCGGAGACACGCCAAGGAAGATCATTGGTGTATTACACAAACAATTTCTATAGCCTTATTGTGATTGCCTTTTATCGCGTATGCCGACACTTCGGAGTGACTTCTGAGTGACTTCCAAGGCGATTGTTTACATTTATTTATGATTCAACACATTTGAACTAATGTGGGACATTTTTCTATCTGATGATTATATGAGATGGTGGTGCAGTGGTAAGCATACTCGCTTTGCACTCTGAAGCTCCGGGTTCGCTTCCCAAGTCATCAACAAAATATCACATTTTTAAAATGACAAAATTAATGTAGGCGGAAATTCCAAAGAATAATTTCTCTAAAAGAGCGTACTTCAAAAAAAAAAAATTAAATAAATAATATTAAAAAAATAAATAAAAATAAAAAAATATTTTTTTATAATTCCAGAACTATCGCGGAAATGATCTTCCAGAAGTGTCGCTGGAGTGACTTCCAAGACGACACGCCGGCGTGGTTCATTTCTTCACAACGGAGGTCACTCCAGGGTGACTTCTGCGACTATCGCCGCGACTGTTTTCATCGCACTGGGCGACACGCCTAAGTCACTTCCGCGATAGTTTTTGCTTGCTGGGTTGTCAAGGTTGTCATTAAAAACACACACACTCATAGTATATAGAAAGAAATTTATTTTTACAGAAAACTGCATACATATTCCAAAATTTTTAATTGTAAAATATGTAACGGTCCATTAAAAATGTTTTTTTTTTTTGTTTCCCAAGGATAGCTCTCAAACGCAAATAACTAACATTGCATAAGTCTCATATTACATTTATATACATACAGTATCCGGACACCACATGTTTCGGGGGCGTCCGGATTACCAAGAATAACAACTAGTACCAAACATAAATTATTTTCGAAGATTAAGTTATGGAAGTACTAAGCTGCTTTAAACAACGTTTAATACCCTTTAGGCTGCGATGTTTTACAACCATTAAAAATCCGAAATAGCACTCCATTTGGCTATGCGTGTACAACCCGGATGTACCTTCATATTGTGAATATACCTAAATATGAACCAAGGCGAATTAAAGAAGGCGATACCAAAGGCGAATGCGATTTTAAGCCTTCATTTGCTGTCAAAACACATTTCAAAAACAAGTAAAAAGTCGTTAAGTTCGGCCGGGCCGAACTTTTTATACCCTCCACCATAAAATAGTCTTAATTAAAATGGAATAATTTGGGTCCTTTCACAATTTTAGGTGAAACAACTTTTCGACAATGGATTGACTACTACTGCCTCCCACTATTGCTTAAATTACACTGTGAACACAAATGTTGAGTCAGAGATAATTCCTTTTGGAGATGAAATATGGTTTGTGTGTATATTAAAAACCCCGAAGGACAGATGCGCCGTGAGTCGAACTTCCGCGTTATGGCGTGATGAAATTTTTGCAAGAGACCCTATAAGCCATCATGAATTAGCATTATATCTTTGTTTGTTGTTTTTGTAGAGCACTTAAGCAACAGTGAACAAAGATAAAACGCTAATTCCTGATGGCCCACAGGGTCTCTAACAAAAATTTCATCACGCCATAACGCGGAAATTCGACTCACGGCGGATCTGTCCTTCGGGGTTCATAATATACTCACCAAGGCCTTTCTTCCCCAAGAGGACTTTTCCGTGCCCCAGACTTTCACCTCCATTTGGTTGCGCAGTGTTATCTAATCAAATCTAAAAAAATGTGTTCAGCTTGGTGAAAGGTACCACTACGGGGCTATATCAAAGAGTCAACCTATCTTTAAATTTTTTGGCGGAAAAGTTTTATAGCTGCAGGGAACTTCATGAGTCAAATTGGGGATAGTTTCATCAAAACAATGCAGACCCTCAAAAATGGACCCAAGTTGACGAATTTTAGTGAAGAAATTTCGTGACCACTGAAAATTCCCGAAAATCGGGAGGTACAGTTATATGGGGGGATATACCAAAACATGGACCTATATTAACGATTATTTTTGAATAGACAAAATTGTAGCTAAAAATTCCGATCATTACAGCTAGTTCGGTTAGAAATTGCAGCTAAAATTCTCAAAATACCGAAAATCGGGAGATACCGTTATATGGGGGCTATACCAAAATATGGACCTATGTTGACGATGTTTCGTTGGAGATGTTTTATGACCACTGAGAACTTCAAATGTCAAATTACAGCTATTTCGGTTAAACACTGTAGCTGAAATTCTCAAAATACCGAAAATCGGGAAGTACCGTTATATGGGGGCTACACCAAAACATGGACCTATATTGACGATGTTTGGTGGAGATATTTCATGACCACTGATAACCTCAAATGGCAAATTACAGCTAGTTCGGTTAAAAATTGTAGCTAAAATTCTCAAAATACCGAAAATCCAGAGGTACCGATATATGGGGGCTATACCAAAACATGAACCTATGTTGACGATGTTTCGTGGAGATGTTTCATGACCACTGAGATCCTCAAATGTCAAATTACAGCTAGTTCGTTTAAAAATTGTAACTAAAATGCTCAAAATACCGAAAATCAGGTGGTACGGTTATAAGGGGGCCATACCAAAACATGGACCTATGTTGACCATGTTTGGTGGAGATGCCTCATGACCATTGAGAACCTCAAATGTCAAATTGCAGATAGTTCGGTTACAAATTGTGGCTAAAATTCTCAAAATACCGAAAATCGGGAGGTACCGTTATATGGGGCCTACACCAAAACATGGACCTATGTTGACGATGTTTGGTGGAGATATTTCATGACCACTAAGAACCTCAAACGGCAAATTACAGCTAGTTTGGTTAAAAATTGTAGCTAAAATTCTCAAAATACCGAAAATCGGGATGTACCGATATATGGGGCCTATACCAAAACATGGACCTATGTTGACGATGTTTCGTGGAGATGTTTTATGACCACTAAGAACATCAAATGTCAAATTGCAGATAGTTCGGTTAAAAATTGTGGCTAAAATCCTCAAAATACCGAAAATCGGGAGGTACCGTTATATGGGGACTATACCAAAACATGGACCTATGTCCATATTCTTTGGGAAATAAGTTTGTTGATCACTAGGAACTCTAAGTGCCAAATTATAGCTAATTCGGTCTGCAAATGTGGCGAAGAACGTCAAAATACCTCAAATCCGGAGGTACCGTTATATGGGGGCTATACCAAAGAGTGGACCGATATAGCCCATCTTCGAACTTGACCTGCCTATGGAAAAAAGACCCTCGGGTGCAAAATTTCATCTCAATTATTGCGGACGCTAGAGTGATTACAACAGACGGACAGACGGACTAGATCGTCTTAGAATTTTATCCTGATCAAAAATATATACTTTATATGGTCGCAAATGATTAGTTCGATGTGTTACAAACTTAATATACCCTCCATACTATGGTGCAGGGTACAACAAGTAAGAAAAGTCTATAGTCGGACGGAGCCGACCATTGGATACCCTATACCACTATCCCTGGACAATCGCCCTCCACGGAACTTCTTTTCAATGATTGTGAAAATTTAATTAACAAATATCAGAGATGTAATTAATAATACTTCTGACCAACACCAAAAAGTTATCTAGCATGACAAAGACATTTTTGTAGCAGGAACGGAAAATTTAGTTCACACAAACTAAAATGTAATTAAACCCACTTATGTAGTACTACTACTTCCGTTGTTTAACCGCTACGTTATTGAAATTTTTACCAATTTCACACAAAAGTTTCAGTCCATTTAACCCGCTAAGTATTAGCTGATCTTCACGTTGGTTTGTACGCTTCTTCTTCATCATAAACGCAAACTTTGGTTAAAATTTTGCGGGTTTATATTTTGACCTACAGAGCCGCTACAAAATTGGTTAAAATTTTGTTTTTGGTCCATTTCATCCCCTCAACATTTCACGATCATCACCAAAAACTAATCATTTCTATTCTGGGTCGAACCCAACCTCCTTAAAAAATTCATTACAATTGGTCCATAATTGCGGCCTTAAGCTTGTTTACAATATTTAATGGACGGACACACATCGCTAAATCGCTTTATCTCGTCGAGATATGAAATTTGGCATACCAAATAAGGGGTGTAGGACGAATATTTCGTGGTGTTACATAAACTTTTGGAGAGACAATATGTAGCATGGAATAAAAATGTGGTTCTCTACACAGAACCCATTATATATTAGGCAGTAGGCCCGTTATCTAGCAAACACTTTATTGCAATTTACATCAGAGGAAAGGTCAGTAGTTTTTTCCATATGTAGGCTACTTTGCGAAATATATGTCCTCAAAGAATTAAAATATCGACCAAAAATAAAATTTGTATATTTTTCATACAAAAGTAATGGTCCATTTCACCCGCTAAAGAATATCAGATCATCATTCAAAATTGTAGGCATCTTTTTCGACATATACTCTTATCCGGTGCAAAATTTCGTGACTATTGAAGTATAATTCCGACTTCTAGCGAGTTTATTATTACACTACAAACAAATAACGGAATATATTAGGCTGTAACTCTGTTATCTGATCATGCACACCAACATAATTGGCATCAACTGAAAGGTCAAGCGTTCCACTTTCAAGTATATCTCACTTGTCCGGAATGTCACTTCCAGGAATTAAGATATAAGCTGTATATTAAAAATTTTCACAACTTTCACACAAAAGTTTTGGTCCATTTAACCCTCTAAATATTATCAGATCGCCATCTCAAATTGCAAGCTTCTCCTTTGTGATATACTCTTACCTTATTTAAAATTACGCGTTGATCGGACTATTATTGAGACCTACAGAGCCGCTAGAAAATTGGATAAATATTATGTTTTTGGTCTATTTCACCCGCTAAATATTTAATGATCATCACCAATAAGAATAGGGATCTATTCTGATCTGAACCTCCATACAAAATTTCGTGACGATCGGTCCATAATTGCGGCCTGGAGCGTGTTTACAATTTATAATGAACAGACGGACGGACATCTCAAAATCGCTTTATCTCGTCGAGATATGAAGATTGGTATACCACATTTGGGGTTTTCGACGAATATTTCGCGGTGTTACATGAATTTTTACCAAAACAAACTTATAATACCCTTTTCCACATTGTGGTATAGGGTATAATAAATAACAAATATTTCAGTTCTATCAGGACTGTCACTGAAAATCATTCAAACTGAAATTTTTGTTTTTTTTTTAAGCAAACATGGTTCCAGAACCTGCAAGAAGCTACTATTTTTAACTTCGATAACAATTTTTCGTGTATGTTATCGAAAAAAAATAGTAAAAATTAGTAGATTCTTGCAGTACTGGAACATACCAATTGTTAACAATATTTCTAAAAACTGTTTTCAAAGAAAAGTACAACAAATTTTGTTCTATGCCCCGATTTTTACCTTTATCAGGGCAACGCCGTTAAAGACTAGTATAATATAGTGCATGTCTGGCTAATACAAGACTTTCCATATATCATTAGATTGTTTCTACATACTCTGGACATAACCCTTAATAATTTGTCATAGTCATTTGTTGGAAAATAACTTTAAAAACTAGAAATTTGTAGCCAAATTGCCTACAAAGGGACATTAATTACAATCATGCCAAAATTACGTCAGGAACATCATTCTTTCTGTCGGAATCAATGACAAAACTACTGAAAACGATAGAGAAACTATTATTCCACCACTCTGATTATTAAAATCGCATAAAATACCGAATATTTGGAAATTATTAAGGCCTGGGTACATAAGCTGCCTCGCCTGATTGCCTTGCTTGCCTGCTTTATTTACTCAGCAAAATTTTAATGAAGGGGTTGCATGCGATGACGTGATTTCATGGCATCTTTTGCATTGGTTCAAACGAAGTCGTGAAAGATCCGATCTTTTCATTAGCATTTGAATCCATTCAAAGGAAGTCGTAAAAGATCCGATCTTTTCATCAGCATTTGAACCCAATCCATCGATCCAATAGAGATAAATTTTGTGTTTTTATTTATACACATTTTTTTAAATATATAAGATTAAATACTTGCAATAGGCTTGATGTTGTCGGAGACTCGAAATCACAACCAACGGTGTTAAAACTCTCGTCGTAATGATAATATGTGTGTTCGTTCACTCAAAATTTGTACAAATTGTTACTGGATGTTGTTCGTTTACTCTACAGTACAAAGCAAAAGACCTTAGCCGATTACAAGAAGTTGCTGAACTTGTACACATTTGTACAAATTGTTGAGTAAACGAACACACCTAATGTCATTGCAAAAGATTGGTGAAAATGACATGCCAAAGCATTGGTGGAAATGACATGCCAAAGCATTGGTGTAAATGACATGGCAAAGCATTGGTGTAAATGATATGCTTTGGATCCAAAAATTAATAGCATCTTTTGGGGTCCACGCTCTTCATCGATGAAGATGCTAAAAAGATGACATGCCAGATCATTTGCACCCATGATTGAATGGCATCTTTGTCATCGAACATTTTGCTGGGTATGACATAATAAAATAAAAGAATAAAGAAGGCCGAGCCAATTTCGAACTAGGTTGTCCTTTTCTTTTTTATTTTTTATCAGAAGCAAACTGGCGAGTCAGCTTATGTACCCAAGCCTTTAATCGATTATTGTGGTGAATATTTTCAATGCTCAATTTTTCAATGCCCATTTGTTGTTGTCCGGTAAAATTTTAGTATAACGTTACTGTAAACGGAATATTTTGTATGCCATCTTAAAGACAACTTTTCAGCCTACAAAATTGTTTTTTGAATGCCTTGCTTGCTTCTGATAAAAGAACAAGTAAAAAAGCATTAAGTTCGGCCGGGCCGAACTTTTCATACCCTCCACCATAAAATATTCATTCCTGTCCCCAACTTTAAGTGAGTACGTTAAAATGTCAGATAATGTACATAAAATGCTTCATTCGGGAGGCCCTTTTTTATGGTGCCTATATCTAACTGTTGACAATTTTTGGTGGGCTAGAAATTGGGAGGTACTGTTATATAGGGGTTATAATAAAACATGGGCCTATGTTGACAGTTTTTGATGGGAGCATTTAATGTCAAATAACTCCTAATTCGGTTAAAAAATTTAGCTAGAATCCTCAAAATATCGAAAATCGGTACATAACGTGGGAACTTCAAATGCCATTAACAGCTAGTTCGGAGGTATCTGGGCTATACGAAAATATGAACTTAAATGAACAATTTTTGTTGCAGAATTTTTGTTGACTTTTAAATTTCAAATTACAGAAAGTTCGTCCAAAAAATAAAACTAAGGTACGGAAAATCGGGAGGTATGTTTTGGGGCTGTACAAAAACATGGACCTACGTTCGGTTAAACATTTTAAGTAAAATCCTCAAAGTGCCGAAAATCGGGAAGTATCGTTATATTGGGGCTATGTTGAAAATTGTTGATGCAGATGTGTGGTGACCACTACAACCTTCAAATGTCAAATTACAGTTAGTTCTGTTAAAAACTGTAGCTACAATTGCCAAATTACTGAAAATTGGGAGGTACCGTTACATGGGAGCTATATCCGAACATGGACCTATGTTGACAATTTTAGATGGAGAGGTGTTGACCACTAAGAACTTCAAATGTCAAATTACTGCTAGTTCGGTTTAATATTGTAGCTAAAATCATCAAATTACTGAAAATCGGGAGGTACCGTTATATGGGGGCTTTCTTGACAATTTTTGGTGGAGAGGTGTGGTGACCACTAAGAATTTCAAATGTCAAATGTTCATATTACAGATATTTCGGTTAAAACTTGTTGGTAAAATTCTCAAAATACCTGAAATCGGGAGGTAACGTTATATGGGGGCTATTCCAAAACATGGACCTATATCCACTAGTTATATAAGTTTATTGACATTTAAGAACCCTAAATGTCAATTGATAGCTAAATCGGTCTGAAAATGTAGATAAAAACGTCAAAATACCGTAAATCGGGGGTACCGTTATATGAAGGCTATACCAAAACGTGGACCTAGGTCCACAACTTTTGTTATATAAGTTTAGTTACACTTAAGAACCCAAAATGTTAAATTATAGCTATATCGGTGTGAAAATGTAGCTAAAAACGTCAAAATACCGTAAATCGGGGGGTACCTTTATATGGGGGCTATACCAAAACGTGGACCCATGTCCACAACTTTTGTTATATAAGTTTATTGATACTTAAGAACCCTAAATGTCAAATTATATCTAAATCGGTCTGAAAATGTATCTAAAACCGTCAAAATACCGTAAATCGGGGGGTGCCGTTATATGAGGGCTATACCAAAACGTGGACCTATGTCCACAACTTTTGTTATATAAGTTTATTGACATCTAAGAACCCTAAATGTCAAATTATAGCTACATCGGTCTAAAAATGTAGCTAAAAACGTCAAAATACCGTAAATCAGTGGGCTACCGTTATATGGGGGCTATACCAAAACGTGGACCTATGTCTACAAATTTTGTTATATAAGTTTATTGACACTTAAGAACACTAAATGTCAAATTATAGCTAAATCGGTCTGAAAATGTAGCTACAAACGTCAAAATACCGCAAATCGGGGATACCGTTATATGGGGGCTATACCAAAACGTGGACCTATGTCCACAAGTTTTGTTAAATAAGTTTAATGACACTTAAGAACCCTAAATGTCAAAATATAGCTAAGTCGGTCTGAAAATGTAGCTAAAACCGTCAAAATACCGTAAATCGGGGGGTACCGTTATATGGGGGCTATACCAAAACGTGGACCTATGTCCACAACTTTTGTTATATAAGTTTATTGACATTTTGGAACCCTAAATGTCAAATTATATACATCGGGCTGAAAATGTAGCTAAAAACGTCAAAATACCGCAAATCGGGGGGTACCGTTATATGGGGGCTATACCAAAACGTGGACCTATGTCCACAACTTTTGTTATATAAGTTTATTGATACTTAAGAACCCTAAATGTCAAATTATAGCTAAATCGGTCTAAAAATGTAGCTAAAAACGTCAAAATACCGCAAATCGGGGGGTACCGTTATATGGGGGCTATACCAAAACGTGGACCTATGTCCACAAGTTTTGTTATATATGTTTATTGACACTTAAGAACCCTAAATGTCAAATTATAGCCAAATCGGTCTGAAAATGTAGCTAAAAACGTCAAAATATCGTAAATCGGGGGGTACCGTTATATGGGGGCTATACCAAAACGTGGACCGATATAGCCCATCATCGAACTTGACCTGCCTGCAAACAAAAGACGCATTTTCCCAAAATTTCAGCGTCCTATCTCCATTTTTGTGGATGCTAGAGTGATTACCACAGACGGACGGACGGACGGACGGACGGACGGACGGACGGACGGACGGACGTGCTCAGATCGACTTAGAATTTTACCCTGATCAAGAATATATATACTTTATAGGGTCGCAAATGAGTATTTCAATGCGTTACAAACGGAAAAACAAACTTAATATACCCTCCATACTATGGTGGAGGGTATAATAAAAAATAAAAGGACAACCTAGTTCATAAATTGGCTCGGCCTTCTTTATTCTTTTATCAGAAGCAGGCAAGGCAGCTTATGTACCCTCTTGAACCAATTTTAAATGGAATGTGCTTACACCTGGGAAGTTTTTACGGATTCTGAAACTACAATGTTCATAGATGAGAAAAATTATGAAGTTTAATCCATTGGGGTAATACTCCAGACTTAAATACAATCAAAAATGAAAAAAACAAAAATCGCCTGAGCGCTTTTTACATAAATCGCGATTCTAGTTGACATTTTTAGAGGTTTTTTAGATTTTCACGATTTTGCTTGGAAACTGCAAGCTCTTTCGAGATGGGACTAAAGAAAATATTGTAGCTATGAAAATTCTCTACAAGATTGACCTTTTTGTTCATGTTTTTCAGTTTTTCTAAAAATGTTTGAGTTTCTAATAGAGTTTTAAATTATCGTCGTTCGGAGATTAATTAAAACTGAAAAAAGTATAAGAATGGTTGTTCACTATTTTGTGTGGAAAATTAAGTAATTTATTTGTAATTTGAGGTCGAACAACGAATAGATAGCGAATTACCGTCATTCTGAACAAGGCATATGTTGACTGTGCCTGAATATCTTTTCAATGTCCATTGCATACAAAAAATATGTATACCTAAAGCTTTTACCTTTAGGCTGAGACCTTCTCCACAAAATTTCAAACTGAGTGTCACTAAAAATTATGCAAACTGAACTCAAAAATGTAAACGCTGATAACTACGAAATGAGTTGAGAATTTTTAACAATTTAAAACATTCAAAATATACCTTTCTACACACTGCTATTTTAAAATTTTGCGGAAAACAAAAAATGGGCATTTTAAAATTGAGCATTTAAAATGATGCACCACAATAGTCGTTTAAAAGTAATCAAATTATTTACTTTTTTAGCATTTTAGTAATCAGAACAGTGAAATAAACTGTTCTCTATTGTTTTCAGTAGTTTTGTCTGTCATTGATTCCGGCAGAAAGAATGATGTTCCTGACGTTAATTTGTCCTTTGAAACAATTTGATTTTTTGTATGTTTTTGCAGTTATTTTCGAAAAAATGACTATGACAAATTATTATTAGCTGTTATGTCTAGAGAATGTACAATAGGGTTATAACTTTTTTGAAATTTTTGCCAATATCAAAAATACAACCGCATAGCCGTGTAGAGCATGAAAAGCTACTACGAAATAAGGTGTAATTTTTCCCCTATCGCGAAAAAAGTTTCCTGCTCCAAATGCATTGACGTTTAATAATGCATTTTTTAATTTTATTTGTTATAATGACATATACGATTTTCGTAATAACTTATTAAGAGTTTTAATCTAATTTAAAATCAATATCAAACCATTCTGGACCAATTTCTTATCAAATCGCGAAATTTCAGAGCATTTAATGCACCTGCGACAATATTGATATTTTTTGTTTTTCTTTATAATCTCGCGAATTTTATGTTTACGAGTATATTGATTGTACCTATCGGACAAGAGAATATGTGGTCATTTGTTTTTTAATGACTTTGCCTGTGAGAATCGTATTTGTTTTTTATAAATATTTATTTAAACAAAGCAAATTTAAATTTTTAAATATAAAAAATATCAAAAGGGCTTTAGTAATCGCAGTCGGTGCAGAAACTTTTTTCACCGAATCGAACTAAAACACGCGTTTTCGTTATCAGGACAATATTCCGCACATGGTACTGGCGTGGTATTTTTTTGGTTATATCCCTAATGTACAAGCAATTTAATGATAAATGAGAAGTTCTATATTAGCCAGAATTGCCCCACACTAGGCTAGTATTTAACGATGTTGCCCTAATAGAGCCAAAAATTAGGGGATAGAAAAAAATGTTTGGTAGTTTTCTTTGAAAATAGTTTTTACAAATATTGTAAATAATTTTTTGGTCATGTTTGCTTTTATAAAAATAAAATGTTTGAGTTTCATAGAATCACTTTAAAAGAGAATTTATAATTCAATTTACGATACATCAATAACGCAATACTGTAGAATTATTCTTCCCTGTAAGATACACACAAGGATTACTAACCAGCAAAATCATTTGTAGGCAAGATGTGATGGAACACAACTAGTATTGTGCCACTAGTTGTGCACCACTAGTGTGGCCACAGTCCTTTACCATGACTAAAATTAAATCACAAAAAATTAAGTGAGGTCGTTTTCTGTGTTCAAACGATCAGTTTTATTTTAACAATCGTTGCTTCAACAACGACAAATACAACCAAGCTCGAGTGCAGTTTTAACAAAGAAATTTTAAAAACACAAATTTACAAAATGGACAAAACATTCCTCAAGCGTTACAACGAAATAAAAGAGCAAATGACTGAAAATAAAGAAACAAATTCAACATTTCTGAAGTTGTTGTTGCAGCTGAAGGATGATCTCAAAGAATTTTTAAATAATATCGAAGACGAAAAGGATTTAGCGTACCAAATCCTTCTGGCTCATATTTACTATGATATTGGACGTTTAAATGCCAATAGCAACGAGTCCACCGAGGCCGAGGCATATTGGCAGGAGTGCATTGAGTTGATAAAAGTGCGTGATATTGAAAGAGAAGCAATTACACCATATATTGGATCGCTGCTTAATCTTGGTATTATTACCGTTGACAATACGAAGGCTCTCACTTTGCTTACGGATGCAGAAAAGGCCTGTAAAGGATACAAAGAATCTGGACAATATGAAGATTATAAAGTAAAAGATACTACCCAAATAGATCGATTTTATAATAGAATTACTAAAAATTTGGCCAGGGTATATAAAAATTTGGGAACATTTAATATGTCTGCCAAATATCACTACTTGACAATGAAACTGTCACTTGAAAGTAAATCGTACATTAGTTGTGATTTAGCACTCCAATCAGCCAATCTGTCCAGTTTTTATATTAAAAGTAAAAATTTCAAAGAGGCTCGAAATTACCTGGCCGCAGCTGATTATTTGGCGTATGAGTTTAAAATTTATTCGAAATCAAATGAAGTTCATCTTGTTGAAAAGACATTCGCCTATCTGGGACGTCGATGGGGGAAATGCTGTATTGCACTTGTAACGACCCACCCTACCTGGTTCTATTTCCGGAGGAAGTGGCTACCTTCTCGCCCCAGCCGTGCTCAGTCATGGGGGGGTTGTTTTCCTCGGATAATAGCATTCGGGTCCGCTTACATAAAGTAAAATTTAAATAAGGTAGCTCTTATTAGGGGAGTATATCCCCAGAAATAAATGAAGTTGGGGAAGAGTAAAAAAAAGGAGTAAGAGGAGTGACGTAAGAAAAGACGTGGCCTAAGGTATCAGTCAGCCACTAGCGGTTCCACCGCCCACCCAACCATTCTAAAGAAGTTCATAACTCTTTAGACCCAGTTATAGAAATTTCCTTATGAATTCCCTTTCATCTTTCGTGCGAGAAAAGGCGTATTAGTTTAGTTAAAATTCATAATCAATTATATTTTTAACAATAAAAAATAACAAAATCTAAGTTGCAATGGTGTTAACAAGTATTTTTGATCCCGAAAATAATATGTTTAGTAAATGCAATGTTGATTGAAAACAAAATGAAAACCATTCGTTCGATGGTATAGATTTAATATGAAGTTAATATATATAGAGTTAAAATAAAGCTAAGTTGATTGTACAGTTAGTATTAAGTGTAAAATTTATATTAATTGTGTGATAAAAAGATTTTGACTATGGGTATTAGTGATTATTCTGACCGGTGGTCATAAAAAAAAATAAATAATGTATGTAATAAAGTGTCTTGCAGGGTGAACGAGCAAATACAATGAGAATATATATTGATTTATATTGTCGACTTACCAATAAAGATCACCGTTGTCATCAGGCCTGAGGATAATGGTTCTTTGGTCGAAATTGCTGGATGGAAAAGTTAATTAATATTCAAATTGCATCGCCCGTTTAGATGAAATTCAAGTATTTGGGATAAAACAAATGTTAAACTGTGTGTTGATTCTTAACGTATAATAAAAACTGCGTTCTCCATACAAAGATTTAATTCATGGGTTCCAAAATTATGCCTCGAAGGGCAGAGGATGATATGACCAGTACAGAAAGGATGTTATGATCTGATATCCAAATTAAATTGCTGTTGTTATAGACGTTTTGGTTTGGTTTAGTCCTGAAACAGGATGTTCTTGAAATGTTCGATCTTCAGGATATTAGGAATATTAATATTTCAACAATTGTAGAGTAGCCAACATTGAAAAAATCGCAAAATCACACAAAATTCCAAATCTTTAACTTATTTTCAAGGATTCGTCCTGCTTTCACGGATAAATTGCAAAATTCGTATATAATTTCTTGAAAAATCTTCTTCAAATTTTGAGTGACTGAGGAATTCGTTCTATGAGCGTTTTAAAAGAGTTGTTCCAATTTCCATTTACAAATCAATAAGCAGGAGTCCCATTCAAAGGATATTAAAATTGCCAATCCTTAGAACACAATTTGAATATACAAGGATTTCCTTCTCAAGGAATTTTCACAATTTCCTTTAGAGGAATATAATATTTTTTTTTTCTTTAATATTTATTTTATGTGTTCTTGTCAGGGCAAAAGCCAAAAACCGAATGTTCGACAATATTTTTTTCTTTTCAAAAAGTCTGTTTTCAATTTGTTTATTTCCTAACAGCCCACTCGATTGAAACATGTAAAATGTACAAAGTGGAATATCAGGTTGAAGAATTTAAGGAAAGGCAAACTAGTGCAAACGAAACTCACAATCACACCACGGTTAAAAAAAAAAAAAAAAAAAAAAAAAAAAAAAAAAAACAATTTTAATTACTCCCAAATGTCCTTTAAGTGATAAATACCACATCGACCGGTGTCAACATCCTTTAGTTCATAGTTTACATTACCTACTTTCCTAAGTACTATTGCCTTTATTCCTGTAGGTGCTAATTTTGCACTAAATTTATTTGCCAATGAGCTTTGCGGAAAATTTCTCCTTACCACTTGTTGTCCGATACTCAGCTCACGGTTTCTACATTTCAAATTATACAATCTTTCATTCTTTTCATAAGCCTCCCTCATCTTTGCTTGTACAGAATCTCTCAAAATAACAAATTGATCATGCCTCTGAATTCGAAGATCATTATCTTCTAACATCTTCAAATTCCGTAAAATCGAATAATCATCACCATGTGTGGTCATTACTTGTCCGAACACTATTTCATATGGGGTTTTATCTAATGTTTGATGTCGGCTATTTCTCAAGGCACAATTTATAGAGCTGAGATAATTATCCCATTTCTTTTGATCTTCTTTAACAAACGATCGAAGAGCAGCATTGATTGAGCGATTAACCCTTTCACTTGCATTAGCTTGTGGGCTATGCACCGCTGTAAATTGGTGTTTAATTCCAAATTTCTTAAGTAGACATTTAAATTCCTTGCTTCTAAATTGGGTTCCGTTATCAGAAACGATAACTTCTGGAACACCGTAGCAATTGAAGATTTCGTCTTTAAGAAATGCCACTATAGGAGATGTCACAAATTTCTTTAAGGGCTTCAGAAATGTGAATTTGGAAAAGTGATCTAAAACTATCACTATCCCAATATGACCCTTACTTGTTCTAGGAAAAGGCCCGATCAGGTCAACATATAACCGCTGAAAGGGTCTTTCACTTATAGGCATTTGTCCCATTGGTGGCCTCAAAATGGTTGTAGGAAATTTAGATGTTTTGCATATATCACATCTTTGAATATATTCCTTAACGTCAGATACGAGTCTAGGCCAGTAGAATATCCTTCGAATCCTCTCAATTGTTTTGGCTATTCCGCCATGGGCTGCATTGGCTTGATTGTGAGCTGCAAACATTACCTTATCCCGTAATTCAGTCGGAACGAGCAATCTCCAACTACTGGTATTGCCTTCGAAATCGGGTTCTACACTGACCCGTCTGTATATGTGTTTGCCAACCACACAATAATCGGGAAATTCTAATTTTTGAAATTCTGCCCTCCATTTTGAGTACTCAACACTGTCGAATGCTTCGGAGTCCATATCAATACTTGGTAGGACATCTATTTCTAATTCAGAAATATGTTTACCTTCATCGAATGCCCTCGACAAAGTATCCGGGACTACATTATCTCTACCACGCCTGTGTTCTATGGTAAAGTCGAATGCCTGTAATTTCAGAGCCCATCTAGCAAGTCGACCAGATAGATCATTCTGCTTCATTAGCCATTTTAGGCTCGCATGATCGGTCACGACTTTAAATTCTTGTCCTTCAATATAGGCTCGAAATTTCTTCACAGCAAGTACAACTGCAAGACATTCTAACTCTGTCACGGTATAGTTTCGTTGTGACTTATTTAGTTTTTGGGACATATAAGCTATTGGGCGCTCTATTCCATTGTCATCAACTTGAGCCAACACTGCTCCCACACCAACAGAACTAGCGTCACATTGTAAAATAAAAGGTTTGGAAAAATCAGGATTCATGAGTATTGGAGCGCTACACAGCTTTTGCTTCAATACATCGAACGACTGTTGGGCTTCCTTTGACCACTTAAAAGTTTTCTTCTTCGATAAAAGTTCTGTTAGTGCAAAAGTGCATGTTGAGAAATCCTCAATAAATCTTCTGTACCAACCGATCATACCGAGGAACTGCCTCAGCTGCCTTACTGAGGTTGGTACTGGAAAATCTGAAATTGCTCTAACTTTATCTGGATCCACTTTCAATGATCCTTCTCCAACAATGTATCCTAAGTAGCCTACCTGGCGTATTGCAAAAGAGCTCTTCTTTACATTGATTGTTAATCCAGCTTGGCGAAATCGTAAGGCTACCTCTTGTAGATGTTCTAGGTGTTCATCAAATGTGCTCGAAACGATCAGAAGATCGTCTAAGTACACGAAGACATGGGTCTTCATGTTATATGGAATTACCATATCCATTAGACGACACATGGTGGTGGGTGGGTCGTTACATAAATAAATGGCCCCACGTTGGGCGCCATTTATTTATGTAACGACCCACCCTACCTGGTTCTATTTCCGGAGGAAGTGGCTACCTTCTCGCCCCAGCCGTGCTCAGTCATGGGGGGGTTGTTTTCCTCGGATAATAGCATTCGGGTCCGCTTACATAAAGTAAAATTTAAATAAGGTAGCTCTTATTAGGGGAGTATATCCCCAGAAATAAATGAAGTTGGGGAAGAGTAAAAAAAAGGAGTAAGAGGAGTGACGTAAGAAAAGACGTGGCCTAAGGTATCAGTCAGCCACTAGCGGTTCCACCGCCCACCCAACCATTCTAAAGAAGTTCATAACTCTTTAGACCCAGTTATAGAAATTTCCTTATGAATTCCCTTTCATCTTTCGTGCGAGAAAAGGCGTATTAGTTTAGTTAAAATTCATAATCAATTATATTTTTAACAATAAAAAATAACAAAATCTAAGTTGCAATGGTGTTAACAAGTATTTTTGATCCCGAAAATAATATGTTTAGTAAATGCAATGTTGATTGAAAACAAAATGAAAACCATTCGTTCGATGGTATAGATTTAATATGAAGTTAATATATATAGAGTTAAAATAAAGCTAAGTTGATTGTACAGTTAGTATTAAGTGTAAAATTTATATTAATTGTGTGATAAAAAGATTTTGACTATGGGTATTAGTGATTATTCTGACCGGTGGTCATAAAAAAAAATAAATAATGTATGTAATAAAGTGTCTTGCAGGGTGAACGAGCAAATACAATGAGAATATATATTGATTTATATTGTCGACTTACCAATAAAGATCACCGTTGTCATCAGGCCTGAGGATAATGGTTCTTTGGTCGAAATTGCTGGATGGAAAAGTTAATTAATATTCAAATTGCATCGCCCGTTTAGATGAAATTCAAGTATTTGGGATAAAACAAATGTTAAACTGTGTGTTGATTCTTAACGTATAATAAAAACTGCGTTCTCCATACAAAGATTTAATTCATGGGTTCCAAAATTATGCCTCGAAGGGCAGAGGATGATATGACCAGTACAGAAAGGATGTTATGATCTGATATCCAAATTAAATTGCTGTTGTTATAGACGTTTTGGTTTGGTTTAGTCCTGAAACAGGATGTTCTTGAAATGTTCGATCTTCAGGATATTAGGAATATTAATATTTCAACAATTGTAGAGTAGCCAACATTGAAAAAATCGCAAAATCACACAAAATTCCAAATCTTTAACTTATTTTCAAGGATTCGTCCTGCTTTCACGGATAAATTGCAAAATTCGTATATAATTTCTTGAAAAATCTTCTTCAAATTTTGAGTGACTGAGGAATTCGTTCTATGAGCGTTTTAAAAGAGTTGTTCCAATTTCCATTTACAAATCAATAAGCAGGAGTCCCATTCAAAGGATATTAAAATTGCCAATCCTTAGAACACAATTTGAATATACAAGGATTTCCTTCTCAAGGAATTTTCACAATTTCCTTTAGAGGAATATAATATTTTTTTTTTCTTTAATATTTATTTTATGTGTTCTTGTCAGGGCAAAAGCCAAAAACCGAATGTTCGACAATATTTTTTTCTTTTCAAAAAGTCTGTTTTCAATTTGTTTATTTCCTAACAGCCCACTCGATTGAAACATGTAAAATGTACAAAGTGGAATATCAGGTTGAAGAATTTAAGGAAAGGCAAACTAGTGCAAACGAAACTCACACACTATTGTCGGCATCAAAGGAACATTTACAACAACAAGAGGATGATTTAGCTTCAGGTGTGTATTGAAATGAAAATAATTTATTATAGATGATGTACCATAGGACATTAAGTTCTATGTCCATCATTGATTGCTCTTCCAGTTCATTGACATTTATATCTTCCATTTTTTTGCAGGTATTAACAACATTGAATTGGACAGTGAAATGCCTTTTCTCTACACCGAATTACCATTAAAGTCCTATAAAAAGAAAATATCCGCCGAGTACTGCACCACATCTAAGGATGACAAAAAAGTGTTCTTATTCGCAAAGAGATGGCTTGAAATAGCCAAAGACTTTTATAAACCAAGCGACGACTTAATTACGTATACCGATGTAATGAAGGATTTCGCAAAACTCTACGATCACATCACATTTTTCGAAAAAGGCTGGCAAAACGAATTCCAAATGCAAGAAATGCGCATTCAATACAACAAACAACTAGTTGCAAAACTTAACCCAAAAACCCATATGGCAATATGTCGAGAATGTTGGAATGAAGCGGCTTTGGGATATAGTCAACAGCTACTTCTTAAAATGAGATTGATCTTGGAAGATGTCGATACTTCTTTCAGAAATCATAATGATATTGATCAATTGACTGAATGTGCAATTGAAAATTTTCAAAAAGTTGTCTCCTCATTTAAAGGCGATTCGAGCTATAGTCTGTCCGATATGACATTTGACGAGAAGAAAATGTGCTTGAATGCCCACAACAAACTTGCAATATTGTATTCGAAATCTATTAACCCCTTTAACCCGTCAACCATTTCAACGGCTGTATTCTATTTTAAGACTTTTATCGAAGAATGCAGCAAGGAGGAAGAAATGAGAATTGAATTTAAATCTGACATTGAAATTGCAGAAGAACAACTAAAGTCAATTTGTAGTATGTTTGTGTTTTGACCAAATGAAGAGATTGTGCAAAAACCTATTAAGCCCTAAATGCATCCAACGTTTCTACCAGAAATTACACAAAACTGCCAAAAATGACACAAAACTTTACTCAAAGGTTGGATGTGTTTACAACTTTAGTTATGTTTAAATACGTTGATCTTTGTTTTCCTTAGAATTTATTGTTAAGGTATTAAAATGTATTTAATTTAATAATAAAGATGAAGATTAATAGTATATATATCTAAAAGTTTTTTTTTTATTATAGAAATTCCATTGGTTCACTGATATAGAAATGTGATACACACAATACCAATGTTCGCAGAAGAATCTTCTATTTTTGCAAATTTAGCTCTGAATCGCGCTCTCTTTCAAACCTTGTTAAAAGATAAATTTCTACCAACAAACATTTGTTTAGGGAGATACTAAAGTTATCAGCCAACCAGGCTTTTATACCAGATCATTTTGGTCTAACTCAATCAAAATAATTACAGAACTATCGAAATCAATATGTGGTCTGTTCCAGAACTGCAAGAATCACTAATTTCTACTATTTTTTTTTCGATAACATAAAGTAAAAATTGTTATCGTAGTAAAAATTAGTAGCTTCTTGCAGGTACTGAAACAGACCAATTGTTTCGTAAATGTACATATGTACATACATCGATTACTTCAAATCTATTTCTTACAGAAAACTCGAAGAACTGGGTCAATAATATCCACACTAGACTGGATTTAGCTCAAAGGGTAAAATCGATGTGGTATTTTTTATGCGGCACCCCCATAAAGTGTTTAGTTTTGATAGATTTTAAGATTACCAAATTTTGAGCACAATCCTAATATGTTAATACCCTAGACAGACGGCAGCGTTAATTTGCATTAACTGCCTTAATTCAAATTAATTCGTGCATTATCCACATTCTAAATGCACAAAATCAAAGGAAATTTAAACCAGCCAAGATCACCCATATACGATAACGTGACTGCAACAACAACATATGTTCTCTTTATTCTCAGTTGTCGTTGTTTAGCAAAGGAAAGACTCGCTCAGAGAGACTAATGCACAAAATATTTTGAGCACCTCCGATTTAAACTGAATTTAGGTATTTCAATATGGCAATGCTGTAAAAGAGAGCCCATATTCATGTAGGAGAGAGAGCATATTCACAATTTGCATTGAAAATCAATTGTATTTTGTCAAATTTCCAAGTTTAAGAAAATAAAAAGGAAAACAAATCAGAAATTTTCGCGTTTCTTTCAAATAAGTAGTGGTCTTTATCGAATAGAATAGCAGCTAATCGTTTTTCGCGCCTTCTATCAAATCTATTTTTAAAATTTTTATTTTCACAAGCATTTTTTTACCCACGATACCAATTCTATCGAAAATAATATCTTCTTCAAATGTTCCTTTAGAGTTTTGCGACATTTTTTAATATTAAAAAGACTCTAAAATATCGCGAATAAATTACTTTTATTTTTGCATTATCGTGGTGAAAAATTCAAAGGTTGAAAGTATATTTGTTTCGCATATTTTGGCGAACTTTTGAAAAACTTTATGAAATGGTCTGCTGGGTACAAACAAACAACACAAACAGCTGTTTCATAAATGCAGAAACAATCGTCTGTCAGGGTAAAAAGTTAATTCAAATTAAGGAATTTTTAATGCAAATTAACTCTGCCGTCTGTCTAGGGTATAACACGTGCCACTGGGGCCTCGAAGTTTTCCATAGTAATTTGTATGGGACCAAAGGTGAATTTTCACGAAAATTCTCCAAAAGCCGCATTTATGCTCTAATCCGCTATAGGTAATTTGGTCTGTTTTTGAGGCAAAAATTAATAGCGGTGGACTTTTGGGATTTTTTTTTTAACATTTTTGATGTCTTATATGCAAAAGTAAGATAAAACAAAGAATTACACAGTAAAATTCTGATATAGCTAACATCGGTTATAAGAAACTACGTTTATAGCGAACAAAGTTTTGTGTTTCCAAAGAATTTTTCTTAACATTTGTACACCCATTCAACTTCTTAAAACGACCACGATTATAACGAACAAAAATTGTTACCCCGCGGGTAGAATTTTTTTTACAATTTGTTAGGATTAAAGCACAAGCGGATACCCAGCAAAATGTTTGTAGCCAAAGAAGTAGTTGAATCGTGAGTGGAAGTGATTTCGGACTACATCTTTTTACGTGAAAGAAGTCATGATTTTTACAAGGGCATTTTATGTGCAAAAAGTTATTATAAATGTAAACACTGCTAAAATGTTAAAATTTTATGAAATGGATTCAAATCGGATATTGTCAAAATGTGAAGAACGGAATGCATTTTTCATGACTCTGCGTGGATTGCTTCTAAAAAAGCTATTCAATCACTACTTCACATAGAACAACTTCAAATAAATTTTGCTGGGTAGCGACGAATTTAAGCACTGTTTCAAATATTTTAACATATGATATTTAAAAGTAAGCTTTAATAAGAATTTTACAGATGAGCACGTTTGTAACGAACTGCGGATATAACGAACACATTTTCTTTTTCCTACCCCCTATTCTCATTTTACCTATTTTATTCGTTCCAATCCACTATAGGTAATTTGCCCGGTTTTTGAGTAAAAAATTAATAACAGCGGAATTAAAGGATTTTTTAACTTTTTAAATTATTTATGTGTAAAAGTGAGATAAAACAAAGATTTTTACAGATAAATTCGGATATAACGAACAATGGTTATAAGCAACTACGTATATAACGAACAAAGCTATTTTTTCCAATGCCATTTTCATTAGTTTTCTTATACACAACAAACTGTTGAAAACAATCACGGTAGTAAGTAACAAAAATTTTGTCCCCGCGAGTAGATTTTCCAACGAATTGTTACTACAGTTTTGTATATTTTTTGAATATACGTTAATAAAGACGAGTTTTGTACTCATTTAAACCGTATCAATGATTAATATGTAATATAGAGATAAAATAAAGCTTACTACTGCCGCACCGTTTATAGAAAACCACGGATATACCGAACAATTTGTCGCCATTACTTATTTTACTTGCAATGAAATTGTGAACAACAATATTTTTTGTATTTATTATTTATTTCCTCAAACCAAACTTCCACAATTTTAAGACTTTTTATTTTGAAGTAACCTAACAAAATTTGATAAATATCAAAAAACGGGTAAAATCGGGTTTTGAAACCTAGTAATACCAATGCAGAAGACTTTCAGTAATGTGTTCTAGGTGGCAAAATCACGGCCAAACACGGCCAATTTAGTATACGTCTATATGAAGTGAGTTTAAGAAACATAAAATATTTATTTCTGACTTTTTGTGTTTTTTGGTCGCTACGCAAAATGTTTAACCTATATTATATATTAAATAAATCCCTCTCGCAATTGCCAATCTATTCCATTTTATATATATTTAAATTTGGTTTATTTTTCCGCTGTTTTAAGTACATTGAAATATGCCTTTCAATATATAATTTTTAGTTCTTCTTCGAAATTCTCACTTTGACTGCAATTTAAACCGCGATATTGACGCTATTTTGAAAAATGTCGGATATCGTACAAACATACTTGGGGTCTAAAACCATTATTTCGATGAGGCACATTTTTGGTCGTATCAAAGTGTAAATACCCTCTTTAGCCTAAAGGCTGAGGGTATAAAAATCATCAATAAGATATTTATGTATATTTTTCAATCACAACGACAATCTGTATGAAAATTGGAAAATATGGCCCTAAAACCTATATATCAAAAACAAGTGCTGCTAAGAATGTTATATGTTATGGCTACAGATTTCTTTTATTCAGAGACTCATAATGAAATTAAATTTGGAACATTTCTTTCTTTAACAATATTTCCATAAAGTAAAGGATTTTGCTAGATTTTGATCCAGTATGGAATTATAATTTCATCCTAATATATATAAATTTGTAATCTATTTTTTTAAGGAAATAGTGTACATAGATTTATGGTTTATTTTGAAACTCATAGTGAAAACTCATTGTGTAGAATTTTTCATCCTTTGACACTTTTCACCTATAACCCAGTTTTATATTACTTCCATGTATCAACAATAAAAAAGAAGGACAAACATTTCATCAAAAAATTTTCATATTTTTTCAGCAAAATTGATACTGATATTTTTATGCTATGGAATGTAAATAGACATTTCATTTCTTCGGTGACCTATTGTGAAATTTGACGAAGAATATTTTTGTCTCTGACATCATCACTCTAAAATTATGTTTTGTCCGACTTTAGCCCTAAAACGTGTTTTTCATTTTTAGAGATTCCTGGCGATTAGACAAGAGTTACAGATTTGGTGTATTCTGAGACCTATAGTAAAATTTTATGGCGAACAATTTTGTTGAATATTCGGATTTGATACGATCACATTTTTAATGAGTTTTTGAACGATTTTCGAAAAAAGCACAAAAAAGACCCCTTTGTTGAACCGCATGAGGGTTAACATTTTTAACAAAAATATTTCCCACACCTTCCTAAGTAAAATTGCCAAAGACACTATATACCTGAAATGCAAGGATTCCAATATATCTAAACTCGAATATTTCGAAAAACTCGAATATTTCGAACTTGCCCCGCCTATTTTGGTTACTTTCCGACGTAAACTTTCATATTTTTAGCTCTACTTTCATAATCTTTTCGATTTTCCTTGTCATTTTTTTTTGTTGTCGCGATTGATTTGCGAGAGAAGTGGTCGTTTCCCTCATCAAATGTTCTTGTATGTAATGTTATACATTTCAATTTTATATAATAGACTAGCTGACCCGGTCCGCGTTGCTGGCCCGTTGTTTGGGTTCTCCGTGTAAACTTTAGTTATCTATCCAGCATTGATACAGCCATAATTAGACATCCCTCTAGAAACTTCATAATATAAATCAATGTTTTTGACATAAATTCCATGTATCCAGGTATCCCCTAAATTTAAGATATAAAATCTCTTTTATTATACCCTTCACCATAAATTGACAGTTTAAAGCACTTTGTGACCCACATATAATGATCGGTGCACGTCAATTAACATAGCTATATATTGGATTGTTGGTCTTGGTTGAGTCGTAATTATTACTGCAGAGAATTGTCAGTATAGGTCCACGTTTTGATATAGCTCCCATAGAACGGTACCGGCTGATTTTCGCTATTTTTGACGATTTAACATCTTTATCACACCGAAATGGCTAAAATTTGGTTTTAATGTAATTTAAAGAGGAGAGCATAAATATTCGTATCGACCGAAAGACACGCCTTTTTAGTTGGGCTCGGTATGCAACAGTTATAGGTTCTCGTTTTGATATAGCTCCCATAAAGCAGTACCTCCCGATTTTCAATAGTTTGGAGATATAGTCACTTTTGGGGGTCGTAAACAGTCTTGCAGAGAATTTTCAGTATACGTCCTCGTTTTGATATAGCTCCCATAGAAGGGTGGCGCCTGATTTTCGCTATTTTTGGTGGATTTAACCTCTGGATAGTGACATCTCAAGTTATCGGGATTTTACTGTATTCGAAAATGTGGAGTTGATCGCGCTATCTAACTTATTGTTTAGTGTTCAGCGTTTATAGCATTTTTTAGGCACGCAAAATTATGTACATATATTATCTGAAATAATAAATGTTTGAACATTTTGTGATGACCGCGATATTTCACTTCCGCGAAGACCATTCAGGGTCAAGACGGTAATTACAGTAGTATTGCAAACAATCTGTAAACAATACGTTCAAAAACATCATGGACTTCAGATTTTTTTTTTTTTTTAAATTTTGAAGGAGAACCTCCGGTCACTACCTCCGGCCACTACCACTTGTTGAAGCTAGTGTTTATATCATTTTTGTGTCACGCTTACTAAAATTATGTATATTAATTGAAATAATACATTTTTGAAAACTTTGTGATGACCGCGATTTCAGATTTTATTAAAAACATTGTAGGGGAGGACCAGGGACGTAGCCAGGATTTCATTTCGGGGGGGGCCCACCTGACCAAAATTTTGAAAGTTCATGTTAGCGAAAATGTCTTATTTAGCAAAGATGTAAACCTTATTTCAGACTTATTCTACTGATGAAATAATGTTCATTACTATTTTTTATTCAAATAGTGTAAGACTTCTTGGCCATTTTTATTTTGTTTTTAGAACTTTTTGACAATATGTCACAAACAATGAATTTATTAATAATCCCATATATTTTTGGGCGTATCATTTATCAAATAATTCACATCTACAGTGAGTGTTATGAAATTCAGTGATATCACTTCGGTAAGACCAAAAGAAATCGAATACAATGGAAAACCTTAGAAATATCATAACATTTAATTTTCAAATATCATAACATTATAATTTCCAAAAATAAGCAAAAATCCGATGTCTACTTATCACAAAGAATTTCTGAACGCCGAGAACTAATGCTGAGCAATAGTTAGACTATCCATCAAGAAATTCTAGCACCTAATCGCGGTTATGTAAATGACAAATTCTGTCACCAAATCGTGCTTCTGTCAATAGACTAATTTTGGCGTCCAATCGTCGGACTTCTCTTATAGAAATTCTGGATCTTCTCATAAACTTATCAGGAACAAGGGAAACTCTGGAATCCAGTCTTAATTTCTTTTAAAATGAAATTATATCGCCCAATCCAAGGTCTATACATTCTTTTAGCAAAAATGCATAAACACAATTTTTCCCAATCTTAATTTTTTATACTCTGTGTGTTTGGAAGAAATCTGTTCCAGAAAACTTGGAGTCGACTTAGCTATATCCGTTCGTTAGAGCGGTATTATGTTTTTCGTGGGCAAGTCCATATTTCCTGACATAAAAGTCAAAAGGTGAAAATTATACTGTGGCGAACTGAAAAGACTGGTGGGCGCAATATCTTTTGAAAGGAATGACTCCCAAAATAAGATCTACGCCTAAAATGAACTATGTCGGTCCGGTCCATTTCTCCATACCTCCTCTGCAACACTTGTGATCAATGATACAAATCCATATTTTGTTTGCAAGTTCATACGTCCGAAAATGGCTACAAATTTCTGAAAATCTCCTAATGCATAGTTTGTGGGTTTAAGGATTTTGGCTGTATAGACGCTATTCGATCTGTCTATAGATGAAAGTTTCAATTCACACAGCCTCAGGGTATATTCCTGTCCTCAAAGTCGAGTGGTACTTGTTGAGATTTTGTCGAAAAAGAACCTGTTTCCGATCAGTTTTTAGATTTCGTTTGTCGTCACAAGGTCCTTTACCGAAGGAGGAAAAATTAACATTTCTAGAAATGTGCATCCATTGAAAGTACTTCCCAAAGTACAATTGCTGTAGGTTTCTATGACTTTTTCTTCTTGTTTTATTTAAAGAGTAGTCGACAGAAAAATCTCTGAAGATGAAATTCATTGTAATTTTGAAATATTGGAAATAATATAATATATGGTCTGTTCCAGAACTGCAAGAATCTACTATTTTTTACTATTTACAACATAATGGAAAAAATGTTATCGTAGTAAAAACTAGTAGCTTCTTGCAGGTTCAGGAACAGAGCAATAATAAATCAATATATATATATATATATATATATATATATATATATATATATATATATATATATACAGTCTGTCGCAAAAATTAGTATACACCGTTGAAACCAAAATGTATTAGGGATAAATATCACTATAACTTATTGAAAACAACAAACAATTAGTTTTATTTGATAGACAAGAAGGTTGTCTTCCGTAATAACAATTAAAAGTGCGCAATATTTGCATACATTAGCAAATGTAGGGTTCGAATCCCAAAAATACCAAAATTTATGTCGCAAAAGTTAGTATACAACGGAGAATCCTCGTGGAACTGTGTAAAAAATTCTAGATATTTTTTAACAAAATGAAACTAAATCTGTACTTAAGATCATAAAGAGTATATTAATTGGTTTTAATGGCAGTTATAGTACTTATAGTGACAAGTCCAACGTACACTGGGTCGTAAAATCCACAGAAATTGGTCATCTACAAATACAATAACTGTAGCGACAAAATTCCGGGTGTTATGTCCTGTTTATGGATTCTAAAGCCATGAAATGCTCAGAAAAGCTCTGATGGGGTGATTTTGATCGAGTTTTGGCTTGTCCTGTTTGAAAAAACGAGAATTTCTTGAAGGAAACCCATACTTTGGAGGTCATTGTCCTTTTGAAACATGTAATAATCCTTAATCCTTACACATAAGGACTTTCCTTTTGAGTTAATTTTCTCACAAATGTTGCCCCTTTTCATATTCCCACCAAAAGTAAATAGTAGGAGAACCTCAAGGTCCGTTGTAAGCCCTACAGTTAAACTGTCCTACCGGCCTTTTAGCAGTATCGAACATGCTTCTCATGTCCCTAGTGTCTAATGTACTACTAATGTCTAATTAACTACATCTAACTGATCCATTTAGTTGTATTTTGGTCCTAAGTGAAGCGAACACAGCTTTTCAGAACGTTATTGCACAATCCATGCGTTATAACAGCAGAGAAAGCTCTGTATTAACATTTTAATGAGCTATCATATCCTTCTGTGGTGGTGGAGTAGCACTGTAGAACTTACACCCGAACTTGAGGTTCTCCTACTATTTGTTTTTGATGGGAATGTGAAAAGGTACATAACTTGTGAGAAAATTAACTGAAAAGGAAAGTCCTTATGTGTAAGGATTAAGGATTTTTACACGTTTCAAAAGGACAACGGCCTCAAAAGTATGGGTTTCCTTCAAGAAGTTCCCGTTTTTTCAAACAGGACAAGCCGAAACTCGATCAAGATCACCCCATATTGAAACTTTAGAGCTTTTCTGAGCATTTCATGGCTTTAGAATCCATAAACAGGACATAACACCCGGAATTTTGTCGCTACAGTTGTTGTATTTGTAGATGACCAATTTTTGTGGATTTTACGACCCATTGTACGTTGGACTTGTCACTAAAAGTACTATAACTGCCATTAAAACCAATTAATATATTCTTTATTATCTTAAGTACAGATTTAGTTTCATTTTGTTCAAAAATATCAAGAATTTTTTACACAGTTCCACGAGGATTCTCCGTTGCATACTAACTTTTGCGACATAAATTTTGGTATTTTTGGGATTCGAACCCTACATTTGCTAATGTATGCAAATATTGCGCACTTTTAATTGTTATTACGGAAGACAACCTTCTTGTCTATCAAATAAAATTAATTGTTTGTTGTTTTCAATAAGTTATAGTGATATTTATCCCTAATACATTTTGGTTTCAACAGTGTATACTAACTTTTGCGACAGACTGTATATATATATATATATAAAGTAGAAAAATGTTTGTACGTTTGTTTGAGTGAAGTCTATGGACACAAAAACCGCTGAACCGATCTTCCTGAAATTTTTAGAGTATATCACTACATGGCCTGAAGGTAACATAGGCTATAAAAATTTCTGAAATTCCGCGTTGATCCGGAGATATAGCATCAGAATCGGAGGTACCTCCATAGCATGGTAACAGATAATGTCTCCAAATTTTGGATGTGTGCAGGAATTTGGTCTAGAAATAAATTTGCCAAATCATATTGAAGTCGGATATATTGAATTTGGATATAGCGCCTATATATACTTTCGGCCGATTTCATGTATTTTATTTATTAAACACGCTATGTATGTCCAATTTCAATGAAATTTGGAATGTGTGACGAAATTGGGTCTAGAAATAAATTTTTCAAATTATATTGAAATCGGTTCAGATTTGGATATATCTCTCATATATATTTTCGTCCGATTTCATGTATTTGATGCACAAACACGCTTTATATACCCGATTTTAATGAAAGTTGCAATGAGACGAAAATTGGCGTACAAATAAATTTGTCAAATATATTTTACCTTATTCAGGGTAGCGAAGCGTACCGGGTTCAGCTAGTAAAATATAAACATTGACCTCAAGCTCAATAATCTTGATTTTATTAACATTCGAAAGGTCGAACAAAACAAAAAAATTCGACAGAAAAATCCTTTTGTCCAATATACATTTACGACACTGCGGTGGAACAGAAATTATATCATAAAAAATGGTTGATGTACATAGTTTTTTATTGCAAATTTCAAACATAATAAAGAATTTGTAATAGTTATGAATTTCAAAATCACGGTTTTACATTTTATTGTTGAATTGCTCTTATAAAAAATTTCAAAAACAAAATATCGCAAAAATGTTTTTTCTGGATGTTGTTTAAAAGCCAAAGTATTGGGCCTAATATGTTACAAACGTTCAATAAATACAAATAAACGTATTGTTCTAAACTTGGTAACACAGTCAGCCTAAAATTCCGATAAAACGCTTAAACAACACATTAAAACTTAACAAGAACTATGCATAAAAATGCTCAAAAAGCCTAACTTGTTCATTATTTTTATATTTTCAATATGTTGTAATGCTTCGAACTACTTTACATATTTCTTGAACAATTTAAAACAGTTTAAAATTTTATTCAAAAATTAAAAAAATGTGTAACATAGGCTAATATCATATGGGAACTAAAATCATTTCGGGGGGGGCCCGGGCCCCCCGGGCCCCCCCCCTGGCTACGTCGGTGGGGAGGACCACCGGTCACTACTCTTAGTCGTATAAAAACAGCTTACGAACGTTCTAATTAATTGAAATAATACATTTTTGAAAATTTTGGGATGACCGCGATATTTCACTTCCGCGACGACCATTCAGGGTCAAGACAGTAATTACCATAGCATTGCAAACAATTTGTAAACAATATATTAAAAAGTATCTTGAATTTCGCGGTTTTCTTAAAAAATTGTGGGGAGGACCACCGGTCACTACACTTAGCGGGTTAAATAAATAGATTACGACCTATTCTCAGACCTAAAAACTTCACATAAAAAATTTTATAAGATTTCCCAATCGATTTTTCGGAATTGCTTTATCGTGACATCTCAAGTTATCGGGATTTTACTGTATTCCAAAATATGGCGTTGACCGCGTTATCCCACACATAGAAGCCAGTGTTATAGCGGTTTTATAGTCACGCTTACTAAAATTTGCTATACTATCTGAAATAGTACATTTTTGAATAATTTAGGATGACCGCGATATTTCACTTCCGCGACGACCATTTAAGAAAATATATAGCCTATTTTCACCACCGGTGTTCCCAGTACATTATCGGAAATTTTCCAAAAAATCTATTCAGCCGTTTTTGAGTCTTTTCGTTTTTGAATAATTTGGAATGACCGCGATATTTCACTTCCGCGACGACCATTCAAGAAAATATATAGCCTATTTTCACCACCGGTGTTCCCTGTACATTATCTGAAATTTTCAAGAAAATCTGTTCAGCCGTTTTTGAGTCTATTCGGAACATACAAACATACAAACATAGTAACATACACACATTGTCTTTTATATATTAGATAAATTCCTCTCGCAATTGCCAATCTATTCCGTTTTACATATATTTATATTTGGTTTATTTTTCCGCGGTTTTAAATACATTGAAATATGCCTCACAATATATACATTTTTTAGTTTTTCTTCGAAATTCTCACTTTGACTGCAATTTAAACCGCGATAATGACGCTATTTTCAAAAATATCATTCATATTAATAAATTTTGACATGTTCTTTTTTCAATGCCAACTAAAAAATTATTATTATTAAAAGTTGCAAAATCGACTTTTTGCCTCAAAAACTGGGCAAATTACCTATAGTGCAATCCAATGGACGCGGTTAAAACAAAAAAAAAACGCTTATAATGAACTAAAATACTGATCCGCCAAAAGATTTTTATAAACAATGATATGATAAATATTATTTTTTCTTAAAAGAACCAAATAAATCACGCAATCATGATCCCTAGTTAGAACGTATTACATTTGAGAGAGATTTGAGAGATTCCATCATGAGGAAGAATATACTTATTGAGGCTAATCGACAAATTATTTTCTAGATTTAACTGCATTCATAAATAAATAATTGAAACTCAATTTTTTAATTATTTTTTATTTGTGTTTAATACTTCCTTCACCAAACAAAAAATTTAAAAAAAATATTTGTTTTCCAAGAACGACGCCTTCAAAAAAGTGAAATAACTCAAAAAATCGCACCTTGGAAATTACATATGTATGTATGTAGTTGATTCTGAAACTTTTGCTGAATATATTTCCTGTGGCAGAATTTCAGACAAAATTTGACAATTTTGTAAAAGTCTATAATATAAAACTATAATTTTGTAACAATATCTTAGGTTGTATCCTATATGACTATTTTTTCAGCTGTAACCAGGGTTTCGGAGTCGAAGTATTTTTTGCTCGACTCCGACTCCAAACGAGATTTTGTTCACGACTCCGACTCCGAGAGTAAATTCCTATACCACTAAGAATGAATAAAACGTGCACAAATTTTTAACTTTTTCCTATATTTTGGCCTATGTATATAGGCTAATTTGTTACTTTTTCCTTACATATTCATTAGAAAGGGCATTCGTTCGAATACATTCGAACACATCAATATTGTTTCTGCGGAATCTTACATTGAAAAATAGCAAAGTTAGAAAGCTTTTGTCGGTTTTCCTTTTTTTTGCACGAGTATATTCTGAACGGAATTCTTCCGCGTGAGAAAATCTGTAAGCTTTCAAAATATGTATGTGAAAATGAAGGGGTAATACAAATCATAAGGTCTACATGTAATAAATATTATAAGCAATTCATGACCAAGTTTCAAACTGGATGTAAGCCAACATTTTAGTGTGCTTAGCCTTAAAAGGAGACCCCAGCTGTAAAGTTCAATAAAAGCCATTTTCATGATTTTTTTCTTCATCTGAAAGAGAAAAATATTACGAAGTTTTGAGGCCGTCTACGAAACCCTGTTTTTATTAAAGCATTTTGCGGTGCCAACTCTATCTCGAAAACTAATAAACCAATTGTCATATATTTTTGTGGCCGATGACGATAAAAAATAAAATAAATTGTTCCCATCCAACGCTCATACTAAGGCAATATTGTCTCGACCGACTTAAAAGTTTGACCACATATTCTATGCTATTTATGCTTTCTACTTTTTGAAATTTAAATATTTGAGATATATTGTGTACACCACCCAGCACGTAGGCAGGTGGATGTTTTCTGGAACTGAATAATTAGCACACAATGAGATGTCGTGCATGAAAATATTAGTCCGGTCAAAATAGACATGCGTATAAGGGGGAAATAGCAAAAATTCCCACAAAGCTGAATTTTGGTGGAAAGCTAGGGTTGGCCATTAGAAGCAACGTCCTAAAAGTCCCCATCGATCCCATGTGTGCAAAACAAGTTATTCGGGGTCAAAGGTCATTTTTGGAGGCATTATTCAGTTTTTTTAATTTTTCTCAAAAACGGTAATACTTAGCAAAAGCCCGCTAAAGTAAAAGTTGTAGATTCAATAATTGTCTACAAGATTGGTCTTTATGATTCTTAAAAAAGACTTACCATTTTCGAGATATCTCGATCTAAAGGTCAAATAAAAAATTAGCCGCGTAAGTACATTATGAGGCGAACCGGTTAATGTAGCGACACTATGTGTTAGATACTTCCGTAAGCTTTCAAACGATATCCACTTTGCAGTAATCAGTTCAGTAGAACCGGGTCTAACCCGGTTTTTAAATTTGGCCTTTCGGGTCTAATAACCGGCGAACAGGATCCGCAACCGTTGAAAATTATACATTTCCGTAATCAGCGCAACAAACTCTACCTTCGGACAAAACTTGAAAAAAATCGGAGAGTTTTCGTTGGGGTCGTTCCCGTTGGGCTTTCGATTATACATGTGGGTTAAATGGGCTATTTTTGCACAAAATGACTCTAACATTGAATAACTCTACTGAACACACTCCGATTTTGTTGGAATTTTTTTAGAAGATAGCTATAATTTCACTCTTCAAGAAAATTTATATTTTTTGGGGGACAGACCCGATTACTTCGCTTATTTTAGCCGGTTCGTCTGAATATGTGCATATTTCCCTTATAAGTGCATAAAAATCATGTGCTTTTTAGAACAGCTATATCTCAAGAATGGTTCCTTCTAAGAAAAAAATTATAAGGGTCAAACTTGTAGATAATTTTTCTGTCTACAATATTTACTTTAGTCACTTTTTGATTAGATCAACCGTTTTCAAAAAATAAATCCGAAAACCTAAAAACCCTTAAATTTTGACCTTTGACCCCGAATAATTTTTTTTGCACACATGGGATCGATGAGGACTTTTAGGACGTTGCTTCTAATGGCAAACCCTAGCTCTCCACCAAAATTCAGCTTTGTGGGAATTTTTGCTATTTCAATGTCTATTTTGACCGGACTATATTCTACAAAAATATTGCTATGAAAATTGTATGTAGGGTCGGTCCACTAGGACAAGAAATCGATATTGTCATGTTTTCATTGTCCTTTATCACTTTTACTCGATACTTCCTCATGAAAACTCTATGATTATGTATTTCATTGAATTTCGTATATGCTATTGATACTAGATCTGTTCCTAGCGGTTTTTATTCTCATATAAAGAAAAAATATTTAAAAATATTTTATTTGTTGTTATGAGAAAATGTATGCATAAATCGTTAACAGCATTCCATAGCTATTCGTAGATGTTTAAATAGGTATTAAATTTATTATTATTTTTTTCGCGGAAAATCAACAAATAAAAAAAAATTTAAGTAAATCCAAATTATCCTGTCCCAGAGTCCGTACAAACCCTCAAAAAATAAATTAATTGGATTGGGTACATAAATTGCATTATAGCAACAACAAAAGAGAAAAACTTATTATTGGAAAATATTGTTGCAAATATATTTTTTTGTTTGATTCGAAAAATTAGAAAAAAATATTTGGGAGTTCTCCAACTATTTCGCTAAAATCGCATACAATAATTAATGTGTACAGCTAAAACTTCATCAAGAAATATGGTTTACCATCGTGAAAGCTTATTTGCTTACTGTGATCACACAATGATCGCAGTATGCCGCCAATGCCGCCAGTTGCATCACACAATGCAAAAAAACCTTAAAGTGGTTAAAAATCGCGCAATTTGCATACGATTTTAATGCGCATTGGTTTCAGTATCACCCATCAAAAATACGTCTATATACACATATTTCAAATAGATTCTTCAAGAACCGCGGATGTGCCTCCACATTCTATTTTTAGTAAGAAACCCATATTACTCGCGCATCTCTGTGACTTATAACACACGTTTTCGCAAATATTATAATCGCGTATAAAGGATTCCATTTACGTAAAAAAATTTAAAGAAAATCGCGGTTTAGTACGCGGATTTGTCAAAATACATTTTTGCTAATTTTCCTATTTTCAGGGTATCTATATCCGCGGTTTTAGTGGATGGATTCGATCGCGGGTGGGCTCATTAGATCTGTCGCATAAAAAAACCAAATTCACGCGAGGTACAAAGGAAATTGAATGGCAATTGTAAATTTTAAAGCAAAAAATAGGTTTTTTTAAAAAAAATTCACGCATCAAATATTGGCCTTTAGACTCCAATTACTAGGATGCTGTAAAGAGCACACTCATGAGATATGCATTAAACGACGTAAAATCACGAGTTCTATAATCCTATTATGAGTTTTGAATATTATCTTGTTGCGCATCCGAATTATAGAAAAAAATTCAAAAAACCCCGAAATTCCGGCTTCAAAATGTCAGCATCAATTTTAGGTGGATGCAGTGGATATATCGAAAAATGATACACTAGTATCATGATGCCCATGGAGTATTCTCTGATTCTTTATTTGGGCATAGGTATATGGAATGTAAGGTTAAGCCAGAAATCGGATGGGAACGCCAACACAGCTTCCACGTAAATTAATTTTAACGGCCGACCTTATGGGATTCCTCCTAAAACACTTCATTTTAAAGAATTTCAATCATACTATATAGAATATGTTAACAGTTCGCAAATTCTGAATGGGTGAAACTCGGATTCATCGATTGTAAAACATTTTTGGTTTTCGCCATATATAGTTAATAGATTATGCAAAATTTACTGAAATACTCGTACATTAACAGACGGTGTTTTGAGAAAGTAAAGGGTAAAACTGATAAAGGGCAATGAAAATTTGTAGAAAATTTCATTTTGTTTTACTTTTTGAGTTTAAGAACAAAAAGGACATGGACGGAACTGAGCTAGAAGGACAGCTAGAAGGGTTCTCAATTGGGGCTTTCATTCCGAAAAGGAATTTTTCCTCCCCCAGATCTTAGCTTCCATTTTGTGTCACAGGCTATTCAGTAAGATTTCCCATAGAGATCACAATGTCTTTAATAAAAAACAAGGATGACTTCTCATAAAAAAACCAGATGAGAATAACAGTAGACCTTTGTGAGAAGACCAGTAAAGGCCTGGGTACATAAGCCGCTGGGCTTTCTTACTTAATTCATTTCTGGTAAAGGAATAAAGAAATGTCAGAACCACATTTCAATTAGAACCACATTTCAATTGCTTTTTAGTCTTTTACCAGAAATGAATGAGGCAAGAAGGCCGAGCGGCTTATGTACCCAGGCCTTAAGACTTCTGACGAAAGATGTTAAAGGTCCAATTTTAATTCGATTGTCATAGATCTTTACTTTTGTTTGCAAAAATGTATGTTTTCTTATACCTTTCTTTTAAAATAAATAATGATTCTTATTTTTAAAGTAAGACCAGCTTAATCACAGATTTGTTGTTTTCAAATTTTAAAAACAACAAGTTTTTAAAGTTGGAGTAGTATGAATCAAATATTTTTTAATTGCGCGATTTTCAAAGTATTTGCATATTTTTACAAAATTTTTGTATTTTTTTCAATTGCGAAAATATTTGTTAAGGTAATAGCGCGATTTTTTTCAAAAATAGGTTCGCCTGCGGTGCTATTCGCTTTTCTTTTTAGAATGTGTACATAAATATTTTTCTAAGAAATCGGACGATTTTTCAAAAATATTTTCGACTGCGGTGCTTTTCTTTTTTTAGAAAGTATTTAAATATTTTTACAAACATTTTTATAGTCTCGACTCCCTACTTCTTAGATTGTGGAAATATTATTGTAAAAAATCGGACGATTTTTCAAAAATATGTTCGCCTGTGGCGCTTTTTGTATTCATACAGTATTTGCAAATTTTAACAAAAACTTTTTAGTTTCTTAAATAGTAAAAATAGTTTTGTAAAAAATTTCGCGATTTCTTTAAAAAATGTTTTTGAATATTCGATTTATATTGGCTACTTTTTATTTTATACTTATACTTTATTTTATACTAAGACGATTCGAATACAAATTCTTTCGAATTACTACCAAACTTCTGTTTTTGGAAAAAATATTTAATTTTTTTATTTTCAATCAAACAAACATTTCCTACAACAACAGGAGTTTGAATTCGAATAGTCTTAGAGAAACAGGCCGTTAATTTTGGGAGTTATGTACGTTGGGAGTTGTCACGTCATTGTTATATAAAGTGGGATAGAGGAATACTTGGGCATTTATTTCACCAACTAAAATTTTTTTATAAGCTGTTGCTTTCTTCCACTTCATTACATAAATTAAATATAAATCTATAGAAGAAAACAACACTCCCAAGTGGATCACCTAGCTAACATTTGATATTGCATAAACACCTGGCGGCAAAAATGGGGTTTTTCTCGTTGGACCTCGTATTGATCGGTGCAATAAATTTCTAAAAAATACGATCGCTATGCTTCAAAAGACGTTTATAAGATAATGTATCATGCGTGTGAGTCCGAAAAATAGCAGCAATCGTCAGAGGATGCTGTAAAAGCGTTCAAACCCCATGTTTTGGAGGTGTATCAATCGGGGTGGAAAAAGTGCTTCAATAGTTGGAATGAGCGCATGAAAAAGTATATAAATCATGCTGGAGACTACTTAAGAAAACACTAAAACTATTTTTGATGGAAAAAATTCGCGTTTTCATTATTAAGCCACAAACTTTTCTAGTTATCCTCGTACATATGTATGTATGTACATTGACTTTGGAAATATGAGATTAGCTTTTTAACCATGTCGGGCCAAATCAATAGTAACTAATAATAGTACAGAGTAAGGATTATACGACACAACTTATAAAGAGGATTTTCATAGTCTGTTTAAACTTCATTTAAGTCAGTTCGATAAACTTGTTGAAATAGTGACCTCTATACATCTGTAGGTCGTTAAGGTCTATATTTTCTTGGCTGAAAAAATATGTATGTGTCTCATAAAGTGATGACAAGGATGATAATATCCAAGTACGTTTGCGTCTTCATATCTTTTTTTATTGATTAGGAATAATCGAACGGTAACGTAAATTTAATTTCTTTAAAGAAAATTACCCCAAAAATTGCCAAACCAATACTCTTTATTAAAGACCCAGTAGACTTAGAGAACCCCGAATTCGCCCGAACTCAAAAATACCACCACATGACCGTATAGAGCATGGAAAAATATTGATATGTATGTATTATTTAAATACTAAGAAATGCACTTTTCCCTACCGTTAAAAAGTTTCCGCATTCATATGAATATCCGCCAAAAATAATATTTTTGCCAAAAAACACACATTGAATTTTTACACAAAGTGATATGTTTTACCTGATAAAACAAAAATGTTGTGTTTGTCATTATAAAGTAATTAACAGCATGTTTCACAATATCGATAGGAAAATGAAAGCGAACGAAAAACACCCAAACTAATAAGAAATTTGAAAACAGTTTAATATTTCACTTTCATTATCGAATCGACACGCAGGGGTCTGCTCTAAAGTTATAACCCTAAAATTGTTTTTACAATATGGAACCATAAAATTATTACGAAGAGGTTAGAAATTGGAAAAATCACCACTAATTGACAAAAACTCCAATATTTATGGCGGCTGCATTATCAATTAATAGCAGGTAAATCTCGTGTTGTTGGTTAGTTTTCGTTTTTGATGATGATTTTGTTTCAAACAGGTAAAAAAATATTAGCTGTGTCTTTTTACGTGATAATTTGTAATAATTTCTTCTAACGTTGAAGATTTTGACAGTTGTATAAAGGAAAAGTTGCTAAAAAATGTTTCAGCAAAATTTTTTAAGTAAAAGGAAACACTTATCTTGTCCTCGTACTTACTAAATGTTGCTGAAACACATATTTCAGCAACTTTTCCTTTATCTTCTTCTTCTTTATTTGCGTATCCGATATTCGGATGTAAAGCGATCATACAATATTATTGTTTACATATTCAAAAATATATTTCAAAATATAGATATTATCTAAGTGTATGTAAGCTCTCGATTTTTAGCGGCATATAGTAAGTTGGTTTCATCTCTGTATCCCGTCCAATCTAGAATATTTTTTAGCCAGTATGTCTCCCTCCTGCCTCTGTTTCGGTTTCCTTCTATTTTGCTTTTTATAATGTTTTGTATAAATTTGTATTTTTCATTTCTCATTAGATGACCTAAGTATGAGATTTTTCGCGATTTAACAGTATGCAGGAGTTGTCTGTCATGGTTCATTCTTCGAAGAACTTCCTGGTTTGTTATATGTGCAGTATATGGTATTCTTAAAATTCGTCGATATATCCATATTTCGAAAGCTTCGAGTTTCTTCTCATCTGCACTTTTAATAGTCCAGGTTTCGACTGCATATAGTAGCACTGACCAAATGTAACATTTCACAAATCTTATCTTTGTTGCTAAGCTTATGTCATGATTTGTTAGCACGGTTTTATATTTGAAAAAGGTATCCTTTATACAATTGTCAAAATCTGCAACATTAGTAATAATTATTACCAATTATCACGTAAAAAGACACAGCTATTATTACTAATTATCACGTAAAAAGACACAGCTAATTATTACAAATTATAGAGTACGCAGACAGGCATATTGTGACAGCTCGTTGTAGCGGACCCTTGTCAATTTCATTGAGTTTTTCAGTCTAGTACATTATATAAGCCAAAAACACACTGTGGAACTGAAGAACTTGAGATCCTAGAGCGCGTTGAAGTTGTCCTTGTAAATGTACGATTTCCTCAAAATTTCATGAAGTTCCACAGCATTCCAAATCAGAAACGAAGCAAGAGAAAAAATAGTAAAAGACAACGTTCTTGTCCAAAAAGTAAGAACGGCGTTAGGTTCGGTCGGGCCAAACTTTTTATACTCTCCACCACGAACTGTATTGAAGTGAATAGGGACACTTACAGCTTGTTTTTGTAAAAAAATATTTTTCAAACGTATCGTTCGTGCTCAAACGATCCGCATTGTCTAGCCGAGTTATTCATGGAGGATTTTACATTTATCAAAAGGTTTTAGTTGTAATCTTTCCTTTCTCAAAGGGACTTTGTAGATTTTCCGTCCCATGATGTACTTTATTCTAACGTAAGTTTAAAGAAAAATTGTTAAAGTCGAATTCTTTCGCTTATTGAGGCCCTAAATATTTGTCATTGCTGATGGGCAGAAATATGCTTTTTATACCTTTATGGCCCCGGCACATATGGTCCGTTGTGCGTCGCGTCAAGCGTTGATAACAACAACCACATGAAAAAAGTTAAGTGATGCCAAGTTTGTTCTTGACGTTTTCATGTGGTTGTTGTAACGCAACGCTCAACGCGCTGTATGTGCCGGAGGCTTTAGCCTTTAGGCTAGAAAGGGTATATACACTTTGATACGACCAAAAATGTGTCTCATCGAAATAACGGTTTTATACCCCCCAAGTATGTTTGGACGAAATTCGTTTCAGACAATTTGGAGTCGATTGTCTGTCTGGTCAGGATCAACTGATTCGAACCAAATTTTGGGTATCGTAATATTTTGTCCAAACTTAGTTTAAGTTCCAAAATGGGCCTCCCTCGGTTACCTCCCCCACAAAAGTTCAAAATTTTTCTGTAAAATGCTGTGAACGATAATTCTTGAAGAGAGCAATTCCTCCCACACAAAATTCGTATAAAGTGAATTTTAACAGCACCTCTCGGATCGGGTTGATTTTTTCAGTAGGTTGTCCTTGCGGCTCCCATTACGACGGTACAATTTGTTTCTTTCGCAAGTCCACACTTCTTGAGATATTAGCCCAAAAGCTGCAAGAAACCCCGACGGTACCAACCAAAATGGCAAATCCGCAAGATAATTCCCGCAGGAGTTTCTGATTGGTGCAGACTTGGCACATCGTATTATTTCATCCAGTCATGAATCAGGTTGGGATATGGATTATATCGGTTTAAGAGCTTCTCTCGCATCGCTTTGATTCTTTTTTCATTGGTTGTTCTAGCGGCCTCATTTACAACGGTACAATTTTTTTCGGGAGTAGGACAATACTTCCTGAGCTAATGGTCCAAAAGCTCCAAAACCCTGTCGGCACATATGGTTATTGTGCAAGATAACTTTAAAACATTTTCAAACAATTTTTCCAAACTGTTTTGTTTTTTCGTCAGTGACTGAGGGTATATCTCCAGCTGACTGATACTTTCTTACTTGTTGTACCGTACAACCTCACCATTTAAGGCAAATTGTAAATATATCATATTATTTTTTTTAAATATAGGAGGTACCGTGCCAATTTATGTCTATTCCAGAAAATTCCATGTAAATCGGTTCATTAGTTTTCGAAATCTATTATATAAAATTGAAATGTATAACATACCGTACAAGAACATTTGATGAGGGAAACGACCACTTCTCTCGCAAATCATAAGTTTTGCAAATATATATGTATATCGATTACACTGTGCGACAACAAAAAAAAATAAATGACAAGGAAAATCGAAAAGATTATGAAAGTAAAGCTAAAAATATGAGACACGTGTATCGGCGTTTTTAAAGTTTACGTCGGAAAGTAACCAAAATAGGCGGGGCAAGTTCCGCCCATTTTTAAATTTTTCGAAATATTCGAGTTTAGATATATTGGAATCCTTGCATTTCAGGTATATAGTGTCTTTGGCAACTTTACTTAGGAGGGTGTGGAATATATTTTTGTTAAAAATTGTAACCCTCATGCGGTTCAACAAAGGGGTCTTTTTTGTGCTTTTTTCGAAAATCGTTCAAAAACTCATTAAAAATGTGATCGTATCAAATCCGAATATTCAACAAAATTGTTCGCCATAAAATTTTACTATAGGTCTCAGAATACACCAAATCTGTAACTCTTGTCTAATCGCCAGGAATCTCTAAAAATGAAGAACACGTTTTAGGGTTAAAGTCGGACTTCATCTGAGTTTATACAAAATTGTCCAACAAAGCATAATTTTAGAGAGATGATGTATGTCAGAGACAAAAATATTCTTCGTCAAATTTCACAATAGGTCACCAAAGAAATGAAATGTCTATTTAGATTCCATAGCATTAAAATATCAGTATCAATTTTGCTGAAAAAAACATGAAAATATTTCCCAAATTTTTTGATGAAATTTTTGTCCTTCTTTTTTCTTGTTGATACATGGAAGTAATATAAAACTTGGTTATAGGTGAAAAGTGTCAAAGGATGAAAAATTCTACACAAAATTTCACTATGAGTTTCAAAATAAACCATATATCTATGTATACTATTTCTTTAAAAAAATTGGATTACAAATTTATATATATTAGGATGAAATTATATGTTTTAATTTTGGACTGTTAATTTTACACAATTCTATACTGGATCAAAATCTACTAAAATCCTTTACTTTTTGGAAATATTGTTAAAAAAAGAAATGTTCCAAATGAAATTTCATTATGAGTCTCTGAATAAAAGAAATCTGTAGCCATAACATATAACATTCTTGGCAGCACTTGTTTTTGATATATAGGTTTTAGGGCCATATTTTCCAATTTTCATACAGATTGTCGTTGTGATTGAAAAATATACATAAATATCTTATTGATGATTTTTCGTTATAAATTCATACAGAAGATGTTGTGCGTTCAATTTAAACAGCTTTAAAAACATTTGTGGTGAATATATATTTGAAAAATATAAAAAACAAGTTAGAAAAGTCTATAGTCGGACGGAGCCGACCATGGGATACCCTATACCACTATCCCTGGACAATCGCTCTCCACGGAACTTCTTTTCAATGATTGTGAAAATTTAATTAACAAATATCAGAGATGTAATGTATAATACTTATGACCAAAACCAAAAAGTTATCTAGCATGACAAAGACATTTTTGTAGCAGGAAAGGTAAATTTAGTTCAAACAAACTAAAATGTAATGAAACCCACTTATGTAGTACTACTACTTCCCTTGTTTAACCGCTACGTTATTGAAATTTTTACCAATTTCACATAAAAGTTTCAGTCCATTTAACCCGCTAAGTATTATCTGATCTTCACGTTGGTTTGTACGCTTCTTCTTCATCATAAACGCAAACTTTGGTTAAAATTTTGCGGGTTTATATTTTGACCTACAGAGCCGCTACAAAATTGGTTAAAATTTTGTTTTTGGTCCATTTCATCCCCTGAACATTTCACGATCATCACCAAAAACTAATCATTTCTATTCTGGCCCGAACCGAACCTCCTTAAAAAATTCGTTACAATCGATCCATAATTGCGGCCTTAAGCTTGTTTACAATTTTTAATGGACGGACACACATCGCAAAATCGCTTTATCTCGTCGAGATATGAATTTTGGCATACCAAATAAGTGGTCTAGGACGAACTTTTGGAGAGACAATATGTAGCATGGGATAAAAATGTGGTTCTCTACACAGAACCCATTATATATTAGTCAGTAGGCCCGTTATCTAGCAAACACTTTATTGCAATTTACATCAGAGGAAAGCTCAGTAGTTTTTTCCCATATGTAGGCTACTTTGCGAAATATATATGTCCTCAAGGAATTAAAATATCGACCAAAAATAAAATTTTTATATTTTTCATACAAAAGTAATGGTCCATTTCACCCGCTAAAGAATATCAGATCATCATTCAAAATTGTAGGCATCTTTTTCGACCTATACTCTTACCCGGTGCAAAATTTCGTGGCTATTGATATATAATTGCGACTTCTCGCGAGTTTATTATTACACTGCAAACAAATAACGGCTGTAACTCTGTTATCTGATCATGCACACCAACATAATTGGCATCAATTGAAAGGTCAAGCGTTCCACTTTCAAGTATATCTCACTTGTCCGGAATGTCACTTTCAGGAATTAAGATATAAGCAGTATATTAAAAATTTTCACAATTTTCACACAAAAGTTTTGGTCCTTTGTGATATACTCTTACCTTATTTAAAATTACGCGTGGATCGGACTATTATTGAGACCTACAGAGCCGCTAGAAAATTGGATAAATATTATGTTTTTGTTCCATTTCACCCGCTAAATATTTCACGATCATCACCAATAAGAATAGGTATCTATTCTGATCTGAACCTCCATACAAAATTTCGTGACGATCGGTCCATAATTGCGGCCTGGAGCGTGTTTACAATTTATAATGGACAGACGGACGGACGGACACACATCTCAAAATCGCTTTATCTCGTCGAGATATGAAGATTGGTATACCACATTGGGGGTCTCCGACGAATATTTCGCGGTGTTACATGAATTTTTACCAAAACAAACTTATAATACCCTTTTCCACATTATGGTATAGGGTATAAAAACCCAGATTGGACATATATAGGGTCTTTGGTGCAGCAAATACGTGAAATTGCCGGAAAATATATATGGGAGCTATATCCAAATCTGAACCGATTTCGATATAATTTGGCACATATATTTCTACACCAAATATAGTTACACATTCCAAATTTCATCAAAATTGGACGAATATAGCGTGTTTGGGCCACCAAATATCTCAAATCGGTCGAAAATATATATGGGGGCTATATCCAAATCTGAACCGATTGTTACCAAAATAAATACCGTTCGTCCTTGGGCCACCTCCTCCGAAATTCATAAAAAATATGCATTTCCACGGGCAAACCTTGAACATTTTCTGCAAATTTCATGAAATTATATGACATATTTAAAAAGTAGGTGTAGTCGGACTTTAGTCCCCAAAGAATTACCAAGCCGATATGTCTAAAGAGCCTTTACAGAAGGCGAAACATGCATGTCACATAGTGGTGGGTGTGTGGATTCGAATCGTCGGCTTTCCTATTTCACTTGCATTATTGATCAGTTAGCTCGATTCCAAGTAGAAATTATTTATAAAAATTAATACTAAAACTGATCTTCGCCTAAAAAGGCAAAGTTTTCAAATACTCATTGATCCTAGTTACTTTATACCCAAAAAAGTCGCAAAAAATAGCCTATAGCCTACTTTTGTCACTGGAAATGTGCTTGCTATCATGTCAATTCACTAGTTACAGGTAATGCGGCGTGTAATATATTGACTATTTTATAGACTACCGATGGATAGATAGCGCAATCGACAATGTTTCTCTCTTGTAATATCTTTTTAACATTATTTCCTTTTTTAACAACATAATTAAAAACTTTTTGATGCGTTTGTTGTGCAAAAATTGGAGATGCAAAAAGAACGTGTTACGGGCTAAATCATAGAAAGGGTGACCAATTTAACGAGAATATTTATTATATATATGTGGTAAGTATTGATACATTTCTTGACACAATCATTTCATTAAACTTCTATTCATTTTATTTCAGGAACTTTTGAATGATCTGAACGACTTACGAGAAAAACATTCCAAGGACCAAATAAACATAAGTCGCTGTATCAAGTAGTATCAAGATCTATATGTATACAAGCCCAGCAAAATGTTCGATGCCAAAGATGCCATTCAATCATGGGTGCAAGTGATCTGGCATGTCATCTTTTTAGCATCTTCATCGATGAATTTTATATGAGGGTGGACCCCAAAAGATGCTATTCATTTTTGGATCCAAAGCATGTCATTTATACCAATGCTTTGGACATGTCATTTTCACCAATGCTTTGGCATGTAATTTCTACCAATGCTTTGGCATGCCATTTTCACCAAAACTTTGCAATGACATTATCATTACGACAGGTGTTTTAACAACGTTGGTTGTGATTTCGAGTCGTCGACAACATCAAGCCTATTGTAAATAATTAATCTTATATACATATTTAGAAAATGTGTGTAAATAAAAACACAAAATTCATCTCTATTGGATCGATGGAATGGGTTCAAATGCTGATGAAAAGATCCGATCTTTCACGGCTTCCTTTGCATGGGTTCAAATGCTGATGAAAAGATCCGATCTTTCACGACTTCCTTTGCATTGGTTCAAATGCTAATGAAGAGATCGGATCTTTCACGACTTAGTTAGAACTAATGCAAAAGATGCCATGATATCACTTTATCGCATGGAACCCCTTCCTTTAAATTTTTGCTGGGAGATTATATTCTCCTTTGTAAAATGTTTGCACTCCATGTAATAAAATAAAGTGTGGCTACTGCATATATGCATTAAATGGGTTTATCTGATTTCAAGTTACTAGTATTTTTGGCTATCATTTCTGACTACCGAATTGAATGGTTACTGGTAATGCAATGAAGGGACAATTAAGTTTCCCAAGACTATCGAATTAACTGGTTACTGATAATGCAATGAAGAGACAATTGCCTTTCATACGACTATCGTATTGGGTAATGCAGTGAGGGGACAATAGACCCCCTCCTATGACATCCCCATGCTAAATTCACCAGTCTATAGCGTTGCGAGTAGATTGGGTGGTAACTAGTTATGTTTACCAGTAACCAGCAAAATTGCTAGTTATTGCCTAGTGTTGGGGCAGTGTTCAATTGGGGTCTCATGTGCTGCCCTCCACCATAGTATGGAGGGTATATAAAGTTTGTTTTTCCCTTTGTAACGTATTGAAATACTCATTTGCGACCCTATAAAGTATATATATTCTTGATCAGGGTAAAATTCTGAGTCGATATATGCATGTCCGTCCGTCCGTCTGTGGTAATCACTCTAGCATCCACAAAAATGGAGATACGACGCTGAAATTTTGGGAAAATCCGTCTTTTGTTTGCAGGCAGGTCAAGTTCGATGATGGGTTATATCGATCCACGTTTTGGTATAGCCCCCATATAACGATACCCCCGATTTCCGGTTCGCAAACTTCTCTTCAGTGTTCGCAAAACTTCTCCACTAAAAATTGTCAACATATGTAGGTCCGTGTTTGGTATAGCCCCCATATAACGGTACCTCCCGAGTTTCGGTATTTTTAGGACTTTAGCGACAATTTTTACAGAACTAGCTAGAATTTGTCCTATGTTATTCCACCAAACTACCAGTAATTTAACATTTGAGATTCCCAGTGGTCACAAACCTTCTCCATCAAAAACTGTCAACATAGGTCCATGTTTTGTTATAACTCCTATATAACAGTACCTCCCATATAATAGTGTGGCCCGAATGAAGACTTCTTAGGTAAATTATCTGAAAATTTTAGGTACCCACTTAAAGTTGTGGACAGGAATGAAAACTAATTATTCCCTTTTAGTTCAGAACAACTTATGGTGGAGGGTATGAAAAGTTCGGCCCGGACGAAATTAACGCTTTTTTACTTGTTTTTAAATAAAATTTAATTTTTTAATATGAATTGTTCGGAGATAATTATTACTGAACATAAAACTTAAGGTAAGGTCACATTAGGCAAATATTTGATCCAGCGACCGGCAGTGTGCGCTTACTGAGAGCAAGTGAGCGTAAATAATGCGTTGAAGTTTATGCTCACTTGCTCTCAGTAAGCGCACAATGCCGGTCGCTGGATCAAATATTTGCCTAATGTGACCTTACCTTTACACCAAAATTCTATTTTTCAAAGTGAACACAAGTTTATGTCAAGTTGATTGTCGAAACGCAATGTTAAATGTGAAGCAGCCGAATAATTCCAAAGCTCAGCAACTTTTAACTGTGGCGCCTTAAATCTCCCTTCGTTGAGTGCTATGTATTAAAAACAGTACAATTTAGCATTTCGCTTTAAAGCGAGGCGGACAAAATAAGCAACATAAATCCGTTGTATTCTGGCCTTAAGGGAACACAACAAATTCTGTCGCTACCTGCACTCAGTATGGCAACATCCACAGGCTGGCTTCACATTGCTTCACAAGAAATGGTGTATGTTTGCTTTCCTGACTGCGAACAATCAGATCAGTTTCAACTGTCGTCGCATTAACAACGATCGGTATCACATAGTAAGAGTGCCAACTAAAAAATAAACAAATATTTACAACGTAAAATGGATCAAATGTTATTAATAACACGTTACAACCAAATTAAACAGCAAGCGATGCCAAAGAACAAACCTTTCGAAAAAAATCCCATTGCTCTGAAATTGTTCCTGCAATTAAAGGATGATTTTAAAGAGTTTTTAACGTCCAAAGATGGCGAATATCTGGCAATTCAAAGTATTTTGGCTCATATTTATCATGACATTGGGTGTTTATATGTAAATAATGGTGATATAACTATGGCAGAGAGTTACTTTAAGGAGTGCCTAGAATTGTTTAAAACGCACGACATCCAAACAAAAGCTAGATCAGCATATATGGGAGCTTTGTTTAATATTGGCGCTATTACCGACGATAGAAAGAAGGCTCTTTATTACCTTACGGATGCTGAGAAGGCCTACAAAGAACACAAGGAATCACAAGAAGGTGCCAATCACAAAGGTATCACTCAAGAAGATAGACTATATAAGGAAATAATGGAACAGTTGGCAGAAGTATATAATGATTTGGGAATAGTTAATATGACAGTCAAATATAACTACATGGCAATGAAGTGGTCATTTGAAAACAAGTTGTACATCAGTTGTGATTTATCAGCCCAATCAGCGGATATCGCATTTTTCTACATTACACGTAGAAATTTTAAGGAAGCTCGACGTTACATGGCCGCAGCTAATTATTTTGCCGAGGAATTTAGGAATGAATCAAATGATGGTCATCATGTTGAAAAAGTATTTGCCGATTTGGGTCGTCAGTGGGCACATTATGGTCTTTCACTGCTGACCGTATCAAGGAAACGTTTAGATGGAGAAGAGCATGAATTATTTTCCGGTAAGTATTGAAACTTCTGAGTTTAATTGGCTAAATGTGTAGTTTTTTTACTTTTTGTGAATGTTTCAAAATTTTATGTTTGTTCTATTTCTTTTTCAATGTTACGAAAGTGAGATTACGAAATTCTTTCCCTGCTATGATAGATAGGACAAGGATAGTCTTTTTGTGGAACTTGTATATTAGATATTTGTGTAGCTATGTTTAATGTATTTCGTTCTTAGAACCGTATATTGGAAATTTCTTAATTTGTTTTGCATTTGTCAGTGCTAAACAGTTATAAAATATGCACGTATATAAAATTAAATAAGTTCAATTTCACTCTAATATTTACACACGTTCCCTTTGTTTAATTTCAGGTATGAAACATATTGCGTTGGACAACGAAATGCCATTTTTGTTTCCCAAACTACCATTGGCAAAATATGAGAAAATAACCGCTGACTACTGCACCACATTAAATGATGCCAAAGAAGTTTTCTTGTTCATTAAGAAATGGCTTGAAAAGTCCAAAGAGTTTTATAAACCGAATGTTGAGCTTAAAACATTTGTCAATGTAACGACGGATTTTGCAAAACTTTACAATCTCATGTCATCTTTCGAAGATCAGTGGCACAACCAATACGATATGCAAAAAATGAGCTTCAAATATTTTGATGATTTTTTTGGACAACTCGGTCCAAAAACTCCAATTGGAATATGGCGAGACGTTTGGTATGGCACGGGTCAAAGTTATTGTCTTCTAATACAACTTGAAGGTCGAATGATTGATGAAAATGTCGATACTTCTTTTATTAACCGGAGTGAAAGTGATCAAATGGCCAAACGTGCCATACTCTATTTTCAATTATTGATTAACTCATTTAGAGGGGAATCGAGTTATTGGAAACCGAACACGACATTTGAGGAGAAGAAAATGTGCATAGACGCTCACAATAAACTCGCCTTGTTATATTCAATACATGCAGATCCTGATATACCAGAATCGATTACAGATGCCTATACTTATTTAAAAGAGTTTATCTGGCATTGCAACAAGGATAAGGAAATGAAAATCGCCTTTAAACAGGATATCGACGTTGCACAAAAAAGAATCGAATCAATTAATAAAGTATTCTTTGGGCGCTAATAAAATATAAACTTGCAAATAGAACACATATTTTGAACTTTGTATAATTATTATAATTATAATTAGTTATTTGATTGTTTTCATTGAGAAAGTTGTACAAAAATGAATTTTTTTGTTAAATAATAAAAATGAAAGTATAAAAAACCTCTCCTTATTTTTTTTACATCAATAGATTTAAACCATGTTTGTAATACTATGTTTACATTTACGAAATCCACTCGATTTCAACTGTCAATTCCATTGCTCAAACGTCAAATGAAATCGAATCGATTTCAGATGAGTTTTCATTTGACGTATACGCAAAGGAATTGACAGTTGAAATCGAGTGGATTTCGCAAATGTAAACATAGTATTAGTATTCGATTCAATTGTTGTGTTACTGCTAAACCTAAATAACGACGGGACGTACACAAATATTTCACCAACCTACCAAAACAACGCTCTCTAAGCGTCCGTATTACCCAAATACGTTGAGTCCCAAATCACATTTAAAACACAAAATCCGCGACCGAAACTTACTTAAATGTTTTCATTCGTAAAACAACTAATTTTCCTTTGCAATGAATTTTATTTCATGTTTTGTTGTGCTTTTGCTTTTAAAATACAAAACACACACACACATACAAACAATAACGTTCCGTCAAAGTTAAATTTTTTCAACTTACCAAAAGTATACGCTCAACGTATTTCGGTAGTTCTCATAATAATACATGTGTTCTACTTTTTTCACCACACACGCCCTGGGTATACGTCCGTATATAGGTATGGGCCTTAGGCAAAGTTTAAAAAACAAGTTAAAAAGTATCCGTCGGCTTCGCCGACAGAGATATACCCTCAGCCTGTGCAAGTTGAAATACTTTTTTCACAAAAAAATTATGTATTTAGGGGGTTTCAAAATTTTTGTCGATGAACCGACAAAAAATTTGATTAGGATTAAAGTTCAAAAATTTTGCGGAAAAGGTACTTAAAGGAATGATCCGACAAAGACCATAGGGGTGCCATAGGGGGTTTTTACACCCTTCGGGCTGTTTTCTCAAGAAGTATGGACTTGCCCCTGAAAGAACTTTTACCATCGTAATTGAGGCAGCGAATGTTAGTTCCTTCAACAAAAATCAAAATGATTCAATAGCAGGTCTTAAAGTGAACTTATCCAAAATTTTGTGTGGGAGGTACGGGATGGAGTGGACAAATATAGTCCATATTCGAACCTGATCTATATCTGGTAGATATTATGAGAATGTGTAAAGTGTGGACCAAATCGGTCACTCCCATCAAGAGTTATCGTGCGCACAATTTTTCGGAATATTTTTGAACTATTGTGAGGTAGGTACCTGAAGGAGTGGACCGATATGGCTTATCTACGGACTTAAACTAAGTTTGAAAACCATATTACGAAGGCCAAATTTTGGCCGGAATCGGCATTTCCGTTCGAGAATTATCTTTCGCTTCCACCCATAAACATGGTGTCATAGGGTTTGTTTTTCAACCTTCAGGCTATTTTTTCAGGAAGTATGGACTTGCCCCTGAGGAAGCTTGTACCTTCGTATAGGGGACAGTGAATACAAGATGTTACAACAAAAACCAAGGCGATTCGAGAGCAGATCCTAAACTGAACTTTTCCGAAATATTGTGTGGGAGGTGCTCAAAGGAGTTTACCGATTGAGTCCATATTGGAACCTCATCTAGGTCTGGTAGAAATTTCATAATGTACTAAGTATGGACCAAATCGGTTACTCCCTTCAAGAGTTATAGTACGCACAAATTTTCCGAACATTTTCGAACTTTTGTGGGGGAGGTACCGGAAGGAGTGGACCGACATAATCCATCTTTGAACTAAGTTTGGACAAAATATTACGAAAGCCAAATTTTGGACCGAATCGGCAGATCCGTTCGAGAGTTACAGTTTGTCAAGTTATTGTTTTCGAACCAAGAAAACTAACATTTTTCTGTATTAATTAATGAAAAAATTACTGATAATTGTGATAAAAATGTCGGGTTTTTTGCAAAAATTAGTTGAACGACTTATTTAAGACAAGATTGGATGTATAAATAAAAAATTAACCCACGTGGTCCAACAAAAAATAACGAAAAGCAATAACTACATGTAATGCAAGTTGTCAAATAAATGTTTTCGAAATGTAATGGAGGTTCCAATATACCCCATATTTTCGGTAAATACTTGAAAATCAGGACAATTTATGATTTTATTTTTAAGAGGGAGTAACTACTAACAAGTATCAACAATATTAGTCATCGAATATCCGTACTAGGAGGGTTACCATATGGACCAAGGGAGTACCAGGTCATATTACATGTAAACAGGGTCCTGTAGGTTTTAAACCGGGAATATTTGAAAACTAAGACGTTTTATGAGTTTCTTTAGTTCACTAGGACGGATTGTCATAAACTAAAAAAAATTACCTTCAGAATAATTAAATCAGGAGGGTTGCCAGATGTACGAAAAAGGTACCAGGTTATATAAACAGTAAATGAGACCGTTCCGTTCGAGAGTTATCGTGCGCACCAGCCTGCCAGACAGACAGACGGACGGACATTGCTAGATCTACTCAAAATTGTCTGAAACGGATATCGTACAAACATACTTGGGGTCTAAAACCATTATTTCGATGAGGCACATTTTTGGTCGTATCAAAGTGTAAATACCCTCTTTAGCCTAAAGGCTGAGGGTATAATGAAAGTGTAAAACACCTCTCCTTATTTTTCTTTTACATCAATAGATTTAAACCATGTTTGTAAGTATTCGATCCGATTCGCCAATGAGCGAGTACACAGTTGCTGTCACTGAAAATGACGCAACTTAAAATAAAAAATGTAAACGTTGACTTGTAAACGAGATTTTTTAACTATTAAAAAAAAAAACAATTTTGTGGGCTGAAAGTTGTCTTTAAGATGGCATACAAAAATATTCCGTTTACTGTACCGTTATACTAAAATTTTACCGGAAAACAAAAAATTGACATTATTAAATTGAGCATGGAAAATGATGCACCACCATAATCGATTAATAATTTCCAAATGTTTGGCTTTTATGGCATTTTAGTAATCAGAATGGTTAAATAATTGGTTCCCTATCGTTTTCGGTAGTTTTGTCATTGATTCCGATAGAAAAAAATGATGTTACTGACCTAATTTTGATACAATCCTTGGGCATTAATTGATTCCATAAATTGAACGATAATACTCATATTTCCTTGGAGTGTACGTATACTTTTCTGTGTTGTGAAAATTGAATTTCTATAATTGTAATAAATGTACGTATTATATTACTCCATTTTTGTAAGATGTACGTATACTTATCTGTACCACTGTATGTTTCGTACATTCCCAGCCAGCAGTTTTTGAAAATTTTAATCAAATTCGAGTCTTTTTTGATCCAAAGCTGGAATATGAGCTCATTTTCTGATCATAAATGACTCCTTTGTCGGGAGGAAAACGTAACCTCAGGCGACTCTTCTAAACAAATCAGAAATGAGTCTTTCTCTGCATTAGTTTCGAGTCATTTTTGCCCATTTTCTAATGGTATATAAAGTCTTTTTCGAGTCGTATTTTAATCATTTATTGGTGATTTGTTGATAAATTTTGGACTCTTTTTCGAGTCTTTTTTGAGTCATGTTTATAATAGTTTATGAGTCTTTAGGGAGTCATTTATGAGTTTTTTTATTAGACGAAACAAAATAAAAGAATTTTCGTTTTTATTCTTTTTTGTTTCTTTCCTTTGTTTTATTGTCTTTTCTGCTTTGTTATGTCTTTTAATTATCCTTTATGTTGCGCGGTGGTTAGTATACAGCTTCTTCATTTCACTCGGCAAAACCTGAACATGTGTTGTGTTTGTCTATACGCTTAATATTATACGTTACATTTATATCAAAGTTTTATAGAAAGTGTATATGAGAATTATTTACAACCAAACAAAAATAAAACAAAACAATCAGTTTTTAATCACATATCTGTTCAAATGTGACAATAAATAACGAAAAAATAGTAACATTTTAAACGCCTGAATGATTAATTTGTGATTGCTACACATTTGTTGTTGTATTTTAAATTCAACTCTTTTTAATCATTACAGGGAGTCACTTTCGAGCCCTTTCTAATCATACAAGCGACTTAATCAATTTTTTATCACCAAAGGGACTCTAAAATGACTCCGCAATGCGATTTTTGAAAATACAATCTTCCAAATGCTAGCTGGGAACTCTCAAAATAAATATGAAAAAATATTTTTTACAAACATTTTATAAATTTGCTCAAAATATTTTGTCCTGCTATAATACGCGAACCGGTAAACAGATTTGTATAGTTTTGGCTTTTACTAATTATTTTAAATTCTTTCTTATTTTTTTAGAAAAATATCAACTTTTTCACTGAAGTTTTGATCCGCATTACTCATATAATATGTAGTAAACCAAATATTGACACTTTTGATCAAAATAGTGAGTAGCGTTTTTTAAGATTTTTTCTTATTTCTTTGTGTTTATTTCAGCTTAAGTCCATATTTTGTGGTAATTCAATTGTTTGAATAACAACAAAATATTTTAAAGTGGATATGAAATTTATTAGTTGCGGGCGAAGGGTAGGGAATACTATAGTTTCAGTTGTCACCAAACAACTTCATCAGTTCCCTTTTTCGCCGACTCTGTATAGATAAACAGGTCATAGGGCACATAGTTTCAGTTGTCACCAAACAACTTCATCAGTTCCCTTTTTCGCCGACTCTGTATAGATAAACAGGTCAATAAAGCCATCTGGCAAATTAAACAAAATGAGAAATTTGCTGTATGGCCCTAAAGCTGTTTACCCTACAATTTGAGTCGAACTAAAATTTTATATCCACCACTGTTTTTATGTCGTCTTTGCTTCGCAAAGAATACGAACATAGGAATGTTGCTTCAATAAGCGGGGGTAAAAACAACAAGAAAGTTGTTTTTGCATTACGCATTAGTCAACAAGGCCGTGCTGATGCCTATTATTGTTGTTGGCGTTTTTTATTGTTGGACTGCAGAATTTTACATCTTTGTGTTTATTTCTTATTTTTCTTATTATCATAATTGAAACCGCCATAACTTTTGCGAGCAATAACCAAAATTAGTATCTTCGCAATTAACATAAAAAATCGTTCATGTAGCTTAAAAAAATTTAAGATTTTTTGATGGAGATCTAAAAAATTTTGCCTTTTCTCCGTATCCCTTATTATTTTAATGTGTTACAAACGTTAAAACAAACTTAATATACCCTCAGTACTATGGTGGAAGGTAGTCTGATTACAAATTTTTTCTGTCAATGTTAACTCTATGGAGTTAATTGTATACAATTGTCAGTGATGTTCCTTTAATTTCACTTGGGTCTAAAATGTTAAAAAAAAAAATATTGTTTCTAAAAACGACACAAGGACATTCATAATGATAAACGCTTAAAGACGCCTTGGCATTAATTAACCAACAATTTCTCAACTGTATATTGGATGTGAAGACACGCAGAGATGTTGCTACTAGACGACACCAAGTAGACATCTTCAAATTACGTCCCGCTGTGGTTTATTGCAAAAAGGAGTTGTCCAAATACAACAAATACCCACAGTACAATTGCTTCGCTGAACGATACACGCACAGCCTTATGTTCCGTCTAAATCGTGTCTTACAGTTATGTTCCGTCTAAATCGTGGGTGGGCATACCACCATGTTGTTTTTTATGCGGTTCGCATAAAAAACGAACGAAAGAACAAATAAAATTGTACAATTTGTCCTCGGACGGCTCACAGCACAGTCAAAAATTTCTATTGAATTTCACGCCTACGGGCTTTAAAAATTTGACAAAATGGCGGTGTTTAGTTTTCGCTTACCATCCCACGTGTTTTTATTATTAAGGATTTAACCTAAATTTACGATTTCTTCGCAGAAGAAGAATTCGTAGCTTAAAAGTGCTATAAAGCCGACCAAGAATTGAAGTTTTATTAATTTACTTAAGGCAAAGAATCGCGTGAATTCTGAAATTTCGTTTTTTGGAAAATCCGTAGATCTTTCTACATATTTTATGTCTTCAAGACAATTTTCAATTGTTGCCTTGAATCGCGCTATACGTCTCCGGAAAGGAAATACGTGGGCCATCAATTCGTAAATTGGAAAAAAATAAAATTGTAATGGTTCATTTTTGTTTTGTTTCCCATCTATGAGTTACGAGTGTTGCACATACATATCGTCACCTCAAAGAGTTACGTTAAGGGTTACGTCTTTGGGCATTTCAGGTGACTATATGTATGTATTTATGTACGTACTCTTTTTAGTCGTTTAAGGGGTTAACTCATAAAAAATCTTTTTCATTATTTCTTTACAGAAAAATGCCGAACATGTTCAATATACATACAGTGAGTCACAATCAAAAGTATCCACTTCAGTTTTTTCCATTAAAACTGCGATTGCTAAGAGTAAATTAATGACAAATATTTTGTCCCTTTTTATATTTCTACTTTAGTGTCTTATCTTAAAATTAATAAAAACAAGAAAAAAAGTATCAGTTGGCTTTGCCGACAGAGATATACCCTCAGCCTGTGCAAATTGAAACCCTTTTTTCACCAAAAACTTATGTATTTAGGGGGTTTCAAAATTTTGGTCGTATGAACCGACAAAAATGTTGATTAGGATTAAAGTTCAAAAATTTTGCGGAAATGTACCGTCATAGACCATGGGGTGCCATAGGGGGTTTTTACACCCTTCGGGCTGTTTTCTCAAGAAGTATGGACTTGCCCCTGAAACAACTTTTACCATCGTAATTGAGGCACCGAATGTAAGTTGCTTCAACAAAAATCAAAGTGATTCAATAGCAGATCTTAAAGTGAACTTATCCAAAATTTTGTGTGGGAGGTACGGGATGGAGTGGACAAATATAGTCCATATTCGAACCTTATCTATATCTGGTAGATATTATGCGAATGTGTAAAGTATGGACCAAATCGGTCACTCCCATCAAGTGTTATCGTGCGCACAATTTTTTCGAATATTTTTGAACTTTTGTGGGGTAGGTACCTGAAGGAGTGGACCGATGTGGCTTATGTACGAACTTAAACTAAGTTTGGAAGCAATATTACGAAGGCCAAATTTTGGCCGGAATCGGAATTTCCGTTCGAGAATTATCTTGAGTTTCCACCCATAAACATGGTGTCATAGGGTTTGTTTTTCAACTTTCAGGCTATATTTTCAGGAAGTATGGACTTGCCCCTGAGGAAACTTGTACCTTCGTATAGGGGACAGTGAATACAAGATGTTGCACCAAAAACCAATTCGATTCGAGAGCAGGTCCTAAACTGAACTTTTCCGAAATTTTGTGTGGGAGGTACTCGAAGGAGTTTACCGATTGATTCCATATTGGAACCTCGTCTAAGTCTGGTAGAAATTTCATAATGTGCAAAGTATGGACCAAATCGGTTACTTCCTTCAAGACTTATCGTTCGCAAAAATTTTCCGAACATTTTCGAACTTTTGTGGGGGAGGTACCGGAAGGAGTGGACCGATATAATTCATCTTTGAACTTGAACTAAGTTTGGACAAAATATGACGAAAGCCAAATTTTGGACCGAATCGGCAGATCCGTTCGAGAGTTATCTTGCGCTCTAATCACTACACACGGTGTCATAGGGTTTTTTGTAACTTTCAGGCTATTTTCTCAGGAAGTATGGACTTGCCCCTAATGAAACTTACAGCGTCGTATAAAGGACAGCGAATACAAGTTGCGTAAACAAAAATCAAAGAGATTCGAGACCAGGTCCTAAACCGAACTTTTACGAAATTTTGTGTGGGAGGTACCCGAAGGAGTGGACCGATTGAGTCCATATTGGAACCTCATCTAAGTTTGGTAGAAATTACACGATGTGCAAAGTATGGACCAAATCGGTTATTCCCTACAAGAGTTATCGCGCGCACAAGTTTTGCAACAATTTTTGAACATTTGTGGGGGAGGTACCTGAAGGAGTGGACCTATATGACCCATCTTCGAACTTAAATCGAATCTGGACAAAATATTTCGATACCCAAAATTTGAACCGAATCGATTGATCCGTTCGAGAGTTATCGTGCGCACCAGCCAGCCAGACAGACAGACAGACGGACAGACAGACAGACGGACGGACATTGCTAGATCTACTCAAAATTGTCTGAAACGGATATCGTACAAACATACTTGGGGTCTAAAACCATTATTTCGATGAGGCACATTTTTCGTCGTATCAAAGTGTAAATACCCTCTTTAGCCTAAAGGCTGAGGGTATAAAAATCAGCAAAATTGGCACCGCGAAAAATGGCCCCAAAAGACATTGTGAAAAATGGCCCCAAATTTGGGGTGAAACTGTACATATAATGAATTTTGACCCAAATATAACTCGAACAATTTTACCTCAAATTTGTCCCAAGTTTGGGGTAATTTTGCTTTATGAAGTTTTACCCCAAAATAACATAATGCAATTTCGGCCCAAAAAATTTATATTTTTTATTGGTAAGATAAAAACAACCAACCCTAGTATCGTTTACATTTTCTATGTAGTAAGGACAGACAAAATGTTCCGATTTATCCAATGTTGATGTGCAAACAGAACAACACTCTATGTGTTTGCAAGGAAGCATCACAACAATTTCAAAATTTTCCTTCCATATTGCATATTCACACCATTTCTTCTAACTTTCTGATAAAACCGAAACCTATGTAAATATATCGACACAATTAAACAAGTAAGCAAAGGCTATAGTCGGACGGGGCCGACCATTTGATACCCTACACCACAACTTCTAGGAATTAGCTATGTGCAACCACTTTGCACGCTGAATGTCCGGGTATGATTCCCAGGCCTGGCCACATCAAACTTTTCAACGGTGGCATAATTTTCAGGGCATTTCAAAAATAGTTCATTGTGGTTATATACATATTTTCTACCGATAAAAATAACTAATAATGAATAGAAATTCAAATAATTTGCATGCAAACAATTTTATAAATCCCAAATTATTCATATTCAATTACACACCAAATAAGATAGTATAACTCAGCTCCGCTAACGGTGATATACCCTCAGCATCTGACCATAAAAGAAACAAATACAATAATTATGCCGTGTACAAAATGTATATATTTTGTATTTTGTAGGTATCGGAATGTAAGGCTATACTAAATCAATTGTAGTAAGCTAACTTCTGATTTTTGAAAAAGTTTAAGAATATTTTTTGTCGGAAATTTTGGACTATTATCTCAGGAAGTATAGACTTACTCCGGAAAAATTGTACCGTTGCAATAGGTACCGTGAAAAGAACCTTCTTCAAAAAATTCAAATAGATCCGAGACTGGTCCTCAAACTGCACTTTTCCCAAATTGTGTGTAGGAGGTACTCGAAGGACGGGACCGATATAGTCTATATTCCAACCTGATGCATTACTGGATGAAATAATAGGATGTGCAAAGTTTGGACGAATCAGAAAATCCCCTTGACAGCTATCTTGCGGATTTACCATTTTAGTTCGGTTTCTAGCTCGTTTTTCAAGGTTTCTTGGAACTTTTTAGGCCATAATCTCTGGAGGTATGGACTTGCCATTGCAATTGTACCATCGTTAAATTAAATTTCACTTTTCCAAATTTTGTGTGGGAGGTACTCGAAGGTGTGGACCGATATAGTCTTACCCGATCTATATCTGGAAGGAATAATGTATGGAAAGTTTGGACCAAATCAATTTCGCACTTCGACAGTTATCGTTCATACATATTCGAAATTAAACTAAGTTTGGGCAAAAACTTACGAAGTCCAAAATTTGGTTCGAATCGGTAGATCCGTTCGGGAGTTATCATGCGCACCAGCCAGCTAGACAGTAAGAGAGACAGATGAACGTACAGGGCTAAATAGACTGCAATATTTGTATAAAAATTCGATTGGACAACTGAACTGAAAATTTCTGTCATGATTGAGACAATTTGTAGCATGAGAGGAAATTGTGGTTCTCTACACAAAACTCATTACATATATTAGGCAGTAGGCCCGTTATCCAGCAGACACATTATTGCAATTTGCATCAGGGGAAATATCAGTATTTATTTTTCCATAACTAGGCTACTTTGCCGGTATATGCCATCCAGGAATAAAAATATGGACAAAAAATAAAATTTGTATATTTCATATACAAAAGTAATGGCATCTTCTTCGACCTAAACCCTTACCTCGTGCAAAATTTCGTGACTGAGCTATAATTGCGACTTCTAGCGTGTTTGTGATAACACTAAAAACAAAAAACTGGATATATTAGGCTGTAACTCTGTTATCTGATCAGGTCAAGAGATCGTCTTCAAAGTATAGCTTACTTGCCCGGAATGTCTCTTTTCGTTGTGCGTATAAAACTTTCCACTTGAAATTTGTCGGTATAGATCCAGGCCTCATATAGCCCCCATAGAACGATACCTCCCGATTTTCGGGATTTTGAAGGTAGTGGCTGTGGTTATACATTTCTCTATTTTATTGACATTTCTGAAGAGAATCTTAAACAGAAAAAAATTTACGCTTAAACATTTTTGAAGATATTCGGGTATGTTTTGAGACACACTTCACCTCTCACTTCACGCCTCAAGCATTTTGTTCACCCCATTTACCCTTATTTTTCGTGTATTTTACGGACGGACTTGGGTGTACTCTTCTTTTTAAATAACCTAATGAATCTTAGCCCCAAGAAGTTCTCAAAAATAGGAGTAAATGTGTTGAACAAAATGCTTGAGGCGTGAAGTGAGAGGTGAAGTGTGTCGTAGAACATACCCGATTATTGAAATATTTGTTGCATACGAAAATATGTAAAATGCATAAATTTTGCATATGCAAAAAATAATATTTGCATATGCATAATTTACACATTTTGCATATTCTTGCATATGTGATATGTTTCGATTGCAATTTAGTAAGAAGCCAAAAATATGCCCAGCCCCAAAATTTGACATTAATCGGATCAACAATAAGGGTTGCATAAAATTCCGCTGTCTAGTGACCAGACAATATTTAGCCTATATCGTTATACCTGGAAGACACGTTGCTGTCATGTCAATTGTGTTTAGAAGAGGATCTATCGACTTTTCCATTGATGCCAATTACTCTGAAGTACTGTGTTTAAGCATAATCTTTACATGGATCCCACAGTTTTAACTGTTTGTAGTGTAACCATATTTACAAAAGTTTTAACACGAGATAAGAGTTTAGGTCACCGAAGATGCAAATAATTGTGGATGATTATGCTGATGAAATTTACTTTTGTGTGAAGCGCTAAGAAAAAATGTAGATGAAGAGGAGAGAGGTGAAGCGAATTTTTGGAGAAAATAGAAAGAGCAGGAAAACATGAGCGTGAGAAATTCGAGATGTTCAAGAGTCAGAATGAAATTCGAAAATTTTCCCCTAGTGTAAAACACCAGACTGAAGAATATGGTGTAGGCACAATCTCCTGCAAAGACGATGAAGGGAATCAGGTGACTGATACATTTAGCGTACTGATTATATGAAGCATTTTATAAAGCTTTTGGTATCATGTATGGTGCGGGCACATTCTCCTGCAAATGTGATGATGAAGTGAATCTGGTGACTGATACATATAGATTATTGAGGATGTTGACATTTCATAAAGCTCTTGGTATTGTATACGGTCGCGCGATCCCAAACGACGGCATTTTAAGAACAATAAGTCAGCAGGAGCTGATGGGCAGCAGGAGCTGTCTGCCCAACAGTTCAAGGATGGCGACATATTTATAACGAGTATGCATCAGATGATTAACAAAACTGATTGTTTGCTGTGTCCCGTGCCCAAAGGAGACAATACGGTTTGTGCCAACTACAGACGCCTAAGCCTCCTACCCATTTCATATAAAGTACTGTCCGGTGTATGGTACAAACCAGTAAAAACAATGGTCGATTGAATCGGGTCCTACCAATGCGGTTATAGACCTGGGAAATCTACAGTAGACAAATCTTCACTCTACGCCAAATTCTGAAATAGGCCCATGAACCATTATTAAAAATGCTTTTAAAATTATAGAAATTGGAAACATATCTAAACTTTACTACTCAAGAATAGAAGTACATCAACAGAAGAAAGTACCTTATGAATTATTCTTCAGTTGATGACTTTAGTACCGCCTGTTGATAGGCTAGGTATCGAACCAAGCGGATTTTTCTTCAAGGACTTCCCAATATGATATTTTGGTCGTTGGTTTTGATGCTTATAGATGGGATTCTACCCGATATTTACCCAAAACTTGGTAAATACCTGGGTATTTACCCATTTGTACCCAATTTACCCATTTTAATGGGTATTTACCATTTGGGTATTTACCCATTTCCCATCTCTATTGATGCTGTAGTTGCGTTACTGACTATTTGTCATAGTCTTGGGACAATACACAACCCTAAAGAATGTCTTTGATTTTCCTCCAGATTATAACTCAGATTATTGCTGTTCATATCCTTTTGGAAGGGCCAAACTATCTTCTAAATTAAATAGAGTCATATTTTCTAGGATTCCAGCGAAAACAAGTTAACTATTCACAGTTTTGTTGCCATGTATAGGGTTTAGTCTCTAACGGCAAAGTCAGAACCCTGCTATTACGTCTTAACAATCCTCTGTTAATGGGCTTTGCTCTATATTTTTGGTTCTAGTCCGAGTTTTTGAGAACATCCAACTGAGAAATTAAAATAGTTGCCTTCAAACATAAACATAAAGTCCTATATCTACATAAAAGATTGTTCCACCGATAAACATGTTGCTATTATTGTGCTATTATTGCTATTATTTTTTTTCGTAACTGTATGTAATTCAATTCTCAAGAATACAAATTGAAAACCACAAATTTCTTATCAGTGTGAGAAAAACTTGCAAAAACAAAAGTTTCTCTTTTAAAATAGTTTAACAACAAAATAATCTTGAAATTAGCGACCGACAAATTTAAAAATAATTTATAATTTAACTTACTGTTAATCCCAAAATCGATCGCCAGAAGAAGGCGGAACACAAACCCCAAAACAAGGATGCGAGGCGCCAAAACTAGACAGGCTTTGAACAATCATGAAATATGTACACTAGCATCTTTGAACTGGTCCAGAATCTCAAAGTTTGGGTATGTAGAGCTTTATACACACTGACAACACGAACATTTTAAACCATATTCTGATAACGCTGCATGATAAAAGACATGTGTCTCGCCGTTTTGATCTTGGATAAGTGTTACTAGAAAGTTTATATACTCTAGAAAGTTGTTTATTGAGATCTTCGATATAATTATATTATAGTTTCTATCTATAGACAATAACTGGAGAATCAATGATAAAACACTTTTGGCCTTGACCAATTTTACCTTGAAGATGTAGTTTTATTGATATCATGTGTTTACAATCTATCTTCTATATGACAATAACTATAACTTTCAGAGAGAAAATCAAAATTCTAAACGGTTCACAAGATATGAGCCTCACAAAATAATACCTTTGGACATGAAGCCCCAAACTTTTGAGGGCCAATAACAGGAAAAATTGATAATGTTGGAAAAAACAACGGCGAGACAAGTGTCTGTTATTTTTTGGTCTTCTATCGCACTGCTGGGTCAGAATTTGATTAATAACACTGTGCTACGCGAACAATATTCAATGGTTCTAACGGAAAATTTTTCCTATCGTGTTGGGGTCCATTGACAACAAAAATAACTTTGGTTCCTATGGCCACCTCTATTTTTTTTTTTTTTTTTTTTTGTTTTACTAATTGTAGTGAAAAACGGGGCTTTTGAAATCTTCAAGTTTAAACGGGCATAACTTCTATTTTTCACAACGGTCTTCTATTCGTAGTTTTTAAAGGACGACTAATATCTTTTAAACGAGCCATTAAGTTTTGAAATCGGTTAACAAATGGATAAGTTATAGTGGTTGAAGTGCGAAAAAACGCATAAAAAATCGGAAAAATGATTTTCCTCGTGCTCAAGGCTGTTTAGAAGATATCAAACGGTATAATGTTTTATTTTTGCCAAGAATGAAATTAAAGTTAGCTTTCGAGAAAGGGAAAAAGTAATAAAATCGGGTGAAAAATAGATAAGTTATGCAATTTTTTGTGTTTTTTACTTTATGGTTTTTTATGCAAGTCCATCTCTCCGTCCATCTGTGGTAGGACGCTGAAATGTTGGAACGGTGGGTCTTTGGTTTCAGGGTAGGTCAAGATAGAAGATGTACTATATAGGTCCACGTTTTGGTATAATACCCATATAATGGTACCGACAGATTGCAGATATTTTGACGATTTTAGCTACATTTTCAGACCGAATTAGCTTTAATTTAGGATTTGGGGTTTCCAGTGATCACGAAACTTCTCCACCAAAGATTATGGACATAGGTCCAAGTTTTGTTCTAGACCCCAGATAACGGTACCGCCCGATTTCAGGCATTTTGAACACAACGTGGACCTATGTCAATAATATCTTGTAGAGACATTTCCTGATGCCAAATTATAGATAATTCGGTATGAAAACGTAGCTAAAAAAAACATCAAAATATCTGAAATTAGGCGGTACCTTCTTTATATGGGGGCTATACGAAAACGTGGAGCTATGTCCATACTTTTTGGTGGAGAAGTTCCTTGTTTACATCGAACCTTAAATGCCATGTTATAGGCTCTTCGGTCCGAATATTTAGCTCAAATCGTCAAATTGGCTGAAATCGGGTGGTACCGATATGGGCACTATTCCAAAACGTGTACCGATATGGTTCATCTTTGAACTTGACCTGCGCCGAAGCAAAAAACCCATCTTTCCAAAATGTCAGGATCCTATCTCAAATTTTCTGGATGCTAATGTGATTACAACTGACGAACGGAGGGACGGATGCAAGTCCGCAAAATGAAGAAACACAAAAAATTGCATAACATATATATTTTTCAACCGATTTCATTTAATTTCGAAAGCTAATTCAATTTCTCTCTTGGTAAAAATAAATCATTATTTTGTTTGGTATCTCACTGTGCAACATTTTTAAGGTGATCTTGTGCAAACAATTCGAACTGAGGATTTTTTGAAAGTACAGACCCAAACGACAAGAAACCCTAGTTGGGTTTTGTTGTGTCAGATCCAGCTCGGATTTTATGGCCCCATCAAAACATGGTTTAATATTGAGTTTTTAAAGAAATTCTGTGCTATATCTCTGAAACCAATGCGAATCTTCTTCTGACCTCTGAAGCAAATTTGTAGATAAGGACAAGAATAAAATATTTGGAGAAATAATGAACTCGAAAAACTACATTTATTGCCTCAAATTTCAAAATATATGCAAAAATTCAACAATTTTTATACATTTCGCACCGTATCTCCAAAACCGTTATTTTTTCTGAATATTTTCTTTCCCTGGAATGTAATACACAACTCTTCGGAACATGTCATTGTTGTAAAATGCCCCTATGTCGTTGTTTTCAGTACATTTTTCAATGACGATTTAATAAAAATGTCAATAATGTAGTGAAATCCGAAATGCGAGAATAAACTGTTGGTGTGAACTGTGTTTGAAATACGTGTTGTAAAAGATATGATGCAAAATACCGCTGAAAAAATATGAAGTAAGCATTTTAGAGTTTCAAAATGTTCTAAAGTATTGTTGAGAACTTTATTTGGATGATTTTTGCAAAAGGTTACTTGATTCAACTCAATAGTTTAGCCGATACTGACCAGAATTTCAGCAAATATGTAAAATTTTCTATATTTTATAGATGTTGATGCCCTAGATGGAGTTTTTCTTATGTGATTTTTTCAAAACATAAGTTCTACTAGTTTAGAGCTACAATATTGCTAAAGACAGCCAGGCCAAATTCCTACTCGTTTCTGAGATAAAGGCCTGATAAATACAACAAAGTGTAGATTTAGCCCGGTTTAGATGAGGCCATAAAATTCGAACTGGATCTGACAGGACAAACCCCTACTAGGGTTTTTGTAGTCTAAATATGTACTTTCAAAAAATCTATACTAGAAGTTGTTTGCATTTTCAGTGTTGCATAGTGTAATCCACGACTTAAAAAATTACACATTGATATTTTAAAACAACTCACAAAGTTAATAAAAAATATTATTGCGAATATAACGTTTTTGAAAGATAGTTAATAGTTAATTGAATTGAGTCCCAAAGCGCTAAACCGAGAGATGCTGACGAACACCATCAAATACACTAGCGCATTTGGCCTGGAATCTGCTTATACATATGTATGTGCAACATGCGATTGTTGTACATACATATTTTTATCATTAGTTCCCAGACAAACATCCTTAGTTCCCGGTTCAACATTACACATTTGAGTTCGATTACATCAATGTAATCAAAATCAGTGGATAGATGTTTGTATGTATGTGCGTCAAAACATTATGGTCTTATCGTAAAACACTTTACCCAACAATTTTTTGAGTTGATTAAGAGCTAAAATTTTATTATTGGTTTTTCTTTTTCAACGAACCAAAATAAACTATTAGTTATGAAAACATGAAATATTTTTATTGTTTGGTGTTCAATTACAATGAGTTCATAACTTATTACTTTTTTTAATGCATCCAGACAACAGAAACAAAGAAGTATAATTTTAGTCCAACTGGCAGTCTTTGGGCATATGACGAAATGTGAGTATTATAAACAAATAAGGGATAAGTACTTTTTGATTATCTTAAACTTTTGTTCATCGATAAGAAGGAAAATATTAATGATCACATACATACAGTTGCGTTCCAAATATTAGGAATGCCCTCTATGTTAAGATACTCAAACATTTTTATGTTGGCGGGGTACTCCCCCTATACCCTATTTCTTTAAAAACGCTATATACGAGTATAAATAAAAACAAGTAAGTACGTATCAGTCAGCTGTGCTGACGGAGAAATACCCTCAGCCACTGACCAAGAAAAAAAACAACAAAACCAAACACAATAATTATGCCGTATATAAAATATATTGATTTTATATCACGAGTTTGCTTTAAAATCTGTAGGTACCGTAACGTGGGCTTATATCAAATCATTGACATATACAAAACATTTTTGGCAACCAAACTTCCTCATGAAGGACTCAAAATATTAAATTATGTTAAAATAAATTTGAAAGAAATTTTTGAAAAAGTTTTAGAGTTATCTTACACAATATCCGACAGGGTTTTGAAGCTTTTGGGCCATTATCTTAGGAAGTATTGACTTACTCCGGAACAAACCATTGTAAATGGGGCCGCTCCAACAATCTACTGAAAAAGATTAAAAACGATGCGAGAGGAGCTCTTAAACTTCACTTTATCCGAATTTTGTGTGGGAGGTACTCGAAGAAGTGGATCGATACAATCCATATTCCAACCTGATACATGATGTGCAAAGCCTGCACCAGTCAGAAATTCCCTGCGAGGATTATCTTGCGGATTTTCTATTTTGGTTGGTGCCGTCAGGGTTTCTTGGAGCTTTTAGGTCAATATCTCAGGAATTATGGACTTCCGCAAGAAAAAAATTGTACCTTCATAAAGGGAGCCGCAAGGAAAACTTACTGAAAAATAGCAAAACCATCCGAGAGGAGCCCTTAAACTTCACTTTATCCGAATTTTGTGTGGGAGATACCCGAAGGAGTGGACAGATATAGTTCATATTCGAACCAGGTCTATATCTGGAAGGAATAATACGATGTGCAAAGTTTTGACCAAATCGATTGCTCCCTTCGAGAGTTATCGTTTAGACCATTTTACAGAAAAATTTTGAACTCTTGTGGGGGAGGTACCGAAAGGAGTGGACCGATATGGCCCATCTTCGAACTTAAACTAAGTTTGGACAAAATATTACGATACCCAAAATTTGGTTCGAATCGGTTGAACTGTTCGAGAGCTATCGTGCGCACAAGCCAGACAGACATTTTTCGTATCAAAGTGTATATCACCAATATTTTTGAAAATTTAACATAGCTGAAGCCAAGGTTTACCCTTTTAGAACACGCGACTTGTGATTGTATATTATACAAATTAAATATTTTTGGATAAAATGAAATGTTTTTGGACGTGGCAAAAAATATTGGCCTTAAAAGATAATTTGCGTGGAAGCTGTGGCTAGGTTTATGTTAAACAAGTAAAAAAGTATCAGTCGGCTTTGCCGACAGAGATATACCCTCAGCCTGTGAAAATTGAAACACTTTTTTCACAAAAAACCTATGTATTTAGGGGGTTTCAAAATTTTAGTCGCATGAACCGACAAAAATGTTGATTAGGATTAAAGTTCAAAAATTTTGCGTAAAAGGGACTTAAAGGAATGGACCGACATGGACCATGGGGGTGCCATAGGGGGTTTTTACACCCTTCGGGCTGTTTTCTCAAGAAGTATGGACTTGCCGCTGAAACAACTTTTACCATCGTAATTGAGGCAGCGAATGTAAGTTGCTTCAACAAAAATCAAAGTGATTTAATAGCAGGTCTTAAAGTGAACTTATCCAAAATTTTGTGTGGGAGGTACGGGATGGAGTGGACAAATATAGTCCATATTCGAACCTGATCTATATCTGGTAGATAATATGAGAATGTGTAAAGTATGGACCAAATCGGTCACTTCCATCAAGAGTTATCGTGAGCACAATTTTTCCGAATATTTTTGAACTTTTGTGGGGTAGGTACCTGAGGGAGTGGACCGATATGGCTTATCTACAAACTTAAACTAAGTTTGGAAACAATATTACGAAGGCCAAATTTTGGTCGGAATCGGCATATCCGTTCCAGAATTATCTTGCGCTTCCACCCATAAACATGGTGTCATAGGGTTTGTTTTTCAACTTTCAGGCTATTTTTTCAGGAAGTATGGACTTGCCCGTGAGGAAACTTGTACCTTCGTATAGGGAACAGTGAATACAAGATGCTACAACTAAAACCAAGGCGATTCGAAAGCAGGTCCTAAACTGAACTTTTCCGAAATTTTGTGTGGGAGGTACTCGAAGAAGTTTAGCGACTGAGTCCATATTGGAACCTCATTTAAGTCTGGTAGAAATTTCATAATGTACAAAGTATGGACCAAATCGGTTGCTCCCTTCAAGAGATATCGTACGCACAAATTTTCCGAACATTTTCGAACTTTTGTGGGGAGGTACCGGAAGGAGTGGACCGATATAATCCATCTTTGAACTTGAACTAAGTTTGGACAAAATATTACGAAAGCCAAATTTTGGACCGAATCGGAAGATCCGTTCGAGAGTTATCTTGCGCTCCAACCACTACACACGGTGTCATAGGACTTGCTTGTCGTATGGACTTGCCCCTAATTAAACTTACAGCGTCGTATAGAGGACAGCGAATACAACTTGCGTAAACAAAAATCAAAGCGATTCGAGACCAGGTCCTAAACTGAACTTTTCCGAAATTTTGTGTGGGAGGTACCCGAAGGAGTGGACCGATTGAGTCCATATTGGAACCTCATCTAAGTTTGGTAGAAATTGCACGATGTGTAAAGTATGGAGCAAATCGGTTATTCCCTACAAGAGTTATCGTGCGCACAAGTTTTGCGACAATTTTTGAACATTTGTGGGGGAGGTACCTGAAGGAGTGGACCTATATGACCAATCTTCGAACTTAAATCGAATCTGGACAAAATATTTCGATACCCAAAATTTGAACCGAATCGATTGATCCGTTCGAGAGTTATCGTGCGCACCAGCCAGCCAGACAGACAGACGGACAGACAGACAGACGGACGGACATTATTTCGATGAGGCACATTTTTGGTCGTATCAAAGTGTAAATACCCTCTTTAGCCTAAAGGCTGAGGGTATAAAAATGGGTAAAAATGGGTTGAAGCCAACATGTCTTTTTTTGTTTTCTCTCGATTTGTGACTAAACCACACTTCTCTCGATTTTCCTGTCAAAGTAAAAGTAGAAGCAAACTAAATAAGAATCATCTCACTAATGTATTACTTTTCAAAATTTGAACTGCTTCTACCATTAAATGATGCTGACATTTTGAAGCCAGATTTACAGTGTTTTTTGACATTTTCTTCTAATTTCATTCCGCAAACAGCTTTTTCAAAAAATCGTATATAGGATTGTAGATCTCGCGATTCTGAGTTATTTGATATATGTGTCGTGAATGTAGCCTTCACAGCTTCACAGAAATCTGCATCCAAATACGAAAATTTTGTGCGAACATTTTTCTAAAAATCATATTTTTCGGGCCTAATTTTTACAATTGTCATTCGATTTCCTCGTACTCTATTGCACATTTTAGTTTTTTACGTTCCGGGTCCAATAAATCATTCCCCGTGAAAATTCATTTATTAAAACGCGAATTACGAGAAATTCCAAAGTAGAAAAATCACCTAAAATTGTTTTTGAAAATATCGCGTATTTTATCGCGTTTTCTGCTGATAGTTTCCATTGCAAAGAAAAAACTAGTGCAGCATCTTCGTTTTAGCGGAAACATAGATTTGAAAACTCCACTGATAAGGAAGCTACATTCATTTTATCCCAAAAATAGTGTGTGATGCTACATCCACGGTTCTTGATTGATCGCCTTCAAATAGATATATATCGATGTAGATTTTCATGGTGGACACTGAAATCGGATGCGGACAAAAATTGTATGCACTTTGTGCAAATTAGCGATATTTTATAGGTTTTTTAATGCTAAGATGCAGCCGAGGCTACATCTTAGAGTCCAAATTATATTTCGAAAAATATATACAACTTAATAGATATGGTCTTGCTGTACATGAAAATCACATGCGGACAAAATGATTTTGATAATTACGCCATTTACACGTATTTTAAATTCATATAAATTAAAATGGGTTATTTGACCTCTATTTTCATTTCAGAAGCTTTGAGATATATCCTCATAAACCCAATTACCTTCCCTAATGGGAAAGCTTTAATATGAATGTCAACAAAGCAAAATCCGTCTATTTTATTGGGAGATTTAAGCAAAATGAAGGAAGTATTCCTATAGATTTTTACAATATTTTCTACTACATAATACATGTAAAAAAATATTTTTTCAAACAAAAAATTATTTTTCTGACAAAAATATGTGCTTATTTTGGCTGTAACATCGAAACTATAACACCAATCTGTATGATTGTAGTCTCATTTAATTCGCCGTGAAGTTTTGATCCACAACAAATTTTTATGTAATTTTATGACCACTAAATGGGCCTTAATGTTGAAAAAATTGACTTATAATAATTTATCAATTTCATGTACATTCCGCGAATTCTGTGTAACATTGTGCAGGTTTTATGCAATCTACTCGCTTAAGTCACTTCGAGAGAACTTTTTTGTAACAATTGTGCTCATTAAAATAAATAGCGTTTTTATAATATTTTCTTTCTTAAAAATCGAAATAAAAGCGCCATATTATTTGTCCGCAACAACCAAAAATTGGCTCGCGACCAGATTCGTACTGGGAATTTTTTTCTTAACCTGCATATCAAAAATCGTTGATGTAGCGCGAAAAAAATTTATCCTTTTTTCTGAAATGGAATATGAAATAATTGACAATATTCGTGATATACCCTTCTAGCCTAAAGGCTGAGGGTATAATCACATGTCGTTCGTTGGTGATGGCATCAGTTGAGAACGGCTGGACCGATTTGGATAATTCATTTTTTGAAATGTTCGTCATAACCCAACTTAGGTTTTTATGCAAAGAAAATTTGACCACGTCCACTTTTTTCAATTTTCAATTTTAATATTTTCTACAAGAACTACTGAACTGATTTCTCATGGAATGTACAGGGATGGGATGCGATATTTATTTTTTTAAAAAACTTCTTTGGGGCTTAAGACCCGACCAATTTGTTTTTTTAAATATGTTATATCTCCAATACTACTGAACCGATTTCCATGAAATTTGCAGCAAAAGCTCAAGGTTTGTATTTTTTCGCCACGCCTTTCTTTTAAACGCTATATGTATAAGCCAAACTTATGATTATATCAGTTTCAGCATACATATTGGGAGGGAATGGGGCACGGTGCTCTTGAACCAATTTTAGATGGAAGGTGCTTATATCTGGGAAGTTGTTGCGGATTATGAAACTACAAAGTTCATAGATGAGAAAAATCAAAAAAAACTCTCCGGTTCCTTTTTAAATAAATCTCTATTCAATTTGGCATTTTGACATTTGCTTGGAAACCGCAAGCCCTATCGAAATGGGATTAGAGAAAATTCTCTAAAAGATTGACCTTTATGATATTTTCGTAGGTTGTAGCATTTTTGAGATATAGAAGTTCAAATTGAGACAATTCGCTGACTGTATCGTCTCCTTATAAAACAATGTAATGACTGCAACTTCCCAACTTGAACTTATATATCTCAAAAATTACGAAAGCCACTCTTTTAGAGACATATATTCTTTAGTCCTATTTCGAAAGGATTTCCAGTTTTCAAGCTAAATCCTGAAGACCCAAGAAAAAAATCTAAAAGTTTGATCTGAACCTCTATGTCTCAAGAATGGTAAAACCTAGGAAAATATCAATAAGCTAATCTTGTACAGAATTTTCACTTTTACAACATTTCTCTTTCTCTTTGCGGTTTCCAAGCAAAATCGTCAAAACCTAAAAAAAACTAAAAATGTAACTTTGATCTCGATTTATATAACAGCAATTTTTTCTTGTTTTTTTTGGATTTTTCTCATTTATAAACAATGCTGTTTCAGAATCCGCAAAAACTTCCCTGGTGTAAGCGGTTTTCATTTAAAGTTAGTTAAGGTGCACTGTGCATAACATTGTAATATACATAAGTAGACGATACAGCCAATCCATTGTTCCAATTTGAACTTCTATATCTCAATAACGGTAAAAACTACGAAGATATCATAAAAGTCCAAGCAAAATCGTGAAAAAAGCGCTCCGGCTGTTTTTTATTTTTCTCATCTATGAACATTGTAGTTTCAGAATCCGCAAAAACTACCCATGTGTAAGCACCTTCCATTAAAATTTGGTTCCAGAGCACCGTGGGAGTTGTGTGTAACCTAGGTACTCAATTGTGTGTAACCTAGGTACATAATATGTTATATCTTGAAAACTGATGACCACAACCACTCTTTTCAATACATTTTTTTCCAAAACTACTGAATGACGAATTTCTGGGGCTTATTGTTTTATAATCGCCATATTTGCTAAACTTATGAAAGCATCGGCTTGCAAAGTAATTTTCGAGACAACGGAGGTTGCGCCTCCGACCAAGAAAAACGATATACATATTTACAAATTTTCTTAAATGGTGAGGTTCAACGGTCCATCAGTCATGAAAAACTATAAGATATAAATCTCAATAAGCGGGAGAATGAAAGATTTTTTAAGTTTTTTGTAATTAATCGCTTTAGTAGAAAGACAGGGGACATGGACGATAATAAAATTTAAACAGCATCAATGGGCGATAAAATCCGACAAAATCCGTAAGAGAAAAGAAAGGTTACAGACAAAATCGTTTGATAAATTTAAAATTTGACAATTGACCGAAGAATTTAGGTAGAAAATACCTATTTTTGAACTGTCAAGTATAAAGTCCATAAAAAGTTGTCATTAAAACTCATTACGACCGGCCAGCAACGCGGACCGGGGTCTGCTAGTTGTTAATAATTATAACATGTAAGGGGTAGGGGTGAAGAAGATTTTTTGTTTCTTTCTCTTGTTGGATGTTACCGGATTCCACAACAATATCTCCTCTGTAGCATCCCAGCAAACCAATCGTACCGACATCGTAACGAAATCGGAACAAAATTCGGACGCTACGTCCGACGTCGGATCCGAAATCGTAACGATATCTTAACGAAAGTTGTATGAAGTGGTTGACATAATTTCAGAACGAAATGTCGGAGCGAAATCGAATCGATTTCGTTCAGAATTCGGAACGAAATCGGAAAAAATCCTTGGGAAATTCGGAATGCGAATTTATTCCTCCGAATTTTCGTACAGATTTCTGAACCATTTTGTTTTTCGACAACAAACTAAAATGTTGCTTGATAGATACAGGGCTTCGGAGTCGAGCCATTTTTGGTCAGACTCCGACTCCAGTCCAATTTTTTTCTCGACTCCGACTCCAACTCCGGAGTCGACTCCGAAAATAGATAAAATAAAATTCACAACTTAAATTACAGTCATCGAACTTTCAAGATACATTACATTGGGAGGATACCAAAACATAGACTTATATTGTTCGTTTTTTCTCGTTGACAATACGGAATACAAAGTAACAAGCACTTCAGCATACTTCTCACTTCAGAACATGTAGCAAAACCCTTCAAAGCAACTACAATCGGACGGTATCGTTACAAGGCTTCTCTACCTAAACACTGACATACGAGTATATTTACAATTTTCCGAATTTGACTTATGTACCCAATGAGACTCGAAATACTAAATTACCATAATTACTGACCGGTAACACTCTTTGTAAGTTATGGAAAATTAACGATATTTTAACACCGCATCGTGATAGAAGACCAAAATAGCGTATTGCCCCTTAACATACACTTTCGTGGTTAAGGTTACTTGAAACCTTTATGTCAAAAGGGATCATTTTCTTCAAACCGTTAAGAACTTTGATTTACACTTGTAGGCCTTTGCCTACATAACTCTTCATTTTCAAGGACAATATCTCGGATTTTTGTCCGTCCAAAGTTATTTTTTACGTATTGCACCACGTAATGTGACAAAAGAAAACCTTCGAAATACATAAAATCGGTCCGTGCCGTTATACTAAATCGTAAACCTATACCGGCAAATTTACATCTTTATACTTTATAAAGTTCCCGACGAATATTTCGATGTGTTTCAAACGGAATGACAAGTTAGTATCTTATGGTGGAAAGTGTCTTTTGTCTACAACCTCAAAAAGAATACAAGTAAAACCAACGTTTAGTACGGCTAAGCCCAAATGACAATCGGAAATGATTAAATAGTTCTAGAAATTTATATATCCATCATCCTATAGAGGTAATGCTCATAATTTAACGTCAATTTGTTAAATATTTTTCATTCCTCAGCATAAATATATTGACAAATTTATCCCAGATGCATGACTTAATCAAAAAATCATTTGATCTCTTCTCATCGAAGAACAACAGGATACCAGAGGATATCCCCTTTAAATGGAGAGAGAAATGGTTTAGTAGGTTTACTTATAGATAACCACACACTATTCTATTATAAAAAACCAGACTTCTTTATAAAAGACGCATGGTTCTTCAACTACATCATCTTTAAGAAGATTCTAATTTTTCTCATACAAATTCAGCAAGAAGTCTAGTAGGTCTTTCGTATGATTTCCCTTAAAGTACTACAAGGTCTTTCATAGAACAGGTTCTTTCACAGCAGACATAAATGACTTCTAATAAAAAACAACAAGAGAAGACCAGTGAGTCTTTTATAAAATGGCCTGTAAATCAGCTATGAACAAAGCAGCACTCTAGCGTCGATTCATGGCACAAATACTACAGTCACACATATTATTTTGTGCATCATTGCTGTAAATCTTCTAAAAGATCTTCCCTTAGTATATTTGGAACGTGCAAATATTATTCCAATCAATTGACCCAAAAATGTTTCCGATATGCATTTTGTAGTCAAAATAGAAATTAAGAGTTTTTTTTTTTAAATTATGATCATTTTAATAATTTAAATTGATTTGACAAATTTTGATAAATGTAGAACAGATTATTGCCCGGAGTCGGAGTCGAGCTTTTTTTCACGACTCCGGCTCCGACTCCGACTCCAGCAAAATTTGCTAGACTCCGACTCCAGACTCCGACTCCAACTCCGACTCCGAAGCCCTGGATAGATATATACAAAATATGGTTGTTGTGCGAAGGTAAATTTGTTTCCGACATATCGATCCGAATTCGTATCGAAATCGGATGAAAAACCTTTGCATATTCAAATTTACATCCGACATTCTCTCCGAAATCGGAACGAAATCTGAACGAAATCCAAACGATTTTGATTACGAAATTGTTCCGATGTGTCGGACATCCGACATTTGGTTTGCTGGGATGTTAGTGTATAAACTACCCTCCACCATAGTATGGAGGGTATATTAAGCTTGTTTTTCTGTTTATAACACATCGAACTAACCATTTGTGACCATATAAAGTATATGCGGAAAAGACAAAATTTTTTAGTTTTTAATCGAAAAAAAAAATTGAAAAACATTTTTTAAGCTACACGAAAGATTTTTGGTACATGGATTGAGAAAAAATTCCCATTCTCAAATCTGTTCGAGATACTAATTTCGCGCGTTAAAGTTATAGCGCTTTCAATTCTGATTATAAGAAAAAATGGTAAAAAAGCGCTACTCATTATATTGAGAGACATTGAAAATTAATGGCTTCCTACATACTATATGATTACTGAGGTCCCAGAACTTTATTGAAAAAGTAGTAAATTTTCGCGGAAATTAGGAAAGAATTAAAAAATTGATAGTTTGCAACATTATAAAATTCAAGCTGTTTATGCATCTTAAATATATTTAAAAATATGTACGTAGTCTAAACATCGCGAAAATTCAAATGAAACCAAAACTTTACAAATCTGTTTAGCGGTTCGCATATTATAGCAAAAACAAACAAACTTAAAAAATGATTGTAAGAAAAACATACATACATTCATATTTTTTCAAATTTATTTTGTGAGTAGCTGAAGAAAATGTAGAAAAACTAGGTCGGTGTCAAGGCATATCGAACAGGTAGTGGCATCGACATACATATTTGTAATATGTTATTTCAAAATTGTCTTTATGTTGTTGGGGAAATTACAACAAAAATATTTTTGTTACAAAGGGGTTTGACATTTCATATTCGAACAGCTGGTGTGATACCAATACCTTGGTAATTGTGCCACGGTCGGTGTTATTCATTTATTTTAGGTAAAATTCACACGAAAACGCACATTTATCATTGTAATCACTTCCAGAATACACGCTAACATCTTGAGGAAGATAGGGAAGAGGTTCATATATATATATTGGGTACCTTTCAATGGGGAATAATTTTGAAGGAAAACTGTATCGGGTAATATACATTTTGAAATGCGTGTAAATCGCGAAATCCTCAAAATCACTTGATGCGCATGCGGTTTCCCGTTACAACGAATTGTTTTCTTTTCATTTGTAAACATTTACCAAGATTTACTTTGGCGGCTGCGATGTAGCAACGTCTGCAGTTTAGTGCGCAAAAAATTGTATAACGCTAATAATTTGCACAAAGTGCACACACTTTTTTTGCGCATCCGATTTCACTATCAACCGTGAAAAAATACATGGATCTAAACCTATTTCAATAAAATCTATAAAGAACCGTGGGTGTAGCATCACACAGTATTTTTGGGATAAATCGGATACAGTTTCCATACCGCTTAACTTTTTAAACCTTTGTTTCCGCAAAACGCGAGTGATGTGTCGATTTCTTAACTGAAAAAGGAACGATCCACAGAAAACCCGAATTAATCTGCGATATTTTCAAAAACATTTTTCGCAAATTTTTCAATTTTTGCAGTAGCCGGTTTCGCCCATCAATTGGATGGATTTCCACGATCTATGATTTATATGATCCGGATCGTCGAAAAACTAAAATATCGCGGGATACCAGCACACTCAAAAGGATATTGCAAGTACTGTACCCAAAAAATAGGTTTTTTAGAAAAAATATCGCACTAAATTTTGGCCTTTGGCAGTAGATTACTGTGATGCTGTGTGGGCTGCATAGTCAATATACATATCAAATTATGCGTAATCGCGAGTAATTTAATCCAATGATTCGTTTTTTGAAATACCCGAGTGCGCGTCCAAGATAAATCAAAACCAGTAAGGAAAGGATCAAAGTCGGGTGGGGCCGATAATACCCTACACCACTGTGAATATGTAAAATATATATGGGAGCTAAATCCAAATCAAAACAGATTTCGATATAATTTTTCACATTTATTTGTAGACCAAAATCCGCCACATAGTCCAAATTTCATCAAAATTGGACATATATAGCGTGTTTCGTGCATCAAATACCTCAAATCTGCCTAAAATATATATGAGAGCTATATCCAAATCTGAACCGATTTCGATCTAATTTGGCACACTTATTTCTTGGCCAAATCCCGGCAAACATTCCAAATTTTATTGAAATATGCCGAGAATATATATGGGAGCTATATCCAAATTTGAACCGATTTCTATATAATTTGGCACACTTATTTGTAGACTAAATACCGTCGTACATTCTAAATTTAATTGAAATCGGACATATATAGCGTGTTTCGTGTACCAAATGCCTTAAATCGGGCGAAAATATATATGAGGGCTATATCCAAATCTGAACCGATTTCTATATAATTTGGCACACCTTATTCTAGACTAAATTCCGTCACACATTCCAAATTTCATTGAAATCGGACAAATATAGCGTGTTTCGTGAGAGCTATATCCAAATATGAACTGATTTCGATAAAATTTGGCACACTTATTTCTAGGCCAAATCCCGGCAAACATTCCAAATTTTATTGAAATCGGCCATATATAGCGCGTTTCGTGCATCAATTTTCTAAAATCGGCTGAGAATATATATGGGAGCTATATCAATTTTCTAAAATCGGCTGAGAATATATATGGGAGCTATATCCAAATTTGAACCGATTTTTATATAATTTAGCACACTTATTTGTAGACTAAATACCGTCCCACATTCTAAATTTAATTGAAATCGGACATATATAGCGTGTTTCGTGCACCAAATGCCTTAAATCGGGCGAAGATATATATGAGAGCTATATCCAAATCTGAACCGATTTTTACAAACATAAATAGCGCTCGTCTTTCGGCCAAAAAAACTATCTTCCCCAATTTTCATGCGAATCGGACAATAAATATGACCTGTACTTTGTTTACAAAAATACATGGACAGATGGACAGACAGACGGACATGCGTAAATCGACTCAGAAAGTGATTCTATGTATATCCCTAAAAGGAACTATGGGTCTATCTCGTTTCCTTTTGCATGTTACAAAATAATGCACAAAGACATAATACCCCTTACCACAAGGTGTTGTAGGGTATAATTAATGTCGCTTCTCCTGAAACATTATACTAGAAGTAGAACAAAACGCATGGAGTTTTTTAACTTATAATACTTTGTCAGGACTTAACAAAAAGTTTTTGAAAGTTGGTTTCTGACATTGTTTTCTGAGATATTTGTTCGACCCTGTTTTGGCAAAGGCTTAAACTGTACTGCGAGTAGGATTCGGAACCTATGAACCGTAGTCTGCATCTCCCGACTCCGTGTATAAACGATTTGATGACACAAAAGAGTATTATTATACCCTCAGCCTTTAGGCTAAGGAGGGTATATACACTTTGATACGATGACAATGTGCCTCGTCGAAATAATTGTTTTAGACCCCAAGTATGCTTGGACGAAATGTGTTTCAGACAATTTGGAGTCGATCTAGCCATGTCCGTCCGTCTGTCTGTCTGTCCTGCTGGCAGGAGCGCACGATAACTCTCGAACGGATGAACCGATTAGGTTCAAATTTTGGATTTCATAATATTTTGCCCAAACTTAGTTTAAGTTCGAAGATGAGCTACACCGGTCCACTCCTTCCGGTACCTCCCCCACAAAAGTTCGAAAATGTTCGGAAAGTTTGTGCGCACGATAACTCTTGAAGGGAGTGACCGATTTGGTCCATACTTTGTATAGTGTAAACTTTCTACCAGAGTAATATGAGGTTCCAATATGGTCCCAATAGGTCCACTCCTTCGGGTACCTCCCACACAAAATTTTGGAAAAATTCAGTTTAGGGCCATCTCTCGAATCGCTTTGATTTTTTTTAGCAAGTTGTATTCACTGCCCTCCATACGACGGTACAAGTTTTATCAGGGGCAAGTCCATACTTCCTGAGAAAATAGCATGAAAGTTGCAAAAAACCCCTATGACACCGTGAAAGGTGGTTGGAGCCCAAGATAACTCTCGAACGGATCTGCTGGTTCGGTCCAAAATATGGTCTTAGTAATATTTTGTCCAAACATAGTTTAAGTTTGAAGATAAGCCATATCGGTCCACTCCTTAAGGTACCTCCACCACAAAAGTTCATAAATGTTCGGGAAAATTGTTCGTACGGTAACTCTTGAAGGGAGTGGCCGAATTGGTCTATACTATACACATCCTAATATATCTACCAGATATAGATGAGGTTCAAATATGGACTATATTTGTCCACTCCATCCGGTACCTCCCACACAAAATTTCGGATAATTTCACTTTAAGACCTGATATCGAATCACTTTGATTTTTGTTGAAGTAACTTGCATTCGCTCCCTCATTTACGATGGTAAAAGTTTTTTAGGGGCAAGTCCATACTTCTTGAGCAAACAGACCGAAGAGTGTAAAAACCTCCTATGGCACCATATGTTGCGGCTGGAGATCCACTTCCATAACGGTCAATGTCGATCCATTCCTTTTAGTATCTCCTCCGCAAAAATGTTGTTCGTTAATCCTAATCAACATTTTTGTCTGTTCAAACGCCCCACATTTTTAAAACCCCCTAAATACATACGTATTTTGGGAAAAATTGTTTCAATATACACAGGCTGAGGGTATATCTCTGTCGGCAAAGCCGACTGATACTTTTTTACTTGTTTTCTTATGTTATCGACACAAAAGCAGGATTGGAAATATGCGACTTGTATAATCTACATTCGTGAATTCGAATTATCCATCTTTTTAGAGGTATCTAGTTCAAAGAAGTCGTTTAGGTTGCACTCAGGAATTAGCGAAAACCATTCAGATAAATATTATAAACGTAGTTTATAGAGAGCAAATATTGAATTAATAAAATACCACAACAGAATACTGTACACCAAATACCATTAATAAAAGTTCAATGCCAAAGATTTGTTCAATTAAAATTTTTTGAAATATGGGGCAGAAGTTAGGGTGTGATTATGAACTTTAAATAAAAATAGGTAAAAAAAAACTTTTTAAGTTAAACGGTTTTATGTTAAACATACATTGCAATGTTTAAGATAAATGTACTAAAAACCAAAAAATAATAAAATAGATACAGTCGTGGGAATTATAAACATATGCATAGACTAGACTAAAATAAAACCGTGGGGCACGTCTACAATCGTTGATTAAAATGTTTGTTTTGTAATGTTACACCATAATTAGGCAGTTGTTCAACCGACAACGATGGACGTGTGATAAGTAGGGCTAGAATGTGGAAACAAGCTAGCAAGCTCGATTATAAGCGAGTTTTAGGGTTTCATAGTGGTGAGCGAGTAGTACTTTGTCGATTAAAGACAGACTACGAGCAGTGAAACGATTCCTCGCCAGCCAGCAGTGTGAATGTCCAACGATAAACTAGTTGAAACATCTCTTTTATTTACATGGAGTGTATAACTATTGGAATTTCCATGAGCAAGAAAATAGTAAGTAATTTCCTCACCGTCTGCGGGCCAACTGCTTAACGACGAATTAAACGATTCTTCTATCGCACATTAAGTCGATAATTTGTAGACAATTGACGTGCCCCACGGTTTTATTTTAGTCTAGTCTATGCATATGTTTATAATTCCCACGACTGTATCTATTTTATTATTTTTTTGTTTTTAGTACATTTATCTTAAACATTGCAATGTATGTTTAACATAAAACCGTTTAACTTAAAAAAGTTTTTTTTACCTATTTTTATTTTCTAGTTTTTAGTTTTTATTTCGCATTCTGTTTAATTCATTTAGTGCTTCATTATTGCAAGGATTCTTGCCCGTTAGTTTATTGCAGTCCCACGCCTCCATACGTAGTCCCTGCAAAGATCTTACTCTACTAAGAGCCACGTAGGCTTGACCTTCTTCAAACAGTTTCGCACCTAAGTATACGACTGCGTGATCCACAGTGCTGCCCTGCATTTTATGTATTGTAGAATTCCATGATAGTATTAAAGGCAACACACATATGTGTGTATCGCTCCCGTTGTTTTGTTAACCTGGCTTTATATTCTTCAGGTGTTTCTGACGCTATCATCTGTGTGTATCGCTCACGTTGCTTTGTTAACCTGGCTTCATATTCTTCAGGCGTTTCTGACGCCGTCATTTATGTATATCGCTGACGTTGCTTTTTTAACCTGGCCTCATATTGCTCATATTCTGTAATCGACTATTTCTATCACCTTCACTTTCTTTAGCTCGTTTTGCTTTATACTTTTCTTTCGCTTTTTGAAGCCTTCGTTTACGTTGTGTTACAGTTTCTGTTTTATTTGTGTTTGTATTTTTTATATTTTTTTTTACCATTTTGTTCTAACGAGTAATGGACATTTAAACGGTCGACCCCCCAGAGGTCCAATAAGGGGGCAAGGCTATGTACAACAAGATGCGCCTGAGTCTTGAGGGGAAAACGCTAACGACGTATCATTTTTAGCCACCCTAACGCCACACAGTCCTCAACACGATAAAAAATCTTAACTTGGGTGGTGGATTCAGGCTGGATTAATCAGATACCTAAATTACAGATTCAATTTCTAAATTTAAATCTTAATTATACGCCATTTAGTGGCTGCGCCCATCTTAAATATTGAGGTTGTATAGTGCACTGTATTCTTCTTGTCAAGCCCTTTTATTTGATAGCCATATTGGTGGGATTGATAAAAAATTGTTATCAGCCATTTGGTAGCGGCGGCCATCTTAGATTTAAATTTTGCATAGTAAATTGTATTCTACTTGTTGAGACCTTTCATTTGATACCCATGTTGATGGGATTGATAAAACCTAAGTTATCCGCCATTTTGTAGAGGCCGCCATCTTGGATTTCAATTTTTTATAGTATATTGTATTCTGCTTGTTGACCCCTTTCATTTGATACCCATATTGATGGGATTGATAAAACCTACGTTATCCGCCATTTTGTAGCGGCGGCCATCTTGAATTTATAATGATAATGAATAAACATAATTGTATTGTCACCAAAATCCAAAGTGTATACAAAATTTCAGATTAATCGGTTGACAGGAAGAGGGTCAAATTTGAATTACTAAATTTGACCCAAGAATAAATAAAACAAACGGGGTGAGCTAAATAAAACCACTTAAAAAGACCGGACCGAACTTTTTGTAACCTCCACGACATTAATCCCCTTTATATTCGTGAATGGAGTTATATAGGAATTGCATTGAAGTTCTGCAAACCGAAAGAAATCCCATAATATAGCCGATGTTCTAAACATTGGTTCAGATCTTCGAAATACTCAAAATATTGCCATAGAGAAAACAAAGACAATTCTCTGCGGGAATTAGAACATAAAATGCCGAATGTGGTTAAAAATGTTTGGATATATGTACCAAACCGATAAAAAATCAAAGTACCGAAAACCGGGTGGAACTGTTTGTAAGGGGATTATAACGTGTTCAGTATGGTTCATTTTCATTTAGTGCTATGTACCATTTTTCAAAATTGTATCTGAAATATTGTAAAATTTCTCTATTGCATTTATACACTTTGTGTCTATAATTCATATAAAATCAACTAACTACACCTTAAAGTAGCTTTATGTAACGTTACACAACATTTTAAATTTTCATGATTTTTGGTCAGGTCTGAAATTAAAAATTTGGGGCGCTGATGGTGTGTAGTGGTTACATACTGTGATTTTTTGGAAATCCAACTAAAGGCGAACGAACATTACATAAATGAAATTAAATAGAAATTAAAGTAGCTATTAGTATACAAAAATACAGTTTTCATTATCAGTGTTGTTTATTTGTATTTTATTTCCTTTCCGCATACGAAGTGGCGGGCACTTTGCTAGTACATACATATGTAACTAAATTGTTTTTACACCCTCTACCATGAAATATTGTAAACTAAAAAAAACCTGAGCCGATATGGCCCTTCCAACAAACAAAAGACGCACCGGAGCATTTTAACGTCCTTTCTTAATCTGTCTGAGTTATTACAAGAGACGAACGGACAGACGGTTCGCAAATGATAATTTCAATGCCTACGAACGAAAAAAAACAAACTAAATATACCATCCATATTATACTAGGGTGGAGGATAATCTATTAAAGTATAAACTTACACTTAATTTGGAGAAGGACATTCAAAATATTTTGAACGCAACTGTATATACATACATATGTGGATATTAATATTTTTGTTCTTATCGATAAACGAGAAAATTTAAATTATCAAAAAGTACTTATTCCTTATTTGTTTACAATACACACTTTTCGTCATATGTCCAAAGCCTGGCGGTTGGACCACAAACATCTTCTTTGTTTGAATTGTTTAGATTCTTTAAAAAAATAAAATTTTATGAGAACTCATTGTAATTTAACACCAACCAATAAAAATATTTTATGGTGTTATGTTTTCATAACTAATTGTTGGTTTTGGTTCGTCAAAAAACAAATAATCCCATTTTAGTTCTTAGTCAACTCAAAAAATTGTTGAGTAAACGGTATTTACGATAGGGTCATAATGTATTAACATACATACAAACATAAATACATAAGTATTTTGAAATATTTAAGCTAATGTTTCAAAAATCAGTGAATATATTTCTGTACGCCATAAAAGATTGATGCAATCGAACTCAAATGTGTTTGTTATGATGTGTGATGTTTGCCTGGGAACTAAGGATAATAAAATGTACAACACATGCATGTAGCACATCTGTACATACAAGATTGGTGTTAACTCAAAGGGAAAATCGATGTCGGTTTTTTTTGAGGCGCACCCCAAATTTGTTTAGTTTTGTTAGATTTTAAAATTTGAGCACAATCGGAATAGCTAACCCGTGCCACTGGGGCCTCAAAGTTTCCACGAAATCGCTCTGCTGACCACATTTATTGTCCAATTGAAGAGAAAATTACAATTACCATTGCTGTGGCTAGAAAACGAATCCTACACACGGTGCGCCTTAACTAATTTTAAATGGAAGTTGCTTACACCTGGGAAGTTCTTGCAGATTTTGAAACTACAATGCTCATAGATGAGAAATATGAAGAAACAAAAAAATCGCCGGAGGGATTTACAAATAAATCGCGATTTATGTTCACATTTTTAGGGGTTCTCTAGGTTTTCACGATTTATCTTGGAAACCGCGAGTCCTACGTAAATAGGCCTTAAGAAAATGTTGTAGCTGTGAAAATTCACCACAAGATTGACCTTAATGATATTTTCGTAGGTTTTACCGTTTTTGAGATATTGAAGTTCAAACTGAGACAATGCACTGACTGCATCGCCTCCTTATAAAACAATGTCATTACTGCAATTTCCCAAATTAAACTTATATATCATGAAAATGGCAAAACCTAGGAAAAAATAAATAATCCAATCTTGTAGAGAATTTTCAAAGCTTCAACATTTTCTTTAGTCCCATTTTGATACGACTTGCGGTTTCCAAGCAAAATCTTGAAGACTTAAGATAAAAACCTAAAAAATTTGAACTGAACTCCTATATCTCAAAAATGGTAAACGCTACGAAAAAACCTAAAGGTCAGTCTTGTAGACAATTTTCACAGCTACAACATTTTCTTCGGACTCATTTCGATACGACTTGCGGTTTCCGAGCAAAATCGTGAAATCTAAAAAACCCTAAAATTTGTGAATTTTGATCGCGATTTATTTAAAAAACCCTTCGACGATTTTTTCTATTTTCTTTTTTTGTTTTATTTTTCTTATCTATGAACATTGCTGTTTCAGAATCCGCGAAATCTTCCCATGTGATGGTGGTTTTCATCAAAAGTTAGTTAAGGCGCACTGAGCATGATATTGTTTTATAAGGAGGCGTCAGTGCATTGTCTCAATTTGAACTTCTATATCTCAAAAACGGTAAAACCTTCGAAAATATCATAAAGGTCAATCTAGTGGAGAATTTTCACAGCTACAACATCTTCTTTTGGCCCATTTACATAGGACTCTCGGTTTCCAAGAAAAATCGAGAAAATCTAGAGAACCCCCAAAAAATGTGAACTTAAATCGCGATTTATTTGAAAATCCCTCCGGCGATTTTTATACCCTCCACCATAGTATGGAGGGTATATTAAGTTTGCTTTTCCGTTTGTAACGCATTGAAATACTCATTTGCGACCCTATAAAGTATATATATTCTTGATCAGGGTAAAATTCTGAGTCGATCTGTGCACGTCCGTCCGTCCGTCTGTGGTAATCACTCTAGCATCCACAAAAATGGAGATAGGACGCTGAAATTTTGGGAAAATGCGTCTTTTGTTTGCAGGCAGGTCAAGTTCGATGATGGGCTATATCGGTCAACGTTTTGGTATAGCCCCCATATAACGGTACCCCCCGATTTACGGTATTTTGACGTTTTTAGCTACATTTTCAGACCAATTTAGCTATAATTTGACATTTAGGGTTCTAAAGTGTCAATAAACTTATATAACAAAACTTGTGAACATAGGTCCACGTTTTGGTATAGCCCCCTTATAACGGTACCCCCCGATTTACGGTATTTTGACCTTTTTAGCTACATTTTCAGACCGATGTAGCTATAATTTGACATTTAGGGTTCTTAAGTGTCAATAAACTTATATAACAAAAGTTGTGGACATAGGTCCACGTTTTGGTATAGCCCCCATATAACGGTACCCCCGATTTACGGTATTTTGACGTTTTTAGCTACATTTTCAGACCGATTTAGCTCTAATTTGACATTAAGGGCTCTTAAGCGTCACTAAACTTATACAACAAAAGTTGTGGACATAGGTCCACGTTTTGGTATAGCCCCCATATAACGGTACCCCCGATTTACGGTATTTTGACGTTTTTAGATACATTTTCAGACCGATTTAGCTATAAATTGACATTTAGGTTTCTTAAGTGTCAATAAACTTATATAACAAAACTAGTGGACATAGATCAATGTTTTGGAATAGCCCCCATATAACGTTACCGCCCGATTTCCGGTATTTTGACGTTTAAATTCACATTTCTAGACCGAATTAGCTATAATTTGATATTTAGGGTTCTTAGTGACCAAAAAACGTATATTCCAAATAATTACGAACGTAGGTCCATGTTTTGGTATAGCCCCATATAACGGTACCTCGGTATAACGGATTTCGGTATCCCCATATAACGGATTTTCGGTATTTTGAGAATTTTACCTACAAGATTTAACCGAATTATCTGTAATTTGGACATTTGACATTTGAAGTTCTTAGTGGTCACCACACCTCTCCACCAAAAATTGTCAACATAGGTCCATGTTCGGATATAGCTCCCATACCGGTACCTCCCAATTTTCAGTAATTGGCAATTTTAGCTAAAATTTTTAACCGAACTAACTGTAATTTGAAGTTTGTAGTGGTCACCACACATCTGCATCAACAATTTTCAACATAGCCCCAACGATACTTCCCGATTTTCGGTACTTTGAGGATTTTACTTAAAATATTTAACCGAACGCAGGTCCATGTTTTGGTATAGCCCCAAAACAAACCTGCCGATTTTCCGTACCTTAGCTTTATTTTTTGGACGAACTTTCTGTAATTTGAAATTTAAAAGCCAACAAAATTGTTCATTTAAATTCATATTTTCGTATTCCACATACCTCCGAACTAGCTGTTAATGACATTTGAAGTTCCCACGTTATGTACCGATTTTCGTTATTTTGAGGATTCTAGCTACAATTTTTAACCGAATTAAGAGTTATTTGACATTAAAGGCTCCCATCAAAAACTGTCAACATAGGTCCATGTTTTATTATAACCCCTATATAACGGTACCTCCCAATTTCTAGCCCATCAAAAAATGTCAACATACATAGTTAGATATAGGCACCATAAAAAAGGGCCTACCGAATGAAACCTTTTGTGTACATTATCTGACATTTTAACGTACCCACTTAAAGTTGGGGACAGGAATGAAAACTAATTATTCCATTTTAGTTCAGAATATTTTATGGTGGAGGGTATGAAAAGTTCGGCCCGGCCGAACTTAACGCTTTTTTACTTGTTTTTGTTTCTTGATACTTCTCATCTATGAGCATTGTAGTTTCAGAATCTGCAAAAACTTCCCATGTGTAAGCACCTTCCATTTAAATTTGGTTAAGGCACACCGTGTACAAAATTTTATGAAAATCGGGAAAGATTTTGATATTGCTCCAATAGTACATTTGGCCAACTGTGGCCTTATAATACTCGTATAGCCTTATATTAAAATCCAGCCGATTTTCACAATTTCTTGTAGAATTACTTGTTTAGCCACAGAAATGAACTGGTAAAATTTCCTATTTGATTGGACAATACAAATTACTATGGAAATTTTGAGGCCCCAGTGGCACGTGTTAACATATTCCGATTGTGCTCAAACTTTGTCTATCTTAAAATCTAACAAAACTAAACACTTTAGGTGGGTGCCGCATAAAAAATCCGACATCGATTTTTTCCCTTTGAGTTAAAACCAGTCTAGTACATACATAATAGGTATATAGGATTATTTAAAAATGTTTTGCCTTTCTTTGTACCAGGGTTTCGGAGTCGGAGTCTAGGAAATTTTGCTGGAGTCGAGAAAAAAACTGGACTCCGACTCCGGGCAAAATTCTTTTTTTTCTAAATTTATCAAAAGAATTTTTATTTTATGTTTATATGATAGAAAGATTAACATTAATAAATTATAGAAAAACTATGATAAAACATGTAAGCAAAGGCTTTATTATAATTATTTGTTGGTCCAATTGATTCACTTAATTTTAGCAAAAAAAATGTAAAGTTACATGGCAAACTACATTTATTTTATAAAATATCGAAAATTTCCATCATTTGTATACATTTCGCACCATATCTCCAAAACCGTTAATTTTTTTTTTTCTTAATTTTTTCTTTTGGAAAATATTCGCTGGAATGTAATACACAACTCTTCAGAACAAGCCGTTGTTGTAAAATGCCTCTATCATATTGTTTTGAGTATATTTTTCAACGACAATTTAATAAATATGTCAATATTGTGGTGAAAACCGAAATGCGAGAATAAACTCTTTGTGTGAACTGTGTTTGAAATACGTGTTGTAAAATATATGTTGCAAAATACCGCTGAAACAACTTGAAGTAGGCATTTTAGAGTTTCAGAATGTTCTAAAGAATTGCTAAGAACATTATTTGGAAGATTTTTTGAATTTCATCAATAATTGACTGCGAATTATTCAAAAATCTCTTCGTCGATTTTTTTGTTTTGGTTTTTTTGATTTTTCTTATCTGTGATCATTGTAGGTTCAGGATCTGCAAAAACTTCCCAGCTGTAAGCGCCTTCCATTTAAAGGATGCGATACAGTTAGTTCATTATTCCTATCTCAACTTACATATCTCAATAATGGTAAAACCTTGGAAAAATCTTGTTGAGATTTTCCAATCCCATTTCAATGAGACTTGCGGTTTTCAAGCAAGATCGTGAAAACCTAAAAAGTCCTAAAAATGTGAGCTATGACCGCGATTAATTTAAAATGGGCTCTAGCGATTTTTTTATTTTTCTCAAGTATGAACATTGTAGTTTCAGAATCCGCAAAAACTTCCTAAAGTTGGTTTCAGCGCACAGTGACATATAAGCGTGTTTTCCTTTATAGTTTTGGTTTGTTTATAAAGAACTACCTACGTTTACCTCCCTTGCTACAAATTTTCGGAAACATGATAGAAAAGTATTAAAATCATGATAAATAAATTCCCATTTTTTTAATTGATGCAAATTACGAGGCTGTACGGGGTTTTGACGTTTTTATGCTACCTTTGATTTGGGTTACGCTAGTTTACTTGATGATTGTTAGCGTTTTGCATCCCCTGCTTTCTGGTTTAGATTTCCGGACCATATATAGGCGATCTATCTCGGGTTTGTCAGTGTTTTATTGTTATTAAATTTATCGCTAACTTCAAGGTTATTTTGGTGGTTTGCAAGTGTGTCTCAGATTGATGGTTAAGGTTTAAGGGGTTTTCAAGTTGTAGTCTTGCGACGTGAATTAATTACTTTTTTAACAAAAATTTTTGCAATAATGTGGCTTAACCCTAGTCTATTAAAAACGATCCGATTTTTTTATTTCTTGATTTTGGTTTGGCTTTAGGACAGAAAATAAAAACAATAGATTTTGTTTTTTATCTTATTTTTGAGGGTTTTATGAAAAACCCGCGTTCAATGATCCGTCTTTGGGCTATATCACCTGAACATCTGAAAATAGCCACATCGACCTCAAATATCAAATTATAGCTAGTTCGGTTAAAATTTTTAGCTAAAATCCTCAAAATACCAAAAATCGGGAGGTACCGTTATACGGAGGCTATACCAAAACATTTTAGTGAAGAAGTTTCGTGACCACTACGAACCTCAAAAGTCAAATTAAAGCTCGGTTAAAAATTTTAGCTAAAATCCTCCAAATACCGAAAATCGATAATCAGGAGGTACCGTTAGTACTATTATATGTGGGCTACAGTACCGTGCAAAATAATAGCAGTGTGAAACTGCTATGTACGAAAATTGCAATAATACTGCTATAAATCCTTTAAGGAATTTAATTATCTACATCAAGCGAATGCTTATAAGGTCCCAACCCTCACGGGCTAAAATATTTTACATAAATATGCAACTATTAAGAAACACCATTGAAGTTTTCTGCTCTGGAAGGTGTTTTTCGTGTGCAAAATAATAGCAGTGCAAGTAAGCCAAGTAAACTTAACATGTTAAAAGCTATTCATTTATAACTTTTTACAGTTGAAAAGTATTTTGGAATGAAAATAAGACAAAATACTGACAATATGTGTACAAATGTGGATTATCACTGCCTTTAGTGCATCACTGCAGCCCAGATGATCATAAACATACAAATATTAAAATTTTCAAGGAAAAATTATTTGTAATGGTCGAAAATCATCGTACGTATCCTCAAAGCAACTAATATCCATAGTACGGATACTATTTTTGGAATTTAATGTAAAAATAATTTGATAAATCTAAGGAAATAACACCATATCTTTTGGAAACATGCTAAAAGCCCACTTTTATGGAATGGCATGGTCTTCATGGTAATCCAGAACTAGAGCTACAAGTTTGCTAAAGATCCAAGAATAAAAATCAATCAGTTTCCGAGATATGAAACCAACAACTTAGATTAGACAACTAAGATTAGCAGCCTGTAGACGAAGCCATAAAGTTTGGAGGTTTGGGACCTTATAAGCATTCGCCTGTTGCAGATAATTAAATTTCTTTAAGGATTTATAGCAGTATTATTGCAATTTTCGTACATAGCAGTTCCCCACTGCTATTATTTTGCACGCAACTGTATATTAAAACAAGGGCATATGTTGACAATTTTTGGTTGAGAAGTAGTGGAACCACTTAGAACCTTAAATGTCAAATTACAGCTAGTTTGGTTAAACGTTGTAGCTAAAATACCGAAAATCGGAAGGTACCGTTATATGGACCTATCTTGACAATTTGTGGTGGAGAAGTTTTGTGACCACAGACAACCACGAATGTCCAATTACAGCTAGTTCGGTTAAAATTGTAGCTAAAACCCTCAAAATACCGAAAATCGTTATATGATTCCTACGCCAAAACTTGGGCTGATATAGACCATCTTCGGTTGGTGAAAATGAAATGCTAAAGCACTGGTGAAAATGACATGCCAAAGCATTAGTGAAAATGACACGTCAAAGCGTTGGTGTAAATGTCATGCTTTAGATCCAAAAATGAATAGCATCTTTTGGGGTCCACGCTCATATAAAATTCATCGATAAAAAGATGACATGCTAGATCACTTGCACCCATGATTGAATGGCATCTTTGGCATCGAACATTTTGCTGGGCGGACATGGCAATATGGACACAGAATTTTATCCTGATCAAGAATACTGTATATATACTTTATAGGGACGCAAATTATTATTATTGTGGATGGGTTACAAACGGAAAAACAATCTTATAACAATCTTATACCCTCCATACCATCCATCGAAAAGTCTACTTTTGATTTCTGAGCAAAAGTCGATAGACCGAAAGGTCGATTTTAGAGTTATAACTAAAAATCGAAATGAAATTCTGCGTATATAGTCCTAGGTTTGGGTGATATTCCTTGCCGGACTCACCATTTTATGCTCTGGAATCCTTACAATTATATTTTTCCATTCACAATTACAAATATTGTTACGATTGGACTTGGCTCTATTATTTCTCACACCCTCACACAGGCCCAATCATATCTCTGCCCTGCCCAATACAACATCGAACCCCAAATTGGACAAATGTTGATTGAATTTTATTTATGGGATACTATTTAAGAGGTGACCCCACTTGCAAATTTCAGAAATTCGCAAAAAAAAAATGTACAGGTCTATTTTAAAGTATAAGTATCATAGAATATGTGGTAAAACCTTCAAGTCGATCGGAATAAAATTGACTGAGATATGAGTGTTGGAAGGGAAAAAATCATTGTGATTTGTATGGAAACTAAAAACGTGTTTTTATCGAAATGGCATTTTGAAAACGGTGCCAACTCTAGCTCAAAAACTAATAAAGTGATTGTCATATAATTTTATGGGCTTATCAAGGACATCACTAACCCTTTATCTATTGATTTTATTTTAAAAACTTCTTTGCCCGTTTCGTCAGTTTTTTAAGCAAAAAATTGAAATTGAAAATTTTTTGGTTCCACAATTTCTCTAAAACCAAATATTTTTAAAAAAATCGATCGATGAAGGACTAGATCTTTATGTTCCTAATAAGCGTACAAAAATATATGACGATCGGTTTATTAGTTTTCGAGCTAGAGTTGGCACCGCAAAACGCTTCAATAAAAACATGGTTTGGTAGATGGTCAATTGCCACAAAACTACGTAATATTTTTCAACATGAAAAATTCAGGAAGTAGATTAAGATGTGCTCTTTCAGATGGAAAAAACGTCTACTAAAAGTTTTTCACATTTTTCTTGGAAAGACTTGATGAAAAATGGCTTTAATTAGGCTTTACAACTGGGGGTCACCCCTTTATTATAAAAATGCAAAATGTCCCATAACACACTTTGCAAAACTGTTTTGAAACGTTTTATATACATTGTAACGACTGTGGCTCTATTATTTCGCACATCAGTGTATATACTTTATAGGTAAATTACTAATTAAATGCGTTATCTTAATATACCCTCCATACTATAGTGGAGGGTATAAAAACTGTGTACTTCATTTCACAAAAAAAAATCCACTTAATTTTTTAAAGAAAACAATTTATTTGATTATATTTGGTATGCACCTCATTTTAGAATTGAATCAAAATCTTGAGTGGTTAACTAATAGCCCGTTTCTCCAAGTCACACAAAAATGGAAACTAAAGAAAAGCAAGTAACCATTCGTTTAAATAATGTTATATCCGTTGCCATTGTTTGGCAAGCGGCTAGACCGAATATTAATAAAACGATTGAGAATGTGATTCTAAGTAATTCATGTGTCCTCCATGTACATTACAAACAACAATACAAACAATACCCTTGACCAAAATTGAGGATGGGTAAAAACGTTCCTGCATATTTAATTTGAAACGCCACTTTTTTAAGTGAACTAACTCATTACCCATATCACAGTGTGGTACTCATGCACGTAAAACCATCATAAATATTTCTTGTATAAACAATTCGAGGAAAAACACGGGGTTTATGTTGCATTTATTCTTATAGAAATATGAAGTTGACAAAAAACTTGTTTAGTTGTTGTAATGCAAGGGTGAATTTTAGTGCAGGTATCAAATAACAATTTTAGGGCAACAGATTATGTACAAATGTTATTGTGGTAAATCATAAAAGACCCTTTTTATTTTCTTGTGAAATACTTTTTGAAAATCCTTATCTTTATTTTTTTCTTTTCTCTTATTTTTAGATGCCAAGCGTTTGAAAATCAATATGTTTTTGCTGATTTTCCATGGGCGACTTATTACAAACGTATTACCTGTGATTATTGTTTAACATTTGACGATGCCAAAGATATTTATCATTATGTTACCAAATGACTTGATATAGCCAAAGAACATTACAAGCTCAAGCTCAAGCTCAAGCAAAAATTATAAACGATTTTGCCGAATTGCATCAACACATTGCATTCTTCGAGAGGATCCTGTAAATCAATCGAAAATGCAAAAGCGTCGCATCAAATACTATGAAGAACTTATTGAATTGCTCAACTCCACTTTCTACGTAGCCATATGTCGTTAATGTTGGTATGGAGCCTGTTTGGCGTATATCAAATTAGATCTACTCAAAGCTAATCGTACTCTAAATCACCAAGAGTTGGGTAAAATCAATCCACTCTGCCAGCAGGCTATAAAACATTTTATACCAAACAGTATGATTTTATACCGAACAGGATATATAAAACATTTTATACCGAACAGGATGATACATGGAAACCCAACATGAACATGAAAGAACAGCGAACTATGAACATTTTCATGTAGGAAGGATACTCTACAAAATTATAACTCCAGATGCGATTCTACAATTAGAAAATCTTTCGAATAGCCTTAAATATTATAATACCTTTATCGATGAATGCGCCAAATTGGAGGTGTCAGTATTTGTCGAGAAATAGTCAATTTATTGCCAATGAAAATAGCAAATGTAAAAAAAGCGCTTAAATAAGTAATGTTGTAAATGCCCGTGCGTATTGTGTGTGTGTGCTGCTGTGTGCTTGATACAAACTATGCATTTCATTCTCACAAGAAGGATAAAGGAATTGTGTGTTTTCTGCCTTACATACGTATAGTCTCATCCAGACACTCGTTAATCCGGACAACGTGATAATCCGGACACTAGAATTTTTTACATTGTAGACTCTGTAATCCGGACATCACATATTTTTCTACCTCGATAATCCGGACATCAATATTTTTTCTATCTTGACGATTAGATTCTTCTTTATTCTGTTGACGTTGGCGTTCTTAGCAATAGCAACTGGTGTATAAATAATATAAACTAAGTTTTCAAAGTTTTCGGCCCAAATCTCGACTTTCTGTCTAACCACTGTTGAATCAGTCATACAGTCAATATGGAATTAACTATTTGAATTTGTCCAATGATTTTCTACCGTTCAAGCCAGGGTTTCGTAGTCGAGGTATTTTTGGGTCGACTCCGACTCCAGACAATTTTTTTTTCACTACTCCGACTCCGAGAGTAAATTCCTATACCGCTAAAAATTAATAAAATGTGCACAATTTTTTAAGTTTTTCATATATTTGGGCCCATATAGGCTAATCTATTGGTTTTTCCTAACATATTCTTTAGAAAGGGCATCCGTTCGAATATAATACTTAACTACAGAACATAAATATGAAGTAAAATTTATATCTATATTGTTTCGACTGGTTTTTTGCACGAGAATATTTGGGTGGAACTTTCTTCGTGAGAAAATATCTCTTGTGCCAGACATTGAAAATATAATATGAAAATTTTTTAACTTTTAGGAGAGAGAGGAGGTGAAGGAGATTCCTTTTTCCTTTCTTATCCATAAGCTCGAATTTTTTAGGAGAAATCTACCAAACGTTTTTATAAGATTTAGTTTTCTTCTGATAGATCACACCTTCAGCTACTTTTGTATTTTTTTTTTTTTTTTGAAATATTGCACAGTCTTCTGACATATTACTGCCTACGAAACACTGTTTTTACTAAAGCAGTTTGCGGTGCTCACTGTAGCTCGAAAACGAATAAACCGATTTTAACTAAAAAATTGATAGTTTTTACGCCATAAAACCGTCAATTTTTTTTAAGTATCTTGCTTGTACTTTGCTTTTTATATGTATAATAATCCCACAAAAACATATGAAGATCGGATTATCCGTTTTCGAGCTACAGTGGGCACCGCATTCCAAAATGTCATTTTGAGAAAACCGCGTTTCAAACTTCGATGTTACATACAAATCAAAATGAATTTTCTATTTTTAAAGCTCATATCTCAGCTAATTTTGTCCGATCGACTCGAAATTTTTGCAACATATTCTATTCTACCTGTTCTTTAAAATAAGCAAATAAAAAACATTTCGATTTTGCAAAATTTGTAGGTGGCCATAACCCCTTAAAATCGATCGATGAATTATTAGATTTTGATGTCCTTACCAAAATTTTCGGAGGGACATACAGTCTGTCGCAAAAGTTAGTATACACCGTTGAAACCAAAATGTATTAGGGATAAATATGACTATAACTTATTGAAAACAACAAACAATTAGTTTTATTTGATAACAATTAAAAGTGTGCAATATTTGCATACATTAGCAAATGAACGGTTCGAATCCCAAAAAGACCGAAATTTATGTCGCAAAATTTAGTAAAACGGAGAATCCTCGTGAAACTGTGTAAAAAATTCTTGATATTTTTGAACAAAGTGAAACTAAATCTGTACTTAAGATCATAAAGAGTATATTAATTGGTTTTAATGGCAGTTATACTGGCAGTTATGAAGAGACAAAACATTTGTGAGAAAATTAACTTAAAAGGAAAGTCCTTATATCTAAGGATTAAGGATTATTACATGTTTCAAAAGTACAACGGCCTCAAAAGTATGGATTTCCTTCAAGAAATTCCCGTTTCTTCAAAAAGAACAAGTCCAAACTCGATCAAGATCACCCCATATTGAAACTTTAGAGCTTTCCTAAGCATTTCATGGCTTTTGAATTCATAAACAGGACATAACACCCGGAATTTTGTCGCTACAGTTGTTGTATTTGTAGATGACCAATTTTTGTGGATTTTACGATCTAGTGCAAGTTGGACATGTCACTATAAGTACTATAACTGCCATTAAAACCAAGTAATATACCCTTTACAATCTTAAGTACAGATTTAGTTTTATTTTGTTCAAAAATATCAAGAATTTTTTAAACAGTTCAACGGGGATTCTCCGTTGTATACTAACTTTTGCGATATAAATTTTGGTCTTTTTTGGATTCGAACCGTACATTTGCTAATGTATGCAAATATGGCGCACTTTAAATTGTTATTAACGAAGACAACCTTCGTGTCTCTCAAATAAAACTAATTGTTTGTTGTTTTCAATAAGTTATTGTGCTTTTTATCCCTAATACATTTTGGTTTCAACGGTGTATACTAACTTTTGCGACAGACTGTATCTGTATATTTTTTTCATGTAGAAACTCTGATCTTGTGTTTATTTTTCAGTTCAAGAACAAAAAGGACATGGAAGGACAAAATAATCTACAAAAGGATTCTTCATTCTATTTATCTGAAAACATTTTACTCAAAATTATGAAACAATATCGCCAAACAAAGATATAAAGCTACTTACTCAAGCATTATTGGGGGTCAATAAAAAAATCTTTACGTCATAACTCAGAAACTTTTGCGATGGGTCCTTTGGGGTTCTTAATATATTCAATAGGGGCTTTCATTCCCAACATGAATTTTTTACCCCCAGACAGCGTAATCAGTAAGATTTCCCGTAGCGACCACAATGTCTTTCATAGGAGTCCAACACGTCCTTTAATAGAAGACAAGGATGACTTCTCACAAAAGACAGGATGAGAAGATCAGTAGATTTTTGTGAGAAGAGCAGTAGATCTTCTGACAGAAGACTTGTAGGGCTTATATAAAATACGTCCAGTTATAATTCGATTGTCGTTGAAAATTACTTTTGCTTTCAACAAAAATAAATGATCAACTGCACCAAAAATATTCTGGACATGCAATTTGTAATCAAAATAGAGATGGAAAGAGTAGACTTCAAAGGACAGTAAATATCCTATGAATCTATTTTGTTTTTTAAAATAGTCAGGCTATCGTGTGAATAGTTCTCTAAATTTGTATAGTATACCGTTTGCCAATATGATTTTTAGCTCTCTTTTAAAATAAATAATGATTTCTGAAAAAATTGTGTCCCTAGTTTAATGTTATATTTTTATATTGTAGAAAAAATTGCCCGGAGTCGGAGTCGAGTTATTTTTTCAACTCAGACTCCGACACCAGCAAAATTGCTCGACTCTGACTCGTAGACTACGACTCCGAAAGCCTGGTTCAAGCACGGGTGGCTGACTATGATAAGAAACTGTATTTAAAACTAGTGTTGGGTAGCCTGGGATTAGTTCATTAGCCATCCGGTTAGAGCAAAAGTCCCTGGGAGAATGTAATGAATTCCATGGATATTTTACCCAGATATGTTTTAAACGTTTAAAGCGTTAGAAATAAAAGCTTAGATTTTATTAGGATTTAAAGCTGAACGAAGAGAAGAGTAGATAATTTGTTTCAATAAATCTTTATATATAAAACTCAATTGTCGTTTGTTGGTAATTGAATCAGTTGAAAACGGCTGGAGCGATTTGGATAATTTTTTGTGGAAATGTTAGTCATAGTCCAGTTTAGGTTTTTGTGCAAAGAAAAATTGGCCAAAGAAAAATTGGCCCACTTTTCCGCCAACTTTTATAAATATGTTATATCTACGAAACTACTCGACAGATTTTCCTGAAATTTTCAGGGAACGTAGAGTGATGGCCCCCTGTTGAAATAGGCTACACATTTGGTTGAATTTCGAGATCGGGCGGGGTACCTCCCCTGTGTCCTATTTTTGTAAAAATGCAATATTTGCAACAATTACAAATGTATCGCTTTGAAAATTAATTTCCGAGTCAATGGCGATTGTGTCTCCGACCTTACGTGCTTATTTGGGGCATTAAGACTGGACAACGCCCACTTTTTTAAATATGTTATATCTACGAAACTACTGAATCGATTTTCCTGAAACTTTCAGCGAATGTACAGGGTTGGTCCCCGATAAAAATAGACTACATATTTTTTGACTTTCGGATTGGGCGGGTATTTCCCCTATGCCCTATTTTTGTAAAAATACAATATTTGCAACAAATACGAATGTATCGGTTTCGGAATTTATATACGAGTCAATGGCGGTTGTGTCTCCAACCTTACGTACTTATTTTGGGGCTTAAGATCCGACCACGCTCACTTTCTAATTAGGTTATATATACAAAACTACTGAAGGGATTTTCAAAAAACGGCTGGACCGATTTCGATATTTTTTTATGCAAAGAAAATGTACGCCCACTTTTTTCAATTTTCAATTTTTATCATTTCTACAAAAACTACTGAACCTATTTTCCTGAAATTGCCAGGGAATGTACAAGGATGGCCCCCGCTTAAAATAGGCTACAAATTCAGTTGAATTTCGGAAGGGGCGGGGTACTTCCCCTATACCCTACTTTTTTAAAAATGTTATATTTACAATAATTACGAATGTATCTATTTCGGAAGACCTTACCCACTTTTTTAGGATCCAATGACTTGAACACACCCACTTTTTAAAATATATTACATCTACAAAACTACTGAACCGATTTTCCTGAAAATTTCAGGAAATGTACGGGCATATTTTCTTGAATTTTGAAGGGGGCATATTTGAAAAAACGCCTTACCTTTATGAATAAAAATCAAATGCTGTCATGCTGTTTTTTGGAAAGAAAAGTTTACCACGCCCCCCGAAAACAGGTTACATATTTGATTGAATTCCAGAGGGAGCGGGGTACATCCCCTATGTGATATTTTTAAAAAACGTTATATTTGCAAAAATTATGCATGTATCGGATTAAAAAATTACGGATTAATCTACAATCTAGGTACTTCTTTAGGGCCTATAGGCCCGACCACGCCTGTTTTTTTAATATGTCATAACTCCAATACTACTGAAGGGATTTCCATAAAATTTGCGACAAAAGCTCAATGTTTGCCGTTGTTATGTATATATTATAAATTTCGGAAGAGGTGGGGTACCTTCCCCATGCCTTTCTGTTAAACGCTATATATAAACCAAATGTATGATTATATCGGTTTCAGCATACATTTTGGTAGGCAATGAAGTTGTGTGCACCCTAAGTACATATTTAGAGCCAAGATACCGGACCAGGCCTACTTTTTTTTAATATGTTATATCTTGAAAACTGATGACCACGCCCACTCTTTTCAAAACATTATTTTTCCAAAACTACTGAACCTAATATTCAGAAAATGTTCAGGAATGTCCCGTGGTCCAAAATGCTATATATTTGTAGACGAATTTCGGGGCCTATTATTTTATAATCGCAATATTTGCTAAACTTATGAGTGCATCGGGTTGCAAATTAGTTTTCGAGACAACGGTGGTTGCGCCCCCGATCAAGAAAAACTATATATTTACAAATTTACTTGAATTTACTTGAATGGTGAGGTTCAACGGTCCATCAGCCATGAAAAGCTAAAACATATAAGTCTCAATAAGCGGGAGAATTCGATTTAACCACTTTTTAACCTTTAAAATTAGATCGCTTTAGGATAAAGACAGGGAAATGGACGATAATAAATCCTAAAAAGCATAAATTGGCGAAAAAATCCGACAAAGTCCGTAAGAGAAAAGAAAGGTTACAGACAAAAAATCCTTCTCGGTTTGACAATATACCGAAGAAGTGAGGTAGAAAATACCTATTTTTTAATTTTCAAGCATAAAGTCGATAAAAAGTTGTCATTAAAACTCAGTACGACGGGCCAGCAACGCGGACCGGGGTCTGCTAGTTATTTAAAAAATTCGTATGGTTCCTTTTACTTTCTTTATTTGTCATTCAAAATCACCGAGAACTATTAGTTCATATTGGAAAAATTTATAAAACAATGTCATGACTGCAATTTCCCAACTTAAAATTATATATCTCAAAAATGGTACAGCCTAGAAAAAATTACGAAAGCCAATCTTGTAGAGAATTTTCACAGCCACAATATTTCCTCCACTCCAATTTCGATAGGACTTGCGATTTCATAAAACATAAACAACATAAAAAAAAAACCAAAAATGTTAGCTTTGACCGCGAAGCGCTCCGGCGATTTTTTTGTTTTTTGTTTCAGAATCCGCAAAAACTTTCCAGGTGTAAGCTTCTTTCATTTAAAGTTGGTTCAAGAGCACGTGACTATTATCTAGTAGACGTCCGTTATCAATGATTTAAGCTTACAAAATTATACATATGTTTTTGATACTACTCATTTGCATTCAAATCCAATTTGTATAAGAATTATACAAGGAAAACAAAATAAAGTCAAACATTTAAATAAATAATTTGGCTCATTTGAATACAACCCCCCTTTAAAACTTGGGAATACAGAATGATTGTATTAGAATATCGATGCATATTCACTCTATATTTAAAACGAAGTACTTTCAGTAATATTCAGTAAAAGTATATCCCTCCAGATTAAGGATACACTCGTATATCCTGCTTTAGCAAGGATTCTTTAAATAATCAGGTGTAATGCCTAACAAAGATTGCTTTTTTTCTTTCAACAAGTTTATTTTTGGAAGCATACTGTCTAATTTAGTTGTATATTTTACGCATAAGTCATACCCATACTCTTTAGAGAATATTTACCACTCTAGAATATGACGGCCCATCCAGGATATCCGCATTTCTTTTAAAAAATTTAAGTTGTTTGGGTATAAAAGTTTTTTTGTTGAAGAAGTTATTGAATAATAACTTCGGTGGAGAATATCCACAAACAAAAAACAAGGGAACTGATGAGATCCTGTGGCGAGGATCGAAACTAGTCTTCCCTGCCTTACCCCTTGGCGAACAATGCCAAACCTTATCCACTAATAAATTAGTTGTTTAAAATATTAAAACAACAACGATGGGATTAAGCCAGACTATTTTGAAAATAAAAATTTAAGTTTTGATGACTCGAAGTGTACAAAAGTTTATAAAATCGTGATGAAATTGCCACTCGGGATATCCAAAAATGCTTCTCACTACTGGAAATGCCTGTTTTAGAACTCCTTTGTAAATTGTCGGGCGGTGAAAGAAATTGACGCCCAAGTCCTTCATAATTAGTAATGCGTTCCAGCACCATAAAAACACATTCATCGCTACAGAAATAATTTAGAAGATGGTCTTCCATTCAATAGACGCGAAAACAATAGTTATATAGTTATGCAATTGTTTACTTAATGCAGCGAGTCCTTAATAATTATGAAGGACTTGGGCGTCAATTTCTTTCACCCTAAATGCGCACGACAATTTACAAAGGAATTCTAAAACAAGCATTTCCAGTAGTGAGAAGCATTTTCGGATATCACGAGTGGCAACTTCATCACGATTTTATAAACTTTTGTACACTTCGCGTCATCAAAACTTAATTTTTTGAAAAGAAATGCGGATATTCTGGAGGGGCCGTCATATTCTCCAGGCCAGTTTTTTTCACGAATCCGGCTCCGACTCCGGGCATACATTTCTATACCACTAAAAATTAATAAAATGTGGACAAATGTTAAACTTTTTCCTATATTTGGGCCCATAAGCTAATCTGTTTGTTTTTCCTAACATATTCTTTAGAATATTCATTAATAATCAACTACAGAACATAAATATGAAGTAACATTCATATGTATTTGTTTTACCTTTTTTCCCGAGTACATTCTGGAAGAAACTTTTCCCCGTGCGAAAATCTTTACGCCTTTAAAATATGTGAAAATGAACGGCAATACAAATCAAAAAGCTACATGCCGTCAAAATTATAAGCAATTCATGACCAGATTTTAAAATGCCTTAATGATGACCCCAGGTTGAAATGCCATTTTTTGTGAAACTTACAAAAATACGAAACTATTTTGGTAGATTTTTTCTTCATTTGAAAGAGTATAACTTAATATGCTTTCTGAATTTTTTGTTGAAAAATATATGCGAAGTTTTTTGACAAATCGCCGACTACGAAAACCTTATCAAGGACATACAAATCTAGTCCCATATCGATCCATTTTGTAACAAGTTTTAGATTTTACTGAAACGGTGGACAGAAAAAGTCAAAATTTAAATTTTTGGTTTAAAAAACTGACGTTTTTGATCATAAAGCGGGCAAAACAAAAAAATTGAAAAATAAACTCGATCGACGAGTTTCTAGACGTTGATGTCCTTACTAGATTTTATGGAATCATCTTAAAATAAAGATTTTATCTCATCTTATGTAAAGGCTCTTCAAAATATGATACAGGAATATCAGGTTGTAAAAAAATCATAATCATAATAACCATACGTATTTCATACATATGGCAGGTTTCTGAGACAAAAAGTCTATTTTTTATGTCATATATTTGAATAAAGTAGTAACTGGATTAGATTCTTGACACTTTGGTCCACTTAATAAGAAAAACATTTCAACCTGACAACACTTCATGATCACATACCGGGCTGTCAAAGACAGTACATCTTATATTGTAAAATTTTATAAAATTCAATCACAAGAGGTACAAAATTTTTTCGCTCGGCAATTAAACGCCGTTAACATAACTAACGCTTTTTTTAAAGGAAAAATACGTGGAAGGGTATGCTAATTAAGATTGTGATATAGAATTAAAAAAAGTTAAATGTGTAAGAAATTATAGGTGTAGACATGTGATGATTTTTTGTGTAGTTTGTATTGAAGTTTATATATTTTTTGGAATAGAACTCTCGGTATCGCGACGTATCCACGGAACTATATATATGTGGTAGAAGGTAATAGTGAGTACTATATGTGTAGAAAAATGTATGGCCGCGAAAACTTGTAGAAACCTATTAATAGATAGCGTGACACTTAAACATTTGGATATTTTTAAGTATTGGGCTGGGCTGGGAGTGGGACTTTTCAATATGACACAAGTAGCCAAATTTGATAGTAATCTTATTTGAGTCATACCAAGCATTGAAATCTTTTATGTTCACGATATCTAAATTTAGTAACTGGGAGTACAAACACCTACTAAATTTAGAGTTCTTAACCTATAATATTGGCTTTTATTCCCAAGAGAATTTTTCACCCTTAGACCTTGATTTCAATTTGGTGTCACTGTGTAATCAGTAGGATATCCGAAGAGACCACAATGTCTTTCGACGGAGTCGAACATATCCTTTAATAGAAGACAAGGATGATTTCTCACAAAAGACAAGATGAAAACAAGTGAGCCAAGGCTATAGTCGGGTCGGGGCCGACTATGTGATACCCTACACCACTACCACTGTTCATAAGCTTTTTACTAATAAAATTCAAAATATTAAAATTGGGATAGCTTAGCGCCTTTGCTCTGAATGTCTTCATTAACACAGGTCAATTTTTTTGAAACGCATTTAAGTGCATCGACAGTGCAACCCAAATAAAAAATGGAAAAGTGGGATGTATGCCAACCATCAATAGGCTTCTTTCTCTGTTAGACCCCCATCAACCCCCAAAATTTCGTGAGGATTCGATCAAAATTTCGTAGTGTGATTGCACAAAAATGGAAAAAGGGATGCATTACCGACTATTGCGATATCTCTGTTGTTTGACCACCTATGACAACCTACTTCACATCGTTGTAAAGGTGATATTTTTTACTTTCCTTGCCAGGTTTTGCTTTCGATATACCTCCTACAGAAGGGAGATATTAACTTTGAAATAAAACGTTGGTCTTTTTTCCAAATATTTTTTTGTCACACTCCGACCCCTGAATAATATCCGACCATTATCGAAAATCAAAAGGTTTTTTCCTCTGTGGGACCCCCAATAACACCCAAAATTTCGTGACGATCCAATTAAAATTGCGACCTGTAGCGTGATTTCCAAAAAAGTGGAAAAATGGAATGTATTACCGACTATTGCGATATCTTCGTTATTTGGATACCTACGCCAACCTGCTTTACATCATTGTAATTATGGGACTTTTTACTTTCATTGTCAGACTTTGCTTTTGGAAGGTCCCGAACCAAAGCTGTGATATTCGTCATTATTATTAAAATCGCAAAAATGAAAAGTTGTGTTCTATTAGCGGCTTTTGCGATATCTTCGTTGTTTGACCACCTACGACAACCTACGTAACATCGTTGCAAAGGTGATATTTTCTACTTTCATTAGCAGGTTTTGCTTTTGATATACCCCTTTTAGAAGTGAAGATATTCGCTTTGAAATAAAACGTTGACTTTTTCTCCAAAAAAGGTTTTTGCCCACTCCGACCCCTGAATATTATCCGACCATCACCAAAATCAATAGGCTTCTTTCTCTGTGAATCCCCATTAGCCTCCAAAACTTCGTGACGATCCGATCAAAATTGAGATCTGTAGCGTGATTTCCAAAAAAGTGGAAAAATGGGATGTATTGCCGACTATTGTGATATCTCCGTTATGTGGCCACCTACGCCAACCTGCTTTACATCATTGTAAAGATGGGATCTTCTACTTTCATAGTCAGGCTTTGCTTTTTGAAAGTCCCCAACCAAAGCGGTGATATTCGTCATTATAATTAAAATCGCAAAAATTAAAAGTTGGGTTCTATTAGCGGCTATTGCGATATATTCGTTGTTTGATCACCTACGAGAAAATACTTTACATCATTAGAAAGGTGATATTTTCTACTTTTATTGTCAGGTTTTGCTTTTGGTATATATATGGAAAAAAAACGTTGTCTTTTTATCCACATAAGTTTTTTGCCCATTCCGACCCCTAAATATTATCCGACCATCACCAAAATCAATAGGCTTCTTCCCCTCCGGGACCCCCATCAACATCCAAAATTTCGTGACGATCCGATCAAAATTGCGACCTGTAGCGTGATTACAAGGTTTAGATGGACAGACGGACAGACGGACGGACGGACGGACTGACGGACGGACGGACGGACTGACGGACGGACACACATAGCCAGATCGACTCAGCTCGTCGAGACATTCATTTTGGTATATATAAGTATGGGTCTACGACCATTATTTCGATGCGTTACACACTTTTTGGCCAAAACCAACTTATAATACCCTCCCCACATAGTGGTGTAGGGTATAAAAACCCATAGACCTTTTAGAAGACGTAAAATGTTCAATTATAACTCGATTGTTATACAACTTTACATTTGCTTGCTAAAAATTAAAGGATCAATTGGAACAAAAAATATTTTCTACATGAATTTTGTAATCAAAATAGAGTTGAAAAAGTCTAGACTTCAAAGGATATTAAATATCCTATAAATCCTCACCTAACTACCGTTCGCTTATATGTTTTCCTATAGATTTCTTTTCAAATAAATAATGTTTTTTTAAAAAATTTGGTGTGCCGAATTTAATGTTTTATTTCTATAATGTAGAAAAAATTGCTCGGAGTCGAGTTATTTTTTTCGACTCAGACTCCGACTCCAGCAAAATTGCTCGACTCCGACTCCGAAACCCTGTATTCTACAGTGGTAAATATTCTCTAAAATGTATGGAAATGACTTATGCGTAAAATATACGACTAAAGGAGACAGTATGCTCCCAAAAATAAACTTGTTAAAAGAAAAAAGCAATCTTTGTTAGGCATTACAGCTGATTATTTAAAGAATCCTTGCCAAAGCAGGATATACGGGTGTATCCTTAATCAGGAGGGATATACTTTTACTGAATATTACTGAAAGTACTTCGTTTCAATATAGAGTGAATATGCATCGATATTCTAATACAATCATTCTGTATTCCCAAGTTTTAAAGGGGGTTTCTATTCAAATGAGCCAAATTTTTTACTTCAATTTTTGACTTTATTTTGTTTTCCTTGTATAATTCTTATACAAATTGGATTTGAATGCAAATGAATGACTAAGTTTACTCCAAACACAGCAAAATATAATAAAATTTAAAAACTGTGTATCTTGTATAATACGAAAAAATCGAGGTTGAACAAATTTTGCAGGGGTGTTCTATTCAAGTGGTTAAGTCGAATTCTCCCGCTTTCTAAGTTTTTCATGGCTGATGGACCGTTGAACCTCACCATTTAAGGAAATTTGTAAATATATCGTTTATCTTGATCGGGGGCGCAATCACCGTTGTCTCGAAAATTAATTTGCAAGCCGATGCACTCATAAGTTTAGCACATATAGCGATTATAAAACAATAGGGGCCCCAAAAGAAGTGCCTAGATTGTAGACAAATCCGTAAATTTTGTAATCTATACTTGCGTAATTTTTGCAAATATAGCATTTTTTATGTAGCCTGTTTTCGGGGGTTATCCCTGTACATTCACTGACAATTTCAAGAAAATCGGTTCAGTAGTTTTTGTAGAAAAGAAATTGAAAAAATTGGGAGTGGTCAAATTTTCTTTGCATAAAAACCTAAGTCGAGTTATGGCGAACATTTCACACAAAAAGTATCCAAACCGGTACAGCCAACTGATGCCATTACCAACGAACGACATTTGTTTTTTATTTGTAAAGAAATAGAAAAAGAAAAATGAAGAAATAGGGTTTAGGGGAAGTTCCGGCCCCCTCCGAAATTCATCAAAATTTGTAGCCCATTTTAACCGGTGGCCATCTCTGTACATTCCACGACAACTCCAGAAAAAATCGGTTCTGTAGTTTTTTTGGAAAAGATACAAATTGAAAAAAGTGGGCGTAAAAGTGGGCGTGGTAAAATTTTCTTTACATAAAAACCTAAGTCGGATTATGGCGAACATTTCACAAAAAATATCCAAATCGGTACAGCCGTTTTCAACTGATACAACATTACCAACGACGACATTTGATTTTTATTTATAAAGGTATAGCATTTTTAAAGAAATAGGGTATAGGGGAACTACCCCGCCCCTCCGAAATTCAACAAAATTTGTAGCCCATTTTAACCGGGGACCATCCCTGTACATTCCCTGACAAATTCAGAAAAACCGATTCAGTAGTTTTTGTAAAAAATATGAAAATTGAAGAAAAACAAGTAAAAAAGTATCAGTCGGCTTTGCCGACAGAGATAGAGTGAATTGAAAGGACCTTCGAACAGACCATAAACTGCACTTAAACAAAAATGGACAAATAAGGGCCATTTTCGAAGTTAAACTAAATTTGGACAAAATATTAGTAGATCCAAAGTGGTTACCCTGTTCAAGAAAGTGTATCGTGCATACCAGTTTAGTGAAATTTTTTTTTTTAAATTTTGGGAGTTGTCGACCGTTATTGCCCATCTTCGAACTGAAATTTAGTTTGGACAAAATATGACGAAGCCCAAATTTAGGACCAAATCCGTTGACAAGTTCGAGTTATATAGTGCGCTCCAGCCACTACACATGGTGTCATAGGGATTTTTACAACTTTCTGGATATTTTCTCAGAATGTATTTACTTACCCCTAAAAACACTTGTACCATTGTAAAGGGGGTCAGTGAATGGAAGTTGCTTCAACAAAAATCAAAGTGATTCGAGAGCAGGTTTTAAAGTGAACTTATTCGAAATTTGTGTAGGAGACATCCGAAAGAGTGGACAAATATAGTCCATATTCGAACCTGATCTATACCTGGCAGATATATTAGGATGTGTAAAGTATGGACTAAATCGTTCACTCCCTTCAAGAGTTGTCGTACGCACAATTTTTCCGAACATTTTTGAACTTTTGTGGAGGAGGTACCTGAAGGATTGGACCGATATGGCTTATCTTCGAACTTAAACTAAGCTTGCACAAAATATTACGAAGACCACATTTTGGACCGAATCGGCAGATACGTTCGAGAGTTATCTTGCGCTCCCACCACTACACACGGTGTCATAGGGTTTTTTGTAACTTTCAGGCGTCGTACGAGGGGCAGTGAATACAAGTTGCTACAACAAAAATCAAAGCGATTCGATAGCAGGTCCGAAATTTTGTGTGGGAGGTACCCGAAGGAGTGGACCGATTGAGTCCATATTGGAACCTCATCTAATTCGGGTAGAAATTTCACGATGTGCAAAGTATGGGTCAAATCGGTTACTTCCTTTAAGAGTTATAGTGTGCACAAATTTTCCGAACATTTCCGAATTTTTGTGGGGGAGGTACCGGAAAGAGTAGACCGACACCACCCATCTTCGAACTTAAACTAAGTTTGTACAAAATATTGCGAAAGCCAAATTTTAGGCCGAATCGGTTGATCCGTTCGAGAGTTATCGTGTGCTCCAGCCAGACAGAAGGACGGACATGGCTAAATCAACTCCAAATTGTCTGAAACACATTTCGTCTAACCATGCTTGGGGTCTAAAACCATTATTTCGTATGAAAGTGTATAAACTCTCGTTAGCATAAATGCTGAGGGTATGAAACCAAATTTTTAATTTACTCCTAGAAGCACTATATACATATATGTTCTTTACTTCTGCTGTAGAAAAATGTAAAAATAACGATATTTTTATTAAAAACTAGCAGACCCCTGTCCGCGTTGCTGGCCCATCGTAATTAGATTTATTGACAATTTGTTATGGACTTTATACTTGACAATTCAAAAGTAGGACGAGGATTTTAAATTTATCAACAGATTTTGTCTCTAACCTTTCTTCTCTCTTATGGACTTGGGCCAAATCATAACTTTGGTTTATACATATAGCGTTTTAAAGAAAGGCGTGGGTAAGGTACCCAATCTCAACATTCGTAATTTTTGCAAATATGAAATTTTGCAAATTTCGTGATTTTTATTTATATAGATATAGCATTTTTAAAGAAATAGGGTATAGGGGAAGTACATCGCCCCTTCCGCCCTTTAGTCTTTGTTGCAGGCAAAAGCCTTTCAGCCTGAAATTGGTCGGTATAGGTCCACATTTCCGTATAGCCCCCATAGAATGGTACCTCCCGTGATTCTGAAGGTTGTGACGTAAATATCCCACCGAAAGACTGACATTTGTTATTTAGTCTTCCATGGGGTTATCAAATATTCCAGAAGAGAATTGTCAGTATAGGTCCGCGGGTTCCTACATCCCCCATAGAAGCGTACCTCTTGTTTTTCGGTATTTTGTAGGTTTTACCGAAATATCGAAAATTTGGTATTTAGTCTTCTTTGAGTTTAAAAATTTTCGGCCAGAAATTTGTAGATATAGATCTCAGTTTTGATATAGCCCCCTCCTGAATTTCCATATTTTGATGGTTAGCCACATTGTTTTACCGAGCTACATTGTATTTTACTAAGGACCACGTATTTTTTGTAGTAGTTCTGCAGTATGGCTATTTTTAGCAATATTCGGATATAATCTGCCATTACTGTTCTTTTCCTGGACAACATTTTTTAGTACTGTAGAAAATTTTCTATATTCTTTAATTAATTAAATTTTTATAAAAAGTTGTAGCATATAATAATGTTTGTGAACATCAGAGGTCTCCGTAAGGATATTCAAGTACAAAAAAATCCTTCAAAAATAGCAAAAAAATTAGTGCCTGGAGGTGTTCGAATATGACTTTTGTCTTGGTTCTGAACGCAATCTACCCTTAAATGGTGTAACTAATAAACATATATGCTTGTCTCATGTTAATTATTCTTAAATATTCTCTATCCAAAGAAATAAATTCACTTGTTTCTGCTATAAGAACTATTTTAATCATTTTGAGGGGTGTTCGAATATACAGTATGCAATGTACATATGTATGTATATTGTTATGAATACTACCGAAATACATTGAGCGTACAAAATCGAAAGTTGAACATTTTCAACTTTAAATTTGTAATTATGTATGCAAGACAAACCAATAAACCATGATCGAATAAGAGGGTATTCCATCAGCTGCTAAAATTCAGAGGAAACATAAACATTTGGTTACAAACTTATCCGAAACATACACACATGGTTTAATTTTGTTGAATGTTGTAAAAAAATACAGGCCGATTTTATAGAAATAATGTGTTTTATATTTTTATTATTGAAACATAAAATTGATTTTTTTTTAATTTTCACAAAACTAATTATAATAATTATACAAAAAAACATAATGTGGGTTCTATTTTCAAGTTTATATTTTGTCAGAGCTCGAAGAATATTTTATCAAGTCTTTCGAGTCTTAACTGTGCAAATTCGATATTCTTTTTATATGCAATTTTCATTTCCTCGTCCTTGTTGCAATGTGCGATAAACACATTTAAATACTTATAAACCTCTGCAGCCGATCCTGGATCTTCAGGATTGATATATTTAGAATGTAAGAAGGCAAGTTTATCGTAAGCGTCCATACACATTTTCTTCTCTTGGAGTGTCATGTTCGGTATCAAATGGCCTGATTCCACTCTAAATGAGTTAATAATTAATTTAAAACAACTGATGGCATGATCATTCATTTCTTCACTTTCAACAGTATCGACATTTTCGTCCATCATTCGCTCTTCAAGTTGTTGTAGACGACAAATATTTAGACCCGATCCATACCAACAATCTCGAAGTATTCCAATATGGTTTATTCGATCAAGTTTTTCACAAAGTTTATCAAAATATTTGGTGCTGATTTTTAGCATTTGGATTTGTTTCCGCCTCTGATCTTCGAAATATGACATGATATTGTAAAGTCGTGCGAACTCAGACATTACACTGGCATACGTTTCGAGATCGGCGGTATGTTTATAAAATTGTTCGGACTTTTCAAGCCATTTCTTAACAAAGGAGAATACTGGTTTTGCATCCTTCAATGTGGTGCAGTAGTCAGCGGTTATTTTCTTATCGTATTTTGCCAATGGTAATTGGGAAAACAGAAACGGAATTTCGTTGTCCAACGTAATATGTTTGATGCCTGAAATGAAATAAAGGCAAAGTGTGTAAATATTGGAGCGGAATTGAACTCTCTTTCAAGATATATATGTACGTACATGCAAGACAAATTGAACAGGTAGTGGTATCGACAAATTTTATATATTTTATGTCAAAATGACCTTTATGTTGTTGGGGAAATTACAACAAACATATTTTTACAAAGGGATTTTACGCTTCATATTGGAACAGTTGGTGTGACACCACTACCTGGTCAATATACATTGGTGCATGAAAAAATAAATTTAAAATTTAAGAAATTTCCAATATACGGTTCTAAGAAACATATAACACACAAGAGTATCATTATCGTAACTGTGTAACATTGAAAAACAAATTGAACACAAATAAAATCGTGAAAACATACACCAAAAATATAATAAAAAACTATGCATTTAGTCAATTGAACTCGGAAGATACATAGCTAGTTTCACTTATTGCTTAGAACGACCATTTTGATTTCAATACATACCGGAAAGTAATTCATGATATTCTCCATTTAAACGATCTCTTGATTCTGTCAGTAGTGAAACGCCGTAATGTGCCCACTGACGGCCCAATTCGACAAATACTTTTTCAACATGAGGAGCATCATTTGACTCATTCCTAAATTCATCGGCAAAATAATTAGCAGCGGCCATGTAACGTCGGGCTTCCTTAAAATTTCTTCGTGAAATGTGGAAAAATGCGTGATTCGTTGATTGGGCTGATAAATCACAACTGATGTACGACTTGTTTTCAAACGACCACTTCATTGCCATGTAGTCATACTTGACTGACATAACAACTATTCCCAAACCGTTATATACGTGTGCCAAGAGTTCCATTATTTCTTTATAGAGTCTATCTTCTTGAGTAATACCTTTGCGATTGGCACCTAGTTGTGATTTCTTGTGTTCTTTGTAGGCCTTCTCAGCATCCGTAAGGTAATAAAGAGCCTTCTTTTTATCATCGGTAATAGCGCCAATATTAAACAAAGCTCCCATATATGCTGATCTAGCTTTTGTTTGGATGTCGTGCGTTTTAAACAATTCTAAGCACTCCTTAAAGTAACTCTCTGCCAAATTTTTATCGCCATTATTTACATATAAACATCCAATGTCATGATAAATATGAGCCAAAATACTTTGAATTGCCAGATTTTCGCCACCTTTGGATGCTAAAAACTCTTTAAAATCATCCTTTAATTGCAGGAACAGTTTCACAGCAATGGGATTGTTTTCATTGGGTTTATTCCTTGGCATCGCTAGCTCTTTAAGTTTATTGTAACGTACTATTAATAACATTTGATCCATTTTACGTGGTAAATATTTCCTATTTTTTTAAGATGTGACTTTTACTAAATGATACCGACTGTTGTCAATGCGACGACGATTGAAACTGATCTGATTGTTTGCAGTCAGGAAAGCAAAGATACACAATTTCTTGTGAAGCAATGTTAAGCCAGCCTGTGGATGTTGCCATACTGAGTGCAGGTAGCGACATCATTAGTTGTGTTCCCTTACATCTTGTTGATATTTTTGCTTGCCATAGGAATTCTTGCATGAATCCTCCAAATAGGCACGCCTATCATTTAAGCAGAAAATTAAAAAAAAAAAAAACGAAATATAAAACGATATATAAAAACGAAATACTGTCTGCCTCGCAAGAAACGGTTGTGAGTCCACTTTTAGTAACTTTTTAGAGTAAAGAAACAACATTCTACCGCTTTCTGTATAAAATATATTTTGGAATGGTAAAATTATTATGCTTCTTTTATTCATTATGCTTCAATATACATTATTTGCCTGAACAAATCTATTCCCGTTACGGAGATAATTAGATGTGTTTGATCTTACGACTTTTTAGACCCACATTGTAGTAAGGGGTCTTCGTGCATTTGTATGTAACATGCAAAAGTATACGAGATAGACCCACAGTTCCTTTTAGAATCACTTTTTGAGTCGAGTACAGGTCGCATTGAAAGTCCGATTCAGCTGAAAATTAGGGAATATCAATTTTTAGTCTTAGGAAGAACGCTAAATCTTTTGGTGAAAATCGGTTCAGATTTGGATAGAGCTCCCATAAAATATATGTTCGCATCATTTGAGGTATTAGGTGCACCAAACACGCAAATTCTGTCCAATTTTAATGAAATTTGGAATGTAAATTTAGATAAAATTAGGAAAATGTTACCGAATTCCGACTAGAAATAAATTTGATAAAATATAATTATATGGGGTTAGATTTTGGTATGCCTCCCATATTTGTATACTTTCGCTGGTTTTATGTATTTAGTGCACCAACCTCGCTATGTATGTCCAAGTTTGATGAAATTTAAAATGTGTGACGGAATTTGGGCTAGAAATAAGTTCACCAATTATTTTAAAAAAAGATTCAGATTCGGATTTTATGTATTTGATGCACCAAACACAAAATTGGACAGACAATTTGATGAAACTTGGAAAATGTAACGCAATTTGGTTTAGAAAAATGTCTCCAAATTATATTGAAAACGTGGTGGTGTAGGGTGTCATACCGTCGGCCCCGCCCGACTTGTATCCTTTCTTTAGTGGTTTCCATTTGTAATTTTATTATATTTTGCAGAAAATATAGAGATAAGTTAATTTCCTAAATAATGTTCGGACACAAGCTAAATTTCTTTGCGATTACGGAAATACTATCGACAACCACAAAGTTTGCATTTTTGTGGACACCCACCTATTAGAGCTGGCAAACCATCGATATTCCCAACATTAGATATTTTCGATATAATAGTTTAAAATATCGATTGCTATCGATATTATCGTTAAGTTGTCATCGCCATTAATTTGGAGATGAAAAAGGGCGGAAATGTCAATGATTTTCTTGAAATTATGCGAAAATAGTTCACAGAAATGTAAAGGAGAATAAACAACTGCTTTTATTTTATAAAAAAATGTGAAAAATACATTTTATTTTACCGAAAAATGTGTACGTGTGACTACGGGCTTATTTTCTTACACACATATAACCGAAAAGCAGCGAAATTTCTATTTATTTCAATGGATTTCAGGTTAGGGGTTTTTACTCCTATAATATCGATAGGCAAAACTATCTATCGATATTTAATTTTTAAAAAACAATCGATTTTATCGATAGTGCCATCGATTTTTTGCCAGCTCTACCACCTATACATAATTTTCAGCAATTTAAGGGGCGAGATGTCATCTTTCCTAACACTGTGCAACAAAATTCAATTTTTATACCCTACACCACTATGTGGAGAGGGTATTATAAGTTGGTTTTGGCCAAAAAGTTTGTAACGCATCGAAATAATGGTCGTAGACCCATACTTATATATATCAAAATGAATGTCTCGACGAGCTGAGTCGATCTGGCTATGTGTGTCCGTCCGTCCGTCCGTCCGTCCGTCCGTCTGTCCGTCTGTCCATCTAAACCTTGTAATCACGCTACAGGCCGCAATTATGATCGGATCGTCACGAAATTTTGGATGTTGATGGGGGTCCCGGAGGGGAAGAAGCCTATTGATTTTGGTGATGGTCGGATAATATTTAGGGGTCGGAAAGGGCAAAAAACTTAGGTGGATAAAAAGACAACACTTTTTTCCAAAGCCAATATCTCAGCTTCTATATGGGGTATACCAAAAGCAAAACCTGGCAATGAAAGCAGAAAATATCACCTTTCTAATGATGTAAAGTAGGTGCTCGTAGGTGATCAAACAACGAAGATATCGCAATAGTAGCAAATAAAACCCCAATTTTCATTTTTGCGATTTTAATTATATTGACAAATATCACAGCTTTGGTTGAACATTTTTCAAAAGCAAAGCCTGACTATGAAAGTTGAAGATCCCGTCTTTACAATGATGCAAACTAGGTCGGCGTAGGTAACCAAATAACGGAGATATAGCAATAGTCGGTAATACATCCCATTTTTCTATTTTTTGGAAATCACGCTACAGGTCGCAATATTGATCGGATCGTCACGAAAATTTCAAGGTTAATGGGGGTCTCACAGATGAAGAAGCATATTGAATTTGGTGATGGTCGGATAATATTTAGGGGGCGGAATGGGCAAACACTTATTTGGAGAAAAGTCAACATTTTATTTCAAAGCCAATATCTCTGTTTCTTTAAGAGGTATATCAAAAGCAAAACCTGGAAAGGAAAGTAGAAAATATCACCTTTACAACGGTGTAAAGCAGGTTGTCGTAGGTGGTCAAATAGCAAAGATATGGCAATAGCCGATAATGCATCCCATTTTCCGATTTTTTGTAATCACGCTACAGGTCGCAATTTTGATCGGATTGTCACGAAATTTTGGGGGTTAATGGGGGTCCCAAAAAGAAAGAAGCCTATTGATTTTTATGATGGTCGGATAATATTCAGGGGTCGGAATGGGCAAACACTTATTTGGAGAAAGGTCAACGTTTTATTTCAAAGCCAATATCTCTGTTTATTTAAGAGGTATATCAAAAGCAAAATCTGGCAAGGAAAGTAGAAAATATCACCTTTACGGCGATGTAAATTAGGTTGTCATAGGTGGTCAAATAGCAGAGATATGGCAATAGTCGATAATGCATCCGATTTCCGATTTTTTTGTAATCACGCCACAGGTCGCAATTTTGATCGGATCGTCACGAAGGTTTAGGGGTTAATGGGGGTCCCACAGAGGAAGAAGCCTACTGATTTTAATGATGGTCGGATAATATTCAGGGGTCGGAATGGGCAAACACTTATTTTGAGAAAGGTCAACGTTTTATTTCAAAGCCAATATCTCTGTTTCTTTAAGAGGTATATCAAAAGCAAAATCTGGCAAGGAAAGTAGAAAATATCACCTTTACGGCGATGTAAATTAGGTTGTCATAGGTGGTCAAATAGCAGAGATGTGGCAATAGTCGATAATGCATCCGATTTCCGATTTTTTTGTAATCACGCCACAGGTCGCAATTTTAATCGGATCGTCACGAATTTTTTGGGAGTTGATGCGGGTCCCACATAGGAAGAAGCCTATTGATTTTGGTGATAGCCGGATAATATTTAGGGGTCGGAATGGGGAAAAACTCATTTGGAGACAAATTTAAAGTTTTATTCTTTGTGAATATATTGGCTTCTAGTAGGGGTATTCCAACGACAAAGCCTGTCAATGGAAGAAGAAAATATTACCTTTACATTGGTGAAAAACAGGTTGGCGAAGGTGGTCAAACAAGGGAGATACCACAATAGTCGGTAATGCATCCAATTCTTCCATTTTTTTGCAATCAAGCTACAGGTCGTAATTTTGATAGGATGGTCACGAAATTTTGGTTGCTTATGGGGGTCCCAGAGACAAAGAGGCATATTGTTTTTGGTGGTAGTCGGTTTATATTCCCTAAAAGAAATGTTTACCAGTGAAAAGCTTATGCACAGGGGTAGTGGTGTAGGGTATCACATGGTCGGCCCCGTCCCGACTATAGCCTTTGCTCACTTGTTTTGATATATATAAGTATGGGTCTACGACCATTATTTCGATGCGTTACAAACTTTTTGGCCAAAACCAACTTATAATACCCTCTCCACATAGTGGTGTAGGGTATAAAAAGGTCCGGAATGAGTAAGTAAGACTTTAAAGCCATTTTTGACGGATTTGACGATATGTATATCGTCCTTCATTTTGATAATTTTTGGGGCCAAAATAGAAAAATTACATGTTGACGATTTTTGTGTTCCAACATGATGATTTTCACATAAGACAAAATTTCATCAAACGGAATATAATAGCGGCGTTTTGATCAATTTTTCAAAGATGCTTTCTGATCGCGGAGAACAAAAACTATTAATTTATGTCTGAATATTTTAGAGTCCTTAGAACATATACTCCCTGATTACATTGTAATAAGTAGTCTGCTGGATCAAAAGGTGGATCTATGAAGTAATTATTTGCAAGGAGATGTCCACATACATTTCATAAAATTGATTTTGACTATTAAATCCTTAAAATACACGGTGCGCCTGAACCAACTTTAAACCAACACCTGTGAAGTTGGAAAAATCAAAAAAACAAAAAAATCGCCGGAGGGATTTTAAAATAAATCACGGTCAAAGTTCATATTTTTAGGTTTATTTTAGGTTTTTGCTATTTTGCTAGGAAACCACAAGTCTTATCGAAATAGGACTAAAGAAAATATTGTAGCTGTGAAAATTATCTAGAGGATTGATATTTGTGATTTGTTCCTAGGTTTTACCATTTTTGAGATATAGAAGTTCAGGTCACATTTTTAGTGTTTTTTGTTAGGTTTTCACGATTTTGCTTGAAAACGGTAAGCCTTATCGAAATGAGCCTGGAGAAAATCTTATAGCTGTGAAAATTCTCTACAAGAATATTTTCTGTATTTTTTTTCCTAGGTTGTACCATTTTTGAGATATATAAGTTCAAGTTGCGAAATTGGAGTCATGACATTGTCCCAATTTGAACTTCTATATCTCAAAAATGGTAAAATCTACGAAATATAGAGGACAATCTTGTAGAGAATTTTCACTGCTACAAAATTTTCTTGAGTTTCATTTTGATAGGAAAAACTAAAAACAAACAAAAATGTGAACTTTGATTGCGATTTATTTAAAAAGCTTTCCGGCGATTTTTTTTTGTTTTTTGATTTTACTTATCTATGAACATTGCAGTTTAAGAATCCGCAAAAACTTCCCAGGTGTAACCACCTTCCATTTAAAGTTGGTTCATTAGGGTTATGATTTCGTTGACATTTTTTCTCAAAAATGATTTCCAATAGCGAGAATGAATGAACTATTTATTTCTATTAATAAATAACACAAACAAAAATAATGTTTATTCCATTGAAATATTGAAAAACTTCCGCACAATCCACTTTGAAAAAAAAAAAAAGATTTTTGTGAAAAATACTCGTAAGAGCTTAGTACTTTCCATATTAAGTCAATACAACTCGCGGTGAAGGGTATAAAAAAAATTCGACACGGCCGAAATTAACGCCGTTCTTACTTGTTTTGCAACTAGTTGTCCGTATTACGACTGCACAAGTACATACTTCCATAAAAACCATGCCGGTACGAACTATGAGTTCGATAGCTTACGAATTGAGTATCCAATTTGCCCAAAACTTCGTAAAGTACAGTACACATTGTCAGTTTTGAATGACGATTTTTTGCAATTATCGATAACTGTCCAACTGTCCATCAACCACAAAATATTTTGTGGTTGCATGATGAATGACAAAAATGAACGGTCACACTAGCAAGCAACAACAAAGCTGTCATTCAAAACTGACAATGTGTACCCAGCTTAAGATTGATTCCAAACGTACATATATCGGACAACGTCTTCGGATACCTCTTTCAGAAGAGTTTGAAATGTTTAGTTTAGTGCAGTTTAAGGTCTGTTCGAGAATCATTTAAAAATTTTACCGTGGTCCTGTTAAAAGCGATATGTGTAATGTTTTTCGTGAGCAAGTCCATGCTTGCTCACCTAATGATACAAAAGCTCTAAAAATCTAACGGTAACCAACTAAAATGGCTAGTGGGACATCCACGGAGAGGTCAATTTTTACTTGAGAAGAAAAAAGAGCCAATATAAATCCAGGACTTTGCCACATTAAGGCCGGTCAGTACCGTTGCAATGTACCTTTCATCGCCTACGTCCCCCAAAACTAGTGCATCTACATGGTACCCATAACTCAAAATGGTCATTGTCGGTATACGTTATGCATAAAGTTTATCAATTCACTCTCCTTAGAAAATAGTTTATCTCTAGAATGAAATATGTACACAGAAATTAAAAGCACTGCGTTTTATAAAAGCATTTTTATTAGTATAAAAATCGATGTATAAACATGTATGTCATTCATCAGTTTTGTGCTTATTACCCATGCTTAGGATCTTTCGATTTCACCGAAACACTCTGAACAGAGCCAATGGAACAACGTACACTCAAAGCGTAGTTGGGTCGACGTTTAGTACATTCCTTTTGTACTCTCACCGCCAATGTTCTTATGGGTATTGCTGTTATGGCATCCAAGAGATTAGCTTTGGCATATTCCACAACCTTTTCCACGAGACCTTCAATATTTATACAGCGGGCATCGAAAAATGTTTCCTTTTCTAAATTATCTGCAATGAAACGTACCGTGTCATCGCTTTGAAATTCTTCCAGAGGTAAAATTTCTATCAATTCTTTGAACATGTGGACCAGCACGAATTGCGTCTTATTCAATGTGCCGGCTGTGCTGGCTGCTTGATTGAGTGCTTCTCGGGCATTATCAAATATTCCCGATACCACATCTTCAGTATTAACATCGGATCGTTCATAATCAAAAACTGCCAACACGTCGTTGAACATTTTCTCCAAGTGGTCTCGTGTTAAAACAACCAAATATTTCTTGGGAATAATTTCTTGTAGATTTTCAATAATACAATTCATTATCTCTTCTGTAATGGTACCTTCGAAATTATAAGCAGCTTGGCCTAAGTAACGGGTAACCTTATACGCATAACGTCTGATATTTTCTCGTGAAGTCATCTTGCCAAAATGTTGAAGGAAAAGTTTCTGCACCACCTTTTGGCAGCGATCCATTATGAAATCATCAGGAATCAAGCGTCTAGTTTGATAGTCAGCAGTTTGTAATATATCGGGACAAATACGTGGTTCATCTGTGGGTATCATTTCTTGATGAGCCGCTATACCATGTTCATCCGTTTCGCCATCTATTTGTAATGGTTTGGCTTTCATGCGTAATGTACATATTTCCCGTTCCAAAAACTGAAGGGAGAAGAACAGTATAAAGGATATTTTGAGAATTAATCATTTGTTAATTTACTTGCCTTAATTTGCTCTTTTTGTTCTCTCTCAATGGCTGAAAGTTTTTCAATATCTTTGTCCACACTTAAGTTGGGAGGTTTCGACCATTTCTGATAGTTTTTCTCTTGCAACAAAATTAGCCGTTCCAGATAGGTTTTCTCTTCCGTTAAAATGGCCAGAATATTCAATTTGTCACAATGTAACTGAGTTTCTTTTATAAGTTCTTCTTGGGCAAGCGCTAATTCGGACTAAAAGGTAAACAAAACAAGATAATTTACTTAACGTAGATACTGGTATTTAGTTGTTAAGTTGTTGATAAGGTAGGTGATAATAGACACCATATAGGCTCAAATATGACAAAATCCTGGATTTATTTTGATACCATGGGGAGCTAACTTAAATGCACGCAAAAGGCAGTGATCTAATCAGTGTTACTTAAAAATATCAATTGTAAGTTGTTCTGAATTTGAATTTTCTGTCCAAAATCGTCATTTTTAAAGCACTTAAACTTCAGTTTTTCCTCGAAGGAGTGGACCAATATAGTCCATATTCAGGTCTGGAAGGGATAACACGATGTGCAAAGTTTGGACCAAATCGATTGTTCTCTTCGGAAGTTATCGTTCACCCCACTTTACAGAAAAAAATTGATGTTTTGTGGGGGAGGTACCCAAAAGAAGTTGACAGATATTGTCCATCTTCGAACTTAAACTAAGTTGGTGCAAAATATTACGAAGTGCAAAATTTGGTTTGAATAGGTTGATCTGTTCGAGAGTTATTGTGCGCTCCAGCCAGACAGACAGACAGGGCTAAATCGACTCCAAATTATCTGTAACTAATTTCGTCCAAACATACTTGGGGACTAAAACCATGACTTTGATGATGTACATTTTTGGTCGTGTCAAAGCCTAAAGGCTTAGAGTATAAAAAAGAGTGGTTTCATTAGGTTTTCGTATGTGACGGTGCCACCGTGGTGGGTTCGATTCCCTGGCCTGACAACATCACATTTTCAACAGTGGCAAAATACCCCTCAGTAATGTTGGTGACATTTCCTGAGTATTTAAGGTGTTATCCCTAGTTGAGCTGGTCATAAAAACTCAATTTTCATTTTTCGAATCTTCATTAATTTTGGTGCTCGTTTAAAGAACCTAATAATCTAGTCTTTAAGCGAGACAGAATTTTCAAAGGAGTCATCTATCTATTCCTGGTCCATACGGAGCTCTTCGGCCGACGATTCTTCTAAAATAGAAATTGGGTGTTGCCTTCGCAACATTCTTCCTTCGCGAGTGCACGTCTCTCTGCCAGCTCAAATAAAATAACAATGATTTTTTACCTTTGTTAAAAAGACCAATCGCAATGTAAGCTGATGAATGAAACGAGTGCTCCACTTAAAAGTGTTTTGGGGAAAATTTTCAAATAAGTTGATTGAAGCTTTCGTTGCTATTTTGTTTAAAACCGCCGACGCATCTTTTGAGTAAAGACTCTTTACTTAGATCGTTGTATATAGGTCTAATAGCATCCAAAACATTTGATGGAAGTTGTCTGTAATCGTGTATGAAAGCCTCTTTTCTTGCCCAAGCCCGTTGATATGAACACCACGAGTCTTCACCGGTTGGATATTTCTCGTGATGTGGATTTGTATCGCTTTAACTGTAATGATCAAATGTCGCCCATATTGTCTCATGCATATCGTGTATTGAATTCGAATGGCGTCGAATTGCAAGTCCATAGTAGACAGTGAGCTTGTCAATAAATGTTCCTGTCAACATTCCTTTGCCTCCAAGATTTTTGTTACTTTTTACTAAACTTCGAAGGCGGGACCCCATACGCTTTTGGACGTACCCGATCAATTCCTTCTTTATGACTTCTACCTCGCCATATTGATTAGAATTTAATAGGCCAGTGTCCCACGGGAGTTGCCAATCTTCTACTGGGCGCGTCTTCCCGGGTGGCGGATGGGAAGGGGGTTTTCTGAGATATGCGGGGTCAGCAACGCCCGAGGGAAACTGAAGGTGTTTCTGGCTCTACATATCTCAGAGACCCTGGGGGTTTGTTTTCTTTCAAACCCCCCGTGGACCAAAATTGGATCGGGGTAGTTCCCTTAAATTAATCAACTAAGATGGGTAAAAGACATAAAAGGAGTAAAGTTACGGTGCAGGGAGTTAATAACCCAGTACCGGCGGTAAGCGTTGGTGACATCACAAGCCACGTGCCGTCGAGATCAAGCGATTGTGATCCGGCTGTCTCAGGTGTGGATGCCTTGGCACCTACAGCCGTAACTGCTACAAGTGCAGAAAATACAACCCGAACTATTGTTGACGAACCGGATTTTCAAAAGGATAATGGTTTAGCCAAAACTGGTGTTAATCAGTCCACGGCTGACAGGACTGGAGTTTTGGGCGGGGACGACCTACACCTCAAAGTGATTGGAGACAGTCTTGAGAGACAGAGTAGGGAACTCCTTGACCAACTGGAGAGACTTTTCCCGACCATACCACCAGAGGACATGCTAAACAATCTCACCCTCACTGACGATGAACTGGACATTACGGTGATCCCAGCTGAGTCAACAAGGAGGTCTGACGATGACATGTCCACTGACGGTGATGTGGTCGAAGAGGTTGTGAACCTTGGTTCGCAATCACAGACAAGTCGAAACCAGTCTGGTCCTGTATCGGCACTAGCCGATACTAAGCTTCGTAGGCAGATTGCCACGGAGTCAATGGATGTTGATGGAGAATAAAAAGAGGATCCATCAACAGCCACTGACTCTAAGTCGATGACCGTCGAGGGGGAATTAACGGAAACTCCAACAATTGCCATTGACTCTGAGTCTCCGGCCTGCGTTGGGGAATCCAAGAAAACCTCATCGACGGACACCGACGCAGTCGCAATCTCCGCCAAAGAGGCTTCAGATACGAGGCACTATAAACGTGCGGCTTCGTATCTGCGCAAGTTTGTGGGAAGGGACGCGAGCTCGCATACTAAGAGGGAGATTATGTTCATCAAGAGCAAGCTCAAGTACATCAGGAAGTTCGAAAGAATTTATCCAGATGCACCCAGCTGCTTTTGGCAGCAAGGTGGAACCTAAAGCTGTTCCGAAGCCGAACCCGAGCCAGAAAGGACTGGAAAAGGACACCAAATGATTCTCGTATGAGTAGTCAACTGGAGAAGGTGACTGTCCCAAATCCGGATCCTACCCCAACTGACGAGGGTAAAGCGGACGAACAGAAGGTGTCTAAGACCTGCGCAAGCCACTCGGCAGTAACGACGGGTGGATCGACTTCGGAGAAGACGAACAAGTCCTCGCAGTCAAAGACTGTGAAGCGGGTTCGCTCTTCAGAAGGCCCACAGCCTTCGCCAAAGAAGACGATGATCTCACGGCGGACTCCTATGCTGGTGTCCTTGCTCACAAAGCCAAGGGAAGTAGCACCAGTACTGAGAAGGCGTCCACCTCCTCAGGAAAAGCTGCTACCAAGGCACGTGATCGAGGACGTAGGAAACCCTACGCCAAAACGGCCACGGTGGCAAACGATGACGAGCTCCTAGTTGCAATCATCGACCGAGCTGACCCCATCGGGAAAATCAGCGAAAGTCACTGGTTGCTCTTCGAGACTCGGCTTCGTTTAGCCATTGTGTCCACTGAGGCGAACCAGGGTGACCGCCAGTTTGGTGGCGCCTTCCTTCATAAGGGAGTTAAAGTCATTAAATGTCTCAACAGGAGCTCGCAAGAGTACCTTAAGAAGACCGTTAATGGCTTTGATGAACTTTGGGAGGGGGCAAAAATTGCTGCGGTGTCTATAACGGAGATTCCGTCTAGGAAGGTATTCCCAGCATGGGTTCCCCCACCTATCGTGGATAAGGAACTTCTGCTGAGGATGCTGGAGCTCCAGAACCAAGGTCTCCTTACTAAGGACTGGACTGTAATGAGTCTAACCCCTTGTAAGGAGAATGGAGGGACGGATGTCAAGATGGCGATAGACTCCTCAGGAGAGGAGTACCTTAAGGTTCGTGAGGGAAAACTGAACTTTGGTTCAGGATGGGTTCGGTTCCGACTGATTCCACCTCGCGAAAATCAGTAGGAGCAGGTAGGCGGCAGGTGCTACGCATTTTGCAGATTAATCTGCATCATTGTAAAGCAGCTGCCGCCGAACTACTCCTGTCCCTCACGAACTCAGAGGTAGACATTGTTCTAGTCCAGGAACCTTATATATACAAAAATAAGGTCTCTGGACTGAACAATGCCGAAGGGGACAAGGTGAGGACCTGTGTGGTAGGTAGGAAGAACCTCAATCTAATCTTTCTATCTAATTATAGTAATGGATCTAATTATAGTAATGTGTGTGGAGAACGGCAGAGAGAAGGCCACTCTCCTGTCCTCAATCTACATGCCATATGAGGACCCTGATCCACCAAATCAGGGGGTACACAGGCTGCTAAAGGAGAACCTGGGCGTTTGTAACGTAATCCTTGGATGTGACTCCAACGCCACCATTTTCACTGGGGCAGCAAAGATACAAACACTAGAGGTGAGTCGATGTTCAACTTTATATTATCTTACAATCTAAGAATATGTAATAAAGGAAACGACCCTACCTTTAAAATTAGAGACGGTGCGACTGGAGAACGGCAGAGAGAAGGCCACTCTCCTGTCCTCAATCTACATGCCATATGAGGACCCTGATCCACCAAATCAGGGGGTACACAGGCTGCTAAAGGAGAACCTGGGCGTTTGTAACGTAATCCTTGGATGTGACGCCAACGCCCACCATTTTCACTCGGGCAGCAAAGATACAAACACTAGAGGTGAGTCGATTTTCAACTTTATATTATCTTACAATCTAAGGGCCATTATTACATCCTTTCTTTTACTATTGGATAGATTTGAAAACGCAAAAAAAAACAATTTGGATGCATTAAAAGTGTAATTTTCACACTAAACGTTAATACAAAGAAGGTCCTCCTTCAATTTTAATCATTACTTTCAACTTTAAGTTAGCCGAAACGCTATAAATCTGTACGCAAAATCCAAACTATAACAAAAGAAGAGTTGTAATAAAGAAGGTAAGAATATGTAATAAAGGAAACGACCCTACCTTTAAAATTAGAGACAGGGAGGAGGTCATTGATCTAACCCTGTCAAATTTAGATGATTCTGTCGTCAAGAACTGGAGGGTATCGAACAAATGTTCCTTTTCGGATCATATGAGGATATACTTTGAAATCTCTTTCGACGGAGTCCGCCAAAATCCTTATAGGAACCCGAGAAGGACGGACTGGGGCAGGTTCACTGATCTGACGAACCATCAACTGTCACTCTCCGGAAGGATAGAAACAGTTGCTGAGCTTAACAGTAAGGTGTCCAACCTTACAGAAATCCTTCTTCGCTGCCATAAGGATGCCTGTCCATTAACTTATCCCGGGAAGAAATCCCAACCGGTGTGGTGGAACAAGGACCTTGGCGAACTGCGGAAAAACACCAAAAAGCTGTACAACAGGGCGAACTCGACGAAACTTGACAGTGACTGGGAATTGTATAAAGCGAGTTTCACCAAATACAAGAGTGAAATCAAGCGCGCCAAAAAGAAGTCATGGGTTTGTTTCTGTGAGTCTGTAGAAGGGGTAAATGACGCTGCCAGATTCCGTAAGATACTCGCGAAATCCATTGGTAGTGTCAAAAAACCGGACGGCACGTGGACAGACTCAGGTCTTGAGACTCTAAACCTTCTAGCTGAGACCCACTTCCCTGACTGCACGGACGCCAGTAACCTTCACATTGAATGTGAAAACTTCCAATTCCAAGAGTCTGTGGACGAGAGCCTCATTGATAAGGTTGTAAGCAGAAACAAAATAAAGTGGGCAGTAAGTACATTCAAACCCTATAAGTCGCCTGGTCCAGATGGAGTAATTCCTGCGATGCTTCATTTTGCCGCACCGCAGATATACCAAATTCTGGAGGAGATTTTTAGGGTCTGTTTGTTTCTTTCCTGCGTACCAGATCTGTGGAAAGAGGTAAAGGTAACTTATATCCCCAAGGCGGGGAAAGCCAGTCACTCTGCACCGAAAGACTACAGACCTATTAGCTTATCCTCCTTTCTCCTCAAGACACTCGAACGACTGATCGATCTGGAGATTAGGAGCTTTGTAGACACTGTCTCGCTGAGCAACTCGCAGCATGCCTACATGAAAGGTAAATCTGTCGAAACTGCTCTTCATGAGGTCGTGGGTTTCATTGAGAGAAACATGGAGAATTCAAACTTTACCTTGGCGGCTTTCCTGGATATAGAAGGAGCCTTCAACAACGTATAACTTGAATCCATTCATCTCTCGCTTAGAGCGGTCAACACCCCGGAAACCCTGATCTGCTGGATAAAGAGAATGCTGGAGAGCAGGATCATTAATTCCAGCATTGGGGAGTTGACAACAAGGAAGACAGTAACTAGAGGTACTCCCCAGGGAGGTGTACTCTCACCGCTGCTGTGGCTACTTGTGATAAACAATATTTTGGCGGAATTCGACAATCAGGGTATCAAGGTTGTCGCATACGCGGATGATGTAGTTCTACTAATAGCTGGCAAATTCTTGTCCACAATTTCGGAGCTTATGCAAAGAGCCTTATCAAAGCTTTCCCGTTGGGCCACCACAAATGGCCTTGGTGTAAATCCAACGAAAACAGAACTGGTATTGTTCACCAGAAAGCGTAAGCTCGGCGACTTCATGCCACCAACATTGGATGGAGTGCAGTTACATCTATCTCCTGAGGCCAAATACCTAGGTACAATCCTGGATTCTCAATTGAGATGGAAAAGGAACGTCGAGGAACGGACGAAGAGAGTTATGATCGCACTCTATTCATATAAGAATTCGATTGGGAAAAGTTGGGGGTTAAATCCAGCTATTATACACTGATTGTATAATACTGTGGTGAGAATCATCCTATCCTATGGATGTCTTGTCTGGTGGCATGCGCTTCTACATAAATCGAACTCTGGCAACATAGACAAGGTGCAAAGGGCAGCCTCGATCCTGATAACTGGAGCTTTTAGAAGTACACCACAAGCAGCTCTGAACGCGATGCTAAACCTCTTGCCCACGAGACTTAGCATCAAAGGTCAAGCAGCACGTAGTGCCCTAAGGCTACATGAATTGAATCGTTGGCGTGACAGCACCTATGGTCATGCATGCATTCTTCGGGAGCTAGGGCCAAACCTTAGCTTAAATCAGCAGGGGAAATTCAGCAACTACTTATCACCAATCCATAGATTTGATGATTTTGAGGTCGTTATCCCTAGTAGAGATGACTGGATCCGTAGTAACCCTCCTCTGGACGGTCTGGCTTTCTATACAGACGGTTCCAAGATGGAAGAAGGTACCGGAGCTGGCGTCTACTGCGAGAAGCTTTGCCTCGAATACTCATATAGGTTGAACAGCGACTGTAGTGTTTTCCAAGCAGAAATCTTCGCGATCAAAATGGCTCTTAAAGCCATCAAATCCCCCAATATCAAGTCTGAGGCCGTTCTTGAGTGTAGAACTGCTTTGGCGAACCTCACTAACGCTGTCCGACTCTGCTGGGTACCGGGACACTGTGACATTGTGGGAAACGAGAAGGCAGATGAACTGGCAAGACATGGATCTCAATCAACAAGTCAAGCTATCACTGATTCTATCAAACCACCCATATGTCACGTTTTTCGGAAGGTGGAGACGTTCTTTGAAGAACAAGCCAAGGAACTATGGCATAATGAACCAAGGTGCAACGTGTCAAGGGCCATTTGGCCGAATCCTTCAACAAAGAGAACAACTTCACTTTTAAGTTTGAGTAAATCAGAAATCAGGGTATTGACGGGAGTCATTACCGGCCATTGCAACATCCGAGCTTTTATCGGCAAATGGCAGGATGATGGCGTGGACTATTGCAGGCTCTGTGAAGATGAGGAGGAAACGGAGACGATCGAGCATATTTTATGTCGTTGCCCGATGGAACCAACACTCATAAACAACATCATCAAAAATCTGAATTGGCTGGGACGGCGCGACCCATAAGCGTAACTACTTCTCTGACAGTTTTTTCCACCATCGCCAAATAAACCACCCTCTCCTTCGAACCTCACTAACGCTGTCCGACTCTGCTGGGTACCGGGACACTGTGACATTGTGGGAAACGAGAAGGCAGATGAACTGGCAAGACATGGATCTCAATCAACAAGTCAAGCTATCACTGATTCTATCAAACCACCCATATGTCACGTTTTTCGGAAGGTGGCGACGTTCTTTGAAGAACAAGCCAAGGAACTATGGCATAATGAACCAAGGTGCAACGTGTCAAGGGCCATTTGGCCGAATCCTTCAACAAAGAGAACAACTTCACTTTTAAGTTTGAGTAAATCAGAAATCAGGGTATTGACGGGAGTCATTACCGGCCATTGCAACATCCGAGCTTTTATCGGCAAATGACAGGATGATGGCGTGGACTATTGCAGGCTCTGTGAAGATGAGGAGGAAACGGAGACGATCGAGCATATTTTATGTCGTTGCCCGATGGAACCAACAATCATAAACAACATCATCAAAAATCTGAATTGGCTGGGACGGCGCGACCCATAAGCGTAACTACTTCTCTGACAGTTTTTTCCACCATCGCCAAATAAACCACCCTCTCCTTCTTTATTATATCTTCATTCTTTCTTATTAATAATTCATTTATTACTACTTTCCAAACCACACCCCTTTTTTCTTTATTCTTCTCTCTTTTCTCTTCTCTTTTCAGGTAATTCTGAACCTCTTTTTTCTTTATGGATGATCACAATGGACCGAAAGGTCTCCGAGTGGCGTAGTCAATATATATATATATATTGACTACACATCCCCAAACCTAACCTAACCTAATAGGCCAGTGTACGTCTTCGAGTCTCATTCATAGGTTTCAATTCTTTTCAGGGAATTCCCAACAGGTTGCCATTGTGAGGTACATTAAAATTATGCAAAAATAAGTGGTATAATAAACCAATAAAGTACGCATAAACATACAAACCACTACTGGTTCTCCACTTTGAAAGTAAATTAGTAAATTATGTACCAAATGGAAGCAAGCCATAGAGAATGAGTTGCTAGCTCATCATCAAAAGAATACATGGACAATGCTGGATCTTCCGCCTGGATATAATATATAATAATAATGGTTCCACAAACATCCCTGAAGGGACAAGGGAGACTTCTCTCATATCAATGAGTGCACCTCGATTCATATTAGCTCAATGATATGGGACCTACTGTTTATCGCCGAGTCCGAACGGCGTGCCCTAAGACACCACTTTGTAGAGAAGTTTTACATTTCTGAAATACTCAGGAAATGTCGCCAACATCACTGAGGAGTATTTTGCCACATCAAAAATTTGTCCATCTAATCTATTTGAAGTAGCTCAGAAATGTGAAGAATATGCATGTTGTGGTGGAGTGTTGGGAAAACACTTGGATAAAAATAATTTGCTTTAAATTGCCTCAACAAACATATTCTTCTTTGAAAAAGTCCATACTTCCTGAGAAAATAGCCTAAAAGCTATAAACAAACCTTGTGGTGCCATGCGTAGTGGAGCTGGGGCGCACGATCACCCTCAAACGGATCAGTCGATTCAGCTCACAATTTGACATTCGTAATATTTTATGCAAAATTAGTTTAAGTTTGAAGATGAGCCATATCGGTTCACTCCTTCAGTTACCTCCCCCACTAAAGTTGAAAAATGTTCGGAAAAATTGTGCACACGATAACTCATGAAGGGAGTAACCGCATATCGTGAAATTTCTACCAGACATAGATAAGGTGTCAATATGGACTTTATCGGTCCACTCCTTCGGGAACCTCCCACACAAAATTTCGAATAAGTTCAGTTTAAGACCTGTTCTCGAATCGCTTTGATTGTAGCATTTTATGTTAACTACCCCCATTACGACGATTCCTGTTGTTTCAGGGGCAAGTCCATACTTCCTGAGAAAATGTCCGAAAGTTGTAAAAAACCCCTATGTGTAGTTCGCAGATGATCCATATCTGTTCACTCCTTCGGGTACCTCTCCCACAAAATTGCAAAAATTCTCAAAAAAAATAATGCGCACGATAATTCTTGAAGCGAGTAACCGATTTGGTCCATAGATCTTCTAATATGTTGTTCAAATGTGCCTTAACTTCAAAAATGGTCCATATCGGTCTTACCTTAGGGTACTTCCCCCACAAAGTTCAACATTTTTGTTTAATTGCAGTTTAGTGTCTGTTCGAAGATCTTTTGGAAATTTATACCGATGCTACTCGTTGTGGTCCTGTTTACAATGATATTATATTTTCAGTGGACAAGTCCTGACCGAATACTTTTGAGCTTTAATCCTAATCCGTATTTTTGTCGGCAAGTTGAAATGTCCAAAAAGAGCAAATTCTGAAAACCCCCTAAATAGCCGGTATTTCATCTGTCCGTAGATGAAGTTTCAATTCGCATAGGCTGAGGGTATCTCTGTCGGCAAAGCCGACTGATACTTTTTTACTTGTTGATACATTTGCTCAAATATTTTAAAATACATACTTAGATATATATGTATGTGTGTGTGAGTGATAAGTCCAATTACCGTAAATACAGTTTACTCAAAAAGGTTTTGAGTTGACTAAAAACTAAAATATGATTATTTGCTTTTTTCAATGAAGCAAAACAAATTATTAGTTTTGAAAATCTAACACCATAAACTATTTTTTTATCGGTTTGTGTTCAATTACAATGAGTTCATAACATTTTTTGTTAACGAATGTAAACTACTCAAACAAAGAAGTATATTTGTGGTCCAACCGCCAGGCTTTGGACATATGCTCACTTACTCAAAGAGTGACACATCTCAAAAAAACCTATTTCGAGAAAAATGCGTTTTAGTTGGCGATCGAAATTTAACTTCCCAACTTAAAAAGATTATTACCCAAAAGATAAAATAACTACTTGGACCCTATTGTGCAAACAGTTAGCCAGATACCAGTTCAAAATGTATGCGCAAGAACAAGCATGAAGTGTTGCAGTGTTTTAGTGCTTCATAAACTCAAAAAAAAAAACATTTTTGTTGAATTACGCCAAACTCATAGTAAATGAGCTCGCTGAGTTTTAGAGATATGTACATATATGCATGACAATTTGACACAATATGAAGTAGAAGTCGTAGTAATAGAAATTGCTCAGAAAACGCAGTTTTTGAGTTATGCCACTCTTTGAGTAAATGTAGTATATCATTCTGTTCAACTTACCCTTTTCTTTTTCATTTCCAACTCGAGCAAATTTAATTCATCTTCTGCTGTTGTCTCCAATTCAAATACATATTTTCTCAATACCTCCTCCTCGAGTTCATCCAAATCGATAACCATGCCGAATTTCTTCATCATTTCCTGGCGAATTAACTCTTCGAGGCGTGTTATTTCAGATCTCATAAATTTCAAATCAGTATTCATACGACGCAAATGGACAATGTTTATGCGATGAAGACGTTTCGTTTCGAGTGTCTCAACTTTCAGTTGATCAACACGACCCTGTAAGTCCATTAGGAGCGTAGAATCGAATAGAACAGCTTTAGTGAGATCACGAAAATCTTCACCATCACGAAAATGTTGCAGCTGGTGCATATGAAGTATCACAGCCACATGGACCTTATTTAGTTCTTGTTGACGTTTACGCTAAAATAATGGAGAAATGGAATCGATTATATTTTATAAGTATTAATATTTGTATGTTTAAATTTGAAATATTACCCTAAATTCCAATAATGTTTCATTTTCTTGCTTGTACACATTTTCGTGATATTTCATTTTCTTTTGAGCCTCCTTAACCTCTTCCTTTTTCACTTCAATTAGTTTAAGAGCTTCGCTTAAGGATCTTTCCATGTCATGACGATCAGATCGCATTTTGAAAGCCATTTCATACATGCTCCTCTCCAAACCTGCTGGACAATGAGATTCGTCCAATCGTATAGCTGTCATATCAGTTGAATCGACGCTCTTTGTGTCATCATCCTCTTCAGTGGATGATTCGCTGTCAGAGGAAGATTCAGATGATTCTGAAAATGAAAACAAGAACAAATGTTGTGGAAATTTTTTTTAAATGCTTCAAAAGATCATTGACATACCATCACCAGTCTTCACGGGTTTGGTTGGGCGCCATTTCTTTTTAAAGATCCGTCTCAAAAAATCATAGAATTTATGACCTTTTGTGGTGCTAAGAAATTTCGCCTGAATCACTAATATCTGTTCATTGTAGCGATCACAAGCTTTACGCAAGTCCTCTATTTGACGATTCAAAGCGTTTATCGAAGTTTGGGCAGCATTCCGAGTTTGCATTGCAGCCTCAGCATTGCTTAGTAATTCATTTTCAATTTGTTCACTATCACGTAAAATATACAGTTCCTGATTAAGGGCAATCAAATAGCTTTGCATAAATTCAACCTCAAATTTAGTATGCAGTCTTAGGTCTTCCAATTCGCGCAAACGCTCATTAAATGTGCGTACTTTTTCATGAACCTGATGTATGATGCCATCTTGTTCGACTAGTAAATCCAATAGCCAACGATATCGTATTTCGATAAGCCATGGAGAAGGTTGACCATCTTCCATGGGTTTGTAATATGCGTCTTCAGATTGATGAGGCAATTCCTGCAATTTTGAAATGAGTTCTGTACCGGGTGGGAAACTATCAACTTCTTTAATATGCAATGCCAAATATTTCTCCATCTCATGCAATGAATTGTGAGAAATTTCCATTTTCACCTTTGGATCGGGAACTTTAGGAAGCAAATCTTCTACTTTATTTTCCAAATATAAAATATCTTGTACATCAATGTTACAACCTGGCTGGCAATGTTCAATCAAATTCAATTCCGGCCATTCATCATCCACATTTAGAGGTGGTATATCCATGAGATATTGTCTACTCTTTTCTGGCAAGTAACGATGAATTTCTTCTAAACGTTTGCGCTTTTCCTCAATTAGTTGGTACAACTCCTTTTTGGTATCTCTCAATTGAAAGACACGTTGATTAAACTTATCCACAAGATCATTTAGAGTCTCGCGTAAAGTTACGATTTCCTTGTATTTATAGGTAAGTGTCTCATGTGGCTGAGGTTCATACTCAGAGCCAGTTTTCAGTTTATAATCACCAATATTTTGTTCGGCTTCCTGTATCTTACGATCATCATCTGGATGATTTTTATTAGGATCAGGTTTGTGTTTTAACATTTTCTCCCAATTAAAGGTACGTTCTACCTGATAGAATTGCCGACCGCGATAGCGTCTCAATAGTCTTAACATTTTGCGACTAAAGCGAGGTATTATTGAATTTGGATCTCGACCAAAGAAAAACGTTTCACTGGGTGGTTCTGGCATGCTTTCGTCTTTTTCCTCGGCCATTGTCATTTGGGCACGACTAAGATATGAGTAATTTTAAAAATTGTTAACAATTATAAAATGTAATGGGTAGGGATGAAGATGGTGTTTTTTGTTTCTTACTCTTGTCGGATGTTAACGGATTCCACAACGGTATTTCCTCTGTAGCATGTTAGTGTATAAGAATTAGGGTGTGTGTATATGACTATTTTCAATTGTATAATGTTTGTTTTCCAGTTTTCAAAACATGTTTTGTGATATTAGCATTTACTTACATTCTCTTTAAAGCTTCCAATCGCAATCGTTCCTCGATATCAGCTTTAATTGCCTCGAAATTGTCATCTAATCGCTCCACACGAAATGAGTACAAAACGTCATTGGATCTGAAACCATGTTATAAAATCGGGAGGATTTTCAGATCATTTCAAGGAGTTTGGGGAAATGGTGAGGAATAAATACACAAGTCAAAAATGTAAGAACGCATTACATTTAGAATGCATCACTTAACCCGTTATAAGGAAAGGACATTAAAGAATCGAGGAATGTATGTAATTCGACGGAAAATCGAATTATAAAACTGTTATAACAAATGACGGACGCAGACGGAAAGATAGCCAAATCGATTCAGCCATTTGAGACAGTCCAAAAGTCACTAACAACCTTCTGACCCAGGCAACACACAGTATCGCCAGGCGTCATTTGACATTTTTTTTTTTTAAAGTTTGACAGTTTTTAGCCTCAGGACTGTTTCACATACGATCATGTGTTGAGTTGTTTTCTGTGACTTGAAAAAATCACTTTGGACCATCCTACACAGAAAAAACAAAACTATGAATTTTTTACTAATTCCGTTCATAATTTTTTTTTGTCCATAATTTGAACGCACCTCTTTTAAAGTGAATGGACAAATTTTTGTATTCATGTACACAATACTATTTTTGCAAAAGTATGAATGTTTTTCTAAAATACAAAAATAAATTTTCCAGTTTCCCCTACATTCACCATTATTTTGTCTGGCAAAAACCGGTTTCTGTTCTTTGCCTATAAAGATGTGGTTTTGCTTCTACTGTTTTTCAGCGTTCGAAAACTTACATTAAGGTACCGTACAATAACGTTTTGTACCGTACCTAGCATGAAAAGTTACACTACGATAAGGTACCGTACACGTACACAAACTTTAAAAAAAAATTTTAGCGTTTGTGTACATGTACCCAACGATAATCGTAGCGTACATGTTTGGTACGCAACCACCATTGTAAAGTAACAACCACGTACCCAACCGAATTGGTTGGGTACGTATGTTATAAATGTTGCGTGTACATTAAAAAACCACGTAGCGTACATCATTATGTACCCTAAAAAACAAATGGAGGTTGCGTACACCTGAGTGATGTTTATAAAGAAATATAAAATATGAATGGCATGAGGAAAAATGCAAGCATAAAAATAAGAGTGAATATCGTATAAATAAAATACAAAAGTAACAATATTTATAGTTAACCAGTAAATATGAAAACATTTATTTATTTTATAAAAAATTAACGAATATAAAAAAGATTAACATACTAAAGAAAATAGAATTTAACAGGAGAAAGCTCAACTTTCATAATTGAAATCCCCATTAACTTTTACCATTAATATATGTTCAAGATTTGTTGCTGACATGCGGTTGCGCTGATCAGATAATATGTATGTACTTCATAGCAGGTTCCACGCTTACTTGGGTTGACGGTATTGCCTGTACAATATTAGCAATCTCACTGGTTATGGTTTTCTGAGAGTTCCAAAACGCTATTATATTTTCATTTAGTGGCAATCTTGATTGCCGCTCATAATTGGCAAAATCAGCTTCTAAATTGTGTAAATTAGATGAACCCGGAATTTCTGTGGTAGGATCTATAATTTGCAGATAATCGGAAAAAGATTTGGCTGCATCTGGTCTACTCGATGATGGAGTTTCCTCTAATATTGGGTGACTTGTATTGTGTTCTGAAACATAAAAGATGATTGATATAAATAAATAGGCATTGTTCTGGTCTACTTAAGCAAACTTACCTTCTGTTGAGTTCATGCGATAGTATGTAGTTCTTCGCCCTATGTTTTTGTTCACAGGTTAAGCATACTTTGATTCGTGGATCCAAGAACACAGCTGCGTTAAACAGTTCATTTCTAAAAGTTTATCCTTTCTTATCTTCAAGGACTCCTTGAGAAGTGTTTTCATGTTGCTATCCGGTAAAGCGTCAATTTGAAATGTTATATCCATAACAATAATGTATAGTTCACTATAGCACAACTGTTCGCTTTGTAACTTAATGGTAGCATTGTAAATAGGTTTAAATAGTCCCAAGAATTCAGTTGCGAAAGACCATTCTTTAGATTCAAGAAATAAATCAGGATAATCCTAGCTTAGTGTATTTATAATTTCCTTCATTTCCAGGCATCTTTCAATCATTTTATATGTTGAATTCCAACGTGTTGCACAATCAATGATAGGTTTTTTGTAGAGTTCACTTCTTAGAAAATTTAAAATCGTTTTACTTCTAAGTTTTTTTTACCACGAATCGTATCTTATCGACATTGTCTTTTATTGCCGACTGTTTCAGAACATCGTTTACACACAGTTGGAGAGTGTGAGCACCACAACGAATGCTAGTAATTGTGTTCGATGAGATGTTAAAATCAATTGATTCAATTGTGTCAATAGCTATTCGGCAATCGATATAATCTGCATCTTCTTCGAAATCCACGGCATCCTTATCTATCGACAATTGCATTTCAGAGTTCAGGATTCGTACAGTTTTGAGCATATTTGATCCGTTGTCGGTTGTAATCGTTAAATTATTACGTAAATCAACATCATATTCCTTTAGAACATCCAATAAAACTGTTTTTAAATATTCAGAAGTGTGACTTGATCTAAGCTCCTTTATAGCCAACGTTTTAACAACGATTTTACCATGTTTAATGTACTGAACATTAATACCCAGAATACTTAAGTCCAGCCTTGTTGCGACATCCATCTTAAGGGAAAATAATATCCCTTTAAGATCGTTTGAGATTTCCGTTTTAATATTTTTGAGAAAGCGATAATTCGTTCCATTACGTTATGTTCATTTACAGTTATCGCGACTACACTTAAAACAGGTTCTATAAGAACTTTGAAGGCTTTATCTTTGGTCATATGTAAAGGACGTACATTTTTTGTAAAAAGTTCCACCAATGCTGTTTCAATGTTTTTTGGATTCACACTTTTTTTTAAGAATAGTTTGATGACTCTTTTTTCTTTTACGTTTTCCCGTTTTTGATCAATATAGTTCGCATACAAATCGGGATGCACAATTTTCAAATGTCGCTCTAAATTTGCGAAATGCCAATTTAAAACATTGTTGACACAATTTTGTAAATTACACACTGTTTGATTTGATTCGTTTGTACTGAACATATCACGAAGAACAATATTTTTTGGTCTTGGCATTTTCATAATTATTTTCACTCAACGTTTAAAAATGAACTAAATAGCATTGCATATATAGTTTGCAAAAAATGAATTTTGTTAAAAAATTACGCTACTTGCAACTATTCCAAAGGGTTTTCGCGAAATTTTCCGTAAATTATACAATAAGACTACGAGTGTAACAAACTCAAAAACTAGATCATTCATGTAGTACCTGCATGGTTATAATTTATTACAATACACAAGAAAGGTAAAAACCAATATTGTGGCTTACAATTTTTTAACTCATAATTTTTATGATGTAAAAAAAAGGGGCAGGTACTTTATGGTTTTGGTGTGCGAGGAATAATATTTCCACCTAGTTCTGACTTTCTAATTTATCAAAACCAAAAACTCCGATAATTCTACCTGTAAACAAACTATAAAAATATAGCAGACCCAAAGACCGGATGTTGCCTTCACAGCTAGGTACCAGTCCTTGGATACCTCAACGGCAATTCATAATTTGGAAAAACACAAAAAGCAAAAAGTAATTCTTATTGTGGTGGTGTAGCTTTTCTTTTTGTAAGATGATGTTTATACTGAAAACAACTTACTTGAAACTGTTCTTCGATGCTTTCTTGACTTTGCTAAAATATTGAAAATGAACCACCTGTTTTCACAATACAAATGATACGATTTTTAATAATAAAAAAACACCTCCATAACCTACAGCTCTATAGCAACCCTTTTGTAAATTGTCAAGATTTTAGATATTCGATGAGAGCGTTTTGTTTAGGCATTACTAACTTCTTGCATATGTATTTATGACATTTAAATAATGATATTTATAGTCCTAATTAATTGAAGATACATATTCATTTATATTTACTTGTATTTCATTTATATATATATATATTCCACAAAAATTAAACTTAATATTTTTAATACCATATTAACCAAATAAATGTACATAAGTGTACCCTAGCAACACTTTCTTTCTAATGTGATGTACTCTACGTGGTTTTTTAATGTACTCGCTGATGTACGCAACCTTTTCGGTTGGGTACGTGGTTGTTACATTACGATGGAGGTTGCGTACCAAACATGTGTGTTTGACGAACTTTTCGAATCTCGTTGGGTACACTTACATAAACACTAAAATGGATTTTTAATGTTTGTGTTCGTGTACATAAACTTTATATTTTTTTTAGTGTTTGTGAACATGTACGGTACCTTATGATAAGGTACTGTTTGTTTCCGAACACTGCTTTCCTCCCCTCCATCGCATCTACACGCACATTGACTCCGTGTCAACAAAGCACAACAGCCTAAACAACCACCACTACCACACTAACAAACCAACCACGTATAGATTTCGTTTGTTGTCGGAAAACACTCACTATATTAATAGCATTATTTCGCATATTTTTTGAAATGTATGTACATATGGTACACATTGTTATGATTAACACGATACATAATTCATTAAGAAAAATCAATTAGAAGAGAAACGTTTAAAGAACAATAATAATTAAATAAAAAAACTAATTTCAAATAAAAGAAAAACAAAATTTTTATAGAAAAATTAAATTTTCGATTGTTTGAGTGGAGTATTCCCCCATTGGCTCAACTTCATTTATTACCCTCTATTACAGAGAGTAATGTTTTTCAAAACGAACTGACAGTGTTGCAAAATTTTACTGATCGCTACCAATATCATGATTTCATCCCGGCGAAGGGAATTATCAATTGGCTTCTCAGTTTTTGAAATGATGCCTTTTTAGCGAAAAACCGAACTCTTTAAGTGTCTAGTATTCTCATATGAATGAGAATCACACTCACTTTTCGGCTTCTCCAAAGAAACACCAAAATCAAAATATTTTGCAACATGTCAGCACGTATCAACTAAGAGTTGTTGAAGTAAGTTGAAAAGAACACCAACACAGTTGCCTGTGAGGTTGTTATTGGAATTTTGTTTTTAACAAAGCTCCATTCATTCGCCCGTGCCTCGGCTGTTTTTTGTTTGTTTTGTTTATTGTTGAAGATTCAATCTCATTTTCGATTGTTTGAGTGGAGTATTCCCCCATTGGCTCAACTTCATTTATTACCCTCTATTACAGAGAGTAATGTTTTTCAAAACGAACCCAGCAAAATAAATTGGAAGTAGTGCAATGTAGAATAGTTCTTTCACGGCATGTTTTTATGCAGTTCAAACGGAGTCGTGAAAAAGGCACTCCATTCCTCACATTTTAACCGCATTTGGATGCAATCCAAAGAATCACATCCATTTGTCACATTTTAACAACATCCGGAGGCAGTTCAACGGAGTCGTGAAAAAGGCACTCCAATTCATCACAATTTAACAGCATCCGGATGCAGTGCAAACGGAGTCGTGAAAAAGGCACTCCGTTCACTACATTTTATTAGCAGTTGTTAGAGATCCCTACATGTACATAAATCAGTTTGTACATCTCTACACGCAGCGGAATACAGTTCCAAAAAGAGATAATCGTGTTAACATTTCCAAACATTTCCAAACAAACTAAATAATATTTAATTTGTGAAAATTTTTCCGGTAACTCACGAGAAGAAAATTTTCCAATGAAGTGCTGTTGGAGTACATGTCGAAATCTTAACTGGTGATGGGAAGACAATATCAAACCCATTTAGCAGATGAAGCAAAAGCACTTAAGCTTGGATTAAATGAAGAGCGGAGGAAACACATATTTTTGCGATTGAATTCAATAGAGAATTTTCATTATTTGTGTTAATTTAATAAAGTTATTAATATTTTTGTTTTACACAAATAATAAATGCATTTTATTTTGTTATTCAAAACACGTGCTCTGAACTGCCTCCTATTCTACCCCAAAGGGTCAGTTAAAATGCAATGCCAAAGGGTCAGTTAAAATGCAGTGCCAAAGGTTCAGTTAAAATGCAATGCCAAAGGGTCAGTTAAAATGCGGTGCAATGGAGTGCCTCTTTCCGGGGTCACTCCCTTGTAAAAATCATGAGTGAAAATGCATAATTTGATGCACTTCCAAATCACCTGTACATATCATTTAACTGCCTCTTTGGAGGCAAACTTTTCGCTGGGAACTGACAGTGTTGCAAAATTTTACTGATCGCTACCAATATCATGATTTCATCCCGGCGAAGGGAATTATCAATTGGCTTCTCAGTTTTTGAAATGATGCCTTTTTAGCGAAAACCGAACTCTTTAAGTGTCTAGTATTTTCATATGAATGAGAATCACACTCACTTTTCGGCTTTTCCAAAGAAACACCAAAATCAAAATAGAGGGTAATAAATGAAGTTCAGCCAATGGGGGTATACTCCACTCAAACAATCGAAAATAAGATTGAATCTTCAACAATAAACAAAACAAACGAAAAATTAAATTTATAAAAAATATAAACAGAGTTTTGAATATAAGTAACTTTTTCTTGCTTTAAAGAAGATTATTTTGATATTAATGAATTGGTTCATATTTTGCAAAAAAATAGACATATGTATATTCCATGTTTATGTTTCATTCAAAAAAGAAACCAATATTTATTGCTTTATAGATTAGGTTCATACAATGTAAAAATCTGAACATTGCACATAGGTTTCAAGCAGGAAATTTTTGGCCAAAACCCTATTTGTAAAGTTTCGAAATTTTAATTTTTTTTTTGCACAGGATAATAAAAAACGCATCAAGTAATCTGAAAATAATCAGTTTTTGTAAATAACGTTAGTATTCGTTGATTGGCGCAGTACCAAAGTTGACACTTTTTTATGTAAAAACAAAACAGACTTTGTGCTGTAAAATATACAATTTTTGTTGTACTGCGTCGCTGCATAAATATACAGATGAGAGACCAAAGTTATTATGAATCGGGAAGCTGCTAATGAGTACTTTCATAATATTTACAAAAAGAACGATAAAATTTGTAAAATTAGCGTAATAATATCAATGTTTTTATATATAAAAAATTATTTTTTACAAATATTTTTTAAATATACTTAAACTTTTAAAAAAATGTCCAAATATGTCCACCTCCAAATCGAATTTGAAAGATAGCAGGGGGTCTGTACTAATAAATTCAGAAGTAAAATCGTGCTCAAATTTGCCACAGTTAAAATAAAGTGCATTTTCCTATTTTAAGATGGGAGAATTTTATTGTAAATACCTGTTGTGACTGTACGTAGTATACAATTGAAATAGAACGGTAATACCCACATCTATCAACCGATTTCCCTTAAAATTCATATTTAAGGGTTTCAGAGTGTAGAAAACAAGTATGTATAATTTTTTTGAAAATAGGTCAATTTTTTGTCATAGCCCCCACATAAAAGTACCGTCCGATTTTAGGTATTTTGTGGATTTTAGCGACACTTTAGGCCGATTCGGCTGAAATTTGGTACTTTGACCTCTTGGAAGATATGAATCCTTCATACCAAAAATTATTAACATAAGTCAATGTTTTGGTTTAGACCCCACACAACGGGACCACCCTGTTCAACAAATTTTGGCAGTTTTTGGTCATTTTGGTCAATAAAACGTAAGAATTGCTGTTTGTACACATTTATTATAAATAATAATTAATTTCAATACAAAATGGACGTTGAAATAGTTTTGGCCAGAAAATTTGGATTTGGGACCATTGTGCATGGGAAACAATTTTTGAACACTATTCATAAATTGAATGTATTTGTTTTTTCTGTGTATAGCACTATGAAAAACTGGTTTAATGATTTTAATCGTGGCCGACACTCGCCAAAAAGCGATGTTTGTGAGGGTCGTCCAAAACAGCCGTTGTGCCAGAAAAAATGACGCCGTGTGTGAACCAGGATGGAAATTAAATTAATTGTATTCAGTAAAAAACAACAACAAAAGCTTATATTAAATCTGAAGGATGTTGCAAAATCTTATGGAAATATTCGTCGGAGACCCTATAAAGTATATAACTATGTCCGCCCGTCTATTGAAATCAAGATACAGCTCGCAATATTTAAGATAGAACTTTTTGGTTTGGTACAGAAGTTTCAATTACTCCTAGGATATTTGGTATACAAAATGGTCTCTATCGGTCATGCAACGATTTTCGGTATTTTGAAGGTTTGAGCCACTTTATAATACCAAAATTGTTGAAATTTGGCATTTAATCTTCGATGGGGCTACAAATCACCCCCCAGAAATTTAGTTTTATCGTTTAGTTTTATTATTTCATCGAAATGACTGAAATTAGGTATTTTGTATTCGATATGGGTATAAAACATTTCTATAGAGAATTGTGGGTACATATCGACACCTCCAAATAATAGTATGCTAAGTCTGAAAAGTGAGTTTTGCAGGAGAAGCTCTCAAAGTTTACAGTTTTCTTTAACCTTCACTACTATTCTGAGTAAACATTTGTTTATAACTTCTGTTCGGATTGACCGATCATTACCAAAATTTGACAGAATTTAAGTTAAAGGACGTAAAATGTAAAAATGTAAAGAACTTGAAAACATGCTAAGTCGACTTAGCATACTATTGTTTGGAGGCGTCGATATTATCCCTGCTCAGAACGGTAAAATGTTTCAATATCATACTCGGTTTCGAGCAGCCATGGTACGTATGAACGTTTTAATACAGCCTAGAGCTGCAAAACTATCGATAGTCCGACTATCGTTTTGATTGCTTTTTTAAAACTTCGTTTATATTGAACTCTAACAATTTATTTTTTAAATAACTCGCCACAGATAGCCCAAAAAACATGGCTTGGTGACCGTTGTAAACATTGTTTTACGTCAGTAATCAAAACGATAGTCGGACTATCGAGAGTTTGTCAGCATAAACATAGCCCCATAGAAGAGGTATGACAGGTTCTCAGATTGGAAGGCACTACGACACCGCTCGATGTGAAGTCTTTTAAATGACTAGTCTACTTTAGTGACTGAAACTTGGTATTTCGGATTATCAATGGGTTGAAGAGCTCCACGAAGAAAATTATCAATATAGGTTCATATTCTGGTATATTCTCAATTGAATGTTTTTTTAAAAATCTTAATCTTGTTAAAGTGTAAATTTTGCATTTTTAGTTTCACATAAAATGTTTCAATGTGTGGGACTAGAGTTTATGAAATGGTACTGAAAAAAATTAAATGGTACTGAAAAAAGTACTATTGTACTGAATTTTTCATCCCTGGTGTGAACGGATAATGCAAGAACGCAGTGCTATATACCGTCAGATAGAGGCATCCTTGGGCATTTATTCCACCAACTAACATTTGATATTGCATCAACACTTGGCTGCAAAAATGGGGTTTTTCTCGTTGGATCCCCTGTCGATCGGTGCATGAAATTTCGACGCTTCAGAAGTCGTTTATAAGATGGATCCAGTTGACGAATCAGGGAACTGTGTGGTATGAACCCGAAAAATAGCAGCAATCGCCAGAAGATGCTGTAAAAACGTTCAAAAACCATGTTTTGGAAGTATCTCATTTAAGCCACTGTAAACAACCCAACACAAACTGTCCTGAGTACTCTTAGGATAAAAGTTGTCAAACTTTCCAAAAAAAAATGTCAAATGACGCCTGGTGACACTGCGTGTTGCTTAGGCCAGAAGGTTTTTAGTGACCCTCGTATGTGTGTCTGGTTATTTGCAAGTTCTTGCTACAAGAAATTTCTCCAGCAAAAACTTGCAAGTTCTCAATAAAGAACAGAGAAATTCTGCATTTGTTGATTTTAGGCTCTTAATTGCTTTATTTCTCTCTCGTCGAGACAGATGACCGAAATGGGTGCCTTTGTTGCTTGTAACCAAAAAAATGATTTTTGCCTCAAATTCTCCGCACTTTTGATTGATTGATTGTTGACGGGTTCACTTTTTATGGGAAATTTTACCACCAAAGTTTCCGCCTTTTAGACACTGTTTTTACGCCAATAAACTTGCTCCTAACCCAATGAAGGAGGCTTATGTGGACTGTAGTTTTTTACTCCTATCTCTATGTAGGAGGCTCACTGGAACACCTACTCCTAATCAAATATAGGAGGCTCGAATGGACCATATGTTGGGCTCCAAAGCCTTATAGTGGAGGCCCAAGGGGGGTTAAAGTCTTTTCCCAAATAAAAGACCTGAGTTGAAGTTTTTTAATGTTTATTGGAGGTTGGATCTCCTTGACCAACTCCCTTCAATGTTCAAACTTAACTGACTAGAATATGATAAAATTTACAACATAGAAATTATGCATATAAATTTAAAAAAGGTAAGTAGGTAAAGCGTTTAAAATATGTACAAAAGGTGAGAAGTAAATGCAATAATATCATTTTGCTCTTTATAGATATAGAGAGAAAAATAAATTAAAAAGGAAAGTAAATAAAGAGAATTAGGGGAAATGCTGGAACGTGTCCGTTGGTGCTCATCTTGCACGTCTGACAATTAATAGTTGTAGTTAGGGAAGGAACCCATTGCGATATTGTTGAACTCGCTTCAACACTATCGATAGTCCGACTATCGTTTTGATTGCTGTTTTAAAACTTCGTTTATATTGAACTCTAACAATTTATTTTTTAAATAACTCGCCACAGATAGCCCAAAAAACATGGCTTGGTGACCGTTGTAAACATTGTTTTACGTCAGTAATCAAAACGATAGTCGGACTATCGAGAGTTTGTCAGCATAAACATAGCCCCATAGAAGAGGTATGACAGGTTCTCAGATTGGAAGGCACTACGACACCGCTCGATGTGAAGTGTTTTAAATGACTAGTCTACTTTAGTGACTGAAACTTGGTATTTCGGATTATCAATGGTTGAAGAGCTCCACGAAGAAAATTATCAATATAGGTTCATATTCTGGTATATTCTCAATTGAATGTTTTTTTAAAAATCTTAATCTTGTTAAAGTGTAAATTTTGCATTTTTAGTTTCACATAAAATGTTTCAACGTGTGGGACTAGAGTTTGTGAAATGGTACTGAAAAAAAATAAATGGTACTGAAAAAAGTACTATTGTACTGAATTTTTCATCCCTGGTGTGAACGGATAATGCAAGAACGCAGTGCTATATACCGTCAGATAGAGGCATCCTTGGGCATTTATTCCACCAACTAACATCGGTCGATCGGTGCATGAAATTTCGACGCTTCAGAAGTCGTTTATAAGATGGATCCAGTTGACGAATCAGGGAACTGTGGGTATGAACCCGAAAAATAGCAGCAATCGCCAGAAGATGCTATAAAAACGTTCTCATTTAAGCCACTGTAAACAACCCAACACAAACTGTCCTGAGTACTCTTAGGATAAAAGTTGTCAAACTTTCCAAAAAAAAATGTCAAATGACGCCTGGTGACACTGCGTGTTGCTTAGGCCAGAAGGTTTTTAGTGACCCTCGTATGTGTGTCTGGTTACTTGCAAGTTCTTGCTACAAGAAATTTCTCCAGCAAAAACTTGCAAGTTCTCAATGAAGAACAGAGAGTTAACAGAGATCAAAGTGAGTTAACACATAGACTAATAAATGTATAGACAAATCCTCTCATCTGAATTCTCTCACTGTGTGTGAATTGAGTCAGTTTAATATACACTCAATTTTTAAAATGGCCATAACTATACATTTTTAAACTATTTATTCTGGTAAAATACAATATTTGGGTAGTCTTTGACCATATCTACATCCTCATATAAACAAATTCAACAAAATCTTGTAAATTACCCCAAAATATTGTGCAATTGAGTGAAAACTCCAGCAGTTTCCGTAAGGGCGACACCTAGAAAAAACAAGCACATTACAGTTTCTCTGTCTATACATTTATTAGTCTATGGTTAACAGACAACTTCCCAGCAAAGATTTGGAGCCATTACAAACTAATGTATACAAAAATAACTACTTATGTATATAACACTGTATGTCATTTTTGAGTCATGGTTTGTTAACCATATTCTGACACCGCAGCGTGATAGAAGACCAAAAAATAGAAGACACGTGTCTCGCCGTTTTACCCTATCTCATCAACTTTCGCGGTTATAGCCCTCCAAAGGTTTGAGGCTTTGATGTAGAATGGGTCATTTTTTCAAGACTATATCTTCCAAACCGTTAGGAGTTTTGAATTTATCTCAGAAGCAAAGTTGTAGATCTTGTCTTAAGGAACAAAAATTGTGAACACATATAATCCATCAAACTTCATCTGCAAGGTAAAAATCGCCAAGGTCAAATTTCTTTTAAAAATTTTTCTCGGGTTTTGGTCTGCAGATATCAAACCGATCAAATTTGAAGCAAACCACCAACTACAAAAATGTACCTCAGATCCCAATAATCATCTTTCTACAACATACGATCTCTGTATAGACGGTTCTTATTGGTCGAAATAACAAAGCAAATGGGATTTTTATCCTGTTTTCTCTGGTTCTGGTATACAAATACTAAACCGTTCAATATTCAAGAAAACAACCAACTGCAATAATGTAGCAAAGAAATCAATGAACAATTTTCCAGACCATGCGAAATGTCTATGAACGGTTCTTAAAGGTGAAAATAGCAAAAAACTTTTGAAAATATTCAAACTTGCAAACTTTTGAGTAACCAGACATACCCATTATCCGATGTTTTACAAACTTATGAGTCAAATTATCTTATAATACCCTCCGTATGGATATATTAGGCTTTGGTTATGTATGACATCTGGGAAAAATCCTTAACTGGTAACGTTAACTCTACAATTGCCAGTGACGATCCTTTAATATTTCTTACAACTAGACCTTGAATGTAGCAACATATTGTGTCTAGGAACGACACAAGGACGTTCATAAGTACACACACTTAAAGTTTGCCGCCACCAACTAGCCGACATCTTGCGTCCAGCTGTGATTTATTCCAGAAAGAAGTTATCCAATTACAACACATAACCACGGGACATTCGCTCCCCTATGTAATAGACGCAAAGTCTCATCTACATCGTGGGTGGGCATAGTCACCATCATGGTGTTTTTTACACGGTTCCCATAAAATCGAACAAAAACAAACTATTTTAATGGTAATCGTAAATTGTTTGTTTTGTTTTTTGTCTGTCACCTATAATTTACGCATGTTGCGGACATGTTCATATTTCGGTATTAGTGTGAAAAAAATAAAAAATATTTTTTACAGATATTTAACATTAAGTTAGTCCATATTTACATTAGGCAATTTCCCTTGCAGCAATTGCCAGTTTGTCGGTGAGAGAGGGGGTTGAGGCGTAACGGGCTACCATATGCCTCACCTCTCTCCCCTTCAAACTGACAATTGCCGCAAAGAAAATTGTCTAATTTAAATATGGACTTAGATAATAAATGCTTCAGAAGAAAGTAATGAACAGTTTGTGCAGGATAGCACCCGCTGAAGGAGTGAATAATTACGTTGCTGATAAAAATTCTGGAGAAGAAGATTTAATACCTCCATTATTAAATGCAGAAGCAAAGTTTTTATACCCTACACCACTATATGGGGAGAGTGTTATAAGTTGGTTTTGCCCATAAAAAGAATGTATCGACGAGCTGAGTCGATGTGTCTATGTGTGTCCGTCCGTATGGGCGTCCCATAAAGGAAGAAGCCTATTGATTTTGCTGACGTTTTGATAATATTCAGGGGTCGAAGTGGTCAAACAACTTATGTGGAGAACATTCAACATTTTATTCATATGCGAATATCTCTGCTTCCAGTAGTACGAGTAATCACGCTGCAGGTCGCAATTTTGATAGGATCGTTACGATCTTGATGGTTAATAGGGCTCCCAGAGAGGAAGAAGCATTTAAATACACGCTACAGATTGGAATTTTGATCGGATGGTCACGAAATTTTGGTTGCTTAGAGAGAAAGAGGCACACACGCTACAGATTGGAATTTTGATCGGATGGTCACGAAATTTTGGTTGCTTAGAGAGAGAAAGAGGCATATTATTTGGTGGTAGTCGGATTATATTCCCTAAAATAAATGTTTACCTTTGTTGCCATACGAGGGCAGTTCGGAAACTTCTTAGCCTAGCACAAAAAGCGCGGTATAAACAGAAAAAAGTTAAGGGTTTGGAAACTTCCATCTCTGTTATGAACACATGTCAAATTTTGTTTCGATCTGGCAACTCCTTCATATAGAAACATGGGTTGAAAAAAGACGCATCCGCAATTTTTTTACAATGGAAAAATTAGAAATGCTGTCATTAAATATTTACATAAAAAAGGTTTATCGGGACAAGAAATTCATAATGATATGGTGAATGTGTTAGGTGAAAGTGCTCCTTCATATGCAACAGTAAAAAATTGGGTTGCTGAATTTAAACGTGGTCGTACAAGCATTGAAGATGAACCACGTAGTGGACGTCCAAAAACAGCAACAACAACAGAAATTGTAGCCAAAGTGCATGATATGGTATTAAATGATCGACGAATAAAAGTGCGTGAAATTGCTAATATCATGGGCATCTCAAATGATCGAGTCCATTTAATTTTGCATGAAGAAGTACAGATGAAAAAGCTTTCTGCAAGATGGGTGCCGCAATTGTTAACAGTCGATCAAAAACTCATAAAAACAAGTAAAAAAGTGTCAGTCGGCTTTGCCGACAGATATATACCCTCAGCCAAAGTGAAGCGAAACTTTTACCTCCGGACAGATAGAATGTATTTCAGGTCTCTTCCGGATTTTGCCCCCTTTTTACATTTGAACTTGCCGATAATAATGTGGAATAGGTATTAACTGCGCTAAGATACAAATGTTGAACTTTTGTAGGGCAGTACTCTTAGGGAGGACCTATATTGGCCATTTTAGAAGTTTAACTAAATTTTGATAAAATATTAGGAGATCCAAAGTGATATATTTTAAATATTGGGGAGAAGTACCGAAAGTTGTGGACCGGTATTGCCCATGTGACTAAGTTTGGATATAATATGACGAAGACCAAATGTTGGACCAAATCGGTTGAACAGTTCGAGAGTTATCGTGTTCTTCGACCGCCACATATGGTGACATAGGGGTTTTTACACCTTTCGGGCTGTTTTCGCAAGAAATATGGACTTACTCCTGAAAAAACTTTTACCGTCGTAATGGTGGTAGCGTATGCAAATAGCTTCAACAAAAATCCAAGTGATTCGATAGCAGGTCTTAAAGTGAACTTATCTGAAATTTTGCGTGAGAGGTACCAGAAGGAGTAGACAAATTTAGTCCATATTCGAACCAGATCTATATCTGGTAGATATATTAGGATGTGCAAAGTATGGATTACATCGGTCACTCCCTTCAAGAGTTATCGTGCGCAAAATTTTTCCGAACATTTCTGACGTTCTATGGGGGAGGTACCTGAAGGAGTGGACCGATATAGCCCATCTTCGAATTTAAACTATGTTTTGGTAAAGTATTACGAAGGCCAAAATTTGGACCGAATCGACAGATCCGTTCGAGAGTTATCTTGCGCTCCTACCACTACACAAGGTGTCATAGGGTTTTTTGTAACTTTCAGGCTATTTTCTCAGGAAGTATGGACTTGCCCCTAATAAAACTTACAGCGTCGTATAGAGGACAGCGAATACAACTTCCGTAAACAAAAATCAAAGCGATTCGAGACCAGGTCCTAAACTAAACTTTTCCGAAATTTTGTGTGGGAGGTACCCGAAGGAGTGGACCAATTGAGTCCATATTGGAACCTCATCTAAGTTTGGTAGAAATTACACGATGTGCAAAGTATGGACCAAATCAGTTATTCCCTACAAGAGTTATCGCGCGCACAAGTTTTCCGAACATTTTCGAACTTTTGTGGGGGAGGTACCGGAAGGAGTGGACCGATATAATCCATCTTTGAACTTGTACTAAATTTGGGCAAAATATTACGAAAGCCAAATTTTGGACCGAATCGGCAGATCCGTTCGAAAGTTATCTTGCGCTCCAACCACTACACACGGTGTCATAGGGTTTTTTGTAACTTTCAGGCTATTTTCTCAGGAAGTATGGACTTGCCCCTAATAAAACTTACAGCGTCGTGTAGAGGACAGCGAATACAACTTGCGTAAACAAAAATCAAAGCGATTCGAGACCAGGTCCTAAACTGAACTTTTCCGAAATTTTGTGTGGGAGGTACTCGAAGGAGTTTACCGATTGAGTCCATATTGGAACCTCATCTAAGTCTGGTAAAAATTTCATAATGTGCAAAGGATGGACCAAATCGGTTACTCCCTTCAAGAGTTATCGCGCGCACAAGTTTTCCGATCATTTTCGAACTTTTGTGGGGGAGGTACCGGAAGGAGTGGACCGATATAATCCATCTTTGAACTTGTACTAAATTTGGACAAAATATTACGAAAGCCAAATTTTGGACCGCATCGGCAGATCCGTTCGAAAGTTATCTTGCGCTCCAACCACTACACACGGTGTCATAGGGTTTTTTGTAACTTTCAGGCTATTTTCTCAGGAAGTATGGACTTGCCCCTAATAAAACTTACAGCGTCGTGTAGAGGACAGCGAATACAACTTGCGTAAACAAAAATCAAAGCGATTCGAGACCAGGTCCTAAACTGAACTTTTCCGAAATTTTGTGTGGGAGGTACCCGAAGGAGTGGACCGATTGAGTCCATATTGGAACCTCATCTAAGTTTGGTAGAAATTACACGATGTGCAAAGCATGGACCAAATCAGTTATTCCCTACAAGAGTTATCGCGCGCACAAGTTTTGCGACAATTTTTGAACATTTGTGGGGGAGGTACCTGAAGGAGTGGACCTATATTGCCCATCTTCGAACTTAAATCGAATCTGGACAAAATATTTAGATACCCAAAATTTGAACCGAATCCATTGATCCGTTCGAGAGTTATCGTGCGCACCAGCCAGCCAGACAGACAGACAGACGGACGGACATTGCTAGATCTACTCAAAATTGTCTGAAACGGATATCGTACAAACATACTTGGGGTCTAAAACCATTATTTCGATGAGGCACATTTTTCGTCGTATCAAAGTGTAAATACCCTCTTTAGCCTAAAGGCTGAGGGTATAATGAACATTTCTCAAGCTTGTTTGGATCGTTTACGCGAAATAAAATGGATTGTAAGCGTCGTTTCATAACTGTTTCATGTCTCATGGATCCACCACTATACTCCAGAGACAAAAGAACAATCCAAACAATGGACTGAAGCTGGAGGAAGTGCCCCAAAGAAGGCAAAAACAATTCAATCTGCTGGTAAGGTTATTGCAACGGTGTTTTGGGACTTCAAAGGTATTTTATTGATTTACTATCTGCAAAAGGGTAAAACAATAAATTCAGAGTACTATGGCAACCTTGTGGATCAATTAAATGTACAAATTCGAGAAAAACGTCCTGGCTTACAACACAAAAAAATAATTTTTCATCAAGACAACGCACCAGCGCACAAGAGTGTTTTAACAATGGCTAAAATCAACGAATTAAAGTACGAGTTGCTTGACCACCCACCTTATTCTCCTGATTTAGCTCCCAGTGACTTTACTTGATCCCAAATCTAAAAAAATTCCTTGCTGGCAAGCGTTTTACCTCAAATGAAGATGCAATTACAGTTGTAAACCACTATTTTGAAGACCTTGAGGAAAACTATTTTAATCAAGGGATAGAATTGCTAGAAAAGCGTTGGGCTAAGTGCATTGAAGTTTCAGGAGATTATATTGAAAAATAAAAATATTTTTGAAAAACTAACTATTCTCTTTCATTGATAGGCTAAGAAGTTTCCGAACCGCCCTCGTATGTGGGGAGGGTATTATAAGTTGGTTTTGCCCAAAAATTTGTAGCGCATCGAAATAATGGTCGTAGACCAATTCTTATACATATATACTAAAAAGAATGTATCGACGAGCTGAGCCGATCTGTCTATGTGTGTCCGTCCGTCCGTATGACCGTCCCATAAAGGAAGAAGCCTATTGACTTTGCTGATGGTCGGATAATATTCAGAGTCGAAATGGGCAAACAACTTATATGGTGAACATTCAACGTTTTATTCATATGCGATTATCTCTGATTCTAGTAGTAATCACGCTGCAGGTCGCAATTTTGATAAGATCGTTACGATATTGATAGTTAATAGGGCTCCCAGAGAGGAAGAAGCATATTGTGTTTGGTGATGGTCGGATAATAATCAAGAGTCGGAATGGGCAAAAAACTTATGTGGACAAAAATTCAAAGTTGTATTCTTATGCGAATATCTCCGCTTCTAGCAGGCGTATTCCAAAAGGAAAGCCCGTCAATGGATGAGGAATATATCACCTTTATTATGATGCAAAATAGGTTGGCGCACTTCCCACTTTTCCATTTTTGTTATTGAATTGTACTAACGAGTATCTCTGCTTTGGTTGGATGCATTTTAAGACATTCTGAGCTTTTAAATGTTCCCAATTGCATTACTAAAATTTGTGAAATGCTCATGATGTTCAAAAATATTATAAGTAAATATTAATTATTTTGGTCATTTGGTGCAAAAGCCAGATAGGTAGAAACTTAGTATCTTCCTAAAATAAATGTTTACGAGTGAAAAGCTTATGCACAGAGGTAGTGATTTAGAATATCACATAGTCGGCACCGTCCCGACTATAGCCTTTGCTCACTTTTTTTCTTGAAATTGTTATTCCTCTATTTCAGATAGTGAAGACGATATTGCACTTGCGTTATTGTAAAAAAAAAAAAACAAAATATTTTCCATTTGATTCAAAAACCTTATATATGAAATTTTTACAAGTTCTTTTCATCTTTTTTTTGAACCGTAGTAAAAGTTCCACAAGATGAGATATTTTAACAATCAAATATTCTACAAAAATGTTGATCAGAAGTTTTTAGGTACGGTTTTCATGGGCAACTAATAGATATTTTCACGTTTTCATTCTCCTTTTTGACTTTTACCAGGTCCTTGTTCAGAAAAAACCCTACGTATAAAATATTGGTTATTAATAACTAATTGTTCCACAAACATCCCAGACGGGACAAGGGAGTCTTCTCTCATATCAATGAGTGCACCCCGATTCATATTACCGCAATGATATGGGATCTACTCCTCGAACGGCATGTCTTAAGACACCACTTGTAGAGAAATTTTACATGGCTGAAATACTCAAGAAAAAATCGCCTACATTACTGAGGGGTATTTTGCCACCGTTGAAAATTCGATGTTGCCTGGCCGGGGAATCGAATCCACGACCTTCACAGTGCAAGGTGGGTGTGCATACCATTCCATTTGAAATATTTAGCATTAATAGATCTTGTTATACTGAACACGTTAATAACAAATTTTCTTGGAGGAAAGATCCGGTTATCCTGATTTCTGCGCGTAAATAAAGGGTGATCTATTTAGAGGTTCCTACTTTCTTTAAAGAAAACAAGTAAGAAAACGTTAAGTTCGGCCGGACCGAACTTTTTATACCCTCCACCAAATTAAATTGAAAGAGAATGGACTAATTACCAAATTTCAACCATTTTGGTGGGATAATGAGGCTAAAACTTTCAAAATACCGAATATCGGAAGGTACCGTTCTATGGAGACTATATTAAGGCGTGGGCCTATACCAACAAATTTTAGGTGGAACGTTTTATATCCTCAATGAAGACTAATTACCAAATTTCAAACATTTTGATGGGATAATGAAGCTAAAACCTTCAAAATACCGAATATCGGGAGGTACCCTTCTATGGGGACTATATGAAGGCGTGAACCTATACCAACAAATTTCAGGTGGAAAGTTCTATACACCCAACGATAACTAAATACCAAATTTCAGCCATTTTGGTGGGAAAATGAGGCTAAAACCTCCAAAATACCGAATATCGGGAAGTACCGTTCTATGGGGGATATATTAATGAGTGGACTTATACCAATAATTTCAGGTGGAAAGTTTGGTACACCCAACGATAACTAAATACCAAATTTCAGCCATTTTGGTAGGATAATAAAGCTAATACCTTCAAAATACCGAAAATCGGGTGGTACCTTTCTATGGGGGCTATATCAAAACGTGGACCGATATAGCCCATTTTCAATACCAACCATCCTGCAAGTAATAAAAACTTCTGTACCAAATATTGACTCTCTATCTTTAAAATTGCGAGCTGTATCTTGATTTCAACAGACAGACGGACGGACGGACATGGTTAAATCGACATAGAATTTTATGCTGATCAATAATATATATACTTTATAGGGTCTCCGACAAATATTTCGATGTGTTACAAACGGAATGACAAATTTAATTATACCCTTCATATGGTGGAGGGTATAAAAATAACATGACACAACTCATGCGTGATCTGTCAAAAAAAAGGCTGTTGAAAAAAGTACCTCTTGTTGGATCACCCATTATAAAGATAAAGGATGGATGGTAACAATTTATTTTCTTTTCTGAAAATCTTGCTCTGACCATCTTGAAACTGGTACTAAATGGAACCGGATTTGTAATGCATATAACTATATTGAACGATGGAATATCACTGAAAACATCGTATTTCCCGGAAATACGGGAATCCGGATTCCCGCAAATGACGATTTTTTAATTCCCGTTTCCCGGGAATGATAAAAACCGGGAAACCCCAAAACTCTAGTTATTTTAAATCAATATAGTTGTAGAATTTGTATATATTTGCACACGAAAATCCCAATTCATTCGGTATCCAGCAATCTATTCCTTAAAAATATATCTGTGGCTTTCAATTAGAACTACATAAGTAGTCTTAAGTAGACCCCCACTTGTAAATTTCAGAAGATGAAAAAATTTTTATCGGTAAAACTTTCAAGTCGATCGGAACAAACTTGAATGAGATATGAGTGCTTGAAGGGAAAAATTCATTGTGATTTGTATGTGGCATATAAACTACGAGTAAAACGTGTTTTTCTCGAAATAACATTTTGAAAACGGTGCCAACTCTAGCTCCAAAACTGGTAAACCGATTGTCATATAACTTTGTGGACTTATCAAGGACATTATTACATTATTTTACAAATTTTTATTTATTGTTTGCTTTGTTTTGGTTGAAGTTTCAATCTCATTTGATTGTTATTTAAGTCTGGAGTATTACCCCAATGGCTTAAACTCACGGTGCTCTTGAAGGAAATTTAAATGGAAGATGCTTACTCCTGGGAAGTTTTTGCGGATTCGGAAACTACAATGTTCATAGATGAGAAAAATCAAAAACCAATATAAAATCGCCTGAGCGCCTTTTAAATAAATCGCTGTCAAAGTTCACATTTTTAGAGTTTTTTTAGGTTTTCACGGATTTGCTTGGAAACTGCAAGTCCTATTGAAATGGTATTAGAGAAAATCTCTACAAGATTGACCTTTATGATATTTTCGTAGGTTTTACAAATAGGTGTCCATTCTGGTTTGAACCCGACCTCCATGCAAAATTTCGTGACAATCGGTCCATAATTGCGGCCTGGAGTTTGATTACAATTTATAGTGGACAGACGGACGGACACACATCTCAAAATCAGTTTATCTCGTCGAGATATGAAGATTGGTATACCACATTGGGGGGTCTACGACGAATATTTAGCGGTGTTACATGAATTTTCCCAAAACAAACTTATAATACCCTTTCCACATATTGGTGTAGGGTATAAATACACGGTGCTCTTGAATCAACTTTAAGTAAAAGGAGCTTACATCTGGGAAGTTTTCGCGGATTCTAAAACTACAATATTTATAGATGAGAAAAATCAAAAAACAAAAAACAAAAATCTCCGAACTGACAGTGTTGCAAAATTTTACTGATCGCTGCCAATATCATGTTTTCATCCCGGCGAAGGGAATTATCAATTGCAGGGTTTAAAATGCTAACGCCATATTAGCAAAAGCACCGAATTTTTGCAGCTTTGCCTGCTAAAATTTCTTCGAAATATGTTTAGCAACAATGAACAACGGCAACATGTAGCAACAAATTTCACAAAAATATTGCTAGCGATGCTGATGCTATTTAATATTAGGGGTGTCTTCCCTGTAGGAAATGTCAATAGTGAATCTATACTGACTTACTACTGACATTGTCAACAGTACTACTGACAAACTGTAGACAACTAATGTAATTTCCTATAGACATTTTGTATGAACGTGTCATTCGAATGTCAGTACTGACAATGGAACTAGTATGTCAATAGTAAGTCAGTAGTTCCTGAGGAACCATGTGTTGACATTGGAGGTAGTGAGTCAGTATAGACATTGGAGGTAGTGCGTCAATAGTACCAGATTTTCAATACAAAATTTTTTAGCTTATTTGGAACTTTTCATAGATAAAACAGTAATAAGAAGATGAAGCTACACATTTGTTTAAATACTATATTTCATTAAAGAATAAAACAAATAATATTGAAAATGGTAAAAATGTACAAATTGCGTATTACAGTATTTTTATCTTTTAAAATGGCTAAGCCAAAGATTCCACATAAGTAAAAATTAGTAAATAAAGACAATGTTTTCAGGCTGCTTAAGCATTTTAACATATAAATAATAAAAAACGTTTTCGTTTTATTTTCTTGGCCAAGTCGCACCAATGACTTGTCTGCTTAAAATAGTTCTTCTTCTGTTGCACTTAACGTTTTATCAGGCGATTCGCTGAATGTTGATATAACACCTAGGAATTGAAAAGAATAAACATGTATAAATAAACATAAATAAAAAAATATGTCCTTAAATTTGCTTGCCTATTACAGCTGTATAACATTGGAAAAATCTCACAATCGATTTTTGCCAAATAATTATCCAACATTGTAATTCATTATTATGTTTAGTTGCATTCAGCATTTCCAGCGAGACGGGACAATATATACATCACGCTCCACAATCTTCTCTAAAGGTTTCACATAATGTCTAATTGTCGAAATTTCACCACAAATGTTGCTAGTCGCCTCAGAATTCGTACTTTGCTATAGAATTGTTTATTTTTCACATGTCTTTTATATTTTCTTTTGCTCATACTTGTTATTGAAATTATATGCTTTAAGTTTTCACGATATTTTATTGATTTTTACAAAAACACTTTTTTCGCCAACCACAAAAATTATTTTACGCCAAACAATTAAGAAAATTAAAAAAAGGATGCTTGGTTTGGCTATCATCTGTCAATATACAATGCTTCTTCTTATTAAGGTAAAGGTATCAATAGTTGACAACCTGGTGACAAAGTGTTGACTTTGTCACCATATTAGTAGACAAAGTGGCGACATGTCAACACATGACCCCACACTTCCTACAGGGTTTTTACTTACTAAATGTTGCTGAAACATTTTTTTCAGCAACTTTTCCTTTATACAACTGTCAAAATCTGCAACATTAGTAATAATTATTACAAATTATCACGTAAAAAGACACAGCTATTGTTGCTAAAATAAAAGAGCATCAGATACGCATACTCATATTTTGCAGCACACATGATCAACACATATCAGAAAAGAGAATAAGCAACAAAGTTTCAACGGCTTAGCCAGGTTTTCAGCAAACAATTGTTTTTGATATCAGGGTTACCAGTGTAATGCATTAAAAATCACGATATAATTATTTCCAATTTTTCGTTTAAAGGACATATGAATATTTGGTGAAGTCGTTTAATATATATATATATATATATATATATATTGTTACGAATGTAACTTGATAGGTTTAAGTTAATTTAGTTTAATTTCCGTTAATTTAAAAATTTGAATTGTAACGTAATGTTTTTATTACGCAGTTACTTTATTTAAGCAACAACAACTACCATGTAGAATTCTCTTCATCATTCTTGTTCTTACTTTACCTTTCATTAATGTGCTTATGTTTGTTTTTCCATAATCATGTAATTATAGTTTAGTTTGCTACTTCTTTATTTCTTGCATTTGTTTGTTGTTGTAATTACGTCATTAGTGTGCTTGTCCACTTGTATTGATCTTCGCCCATGTATGTGAGTATGGTTGTTCGCTCAGTGGAAATGTGCGTCTGTGTGTTCGTTGCACAGATTCGAGGTGTTGCCAGATGTGTGTGTACAGGTGGAACCAGCAACGGCGAGTTAGTTGTGTTTTAAGCGTTGAACTGAGCAGATCGGTTAAAGAGGTGCTGCGTGCTAACTAAAGACAAGCTGTGTGCTTAGTAATTAAAGTCGGTTCCGAATATAAAGTAAAGTAAAGCATTGTAGAAACGTAATCTAAAACGAACCCTGTTTTATTTGGTACAAATCGTATCGGGAATAAAACAACGTCTACACGGAGATTAGCTAAACCTAATTCCGTAACAACATTTTTTATTTTTAAATAATAATAATTAGTATTCTTTAGGTTCTACCATATGATGGAGGCATTTTGACATTAAATGCCACCTTTTTATTACTGCGTTGGCAACTCTAATCAGAAAAACACCCTCTGTTGCTATTTCCCTGCGAAGAATGGTCAGCCGACTGCTAAATATGTAGCGTGGTTGTCGATTATTGCCCAAAAAACATCTGAACAAAAATATTTGTTTTTATTATTATTTTTACAAATTTTTTTGCACGTTTTACGACCAAAAAATGTCAGTTTTTTAAGCCAAAAATTTAAAATTTGACTTTTTCCTCCGTAAAACCTAATATTTTTTTTAAAAATCGATCGATGAAGGACTACCTCTTTATGTTCTAAATAAGCATACAAAAATATATGACGATCGGTTTATAAGTTTTCGAGCTAGAGTTGGCACCGCAAAACACTTTAATAAAAACAGGGTTTGGTAGAAGGTCAATTGCCACAAAACCACGTAATATTTTTCAACAAGAAAAATTCACAACGTAGATTAGGATGTGCTCTTTCAGAGGAAAAAACATCTATTAAAAAGGTTTCATAGTTTTCTTGGAAAAAATTCATGAAAAATGGCTTCAATTGTGATTTACAAGTGGGGGGTCATCGCTTAAAAAACTGGACTGTTCCTGAAATAAGTTCGCGTAAAACAACTTATCTCCACATTTAAAAAATATAATTTCAACGACTAAGGCTTATCAATATTTCTCCCATCGAGCCTAAAGTGTGTTTGGTGCATAAAAAACATGAAATCGGTCAAAAATATGGGGAAAAAATTCCACAAAAATTTCGTCTTTGAGGCCGATGCTGTCGACCTATGAAGGTTACACGTTCGACTTACACATTAAAAGTGCGAAATCGCAAGTACTATAATCAAATAATAAGGGTTTAGACAAATCTAGTTACACGTCTGGATTAGAACAAAAATTAAAAACCCCTAATTTTTTGCTTCAAAATGTAAGCATCCTTTTGACGCGCTTACAGTCAAAATCCGAAAAATATTTGAAACTTAATGTGTGAAGGATATTCTTAAACTTTCTTTTTGAGCATTACATTGCATTGTAAAGACAATAATCGGCAATAACAAACAAAAACGTTTTTGTTTCAACACATTTTCCCCTATTTTCTTAGCATAAAGTGGTCACAGTTTACGCGTAAATAATTATTTTGAAAAATTCTAATAATAATTTAAAGTTTGTGTTGAAAAACAACAGTTGGCGCGCTACAATACTCCAAACGTGTGACTTAATATATTACTAATTTATGACCACTTTCATTAAGACGATACGAATACAAATTCTTTCAAAATACACACTCCTCTTTTAGTTTTTGAAAAATATATGAAACATTTTTGTTATAAGTCAAATAAACATTTTCTACAACAACTTGAATTTGGTAGTAATTCGAACGAATTTGATTTCGAATTGTTTTATGCCATGTTCATACCAGCATTTGAATAACGTCGTTCGTTCTCATAATTACGTACACGAATTAACCCGTTCATACGACATGGTACACAATTCATAGCAACATGATTCATATTTTCATGGTTTTTGTTTACTGATTTTAAAGAAAATTTCAGCCAAAAGACGAGTAAAATTAATTAATGTGAACTGAAAAAATATTTATCCTTCTTACAGATATCTATTCATTATTAAATTATATTATTTTCATTCATGTTTTCTATTTTTCTCAAAATTTTTGTGTTTTCAGTAAATTTTCAAAATTTTCTTTTTAAAAATTAACGAGAGAGAGACCTGCCAATATAACTTTTTGGTATACAGACTTTCCGGCAGGCATTTGATTTTTGTTTCTAAATTTGTACGCGAATTTCAAACGATGGACAAGAAATGCAATTGCAATGAAAGAAAAGACACAATTTGCTATGATTTGAATGTGTACTAGTCGTTAAACCGTGTACTTTTCATTCACATTTTGCAGTTTTTCTAAAAATGTTTGGTATTTTTCCTGTCAAAATTAATTTATTTCGATAAATTCTCTCATTTGTTAGAGATGGGACATATTTTATCGTCGTTGTGAGAGTAATTTAAATTTAACAATGTACACAAATCGTTGTTTGTTCTCAAAATTTTATATGGGAAATGAAGTAATTACATCGTAATTAAATTAAAATATTCTTGCCCTTTGAACAATATACATTAAAAATCGGCATAATTGGTATAAACTACAGAAGTTTAAGTGTGAGCACTGCATTAATAGAAATCTACTATATTATAATCATTCAATAACAATAATTCAAAAACACAGATTTGTTTTTCACTGAACACTAAGTGTATCGAAAATTGCAATTTTTCTGTAGAGCAAAAATGAGATTTTTTAGTTTTTATTTTAAATGTGTGTAATATACATAGGTAATGGATACTTTACACGATATATTTTTTACATATGTGGAGTCACTTTGCATATACATTTTGTATATACATATTTAGAGTTGGTCGATTTTTGTCATTTTTTCACATGCACATTGAGGATGACCGAAGAAAGTATTTTGCGAAAAATGTATACATTTTAATGTTTTAGTTATCTAAATGTTAAAAAAATTATTTGTCGTTTGTTTTTATACCCTACACCACAATGTGGAAAGGGTATTATAAGTTTGTTTTGGTAAAAATTCATGTAACACCGCGAAATATTCGTCGGAGACCCCCAATGTGGTATACCAATCTTCATATCTCGACGAGATAAAGCGATTTTGAGATGTGTGTCCGTCCGTCTGTCCATTATAAATTGTAAACACGCTCCAGGCCGCAATTATGGACCGATCGCCACGAAATTTTGTATGGAGGTCGGGTTCAGGCCAGAATAGATCCCTATTCTTATTGATGATGATCGAGAAATATTTAGCGGGTGAAATGGACCAAAAACATAGTATTTATTCAATTTTCTAGCGGCTCTGTAGGTTGCAATAATAGTCCGATCAACGCGAAATTTTATATAAGGTAAGAGTATATGACAGAGAAGAAGCTTGCAATTTGAGATGGCGATCAGATAATATTTAGAGGGTTAAATGGACCACAACTTTTGTGTGAAAATTGTGAAAATTTTTAATAAACAGCTTATATCTTTATTCTTGGAAGACATATTAGGGCTAAGTAAGCTATACTTGGAAAATAAACTTTTGACCTTTCTATTGATGCCGATTGTGTCGAAGTACATGATAAGATAACAGAATTACAGCCTTATATATCCAATTATTTGTTTGTAGTGTAATAATAAACACGCTAGAGGTCGCAAATATAACTCAATAGACACGAAATTTTGCACGAGGTAAGACTTTAGGTCGAAGGAGATGTCTACAATTTTGAATGATAATCTGATATTATTTAGCGGGTGAAATGGGCCATTACTTTTGTATGAAAAATATAAACATTTTATATTTGGTCCATATTTTAATTTCTGGAGGGCATATACCGCCAAAGTAGCCTACATATGAAAAAAAGCGACTGACCTTTCTGTAATGAACGAGACGGTTGTTGAGTATGAACTGATGTTTATTGAGAACAAGTAGTACAAAATATGCTTAGAGTTAGGTAAGGTTTGTACATATAATAAAGAGAGAATATAATATACAGGGTGCTAACTATCTTCATGACATCCCCGGTGTTTAAAAGAAAAGAGATAATAAATTCATATTTTGAAAGTTACTTCATTAGGTTATATATCATTATAATATGTAATAATATTAATACTATTTTTTAATTCATGTAATATTATGGCTTGTACCAATCGGGCTGTTTGATTGTTCTACCATATCTAGATACTTTTGCAGATGGCTGAGTGATTTCAGATGTTGGTTTGGACTCAATTTCTGGCATCTCTGAATCAGGTTTGGATGTATCCGTTGGTAAGTTTGCTACAATACTACGCGGTATTACAATATTAGCTTTTGTCGGCTGTACATGGATAGAGTTTCTTCTTAATAATCTTCCATTATCCATCCTAACGTAGAGTGAGCGAGGCGCATTATCAACCTTTTCTTCTACTGTCCCAGTTACCCAATTTCGATGACTAGTTTGAATCCTTACACGATCACCTATCTCAGCCTGATTTTATTTATATTTGACTGCACATTGTTAACAACGCGTGGCTTCAATAATACATTTGACGTCGGTATTGTACTTCGTGTTAACCTGCTCATTAACCTTTGATTCGGAGATTGCAGTTCTTCAGATCGTGGTGTATTTCTGTAGTTTAATAGAGCAAGATAAATATCGCTGTTGTCTTTAGAGCATTTCTTCAACATAGCTTTAGCTGTCTGTACGTATCTTTCAGCTAGTCCATTGGACCTAGGGTACTTGGGGCTTGATGTTTGATGATTAATATTCCAAGCTTTAACGAAATCAGAAAATTCCTTGGAGATGAATTGGGGTCCATTGTCGGACTCCAAAGTGACGGGAATTCCATGTGTTGCGAACCAAATTTTTAAGTGATGTATTACTTCATTCGATGTTGCCTGTTGCAGAAGAACAAAGTCCATATATCCAGAGTAACTGTCGACGATGAGCAAATAGTTTTTATTATCGAAATAAAACAAGTCAGTCGCAACTATTTCCCATGGTAACGATGGCACAGATTTTATAACTAATGGCTCTTTTGGCTTTGACGGTTGGTACGATTGACAAATAGGACATTTCTCGATGAAGTCTTTAATAGCGTTATGCATTCCAATCCAGAAAACTACAGATCTTGCTCGGCTTAAAGATCTGTTGATTCCTAGATGACCTGCGTGAATTTTTTTAATAATTTCTTTCTGTAGAGTCTTTGGTATTAAAGTTTTTGTGGATTTGTATATGATACCATTGTCATATGTGAGCTCATCTCTAAAATTCCAAAAGGATCTAATTTCGGGAGGTAATTCTGTTATCGACGTCGGCCATCCATTTTGTATAATTTTTGTTAACATTTGTAAGTTTGTATCTAATGCTGTTTCTTCTTTTATTTTTTTAATTGTCACCGTTGTATGATTTGCAACTGCATGTACTTCTATGTGCTCTTCCTCTCCACGTTGTTGTTTGTTTTCGCAGTCTCTGCTAAGAGTATCTGCTAATTTTATTTCGGTGCCTTTTCTGTAAACGACTTGTGGAGAGTATGGCAATACATGAAGGAGTATAGTTTGTAATCTCTGGGGAGCAGAGTGAAGTGGCTTTTTAAAAATTGTCTCCAGAGGTTTATGGTCAGTTTCAATTATCAAATTTTTTCCATATATATACTCGTGGAATTTCTCGCAGGCAAAGCGAATTGCGGTTGCTTTCTTTTCTATTTGGGCGTAGTTTTGTTGACATTTCGTCAGAGCTTTTGAGGCATATGCCACAGGCTGATCATTTTGCAAAAGAGCTGCACCTACACTGGACTTGCTTGCATCGACCTGAAGCTTGACATCTAGGTTAGGGTCATAATATTTCAATAGTGGAGTCGAAGAAAATGCCTCTTTTAGTTTCTTAAAAGACAATTCGTGATATGGCAGCCAACACCATTCTACGTCTTTTTTTAGCAGGTCTCGTAGAGGCGCTGTTATTTCTAAAAAATTGGTGATAAATTTACAAAGATATGTTGCCATGCCTAGTACTCTCTGTAGTTGGGTACGTGATTGGGGTGTTTTCAGTTTATTAATTGCCGATATTTTTTCTGGATCGGCAGAAATGCCTTTTGATGTCAATATATGTCCTAAAAATTTCACTTTAGTTACATTAAATACGCATTTTTCTTTATTTAGTTTCAAACCAGCTTTCGATAATATGTTGATGACTTGCATAGTTTGTACCTCAAGTTGTTCTTTTCTTTTCTTGTTAATATGTCATCCATTGATACTTCTGTTCGAGGTAAGTCTTCTAAAAGCTGCGACATCAACCTTTGATATACCTCAGGAGCTGATGACAAACCAAATGGTAAACGTTTATAGGAATAACGACCCCATGGTGTGGCCATCGTTAAGTATTTTTGTGTACGCTCACTAACCTCGATCTGCCAGAAACCTTTTTTGCAATCTAGTAAAGTAAACCATTTGGAATTTTTAATATTTGCTGTAATTTCATCTATGGTTTTTAGCGGATGATAACGTCTGTGTATATTTTTATTTATATCAGTAGGATCGATACATACTCGGATTTTACCTTTTTGTTTAACTACTACCATTGGCGACACTGCTGGCGTTATTTCTTCAGTTTTTACTAGAACTCCCAATTTTACCATATTGTCGATCTCCTTTTTAACAGATTCTTTTAATGCATGTGGTATTCTTCTGGGAGCATAATGCTCGAATGATGGATTTTCTATCAGATCAATATCGTAAACAAAATTGTTTACTTTTCCTAGGCCTTCAAAAATGTTTTTGTCGAACAAGATTTCATGTACTCTTAAAATCAGTGAGAACCGTTCACAATCATTTTTACCAAGAAGAGGTTCAAGATTCGGATAGTCTTTTACCACAAAGAATGACGAATAATGTTTTTTGTCCCTGACGACGCAAGGCAAAACGATTTCTCCACAAACATCTATTTTGGCACCTCCAAATGCAATCAATTTGTTATTTACTGGACGAATATTTTTTAATCGGTTTTTATTTACCATGCTTAGTGGTATGACATTACACTGAGCAGCAGTGTCTAGCTTGAATTTTATTCTCCTATCATCAGCTATTATTTCTTCATACCAGTTGTTCTCTTCGTCTTTATTTGTATCTGATTTTCTCACTGTTAACACCAACAAATCGCTGTCGCTATCAATGTCGACGTTTTCGTTCTGCTGCAGAGAGTTTATATGTTTTGTGTTACTTCGTTTACTCCGAAAGCACAGTTTAGCGAAGTGCCCTTTTTGTTGGCAGTTTCTGCATTTGCTGTTGTATGCTGGACAATTGCGACTCTCATGATTTTTTCCACATCTCTTGCAGTCATTGATTATCACCGTTCTCTCATTACCTCTGTTTGTAGTTTTAGGCTTTACATACTTTTTTATGGCATCCACTTTCATGTCATCATTTTTATGTAGTTCTTTTAGTTGTTGTGTAGCCATCTCACTCGCTCTGCAGATCTTAATAGACTTCTCTAAATTTATATCATCTTCGGACAACAGTTTTTCTCTGACAGCATCATTTGCAATGCCAACAACTATTTTATCACGAAGTAGAGAATCTTCCAATTTGCCGAAATCACATTTTTTCGCTTGATTTTTTATTTTTGTAAAAAATTCTTCAAATGCCTCTCCTTCGTTTTGGTATAGGGTGTTAAATGTGTACCTTTCGAACGTAACACTTACTTTTGGGGCAAAGTATTCTTCGAATCTCCGTTCTATTACGTCAATTTTAAGTTGATCGTCGGAATTCAATGAAAAAGAATTGAAGATATTTACTGCATCTGCTCCGATCGATGACATAAAAGTAGCTACTTGTATTTCAGGTGATTTTTTGTCCAATTGAGCCGCAGTCGAAAACCATTTATATTGTTGAATCCAATTTCTCCATGATGTAGACACGTTATTACCTGTTATTTGTAGAGGTTTTGGGGGCTTTACAAATGCCGTCGCTGATGATGATTGTTCGCTTGTCATATCTAAACCACTCCTGACACCATGTAATGAACGAGACGGTTGTTGAGTATGAACTGATGTTTATTGAGAACAAGTAGTACAAAATATGCTTAGAGTTAGGTAAGGTTTGTACATATAATAAAGAGAGAATATAATATACAGGGTGCTAACTATCTTCATGACACTTTCCACTGATACAAATTGCAATAATGAGTTTGGTAGATAACGGGGCTACTGCCTAATATAAAGTGGGTTTTCTGTAGAGAACCACATTTTCCTCACATGCTATAATTGTCTCTATCATGACAGAGAAATTTCCAGTTTGTGCATTATTGCGAATTACGTGGAGCCCAGGCGTATTAATTGTCTTGTTCAACAGAAGGGTAGTAACTAAAAATTTTAAATTTTTATTAAAAAAAAGAATTATTATATATTAATTATAATATATTAATATTAATTTTGGTGAAGGTGAAGGCACCCGCTGACCTCCTCCTGGCGTATAATTTTGGGATTTATATCGGCATTCGGCAGCCCTTTACTCGCGCGCAAGCAAAGTGAGCTTCTCTTAACGCATTGAAAAACCATGCAAACACACAATGTTTGCTCAATTTTTTGTTGTTGTGTGCCGATTTCAGATTTATACATACAACAATTTACCGCCAAGTCCGAACGGCGTGCTCTAAGACACCACTTGTAGAAAAGTTTTTCATGACTGAAATATTCAGGAAATGTCGTCAACATTACTAAGAGGTATTTTGCCACCGTTGATCGATTCCCCGTTAGGGATAGGTAATGGAAAGCAATAATCGATTTTTCGACTTTTCGATTTTGGTCTAAAACTAAAAATGCGATTTTTCGGTCTTGCGATTATTTCAGTTGTTTTAAAACTCGACTTTCGACTTTTTCATAACCGTAGAAAATCGATTATAATCGACTATTCGTCGATTTTTGAGTTTTCTTTTGAAACTGTAAAACCGCCAAAAGTGTAAAACCGCCAAGTCCACAATCTATGGGCAAACTCGAAAATCGATCACAAGATAATCGATTATGCGATTTTCCCTCCAGACAAAAATCGACTACGATTTTTAGATTTTTGACTGCAAAAAGTCGATTAATCGATTAACCGAAAGTCGACTTACCTATCCCTATTCCCCGTCCAGGTAACTTCAAACGGTGGCAAAATACCCTTCAGAAATATTATCGGCATTTTCTGAGTGTTTCAGCCATGTAAAACTACTCTACAAGTTGTGGCTTAGGGCACGCCGTTCGGACTCGGCGATAAACTCTAGGTCCCATATCAGGAAATATGAATCGGGGTGCACTCATTCATATGAGAGAAGTATCCTTTGTCCCTTATGGGATGTTTGTGGAACAATTATTATGTTATTATTTAAGCTTGATGTGATAAGGTGGCAGAATCCACAAAGTTATTTCTTACAATAAGTTTATTTGTTCCATATATGAATTTTGATTTGCTGAAAGCTAATTTCTAGGGGTAATGGTGTAGGGTATCACATGGTCGGCCCCGTCCGACTATAGTCTTTGCTTACTTGTTTTTTTAATTTTATTCTGCTTTACCCTACATAAGTTTGTTTTGCTTCCAAATTTTCAGTCTTATCGGGAATTTCTGAAAAAGTTGGTCTTAATATATCGCATGCCTACCTTGGGCATCAATTACAGCTTGTAAACTCCTGGGAATTGAAAAAATACAATTCGAAATATCATATTTTATTGGTATTTTCTCATTTATCTTTCCTTTTCCCGACCTTTTTTCTTCAGATGAACCCATAAGTTTTCAATGGGGTTAGTATTTGGACTTTGGGCTTTAGTGTCGATGTCTTCGGTGTAGTTGTATAACAACCAAGCCCTATGTAAATAAGATTTATGTACGTCTGTAATATCTTGTCTTGGAAGAGTGGGCATTTGTATGTAACATACATAAGGAAACGAGATAGACCCATAGTTTTTTTTTGGGGGGGAGGATATACACAGAATCACTTTCTGAGTCGATTTAGGCATATCCGTCCGTCCGTCCCTTCGCATTTATTGTCCGATTCAGCTCAAAACAGGGGAATATCATTTTTTTAGCCATAGGAAGAACGTTATTGCTTTTGGTGAAAATCGGCCCAGATTTAGATATAGCTCCCATATATATTTTCGGCCGATCATGTATTTGTTGCACCAAACACCCTATAAGTGTCCGATTTTGAAGAAATTTGCAATATGTGACTATACATGGTCTAGAAATAAATGTGCCAAATTACATAGAAATCGGTTCAGATTTGGATATAGCTCCCATATATATTTTCGGTCGCTTTCACGTATTTGCTGCACCAAACATCCTATATTTGTTTAATTTTGATGAAATTTGGAATGTGTGACGGAATTTGGTCTAGAAATAAGTGAAGTTATATCGGAATCGGTTCAGATTTCGATATAATTCCCATATATATTTTACATATTCACAGTTGTGTAGGGTATCATATAGTCGTTTTCAAGTTTTGACGTTGTGCGTTAAATAATTTTTAAAAAACCTTCAAATAAACCTTCTTTGTCAATGCTTCCTCCGAAATCCATATTTTACCAAAGCCCTTGCTTTATATGCAACCCCATACCATAGACAAATAACCTGTATAGACAAAGGAATGCTCTCAACAATTTTGTTAACATTGAGTTTGTTGACATAACAACTCAATTAAAAATTAATAAATACACAGTTTATACAGTTGTGCTAGGTTTACATTTACGAAATCCACTCGATTTCAACTGTCAATTCTATTGGTTAAACGTCAAATGAAATCCAATGGATTTCAGATGAGTTTTCATTTGACGTATGCGCAAAGGAATTGACAGTGGAAATCGAGTGGATTTCGTAAATGTAAAGTGGTGTCGTAAGACACGCCGTTCGGACTCGGCGATAAACAGTAGGTCCCATATCATTGAGCTAATATGAATCGGGGTGCACTCATTGATATGAGAGAAGTCTCCCCTGTCTCGTCTGGGATGTTTGTGGAACAATTATTATAAACGTAGTATTGGACACTAAGCCCACCTGATTGTTATGTTTGTTGTCAAAAACATTATTGTGATTTAAAATTCAAAGAAACTCAAATCACAATAATATAAAATCTATTATGTTTGTTGTCAAAAGTTGTTAACAGAACTCTGAATGGCCGACCTTCTATAGGCCTTGAATACAATTCTATACAAATTTGTTCTAAAAAACTGTATGGGGTTAGTTGTTGACGGAATCTACATCTACAGATAAAAATATAAAAGAAAATTCGAAAAATGTTGAGTGTTTGAGTCTGTTGACAGCACATAACATGATTAATCCTTTGTTTATACAATTCATTTGTCTATGCCCATACCAAACTTAAAGTTTTCCGAACTTTACAGTGACGAAAAGTTATGACTCTACATCTCCATATACTATGAAAGTCATAAAAATTCTTAATTGCAAATAAATCGCGGGAAAATTTTCAAACACATTCATTGATTTGCAAACATTTATGGGCCGATTCCGTACAGCGAGGCGAGTCATGTCGCGTCGTCTATCGTCTCTGTGACAAAATTTAAAAAATGCACTACGTACAGCGATAGAAAATAATCGTCGATAACAAGTTATTTTTATTTTTTTTTATTTTATTTTTATTCGTTAGTAAAAATGTACGGCGACAGCTAATTTGTTGTCGCCGGAAAATGAACATTTCGGCGACAACATTTGACGACGTCAGGCGATATTGCCATACGGAATCGAAAAATTGCATTTGACAACGCGACACGACTCGCCTCGCTGTACGGAATCGGCCCATTAGTTATCACCAAAAAGCAGGTCCTTACAGTTTTTAGTTGTTCTTATTTCTGTCCGATTTCTGAATTTATTACCCTAACGTTGTCTTAAACAAACATTAGGATGTCCCAACTAGAACGCAATTTTTAAATTAAAAAAAAAAACACAGATATTTAAAAAAATCCTGAAACTTTATTATATCGTAAAGTAAACAGAATGAGGTTATGTATGGAACAAGATATCGTGCAGATGGCCGCCGCGGCTTTGCTGGAACACACGCGATCTTTTAATGAAATTTTCAATAACCGTTTTGCATAAATGCTGCGTAATTCATTAATGCAGCGTCCAATTTCCTCAGTTAAGGCTTGAGTCATCGTCTTATTTGCGTAAACCATCCACCTCAAAAAAGAAAAAAATGTAAAGGTGTTAAATCGCACGATCTAGGCGGCCAATTTTGGTCTCCAAAACGCGAAATAACACGACCGGGAAATGACTGATGCAGCAATTGAATTGTTTCTCTGACTGTATGACATGTGGCACCGTCTTGTTGAAACCACATGCCCTCCACTTTCATTTCTTCAATTCTAGGCAAGAAAAAACTGGTTATCATTTCACGATACCGAACACCATTGACTGTTTGCGCTTGACCTGCCTCATATTCATAAAAAAGGTCCAATGATTCCTCCAGCCCAAAAACTACACCACACAGTGACACGTTGAGGGTGTATTTGCTTCTCGTAAATCACTAGAGAATTTTCCTCACCCTAAATGCGACAATTCTGCCTGTTGACGAAGCCATGAAGATGGAAATGGGCCTCGTCATTGAAGATGATTTTATCGGCAAAATCAGCATTTTCATGTTGTCTCTCCAATACCATTGAAGATGATTTTATCGGCAAAATCAGCATTTTCATGTTGTCTCTCCAATACCAATGAGAATGCGTTGTTCATTCGTGTAGCGCCCCATTTTTACAAACTTATGCCTTCTACTAGCAAACAATAACAATTGTTCATATGTCAAACAATGACACTTCGAATGGCGCCAAATTTAAAAATTGCGTTCTAGTTGGGACACCCTTTAGTAGGTCTTAAAATCCATGTTAGAAAATATATTTTTATACGCTCAGCATTTACGCTAACGAGGGTATATACACTTTCATACGGGCAAAATATGTCTCATCGAAATAATGGTTTTAGATCCCAAGTATGTTTGGACCAAATGTGTTTCAGACAATTTGGAGTTGATTTAGCGATGTCCGTCCATCTGTCTGGCTGGAGCGCACGATAACTCTCGAAAGGATCAACCGATTCGGTCCAAAATTTGAATTTCGTAATATTTTGTCCAAACTTAGTTTAAGTTCGAAGATGGGTTATATCGGTCCACTCCTTCCAGTACCTACCCCACAAAAGTTCGAAAATGTTCGGAAAATTTGTGTGCACGAGTAACCGATTTGGTCCATACTTTGCACATCGTGAAATTTCTTCCAGACTTAGATGAGGTTCCAATATGGACTTAATCGGTCCACTCCATCGGGTACCTCCCACACAAAATTTCCGAAAAGTTGAATTTAGGACCTGCTTTGGAATCACTTTGATTTTTGTTATAGCAACTTGTATTCACGGCCCTCATACGATCATAAAATTTCATCTGGGGCAAGTCCACACTTCCTGAGAAAATAGCCTGAAAGGTGCAAAAACCCCTATGACACCGTGAACAGTGGTTGGAGCGCATGATAACTCTCGAACGGTTCAACCGATTTGGTCCAAAATTTTTCTTACGTAATATGTTGTCCAAACTTTGTTTAAGTTCAAAGATGGGTTATATCGGTCCACTCCTTCCGGTACCTCTCCCACAAAAGTTCGAAAATGTTCGGACAAATTGTGGGCACATAACTCTCGATGGGAGCGACCGATTTGGTCCATACTTTACAAATCCTAATATACCTACCAGATATAGATCAAGTTCGAACATGGGCTATATTTATCCACTCCTTTGGGTACCTCCTACACAAAAATTTTGATAAATTTACTTTAAGACCTGCTTTGGAATCACTTTGAAACTTGCATTCGCTGCTTCAATTACGACAGTAAAAGTTTTTTCAGGTCCATACTTCTTGAGAAAACAGCCCGAAAGTTGTAGAAACCCCCTATGACACCAAATGTAGTGGATGGATAGCTCGAACCGAATAGTGCATTCGTCCACACCTTGGATATCGTAATATTTCTTCGAATATTAGATGTAATTCGAAGGTGGTGCTTATAGATCCAATCCTATCCATATTTTTGTCGGTTCATACGCCCAACATTTTGAAAGCCCCCCTAAATACATAAGTTTTTTTTGGGAAAAAAGTATTTCAATCCACACAGGCTGACGGTATGTCTCTGTCGTCAAAGTCGACTGATACTTTTTTAATTGTTTTTATTTCTTTTCTTAAGTTTGGTAATACATATTATCAGTCAGAATAACGGTATTTTGGAAAACTATGAATATTACGCGTCGGTACATCTGGAATAAAGAGGACTATTTTTGGAAAAATACATAATTTTTGAAAATTTCCGAAGAAAGAAATAGCTATATATTTCTGGTAAACTATAAAGGTAGAAATACAATGACTTTTGTTGCTTGTTTCACGATTAATTTCAAGTAAATGAATAAAGGCCAGGTAATACCAAATTGAAATGCGATTTTGGATTTCTTTATTCTTTTACACAAATTCAGGCTTGGATAAGCCTGCATTTCTCATTATGTTCTGACCTTAACACTGGTTATCACGACTTTTGTTTCATTCGATTTCTTTACAGTTTCTACTTCAAATTGGCGAGTTATTTTCAAATTTCGGATATAGGTATTTAGGTGTTGTTGATATAGGTGTTGTTGTTGTTGTAACAGTGTTTATTATGTTTGTATGTTCGTTCTTCTGTTCAATCTGGCTCTGGGTCTATCTCCAGTTCCAGGAAAGTGGCTGCTTCGATTGGATGTAACCACAGATCCACTGGAATTAGATGAGTAGGTTTGGCGGGACAGTTGAAAAGGTGTTTTGTGTCGTGCGGGTGATCTAGGGGTTTTCTCCTATATTGTTGGACCTGCCTCTCTAGAGAATGAATATTAGGGTTATAACTTTTTTGCAATTTTTGTAAATATCAAAAATACCACCACATAACCGTGTAGAGCATGAAAAACTACCATGAAATATGGTGTCATTTTTTCCCTATCGCGAAAAAAGTTTCCGCACCAAATGCATTGAAGTTCATTAATGCATCATTTTTATTTGTTTTAACGACATATACGCTTTTGGTAATAACTTATTAAAAGTTTTAATCCTATTTAAAATCAATATCAAACCATTTTGGACCAATTTATTATCAAAAAGCGATATTTCAGAGTATTTAAAGCGGCTTTGACAATATTGCAATTTTTGTTTTTCTTCATAAACTCGCGAATTTTATGTTTATATTTATTGTACCTATCGGATAAGAGAATATGTGGTCATTTGCAACGAATTCGCGAAAATTACAGACTGTTTTTAATGACTTTGTCTGTGAGAATCGTATTTGTTTTCTATAAATATTTATTCAAAAAAAGCAAATTCAAATTTTTAAATAGAAAAAATATGAAAGGGTCTTTAGTAATCGCAGTCGGTGCGGAAACTTTTTTCACCGAATCAAACTTAAACACGCGTTTTCGTTATCAGGACATTGTTCCGCATATGGACTTGGCGTGGTATTTTTTTGGTTATAGCCCTAATTAATATCCTTCCTGATATGCCTGAATGTGTCTGGCCTAGCCAGCAGATGGTGATTGGGATGGCCCTCACGGTAACACCCAAGCAAGTTGTGTTGCTTTACTGGAAGAATCTTTGCTTCCTCATGTAGATGGTCCACTGAAGACTTGAGGTGGCACCCTGTTGCTGTTCTCTGGGCAGCATTCTGGCAGGTTTGAATCTTTTTCCAATTCGTATCACATAATCCTGGGGACCAAACTGGCGCCGCATAGCTTACCGCAGACCGTCCTATCGCGTTACATGTGGTCAACAAGGTTTCCTTATCTGCACCCCAAGTGCCCCAAGTCACTTTGTCGCAGATAGCTGTGGCGTGCGCGCACGTCTTGAAAGTAGTGTCGAATGTGACCCCTAAAATTTTGGGGCAGTTTGTGGTCGGAATTCTGCTGCCGTCGACCACGACATTCAATTCTCTCCCAAACTGCGCTGTCCATGTGGTGAACAGAGTGGCTGTAGAATTTGTGGCGGAAATCTGCATATTCCTCGCGTGGAAAAATGGGAGTTCAGTCTCTCACAGATGTCATCAGGGAAGGTACCTGACGCCAGGATCGTGCAATCATCCGCATGCGTTACGATCTCGATGCCGTCTGGAGGGGGCGGAATACAGGAGAGGTAGAGGTTAAACAGTTCCGGATATATCACCACACCCTGGGGAACTCCCTGTTTCACTCTACGGGGTTTGGACTTCTTGTTCCTGAATTCCACGTATGACTGGCGTCCACACATATAGTTAACAATCCAACGTTACAAGCTTGGCCGGAGGGTTGTCTGCTCAATGTCCTCCACCAGCGTGGAGTGCCTGACTGTATCAAAGGCTTGTTCTATCACACGGCTGTCTGGTTGAGTTCTTGACTAATACCCAGCAAAATTTGAAGGAAGGGGTTCCATGCGATGACGTGATTTCATGGCATCTTTTGCATTGTTTCAAACAAAGTCATGAAAGATCCGATCTTTTCATCAGCATTTGAACCCATGCAAAGGAAGTCGTGAAAGATCCGATCTTTTCATCAGCATTTGAACCCATTCGATCGATCAATAGAGATGAATTTTGTGTTTTTATTTATACACATTTTTCTAAATATGTAAGTTTAATTATTTACAATAGTCTTGATATTGTCGGAGACTCGAACCCACAATCAACGATGTTAAAACTCTCGTCGTAATGATAATTTTATTGCAAAGGGTTGGTGAAAATGACATGCCAAAGCATTGGTGGAAATGACATGTCAAAGCATTGGTGTAAATGACATGCTTTGGATCCAAAAATTAATAGCATCTTTTGGGGTCCACGCTTATATAAAATTCATCGATGAAGATGCTAAAAAGATGACATGCCAGAACACTTGCACCCATGATTGAATGACATCTTTGTCATCGAACATTTTGCTGGGTATATAAGGAGATGGCGTGCAGCGCTGTTGTCGTGATGTGCTGCTTACGGAATCCGTGCTGATGATCAGCAACTTGCTACCTATTCCTGATACTGGGGAGGACTAAGGCCTCAAGGGTCTTTGCTACGGGCGACAAAAGCGAAATCGGCCTGTACGATTCACTTTTGCTGGCATCCTTGCCTGGCTTCAGTAGCGGGACCACCCTGCCGATTTTCCAGACTTCGGGAACAATGAGGGTGGCTAGCGACAGGTTGGGAACTTTAGTTAGATACTCCACTCGCAACATCATCCATTGTAAACTGTGGTGGTTCATCCTCTTCGCCCTGTCACTCACGGGGTGCTCGACAAACTGTCGATTGAAATAACTTGCGCACCTCTTCGGGTCAGTCAACGTAACGTCGCCAAATGTGACTGAGGCCCTATCTTCCATCCTTCCAGGGTTCGAGAGTGACTTAACCGTTGCCCACAATTCTTCAGATGATTTAACCACTTGTTCCGCTTATGTTCGCCTACCAGCCTGTTAACTTCCAGTGTCAGCACCCTGACTCTGGGGTCATTGGGGTTGGCTCGACGAAGCTCATCACGCTCATTTGCTAATCCCGTCGCCGCTGCTTGGAAGTTTGGTCTTACTTCGGGTATTCGACCAGCAGGGATATGGCGAGAGGCTGCAGCAGTGATGATGTCTCGGAACGTCCTTTCCGCTACCCGAACATCGGAAGGATAGGGCAGTTCTCTGAAGCGGTGATTAGTGAACTCTCTGAAACTCGGCCAATCAGCTTTCCTATGATTGACGAACGTGCGGCATTCAGAGGTGATGAAATCGGTGGTCTGCTAATGGAGACAATTATGGGGAGATGGTCTGATCCAAGGGAAATGAGGGGTTGCCAGTTGACACGATGGTTATGTCTGACGAACTGTGACACTCTCCTCTAATTCTGGTAGGGGTGTAGAGCTATCAATCTGCTCAGCCAGCGCTGTAACCATCTGGTCGTTTCCGAGGGTCGAATGCCACATCTCATGCTGCGCATTGAAGTCCCCCAGGACCAGACGATTATGACCTTCCAAAAGTGGGCTAATATCAGGCCCGTAATCTGAGATACAGGTATTTCTCGGCGGGATGTATATGTTCATCAACTCTATCTCGGCAGTTCCACACCGGACTACTACTCCCATGTACGGGTCCATTGCAATTAAATTGCAAAAATGATGCATTTTCTGTGATTGGGACAACAACGGCTAGTGTTAAAGGCTGCGTGTGCCGCTGCTGTCGAGGGGACTGCGGGGGAGTTTCATAATCAGAAGACGAGGGAGTTTCGTAATCCGATGACGACTCACTGGGGACTGTATCCACGCAGCATGCAGCCACATAGTCCCTGCCGTAGTCGCTCACGTGGACAAGTCCAGAGCAACCCCTTAGATGCACCCACTCCTGACATCTATTGCATCTCATCGAAGGTTGGATATGGGTGAAGGTGCGTATGTGACAAACTGAGTACAAATAAATTGGTCCTGGGTTTCCGTCCCGGCAAGGACCAAAATAATTCGGAGCAGGCATTCCGGAATATGCTGCTCCCAACACAGAAAAACGAAACAAATACGAACACATGTATACTGAGGTGGCAGCCGCTGGCCGGAACATTGATGTTGTGTGGTTCCGGGTCAATCTGCCGTGGGATTGAATGGATTTAGATTTTAATCTACATTTTCGGTTCAACTTTGTTATGATCGGTAATTCGGATTCGCAATGGTCACCACAAATTGTGAACATTGGTACAGTTTTGAGGCTGTGCCAGTTTTTCCAGATTTATAAAGAAAACAAGTAAAAAAGCATTAAGTTCGGCCGGGCCGAACTTTTCATACCCTCCACCATAAAATATTCATTCCTGTCCCCAACTTTAAGTGAGTACGTTAAAATGTCAGATAATGTACATAAAATGCTTCATTCGGGAGGCCCTTTTTTATGGTGCCTATATCTAACTGTTGACAATTTTTGGTGGGCTAGAAATTGGGAGGTACTGTTATATAGGGGTTATAATAAAACATGGGCCTATGTTGACAGTTTTTGATGGGAGCATTTAATGTCAAATAACTCCTAATTCGGTTAAAAAATTTAGCTAGAATCCTCAAAATATCGAAAATCGGTACATAACGTGGGAACTTCAAATGCCATTAACAGCTAGTTCGGAGGTATCTGGGCTATACGAAAATATGAACTTAAATGAACAATTTTTGTTGCAGAATTTTTGTTGACTTTTAAATTTCAAATTACAGAAAGTTCGTCCAAAAAATAAAACTAAGGTACGGAAAATCGGGAGGTATGTTTTGGGGCTGTACAAAAACATGGACCTACGTTCGGTTAAACATTTTAAGTAAAATCCTCAAAGTGCCGAAAATCGGGAAGTATCGTTATATTGGGGCTATGTTGAAAATTGTTGATGCAGATGTGTGGTGACCACTACAACCTTCAAATGTCAAATTACAGTTAGTTCTGTTAAAAACTGTAGCTACAATTGCCAAATTACTGAAAATTGGGAGGTACCGTTACATGGGAGCTATATCCGAACATGGACCTATGTTGACAATTTTAGATGGAGAGGTGTTGACCACTAAGAACTTCAAATGTCAAATTACTGCTAGTTCGGTTTAATATTGTAGCTAAAATCATCAAATTACTGAAAATCGGGAGGTACCGTTATATGGGGGCTTTCTTGACAATTTTTGGTGGAGAGGTGTGGTGACCACTAAGAATTTCAAATGTCAAATGTTCATATTACAGATATTTCGGTTAAAACTTGTTGGTAAAATTCTCAAAATACCTGAAATCGGGAGGTAACGTTATATGGGGGCTATTCCAAAACATGGACCTATATCCACTAGTTATATAAGTTTATTGACATTTAAGAACCCTAAATGTCAATTGATAGCTAAATCGGTCTGAAAATGTAGATAAAAACGTCAAAATACCGTAAATCGGGGGTACCGTTATATGAAGGCTATACCAAAACGTGGACCTAGGTCCACAACTTTTGTTATATAAGTTTAGTTACACTTAAGAACCCAAAATGTTAAATTATAGCTATATCGGTGTGAAAATGTAGCTAAAAACGTCAAAATACCGTAAATCGGGGGGTACCTTTATATGGGGGCTATACCAAAACGTGGACCCATGTCCACAACTTTTGTTATATAAGTTTATTGATACTTAAGAACCCTAAATGTCAAATTATATCTAAATCGGTCTGAAAATGTATCTAAAACCGTCAAAATACCGTAAATCGGGGGGTGCCGTTATATGAGGGCTATACCAAAACGTGGACCTATGTCCACAACTTTTGTTATATAAGTTTATTGACATCTAAGAACCCTAAATGTCAAATTATAGCTACATCGGTCTAAAAATGTAGCTAAAAACGTCAAAATACCGTAAATCAGTGGGCTACCGTTATATGGGGGCTATACCAAAACGTGGACCTATGTCTACAAATTTTGTTATATAAGTTTATTGACACTTAAGAACACTAAATGTCAAATTATAGCTAAATCGGTCTGAAAATGTAGCTACAAACGTCAAAATACCGCAAATCGGGGATACCGTTATATGGGGGCTATACCAAAACGTGGACCTATGTCCACAAGTTTTGTTAAATAAGTTTAATGACACTTAAGAACCCTAAATGTCAAAATATAGCTAAGTCGGTCTGAAAATGTAGCTAAAACCGTCAAAATACCGTAAATCGGGGGGTACCGTTATATGGGGGCTATACCAAAACGTGGACCTATGTCCACAACTTTTGTTATATAAGTTTATTGACATTTTGGAACCCTAAATGTCAAATTATATACATCGGGCTGAAAATGTAGCTAAAAACGTCAAAATACCGCAAATCGGGGGGTACCGTTATATGGGGGCTATACCAAAACGTGGACCTATGTCCACAACTTTTGTTATATAAGTTTATTGATACTTAAGAACCCTAAATGTCAAATTATAGCTAAATCGGTCTAAAAATGTAGCTAAAAACGTCAAAATACCGCAAATCGGGGGGTACCGTTATATGGGGGCTATACCAAAACGTGGACCTATGTCCACAAGTTTTGTTATATATGTTTATTGACACTTAAGAACCCTAAATGTCAAATTATAGCCAAATCGGTCTGAAAATGTAGCTAAAAACGTCAAAATATCGTAAATCGGGGGGTACCGTTATATGGGGGCTATACCAAAACGTGGACCGATATAGCCCATCATCGAACTTGACCTGCCTGCAAACAAAAGACGCATTTTCCCAAAATTTCAGCGTCCTATCTCCATTTTTGTGGATGCTAGAGTGATTACCACAGACGGACGGACGGACGGACGGACGGACGGACGGACGGACGGACGGACGTGCTCAGATCGACTTAGAATTTTACCCTGATCAAGAATATATATACTTTATAGGGTCGCAAATGAGTATTTCAATGCGTTACAAACGGAAAAACAAACTTAATATACCCTCCATACTATGGTGGAGGGTATAAAAATAGTAAAAATATCGAAAATAGTCGATTCATGCAAAAAATGCTGTCCAGAGACACTTCGATATTAACAAAATTTTTACTCACCCAATTCCAGTTATCTTGATCGGGATGTGATCCAATTTCTTAATAAAATAATCATATAACTTTTGCTTTCCGACCTGAGCTACTTCCAAATCGTATGCCAAATCTTCGCGTACATCATCTAGCTCAGCCTGCAATTCATCGCGTATTTGATTCGTAATTCGATCATCCAATAACAAATCACGATGTCGAATGCGAATATCTTCATCGATTTTTAAGTTTTCCTGCATGAACTGATTGAACTCTTGCTGAAGGCCTAAAATATCATTTAAGACTTTACGCTCATGAGCAGCTGCTGCTTCCTCTTGACGTTTTATTTCGGCATAGATTTTCTCCTGCTCCAACGAAGGATATTCCGGATCGATTATATCTTCAGATGGTATAATTTTTCGGGGCATTAGTAGAATGGATTTCTTTTCAATTTCAATTCTTGGTCCAAGCCAATGGTAGACAAAAATATTGCCATCGTAACCAACACTGAATATATAGCGACCATCATGACTGAGCAATAAACGTGGCATATTGCCATTTAAAGGGTCATGCATGTTGACCGTACGATAATTACGTAGATCGGTAAAATCCTCTGTATTTGTGTATTGGATGCGTATCTGGCCATTTACCAAGCCAAAAAGTAGATATTGTTCTCTGAAATTGTAGAGGTGGAGGTAAGAAGAAAACCTCTCTAAGAAAGAAAAATAACTTACATGTCCAAAAAGGAATGTATCTCAATGTCATCTCCATTTTTAATGATTGTCGATCGAATAGGATTTGTGGTCCCCTCCAGTGTTAGTTCGTAAATATAACCGGCATCATAACCGCCCATGGAGACCCATATGGTATCGTTTGGTGTTGTTCGAAGCCATAGTACAGGATTTGGTATGGCAGGTATATGCAGTGGCTCTTCTTCCTCTTCCGGCTCAGAGTCAGCTATTAATCAGAAAGAAAATGATGATTATGAGATGTTTATGTACATAGTGCTTGGTTTTGCATACTCACCCAATGCAGCTTCCATGTCAATTTGTAATCCCGGATTGGCAGCCTTCAAACGTTCAATGTCATCCAATTTTCGCTGTCGCTTCTTCTCTTTACGCCTCTTAATTTCCTCTCTACGCAAATCACGTCTTATCTGGCTTTTGACCGAGATAAATTTCGTACTTTTCATAACAGTTTTATCCGTCAAATTGTAACTGAGGAACACTTGATTCTCGCTGACATCCAATGGCAGCCGATATTCGTATACTTCTCCACTCTTGCAACCGATAAGAATTGTACATTCTTCATCTTTCCAATAGAAACAATTGGGTATAGCTTCGAACTGTATAAAACCCAACGGTTGCAAATGAATATAGGCATCCTTCTTTTCCTTTAAATTGTACATGAAAATTGAACGATCTCCACTTCCGGTAACCAACAAAGTGTTCAAGGGATTTATGGTTATCCTCGTTATCGGGGCCGTGTGAGCCTTAATTGGTCGTATAAGATAAATATTGGGCTTTCGAGGATTTGTTAAATCCAAATAGATTTGCCGAAGAATACCATCTTCAAAACTTGCCACCAACTCCATGCAGGAATCCGATACTTTCGGGCCAAACCACAATAGATCTGTACCGACTGCTGAATACTGCTTTTCCAAAATCATTTTTTCAGTTTCATAATCGTAGACCAAAATTCGTCCATCTTCACCTAATGTCATTAGGTGTGGCGACACAGGACTGGTTTGAGCGGCAATCACCCGACCACCGTGAAAAGAATAGAGTTTATACGATTCATTGGGTATATCACGAGTATTTAGGTCACAATACCATATTCCACCACCACCATCCTGGAGAAATGTGAACATTTATTTGATTTTTAGAATATTTGTTGAGGTCAGTCAGAGATCAGTCAGAATTTTTAGTGCTATCTATAAACCCTTACTTTCTAAGATTATTGGTAAAAGTCATGAGGATGGGTGTATTACCTCAACTACTCTTTTCGGAATGTAGTATTTATATTTGGTCACCATCGCCGTTAAAGTCAACGCCGTTCGTGAATTTTACAAAAAATATTTCAAGAGATTTCTTCAGAAATATGTTGATAGTTCAGTTTCGTATGGTCTATTGATTTAACTATAAGAATACGAAGTAAGGTGGAATCTTTGTAATTATATCTGAATTGGCCATTGAATTTACCATATGGCTTCGATTGCAAGGTAATGAAATAAATGGAAATAAAATAAATAAAAAAAGTAAATAAGTATCAGTCGGCTTTGCCGACAGAGATATACCCTCAGCCTGTGCAAATTGAAACACTTTTTTCACAAAAAACTTATGTATTTAGGGGGTTTCAAAATTTTGGTCTCGTATGAACCGACAAAAATGTTGATTATGCCTTGTTCAGACTGACGGTAATTCGTTCTCTATTCGTTGTTCGACCCCAAATTACGATATAATTACTTCATTTCCCATACAAAATTTTGAGAACGAACAACGATTTGTGTACTTTGTTCAATTTAGATTACTCTCAGAACGACGATAAAATATGTCCCATCTCTAACAAATGAGAGAATTTATCGAAATAAATTAATTATGACAGGAAAAATATAAAAGTTAAAATTTATTAAAAACCCAAAATTTTTTAGTAAAACTGCAAAACCTGAATAAAAAGTAAACGGTTTAAGGACTAATAAACATTCAAATCATAGAAAATTTTCTATTTTCGTTTATTGCAGTTGCATTTCTTGTCCATCGTTTGAAATTCGCGTACAAATTTAAAAACAAAAATCAAATGCCTGCCAGAAAGTATGTATACCAAAAAGTTATTTTGGCAGGTCTCTCTCTCGTTAATTTTAAAAATAGAAAAATATTATTATTTGCTGAAAACACCAAAATTGTGAGAAAAAATAGAAAAGATGAATGAAAATAATGTAATTAAATATTAAATAGATATCTGAAAGAAGGACAAATAGTTTTTCAGTTCATATCAATTAATTTTACTCGTCTTTTGGACGAAACTTTCTTTAAAATCAGAAAACAAAAAGTATGAAAATATGAATCATGTTGCTATGAATTGTGTACCATGTCGTATGAACGGGTTAATTTGTGTACGTAATTATGAGAACGAACTACGTGATTCAAATTCTAGTATGAACATGGCATTAGGATTAAAGTTAAAAAATTTTGCGGAAAAGGTACTTAAAGGAATGGACCGACATAGACCATGGGGGTGCCATAGGGGGTTTTTACATCCTTCGGGCTGTTTTCTCAAGACGTATGGACTTGTCCCTGAAACAACTTTTACCATCGTAATTGAGGCAGCGAATGTAAGTTGCTTCAACAAAAATCAAAGTGATTCAATAGCAGGTCTTAAAGTTAACTTATCCAAAATTTTGTGTGGGAGGTACGGGATGGAGTGGACAAATATAGTCCATATTCAAACCTGATATATATCTGGTAGATATTATGAGAATGTGTAAAGTATGGACCAAATCGGTCACTCCCATCAAGAATTATCGTGCGCACAACTTTACCGAATATTTTTGAACTTTTGTGGGGTAGGTACCTGAAGGAGTGGACCGATATGGCTTATCTACGAACTTAAACTAAGTTTGGAAACAATATTACGAAGGCCAAATTTTGGCCGGAACCGGCATTTCCGTTCCAGGAATTATCTTGCGCTTCCACCCATAAACATGGTGTCATAGGGTTTGTTTTTCAACTTTCAGGCTATTTTTTCAGGAAGTATGGACTTGCCCCTGAGGAAACTTGTACCTTCGTATAGGGGACAGTGAATACAAGATGTTACAACAAAAACCAAGGCGATTCGAGAGCAGGTCCTAAACTGAACTTTTCCGAAATTTTGTGTGGGAGGTACTCGAAGGAGTTTACCGATTGAGTCCATATTGGAACCTCATCTATGTCTGGTAGAAATTTCATAATGTGCAAAGTATGGACCAAATCGGTTACTCGCTTCAAGAGTTATCGTACGCACAAATTTTCTGAACATTTTCGAAATTCTGTGGGGGAGGTACCGGATGGAGTGGACCGATATAATCCATCTTTGAACTTGAACTAAGTTTGGACAAAATATTACGAAAGCCCAATTTTGGACCGAATCGGCAGATCCGTTCGAGAGTTATCTTGCGCTCCAACCACTACACACGGTGTCATAGGGTTTTTTGTAACTTTCAGGCTATTTTCTCAGGAAGTATGGACTTGCCCCTAATGAAACTTACAGCGTCGTATAGAAGACAGCGAATACAACTTGCGTAAACTAAAATCAAACCGATTCGAGTCCAGGTCCTAAACTGAACTTTTCCGAAATTTTGTGTGGGAGGTACACGAAGAAGTGGACCGATTGAGTCCATATTGGAACCTCATCTAAGTTTGGTAGAAATTACACGATGTGCAAAGTATGGACCAAATCGGTTATTCCCTAAAAGAGTTATTGTGCGCACAAGTTTTGCGACAATTTTTGAACATTTGTGGGGGAGGTACCTGAAGGAGTGGACCTATATGGCCCATCTTCGAACTTAAATCGAATCTGGACAAAATATTTCGATACCCAAAATTTGAACCGAATCAATTGATCCGTTCGAGAGTTATCTTGCGCACCAGCCTGCCAGACAGACAGACAGACGGATGGACATTGCTAGATCTACTCAAAATTGTCTGAAACGGATATCGTACAAACATACTTGGGGTCTAAAACCATTATTTCGATGAGGCACATTTTTGGTCGTATCAAAGTGTAAATACCCTTTCGCCTAAAGGCTGAGGGTATAAAAAGTACCAAACCACCCATCGTATCCATCTAGCTTGCTTTTTATCCTACATGTATGTATTTTTTACAATCTACTTACCAAAACATAATAGCCAAAATCATCATCATCAAACATTTTGATCTTTTGCATCATTCGTATTTCACAATCACCAACATAGAATTCGAAAATCGGTTCAATTTCTACAAAACGGTCATCATCTGGTGGATCAGCCAAATCCACAGTTTCCCAAAACCAAATACGAACATAACCATCCATACCGACTGTGGTAACTTCACCATTTTCCATGGTAATTCTAACAATGGGTTTAGTGTGACAGGGTCGTCGACCTTTGCGACAAATTTCAAATTTTATCAGCCCTGCTTCCCATAGCAACATATTACCCCATTCACAACCAGATATAACATTCTCATCGGCCAACATATAAACGGCATAAATATCACTAAAATCAGTTTTTCCAAAACGTCCTAAATCACCTTGTAACTTTAGACCCGTAAAGGTATTGGCCATTTTCCAAAATTTAATATGACTCAGACCACAAGTGACCAAAAGTATGGGATTGAAACGAGAGAAATGTACATGAAGGACATCATTTTGAAAGGCTTTTGAGCGCAGCACTACTTCAGCCTTTTGCCATCTCCAAATTGTTAACATAAAATCAGGATAACCGGCCTGCGAGGCAAACAAGTCCCCGGTGTAATTGTACGAACCGCATGTAAACTGTTGTTTGGCAGCTCCCTCTAATTTTAGGCGAGGTTCATTATTGGGATAATCATAAATGAAAACAGTTGCCTTTGGTCCATTTTCACCAATTGTCAAGAGGCCGGGATAATCGTTATGATAGTTTTTCTACAAATATAGGAGTTGCAAAAATAATATTTATCCTTAAAAAGCGCTCCTTACATACCGTTATAAATCCAATACCACAGCCGAACATAGAATCACGAAATGTTACTTCTCGTCGTGATATGCTAAAATAATGTATATAAGTACCGGATGCAAAGACCAATGTGTCTTCATCGATTAGGACCATATTATACAGACGTTTGCAATCATAACCAAAGGAATGCCTGCAAAGAGGTACATTGGAAAATGTTTCTTCACAATTTCAAAAACAACGGAAACACCTACTTTAATCTAATAATTTCATTGGCCTCAAATGTTGGTACAAATTCTTCGTCTTCATCCTCTTCACTTCTTAAAGATATTTCCGTCTCATTTGCCATTGTCGAAGTATTATTCGTTTATTCGTTATATTTTTTTAACTTCCTTTCGATTCGAGTACAAACAAATATTTTTTTGCCAACTACTGGTTGTTTTGAAATGGTTTCCTAGGTGAAGTTTATTTTATAAGTTTCTTAGACAACGTGTTGTCCGTAATGCACTTGTTTGGGGTTCCTGAATAATGTTTACTTGTTAGCACACTGTTTTAATGAGCCATCGGTGGATACAATAAATAACAAGTAAAAGCAGCGTTACGTTCGGCCGGTCCGAACTTTTTATTACCTCCACCATGAAATATTTTGACCTAAAATGTAATTAGTTTCTGTTATGAAAGTACCTATGTCTATAATTTGTGGTAGAGAATTTTTCTGAACAATTTGGGATGAACATATTGGAAAAAAGCTTCGAAGTTTCTGAAGTCGGGGTGGTAACGTTATATGGGTTCTATTTAAAAACATTGGTACAGTTATATGGAAGCTATACCTAAACATGGACCAGGTCCACTGGACCTATTTAGACATTTTTTTTTTTTTTTTTTGAAAATGTTTTCTAAGCACAAAATCTCAAATTACAAACAACTCGGTGGTCAAATGGCTGAAATACATGACAAAATTTACATTTATCTTAAAAGGTATATAAATATTGTCAGCATTCATTAAACGGGATATCAACAGCTTAGGGGTTTTCTTTGGCCTCTCTGCTAAATAAAAATTAGTGGATCAAAGAAATTCCAGCTTAATTTTTGATTAGGTATGCGAATGTTTAGAAAGGGAGGCGAAAGCAAAACGGCATAAGTATTTTGACACGTCATAATTATGTTACTTTTGGTACTTAATCGTACCTTTTGGTACCAAAATTAATTAATTATTAACATTTATGTAAAAATGTATTTGACAGTCATAGATCTTAAATTAAAATAAGGAATGTTGGTGTCAAAAGTTGTAACGAAATTTAAAATGAGAGTTTCGGTGATAAATGTAGCTAATGATTAGATATTGCTGCAGTTATCTGTTTATTTTGTAACGGATAAATATCTAAATACTGTAAACGCTGTAAATATGTACGATCTAGGCAGAAAATGTGAAATTACAGACGTTGCTCTCCGGTAAATAGAGCAGAATTGCAAATCGAATCTTACTTATGCACACAAATCCTTATTTTATGAGCAATTTCCATGCCAAAACAAGTTATCTGTTAAGACAAGAGCCTCTAGACATTAGAAAATAAATTAATTTGAATTCATATTTTGCTATTCCACAAGGTTGATAAGGCATACCTACAAAAAATGTCAATTAGATTTTCAATTAAAATCATTTACCCCCCACAATCATTGTGGCACAGCATATTGTGCACTGATAAAAATATAATTGAACCTAATTCATCTTGAAATACACTTTTCAGTTAGCTTAAGTCAAAAAAACGCCAAAAAGTTGGGTATCTTTGTGAAATAAATGTCCTTCTGGTGCTATTTCCACGCCCAAATGCTCCCAGGCATAAGAACAGTCTGATCCACCATTTAAAATACTGCGACATTTAATTTTTATGGTTAATGCTGTGAACTATAATGAATATATTGGCACTTTGAACGATTTTTCATAACAACATGGTAGTAAACTGATCGAAGTGTTATGTATTCATTTGCAGAACACTGCTACTATGGTAAAACTGAGTTTTGTAAAGCACGTTTGGAGCGTATTTCGGGTCAAAACCTAAAGTTATTTCCTTCAAATAGCACATTGATAAGAGAAACAAATTTTCTTACTATCATAAAAAGTCGATATCCGCAAAATATTCCGATATAATGGGAGAAAACCATCGAAAATGTTGTTTAATGATAAATCTCCTGAATATCCTTATATCCTTGACATATCGATCGGTAAATGGGTACATAATGGTACAGATGTGTGTGAAATATATTAATTTTATCGTAACTGATAATGATCAAAAATAAAAATAAGACATTTTTAATTGTTGAGGTCTAAAAATCAATAGAACATTTTTGTCAAAATACTTTTGCCAGGCAGTGAAATTTTATTTCCATTACAAAAGTGCCAGCGTACATTTGAACCGATAAAATTTATTACTAATTTTAAGTACTCTAGTAAACGATTAGCCAAAATATTTTTTCATATTTTTGTAAAAGACTAATCCGGTAAAAAACCATACACATCATTTTTTCAAACTTGTCAAAATAATTATGCCGCGCACTGTATGTATTTAGGGGTTTTTATTAATTTTGGGAATTTGAACCGACAAAAATTTTCATTAGGATTAGGGATCAAAAGTTTTGCGGAGGAGATACTAAAAGGAATGGATCTACATTGACCATTACGGAAGTGGATCTTCAGCCACTACATATGGTGCCATATGGGGTTTTTACACACTTCGGGATGTTTACTCAAGAAGTATGGACTTGCCCCTGAAAAAACGTTTACCATCGTAATTGAGGCAGCGAATGCAAGTTGCTTCAACAAAAGTCAAAGTGATTCGAGTGCAGGTCTTAAAGTGAACTTATCCAAAATTTTGTGTGAGCTGTACCAGAAGGAGTAGACAAATATAGTCCATATTCGAACCTGATCTATATCTGGTAGATATATTAGGATGTGCAAAGTATGGATTACATCGGTCACTCCCTTCAAGAGTTATCGTGCGCACAATTTTTCGAACATTTTTGAACTTTTGTGGGGGAGGTACCTGAAGGAGTGGACCGATATGACTTATCTTCAAACTTAGACTATGTTTGGACAAAATATTACTAAGGCCAAATTTTGGACCGAATCGGCCGATCCGTTCCAGAGTTATTTTGCGCTCCAACCACCTCACACGGTGTCAAAGGGGTTTTTTACAACTTTCAGACTATTTTCTCAGGAAGTATGGACTTGCCCCTAATGAAACTTGTACCGTCGTATGGAGGGCAGATTTGATTCGAGAGATGGCCCTAAACTGAACTTTTCCGAAATTTTGTGTGGGAGGAACTCGAAGGAGTGGGCCGATTGAGGCCATATTGGAACCTCATCTTCCTCTTGTAGAATGTTTACGATATACAAAGTATGGACCAAATCGGTTATCGTGCGGACAATTTTTCCGAACATTTTTGAACTTTTGTGGGGGAGGTACCTGAAGGAGTGGACCGATGTAGCTCATCTTCGAACTTAAACTAAGTTTGGGCACAATATTGCGAAAGCCAAAATTTGAACCGAATCGGTTCATCCGTTCGCTGGCTCCAGCCAGCAGGACAGACAGACGGACGGACATGGCTAGATCGACTCCAAATTGTCTGAAACACATTTCGTCCAAACATACTTGGGGTCTAAAACCATTATTTCGATGAGGCACATTTTCATCGTATCAAAGTGTATATCACCAATATTTTTGAAAATTTAACATAGCTGAAGCCAAGGTTTACCCTTTTAGAACACGCGACTTATGATTGTATATTATACAAATTAAATATTTTTTGATAAAATGAAATGTCTTTGGACGTGGAAAAGAATATTGGCCTTAAAAGATAATTTGCGTGGAAGCTGTGGCTATATTTACGTTAAAAAATGGGTAAAAATGGGTTGAAGCCAACATGTCTGTTTTTGTTTTATCTCGATTTGTGAGTAAACCACACTTCTCTCGATTTTCCTGTCAAAGTAAAAGTAGAAGCAAACTAAATAAGGATCATCTCTCTAATGTATTACTTTTCAAAATTTGAACTGCTTCTACCATTAAATGATGCTGACATTTTGAAGCCAGATTTACAGTGTTTTTTGAAATTTTCTTCTAATTTCATTCCGCAAACAGGTTTTTCAAAAAATCATATACAGGATTGTAGTACTTGCGATTCTGAGTTATTTGATACGTATATTGTGAATGCAGTCAGCACAGCTTCATAGAAATCTGCATCCAAATGCGGAAATTTTGTACGAACGTTTTTCTAAAAATCATATTTTTCGGGTCTAATATTTGCAATTGTCTCTAGAATACCTCGTACTCCGTTGCACATTTTAGTTTTTTACGTTCCGGATCCAATAAATCATTCCTCGTGAAAATCCATCTACTAAAACGCGAGTTACGAGAAATTCCAAAGTAGAAAAATAGCCTAAAATTGTTTTTGAAATATCCCGTATTTTATCGCGTTTTCTGCGGATCGTTTCCACTGCAATGAAAAAACTAGTGCAGCATCTTTGTTTTAGCGGAAACAGAGATTTGAAAACTTCACTGATAAGGAAGCTACAGTCATTTTATCCCAAAAAATAGTGTGTGATGCTACATCCACGGTTCTTTATTGATCGCCTTGAAATAGATATATATCGATGCAGATTTTCATGGTGGACACTGAAATCGGATGCGGACAAAAATTGTATGCACTTTGCGCAAATTAGCGATATTTTATAGGTTTTTTAATGCTAAGATGCAGGCGATGCTACATCTTCATCTTCATAGATATGGTCTTGCTGTACATGAAAATCACATGCGGACAAAATGAATTTGATAATTACGCGATTTACACTTATTTTAAAATGCATATAAATTAAAATGGGTTATTTGGCCTCTATTTCAATTTCAGAAGCTTTGGTATATATCCTCATCAACCCAATTACCTTCCCTAATGGGAAAGCTTTAATACGAATGTCAATAAAGCAAAATCCGTCTATTTAATTGGGAGATTTAAGCAAAATGAAGGAAGTATTCCTACAGATTTTTACAATATTTTCTACTACATAATGCATGTGAAAAAATATTTTTTCAAACAAAAAATTATTTTTTTGACCAAATATGTGCTTATTTTGGCTATAACATCGAAACTATAACACAAATCTGTATGATTATAGTCTCATTTAATACGCCGTGAAGTTTTGATCCACAACAATTTTTTTATGTAATTTTATGACAACTAAATGGGCCTTAATTTTGAAAAATGTTGACTTACATTCAATAATTTATCAATTTTATATACATTCCGCGAATTCTGTGTAACATTTTGCAGGTATTATGCAACCTACTCGCTCAAGTCTCTTCGAGAGAACTTTTTTGTAACAATTGTGCCCATTAAAATAATTAGCGTTTTTATAATATTTTCTACTTTAAAAAGCGAAATAAAACCACCATAACTTTTGTCCGCAACAACCAAAAATTGGCTCGCGACCAGATTCGTACTGGGAATTTTTTTCTTAAACTACATACCAAAAATTGTTGATGTAGCGCGAAAAAAATTTATCCTTTTTTTCTGAAATAGAATATGAAATAATTGACAATATTCGTGATATACCTACCCTCCTTAGCCTAAAGGCTGAGGGTATAAAAATAAAAGGGAAACCTAGTTCGAAAATTGGCTCGGCCTTCTTTATTCTTTTATCAGAAACAGGCAAGGCAGCTTATGTACCCTCTTGAACCAACTTTTAATGTGCTTACACCTGGGAAGTTTTTGCGGATTCTGAAACTACAATGTTCATAAATGAGAAAAATTATGAAGTTTAATCCATTGGGGTAAAGACAATCAAAAATGAAAAAAAAAAACAAAAATCGCCGGAGCGCTTTTTAAATAAATCGCGATTCATGTTGACCTTTTTAGAGGTTTTTTAGGTTTTCACGATTTTGCTTGGAAACTGCATGCTCTATCGAGATGGGACTAAAGAAAATATTGTAGCTATGAAAATTCTCTACAAGATTGACCTTTTTGTTCATGTTTTTCAGTTTTTCTAAAAATGTTTGAGTTTCTAATAGAGTTTTAAATTATCGTCGTTCGGATATTAATTAAAACTGAACAAAGTATAAAAATGGTTGTTCACTCGCACTATTTTGTGTGGAAAATTAAGTAATTAATTTGGGGTCGAACAACGAATAGAGAGCGAATTACCGTCATTCTGAACAAGGCATATGTTGACTGTGCCTGAATATCTTTTCAATGGCCATTGCATACAAAAAATATGTATACCTAAAGCTTTTTACCTTTAGGCTGAGGCCTTCTCCACAAAATTTCAAACTGAGTGTCACAAAAAATTATGCAAACTGAACTCAAAAATGTAAACGCTGATAACTACGAAATGAGTTGAGAATTTTTTAACAATTCAAAACATACAAAATATTCCTTTCAACGTACCGTTATTTTAAAATTTTGCGGAAAACAAAAAATGGGCATTTTAAAATTGAGCATTTAAAATGATGAACCACAATAGTCGATTAAAAGTAATCAAATTATTTACTTTTTTAGCATTTTAGTTATCAGAACAGTGAAATAAACTGTTCTCTATTGTTTTCAGTAGTTTTGTCTGACATTGATTCCGGCAGAAAGAATGATGTTTCTGACGTTAATTTGGCCCTTGAAACAATTCGATTTTTTGTATGTTTTTGCAGTTATTTTCAAAAAAATGACTAGCTGTTATGTCTAGAGAATATACAATAGGGTTATAACTTTTTTGAATTTTTTGCAAATATCAAAAATACCACCGCATAGCCGTGTAGAGCATGAAAAACTACTACGAAATACGCTGTCATTTTTTCCCTATCGTGCAAAAAGTTTCCGCACCAAATGCATTGAAGTTTAATAAAGCATTTTTTAATTTTATTTGTTATAATGACATATACGATAACTTATTAATAACTTATTAATAGTTTTAATCTAACTTATTAATAGTTTTAATCTAATTTAAAATCAATATCAAACCATTCTGGACCAATTTCTTATCAAATCGCGAAATTTCAGAGCATTTAATGCACCTGCGACAATATTGAATTTTATTTCTTTATAATCTCGCGAATTTTATGTTTACGAGTATATTGATTGGACAAGAGAATATGTGGTCATTTGCAACGAATTCGCGAAAGTTACAAACCGTTTTTTAATGATTTTGCCTGTGAGAATCGTATTTGTTTTCTATAAATATGTATTTATTCAAACAAAGCAAATTTAAATTTTTTAATAGAAAAAATATCAAAAGGGCTTTAGTAATCGCAGTCGGTGCAGAAACTTTTTTCACCGAATCGAACTAAAACACGCGTTTTCGTTATCAGGACAATATTCCGCACATGGTACTGGCGTGGTATTTTTTGGTTATATCCCTAATGTACAAGCAATTTAATGATAAATGAGAAGTTCTATATTAGCCAGAATTGCCCCACACTAGGCTAGTATTTAACGATGTTGCCCTAATAGAGCCAAAAATTAGGGGATAGAAAAAAATGTTTGGTACTTTTCTTTGAAAATAGTTTTTACAAATATTGTAAACAATTTCTTGATCATGTTTGCTTTTATAAAAATAAATTGTGAACACCAAATGTTGTCATTCAAGCCCAAATAATACAGCCTCCCGCTTTTCCATCTCTCTCTTTTTCCTGCGGAAAAGACGTTTCTCCTCTCTCCTTTTCTCCCTGTATCTCTCTCGTGCGCTACGCGTTGCTACGGATTCTAAAGTAGCCCTATATGCCGCATTTTTCTCTTCGGTGGCAGCACGACACTCCTGATCATACCATGGATTCCTTGGTGGAGGCCTCTGGTATCCAAGTATAGATGTTGCGGCTGTTTGCATGGAGTGGGCAATGCTTTGCCATTGCGCTGATATGTTATCGGGATGAGGAGCGCTTTGATTAAGCAATTGGGCTAGTTGAGTGGAATATGCTGTGGCTATCTGTTGCGATTGCAGCTTACCGATGTCTAACTTTCGTGTTGTGTCTGTTCGTACTTTGTTTGCCACGTTTAAGCGGGTGCGTACCTTTGCTGCAACAAGGTAGTGGTCCGAATCAATGTTTGCGCCTCGAAACGATCATACATCCAACACGCTCGATGAATGTCTTCCATCTATCACAACATGATCAATTTGATTTCTTGTTTTCTGATCTGGAGACAGTCAGGTGCCCTTATGAATATCGAGATGATTAAATCTGGTACTGCTAACTACCATGTTTTTTGCAGCAGCAAAGTCTATCAGCCTCATACCATTGTCAGATGTTTCACTGTGGAGACTGAATTTCCCGACTGTTGGCCCAAAGATATTCTCCTTTCCAATTTTGGCATTAAAATCGCCTAGAATGATTTTAATGTCATGGGCAGGGCAACGGCGGCAGCGCTCGTAAAATATATCTTTGGTCTGTTCGTCCTTTTCTTCAGTGCGAGCATGAGCGCAAATAAAGCTGATGTTGAAGAATTTAGCTTTTATTTGAATTGCAGCAAGTCTTTCATTCACTGGGGTGAAGCTGGATACCAGATGTTTTAGTCTCCGACTAACTACGAATCCACAACCAAACTCATGCTTTACGTCATGGCAGCTATAATACAGTGCGTCACCTTTAGGTGTTGTTGTGAAGCCTTTCCCAATCCATCGTATTTCCTGTATGGCAGTAATATCGGTCTTGTACTTTTCAAGTACGTCTGCCAATGAGAAGACTGCACCTTCTTTATAAAGAGTGCGAACATTCCAGGTGCAGATTCGCAGATCATGGTCCTTAAAACGTTTGCGGGGTTCGTCAACTTTAGAGGGGTTTGTTTTTCTTTTCTTTCGTTTTTTCATAGTAGGCAGTTTTTTCTAGGGGAGGGTTACTAACCCGACGCCCAAACCCAAGTTTTTAACGTTCTTATGGGTGAACGCGCGGCACATGTTAGCTCACTACCTTTAACGGGTGTTAAAGGCAGTTCCCCAGGTGACACCGCGGGGAGGTCATATGATGAAAGAGGGACCAAGATAAATCCTGGGCTTTGCCATGTTAAAACCGGTCAGGACCGTTGCTTGGTGTCTTCCATCCCCTACGTCACCCACCAAAATTAATTACTATAGCTAAATTATTAAAATTTAAGTAAAAATGTAATTGACAGTCATAGATTTTAAATTAAAATAGGGAATGTTGGTGTCAAAAGTTGTAACGAAATTTAAAATGAGAGTTTCGGTGATAAATGTAGCTAATGATTAGATATTGCTGCAGTTATCGATTTATTTTGCATCGAACAAATAACAAAATACTGAAAACGCTGTAAATATGCACGATCTAGGCAGAAAATGTGAAATTACAGAAGTTGCACTCCGGTAAATAGAGCAGAATTTAAAATCTAATCTTACTTATCCACACAAATATTCATCTTCTGAGGAATTTCGCTGCCAAAACAAGTTCTCTGTTAGGACTAGAACCTATAGACATTAGAAAAACATTAATTTGAACTCATATTTTGCTATTCCACTCGGCTGATAGGGCATAACTACAAAAATTGTTAATTAGACTTTCAATAAGAATTATTTACTCCCCACAATCATTATGGCAGAGCAAATTGTGGACTGATAAAAATATATTTGAATATAATTCATCTTATAATACAATTTTCAGTAAGCTTGAGTCAAAAAACTGCCAAAAAGTTGGGTATCTTTGTGAAATTAATGACCTACTGATGCAATTTCCATGCCCAAATGCTCCCAGGAAGCAGCATAGTCTGATCCACCATTTAAAATACTGCGATATTTAATTTGTATCGTTAATGCTGTGGACTATAATTTATATGTTGGCACTTTAAACGATTTTTCATAACAAAATGGTAGAAAACTGGTCGAAGTGTATTCATTTGCAGAACACTGCTACTATGGTAAGGCTGAATTTTGTGGACCACGTTTGTAGCGTATTTCGGGCTCAAACTTACAGTTATTTCCTTCAAATATCTAATTAGTAATACCCCGTTTATATATAATCGGATTTAACAAACCGACTGGGTTTTAAATGTCAATTCCATTGCTTATATTTCAAACAAATCCTCTCAAAGAAGGTTAACCCTGCAAAAAGCTCTAATATAAACAGCATATAAGAGAAAAAAATGTCTTAAGGCCTCTGCACATACGATGCGTTGTGCGTCGCGGTACAACAACCACATGGAAAAAGTGTAAGTGATGCCAAGTTTTTTGAAAAACAACAATGTGGCTGACGCATTAAAGTTAAACATATGGTCTGTTCCAGTACTGCAAGAATCTACTAATTTTTACTATTTTTTTCGATAACATAAAGGAAAAAATGTTATCGTAGTAAAAAATAGTAGCTTCTTGTAGGTTCTGGAACAGAACAATAATTTAACTTTTTTGGGACAACGTGTGAGGCTTTAAGCCCTCGGCACATACGGTCCGTTTAAGCCCTCGGCACATACGGTGCGTTGACCGTTGCGCTACAACAACCACATGAAAATGTGTAAGTGATGCCAAGTTATTTGAAAAACAACAACATGGCTGACGCATTAAAGTTAAACATAATTTAACTTTTTTGGGACAACGTGTGAGGCTTTAAGCCCTCGGCACATACGGTCCGTTTAGTGACACGTTGGGACACACGTTGTCCCAAAAAAGTTAAATTATGTTTAACTTTAATGCGTCAGCCACATTGTTGTTGTTGTCCGTCCGTCTGTTGGAATCAAGATACATCTTGAAATAGTGTATAATTTGTTACACATGTAAGTTTATATTATTCCTAGGATGTTTGGTATTGAAAATAAGCTTCATCGGTCCACGTTTTGATATATCCCCATAGAAAGGAACCTCCTTATTTTTGGCATTTTTAAGGTTTTAAAATTGCTGGACTTTTGTGGCATAAAATATTTCCTTATGTTTTGATATAGCTCACATTGAATGGTACCTCCCGATCTTTTGGTACCGGTCCACATTTTTAATATCCCACGTAGAACAATACCTTCCAATTTTCGTTATTTCGACGATTTTAGCCACATTAATCAATTGAAATGTCTAAACTTTGGCATTTAGTCTCTGTTGGAGGTATAAAACATTCTTGCAGATAATTGTCGGATATGTCCATGTTTTCACATAGCCTACATAGAACTATACCTCACGATTTTGAGAATTTTAAAGGTGAATAACCTTGTGCCGCTGCAATTTCCCCGCACAACTTTTCCACCAAATTTGAGAGAAGAAAGTTGTTGTTATCCTTTTCCAAGGACATAAGAATCTCGGCGTGTAGTAATTTTAATATGTAATGTAGTAATTTTTTATGTTGACAATATAACACTATTTATTTTTTTAGGAATTTGCATACAATTGATAGTAAAATTAAAAACAATCAACACAAAATATCCCTAAAAGCATCATCATCGTCATCCTGAAAAAAATCTTCAATATTTTCAATTTCTTTACATATATCTAAATTATCCACAGTAGACTTTGGATTAGGAGTTTTTTCGCATGGCTCATTCGCCGAAGTTGATGCAGGGGGAATATTTGTCGGTTTAGCGGGGGAAAAGTATTTATCAATTTTATTTGACTTTTGGCATGGCTCATTTGGCGATGTTGCTGCAGGCGGCATATTTGTCGGTTTAGCGGGGGAAAAGTATTTTTCAATTTTATTTGACTGCAAACATAGAAAAGTTGAAAACGGATACATTTAATGGGAATCGATTTTTTGGTGCTTACGGTTGTGGGGGCTATGGTGTGTGTAGCGTCCTGAAGATTCTCACAAAAAATACCAGCTTTATTGAGAACATCTTGTTTGGCTTTGAGCATATTCCAGATATGATCATCAGCCGTTTTTGCAGCCATTAAATAACGACAAGTTACTGGATTCTGTTGGCCAATACGATGGGCTCTACTTTCGGCTTGAGCCAAAGTCTGAAAAGATCAAACATTAATAATTTCTATTGCATTTTAGTTTGGATTATTTTTTGTCTTACACTGGGATTCCAAGTTAGTTCTGCAAATATGATTAGTTCCGCTGCAGTCAGTGTTATACCGGAATTACATGCACCCAATGATAACACTGCAACTTTACATGACGGCTTCTTTTGAAATGTATCGATAAATTCACCTCTATCCTGCTTCCTTGTTGCACCATCTATACGAATAAAATTCACTTTGAGTTTTCGCAAACAATCACAAATGGCATCCAACATAATGCGATGATGGGCAAAAACTATGAATTTCTTTGGTTCCTTAACTTGTTGTTTTAGATAGGCACATACAGCTTTAGCTTTGACTTCAGCTGTTTGGGCATAAAATCGCAACAGAATTTGTTCTCTCTCCTGGCCTTTACTACATTGCAAAGTTTTGGCAACCGTGTTTAAGGATTCCTTAACTTCATCACTTGGCCAAACCAAGGCGGGATCTAATATCACAGTTTCTCTAAAAAAGCACATTAAATGTTTATGTATTTTAATATATTTTAAATATGTTTACCTAAATTTCTCTGCCAAATCATTGAGAACTTCAGCTTTGGTTCTTCTAATCATAAATTTAAGTCTCAGAACCACATTCAGCTCTTTCAAATTAGACTGGCCATTGGCATCCCAGCCGAAATTAGTTTGTTTGCCGTCGCAATAACGAGTTGCTATGAATTATTTTAGATTATAATATTTCAATTTAACGATGTCGTTATAGGTACTTACTGAAATCAATATAGCTCATAAATTTCCGATCAATCATTTGCAATTGACTAAACAACTCAACGGGTTTCGATAGAGCCGGTGTTCCGGATAATAAAATCACATGTTTGGCTTGTTGCGACAAACGATCGGCAACCATTGTACATTTGGCTTTTGGATTTTTTAAGCTATGGGACTCATCAAATATTAAAAAACCAAATTTTCGATCTGTAATTTGTTGAATATTCTTTTCCATCATACTGTAACTCGTAATTAGAACTTTACAATCGCCAATGTACTGTTGATTTGAGTTGAGAACTTGTATGTAATGTATTGGAATGTATGGCAAAAGTTCTCGTATATGGTTGGCCCAAGAATCTCGAGTTGACGCAGTGGTACATATGAATAAGGGCCAATCTTCTCTATAGAAATCAGCAACTGCAATGGCCTGATATGTTTTTCCCAAACCCATTTCATCACAGATCATACAACGACCATTTTGAGAGATGGCAAAACTGCAAAGGAAATCGAAGTAAGATAATTGCCCCGTTCCAGAACCTGCAAGAAACTACTATTTTTTACTACGATAACATTTTTTCCTTTATGTTATCGAAAAAATAGTAAAAAGTAGGAGATTCTTGCAGTACTGGAACACTACTCTATAAGACAAAGAAATGTTCGCATCAAAAAGTTAAGAACAAATCTGAATAGGATGTTCGGGCCACATTTCTGGCATCCTTAGTCTGGCTTCCGTAGCGGCATAACCCGACCATTTCCCAGGCTTCGGATAAGGTCTTATTTCACCTAACAATTTCGCCTTGACAACTCTTCCGATCAGTCGTCGTATCGTGAAGGTTTTGAATGAATATATGCCTGTTCCAGAACCTGCAAGAATCTACAATTTTTTGCTACGATAACAATTTCTCCTTTATATTATCGGAAAAATTTTAGAAATTAGTAGATTCTTGCAGTTCTGGAACAGGCAATAAGTATTTATTATTCCCCTCATAGGTATATATAACAAGAAGTCTACCCACCTTACTCCTTCCCTTTGAAATGGCATAAGTTTGCTTGACAACTTTGGTTCCAACGACTCCAGGCAGGATGTGTCTATTTCCTTTGGTGGGTTTAGGCACAAATTGAGTATAGTTTTTGGTATAACGCCCATCACAATATCTGGTTTCAAATTATTCACACGGTCTTGCAATAACTTATAATCCGACAAGGCAAAGTTCCAATAACGGGTTTTAGGATCTAAAAGACGCTAGATGTAAATTAATTCTGAATAAGTTTTTTTTTTAATTCTTGTTTTACCATACGATTTCGAGGGTATACTTTTGAAAACATCTATAAGTTTATTATGAAAACTGGATGGTTGAACTTCAAATCGTTGGGTATCTATCATTGCAACTTTACAACTAACAGAATTTAGAAAAACTGGAGCTATACTTTTCTGAGATTGTGCCGTAGCTTGTTGCACACTACCATTAGGAAAATATTTGTCATTATTTCCATCAAGAGATTCCTTTTTATAAAAATTCCCCGTACTCTGATTCGTAGTCGACGACGTCTTTTTATAAAAATTCCCCGTACTCTCATTGGTATCATTGGTAGTTGGTCTTTTATATGGATGGGCTGCATCACGAGCTGGATGTTGTAGTTCTTGACGTTGCTTGAAGATATTACTCCCCTTCATAGCATTGAGGAATGAAGAGGCTTTATTTTCACCGCTTACTACCGTGGTCACAGGAGTTGAAGATTTAATAGTCGCTGGTGGCGGACGAAGAATTGGTTGTGCAGGAGTTGGTTTAGTAAGATTGTTGTTGTTGTTGACGTTCGTCAAGCCTGCCTTTTTCGCCTTTAATTTCTCCAGAGCAATACGCTTCTTTTCGGCAATTTCGGCAGCAGAGCATGACATGTTTTCAAGTGATTTTGCTTATTTCCAAATTAATAATAATTAGTTTTATTAATTTTGCATTATCCTTCGATTTGTTCAGCGGCAAAAAGTCAAAATACGCGTTGTGAAATTTAAAAACAAAACAACCTGTCAAAAAAATAAACAATGCTGCTAACACTGAGTTTACAAAAAGCGTTGGAAATCTTCAAACCGCAACGATGGCTATTTACAGTAGGCACTGCATAAATATATTAAAAGTTCGTTTACAGGTGTGTTCGTTTACTCAATAATTTGTACAAATTCGTACAAGTTCAGTAACTTCTTGCAATCGGCTAAAGGCCTGCGTACATAAGCTGCCTTGCCTGATTGCCTTGCTTTCCTGATTCATTTCTGACATAATAAAAATAAAAGAATAAAGAAGGCCGAGCAAATTTCGAACTGGGTTGCCCTTTTCTTTTTTATTCTTTTATCAGAAGCAAGCAAGGTAAGCAGGCAAGGCAGCTTATGTACTCACCCCTTAACAAATTTACAAAAACAACATTGTTGTTATTGAAAATTTAATGTCAAAGAAAATATTAGGTCTGTCTGGTGTCGGTGATGGCCACCTTAGAATTGGCAACGCATCCTGAAGTTCGAAAACGTCCAGTGAACAATATTTTGTCCTGTGAACAATAATTTTTATTGCAGTTTGTTTTTATTGTCTATGGAAATGTAAAATGTAAATGTAATTGTTAGCAACATTTTTCAAATCTATAAAAGGTCCTTCAGGCGTTGATTCTGTTCTTTTTTGGTGGACAACTAAAACATGTAAGATCAATTTAGCAACTTGTCATTTTAATTTTATAAACTTATGCTAAGTTTACATTTACGAAATCCACTCGATTTCATCTGTCAATTCCATAGATCAAACGTCAAATGAAATCTCATCTGAAAGCAATTGGATTTCATTTGACGTTTATCCTATGGATTTGACAGATGAAATCGAGTGGATTTCGTAAATGTAAACATAGCACTAATTTATTTCTATAGCGAATAAACGCTACACATTTTAATATCAAACTTAAGCAACATTGGATTTGTTTTTACTTGGTCGTCGCCTTTGTTTGTATTACTGCCGTTTGATGTTAAATGGTTTGTTCGGGTTGTCAGCCTATAGCAAAAAGGAAACCTTTTATGGCCTGTTCCCGTAATTTATAAAGTGGTAAAAGTCGTAAAAGTTGTAAAAGTCGTAAACGATTTTCATATAAATTTTTTGTACGGGAACGCAAAATGTGTAAAAGTGGTAAAAATTGTAAAAACTTTTTAGTTCTGGAACAGAGCTATAGTGTCAAAGCCGACATTATTTTATTTGATGACTTTATTTTAATTTGATGCCGGAGGAGACACGACATTATTTTTATTCGATGACATCTGGTTACTTTCCCAGCAAGAACTTTCTCATAGAGTAAGAAGTTTTTATTTTCTTTTGCAAGAAAATTTTAAAAAGTAAACAGACACCTTCCCTGCAAAAACCAGCAAGCAATCAGCTGACTTGACAAAACAGAACAATTTGTCCGCAAATAACCCTGCGTTTACACATGACAGGACAGTTGAGTTCATGTAGTGATTGTCAAAAACTCAAAACTTGCCTGTGTGAAGCTGGAAACACATACAACGTTTGGGTAAAGTTTTGTGTCGTTTTGGCCGTTTTTACACTGTTGGGCATGATGCCGAAAAATTCAAATTCATTTGAAATATATGCCGACAAACAGATAAACGCTGGACTTTGGTATCGTCGTCGCCCTGTTGTTGTTGTTTTTTTCTCGACGCCCAACGCAAAACTTTAATCAAAGGTTGTATCTGTTTTCAGCTTAACGTAGGCGTCCAGACAAATGCCAAAACAGTTGCAAAATTATGAATGAAAATCATCGATTTCTTTTCGTTTTCCGTTCACTTTTTTTGTTCTTGCACATATTCTTTTGTTTTCAGCACATTTGAATTATCATCTCACTTTTTTCATAAAAATGTCAAAAATTTATTCATCCGACTGTCTTTGAAAAAATGATGGACAGCTGGGAGACAAACGACAAATATATGTATGTGTTAGTAAATCAGAGTTGTATTTGAAGACAAACTGTCTGGTGTAAACGCCTAGTAAAAGAATCAAAGGAAGCAAAAATGTTGTATTTTACTAAAAATAAGAAAGGAAATTCCATAAAAAAGGAATTTTCCACTTTGTTCTGCAAACGACAATGCAATTAGGCTTGCTATTTCCACAATGAAATTGTTTTTAATTTTCAGAAACAAATCTCCGCGTAATTAAAAACAGAAGATTGGTTGTTTTCAGGAAGAAGAAGAGTTGGAAGTGGTTGCAAGAAGAAATTTGTCCAGCAATAACTTGCAAACTCTCAGTAATAGAAGTGTCAAAAAGTCTCTCTCGAATCGCTCTCTTTGTGTTAGCAAACGACTTCCAGCAACAATTTGTACAAATTGTTGCAAATTTTAGGGTAACCAGACACTCCTATTGAATAATGGGGTCGTTCTATAAATTTTCTCAGGAAAAACATAAATACATTTTGAAAATCCTCTAATACCCCGGTTACACTTAACCGTATTAATCCAGTGGGTTTGGATTTTAAATGTTAATTCCATAGCGCAAACATCAAATAAATCCTCTCGAAGTGGGTTAACCCGGCAAAAAACTCTAGTATAACCGTACTATAAAATATAACAAATTTGAATCAAAATGTAAATATAAAGCATACAGAATTGTCGTTGGTTCTTTTTATTACACGTTTGGGATGAAGAACAGTATTTTATGGTAGCAAATTTCGAAGTTTAAAATTTTATGAGTAATAGCTGGTTTACATTACGAAATCAAGTCGATTTCAAACTGTCAATTCCTTTGCGTATACGTCAAATGAAAACTCAAATGAAATCAATTCGATTTCATTTGACGTTTGAGCAAAGGAATTGACAGTTTGAAATCGACTCGATTTCGTAATGTAAAACAGTCATAACCCTATTACATTTTGAAAACCAAATTTACAAAAGAAGTAAAATTACAGCTGATTGTCACTTCTACCTTACCCTGCTTTTACAAATGACAGGACAGTTGACTTCATGTATTGATTGTCAAAATTCCACAACTTCCTATGTAACGTAGGCGTCCCGACAACTTCAAAAACAGTTGTAAAAATTTGAATGAAAATCATCGACATCTTTTTGTTTTCTCTTCACATATTTTGTTTTTGTTCATGTTCTTTTGCTTTCAACACATTTCAATTATTATCTCACTTATTTTTACAAAAATGCCAAAAATTTGTCTTCCTTACTGTCTGTGAAAAAATGATGGACAGCTGGGAGACAAAAGACAAATGTATGTATGTGTTAGTAAATCAGAGTTGTATTTGAAGACAAACAGTCTGGTGTAAAAGCCTAGTTATATAAATGAGCCTTGCTCTATTTGTCCATATTTATATTAGGCAATTTTCCTTGCGGCAATTGTCAGTTTGTTGAAGAGAGAGGTGAGGTATGTGGTAACCCTTTACCTCTCAACACCCTCTCTCACCCACAAACTGACACTTGCCGCAAGGAAAATTGCCTAATGTAAATATAGACTTTCCATAAACATGGAAATTTGAAAATTTAATACCCTATTTCCATAAACATGGAAATTTGGCAAAAGACAATTGATTTTCAACCGCATTGTATTATGGAAATTGCTAAATTCAATATAAATCCAGTATGATTTTGTACATTAAGAATGTGGATAATACACGAATTAATTTGATAATGCAAATTAACGCTGCCGTCTTTATATAGCACTGTTGGGCAGAAATGCTCGGCCTCATACACAAAAGTGTAAAAAATACATGAGTCTCTCGCAATTTGCTCACCATTGGTATATAGACATTGTATAAAGGAACTGGTCAATATACCTTAAAATGAGCAGGCTAGGGGTTAAGGGATTTCTAATTTTGTTTTGTTCCAATTACATTTGACGTTTTCTTTTGTAGTGATTTTTTCTATTGTCTTGTTGTAAACAAATGCATTTGAAAAAAAAAAACATTACTTTGTTGATACTTCAGAACGTCGTAATCCGCAGTCTTTAAGAAATTTTAAGGCTTGAAGAAACCCTCCAATATCGCATACACAACACCAATGACAACATTACCCAACGAGGAACAACACTTGGAAGAAATGGCCACAGATATAGTGAGAGTTGATAATTGTCCTGTTACCTTTTTCGATTTGAGCTGGGAAGATGTAATTATACCAAAAATACTATCAAAGCTTACACTGAAGGAGCTATTTACATTGCGCTGCTGTTCACAGACAACCAAACGTCTTGTTGAGTGTGCTTTGGAGAAGCTGATTGAAATCGATTTTGCTGGCAACAACAGTGCAAATATAGATCTCACATTTAAAGTTTTGGGCGAGAATTGCAAACGTTTGGAAAATCTACAATTGGCCCGCTGTAATTGGATGACTGATGACCTCTTGCTGCCAATATTGGAAAGAAATAAACATCTGAAAATTGTCAATCTTAATGAATGTGTCAACATTACCCCGCTGGCATTGCAACCCATTATAATTGAATGTAAAGATTTGCGGGTTTTAAAACTGTCCAAATGCCAGTGGTTGACTACCGGAGCTGTTGATGCTCTGACCTTGCATCAGAGTAATTTGGAGGAGTTTGATATTTCACATTGTACTGCCATTGGTGAACGTTGTTTGATAATTTTCTTCCGTAAATTGAATAAATTGACTGTTCTATCACTGGCCAATACTCTAAGTGTCACCGATCAAGTACTCATACAAATTGCCAAATATTGTCGTGCTCTGGAACATATTAATTTGGTAGGATGTGCTGCCATTTCAGATTTTGGAATACAGTAAGTGTTTTTGACATGTAAACGTTGTTCTTTCCATAAACATTATGGGGTTGGTTGTGCAAGTGGTTCGGGGTATAAACTTGAAGTTGAATGTGATCCTTTGCGTAGAGACATCAATCTGATTTCGGTGCTTCAATATTACACATTGAGCGCAATATTTCCGGAATATGGATATTATTGTCGAAGTTAATGGCCTGAACCAGGCTGCCAACCCAGCATCAAACCTATGCTTCTACATAGGTTTGTATGCTGCTACAACAACGACAATGTATAATTTTTATTTGGAAAGTCCACACTTCACAAGATATGGACATCTGAAGTTCACAAAATGTTCCTTTTTAAAGGCCCGCTATTTAGAGAAAAATTTACAAGTTAAAAGATAATTTGTTCCCGTACCCGAAGGCCGGCCATTTAAGAAAACTTTACATTTTTAAAGAAAATTTTGTTCGCGTAGCGTTCCAAATTATGTCCAGTAAATATAATGCGGATGATATCCATGATAATTTTAACGTTATAATGGACTTGAACCTGTGATGTAGAAAAAATACATCAAACTTTTTCAATATGACGAATGACACCATATTGTGCAAGGGTATAAATTACGTAGTTCATTTGATTTTGTACACTGCATTTCCAAAATTGGTAAGACCCTTCAACCGTTTTTATCTCGGTTTCGTTAATTGGAAGTAAGGAAGAAGTCCTACGACACGATATACGTAACCGCTAATAAGCCTCGAAAAACTGCGATATGGTTCGTACGCCTTTAAAGAACAGTTATATATTTGTAGAAGTTGTCAATATTCCTGGGGGATATACAGATGGCTCAATTATAAGATAGGGAAACTTTGATGCTATACTTAATAGAATATCTGCAATCCCGTTTCCGACATTGTCACAGTCTTCTGGTATCCAAAGGAAATTAAGGAGAGGTTAGAATGCTTTGAAAACTCAAATATTTCGTTGCCTTGTCGCTGCCTTCATTGTTCATTACCTCACATGTAAATCATCCCAAAAAGTGATTGCATAACCTTTTACTGATCTTGTCTCAAACCATTTTCTCTTCTTTTTCTCTTTCCTTCTTAGTGCTTTAAGCAATTACTGCCAACGTCTTCAGTCTCTTTTTATAAGACACTGTCCACGTGTTACTGAACGTTCTTTAGGTCCTTTGCGCAAACGTGTTTTTATCGATAGACCAAATCATTTAGATTTCAATCAAAATGACTTTTATCCCAGCGATTTTCTTATCTACTAGCCTTGGCATTATTAAATTGCAACGATTCTACATTTAAACGAATAAATCATTTACTTTACAGAGCTCTAACAAAAAATTGCACTCAATTGAAATCTTTAATGGTCCAACGCTGTGATTTGGTAACGGAACGTTCGCTGGGTCCATTGAGAGGAAAGCTGCATATAGATCGTCCAGCTGAAATGCAATTACAACTTTACGATTTTAGGCAAAACAATAATCATATATTTCTTCAAGTTTAAACAACAACAGCAAATATACTACTCCAGGGATATGTGGTGTTGGTTGGACGAGTTGTGATAAGAGAGGCTATTTAATAGATAAATTGCTTTTGTAAATATGTTGTTAGTTTGTGCTTGCTTGCTGGATAACTTGATTTCATTTCACAAGTATTTTTATGGAATTGTATCTTTCTTGAATTAAAATTTTAATTGGTCAGTGATTTGTTTATTTGTTGTTATATTCCTAAAAAATACATACATATACATAAATACAATAAGCTTATTATCTATAAACATTAAAAAAAATGAAATAAATTTTTATTAAAAAATGGGAATTCTAAATCTTATTTTTTATCATTGTGCTGTTATTAATGGCGAGGTAGCTGTTGTTGCTGTATCATCTTCAACGGTTAACGTTGTTTCATATAAACGCTGACTCAATGCCTCCATATAGGCCTTATGTTCTTCATCGATATTGCTGTTTTGCCATTTCAAATGCAGTTCTTTGACTTTGTTATATGCTGCCATGGACATATTTAGACTAGGCATTACTTCAAGTAGACCAGGTTCGCCGGTAAACGATAGACCACACAGACCTAAATAGGTGTGGAATGGATCAGCAGTCGAATGTGGCCACTTTGCAAAACCACCAACAATATTATCCTGAGTCTCTAGTATATAGGAACGATTTGCCGCATAGTCGGTTAATTCAAATGCATTTAATATCTTTAGGGAGGCACCAATCCAAAAGGAATAACAAGTATCCACTGGCTTATTGGGTCTTCCTTGGAATCCATCCATTTGTCGGAATATACACCAACGTTTAATATTTTCAATTGTTTCGGCATCTAACCGATGTAATTGGCCACTCAATTGTAAAGCTGCTAATGCACAGTAAGTGGTACCGCCATGTCCTTCTCCATCCAAATGTTGACTGAAACCATAGTCGTAACGCTGCAAATAGTTGTACACAATAAGAACATTATACATTTGATTTTCTTTAAGTAGCTTCAAACTTACAATGCTATTCATTATGAATTCAAACATTTTCTCTTTGTCTACATCACCCCAATAGTCCAGAATGTGACATATGGCTGCAGCACAGAATACGAAACGCATATCATTTTCGCTGCCATCAATACAGGCACTAAAACTACCATCAGGTCTCTGGACAGCTGCCACACCTAAGAAAGAGAGAGATTAATAAGTATTTTATAAAAAGCTTAAAATTAGAGATTTATTTTTAAGTTTTGCTTACCATCAACAATTGATTTGCGATCCAAACGTGACAAATCATCACCCAACGTTACTAAAATACCCAGACTGGTATATGTCATTGCCAAATGACCCCATTGATAGCATCTTGCGTTGCGTAAAAGTTCTTCATCTTCAGTTTTTATTGTGACGGAACGGGAACCCTAATAATGAAAAATAGAAAAAAAATAAATTAGATTCAGTAAAGGAACAGTTTTTTCGAAAACTTGCCATTCAGCAACTTTTCTATACTAAAACTTGCCATTCAGCAACTTTTCTATACGAAAACTTGCCATTCAGCAACTTTTCTATACGAAAACTTGCCATTCAGCAACTTTTCTATACGAAAACTTGCCATTCAGCAACTTTTCTATACGAAAACTTGCCATTCAGCAACTTTTCTATACGAAAACTTGCCATTCAGCAACTTTTCTATACGAAAACTTGCCATTCAGCAACTTTTCTATACGAAAACTTGCCATTCAGCAACTTTTCTATACGAAAACTTGCCATTCAGCAACTTTTCTATACGAAAACTTGCCATTCAGCAACTTTTCTATACGAAAACTTGCCATTCAGCAACTTTTCTATACGAAAACTTGCCATTCAGCAACTTTTCTATACGAAAACTTGCCATTCAGCAACTTTTCTATACGAAAACTTGCCATTCAGCAACTTTTCTATACGAAAACTTGCCATTCAGCAACTTTTCTATACGAAAACTTGCCATTCAGCAACTTTTCTATACGAAAACTTGCCATTCAGCAACTTTTCTATACGAAAACTTGCCATTCAGCAACTTTTCTATACGAAAACTTGCCATTCAGCAACTTTTCTATACGAAAACTTGCCATTCAGCAACTTTTCTATACGAAAACTTGCCATTCAGCAACTTTTCTATACGAAAACTTGCCATTCAGCAACTTTTCTATACGAAAACTTGCCATTCAGCAACTTTTCTATACGAAAACTTGCCATTCAGCAACTTTTCTATACGAAAACTTGCCATTCAGCAACTTTTCTATACGAAAACTTGCCATTCAGCAACTTTTCTATACGAAAACTTGCCATTCAGCAACTTTTCTATACGAAAACTTGCCATTCAGCAACTTTTCTATACGAAAACTTGCCATTCAGCAACTTTTCTATACGAAAACTTGCCATTCAGCAACTTTTCTATACGAAAACTTGCCATTCAGCAACTTTTCTATACGAAAACTTGCCATTCAGCAACTTTTCTATACGAAAACTTGCCATTCAGCAACTTTTCTATACGAAAACTTGCCATTCAGCAACTTTTCTATACGAAAACTTGCCATTCAGCAACTTTTCTATACGAAAACTTGCCATTCAGCAACTTTTCTATACGAAAACTTGCCATTCAGCAACTTTTCTATACGAAAACTTGCCATTCAGCAACTTTTCTATACGAAAACTTGCCATTCAGCAACTTTTCTATACGAAAACTTGCCATTCAGCAACTTTTCTATACGAAAACTTGCCATTCAGCAACTTTTCTATACGAAAACTTGCCATTCAGCAACTTTTCTATACGAAAACTTGCCATTCAGCAACTTTTCTGTACGAAAACTTGCCATTCAGCAACTTTTCTGTACGAAAACTTGCCATTCAGCAACTTTTCTGTACGAAAACTTGCCATTCAGCAACTTTTCTATACGAAAACTTGCCATTCAGCAATTTTTCTATACGAAAACTTGCAATTACGAAAACTTGCCATTCAGCAACTTTTCTATACGAAAACTTGCCATTCAGCAACTTTTCTATACGAAAACTTGCCATTCAGCAACTTTTCTATACGAAAACTTGCCATTCAGCAACTTTTCTATACGAAAACTTGCCATTCAGCAACTTTTCTAGACGAAAACGTGCCATTCAGCAACTTTTCTATACGAAAACTTGCCATTCAGCAACTTTTCTATACGAAAACTTGCCATTCAGCAACTTTTATATACGAAAACTTGCCATTCAGCAACTTATCAGCAACATTTACTCTGCTGTGAACAGAGAAATAAACATTCACAGGGAATATATATTTTTAGAATCCATTGATTCCGAGGAAATTATAAAAATAACCTGCCATAATTGCCTTTTTGGGGTCTAATGGACAAAATATGGAACAAGTTCAGTTTAAGGCCATCGCCTGGTGCATCTGTTTATCACGTCTACTTTTAGTATTTAGATTGTATTTTTTGTTGCGGAAGCCTAAACTTCACGAAATATGGGTCATCATCACTATTTAAAGGCTCTTGAAGTTCATGCATAACTTCTTTCACATATCACTCATTTACTCAAAAAGTGGCACATTTCAAAAAATCCAGTTTCGAGAAAAACGCGTTTTAAGTTGGCGATCGAAATTTGACTTCCCAAAATAAAATGATTGTTGCACAATAACCAAAATAGCTACTTGGACCATATTTTGCAAACAGCTAGCCTGATATCAGTGTTAAATTTGTGTGCGAGGACAAGCATGATTTGAAGTGTTTTAGTCCTTCATAAACTCAAAAACTTTTTTGTAAAATAATGCCAAACTCTTAGTAAATGACCTGTAACTCGTTGAGTTTTAGAGATATCGACATGAAAATTTGACACAAGATAAAGTAGAAGTCGCAGAAAAAATAGAAATTGCTAACTCAGAAAACGCATTTTTTGAGTTATGCCACTCTTTGAGTAAATGAGCGATATGGGGAAAAAGGCGATGAAATCTTCCATCCACCTTTTGATCCCGATCTGCCGGAATTCTGCTTGGGTGATCTCGCTCGGGTTACAGCCAACAAATACTGTGCATAATTGCACTGCCCTTGGGAAGGGTATGTCTATCGGCGACTAAGTGTCATTCGACGTTGACATTTAAATATGTATCTTTCCTACCACATCCTCTTCCATCAGAGGATCCTGTCTGGGAAGGGTATGTCTATCGGTGACTTTAAGTGACATTCGACGTTGCACCAGTGGTCTCCAGTAAGTTTTCTAAATATTTACCAACAACAATGCTACTGTCTGCGTTTATCTACTTAATATTCATTTTATGATAATAGCATAAAAGTATCAAGTGCTACACTATTTAAATTTATGATACCTTGAACTTGATATTGAGTTCATAAATATTCGAAAGTTTTGTCTAAGCAAAACAAAAACACAACTGAATACTGCAGTAGCTCATGGACAAATATGTGTATACTCCAAAAAGTACCAATGATTGAAATCACGTAAAGATAAGACAAAGATGAGATTTACTAAACAAACTGGCGGCATCATACGTATGTATCAAAAAATAAAAAGATAATTTATGAAAACATCTTCTCCATATACACCAAGGTATATTTACCTTCCTATATGTATTTATATCGCATATTTACATCTCACACATACGAATATTAAAAATAAAATGATAATGTTGTCCTGATAAACAATGGAAAAAGTCTCCAACAATTTAAAATAAGTACATCACACGCATATACAGACAAATTAAAAATAAAATAATAAACAAGGAAGAAGTCGTCTCACCTGAAATCCTGAACAATTACGTTCACCTGTTTGCGGTATCACGAGACTACCATAGGTCCATTCAATGATATTTTGACGCATTTCTGGTGTAAGCAGTTGCAACGAATTCAATACATCCAGACCGCATACTGCAAAAAATGCTATAGTTCCTCTAAAAATACAATAACAAATTATCTTAAAATGTATTTTAATTTTATGCACAACATTTATTATTCTTACCTGGTTGAGTCATGAGAAGCCAAGCGGGCGGGTAGCAAATTTAGAAAACGTATAAAATACTTGGCATGTTTGGAGAGTAAAACAGGAGCTACCTCTGCGACTGGTCCATCAATATTTACAGTGTCGTATGACATTTTGTTTAGCAATTGTTAGTATTTAATAGGAATGCACAGCCGTTTCCTCGTACACCGAACAGGCTTCAAATGAGAAACTTTTATGTCGGCACAACCTTTTTATTAACAGTCCCTGGATAGTGTCTGGGGTTTTGCTGTTATCTTCGCACGTAATCTTTGTTTGTTCTTGTCCGATTTTGTTTCCTTCAAACAACAAATTCTAAATACAAAAAAAAAAAATTAATCACCTGAAGAAATTTGTCTGTCAGTGACATTGAGAATGCAAAATTAACAGATGACTCAAATACACATATTGAAAAACAGATGTTTGTGGCGGGTTTTATGTGTGTGTGAAAACACATAGAAAGCATACATTCGCTTAAACGAAAACAAAATAAACGTTCCGCGTTGACAAAAACAAAATGACAGCAAAAAAAGGTAAATCCGAGAACTGTTTGTGTAAAGTTATTTCGTGTTTTCCTCGAAACGTTTCTTGAGTTTTCGGCATTAGCATGATACAATAAGAAGGTAGCATTATCAGCCCAGCTGATGGTAACATAATGTGTCAACTGCATTGAATTTATGTCAAATTTTGACATCTTATGTTACCAAAAACGGCAGTTGCTGCTTGCTACCTTCTTATTGTATCATGGGTATTACCTTTCTTTCAACTTAATTTTTTTGTCAACGCGTTGAACTTAAACCAAACGTTTAAGGCCAGAACAGAATCAATCGTCGCTTGCTTTGCTTGCTTCCCCAAATGTCAAATTATAAAGGAATGCCAGAGCCTCTTTGCAAATCCGCCTGCGCTCTCCTTTATAATTTGACATTTGGGAAGCAAGCAAAGCAAGCGCCGATTGATTCTGTTCTGGCCTTTACTGTGTTTCGGCTTATACCCGTTTCTATTAAGGCCTGGGTACATAAGCTGCCTCGCCCGCTTGCCTGCTTCATTTTTGATATAACAAAAATAAAGGCCTGGGTACATAAGCTGCCTCGCCTGGTTGCATTGCTTTCCTGCTTCATTTCTGACATAACATAAAATAGAAGAATTTATTCTTTTATTTTTGTTATGTCAGAAATGAAGCAGGATAGCAAGGCAACCAGGCGAGGCAGCTTATGTACCCAGGCCTTTAGTATTCCACTTATTTTTACAAAAATGTCAAAAATCTGTTAACCCGATTGTCTGTGAAAAAAAATTATGGACAGCTGGGAGAAAGCCGACAAATGTATGTATAATAGTACGTTCATATATAACCGGATTTAACAAACCCACTGGGTTTTAAATGTCAATTCCATTACATATACGTCAAACAAATCCTCATAAAGAAGGTTAACCCTGCAAAAGTCTATAATATAAACATGGCCTTAGTAAATCAGAGTTGTATTTGAAGACAAATTGTCTGGTGTAAACGCCTAGTAAATCAAACGTTTAAGGCCTGCGTACATAAGCTGCCTCGCCTGCTTCTGATAAAAGAATAAAAAAGAAAAGGGCAAACCAGTCTGAAATTTGCTCGGCCTTCTTTATTCTTTTATTTTTATTATGTCAGAAATAAAGTAGAAAAGCAAGGCAACCAGGCGAGGCTGCTTATGTACGCAGGCCTTTACTGTGTTTCGCTTCTATTAAGGCCTGGGTACATAAGCTGCCTCTCCCGCTTGCCTGCATGGTAGAACGATATAAGGTAAGAGCAAAAACTGGGCTGTAATGTGAGTGTCAAATTCCATACGACGTTTTATATTTTTTATTTTATTTTTTTTCTATTTTCGATGTATAATAGGGATATATATTTTTTGAGAAAAAAATATATCATTCAAAAAAAAAACTATTTCCCGTAAAGACTTCTTCATATCAATTATATCTAATCTCTTCCAAGTCCGCACAACGTGCCGCACATTATAACAAAGTAGAGGCAGGCCAGGGGCTGGATTCTTGTTCTATGAAAATTTGAAATGAAAAATATTTCCTTTATTTTTTTTTCATTTGACAGTTTTTTCCTTTATACCGATTTTTGTCGGTAACAGCAAAAATGTGTTACAGAATCCCACTACAGATCTACCATTTTTCCGTTCCTTTACTTTTCCTATAAAAATGTTCACGAGAGAGCATTTTTTACCATTAAAAAGTAAAGGAACAAAGCTAATAAAGGTAGATGTATATGCATAGTTAGTCGGTTTTACAAAAACATATGAAATTTAGTACTTCACTGTTTATTTTAAAAGTACCAAATAGAGTAAAAAATTAAAATTACTTCAGTTAGTCCCGGTCCACACTAGAGTGATTTCATTGAAAAAATTGCATGAAATTATGCGTCTCTAGATCGACTTCCATAGTAGAGTAAAATCATAAAATTGCTGTAGTGGGGAATTCGATTTAAGAACGCCTAATGTCATGAAATTTTTAAATGAAATTCACGCTAGTGTGGACCGGGACTTCTTGTACGTTTATGTATAACCTTGTTAAATCCACTTGGTTTGAAATGTCTATTCCATTACATATACGTCAAACTTAACACAGCAAAAATGTCATTCTCTTATCTTCTACTTGAAAAGTTTGGCTGATCTAAAGGTAGAAACACAATCAACTCGTTGCTTGCTTTGTTCTCTTTGCTCCTGTAAAAGAATAAATTAAAAAAGCAACCTAATTCAAATGTCCGTTCTTTATGTCATGTTCACACGAGCGTTTCAATTACGTTGTTCGCCTGTCGAACGACGTACACGAATTAACCCGTTTCCACGACACCATTCGTAATTAAGAGAAACATACACAAAATTTCCTTCATTTTTGTTTCCTTGTTTTCACGAAAATTTGAACCGAAAACACATAAAATATACATACATTAAATGAATAGGAAAAGCAATAGACTTTCCTTCAAATGTATTTGTATTTGTTTCCTTTTTGTTTCTGATATTTTTACGCCATTTTGAACTAATGGACAAGAAATGTGTGTGGAATTAAGAAGGAAACACAACCATCTTCCTTCTGCATCTATATAAAATTTTTAGTTCATTAATTTTCATTCATATTTTTCCTTTTTTCTAAAAATTTTTGCGTTTTCAACAAATTTTTCAATTTTGAATTTAGACATGTCATAATTAATTTTTTCGATAAATTCTCACTTGTTAGGATGGGACATACTTATTCGTCGTTCAGAGATTATTTCTAATCCAACAAAGCAGAAAAATCGTCGTTCGTTCATAGAATTTTGTGTGGGGAAATAAGTAATTTATTCGTAGTTATGGGTCGAACAACGAATAGAGAACGAACGACGTACCGTGGAAACGGGCTATTATTCTTTTAACCGAAATAAAGTCCCAATTTACATTAGGCGAGTTTACTTGCGGCAATTGTCAGTTTATTGGTGAGAGAGGGTGCTGAGAGGCAAAGGGTTACCATATGCCTCACCTCTCTCTCCTACAAAATGACAATTGCCGCAAGTAAACTCGCCCAATGTAAATTGGGACAAAGACACACAAGCAAGAAAAATCCATTATATTTCTACCTTAATAGTGCGGTTTGAGGATTTATTGCTTAATCTGGTCAAATCTGACCAGATTTGCCATACAAAAATTAAATCCTCTCACGACTGGGTTTATTTTAAATCCGGCATAAATCCACCAAAAATACAGTGTTGTATTCGGTATTTGTGCAAAAAAATCCAACTCTACTCAAAAAGTACCAAAAGTTGCAACTGTTTTTGCAACAGAGTTTGTCGTGTTTTACACGTTTACGATTGGTCGCATGAGATTTTATGGAGTTAACAAATCTAAAGTTATTTGAAAATCATAAAATTATTTATTTTTTTACATTAGACACTTTTTTAACAAAAAGTACGCTTGATACAAAAATGTATCCCTGTGTGTAAAATATACCAATATGAGCAAAGAGGGGACGATATCTCATGCGAGAAATTGTAAAAGTGTTAAACACGACTTTATTAGTTATTTTGTATGTATACGTAAACAAACATCAGCTGACAGTTTATATCCTCGAATAGCTAAGTGTAACCAGCAAAGATTAACCCACTGGATCTATTAAACCCAGTGGGTTAACCTTCAATAGTGTAACCGGGGTATAACATCGTGATTGCTGGCATCCGATTTACAGATACGGCGACATTTCAGCTAGAAAATTCACAATATTTGTAATTTTGCGTTTCCGTATTTTTAGAACATATTTCAATAAATGTCAATACTTGACAAATCGTTCATTCACAAGTATTACTGCATATTACAAAATCAACAATTTTATTTAGTCCCGGCGTTCTTAAATCGAATTCCCCACTACAGCAATTTTATGATTTTACTTTACTATGGAAGTCGATCTAGAGACGCATAATTTCATCCAATTTTTTCAATGAAATCACTCTAGTGTGGATCGGGGCTTCACCGATGCATCCAGCTTTAAAATTACATAATAGCTTTGTTCCTTTACTTTTTTAATGGTAAAAGTGGTAAAAGAGAAAAGTGTTGCTCTCTCATGAACATTTTTACCAGAAAAGTAAAGGAACGGAAAAATTGTAGATCTGGTAGCAATGTCAAAAGAAACATAAAAAATCAATTTTCTTCTTTCATTTCACAGTTTTTAATTTTGTTTTGTCAGCGTTCGACTTTTTCTTCTGTTTTTCGTTCATTGTGAAATAATCATAAAAAAAGTCGAAAAATCAGTTCTACCATTTTTTACATGCAGAAATTTGTCTGGTAGCCTGTGGTAGAAGAGATTATGTGCTCTCTCCTCTCTCACTCTCTTAAAAATTGCTGCCAGTTTTACCACTTTTTGGGGTTAAGGAACGCTTTGCAGGTCAAAAATGGTAACCACAGGTTATGATATGGATGCTTTCATTCATGTTTTTCAAAATACTCAATCAAATGAGAAAAATATTAGTTTTATAAATTCCAATAATTTATAGACATTTCCTTTTTTTTACATGTACGTTGACAGTAATAGCCCATTTAGATATGACATCATTAGCCGGATTTAGCACATTATCAGGTTTTATTTGCTAAATCCAGCCAAAATCTACCAGATTTCCCATACAAAAATAAATCCTCCTATTGAGTGGATTTGTTTTAAATCTGGCATAAATCCTCGTATACAACTCTGTGTTTTGCAACATGTTGCTAGAAAATGCAAAAAGTTGCAAGCTTTCACAATAAACAAGGTAGATGCATCGGTAAATTGCTACACTAAAAATAATTTAAAATGTAAAAAATTGTAAGCATGGCGGAAAAATTAAATTTGTTTTGATGTACAAAGTTGATTTTAATCAACCAAGACTAAAATTTATGATGTCTAAACGATAAAATAATTCGTTTATTTATTTTAGATGGGCAAACTGCGATAAAATAATTCTTTATTTGCTCTTTAGTTAGGATTAGTAGCATCATGCGCTAACATTTTCAGTATTAAACAATAAATTTGTAACTTGACGTATGTCTTTTTGAGTCGAATTCAATTTACAAAAAATTCGTTTGACGTTTCAAATTCGATCAGATGGGCTGATGCATCTACCTTGGTAATTGTGCTATGAACACAAATCAGCTGACTGCCATTTAAATCCTCCAAAATGTATATATAAATGCAATGAGATTTGTACTGGATTTATTAAATCCAGTCGAGGATTTATGGCTAGTCTAAATAGGCTATAATACGGCGTTTAGATTATAGTTTTTTGCAGGGTTAACCTTCTTTATGAGGATTTATTTGAAGTATACACAATGGAAATGACATTTGAAACCCATTGGGTTAACCCGGTTATATGTAAACGGCCTATAACGTTTACAAACAAAAACAAATTTCTATGTGGTTGTTGTTGCAGTATTTACTTTACCTGGTTTGTTCTACCATGAGTAAACATATATGGTAACATGGGGCGCCTTCGCCACGTTTTTGTTCAAAATGTTCTCATACCGACACCGTTAAAGTTTTTTCAAATATTATTTTTGGTACAAATATTAGCGTATCTTGACTATAAGTTTTGATATATAAGTGGTTATAATTTTGTTTTTAAAATATTATTTTTGACAATTTACAAAATGTCCAAAAAGTGGCGAAGCCTCCCCACCCATGGGGCAGCTTCGCCATCGATATTGAACATTTTCCAACGGACTCTAAAACTGTAATTTACCATACTTTTTCCTTAGATATCAACATTATGCGAAAAAGGAACATGTTTTCTATTGAATAATCAAAAATGATTCTAAAATTCACAAATAGTAACCGATTGTAGCGGTTAATTGAAATAGGTTCCTTGTATTTAGGTACAAAAATCATAATATAACCAAAACAAGATACGTTTATGGTCATATTTGATTTAACTTCACATTATAGTGTGGTATATCTATGGCATAAAGAATTGAAGTTAAACATGACAAATTTCTGACATTAACCCACCACACCCCTATCATGGCGTAGGCGCCCCACCCCCAACATATCTCATAATATGTGTGTTCGTTTACTTAAAATTTGTACAAATTGTTACTGGATGTTGTTCGTTTACTCTGCAGTACAATGCAAAAGACCTTGGTCGTTTACAAGAAGTTACTGGACTTGTACAAATTTGTACAAATTGTTGAGTAAACGAACACACCTAATATGAATATATTGACATTTGTTATTGTTTTTTTCATGCAAATTATTGGGATTTCTATTCTTCAGTAGTTGTCTTCTAACGGTATAAAATATGTTTTTGATATCACAAAAGGTAAAGAAGATATCACAAAAAACATTTACCATAATTATTTTCCCCAATACCCTCAAAACATAAAACCGCGTGCGTCCGCTATCATACTTATGACACAATTGCCAACTTTTGCGAGATGATAGATCTTCATTAAACTCACAATTTTGCCTTTAACGGATTTTTTCTAGCACTTGCATTTTGCGAGAAAATCGGCGATGGCGTACCCGCCCCAGTGGCGAAGGCGCCCCATGTTACCATACATACATATGTACTTATTTAATTTTTAATGAACTTTAATTTAATTTCTACAAGCATTATCGCCTTAGTATTGCCTTTGAATGATCAAACGAGAAAATGAGTGTGAAGAAGAATCAGAAATTTGACATAAACATTATTTGCGTGTCTCTGCAAGGAAATTTTGAAAGAAATTGCCTGAAAATTGCCGGTATGAGCAAATTTTTTCCATTTCCATTCCCCTTCCGTGTCTCTCTAACAACCGGTGACTTGCCACAAGTAAACTTGCCTAATGTAAATTGGGACTATTTTTCGTACTGGGATTTGCATGTGTAAACGGGGGTTATGGGAAGACATGTTGCGGTGGCAGAACTTTTATATTCCTCCACCCATCTCATTCGCAAATATCAATATTCCTCTTCTTCCTACTTCTAAAGAAAAATCAGCTGTTATGGCTGTTATGCCATTCTGAACACTTCCCACACTTCCCAGTAGAAGTTTCATAAGATTCACGTTAGAATTTGTTCAGCTGTGAAAAAAAGACAATTATAAATTAAAATGAGAATAACACAATTTCTTAGATCAAAATTAAAGAATTTTTCTAATTTTCCAAAAGAATACATAGAAAGAAGTAAAAAACAGGTGAGTATAAAAATGGAATTGCAATGGATTATTCTGTTTACACATGACATTTTTGAAGTCACAAACGAACATACCGGTCTAATGGTATTATAATTATTGGTCTGTTCCTTTACTTTTAAAAATGGTAAAAGTGGGTGGTAAACTGCTCTCATATAAATTGTATGCTTTTTAAGTAAAGGAACGCTTTGCAGGTTAAAAATAGCAAGAAATGGGTAACCTAAGGTGCATAAAGGAACAGAGCAAATACTGATACCTATTAAACTGCAATATTTCTGAATATCATATCGCCAACAAAATATCATCTGATCATATCCCATTTTTTGAATAGGTCTACTATGAGACTCCCAAAGGAACTCCCCAATATCTTAACCGTACTGTGGAACGTAAACGTTACCGCTATACCATGAATCGTCCCTGGACTGGACATTTCCGTCAACAAAATATGCCTGGTACAATTAGGAAGAAGGTCCACATCACACCCATAGGTATGAGCACGGAATTATGTCCTAAATTTGCAAAACCAAATATAAGTAATACCTTTTTGCAGAGGATTGGAGTTATTTCCGCGGTGACCGCGTCGAAATTTTGGTTGGCAAAGATAAGGGAAAACATGGTTTGGTTACCCAAGTTATACCGGAACGCAACTGGGTCGTCGTTGATGGTATTAATTGGCATTATCGTACCGTCGGAGCTGAGGAGGGTTTTCCCGGTGTACTCATAAGATCAGAAGCACCATTGGACGTAAGCTACAATGTTGTGGTTTTTATATAAAAAAGTACTAATTTTTTTGCTTAAATCTATAGGTAACCAAAGATATACGTTTGGTCGATCCATCCGATTTGCAGGGCTGTGATTTTGAATGGCGTTACACTGAAGATGGTGAAAAAGTTCGTGTCTCAGTGCGTACAGGTCGCATTATACCCATTCCAGAATCGAATAATCATACCCATGATTATAAAACTAAGGCGGCGTATATCGAAAGAGAGGGAAAGGATACACCAGGTGAGCATGACAAAGAACTATTATCGATTAGGATATAATGAAGAGGTTAAAAGGCATCGTTTTCAATGACCCAAGTTAGGTAGTATTTGCGTTTCGTCCCATGTAAAAATATGCTATGCGAAATTCTCAAGTGCATAATGTAAAGGTACCAAAGGTATTTTTTACGAACTACGGAGACTTGACTAAACCGAATTAAGAGGCAAACGGCTTTAAGCTTTCAAAACCTTCAAAACTACCATAGACAAATTATCGTATAGACAAAGAAATACTCATATTTGCTCTGTTCCAGAACCTGCAAGAAGCAACTATTTTTTACTACGATAACATTTTTTCCTTTATGTTATCGAAAAAATAGTAAAAATTAGTAGATTCTTGCAGTACTGGAACAGACCAATTATGTGCTGTCAACCGACTCAAACAGAAAAACTCAAAATTGTTCGAAGGCGATTTTTCCGGAAAATGGAAAGATTTTCTTCTATATTTCTATCTGAGGATGTAGATTTCGTCAAAAGCTAACCCCATACAGTTTTTGTTAGAACAAAATGTTTACAAAATCGTGTTTATTGGCATTTTTAATTGAGTTGTTCTGTCAACAAACTCAATGTTAACAACATTGGTGAGAACATTTCTTTGTCTATACATTTCATTTGTCTAAGGAAGTAACCGATTCGGTCAGGCTTGAATTTGGACTATATCCATACACTCCTTCAGGTATCTCCCACATAAAATTTCATTTTTTTTTCGCAAAAGTTTGGTTTAAGGACATGTATCTGAAAGTTTTGAATTTTGGCATCTTGTACTCGCGACACAATTTTTTCGGCGTATGTCCTTACTTCCTGAGATAATAGCACAAAAATTCCCTGCCCGCACCAACTAAATTAAGTGATAAGCACGACAACTTACGAATTGAGTATCAATTGAGTATTCAACACACGGCAGCGGGTTCTTACGTACCGGATTGACCCGAAACCAAAACAACAACAACAACGAATTGAGTATCCGTTTTGGCCGAACCTTTGGACATTGTACATCAAGTTTCAAGAAGGTCTATATCGGACAACTCCTTAGGGCATCTCCCTCTCAAATTTGTAAGTTTTCGTTTAAGTGCAGTTTAAGGGCTGATTGTGGATCGTTTTGAAAATACTTCTTGTGGTCCATTTTACAGCGATATAAATCGAGGGCAAGACCATTTTTCCTGACATAATGGTCCAAAAATTTTAAAAAAATCCTACGGTGACTTACAATAGTGGTCATATCTTTGCACATCGTAATATTTCTCTTAAACTTAAATAAAGTTCGAAAATTGACTATATCGCTTAAGTGCAGTTTAAGGGCTATAAGAGGATACTTTTGAAATTTTCATCGAAGGTAGTCCTTGTGATTCCGATAACAAGGATATCATTTTTTTCGTGGACATGTCGGTGCTTCTGAACATAATTACCCAAGAGTTCTAAAAAGTCCTACGGTGACCAACTAAAATGGCTGATTGACACGATAGCTATAGAAAGGAATGACTCTCAAAATTAAATCCAATTCCGAAATAGACTATGCCGGTTCATTCCTTCAGGTACTTCCTTAGCTAAAATTCAACACTTTCTAAATCATATTAGCAAAATGTCCGCATCTTTTCATTCAGAATAACCGATCTGTTTATAGATGAACGTGTCAATTGACAAAGGCTAAGGTTATGTCTCTGTCGGAAAAGCCGACCTGATACTTCTTTTACTTGTTGTTTGATATCATTTCGCTATTGTCGATATCGAAAAGATGTGTTGATTGGCTGTTTGCTCCAAAAAATAGCTACGAATAGGACACACCTAATCCTTATTAATCAGCAGATGACTTATGGTCCCAGTCCTTAACCCATACACATAGGAATATCGTTCTCAGACCTTTTATGTCATTTTTCTTCCGTGGTAATCTGTGGTCAAAGGTGGTTCTCGTAATACCTTACCTCCAAAAAAAGTTCCAAGGTAACACAGTGCGAAAGTCTCTGATTGTAGAGAGTACCTATTTTTGATGAATTTAAACTGTGACCCTTTTTTGGCACCCCATACTCATTTTTTAATACCCATTCCTTGTGGCATTTTCTCACTAATCATCGGACTAGTTGGACGTTAATTTTGTTAATATTTTTTGTCGGATTTTAATTTTTTTCTTAATATTTTTCTTATTTATTATTTCATTACAGCTACCGTAATTCAAGAAGTCACCTTTAAGCCAAAACTTTCCACCTTCGAAATGGATATTATGGAAGAAATGGGAATTGAAGAGGATCGTATACCGAAAAAGAGCTATTGGTATTAGTTTATAACAATAGTAATAAATAATGAAACGTTATTGTTATATGTAAAAAATGTTAATTTAATTAACAAATTATTTTTAAAAAGAATATACATACATAAATAAAAAACAACAAAAAGTCACAAATAAACCAATACACGCCACATTCTTATTTTCTAGCCATTGTAAATATTTCTTCTCGATGATCTCTCAAATTTTTAGCCAAATTTTTAACTCTTTCCTCAGCCCGATCAAAATCCTGTCTCAATGTCTTATTGAAAGTTTCATAAAGCCATGCCGATGCTTTGGATGTATTCGATTCATAGGAGACAAATACTTTGGTTGTGTGTTCGTAGCGGGCTAGATTGGCAATATCGGTAATCATGTAGGTGTTGCAATGTTTTACAGCCAAAATTTGACGATTACTGGTGTATTTGATCTCAACATGTGGCAATGACAGTTGGGCACATTCCAAAGAAACCAATGAAGCCTGTAAATCTTTGCGACAGGCTAAGGCAGTCTCAATTTTATCCTTTGGATTCCTGTAAAAGGAAGAAATATTTGATAAATTTTTTAAAATTACTTTTACCAATTTATCTCACAACTTACACTATTGCCTTAAGTTTACGCCATTGTTTAAGACTTTGTGTTGCAGAATTGGCACATGCTCTCAGCAGGAGACCACATATCCGCCACTGTTCCAAAGTACTGCCCAACTTATCTCTGATATCACGTGCCACCTCGAGTTGTGAATCTAAACTTTCTTCCAAACGGCTCATATAAGTGCCGCCACTAACAAAAGCTATAGGAAAAAATCGTTATATCTTTCAAAAAAATTGTATACACAGTGTATAATATTACCTATTATTCCATCATGGTTAACATATAATTCATTCAATTCTGCATAGCTTTCCATGAGAGTTTTCAGCCGAACTTTGGTATGTTCCAAAATTTCTGTATAACAACGCAGAGACATCAGTTGCTGTGCCGATTCACTTAGTTGTGCAAAAAAATCTTCATGTGTGGAAGCCTTGTTTACATCAACAATTACACCTAAGTTTAAAGCTAACTGTAAAAAATCAGTAATACAAATGGGATAGAAAAATAAATTAATATAGATTATAATCCGTTGAGTCTGGATAAATTAAGCTATATGTCAATATTTTACAATGCCCTATATGATTTATGTAAACCATCCAGTGCAAATGTTTATGCACAATTTTCATGACAATCGACCGAAACGAAATAACCAATCCGCACTGTATCTGCCCACTGTATACAGTCTATGAAAATTACGCAGAGCTTTTCGTGCATTTATGCCAGAAATCCCAGGGGAACGGGATTCAGAGCCATGTCGGTTTTAACATTATGCGGAAACAATAGCTTTCACACAATCGAGGAAGTTAAAGGAGCGATGGATTCCCTAATCAATACTCTCCTGACTTTCTATGAGAACTCCTGTTCAATCACCTATCCTGGGAAGAAATCCCAACCGATTTGGTGGAATAAACAATTAGCAAATATTCGTAGAGTAGCTAGGAGATCCTACAATAAAGTTACAATCTCACGGTAGCGGGTCTCTCGTACCGGATTGACCCGGAACCACACAACATCAGCGTTCCGGCCTACGGCTGTCATCTCAGTGTACATATGTTTGTATTTGTTTCGCTTTTCTGTGTTGGAAGCAGCATATCTCGGAATGCCTGCTCCGGATTCTTTTGGTCAGTGACAGGATGGAGGCAAACCCAGGACCAATATATTTGTGCTCGGTTTGTCACATCCGCATCTTCACCCACATTCAACCTTCTTTGAGATGCAATAGATGTAAGGAGTGGGTGCACCTAAGGGGTTGCTCTGGACTTGTCCACGTGAGGGACTACGACAAGGACTATGTTGCTGCATGCTGCGTGAACACAGCCCCCAGTGAGTCGTCGTCTGATTACGAAACTTCCTCGTCGTCTGATTACGAAACTAGCCCGCAGTCCCCTTAACAGAAACCGCGCTCATGCAGCATTTAATACCTGCCGTTGTTCCAATCCCAGAAAATACATCCATTTTGCAATTGAATTGCAATGAACTCCGAGGTAAGGTCGAGGAAACAGTGGACTTCATGAGTCAGAAGAATATCAAGGTCGCGGCGGTGCAAGAAACCAAGCTCTATCCCACGGCAGCGGGTTCTTTCGTACCGGATTGACCCGAAACCATGGTGTTTCGGCCAGCGGCTGCCAATTCAGCATCAAACCTATGCTTCTACATAGGTTTTTATGCTGCTACAACAACTGATAAATGACGTATCCTGGCAAGCAGTCATTTCCCTTAGCTCGGACCACCTCCCTATCATCGTCTACGTAAATAGACCCCCCGATTTCATATCCTCTGAACGCCGTGCTTTCCTGAACCATGGGAAAGCTGATTGGCAAGGGTTCAGAGATTTTACCAATCACCGCTTCAGAGAGCTGCCCATCCCCTCAGTTCCTCGGGTAGCTGAGAGAACTTTCTGGTCGAATACACGAAATAAGACCAAATTTCCCAGCAGAGGAGACGAGGCTAGCAAATGAGCGTGATGAGCTTCGTCGTACGAACCCTGAAGACCCGAGAGTTACAGAGCTTACTTTTGAAGTCAACAGTTAGTAGGCGAACATAAGCAACATTGGTACAGGATTAAGTAAATTGTGGGCAACGGTTAAATTACTCTCGAATCTGGGAAAGAAGAACGGCTGTTACTTTCAACGGCGTGACAGTAACTGACCAAAGAGGTGCGCGTGTTATTTTAACTGTCAGTTCATAGAACCAAAGATCCTAGAGGCGCTTCTGCTCCCAACTATGATAAGCTATTTTCCTGTTGCCCAACATCAACATCAACATGGATTTCGGAAAATGTATAGTGCTACAACAGCATTACACGCCATATCCATACATATCAGTAAGGGACTGAACCAGAACAGGCCGTGCGACCGAACAGTCATGGTGGCTCTTGACCTATCGAAGGCCTTGGATACTGTCAACCATGCCAAGCTTTTCGAGGATATAGAGAAGACTACTCTCCAGCCGTGTTTGAAACGTTGGGTCATCAACAATATGTGCGGACATCAGTCGTTTGTAGAAATCAGGGACAAGAAGTCCAAACCCCGTAGAGTGAAACAGGGACTTCCTCATGGAGGGGTGAAAACTCCGAAACTGTTTAATCTCTACCTCTGCTGTATTCCGCCCCTTCCAGACGTAACGTATGCGGATGATTGTACGATCCATCTGTGAGAGACTGAACTCTTATTTAACCGATCTTACCACCTTTTTCCACGCGAGGAATATGCAGATATTCGCCACTAAATCTACTGCCACTCTGTTCACCACATGGATGGCACAGTTTGGAAGAGAATTGAATGTCGTGGTCGACGGTAGCAGTATTCCGACAACAAACTGCCCCAAAATTCTAGGGGTAACATTCGACACTACGTTCAAGTGGTGCGCGCACGCCACAGCTATCTGCGACAAACTGAAAAGTAGGAAAAAGGTCCTCAAGTCCCTTGTCGCAAGCACTTGGGGTGCAGGTAAAGAAACCTTGTTGATAACGCGATAGATCGGTCTGTGGTAAGTTATGCGGCTCCAGTTTGGTCCCCGGGATTAAGTGATACGCAATGGGGAAAGATTCAAACTTGTCAGAATGCCGCTCTGAGAACAGCAACAGGTTGCCTCCTCATGTCTTCAGTAGACCATCTACATGAGAGGCAAAGATTCTTCCAGTACAGCAACACAATGAGATGCTTTCTTTGAAGTACTTGCTTGGGTGTTACCGTAAGAGCCATCCCAATTACCATCTGGTGGGTAGGCCCGATACACTCAGGCACATCAAGAAGGATATCCACGCTGTAGAGGAAGAGGTCCAACGATACAGGAGAGAACCACTGGATCAACATGTATATCAGGAAGGTTTTAATAGCATTCACACGGACGCAGTTGCTAAGGCTCTAAGCAAATATAGTGTGAATGAAGTCCTCGGAATACATCCTCCATCTATCGCAGCTGAGGAAAGTCAGCTGCCACGACAAACCAGAGTAGTTTTGGCTCAACTACGCTCAGGATATTGAAGTCGCTTTGGGCCCATGGCAATCGTCTTAACATTCGTACCATTCATCAGAAAAGGCGAAATTCCCGATTTCCAGCCTCCACTTTTGGACGAACTTGCATTGGTACTTTCTAGCGGAGCTGCATGTAACAGTTGTCCTGCCCATCTTAACCTACGATTGTTGTTGTTGTAACAGGTTTACCCATAAGATGTGTGATGCTATGGTTGTTGTGTGTGTCGTGTTATGGAAATTATGTGTGGATTAGATGTGTTAGGGGGGTGTGTGTGAAGATTAGTTGCTGGTAGTTGAAGGAATGCGGCTACTTGAACTGGTCGGCGTCACAGATCAATGCGGTTCCTGTCTGCACAGCGGGCAAATTTCCTCAACGCCTCGTATGACTCTGACCTGGTAAGTGTTGAGGATGGTAGAACAGCCAGCTCTATGTTGTGCCAGGATTGTTCTCGTGCATATGGGTAGGAATTTCTCAGATTCTGCCACCACTGGATGATGTTGTATTCGGATACGCTTGCTGGAGTGCTCCTTCCGGATGTGTCTAGGGGTTGGATTTTGAATCACTTTGTTGTTGTTGGGATGCATTGGCTGATGACATACCAGCAGGAACTGTCGAGTGGGCAACACATTATGTTCTTATGTCTTTGCATCCTGATGAAGATGGTACACAGTTTAAATCTGGACACATCCGGTAGTGGCGTGAATAGCATTGTTTTGAGTGGCCTTTAAAGTTCTCCACTGAGTATCACTTAAAAACGATGTCCAAACTGGGGTAGCGCAATTTAGGACCGAGCGAATGACTGCTTTATGCGTAGTCAGCAGGACATTCCTGTCTTACTCCAAGACGCCCCAGAGATGACTCTTAGCATTTTATTTTTCTTTTGGACTTTTGTTCTTCTGGCGGCCGCATATTTAGAGTGTGGAGGTTGTCGAAGATAACTCCAATGACTTTTTGGATTGTGGACAGTTGGAATCTCCAAATATCCGACTGTAATGTTGAAGGCCCTCCTCAGCTCCTTGGTCCACATTGTGAAGTGAGTTACAGTTGATTTGGGCGGTGAAAGTTGCAAATTTCGTTCCTGCAGAAATTGCGATATTGAGGTATTATAGAGATATCTGGATATTATGTGTCCACCTCTTTCAGGTTTGACCCATTCTCCGGAATTTTTCAATCAGGGACATTTCCAAGATGCGATCTATTCCGAAAATCTGTGTAACGTCTTTCCCACAGAGATTCTTGATATCAGGAAAGCAGCAGAATTGGTCAAAGGATTTGAAACTAGTTTTACAGGACCCGCGGATTACTATACATGTCGATAGTTAGACGGCACTTAGGCTCTGAAGTCATGGAGTCATGAAGTCATTACAGAAATTGAGAAGGCACACACACATATGGAACCTGTATGCAGGACAGATCTCTAACGTCGATGTGTGACGACAGTGGCGTCAACTATTGTAGATTATGCAAAGATACAGAGGAGATAGAGACGAAAGACATGGTGCTCTTGAACCAATTTTAAATGAAAGAAGCTTACACCTGGGAAGTTTTTGCGGATTCTGCAACTACAATGTTCATAGATGGGAAAAAAATAAAAAATCGCGGGAGCGCTTTTTAAATAAATCGCGGTCAAAGTTCACATTTTTAGGGTTTTTTTAGATTTTCACGATTTCGTTGGGAAACTACAAGCCCTATCAAAATGGAACTGAAGAAAATCTTTTAGCAGTGAAAAAACAATGCCATGACTGCAATTTTTCAGCTTAAAATTACATATCTCCAAAATGATACAATCTAGGAAAAAATTACGAAAGCAAATCTTGTAGAGAATTTTCACAGCTATAAGATTTTCTCTAGTCCTATTTCGATAAGACTTACCGTTTTCAAGCACATCGTGAAACCCTAACAAAAAAAAAAAAAAAAACTAAAAATGTGACCTGAACTTCCATATCTCAAAAATTCTAAAACCTGGGAACAACTCATAACAGACAATCCTCTAGAGAATTTTCACTGCTACAACTTTTTTTAAGTCCCATTTAGATAGGACTTGCGGTTTCCAAGCAAAATCGCGAAAACCTAAAATAAACCTAAAAATGTGAACTTTGACCGCGATTTATTTTTAAATTCCTTTAGCTATTTTTTCTTGATTTTGAATTTTTCTCATCTATACACATTGCTGTTTCACAATCCGCACAAACTTCCCAGGTGTAAGCTGCATTTATTTAATGTTAGTTAAGGCGCACCGTACATGACATTCTTTTATAAGGAGGCGTCCCAATTTGAACTTCTATATCTCAAAAATGGTAAAATCTAGAAACAAATCAAACCTGTAGCGAATTTTCACGACTACAATACTTTCTATAGTCCCATTTCGATAGGACTGGCGGTTTCCAAGCAAAATAGTGAAAACCTAAAGAAACCCTAAAAATGCGAATTTTTCTTTTTTGATTTTTCTCATCTGTGAACATTGTAGTTTCAGAATTCGCAAAAACTTCCCAGGTGTAAGCTCCATTCATGTAAAATTGGTTCAAGAGCGCCGTGAAAAACATCTACTTTGCAGGTGTCACTTTTTGCACACATGAAGACATCGACTATTGGGTAGATACGAGATAGATACCCCCACCATAACACGCACGGATCCCATTATCCTTTTTATATCCTACACCACTATGTGGGGAGGGTATTATAAGTTGGTTTTGGCCAAAAAGTTGGTAACGCATCGAAATAATGGTCGTAGACCCATACATATCTATACCAAAATGATTGTCTCGACTAGCTGAAACGATCCGTTAGGGTTACAATAAGATTACATACAATCTTCATTATAGTGCGATTCAATAAAAAAGCTTCCGCACAAAAAGCTTTTAAAGTTTTTATTTTTCAGAATTTTTGACAATTTTTTGAAGTCACTGTAAGCAGATATTTAACTGAAAACAAGGCATAGCGGCACACGACATAAACAAATTGACATAACCGTTTGTTTCTCACTAATTTTATCATCGTATTATATATTATATACAATTTTGTACTAACTCGTAAAAATTAAAAGTAGTTTGTGGGGAGCTTTTTTAATATTTAAATGGAATAAAAGTTGTTTCAGTCGTTAATAGTCAAAATACCAATTACTCGCGCAACAGGAAATAATACAATTTTTTTCAAAAAAAAAAAAAAAATCATAGTAATTTGTGCGGAACCTTTTTTTTATAATAAAATGGAATGAATGTTATTTTAGGCATTAATAGCCAAAAGTTCATTCATTATCACTACAGGAAGTCATTTTTGAGAATAAATGTCAAAAAGTCATAACGCTACTGTCCATCGAAACCTTGTAATCACTCTACAGGTCGTAATTTTGATCGGATCGTCACTAAATTTTGGGTGATGGTCGGATAATATTTAGGTGTCGGAATGGCCAAAACACTTATTTGGAGAAAAAGTCAACATTTTTCCAAAGCGAATATTTCAGTCCCTATAAGGGCTATACCAAAAGCAAACCCTCACAATGAAAGAAGAAAATATCAACTTTCTAACGAGCAAAGTAGGTTATCGTAGGTGGTAAAACAACGAAGATATTACAATAGTCAAAATAAAACCCACTTTTAAACCCAACTTTTTCATTTTTGCGATTTTAATTATAATGACGAATATCACTGCTTTGGTTGTGGGCTTTCCAAAAACAAAGCCTGACCATGAAAGTAGAAAATCCTATCTTTACAATGGGGTATGTTGCCAAATAACGGAGATATCACAATAGTCGTTAAAACATTCCATTCGTCACGAATTTTTTGTTGGTTAATGGGGGTCCCGGATGGGAAGAAGGCTACTGATTTTGGTGATGACCGCATAATAATTAGGGGTCGGAATAGGCAAAAAACTTATTTCGGGAAAAAGTCAACGTTTTATTCCAAAGCAAATATCTCAGAGTCTATAAGGGGTATACCAAAAACAAAACCTGACCATGAAAGTAGAAAATATCACCTTTCTAACGATGTAAAGTAGGATGTCGTAGATGGTCAAACAACGAATATATCGCAATAGTCGGTAATGAAAACCCACTTTTCATTTTTGCGATTTTAATTACAATGATGAATATCACAGCTTTGGTTGGGGACAATCCAAAAGCAAAGAATGACTATGAAAGTAGAAAATCCCATTTTTACAATGATGAACCAGTAAGGAAATGATCAAAGTCGGGCGGGGCCGACTATATGATACCCTACACCACTGTGAATAGGTAAAATATATATGGGAGCTAAATCCAAATGTGAACAGATTACGATATAATTAGGCACATATATTTCTAGACTAAACACCGCCACACATTCCAAATGTCATCAAAATTAGACATACATAGCGTCTCTGTTGCATCAAATACCTTAAATCTGGCGAAAATATATATGGGAGCTATATCCAAATGCGAACCGATTTAGATGAAATTTGGCATTCTTATTTGTCGACCAAATTCCGTCACACATTCCATATTTCATTGAGATTGGACATAAATAACGTCTTTCGTGCACCAAATACCAAAAATCGACCAAAAATATATATCGGAGCTATATCCAAATCTGAACCGATTTTGATATAATTTGTCACACTTATTTCTAGACCAAATTCCGTCACAGATTCCAAATTTCATTGAGATTGGACATATATAACGTCTTTCGTGCACCAAATACCAAAAATCGGCCGAAAATTTATATGGGAGCTATATCCAAATCTGAACAGATTTTGATACAATTTGGGACATTTATCTATAGACCTAATTCCGTAATACACTCTATATTTCATCAAAATTGGACAGATACAGCGTGTTTGGTGCATCAAATACTTCAAATCGGCCGAAAATATATATGGGAGCTATATCCAAATATGAACCGATTTTCACCAAAAGCAATAGCGTTCTTCATTAGACTAAAAAATGATCTTCCACAATTTTCAGCCAAATCGAACAATAATTGCGATCTGTACGTTGCGAACGAACGGACGGAAGAAGCCTATTGATTTTGGTGATGGTCGGATAATGTTTTATTCTTTTGCGAATATCTCGGCTTCTAGTAGGGTACTCCAACGTCGAAGAAGAAAGATGCAAAGTAGGCAGATATCACAATAGTCCGTAATGCATCCAATTTTCCATCTTTTTTTTGTAGTTACTCCACATGTCGCAATGTCTATCCCAGAGAGAAAGAAGCATATTGAATTTGGTGATAGTCGGATAATATTCCCTAAAATAAATGTTTTGCAGAGAAGAACTTATGCAATTAGGGTATAACAAAGTCGGCCCCGTCCCGACTATAGTTTTTGCTCACTTGTTATATTTGCCAAAAACATCAAGAAAATCCTTCGAGCTGTAAAAGTGTTTGTTTACGTTTTCACACAATTAATTCATTATAACAACGAATTTCACTGATTGAAAACGATCAGATGGCCGTCTTAAGCCACCTTATTATTTCATCACACCAAAAACCCACCTTCCTTGGAAAAAAGGCATAACTACTTAACTTTCTTTTCTTTATATGTTTCAGTGCGAACCATCGATCAACAAAACAGTAATAACCATGGAGAATATTTTAATATCATCTTCAAACCTATCCAGTTCAAAACCTGAAACCTGCCAATGATTCAAAGGTCAGCGAGTGAAGCAGTTACTATTAGATGGCTGCGCTATCGTAAACCTAATCTAACATACTTTTAGGCATAAAAAATAATCACATTGAATGTATGAGAAATTATTCTCAACTGATTAACACTCATTATTGCTTAAAAATCTTCTCTACTGTTGAGTAAATGGAAATGGAATGGAATAGCCATTATAAGACAAGTTGAGGTGTTTGTTTAAATACTCGAGGCCTGCTTTATCTAAATGTTTTAACGGGATCATTCTTATTTCGCCAGTTCCAAGGGATGGCAATGATTTTATGCCTCCTTGTAACGTGACCAACTCATAGTTTTCTCCCTATCATAACACACAACTCTTGTACAATTAACTATTGATCATCGTTTGTATCTGCAAACAATTCTCAATTACTTAAAAAAACCAGATGGATACGTATTAATGAATTAATTCTTGAGCAAAAAGAATCAGAATTGGCGAATAGGGGAGTAAATGTTTTTTATGTCCGTTGTTATAGTAAGTCGCCAGTAGTTTTCAAAAGTCTTGGGACATGTGATTTGCTTGCGCGACGCAGTTAGTTTGCTTCTCTGCGCTTTACTCTCCTTACAGTTTAGCTCGTAGCTAGCTCCCCGCTCATAGACTGTTCCCGCCCATAGCCGGTAATTTATATGTTCCGGTACTTTTGTTGTACTACTTCAAATGTTCAAACCTCTCCCCGCAAGTATTTATCGACTAACTTATTAACTTTAAATGTCAGTTATATAATTCTAGCTGCATTAAAGTATGTAAGTATTTAGATGTTGATCTTGGCAGGGAGTTACGTATTCGCTCAGTATCAGTGATGATATTCCAGAAATTCTGGTAGATATGAAGAATTTCTGGCATTCATGTCTATCTGTTATCCAAATAACAAGAAAATAGAGATAAGTATCAGCAGCAGAAATTATGTTCTTCCTGCCAGATGGTGTTAACTAGCTGATGCATACACCTTATCTTGGCTCCTGCTGCCTTATCATCTTTCAGCCGATTTATTGCAGTCTTTACCTCATTTTGGCCAAGCGGTATACATTCAATACAGTCTTCGGTGATTGCATATGTAGTATCTTCGTCGTCTTTGCAGTATTGGATACCAGTTTGGATAAATGTTCTTTCAATATCCTGAGCACACTATCTGTATCTGTAACCAGATTACCTTGCTCATTCCCTACAGCAGGATTTACCTATACCAAAGCCATCAGTTTGAAGTTTCACTCTTCGGAAGAATTTTCGGATGTCAATCTGGCTTCTGTTCTACCGTTTCTCGTTTTTTCTTGCGGAAAAGACGTTTCCCCTCTCCTTTTCTCCCAACACCTCCCTCGTGTATTAGAGTAGCCCCATATGCCGCATTCTTCTCTTTGGTATCTAAATATGGGTTTTGCGGCTGTTTGCATGGAATTGGCGATACTTTGCCACTGTCTTGATATGTTGTCGGAACGAGGATCACTTTTATTATTTGCTACGTTTAATCGGGTACGTACCTTTCCTGTTACAGGGTTTTGGCATGAAGATCTCTTAGAAATATTTAATCTAATGGGCAGGACTACGGTCATATGTTTCTTCCTTCATTCACCGGAGTGAAGCTGGAGACCATATGTTTTAACTGTTGTAAGTACATCTGCTCGTGCGAAAACTGTACCTTCCCTATAAGGAATCCGAACATTCCAGATGCAATGAGACTGTGTGCTCTATCTCTAGGGACATAAGATAGTGTCAGGGATATTGTGTGGAAGTATATAGCCTAAGTCAACGAAATAATTAGGCCATACCAATGCGGCTTTAGACCTGGCAAATCCACAATTGACCAGATATTTACCCTAGAAGATACCCAAGAGATGCAGATCGTCGATTATAAAGCAGCGTTGGGCTAACGGTATTCCAAGCGATCGAGAGAGACATTTTGACAGTTCTTTTACTGAGAGTTTGCAAATTCTTGCTGGACAAATTTCTTCTAGCAAGCACTTGCAAACTCTTCTTCTTCTTCCGGAAAACAATCAGCTGTTTAATTGTTCGGTGATTTATGTTTTCTTGTGGAAATAGGAAGTCAAACTGTATTGTTTTTTCGGAGAACAAAGTTGCAAAGTTGAAAAATTCCTTTATTGGTTCATCTTCTTTTTTTATTTTAAATAAACTACAAAATGTTTGCTTCCTTTGGTTCCTTTATTGGCGGACAAATTGTTCAGTTTTGGCAAGCCAGCTGATTGCTTGCTGGTTTTTGCTGGGAAGATGTCTGTATACTTTTTACATTTTTCTTGCAAAAGAGAATAAAAATTCCTTACTCTCTGAGAAAGTTCTTGCTGGACAATTCTTGCTGGGAAGTAACCAGAAAGACCTAATGTCAGTAGTGGAATTCTGTAACTCATATCTTGAGTTAACAACAATAATCAGTAAAATCCAAATGCTTATAATTTCGTTAATTAACGAAATCTTTCGGTAAGATGGCGTTAAGTCTTACAGATATCAAGAGTCTGTCAACTTTAATAAAAACTTTTCATTCGTTATTTTTCGTTTTTATTTTTTCCGATTTGTGTCGTTAACTCAAAAAATCAGTTACAGGATTTCACTACAGGCATGAACAAACTAATCCTAGGCTTTGGCCACGACGTTACGTCTAATTTCTGGCATTCATCAGCAGGAATATGAAGAGCAGATGATGTGCCCAAAATTCCTTTCTGTTGCCCGAATATCAGAAGACTAGGATAGTTATCTGAAGTGTCGATTGCAAAATTCATTAGTGGGCACCAAATGTGAAACTGCAAGCTAGGGCCTATCCATTGTAAATTAACTGTTGCAATTATTCATGTCCCACATAACATTTTTAATAAATACAAAGATTATAGGGAGCTGTCAGAAGCTGAAGCCCTCTTCTAAAATATATAGAGCCTAATTAGAGTCTCTAATGAATTTGAACATTAAATTTCCTTAATGACTAAAAAAAAGAAGAAATTTTAAAATAATGTAACCTTTCAAATGCTATGCCTCAATTCACAAGGGGAGGTTGTTGAATGGTTCCCATTAGTCTCACTTTTCACTCTCTCTCTCTGTCTCTGCTGCAACTAAAATTGCCTAATATAAATTAGGGCTATATTCTCTAAAAACTATTGCCCATTTACACGCAACAACAAGCAAATAAGCTGGAAAAGTGCACGTCTCTTGCATTAGTTTTTATGAAAGTAATATAGCCTATATAACTGCTTCCATAATGCATTTAATTTGAATTTCTTTTTCCCATGTTGTTGCTGTGAAATATAAATTCTGTCATAGCCTTGCATGTCGGTCCAATAATTAAATGATACACTTATCGGATAACAAAATAGGTGCAGCGAATAAAATATAATGAGTCGAACATTTATTGATAAATGGTTGTGGGGAGGAACAAAAAACGTAAAAAAAAACAAAATTAATTGTTTGTAGTGGCCTAGTAGAAAAGGCCAGCAGACCAGCAGGTATAGTGACACAATAGTTAGACTACGATGTGTGCAATTAAGTGAACTCAAGTAGCATGTGTATACACGAAAATATGGACATCCAGATCGCATGATTAATATTGGTCAGGTAGCATTTAATATAACGAATACGCACGATGGATACATTTTTATATGCGTAGTATGTGGTGGCGTGGCGCAATACGTGTGTCTTTTTGTGAAATCTTGTAAATTTCCTCTGTCGGCTTTGTGGCCATTTTTGGACGCATAAATTTGTCGATAAAATATGGATTTGGTTTAAAGCTCAAAAGTGTTGCGTGTGTGAAGGTATGGACCACATTGTATATATTGGAAGTGGATCTTATTTGGGGAGTCATTACTTTACACTCATTACATTTGGTCACGGTATAATTTCGAGCTTTTGGCCCATTATATCAGGAAGCATGGACTTGTCCACGAAAAACATAATATCGCAGTAAACACGACCACAAGATGTACCTTCGGTAAAAATGTACAAAGAATCATCGAACAGATATTAAACTGCATTTAAACAAAAATGTTGAGCGTTTGTGAGGGAGGTACCCTAAGGAGTGGACTAATATGACCCAATTACGTACTTAGACTAAATGTGGACAAAATATTTTAGGTAAATCTGTTGCTCCGCTTAGGAGATGTAGCGCGTGCCATTTTAGCGAACTTTTGTAGGGGAGGTACCGCAAGGAGTGGATCGATAAGAACCATCTTCGAATTTCATCTAAAATTCGAAGAAATATTACGACATGCACAGTTTGGACCAACACAGTATCCGGTTGAAGGGGTTCGTAGGGGTTCTTTTACAGTTTTCGGATCATTTTCTCAGAAAGTATCAAATACTTGTGCCATCGTAATAGGGGCCTCAAGTACAACCTGTTGCAATAAAAATCAAAACGATTTGAGAAGACGTCTTAAATGCACTTTTCTGAAATTTTGAGTGGAAGGTGCCCGAAATAGTGGATCGATATAGACCATAATCGAACCTGATCTATGTCTAGTAGAAATATCACTTTTTTTTTTCAAAGTATGGATAAAATCGGTTACTTCTTTGAGAGCTGTCATGCGCACCATTATAGTGAAAAAAAATTAATATTTGTGGAGGATTAACCCGAGGAAGTGGAACGATATTGCCCATCTTCGAAGTTAACTTTTGACAAAATATTACGATTGTCAAATTTTGGACCGAATCGGTTGATTCGTTTGCTAACCAGCCAGACGGACTGACATTGATAAATATTATTCGTTCTAAACATCATTCGTTCTTAAAATAAATATTTAAACCAATGGAAAATTTGGAAGGAATCAATCCTTTGCTATATCTCCAACATTTAACAGACCTACTTTGCATCAAAGTAAAGGTGAGATGTTATATTTTCACTAGTTGTTTGAATGATTGAATTCTTATTCTTATTTTATTACTAATGTTACTTTTGTGTTTTTCACGGTGCCGAGGTAGACGAAGTCTTCAACTACCTCAAAATTATAGGTACCGACTTTCGCAGTTGGTCCGAGTTCTATGGACACAACGTGGTCTTGTCGCTGTTTACTGCCAGACCCACAGATTCTTTTCGACCTTCTTAAACGTAGCAGTTTCTTCCTTTACTGATCGATCCACGATGTCAATGTAGTCAGCATAAGCAAGTAACATGTGGCTATTGGTGTATATTTTGACGTTTGCATTTCGTATTACCTTTTCAAAATCTCTTTTGGTACTAAACTGTTCGAAGAGGTTCTTCCCTATTATAACTGAGAACTAGGGATAGGTAATGAAAAGCAGTAATCGATTTTCGGCTTTTCCATTTTGGTCTGAAACTAAAAATGCGATTTGTTGGTCTGGCGATTTTTTCAATTGTCCTAAAAGTCGACTTTCGAATTTTTGATAACCGCAGAAAATCGATTATAACTGACTATATGTCGATTTTCAAGTTTTCTACAGTAAAACTGTAGAACCGCCAAAGTCAACTAAAATCTATGGGCAAAATCGATCACAAAATAATCGATTAAGCGATTTTCCCTCCAGTCAAAACTCGACTTCGATTTTTGGGATAGGTAAGTCGACTTTCAATTAATCGATTAATCGACTTTTTGCAGTCAAAAGTCTTAAAATCGTAGTAAACTTTTGTCTGGAGGGAAAATCGCATAATTATGCGATTTGTGATCGCATTTTTAGTTTTAGACCAAAATCGAAAAGTCGAAACATCTATTATTGCTTTCAATTACCTATTCCTATTCGATTTTTAGAATTTTGACTACAAAAAGTCGTCTAATCGATTAATCGAAAGTCGACTAAAGCTGGGTACACATTGACAGTTCTGAATGACAGCTTTGTTGTTGCTTGCTAGTGTGGCCGTTCATTTTTATCACTCATCATGCAACCACAAAACATTTTGTGGTTGCATGATGAGTGCTGGATGGTTGGACAGTTATCGATACTTGAGAAATATCGACATTCAAAACTGACAAAGTTGATGTCTTGACCTGGAATACCCTTGATCGTATGGGACTGTCGATGGTTGCTTTTTAATCGACAAAAATATGGTAAGTGTCGATCTGAATCTCTTGGGTCATTTTTACGATTTCCAGCAGGGTACATATGTGGTCAATTGTGGCATTGGTATGGCCGCATTGGTATGGCCCAATTATGTCGTTAGCCAGTTCTTCAGTCGTTCACACAATATCCTTTAGCAGGGAGCAGACTTATGCCCCTATAGTTAGAGTGTTATCTCATTTCTTGTGGACGGGACACAGGATGCTCAGGTTCCAATTGTCGGGGAAGCGTTCCTGCTGCTAGATGGTGCTAACTAGCTGATGCATACACCTTATCAATGTGTCGCCTCCGGTTTTGAACAGCTTGGCTGATAATCCATCGGCTTCTTCTGCCTAATTATATTTCAGTCGGTTTATTGCTGCCTTTACCTCATCTTGGCCGGGCGGTAGACATTCAATGCCATTTTCGGGATTTGGATCCGAGGCATTGCCGTGGTCTTTGTTGGTATTGGTTACCAAAAGTTGGGGAAAAACGTTATTTTCTGTTGCCAGATTACTTTGCTCATCTCTATAAGAGGATGTGTCAAAGCCATCAGTTTGATGTTTCACTCTTTGGTAGAATTTTCGGAGTTCATTCTGACAGTTGCACATATCAATTTTTTAATTTCTCTCTTTTCTCAGTAGAAAAAACGTTTCTCCTCTCTCCTTTTCTCCCGATACCTCTCTTGTGCACAACGCGTTGCTACTGATTGTAGAGCGGTGGTGCTCAAAATATTTTGTGTACTAGCGTCTCTGAGCGAGTCTTTACTTTGCTAAACCACAACAAATGGGAATAAAGAGAACATATGTTGTTGTTGCAGTCAAGTTAACGTATATGGGTGATATTTGCTATTGTAGAGTATTGCTATATGCCGCATTCTTCTATTCGGTAGCAGCATGACATTCCTGGTCATACCATGGGTTTCTTGGTAGAGGTCTCTGGTATCTAAGAATGGATTTTGCGGCTGTTTGTATCGAGTGGTCAATACTTTGCAATAGTTGAGTGGAATATGCTGTTGTGGTTGCAGCTTACCGATGTCCAACAACAAGGTGGTGGTCCAAGTCGATGTTTGCTCCTCGGAACGATCGTACATCCAATACGCTTGATGAATGTCTTCCATCTGCTACAATTTGATTTCCTAGTGACCAAAAAATTATATCCAAACAATTTTTAACATAGGTCCATGTTTGGTATAGCGCCCATAGACCGCTACCTCCCAATTTTCGGTATTTTGAGGATTTTAGCTACAAGTTTTAACTGAACTGGCTGTAATTTGATATTTGAGGTTCTCAATTGTCACGAAACTTCTCCACCAAAAATCGTCAACATAGGTCCATGTTTTGGTATTGCCTCATATAACGGTACCTCCCGATTTTCGGTATTTAGAGGGTTTTAGCTACATTGTTTGACGGAACTACCCGTAATTTGGCATTTGAGATCCCCAGTAGTCACAAAACGTTCTCACTAAAATTTTTCAATATAGTTCAACTTTTTGGTATAGGCCCAATTTAAGCGTACCTTCCGATTGTCGGTGTTTTGAGAATTTTAACTGTATTTCTTGCCCGAACTTGCTGTAATTGTAATTACGCACAACACTTCTGCACCAAAAGTTATCAATATAGGTCCATGTTTTGGTACAGGCCCCATATAAGGGTACCTCCAGGTTTTCGGTATTTTGAGGGTATTGGCAACATTTTTGTCGGAATTACCCGAAATTTGTCATTTGAGGTTCTTTGCAGTCACGAAACTTCCCAACCTAAAATTGTCTACATAGGTCCACACTTTTATATAGCCCCCTGTAGTGAGAATGAATGAACTTTTGCCTATTAATGCCTAAAATAACATTTCTTCTATTTTATTATAAAAAAAGGTTCCGCACAAACTACTTTGAAACATTTTTTTTTTTGAAAAAAATTCTAGGAAGTGAAAAAAAATTCTCAATAAATTATTTCCTGTTGCCTATTAATGACGAAAATAACTTTTATTCCACTTAAATTTAAAAAACGTCCCGCACAAACCACTTTTAATTTTTATTATATATGAAATAAAGTTATATATAATATAAAATGATATATATGTTATAATACGTTGATAAAATTAGTGAGAAACGAACGGTTATGTCATTTTGGTTATGTCGTGTGCCCCTATACCTTGTTTCGAGTTAAAAATCTAAATGTTTGTCGAATCACTTTATAATTAAGATTTTACGCTATGATACAGGGATATGAGGTTATAAAAAAGTCATAACATTAGTGTTCAACGTCGACGTCGGCACGCGAATTTTTTTGTTAAAAATACAAAAATATTTGGTGGTGCAAATGTAAGCGTTTAAACAACCCTTACTGTCGTACGCGTAGAACAGAAGTTCGCATGATCAAATCCAGCAGAGAGAAAAATAAAATAAAAATAAGAAATGTGTTGAAATTGAAAACAAATTCCACCTCAACTTTTCTAAAAATAGAACATATGTTTTTTAGCTTATTTTTCATCTTCTAGTGACATCTGAATAACTAGTTATTCTAGTGGTTATAGAATAACTAGTTATTCAGTGCGACATGCCGTTGTTAAAATAATGGGTTAGTAGGGGGTTTTGTAAATAGTTGCGGCTACCAAAAATTACTGTTAACACCCATTATTTGGTAATCCAACCCCCAATCCAAGATTTTAATGTTCTTATGAGTGAACAAGCGGCACATGTTAGCTGACTACCTTTCACGGGTGTTAAAAGCAGCTCCCCTGGTGACACCACGGGGAGATCTGTGTCCACTTGAGATGAAGTAGTGAGCAAGATAAGTCCTGGACATGTTAAAACCGGTCAGGGTCGTTGCTTGTTATCGCTCCACCCCTACCTCATCCGTAGGGCTCGGCTCAATTAATTAAATTAAAATATTATAAACAATGACCTTCTCCTTAATAGGGCAACAATAAATATAGATTTGTATATTCGCTCCAAAAAACATAAAAACTGGAATATGTCATAATAAGTATTATATGAGTTGTTGTACTTTTTCTAAACTTAATCAAATAAATATTTATATATGTAATAGTCATTAATATCTCAAAATCTTTAAATCAAATTCGTTGTTTCCTTAAAAAAGAAACTCATTAACTTTCCCTATAACTTTGTTAACATTATATTTTTGTTTACAAACCCCAACTCTCAAAACAAATATTTGACCACACAACTCCGTTTTGGACGACAGTCTATGTAAACAATGTTAGAAATGTGTAATACTCAAATTTCAATTTATCTAAATATTAATTTAATGAACTTCAGTTAGTAACGTTTATATTACAATCCAGCATTTGTGTGAAGGTGCTCTTGAATTATTGTAGTGAGTGAGCATAGTGTGCTAGAGCTACTATAAGTTTTTCTATAATCAGCGGTAATATCCTTTGGGAATTGGTGAGGTAAATTACAATCAAATTTATTACTCAATTTGAAGGGGAAACTAATTACGGTAACGGCATTAACCTATTGAACGAAACTAGGTTATTCAAGTGATGACCACATAAAGATTGGAAAATTACTCAAATATTGTGATTTGCTTTGTTATTGACCCATATGTTTCTTATAAGGTTGACATTTCCGAGAATGAAGATAAAAATGAAATTAGCGTAATTTTAATATGAACACATAAGAACAAATGACTTCTAGATTCCCAGAATTATAAACTATGTGATAGTCTTGTAAATATGCGTATGACATACATATATTCCCGACATATAATACATATACAATGTCGTATACCTAGTAAAATCGTTGGGTTTATGATAACACTGTGAACACAAATTTTGGGGCAGAGATAATTCCTTTTGGAGATGAAAGCCCTTGGTGAGTATATTAAGAATCCCGAAGGAAAGATCCGCCTTGAGTCGAACTTCAGCGTTATGGCGTGATGAAAAAATGACTGTAATTTTTTACATTTACCCCTGTTTGCTCAGAAAAAAACTGTGTTTTGTATGTTCTGTAACGAATATACAAAAATCAAAATATAGTCTTTTCTGAACAAAAACAGGGTAAATGTACAAAACGACCACGAAAACGCGACAAAATCGAATAGTTGTCAATGAGAGCCGTAACTAAACTTTTCTGAGCGACATTTTTGCAGAACATTTCGAAGCTGAAAAACGTCATCTTGTGGTACTTTTATAGCGGCTCTTAAAATAAAGGCCGAAAAGGACATTGAAGAAAGCGAGTTAGAATGTCGAAGTGCTCTACGAAAATAATCCTCATTCGATTTGACTGAAGACATGTCATCTCAAAAATAAGCTAAAGCAACAGTGAACAAAGATATAACGCTAATTCCTGATGGATTACAGGGTCTCTAGTAAATACTTCATCACGCCATAACGCGAAAGTTCGACTCACGGCGGATCTGTCCTTCGGGGTTCTTAATATACTCACTAAGGCCTTTCTTCCCCAAGAGGAATTTTCCGTGCCCCAGACTTTCACCTCCATTTTGTTGCACAGTGTAATCGAAAAATTATTTATTCTAACTTATACCCTAGACAGACGGCATCGTTAATTTGCATTAACTGCCTTAATTCAAATTAATTCGTGCATTATCCACATTCTTAATGCACAAAATCAAAGGAAATTAAAACTGAATTTATGCCTTGTTCAGACTGACGGTGTTTTGCTCTCTATTCGTTGTTCGACCCCAAATTACGATGTAATTACTTAATTTCCCATACAAAATATTGAGAACGAACAACGATTTGTGTACATTGTTCAATTTAAATTACTCTCAGAACGACGATAAAATGTGTCCCATCTCTAACAAATGAGAGAATTTATCGAAATAAATTAATTATGACAGGAAAAATAAAAATGTATTAAAAATCCAAACCTTTTTAGAAAAGCTGCAAAATATGAATGAAAAGTAAACGGTTTAACGACTAGTATGCATTTAAATCATAGCAAATTTTGTCTTCTCTTTCATTGCAGTTGCATTTCTTGTCCATGTTTTCCAATTCGCTTACAAATCTGGAAACCAAAATCAAATGCCTGCCAGAAAGCCTGTATACCAAAAAGATATTTTGGCAGGTCTCTCTCTCTCTAATTTTTAAAATAGAAAAGTTTGAAAATATACTGAAAACACCAAAATTTTGAGAAGAAATAGAAAACATGAATGAAAATAATTTAATTTAATATTGAATAGATATCTGTAAGAAGGACAAATATTTTTTTCAGTTCATATCAATTAATTTTACTCGTCTTTTGGCTGAAACTTTAAAATCAGTAAACAAAACCTATAAAAATATGAATAATGTTGCTATAAATTGTGTACCATGTCGTTTGAACGGGTTAATTCGTGTACGTAATTATGAGAACGAACGAAGTGATTCAAATGCTGGTAAGAACATGGCATTAGGTATTTCAATAATGGCAATGCTGTAAAAGAGAGCCCATATTCATGTAGGAGAGAGGGCATATTCATGCTCTCAGACACAATTTGCATTGAAAATCAATTGTCTTTTGTCAAATTTCCATGTTTAAGAAAATAAAAAAGGAAAACAAATCAGAAATTTCGCGTTTCTTTCAAATAACTAGTGGTCTTTTTCGAATAGAATAGCAGCTAATCGTTTTTCAAGCCTTCAAACAAATCTCTTTTTAACATTTTTATTTTCACAACAATTTTCATTACCCACCATACCAATTCTATCGAAAATTATATCTTCTACAAATGTTTTTTAAAATTTTGCAATATTTTTATAATATTAAAAAGTCTCAAAAAATATCGCGAATAAATTAAATTTATTTTTGCATTATCGTGGTGAAAAATTCAATGGTAGAAAGTATATTTGTTTCGCATATTTTGGAGAACTTTTGTAAAACTTTATGAAATGGTCTGCTGGGTACAAACAAACAACACAAACAGCTGTTTCATAAATGCAGAAACTATCGTCTGTCAGGGTAAAAAGTTAATTCAAATTAAGGAATTTTTAATGCAAATTAACTCTGCCGTCTGTCTAGGGTATTAGTAAAGATTTTAAAGGTTTATGGAAGAATAAAGGTATTTAAAAGCTTAGACAGTTTAAAATTTATTGTTTAGCATTTTCTCACATATTCAGTGGAATATAATGAGTTTATGTATCGGAAACTGGCAACTGATACATATAGACAATTGAAGGAGTACTTTAGCTTTGTATCTATCCAAACGACGGTATTACATATCGTCGGTGTCGTGCTTAAGTGTTCCATGCGCCATTTTTGACTTTTTGAGATACAAGTGGTTTCTAGGGTTTTCCGGTATGCTCTTTCTGAATTTTTGGTCAGCTTTCTCCTATCTGCTCTAGTTACCGAGACGTCAACCCTTCGACGCGAAAGTTTAAACTTTTTTCAGTTATGAAATTAATATTTTAAAAACTTACAAGTTCAAAAACACATTTCAAAAATCAGATCTTTAATTTTCCATTACTTACTTACTTACTTAGCTGGCCCATTACAGAACATTTGTTCTATAGGCCGAACTAAGAAGAGATCTCCATTCCTCTCTATTTGTTGCTTTGCACTCTGGAATACCGCGCCTTTTCATCTCATCATCCACTTGTTTGCGCCATCTATTCCTTGGCCTGCCAATTCATCATCGCTCATTCTTATGATATGGCCTAGCCAACGCAATCGCTGCATCTCGATACGTTTAACTATATTGATGTCGTTGTATAGCAGATACAGCTCGGGGTTCATGCGACGTCGATATTCACCGTCAACGCAGATTGGTCCGTAGATCTTTCGAAGAATTTTTCTCTCAAACACACCAAGCACTGCCATGTCTGCTTGCGCAAGTACCCAGGCTTCGGAGCCATACATCAGCACGGGTAGTATCAGTGTTTTGTAGAGCGTTATTTTTGTTTGACGAGATGTGGCTTTGTTTTTAAACTGCTTACTTAAACCAAAGTAGCATCTGTTGGCCAATACAATTCTTCTTTTTATTTCACAACTGATGTCGTTTGTTGTGTTTACGGAGGTACCGAGGTAGACGAAGTCTTTTACTACCTCAATATTATAGGAACCAACTTCCACAGTCGGTCCGAGCTCAATGGACGCATTGCGCGTCGACACCATCAACTTGGTCTTCTCACCGTTTACCGCCAGACCCACTTTAGCAGATTCTCCTTCGACCTTTATAAAGGTATCAGTTACTTCTTTTACTGATCGGCCCATGATGTCTATATCATCAGCATAAGCAAGTAACATGTGACTATTGGTGTAGATTGTGCCACTTCTTTTGACGTTTGCCTCTCGTATAACCTTTTCTAGCAGGATGTTGAAGAGGTCACACGAAAGGCTGTCTCCTTGTCTGAAACCTCTTTTGGTACCAAACTCTTCGGAGAGGTTCTTTCCTATTTTAACTGAGGACCTCGTGTCAGTTAAAGTCATTTTACAAAGCCGGATGAGCTTTGCGGGAATACCAAATTCAGACATGGCTTGGAATACCTTTGAACGCAGCGGGCTGTCGAAGGCTGCTTTATAATCGACGAAAAGGTGGTAGGTGTCGATCTGCATCTCTTGGGTCTTCTCCAGGATTTGCCGCAGGGTAAATATCTGGTCAATGGTGGACTTGCCAGGTCTAAAGCCGCATTTGTATGGTCCAATTATCTCGTTGACCATAGGCTTTAGACGTTCGCACAATATCCCTGACACGATCTTGTAGGCAATAGGGAGTAGACTCATGCCCCTATAGTTAGAGCATACAGTCTTATCTCCCTTCTTGTGGACGGGGCACAGGATACTCAGGTTCCAATCGTCGGGTACTCGTTCTTCCTGCCAGATGGTGCTAACTAACTGATGAATACACCTTATCAGCGTGTCGCCTCCGGTTTTGAACAGTTCGGCTGGTAAGCCATCGGCCCCTGCTGCCTTATTATTCTTCAGCCGATTTATTGCTGTCTTTACCTCATCTTGGCTGGGCGGTATACATTCAATACCATCTTCTGGGATTGGGACTGTGGTATCTTCGTCGTCTTCGCTGCTATTGGATACCAACAGATTTGAAAAATGTTCTTTCCATATCCTGAGTACACTATCTGTATCAGTTACCAAATTACCTTGCTGGTCTCTACAGGAGGATGTGCCTGTACCAAAGCCATCAGTTTGATGCTTGACTCTTTGGTAGAATTTTCGGACTTCATTCTGGCTCCTGTACATCTCGATTTTTTCACACTCCCGCTTTTCCATCTCTCTCTTTTTCCTGCGGAAAGACGTTTCTCCTCTCTCCTTTTCTCCCTGTATCTCTCTCGTGCGCTGCGCGTTGCTACGGATTGTAAAGTAGCCTTAAATTTTCCATTTAGATGTTTTTAATGTATTGAGGCAAAAATGAAAAAAAAATTGTCACTTTTCTTTAGTCAGCTCCACACAGTTGTGACGCAAAACATTAAAATACGATTATCTCAGAACGGGCAAATGACGTATGGAACACTTAAGCATGACACCGACGATATGTATATACCATTTAGCCAAAGAGAGACAAGGGCATCAATTAATCGAACTGTTAAAGACCAGTTACGCGATACTGTTAAGAAGATCTATCAGTTGTTACGTCTCCTACCATCATATATTAAGTGCGGTCGTATTGAGTGATCGGCTAAATGTCATGCCTGAGGTTGGAATTAATTAAAATTGGATATAATCTCTCTCAGACGTTCAGTATCAAACGATGTTTCGGACAAGATGACCTGTGCAAATGACATCAACGTAATAGGTCGACCACAGAACGCTTATAGTGGGACTAGAAATATCGCCCTAATTAAAAGGCATATGCATATTGGTCACAAGAGCAAGTAGACCAAGGAGGAATATATCTAATCTATATATGGAACTAGCAGACACCGGTCCGCGTTGCAGGCCCGTCGTAATGAAATTTAATGACAACTTTTTATGGACTTTATGCTTGACAATTCAAAAATTGGTATTTTCTACCTCACTTCTTCGGTCCATTGTCAAACCGAGGAAGATTTTAAATGTATCTACATATTTTGTCTGCCTTTCTATTCTCATACGGACTTTGTCAAATATTTTTCGAAAATCGGTTTAGTAGTTTTGTAGATGTAACATATTTTAAAAAGTTATTGTAAATGTAGCATTTTTAAAGAAATAGGGTATAGGGGAAGTACCCGCCCCCTCCGAAATTCAACAAAATTTGTAGCCTATTTTAACCGGGGGCCATCCCTGTACATTCCCTGACAATTTCAGCAAAATCCGTTCAGTATTGTTTGTAGAAAAGATAAAAATCGAAAAAGGTGGGCGTGTTCAATTTTTCTTTGCATAAAAACCTAAGTCGGGTTATGGCGAACATTTCACAAAAAGAATTATCCAAATCGGTCCAGCCGTTCTCAACTGATGCCATTACCAAAGAACGACATTTGATTTTTATTTATAAAGATTAGATAACATAAAAATGGGGAAAATATTGGAAGATATAGTTGTAGGCCCATAAAGATGACTAGTTATGCCCTACACTAACATCTATTTAGCAGTAGTGCGATTCTCTAACTCATTTTTTGAGTTGCCGACAAAAATCGTTTACCGACAAAAATCGGTTAGAGAATCTCACTACAGGTAACTTAAAGAGCACACAACAACTCTATTTTGACCGAAACTTATTCAAGTTATCAAAATGTTTGTTTACGGTTTCATACAAATTTATACAGTAAACAAAAAATCCACTTATGTGGAGAGGGTACTATAAGTGGGTTTTGGTTCAAAAGTTTGTAACATATCAAAATAATGCTCGTATATATACCATTATACATACCAAACTGAATGTTTCGATGAGCTGATTCGATCTGATATTTTGACAAGTAATTGTTTTCAAACTGAGAAAACGAACACTTTTCATGCATTAATTACTAAAAAATTACAAATAGTTGTGATAAAAATGTCGGGTTTTTTGCAAAAATTAGTTGGTCGACTTATTTAAGACCAAATTGAATGAATAAATAAAAAATTAACCAGCTTAGTTCAACAATAATAACCAAAAGAGTAATTAACATGTAATGCAAGGTGCCAAGAAAATGTTTTCAAAATGTAATTAAGGTTCAAAAATACCCCATGTTTTCGGTAAATGCTTACAAATCATGACATTTTATGAGTTTCATTCTTAACAAGGATTAGTTGCTAACAAGTATCAGCAATATTAGGCATGGGATATCCCCACTAAGAGGGTTACCATATGGACCAAGTTGGCATCAGCTCATATTGCATGTAAATAATGTCCTATAGGTCTCAAGCCGAGAATATCTAAAAACTAAGACGTTTTATGAGTATTTTGGTTTACCAAGATGGTATGACATGAATTACAATGAATATTACCTACAGCAGAACTCGATCAGGAGGGTTGCCAGACCGACTAAAAATGTACCAGGTGTTAATAACAGTAAACTGGACCTCCTAGGCCCACAATAAGATCTTAAAGGTGGTTTATTTAACTGAAATTTAATTTAGGGATAAGGATATTCACTAAAACAAACCAAAATATAACCAAGAAGTACAAAAATCGGCTAGAAATGCATATGGAAAATATTGCTAAATTATACTGAGCTTGCTGTAGACATCCAATTTTATCTGTTAATAGCCAGATTGAGGAATTCCCGTAAGTTTTTTGGCTTTGATGGTATACCATGGTAACACTGTTGCATTATTTCCCCGTCACTTAGAAATTATTGTCACAGTATTATTTCACAGTACACGAAATGTCTCCAGTAGGTCATAGTAAGCATTTGCGAAAATTGTAGAAATCTGTACCCCACAAATTTCTAAGGAATATTAGTCTCCAAATGTGCTATTTTCGACTGTTTCATGAAATATTCTTATCTCTTAATAAATTTTGGTTTGAATGAACTATTTGTAGGCTGTGGTTGTGGGCCTAGTTGGTCCCTTTTACTTTTTTAGTCGATCTGGCAACCCTCCTGATCGAGCTATTCTGTATGCAATATTTATTGTAATAGATGGAAGTCCATCCTGGTGAACTAAATATACACATAAAATGTCTTAGTTTTCAGATATTCCCGGTTTGAGACCTATAGGACATCGTTTACATGTAATACGATCTGGTACCCCCTTGGTCCATATGGTAACCCTCTTAGTGGGGATATCCCATGCCTAATATTGTTGATACTTGTTAGCAACTAATTGTTGTTAAGAATAAAAATCATAAAATGTCATGATTTTTAAGTATTTACCGAAAACATGGGGTATTTTGGAACCTTAATTACATTTTGAAAACATTTTCTTGGCACCTTGCATTACATGTTAATTACTCTTTTGGTTATTATTGTTGTACAAAGCGGGTTAATTTTTTATTTATCCATTCATTTTGGTCTTAAATAAGTCGACCAACAAATTTTTGCAAAAACCCGACATTTTTATCACAACTATTTGCAATTTTTTAGTAATTTATGCATGAAAAGTGTTCGTTTTCTCAGTTTGAAAACAATTACTTGTCAAACTGTATGTCCGTCCGTCCGCCTATTGATAAGATCGTTATGCAATTTTGGGTGCTGATGGCAAATGAAAGTAGAAAATCTCATCTTTACAATGATGCAAAGAAGGTTAGGCTAGGTTAAAGGACGCGTAGCTGTCGAAGTAGACGCTACTTCGCTCGGAGATCTTGTGGTTCATTGTATTCATCCTAATAGAGTTCTAAAAAAAAAGAAGTTATTGGAAATAGATATTGTGGACAGAGGGAAGATATAACAGAGATATTAAAAGATATTGAATATTTTAGGTATTAAGAAGAGAGAGAGAGAGAGTTCATCCTCGCTGCAGCCACTTCAAGGCCTTGACAAGAAGAAGCAGACCTGATGCAAATCCAGTTGATTAGTGTATAGGAAACAACTAAGTCAGAGAGTGATATGGATGGATTCAAATTTAAAGTCATTAAAGGCACCTGCTATGACAAGAAAGGCTGCTAGCGTGTAGTTTGAGCCTTCCATATTTCTATCGATAAAACCCACGACCGCATTTAGTGTAGTTTCAACCGAATTTGCCTTTTGGTCAGGACTTGTAACAGTACTTGAAACCCTGTCCCTGAATCCAAGATCAAGCAGTCTTCCTAAGGTTTTCAATAGAAATAAAGAAGGGCTGATCAGTCTATAGTCTTTGGGAAGTGTATGAATTGAAGTCCCCGCTTTGTGGATGTACGACACAATGACCTCCCTCCATAGAGCCGGAATGAGTGATATACATAGACAAGCTCTGAAAATGTGTTTCATATGTGACATCAATACCTCCGATGAGTTATTTAGCATAGCAGTATTAATACCATCTGGACCGGGTGATTTAAAGGGATTGAAGGTGTTTATTGTACATGCTATTTTTAGACGACTTATGATCTCCTCGATGATTTTCACTTTACCAGTGGCCTGGTTACATACGGATGCAGCGCTCTGGTGCATCCCTGCGGAATGTGTAATAGGTTGGAGGTCAAAAACGGAATTGAATTGTAATGACGTATATCATAAAAATGTCCAATATCGAATATACCTTCTGAGCCTTACATTGGTCCCAAGTGTGTTTGCAAAAGTGGTCCAATATCAAAATATATAGAAAAAAGACGCTCATATATTCCAATGTACAAAGCTATCCCACGGTGAAAATAGGCTATATATTTTGTTGAATTTGGGAAAGGGAGGGGTACTTCCCTATACCATATTTCTTTAAAAATTATATATTTATAATAATTACGAATGTGTCGGTTTGAAAATTAATTTGTTAGACAATTGTGGTTGTGTCTTCTACTTACGTACTTATTTGGGACCTAAAGACGCGACCACAACCAATTTTCAAATCGTTATAAACAACAAGTCAAAAAGTATCAGTCGGCTTTGCACAGAGATGTACGCTTAGCCTATGGGAATTGCCTTTTTCAGAATTTTGTGGCCCTTTTTGGACATTTGGATTTGCCGACGAAAATGTGGATTAGGATTAATGTTAAAAAGTGTTGCTGAGGAGGTACTTAAAGGAATGCACCTGAATCTAAGTTGTGGAGCGGTATTGCTTATCTTCGTACTGAAACTAAGTTTGGAAAATATGCAGAAGGCCAAATTTTGGGGCAAATCGGTTGATCAGTTCGAGAGGTATCGTGCTCTCCAGCCAATACATATAGTGCCGTAGGGTTTTTTTACACCTTTCGGGCTTTTTTCTCAAGATGTATGGACTTGCCCTTGATAAAACTTTTACCGTCGGCATCGAATGCAAGTTGCTTCAACAAAAATCAAGGTGATTCGAGAGCAGGTCTTAAATTGAACTTATCCGAAATTTTGTGTGGGAGGTACCTGAAGGAGTGGACAAACATAGTCCATAATTGAACCTGATCTATACTTGGTACATATATTAGGATGTGTAAAGTACGGACAAAATCGGTCACTCCCTTCAAGAGTTATCGTACGCACAATTTTTCCGCGAACTAAGTTTGGACAAAATATTACGAAGGCTAAATTTTGGACCGAATCGGCAGATCAGTTCAAGAGCTATCTTGTGCTCCTACCACCACACACGGTGTCATAGGGGTTTTTGCACCTTTTAGGCTATTTTCTCAGGAAGTATGGACTTGCCCCCTATTAAAACTCGTACCGTCGTATGGAGGGCAGTGAATACAAGTTGCTACAATAAAAATCAAAGGGGTTCGAGAGCAGGTCCTAAACCGAACTTTTCCTAAATTTTGTGTGGGAAACAGTGGACCTATTGAGTCCATATTGGAACCTAATCTTAGTCTAGCAGAAATTTCACGATGTGCAAAGTATGGACCAAATCGGTTTCTCCCTTCAAGAGTTATCGTGCGCACAAATTTTCCGGACATTTTTGAACCCATCTTCGATAACCCATCTTTTTGATAACCCATCTTCGAACTTAAACTAAGTTTGGACAAAATATTACGAAAGCCAAATTTTGGACAGAATTGGTTGATCCGTTCGAGAGTTATCGTGCGCTCCAGGCAGCCAGACAGACGGACGGACATGGCTAAATAAACTCCAAACGAAACGGATTTCGTCCAAACATACTTGGGGTCTGAAACCATTATTTGGATGAGGCACATTTTGCCCGTTAGCATAAATGCTGAGGGTATAAAAATCAAATGTTATTGGTTGGTAATTGTTGCATCAGTTGAGATCGGCCGGAACGATTTGAATATTTTTTTTAATGTTCATCATAGCCCAACTTAAATTTTTATGGAAATAAAAATTGACCACGGCCGCGTTTTTAAATATGTTATATCTACAGAACTACTGAACCGATTATCCTGAATTTATCAGAAAATGTTCAGAAATTTCCCGCGGTGCAAAATGATATATATTTGTTGATGAATTTCCGGGGCCCATTGTTTTATTATTGCTATATTTGTTAAAGTTATGAATGCATCGGATTTCAAATTAATTTTCGAAACAACGGTGGTTGCGCCACTGATCAAATGTTCTTACTTGAGCCCGAAGTCCCGACCACGGTCACTTTTAAGTATGTTTTATCTTGAAAATTTACGAACCGATTTTCTTGAAATTTTGTAGAATGTGTCGTGGTACACGTAGGCATGAATTTCGGAGGTGGCACGGTATCTCCCCTATTATGACAAAAAAACGATATATTTATAAATTGCCTTAAATGGTGAGGTTCAACGGTCCATCAGCCATGAAAAACTAAAAAAACGTATAAGATCGCGTTAGGATAAAGATAGGGGACAGTGACTATAATAAATCCTAAACAGCATAATCCGACAAAGTCCGTTAGAGAAAAGCAAGGTAACAGGCAAAACCTGTTGATAAATTTAAATTCCTCAATGAATTACTCGGCTTGACAATGGACCCGAAGAAATGAGGTAGAAAATACCTATTTTGAATTGTAAAGCATAAAGTCCATTAAAAGTTCTCATTAAAAATCAATATGACGGGCCAGCTACGCTGACCCGGGGGTGCTAGTAACTATAATAAAACTAGACCGTTTGACCTTTTAATCAATACCAAAAGTCGTTCTCCTTTAAATGAATATTGATTATATAATCATAAATAATCGATGCACATATATCCGCGAAAAGCTTATGCACCGGGGAAATGGTGTAGGGTATCAAATAGTCGGTCCGGTCCTTTATTTATTTGTTTTTAAAAGCAACGAAGACAAAAAATCAAACCTAGAGGAAAAGTTCAAGTTGTTGAGTATTGATTGACGATTTTTCCACACACGTACACGGAGTGATTTAACAGCACGACAAACACGCATGATGGCCTTATTGCACGATACTATAGCTCTATCCGCAACTTCCTTTTGGGTAAAAGTAACATGAATTCATGTTATTTAAATATTTTGAAAAACCAATCTGCTTTGCATAACTTAATCAAGGTTATTTCGGAATACTCCTTTTTATGCAAAAAAATCCCTATAATTTTCTTTGGAAATTATTGCTTACGAAAAACGACCATTCTACTGGGAATTACTAAATTTGTACATATACCTACACGTGTATTAATATACTGATGTAAATGCTGCCCAATTCTTATTCCGGAATATAAACAAATATTTTACAAATTGCTTTGCTATATTCTTTCTAACCACATTAAGTTTCCTCATTTCGTCGTTGATAAAGAGAAATAAAGGCGAAGGGACAACATGAAAATTACAAGGAAACATATTGACACTTGGTACTTACATTAACTAAATCCTGTGAGGGCGTTTTCGCTACTATGTTATTAGAGGAGAACAAACGAGGTGCACCAATACCAATACCATTGCCGCCACTAAAACTTCCAACACCACCAGCAACCGGTTTCGAAAGACCTTCAGTAAAACTAGCAACTGTGGGCGGCTTATAATTGCTGGAATGCGATGGAAGAACTCCATTTTGCAGCTGGTCACTACGTTTAACACCTCCATTAGGGTTAAACGCCACGGCATTGTTGTTGTTGTGGGGCATTGCCTGTTCAGCCGTAAATCCATCAATGAACATTTCACGATTGTTGTCCACCACTACATGCGAGGGTAAATTGGTCGTTTGATCGATTAACGAGGTAACTGGTGCCGAAGCTGTGACTTGTTTTGATAAGCCACTACCGCCACCACCACCATTTGTTAGAGGATTTTCAAGAAGCCTAGAATCCAGACCCAATAGTTCATTGCGCCGACTTTGTAGATGTTCTATCCATGCCTCACATGTGGCCAAACGAGGACCCGGACAGGTGCCCTCTAATTTACTAATTGTCTCATCTAAACGTACAAATTCTCGAACAACATCCGAATGATTCTGAAACAAAAATATTGAACCGGCACAACGGATACAAGAACAATAACAAACGGTATAATTAGAAGGTGATTAACTAACTCGCTTCAATGTTAGCTGCTTTGCTGAACATCAATTAATTTATGTTATTAATGAGCTTTTAATTACCGCTTGTGACAATGGCCACTGGGAGGGTGGCAAAGCTAGTCCACCAACTGCACCAACTCCGCCACCACCACCAACAGCACCAGCACCCAAAGGTTCATCTAAAACACTATTCGTATCCATTGATGAGTTACAGCCCATTCTTCAGAATCATGATTGCAATTTAAAAAACGATTCGAAACTTCTATGAATTTCGTTTTGGTTTGTAAAATTGCATTGATTAGTTTTTAATTTGGAATTTCTTTTATTTGCAATTTCGCCACAAAATTTCCACTCCACTTTTTATTGACAATTTTTATGAAAAAAAAAACAACACACACTGTGTTTGGACGATTTTACCGTAGGTTGTTGCGTCTAACCGTTTCCACGTTTACTCTGCGAATGGACTCCATTAGTTAATTTGACCACAATATATAACCAATTTCATAGACCATTTATTTGCCACCACCACTACTTGCGCAGGCATTTTAATTCATATTTTGTTCGTTTAGTACGAGGCTGGTTTAATAAATTTCGTAATACGAGTGTACACAAACGCGAACCTTAAAATAAATACGTAAAAAAACATTAAATTCGATCCGGCCGAACTTTTTATACCCCCCACCATGAAATTTTCCGACCAAAAATTTAGTAATAATTAAATTTGCCACCGACAAGTCTGGGGAGGACTATCTGAAATGACGATGGAAAAATATGGCGAGCAGACTAAGCTGCGGGACCCATAAAGTCTTCTCCGGCTCGAATGGGGCAAGGTGAGAACTTGTACAGTGGCTAAGAAGAATGTTAATTTAATACTTCTGTCTAATTACAGTCGAGGTGACATCACTATCTTACGGATGGAAGGATGCCGAATCAGGCTTTTGATACTGTCTGTGATTTATATACCTTATGAAGAACCCGACCCACCAGGGTGGGTCACACAGTAGCTGCTGGTTTATCTTCGGATGCGATGCAAATCCTCACCTCTTACACTGGGGAAGTTACAGTGACACAAATGTCAGAGGTGAGTCCATTTTCAACTTTATTCTACAAAATAATAAAGGTCTGGTACATAATTAACCTCGTCGCCTGCCTAGGCATAAAATAATAAAAAAAGTCGAGCCAATTTCAAACTAGGTTGCCATTTTCTTCTTTATTCTTTTATTCACCACCACCATAATATCGAGGGTATAATTAAATTTGTCATTCCGTTTGTAACACATCGAAATATTCATCGGATACCCTATAAAGTATATATATTCTTGATCAGGGTAATTTTCTACGTCGGTGTAACCATGTCCGTCCGTCCGTCCGTCTGTTAAATTAAGAGACAGCTCGCAATTTTCAAGATAGAGCTTTGTAATTTGGTATAGAAGTTTCTATTACTCCTAGGATGTTTGGTATTGCAAATGGGCTATATCGGTCCACTTTTTCATATAGCCCCCATACCACCCGGGTACCACCCGATTTTTGGTATTTTGAAGGTTTTAGCCTCATTATCACACTGAAATGGCTGAAATTTGGTACTTAGTCTTCATTGGTGGTATAAAACTTGCCCCCAAAAATTTTTAGGTATAGCCCTCATAGAACGGTACCTCCCGATTTTCGGTATTTTGAAGATTGTGGCCACAATAATCCACCGAAAGACTGAAATTTTGTTATTTGGTCGTCCATGGGGTTATAAAATATTCCAGAAGAGAATTATCAGAGCCTCCATAGAAATCTCAAAAGAACGGACTGGTGTAAATTCAGAACCCTGAGGGCTTCAAAATTGTGCGGAGGCAATAGCTTTCACACAGTCGAGGATGTCGAGAGAGCTATGGATTCAATACTCTCCTTACTTGCTATGAGGATTTTTGTCCAATCACCTAACCTGAAAAGAAATCCTAACCGGTTTGGTGGTGTCAACAACTAGCCAATCATCGTAAAGTAGTCAGGAAATCCTACTAATAAAGCCAGGAAGACGAAACTCAGTTCTGTTTGGGATGCCTAAAAGGTAAATTTCAATAAAATCTTGACTTCGTTTTAGTGAGTCTAAAGAGGAGTTAATGAAGCGGCTAGGTTTCGCAATATACTATCTAAGGATCCCAAACCCATAGTTAGTAGTAAACGGAACAACGGTCCCTGGACTAACTTTGGACTAGCGACACTCGATATGCTATCAGTGATTTACTTTCCCGGTTGTGCGAGTGGAGGGGGAGGGTGTGTGTGGTTTTTACACCACTGCTCTGGCTGCTAGTGGTAAATTATATGTTTGTGAGTTTTGACCGGCTAAAGACTAAGGTGTTGGCTTATACTGAAAATGTGGTAATGCAGATAGGTGGCATATTTTTACCAACCCTGTCTGATCTCTTACAAGGTGCTCGGCACAACTGGGAAACTGCGCCATGACAATGGTCTTGGAGACAACCCAGAGAAAACTGAACATGTATTATTCACAAGGAAACGCAAAATTTCCGATTTCCAGCCTCCAATTTGGACGGAATTGCATTGGCACTTTCTCCTGTACAGTCGTCTATTGTATTTCACCGAAGTTTGAGTGTGGCGGATGGGAGTGTGCCAAACCATTCAAATTGGTGTCGGGGTTTCCACTTCCCCGGACCAAAAGAATCCGTAGCAGGCAATCCGGGATATGCGCTCCCAACACAGAAAAACGATACAAATACAAACATGGTAGGTGGTAGCCGCTGTAAGTACGGCGGTACTTTACCGAGCGTAGTTGAGCCAAAACTACTCTGGTTTGTCGTGACAGCTGACGGTCCTCAGGTGCGATATAGGGGGATGTGCTTATTCAAAACCGCTTGATGTGCTTGTTGATCTAGAGCTTCTCTCATGTAACGCTGGACCTATTCTTCTAGATCATGAAGACTCTATCTGATCTGCATGAATCGGCGGGGCCTATCCACCATATGGTGATAGGGATGGTTCTCACGGTAACACCCGAGCAAGCACAGTAGCGACAGCATGTGATTGTGTCGCTGTACTGGAAGAATCTTTGCCTAGATGGTCCACTGGAGTCATGTGGAGGCACCCTGTTGCTGTTCTCATGGCGGCATTCTAACAAGATTAAAGATTATTTCATCGCGGTCCACTTAGATTCACGGACTAAACTAGCGCCGTATAGCTTACCACAGACCGACCAATCGCGTTATATGTGGCTAATAAGGCTTCTTCCCAAGTGCTGCTAGCTAGGGACTTGAGGACCTTGTTTCTACATTTCAGCTTGTCACAGATAGCTGCGGCATGCGCGGAAGACGAGAACGTGCTGTCGAATGTCATCCCTAGAATTTTGGGGTAGTTTTTGGTCGGAATTATGCTACCATCGACCACGACAATCAACTCTCTTCTCATCTTCGGCGTCCATGTGGTGAACAGAGTGCCCGTAGATTTAGTAGCAGATATCTGCACAGAAGATCAGCCTTTCACAAATGACATCAGGGAAGGGACCTGACGCAAGGATCGTACAATTATCGGCATACGTTACTATCTTAATGCCATCTGGAGGGTGTGGAGATAGAGTTTCGGAGATATCACCCCACCTTGGGGAACTCCCTGTTTCACTCTACGGGGCTTCGACTTCTTGTTCCTGAATTCAACGTACGACTGGCTTCCACATATATAATTGATTATCCAACGTTTCAAACTTGGTCGGAGGGTTGTCTGCTCAATGCCCTAAAACAGCGTAGAGTGCTTGATAGTATCAAAGGCTTTTGATTAGTCAAGCGCCACCATCACTGTTCTATCACACGGCTGTCTCTAGTTGAGTCCTCGACAAATATGTGTGCGAATGGTGTGCAGCGCTGTTGTCGTGCTGTGCTGCTTACGGAATCCATGCTGATGATCGGCAACTGGATAGCTATTTTTGACGCTGGGGAGGACTAAGTCCTCAAGGGCCTTTGTAACGGGCGACAAGAGCGAAATCTGCCTGTACTATTCACTTTTGCTGGCATCCTTGCCTGGCTTCAGTAGCGAGACCACCCTGCCTATTTTCCAGACTTCAGGAACAATGAGGGTGGCTAGCGACAAGTTGAGAACTTTAGTGAGATACTGCACTCCCGGCTCATTCAGCTGTTTCAGCATTACCATGGAGATTCCATCAGGGCCCAACGCTTTGGATGTTTTTGAGTGCCTGATGGCATTCGCAACAATATCCATTGTAAATCAGGAAGAGATCTGATGCGAAGTAGTGTTCTTTTCTTTGCCCTGTCACTCGACAAAATGTCGATTGAAATTACTTGCGCACCTCTTCGGGTCAGTTAACGTAACGTCGCCAAACGTGACTGAGGTCCTATCTACCTTCTTTACAAGGTTCGAGAGTGACTTAACCGATGCCCACAATTTACTTAAACCAGTTCCCAAGTTGCTACTCTTCAGATGATTTAACCACTTGTTCCGTTTATGCTCGTCGCCCAACCCGTTAACTTCCAGTGTCAGCTGGGGTTGGCTTGACGAAGCTCATCACGATCATTTGCTAATCCCTTCACCACTGCTGAGAAGTTTGATCTTATTTCAGTTATTCGACCAACAGGTATATGGCGAGCGGCTACAGCAGTGTTGATGTCTCGGAACGTCCTTTGCTCTACCCGTACATCAGAAGGATTGGGCAGATCTCTGAAGCGGTGATTTGTGAACTCTCAGAAACGGGCCAATTATCTTTCCCATGATTGACGAAAGTGCGGCGTTCAAAGGTTATGAAATCGGGTAGTCTGCTTATGGAGACAATTATGGGGAGACGGTCTCATCCTTTGACAGACCAGGTGACACGATGGTTATGTCTGGTGAACTGTGACACTCTCCACTAATTCTGGTAGGGGTTTCCTCATTGTCCGCGCAAAAAGTACAAATATCAATCTGCTCAGTCAGCGCTGTACCCCTCTGGTCGTTTCCGATGACCGAATTCCACAACTCATGCACATGAGTTATGACCTGCCAAAAACGGGCTAATGTTAGGCTTGTAACGTTCAGCAACTCTACCTCGGCAGTTCCACTCCTGACTCTATGCCCATGCATTCCATGAACGGGTCATTAGAGGAAGCTCTAAGCGAGATAGGTCTTTATTGAACAGACTGGTGCAGCAGGAAAGCTAATCCACCATCTACACTTCTGGTTAGATCCTTCCCCAGTACCTTATAACAACCACAAAGTTGGTGTTTAGCTTGGTTTTCTGCACAGCTGCGACCATGATATACTTCCAACTCATGAAATCCACTATTTCCTCGATCTTATGCAATGAAAATGTAAAAATGATGCATTTCCAGAAATTGGAAAAGCAACGACTGGTGTTGTGCTCTGTGTGCGATTTATGTTGAAGCACTACGGGTAGTCTCGTAGTCTGGTGACCTCGATGACTTACTGGGACTGTGTTCGGGCAGCATTCAGCTCCTGGCATCTTTTGCATCTCACCGAAGTTTAAGGGTTGTGGATGCGGATGTGACAAGCCGAGCACAACTAAAATGGTATTAAGAATCCGAAGCATTCCGGGATATGTTGTTTCCAACACAGAAAAACGATACAAATACAAACATATATATGCACACTGAGGTGGCAGCCGCTGGCCAGAACGTTGATCCCGTGTCGAAGAACCCGCGGCGATTGGATTGATTTGTATGTATACATGTTCAACGGAGAGAGATCTCGGTCTCCAATGGAAAACTTCCAGTCCCTGTCTCTCCGAAGTGAAAGAGCTTTCCATCGTAGTTATGGCTTTTCCCTAGGGCTTTAAATAGTTCGGCTGATTACTCATGGGCATCTGTTAAGTTTTTCAGTCGTCTACTTCTGGATACTATTAACGTGGAATATTGTTATTGCCAAAACTGTAACTAGTGTGTGCTACCACATCTATTATGAGCAGCGAAGTCAATTAGCAAGATTTATTGTCGGAATTTTTAATGAAGATGCTAAATTTTCCGAAAATTTGTTCATATTTTTCTAATCCTTTCCAATTACCTTGTAATGTCTTTTTGTGGGTGTTCTGGTACCACGGTGGTCAAAGTTTCATCACAGAAATTTATTTGTGTCAGTCTAGGTGAATATTAATTCAATTTGTTTGGGTGCACAATATCTAAATCTGGGGTCTTATAAATGAGCTCCAACCAAATCAGAGGCGACTCACTTTCTCCTCAGCTCGTCGTATTTAGGAAGATGGCTTGGTCATCCTTTGAGACCACAAGAGGTTGGCGTGACACGGTCCCGCGGTGGTGGTGACTGTCAGTTAAATATGTTGGCTTGTTCTGAGTGTTATCATCAGTCATCTAGTTACACATCCTATTTAACAAAATTTGTGTAGTTTGCTTAATTATGACAGAATTAGTTATTGGTTTTACCTCTGAAAGTTTAAGGTATAAATTACTGTAAGATCTCTGCTTTTTAGATTATCTAAAGGTTATAGATAGGCTAATACGAATTGGACACAACACTCTTTGGAACGCTGTTAAAAATATGTTCCATACAGTATTCACATTCGGCAAACTCCGATTGATACTTAAACAAGAGTCGCAGGGTTGCCAAAATTCCACTCAGCCGTAAAATTGCAACATTTTATATCAAGTCCTATAGGGCTTCGTATTTTCAATATCGCACAATAACTAAGGTTTGCCGAATTTAACAGACTAGCTTTCCACATAGCCTGTCCACGTTCTGACTATTTTCTTCGTTTTCTCAGCTTTCAGTCCATATTCTAATTCACATAATTAAATTCAATTTCCCAAGCATCCGCATACCTGCCTCTTCAACCAAATATAGACAATAAATTACAAGAGTACACTCAACTTGAAACATTTTAACTTTGTGGCGTGAATTGCATTTCTTACACAAACAAACATTCACACATTCCCATATAAATACTTTCCGAATTGTAGGCACACCGACAAATACTCTCTTTTGTGGCGTGCTATTATTTTTGTAGGTCAGGTTTTTGACGGCCAAAACAAATACACACGACGGCAGACGGCAAATATAAACTCGAAGTCACGCACACACATATGGTCATGTTTTGAAAAACAACACATATACAAATATTTGCTTACACTAGGACAGACATGCAACGTTGTGTGTTGGTCAATGGTGGTCTGGTGCACATTTGCGCGGGCTCCAACGACGAAAAGTCTACATTCGTTTCATTCATTTTTCATGGGAATAAGAAAAGAAGTGCATGTTCTGTTTATTTTTTTTTAAATACTTTTATTGTTGTTAGATGTTTGCAATGTCCTGCCTTAAAATTGTTTTTATTTACGTTGTTGTTTGTTTATTTTTTGGTTCAAGTACCAGTTGAGGAAAAGGACTAATTGAAAAATTGGGAATGTGTTTTCTTGAAATGTTTTGGTGTGGGAAATTGGTAAAGTAGCGTAGAAAACATTAACACTTGGGAAATCTATTCTACGTTCGACTACTGGAACAAATATTAATTAATAGCAAGTTAGTATGTAATGACATGTGAATCTAACTGTAACGTTTTATTGGCAGATTTAAATCACACACATCCTAGGTATTTGCTTTTATTTGAAAAGTAATTCCGCTACATCTCAGATTTGTTGTTTAAAAAATTTAAAACAATGAATGAGTGAGTTGAGTTAGTGAGATTTACTTTTGGAAAGTGGGAGAAGAGTACAGTTTCAGATTTCGCCACAAATTCTCATCAGTAGTGGGATTCTCTAACGCATTTCTTGGTAACCGACAAAAATCGGTAAAATTAAAATTCTTATAATTTCGGTAAATAATGAAATTTGTTGATAAGTTAGCAACCAAAATGAAGTTGTCGCTAAGTTCTACCGATAGAAACAGTGTTGTCAACTTTTATTCATACTTTTCTTTCAAAATTTTACGTTTTAATTTTCCGATTTTTGTCGCTAACCAAAAAATGCGTTAGAGAATCCCACTAGGGTTCTTTTAGTTTATTTATAGAAAAAAAAACTTTTTCCAATTTTATACGAATACGAGCTCAATAAATGGTATGAATATTGAATTCATTTAAATGAACATCTCCCAAATATACTTCAAAAATCTAGTGGCCGTATACGCAACATCTATAAATTCTAACCACGGTTAACCTCATTGTGAAGAATCAAAAAATTCCACGAGTTTGGTTGTTATGTAGCCTGATACAGCGTATTTTCCCATATGCTGGCATCAGCAGAATTATCTCTCTGTATGGCGATTTCTAGGTTTTCGACTGTCAAATATAATTATTCCCGAAAGCGCACTCCCTTAAAGGTGTAAATCCTAAGAGCGTCTGACCCGGAAAGAACTTCTTTCTGCCGTACACATCAAATAATGCGTGAAAAAACATGGCTGAACACGATACGGGTATTTACGAATGCTATGAAGCCCAGCGGTACTCGGTTGAAAAGCTTCAGCTGCTACGACAAACCAGAGTAGTTTTGGCTCAACTACGCTGGGGATGGTGCAGCCGTCTATATTTCTATAGGGCAAGGATTGATGATATAGCGCTGGTGGATATATACACAGTAAGCAGTTCACTGCACTGTAATATCCCTATCGTCAGCGCATCGATCCTGCCACCAACAACTTGGCCAATACGCATTAGTGAAGCGTCGGATCATATATGCCTATGGTCAGTACGGTGGAGAAACCCAACGACTTCGTGTACCAGGAGAAATGCTCTTTCACCAATTATAAAAAAACAGATGACATGGTTTTAGTCTATTACCGCCCCTCATGTGTCAGAGAAGAAGACAGTGTACTATAATTCTCCGGGCGGTTAAACGTTTCATACAATATGGCAGCACGCCTCTCAGAACAACGCAATGAAATACGACAGGCCTGTCAGATGACCCTCCTCTTGCGAATAAGATAAACAACTGACTTAACCAGCAACGGAGAAATAAATGACTGAGTCATATGGTAGGCAGCGATGCTGGCTCATATAAACACTTAGGAGCTTAACTGGTTCCAAAATACAATCGGGAAACGTAGCAGTAAATTTCTGAGGTGCTTAGGTGACAGATGCTAAGAAAAGTGCAATAAAGACCTGCTAACCGAGAACCAAGAACCAAAAATACCAACACAGAGCCACCCCTCCTTTTTACTTTTAAGGAAATCAGTGCAACGATATCCAGAGGAAAGCTACCAAAGGCTCTGTGTTGGTCCAGATGACCTCTCGATGCTTATGCTTAAAATAATTATGAAGGTTTTAGCTTTATTATCACACCGAAATGGCTGAAATTTGGTACTTTTTCTATTTCGGGGGTATAAAACTTTCTCCCGGAATTTTTTCGGTATAGGTCCACGCCTTCGTATAGCACCCGTAGAACGATACCTCCCAATTTTCGGTATGTACATCGCAAACGTGCTGTAGCCGAGTTACCCACTGCGTAAAGACAATAGACCAATAAGTCTTTCTTCTTTTCTTCTTAAGACGATGGAAAGATTAGAGGATCTTGAAATTAAGGCACAGTATGTCTCAGCTCGCTTACATCACGGTCAAATCAGTTGGGAAGAATGTGGGAAAATTCGAACTTTACCTTGGTGGCCTTTCTCTGGAGGTTTTCAATAATGTAAAGCTTGAATCCATCCATGACGCTCTTAGCAACACAGGAATTTCCTCCATCGTAGTGCAATGGAAAACTGTTAACAGAGGCATACAGAAGGGGGCAAATCTATATCTGCATGCGTTTCATTGGGGGCACTCAGACCACAAGTCCTGCACTAGCGGTATGTTACCGTGATTTGTTAATCTTAACTTCTCTGGACGGTTTGGCAATATACGCAGTTGGATCCGAGTTGGGGGTATTCACCGGCGTCTATTGAAAAAATCCATTAATCAAACAGACATTTATGCTTAATGATAGCTGTAGCGGAGATTCTTGCTATCAGGAAAAGAGTTAAGTTGGTTAGAGGTCTAGTTATAAAGCAGACATACATCACCTTTGACTACATATGTCGATGGTCAGGTTCTTAAGTCATTGACCATCAACTCTGGACCTTATTCTTGCCTCCGTTGTCTGTTGCTTCTATTACCTATGGCCTTATTTATATGGAGACGTAAATAAATGGTACTGCTAACTCCATTGTTTTTGTATGTTAAATATTGTCGAATGTTTCACTTTGGAGCCTGAATACTTTAGCTTTTATCCGAATTGAAATTAGTTTTTCTTCCATCGGCCCTGAATCTGGGGACAAGACATTTTAACCTCCGGCTAACACAATCCCACAATGAATTGTCTCACAATTTCTGTAAAGTTTCTGTAAACTCCAACATTCAACATTCCATGTGAAAGTTCGCAGATCATGGTGTTTTGTTATTTGATCCAACCATCATTCCCATCATATAGTGACCCAGCAATTTTTTCCATCCCATCATGCCAAACTTTTATCTTAAGTAAACAAAATGCAATACAGGTGTAAAGTCTTAATACCCCATTCTATTGAAATCATAGCATTTTTCATATAAAATCAAGGATATGCATGTCACGTACATCGTGGCGTATGACACATATATTTCTGTGGGATTTTGAACAATTCCCATACGCACTAGGGTTATGACTTTTCGACATTTTTCCTCAAAAATGATTTCCTGTAGCAGGGATGAATGAACTTTTGCCTATTAATCACTATGCTATCGTTTATTCCATTGAAATATAAAAAAAGTTCACGCACAAATCGATTTTAAAAAAATAATTTTTTGAAAAAATATATGAAATGAAAAAAATTTTTTTTTCAAAAAATTATTTTTTGTTGCACGAATGAATAAATATAAGCCTACTAAAAACTATAATAACGTTTATTTCATTCAAATATTAAAAAAGTCGCGAAAAAAGTCACTTTGAAAAAATTTTAAATTTTTTGTTTTTTGTTAAAAAATTATATTTTTGAATAAAAGAGTTTACGACATTTTTACGATTCTCAGAATTGGGAAAAATAGTGAGAAATAAATTTTATGTCATTTTAATTATCTCATGTGGCTCTAAAGTTTATTTTCAGTTATATATCTGTTTTCAGTGACTTCAAAAAATTGTCCATAATTTTGATAATTTCAAATTTTAAAATCATTTTGTGCGTGAGGTTTTTTCACCGAATCACCTTATAATTAAAATTTTATGTAATCTTATGGCAAAACTCATCACGCTATGATACAGGGATATGGGGTTGTAAAAAAGTCATAACCCTAATACGCACTCTAAATCATTTGCAAAGGGATGTTTGTGTCTCGTCATCACAGCAAGTATTCTGTGGAACATTACAACCACAAGTACTTACGTAGATGAACATGCTTACATACAAATCTATATATCTATTTATATTTACGTAATGACTTTTGTCTATCACGTGTCACAAAGAAGCGACTTTAAAATGTGATAAGTTGATTCGACACTGTCTGTTTTTGATAGATTTGCTTGGAAAAGCTCTTTTGGCAGATTAGCCATATCTAACCATATTGGATTTCAAAAACACCTGTGTGTTTAGAAAACAATGGTGTAAGCACAAGAAAGAACATATACTACAATAATAATGTATCCAATCTGAAGGAATGAATAGGAAACACTTTTGTATTTTTCACTTTGTTTACAATATATCTAGCAAAAGGTAGTGGCCAAATGTATTATGTAGTATATACTTAAATATTTATATATATATGATACAAAAAATTAGCATTCACGTTCTGGATTTTACACCATTATACTTTCACTCCATGGCAGTGGATCAACTCAACAAGAATTCCAAGGTTGGTCCGAACAAGCCTACATTTTGAACTACTGTGATAGGAACTTCAGTGGATCGACTTGAAACTCAACAAGAATTCTAAGGTTGGTCCGAACAAGCCCACATGTTCAACTACTGTGATAAGGACTTCGTTGAATCATTCTGTGCCAACTTGTTCTTCAGTGGTTCTTCTTTCAGTGCCTATCTTACCTTTAGTAGGTGTCAAGTGTGGAATTGCTAGGGTAAAGGTAAATAACACCGATATCCTTTGAACTGTTGAACTTTTACTCAAGAACTTAAAGAACATAAAATGATCTGCCAAATTCGATTTCAAAAATTGCATTTAGTTTCTGCTAAAACTGTGCTTTATTTGGGGGCAAAATCAGTACAAAAAAAGGTACTAAATACCATACCGAAAAACTAGAACTCCGATATGTATACTGTTACACACCGAGAAAGTTAATATGCTCTGCAGAATTTAATTTCTAAAAACGCACTTTTAGAGTACAAAATGGGATACTAATACAACATAATGTGAGGTGGTAGAACCGACTTCGAAAAAATGGCTTAAGCGTCACTTTCGATCTAAAGGTGGCAATGAAAAGGGGGTGGCAATGAAATCAGTATGAAGATATTTTGTGATGTGTAGCGGTGAGATCTTCAAGGCTTGAAAATATTCTAAGTATTTGTGGGTAATTGAAAAATCTAACTTTTCCAAATTGTCTCACAAAGTATGTAAGTACTGGTGTTTTCAATATTTGCGATGCTATCCTACACCAATATTACTACTTTTGCAACTTTAGCAACGTACGGGAACATACCAAAAGCCTTCTTATATGACCTCTCCTGCAGCTATTTTTCTAATTATCATTATCTTAATACGCTAATAGACAGCTTTGATAATGACAATACCTTACTGCGGCAGTGAATGGCTCTTCCATCACGTCAAGGCTTATTCCTAGGAGAAGTGGAATATGTTAACTAATAGTACGTTTATATATAACCGGATTTAATAAACCCACTGGGTTTCAAATGTCAATTCCATTGCTTTTATATAAATAAATCCTCATAAAGAAGGTTAACCCTGCAAAAAGCTATATTATAAACATGGCCTAAGTTTCATTTAAACAAGGTTTAATTCGAATGAGACATCGATATTTTCTACCCATTCAAAATCCGAAATGTTACAATAATTTCATGTTGCAATAGTTTCATTTGGACGATCGGATCGGATTTTTGTATAGCTCTGATAGACCGATTTTTGGTATTTTGGGCTCTTATCTGATCCAATTTTCACAATTTTTGTAGGATTCGTTTTGTAAAAAATTTTCATCGATTGGGCCATAAATGCGGATTTTAGAGAATTTTCGTGAAACTGCAACTTTCGTTGGGGGCTATATAAAAACGTGTACCGACTATTTCCAATTCCAAACACATTGTAATAAAGAAAAAACTTCTGTACCAAATTATAAAGCTTTATCTTAAAAATTGTCAGCTGTTCCTTGATTTTAACAGATGGACGGACAGACGGTGCATGGTTATATCAATTTAGAATTTTATGCTGATCAAGGTTCTCTTTGTTTTTGACCACTTTGAACTCGGAATGCCAAATTACACCCAATTCTGGCCTAAAATGTCGATCAAAGCTTCCAAATACCCGAAATTCGGTGGTACAGCAATATGGGGGTTATTCCAAAAGGTGGACCTAAATATGTCCGCAATTTTTGTGTGTAGAAGTTGTTTGACCACTTTGAACCCTTAAAGCCAAATTACATTAATACCTGAAATCGGTTTGTAACGTTATATGAGGGCTATTCCAAAACATGGACCTATTTTGAAAATTTTTGCTGTAGAAGTTTCGTGAGTATAGGGAATACCAAGTGTCAAGTTATGGATAGTTCAGTCACAAAATGTAGCTAAAATTCTCAAAATATCGAACATTGGAAGGTACCGTTATATGTGGGTTATATCTAAACATGGGCCTATGTTCCCAATTTTGGGTGAAGAAGTGTTGTAACTGTTATGAACCTCATATGCCAAATTATAGCTAGTTCAGTTAGAAATGTTAGCTAAAATCTTCAAAATACCGAAGATTGGGAGGTACCGTTATATGGGGGCTACGCCTAAACATGAAACTATGTTGACAATTTTTGGTTAATTAATTGTGCCTAAAATCGGAAGGTACTGTTATATGGGGGCTATTTCAAAAGAAAAACCTATGTTCACATTTTTGGCAGGTATTTTTTTGACCACTAGAAACCCCATACCGATGCCTTACTTCCTCAACCTCGTACCAGGATTCCAGTTCTATCCGTTCGCACAAATCTAAATTGTACCAAATTTAGTGCCATTTAGTACTTTCCGTAACCATAAGTACGAATATCTAAAACGACTTCAATCCTACACTCCAAAAGTAATCTTAATTCCAAATTTCAGTATTCCAGCTCCATCCGTTCACCCAAATTTAGTCCTTCTCGTACCCCCTAATTACGAAATTCCAAAACTTCCTCAATCATACACCCCAATAGTTATCTTAATTCAAAATTTCCGGATTCCAGCTCTATCCGTTGACCCAAATTTAAATTGTACCAAATTTAGTACTTTTCGTACACATAAATACGAATTTCCAAAACCATTTCCTTATATCAATACCACTTCCCAGCCTTGATTCCCGTATCAAATATCAAGATTCTAGCTATATGCGTTAAAAATGTACAATTGATACAAAATTTATTAACTTTTCGTACCCTTCCAGTTCGAATTTCCAAAAACCTCTACACACCAACAGCAACCCACTATATAATTGGACAAAAATATTTCTTGACTAAAGACTGTCAGAAATTCAAAATTTAATCGAAATTGGACATACATAGGATGTTAGTTTTTCTGTTTTTCCTACTTTTTTCCTATTTCAGTCTAAGGTTTTGGGCTGTATTTACATCATACACAACACTGTAGTACTTTCGATAAAGATCAACATTATTTATAACATTTCGCCACCAAACTATCAACATGTAGGAGAAGAAGAAGGCATCGATTAGTATATGATTGTTGCTTTGAATTCTGGGCTGCTGTTGTCAATCAGGTTTCGTACCCATAGAGTACTAGTTAGTACTGACCAAAAATTCAAATTGAATAGGCTTTGTATTCGCCGATATTTTTGAAAATTTAAAGATGACTAGTAGCTAAAAATCATTTGCATTTATTGTTGCCTTATTAGGACGAAGGTCATTATTTATAAAAGTTTTTAATTAATCGAGCTAACATGACCTAAGGAGTTTTGTATTGAATTCACTTTTTCTATACAAATTCCTTAGGTCATGTTAGCTCGATTAATTCAATTAAATAAAAATCATTTGATTTTGATTCTGCTCATGTACCATACTGAAGGCGGATGACCAAAACATAAAAACGTGACGATTGAGGGTTTATCTGAGTTCGGCTGTAAGATATTATAATAATTGTCGTTTAAGGAACATGTGCCAACTCTACCATGTGACTAATTCTATCTGGAAAATCAGAACCAGGCCATACAACATCCCATTTACAACGGTGGCGAAAATACTCTTCGGTGTAAAATAACAGACGTTTTCTGAAGCTGAAATCTTGTGATTTTTCTCTGCAAGTGAGGTCTTAAGATATGCCGTTCGACTCGGCGATAAAAAAGTGGGTTCCATACCATTGCGCTAGTATAAATCGGTGTGCACTCATTGATATGAAAGAAGTCGTCCTTGTGTCTTTGGGTTGCTTGTGGAAACATATGTATATATATCGTCACAGAAATGCCCGAAGCCGTACATGATTGATAATACCCAAAATGCACGGCCTCATAAGATTTGCATACAGTTAGACAAAAAATGTATTGCAAAGGCCAATATTGTAAAAAATTTCATATTAATTACTTAATCTCTTGCTACTGGTCCCCAAAACAATATTCCGCCAACATATGCAAAGTTTATTTGCGATTTATAAAAATACGGTCAACAATAAGAATTAACTACTAGTTAGAGGTGACAATAAATGTATTGCAAAAATTACCAAATCTACGTTTTTTTGGAGAATTACCAAAGTTATGTTCCTTAATGAGTTGTCTATCCACTTTGGACATTCATTGGAGCAGTAATGAGCTTAGTTAAACCAAAATTTAAGGCTCGGCATGTTACACTCTAAGGGTACTGGTTCCCCAATTTTTATTAAATCTTGATCTTGATCTTTCGTTGGAGGACTTTTTTTTCTTAAACAGGACCCAAGAAATTTATAAGGGTTGATAACTGGCCCGAGGTATTTATCAGTTTAGTTTTGTCATATTACATCAGCAACATACTCAAATAAGATTAATATGTCATGATCTGGCCTTTGGCCGTTTTACCGACTTTCAGAATAATGACTATTAAATATTTCCTAATGATGTCATTGGGGATGTCTTCCCAATCATTATTATGTCCGTGAAGCCGATTTTGCATATTTTTTTGCTTGGTAAAAAAATATAGTAATCAAAAATTCGATATTCCAGCTTTTCTAGAAGGTGTATAATTTCCATATTTGATGGGTTTCATTAGATTTGGCCAAGTTTTTGGGATTTGTTATGATAGCAGAGTATAATATCTATCCATTTAGTAAAAATGAAGTGATTCCAATAATATTGAGAGAGGAAAAAGAGCTCTGTTGTAGGTCTTTTAAAATAATACACTGAGAGTCTATTTTTCCCTATGGTGTCCACAGGATGTTTGCAAAGCCAAAAACGGACTGTTTTGCATTGGTCCATTATCCGACAATACATATTGAGTCAAATATTTATTCTTTGCATACTTGTCTGCGGCCGATTCTTTATTGTTTATTGTCAATATGGTCTGATACATTTTTTTAACTGTCTGAGGACCCACATTCAATACTGTTAGACCATTATTAGCCGCAAAAGTCATAAAAATGCATAATGACTACAAAAATTTTCAAATAATGACTACAAAAATTTTCAAATTTTCCCTATGCACTGTGCCAACTAACAGCCAATTTGGTTGTAAAATGTGGCTAATAGATGAAAATACCTTAAATCGGGAGGTACGGCTATATGGGGGCTATATCAAAACATGGACCCAGAGACCCCATGTTCAATACCAGAAGTTCTTTTGACATAAGAAAGATCTATGCCAAATTTTGTCAGCCTACGTCAAGTGGTTCGGCAATTAAAGAGTTTTTACCCAAAATTTGGGTAAATACTCGAAATCGGGGTACCCTTATATAAGGGCTATTAGAAAACGTGGACCTATGTTGACAAGTTTTTGCAAGGGTATTTTCTACATATTGAGAACTCACTATGCCAAATTTCAGCCAATATGATTGTACAATGAGGCTAATAGGTTAAAAATACCTTAAATCGGGAGGTACGGATATATGGGGGCTATATCAAAACATGGACCCAGAGACCCCATGTTCAGTCCCAGAAGTTCTTTTGACATAAGAAAGATTTGTGCCAAGTTTTGTCTGCCACGTCAAGTGGTTCGGCAGTTAAAGAGTTTTTACCCAAAATTTGGATAAATACTCGAAATCGGGGTACCCTTATATGGGGGCTATTAGAAAACGTGGACCTATATTGACAATTTTTTGCAAGGATATTTTCTACTCCTTGAGGACTCTGTGCCAAATTACAGCCAATTTGGTTGTAAAATGTGGCTAATAGATGAAAAATACCTTAAATCGGGAGGTACGTCTATATTGGGGCTGTATCAAAACATGGACCCAGAGACCCCATGTTCAGTACCAGAAGTTCTGTTGACATAAGAAAGATGTAAGCCAAATTTTGTCAGCCTACGTCAAGTGGTTCGGCAGTTAATGAGTTTTTACCCAACACTTGGGTAAATACTCGGGTATTTACCCAAGTATTTACCCACTAGTTTAAAGTATTGTAAAACTAACCATTTTGAAACGAATTTACAACCTAAACCCAGGAATAGGGTGTAAAATGTTGTATGTTGTATGTACCCAAATAAATACCCACAAATGGGTATTTACCCGGTATTTACCCACCGTGTGGGTATTTACCGGGTAAATACCCGGTAAATACCATCTCTACATATCGACGCCTCCAAACAATAGTATGCTAAGTCGACTTAGCATGTTTTCAAGTTCTTTACATTTTTATATTAAACGTACTTTAACTTGAATTCTGTCAAATTTTGGTAATAATCGGACAATTCGAACAGAAGTTATAAACAAATATTTACTTAGCATAGTACTGAAGGTCAAAGAAATTTCCAAACTTTTAGAGCTTGTCCTGCAAAACTCACTGTTCAGAATTAGCAAACTATTATTTGGAGGTGTCGAACGTCCTTTAACTCAAATTCTGTCAAATTTTGGTAATGATCGGTCAATCCGAACAGAAGTTATAAACAAATATTGACTTAGCATAGTACTGAAGTTCAAAAAAATGTCCACACTTTGAGAGCTTCTCCTGCAAAACTCACTTTTTAGACTTAGCATACTATTATTTGGAGGTGTCGATATGTATTCAAAGCCATTTCTGACTATACGAGATAATCTGTACAAATACAAGATCAGCAGATAAGATGGGAAAGAAGCTATGCGGACATTTTATTCAGAATGAGGTTTCGGGCACATTAACCGTCTGGCTATGTCCGCATCGAAAATATTAATGCAAACGACCTAATCCTCCACCAAAAGTAGTACGAGTATCTATTAAGCTTTTACGTTGGTCTATAAAAATTCACAAACACAATGACCTAAAATCGTTACGTTAATCAATTGATATGGCTGTGTTGCTCATTTGAGTAGTATTGGCGGATGGGAAGAGGAAATGTAGGAAACCTGCTGCGAAGAAGACAGCTAATGTATGTAAATCAAACTATGTCATTTGCTTATGTACACCAAATACTTTGTATATGTGTCCAATATAGACAATCATGAGCGGGAACAACGAAATACACACACACACAGAATTTTTGTGGTGCCAACACCCGGCATTACCACCTCCTCTACGACATCCAATATACTTTTAAGAGACCGTGTATTGCGAAAGTCAAGGTGATTGAAAAGAAAAGAAAGAAAAAAAAAAACAACACCAATTTATGAACATGCTTAACAAAACAAAAAAAGAAACCCCACATAATAACGACGACATTTGTTTGTAAACAGAGAGCTAAGAGCTATTGTGACAAATGCTCTCAACGGATAAATCCTTTAGAACAAGTGGGTGAAAGCTATGACAAAAATTTTCCAATTCCAATGCACTATAGGTAATTTGCCCAGTTTTTGAGGCAAAAAGTCGATTTTGCAACTCTTAAAAATGTTAATTTTTAAGCAGGCTTTGAAAAAAGAACATGTCAAAATTTATTAATATGAATGACATTTTTCAAAATAGCACTATTATCGCGGTTTAAATTACGGTCAAAGTGAGAATGTCGAAGAAAAACTAAAAAAATATATATTATAAGGCACATCTCAATGCATTTAAAACCGCGGAAAAATAGACCAAATATAAATATATGTAAAATGGGTATGATTGGCAATTGCGAGAGGAATTTATTTAATATATAATATAGCTTAAACCTTTTGCGTAGCGACCAAAAAACACAAAAAGTCCGAAATAAATATTTTATTTTTCTTAAACTCACATCATATAGACTTATACTAAATTGGCCGTGTTTGGCCGTGATTTTGCCACCTAGAACACATTACTGGAAGTCTTCTGCATTGGTATTGCTAGGTTTCAAAACCCGATTTTGCCCGTTTTTTGACATTTATGAGATTTGGTTTGGTTACTTCTCAATAAAAAGTCTGAAAATTGTGGAAGTTTAGTTTGAGGAAATAAATAATAAATTTAAAAAAATATAGTTGTTTACAATTTCATTGCGAGTTAAATAAGTAATGGCGACAAATTGTTCGTTATATCTGTGGTTTCTATAAACAGCGCTGCAGTAGTATGCTGTATTTTATCTCTTTTTTACATATTAATCATTGATACGGTTTAAAGCAGTATTAAACACGTCTTTATTAACGTATATTTAAAAAATATACAAAATTGTAATAACAATTCGTTTGAAAATCTACTAGCGGGGACAACATTTTTGTTACTTACTACCGTGATCGTTTTCAAAAGTTTGTTGTGTATGAGAAAACTAATTCAAATGGCATCGGAAGAAATATCTTTGTTCGTTATATACGTAGTTGCTTATAACCGTTGTTCGTTATATCCGAATTTATCTGTTAAAATCTTTGTTTTATCTCATTTTTACACACAAATAATTTAAAAAGTTAAAAAATCCTTTAATTCCGCTGTTATTAATTTTTGCCTCAAAAAAAGGGCAAATTACCTATAGTGCAATGGGGGGAATTTTCTTTAAACATCATAGCAATGAGAGCGCATGAGAGCTAGATAAGAAATGAGATGGAAAATTTGAGAAATGTTCTGTGTTTCCCCTACTGAACACAGTGAGTAAGGTAATGTGTGGGAGCATTTGTTGCTATTTTTTCATACTCTGTTATTGTGTGTGTGGTGGAAATCCTATGGTGAAATACAACAAAAACACAGCAAAACACTGTTGAATATCCATTCAACACAGATTCCATGAAAATAGCTCAGCCAATGTTTTTAGTCGCTTTGGAGACGTTCGCAGATGAAAACGTTTTGAAATGTGTGGAAACCGTGAAACGTGAATATTGATTTGTTTGTAGTGATTATACAAAAGTTTATAAATATTTTTTATAGCTACATTTTGTTGATGTTTTTTGTTTTAATTTTAAACAAAATGTGTTTTGAATATTGAAAGAGAGCAAAGCGAAAAAAGTTTTTAAAGTGAAGAAAAAATTCATAGGAAGAAAAGAAAATTTAAATCAAAATGGGTTTACACAACTTGTCGCGTAAATTTAAACGTAGCAGCCCCGGCAATGGCATTGAAATGCAAAGACGTCGTTCTAGTCAAAATCTGGTTGTACCACCGGCTCAAGTAACCGAACAATCGTTGCAGGTATGGCGAGCATTACCACCGCAAATTCGACATGACCCTAGTATGGTTTCCTTTCAAATGGAAAATGAACGTCTGCGAGGTGAGTATCAAAGTTTTGCCATTATGTTGGCAAACCATAATTACGGCTGTGGTTAGTAGTATAACGGAAGAGACCTCCAACGTGACGACCGCCTCCGTCCGCCACAGCCATTCGTGGGAAGTATTCACAGAAGAGCTGCAGGATAATGAGATGGTTGTTATATTTGCAATGATGATATGTTTGATTTGAGATTTTGTGTGAGAGTGTTAAGCCAACCCGCCAAGGATGCTTGAGATGTCGATGACACTTTTGTGGTACAGAATGCTTAACAACAACAGCAACAAGAAAAGGCTATAATAATTGGAGCAGAAATTACATATTGAAGGGTGGGGTTTTTCTATGTTTGTTGCCGTGGGATAATATTTTAATAATTGCTTGTGGGCTTCAAAAATGTGTAGCAATGTTGGATGCTAATTTTTGGAAAGGAGTACATTTAAATAAAGCTAATTTAAGTAGCTTAAAAGGAAGGAAAATGGGTCCAGGGGTCGTTAATTTTATTTGGCTTTGCGTTACAATTATTTTAACATTTTTTGTTTGCATTTGCTGAAAAGCTTAGGAAATAATAGATACCAACAGAATGGTTCTGGTCGGGTTGAACATGGAAATATCACCTATAAGAAGTAAAAAATGGCCAAGTTCGGCCAGGCCGAACTTTTTATAACCTCCACCATAAAATATTCTAAACTAAATGGAATTATTAGTTTCTATTCCTGTCCACAATTTTAGGTGGATAAGTTTTTCGACCACGGATACCCCAAATGCCTAATTAACGCCAGGAAATGTATCTAAAAATGTATTCAAGCGGGCGGTTCCTATGTGGGGGGGGCTATACCAAAGTGTGGACCTAAGTTGAAAAATTTTTGATGGAACAACCTAAAATTTCAAATTACGGATAGTTTAGTAAAAAAATTAGCTAAAACCCTCAAAGTGCCGAAAATCGAGTGGAATAGTTATATGTGGGCAATACCAAAACATGGACATATGTTACAATTTTGGTGGAGAAGTTTCGTGACTACTGGGGACCTCTAATGTAAAATTACGGGTAGGTCCATCAAAAAACTTTGCTAAACTTTTGAAAATACCGAAAATCGGGATGTACCTTTCTGTGATGGCTATATAAAAAATGGTCCTATGATGAAAAATTTTGGTGGAGAAGTTTTGTGACCACTGAGAAGCTCAAATGTCAAATTAGAGCTATTTCGGCAAAAATTTTTATCTAAAATCCTCGAAATACCGAAAATCGGGAGGTACCGTTGTATGGGACTATATCAAAACATAGACCTCTGTTTAAGATTTTTGGTGGAGAAGGTTCGTGACCACAGAGATTCTTAAATGTCGGTTAAAAATTGTAGTTAAAACTGAAAAAACGAAAATCGGGAGTTACCGTTCTGTGAGGGCTATATAAAAAAATGGTACTATGATGAAAAATGTTGGTAGAGAAATTTTGTGACCACTAGGAACCTCAAAAGTCAAATGATAGGTAGTAAACCAAAAATTGAAGCTAAAATCCTGAAAATCCGGAGATACCGCTATATCGAGGCTATACCAAAACATAGACCTGTGTTGACGATTTTTGGCGCTGTAGTTTCGTGACTATAGGGAACCTTAAATTTTATATTACGGGTGGTTAGTCAAAAAATGTAAATAATACCCTCAAAATACCGAAAATCGAGAGGTACCGTTATATATGGGCTATGCTAATACATGGGCTTTTGTTGACAATTTTTGGTGGAGAAATTTTGTGACCACTGGAAACCTCAAATGTCAAATAACGTGTAGTTCAGACAAAAACATTTAGCTAAAACCCTCAAAATACCGAAAATCGGGAGGTACCGTTATATGGGGGCTACACCAAAACATGGACCTACATATGTTGACCATTTTTGGTGCAGAAGTTTCGTGACTATAGGGAACCTCAAATTTTAAATTACAGATAGTTCAGTCAAAAAATGTAACTAATACCCTTAAAATACCAAAAATCGGGGGTACCGTTATATGGGGTCTATGCCAAAACATGGACCTATGTTAACAATTTTTGGTTACTGCAGAGAACATCAAATATCAAATTACGGATAGTTCAGTCAAATGATGTAGCTAAAATCCTCAAAAAAACTAAAATCGGGAGATAACGTTACATGAGGCCTAGCCAAAACATAGACCTATGTTGACAATTTTTGGTGGATGGTTTGTGATTGCAGTGAACCTCAAATGCCAAATGTAGCTAAAATGTTCAAAATACCAAAAATCGGGAGGTACCGTTTTTTGGGAGCTATACCAAACCGTGGCCCGATATAGCGCATCTTCGAACTTGACCTGCCTATGGAATAAAGACCCACGGGTGCAAATATAGCGCTCTAGTTTAATTATTGTGGACTTTAGATTGATTATCCTGATCCAGAATATATAAGGTGGCAAATGATTATTTCCAACGGAAAAACAAACTTTGGGCCGATAAGAAATTCATCATTTGAGCGTGTTTTTCAAATTTGTTTTTTGGATTGAAGCAAACATATACATAAACAGGGGGTTAATATATCCTCCATACTATGGTGTATGCTACTATACTGTTGCAACTGTTGCCATACGCGCAAGACCCGTCTACTTCTTCGGGTTCCCCCAACTAAACTTCAAAACTTTTCCCTAAAATGGTACGCTCGATAACTTTCGAAGGCAGTAAGCGATTTGATCCATAGTTTGTACATCGGAAACTTCTGCGGTACATAGATCAGATTCGAATATGGACTACATCGGTCCACTCCTTCGGATACCTCCCACACAAAATTTTGGAAAAGTGAAATTTAACAGCTGCTCGCGTATCGCTTTGATTTTTGTTGCGGCAGCTTGTATTCGCTGTCCCCATTAGGACGGTCTCATTTTTCAGGGGCAAGTCCATACTTCCTGAGAAAATTGCTGCAAAACTGTAAAAAATCCCTACGGACATCATGTGTAGTGGCTGGAGGACACGATAACTCTCGAAGGGATAAGCCGAATCGGTCCAGAATTTGGCCTTCGTAATATTTTGTCCAAACTTTGTTTAAGTTTGAAGATGGGCAAAATTGGTCCACACCTTCCGATACCTCCCCCCAAAAAGTTAAGATGCTACGCCCTCTGATGAACCGATCAGCCGATTTGGTCCAAACTTAAGGTCTCCTAATATTTTGTCTAAATGTAGTTTAACTTCCAAAATAGTCCATATCGAGTTGTCTGATATGAATTTGAATTTATCAAAGTGGGGTCTAAAACCATCATTTCGATGAGGCACAATTTTTCTCTTTTATAATGCGAATGTATGTATCTGCAGCCACTTCAGAACCTTGGAAAGAAAAATCAGACTTGTTGCCTGGGCTTGGCAGAAAGTTGTCAGAAATTGGTCGTGAGTATTGTACAGAGACATAATAAGTACTCGATAGTCTCTGTTTCTTCATCTTCATCTCTATCCCCTTTGCAGGGCATTGATCGTAATATGCAGTGACCCGTGATTATTCCCAATGTTAGTTTCAGGTTAGATTTCTCATGAGTAGATATGTAGTTCTTCACGTGGAGAGGATTGGCCAGATTTCCTTGGATACCTACAGCTAAGTTCATTGTGTCACATCTGACTAGCCTTAACCCGATATCTTTGTTCCAACTGCCGCTTGAAATGGCACAATGGTGGCTTGGTTGAGATATCGACTTCCATTTCGGTTGACTCCGATCCGATATTTCACAAGGTCGTTATCTTTGGTTTAAGCGTCTACAAGGCGTTCTTGCAGTCCAAAACCGCCGCAGACCTGATAATATGACACCTGAGTGATTTATGAACCGCGTTAAAGTCGAAGATACGAACCCACATAACCACCACTATGTAACATGTTTCGCCTTTGGTAGAGGCTCTTCATGCATATCGGCTGTGGAGCGGCTTCACTTTACCGCTTTGTTTTTTACAACGCTGAATATTTGTTCAATCATTGTATGGCTTTCATGACAAATGCTTAGCGTAGTCTTTGAAAGTTATGAGTTTGGCTCTGAACACTAACAAGCCGTGACAACACCTTTTTGCATGTGTTTTTCAAGGATGTGGGTTCAAACCCCAGACGGCGTTCGGATCTCGCGATAAAATAAAGACTAATTCTCATTCATATGAGAGCAGTTTCCCCTTGTCCCTTCAGAATGTTCGTGGGAAATATTGTTTTTTAATTAATATGTAGGTTTCGCCCCACCATGTCATGTAGCTTTATGAGTATCCAATTTACGTCAAATAAATTCACCTATTCCCACGGATATTGGAAGAATGAACAAGAAGCACAATAAATAAGTTCATGGCATATCATAACATGCTCAAACTCGGCGGTGTTGCTACCTATTAAAAATGCCTTGGTTGAGGCGTGTCTTGCATATGAACATAATTTGTAGCAATTGCTTGTGTTTGGTTTCTGTATTTGGCAAAGATCCTGGAAACCTCTGCTCAATATATATGTATGCATGTGTGTTCATTCCGCATATTATTATAATATTAGCAATAGATATTGAAAGATGTGATCTATTCCATGTTGTTTTTGATAGAAAAATTGATTTTGATTTCTTGCCAAAAAATAAATTTCAAAAACAAAACACATGTGACGAATGACCAGAAGAAAAACAAATAAGAAGAAAAAACATCAACGAATCTTAAGGTTAATCAACAAAAATTCGTATACGTATATGCATAAACATACATACATACATATGTATATATGAATGTATGTATATGTACGTGCCCGTACTCAACTTATTGCACATGGATTCATTCAACATGTGGCTGCTTAAATATTCCCTCTTACAAGCCGGAAAATGCTGTGGTAGGTGTAAGGACTTTTCCACGGAAATCCTCCAATGAATTTCTAATGTGATTGCAGTCAACGAATGAAAGAAAGTATGCGCGCACTAATACATTTTTTCTTTGGCCATGCATACGTGTCAAGAAAACATAAAACGGAACCCTATTCAATTTGTTGCGGATATAATATTATGTCATGTGTAACCCAAATCATATGTATGTATCTCAGCTAAGTCAAAAATAAACTTGCCCCCTTTCATATTTAGTACGTGATTAAAATATTATATTTTTATTTCGGAATGACAGCCGGAACATTGTTGGAAATAGTGCAGTATATAAGAGTAGGAATAAGAAAACTATAACAATGTTGTCCACCATCATTATTATAGTTTTTTTGGATTAAGTCATATCCCGAATGCTAAAGTTCATATTAATTTTTACTTACTGAACACCTTTAACTTATATTTATTTAGGCTACTTCAGAATATTTGTTCTTGAAGCCGAACATGAAATTAACTTTAAAGGGCTACAATTGATTGACTTGATCATAAGGCGTTGTATGTTATTCTACATATATCTACTTGTATCTCTAGCTATACATCGAAGTTATGATACTTTCGCTAACAAATAAAACAAGTAAAAAAGCGTTAAGTTCGGACGGGCCGAACTTTTTATACCCTCCACCAAGAAATATCCTGAACTAAATGGAATAATAAGATTTCTTTATTAACGAAAGTATGAATTTCCAAAATTTTACGGGAAGAAGTTTTTTGACTACTAATTCCGTCAGATAAAAAAAAATGAAAATACCTAAAATCAGGAGGTACCATTATTTGTTATTCATGGGGGATACGCCACAACGTAGGCCTATGTCCAAAACTTTCGGCGTATAAGTTTGTTAACCATTCGGAATAGTAAATGCCAAATTACAGTCAATTTAGGTCGAAAATGTAGATAATAGTTTCCAAATACCTGAAATCAGGCTGTACCATTATATGAGGGCCTATACCAAAACATGAACGTATGTCCAAAATTATAACTAATGTCCAATTATAGCTAATTCGGTCGAAAAGTGTATCTAAAAACTTCAAATTACCTTAAATCTGGCGGTACCATTATATGGAGCTATACAACTATATCCACAATTTTTGGTAGGTAAGCTTTTTACAAAAACTTATGTGGCGGTCATGGTCATATTTATGTCCAAAATTTTTGAAAGGTAAGTTTCATGGCCTCTGAGAACGCTAAATGCCAATTATACCTAATTCGGTACGAAAACTTAGCTAAAAACGTGGAATATACAGAAATCGGGCGGTACCGTTATATGGCAGTCATGGCATTGTTTTATAACGAGACGATACAGTCAATCCATTGTCCCAATTTGAACATCAATATCACAAAAATGGTAAATCCTAAGAAAAAGTCATAAAGGCCAATCTTGTAGAGAATTTTTACTGCTACAAAATTTTTTTTAATTCCATTACGATGCGACTCGCGGTTTCCAAGCAAAATTGTGAAAACCTAAAAAAGCTCTAAAAATGTAAACTTTGACAGCGATTTATTTGAAAATCCCTCCGGCGATTTTTTTGTTTTTTGATTTTTCTCATCCATGAGACTACATGCTAAATTTTAGCCACTTCGGTTAGATAATGTGGCTAAAACCTTGAAAATACCGAAAATCGGGCGGCATCGTTCCATGGTGGCTATATCAAAACGTGGACCTATATAAAATTTTTTTTGGTGGAAATTTCTTTTAGCCTCTGACAACACAAAATACCAAATTGCAACCTATACAGTGGTCAAATGGGCCTAACACTTTCAAAATTCATTCAATGACGCGTACTTTATACGTGTCGATATAAGAGGGCTATACCAAACGTGGGCCTATGTGGTCAAATTGGCCTAACACTTATACATTCAATGACGCGTACTTTATACGTGTCGATATAAGAGGGCTATACCAAACTTGGACCTATGTATATAAATAATATTTCTTAAAATACCAAATTACAACCAACTCGGTAATCAAGTGGGACTACTACCTTCAAAATTCCTTAAAACGTCGACGCGTCACGCGTCAGTTTGTATAGGGGCTATACTAAAACGTGAACCTATATAACCCATTTTCAAAAGTTATACATACCTACAATAGATTTTACCAAAATTTTATCCACCTACATTCGGATGCTAGAGTGATTTCCACAGACGGAAAAATTTTGCGCACGATAACTCTTGATGGGTGTGTCCGATTTGGTCCATACTTTACACATTCTAATATATGTGCCAGATATAGATCAGGTTCGAATATGGACTATATTTGTCCACTCCTTCGGGTACCTCCCACACAAAATTTTGCATAAATGCACTTTGATTTTTGTTGAAGCAACTTGCATTCGCTGCCTCAATTACGGCAGTAAATGTTTTTTTCAGGCGCAAGTCCATACTTCTTGAGAAAACAGCCCGAAAGTTGTAAAAACTCCTATGGCACCATATGTAGTGGCTGGAGAGCACGATAACTCTCGAACTGATCAACCGATTTGGTCCAAAATTTGGCCTTCGTCATATTTTGTCCAAACTTAGTTTCAGTTCAAAGATCGGTAATACCAGCCCACAACTTCCGGTACTTCCCCCCAAATTAAAAAAGGTCACTAATATGGTATGCACGATATCTCTTGAACGGGGCAAACAATTTGGTCCAAACTTTAGATCTCCTAATATTCTGTCCAAATTTAGTAAAACTTTTATAATGGCCCATATCGGTCCTCTCCTTAGTGTAACTCCCCCACAAAAGTTCTAAATTTGTGTCTAAGTGCAGGTTATAGTCTGTCCGAAAATCCTTTGGAAAAATACCTAAACTTGTGGATATATGTTAACATGTTGATATAACACCTGTATAATGGTATCGTCCGAATTCAGGAATTTTGAAGTTTTTATGTTCTCCGACAGGTGCGTGCTTTCATTCCCTTGCTTCAGTAGCGCCCATCATTGACAACTCTGGAGAAACAATTTAAAAAGCGCTAGTCGGCTTTACCGACAGGGATATGCCCTCAGCTTGGGTGAAGTGAGACATATATGGACAGATCGAATACCGGCTATACAACCGATATCCCTTTCCCAAGAAAGGCCTTATCTTTATAAATCAAATGTCGTTCGTTGGTAATGGCGTCAGTTGAGAACGACTGGACCGGTTTGGATAATTCTTTTTGTAAAATGTTCGCCATAACCCGACCGAATTTAAATTTTTTTCCTGTCCGTAAGAGAAAAGAAAGGTTACAGAGAAAATCTGTTGAAAAAACTAAAATTCTCCTCGGTTTGACAATGGACCGAAGAAGTGAGGTAGAAAATACCTATTTTTGAATTGTCAAGCATGAAGTCCATTAAAAGTTATTATTACAACTCATTACGACGGGCCAGCAACGCTGACCGGGGTCTGCTAGATGGTAATAATTTCATAACGTTTTTTAGACACCCCTTAAACTGCACTTAAGCGAAATTTTGAACTTTTGTGAGGGAGGTGTTCCAACCAACCTGACAGACGAACGGACAAGGCTTAATCAACTTCTAATGGATTGGAACTAATTTCGTCCGAAAGTATATGATGTCTAAAACCATTATTTCGACACATCTTTATTGTATCAAAGTTTGTATACCCTCGAGTTTTTTTAAATTTATCTAAGATTAGCAAAAATATTACGATATGCAAAGTTTGGACCAATGCAGTATCCAGTTTAAAAGTTGTCGTGTGCACAAGCCACTACGCATACATGATGGTCGTAGGGGTTTTTACAGCTTTCTGGTCGTTATCTCAGGAAGCATGGACGTGCGCCTGATAATACTTGTACCGTCGAGTTGAGGGTAGCGAATACAAGCTGCTGCAAAGAGAATCAATGCGATTCGAGGCCTTAAACTGAACATTTCCGAAAGTTTGTGTGGGAGGTACCCTAAGGAGTAGACCGATATAGTCCAGCAGTAGACTTATGTCCGGTAGAAATTCTACAATGTACAAAGTATGGATCAAATCGGTTACTGCCTTCGAGAGATATTGTGCGCTCAAAAAGTTTTGAACTTTAGTGGGGGAGAATTTCAATTGTAATTTGATTATTTCATTTGAAATTCGAAACATTTCATTTATTATTTGTTATTTGAATTTGTTCATTTGTAATTCGAATTACAAATGAAAAAAATCGAATTACAAATAAATAATTCGAATTACAAATGAAAAAATTCGAATTACAAATAAATAATTCGAATTGCAATTGAAACAATTCGAATTACAAATGGAATTCTCAAATTACAAATGAAATAATTCGAAATTCAATTGGAGCTCTTAAATTACAAGTGAAATGTTTTTAATTACAACTGAAATTATTCGAATTGCATGTGAAAATGGTGTAGATTAAACTAAGTTTGGATCAAATATTAAGAAAACCAACTTTTGGTTGATCTGTTCGAGAGTTATCGTGAGCTTCTGCCACTACATGGTGCCATTCTCTCAGGAAGTATGGACTTGGCCCTGAAGAAACTTGTACCGTCGTAATGGGGCAGCGAATACAACCCAGCAAAAAGTCATTACTAAATAATGGGTTATTTTAGTATTTTTGGTAGGCGTAACTACTTACAAAACCCCCCACTAACCCATTATTTTAACAAGGGCATGTCGCACTGATTTACTAGTTATTCAATGACCACTAGAATAACTAGTTATTCTGTGGCCACTAGAAGTTGAAAAATTAGCAGAAAAAATTATTTTGTTTTTCAAAATAGTCAGGCTTAATCCCATAGTCGTTGTTTTAATATTTTATTAAAACAACTTTAATTTATTAGTGGAAAAAAATGGGCGATGTTTACCAAGGGGTAAGGCAGGGAATACTATAGTTTCAGATCTCGCCACAGATCTTCATCAGTTCCCTTGTTTCCCACTAATAAATTAAAGTTGTTTTAATAAAATATTAAAACAACGACTATGGGATTAAGCCTGACTATTTTGAAAAACAAAATAGAAGTCGTCAAAACAAACAAAAAACGCCAACCCTCCTAAAAAAATTATATTTTTAGAATAGTTGAGGTGGAATTTGTCTTCAGTTCCAACACACTTCATATTTTTATTTTATTTCACTCTCTGTTGGATTTGATCATACAAACTTCTGATTTGTAGTCGAACACCCTACACACTATGCCACGCTTACCAACATTAAGGATTGTTTAAAAGCTTACATGTGTACCACCATCGGATTTTTTATTTTGTAAAAAAAACTCGCGTGTCGACGGCCAGCATTGAACATACAACCCTAGGATGTGTAGCGGACACACACGCTCTGTGCCACCGTACTCATAACTTAGTAAGGAGTAATATAAGTAGTTATTTTTGTTTAAATTACTTTGTAATGGGTTACATAATGACTAAAGGATCCGAAGGTTTGTTGGGTAATAAAAGATTTCAAAAATAATATTTTCATGTTATTAATTTATTTTTAAATTTTATTTTCTCCTTTTTGAATGTTAATATTTATTGAATAAATGTGAGTTTCAAGACCGCATTCTTCATGAATCCCATCGAACTGCTTCGGAACATGTGTAATCCATACTCCCCATTACACATATTTTTTTGTGGTCCAAACATTTTGTTGGTTGCCCAACTTAACGTTTTTTATTTGTTGGTGCTAACTTTACTTTTCACATCGTAAAACGTTTTCGTGAGTCATCAATATTATGGATTTCATTCATTTCTATTCCCGTCTTTTTTATAGTAAGGCATTTTAACATGCTAAATAAATATGTTTGTTATTTGTATTTCACTCATTTATATATGTTTCCTTATGAATTGACTATTTTAGACCTTACAGTAAAATAACTACATACCCAGACCAGATTTTTTCTATTTTATTCAAATAGTAAGGCTTAACATTTTTCCCAAGGGGTAAGGCAGGGAAGACTTAGACTATAAAAATCCAAATATTTTGTTTAAATGTTAAAATGTTTGTAGTTGTGTGTATGGTCATATGTGATTATTGTGTTTGTTATGAATCCCTAAAATGTTTGTTAACAATTGTCTAGGAAAATTCCTTATATACTATTCATGCCAGAGTAAAAAACTTTTTTTTAAACTTTACCAACTTTATCCAGGGTGTAAATTGTGTAAAAAGTAAACGTAGAAGGAGTTTATTTAAATTTCCCTTAAATATTTATTATGTATTCTCTTTGGTAAATAAAATGTGTGAATGTTATACACGTGTTTGCATCTTCTTTCAGCCAAGAGAGTTCTTTTCTGCCCCTGGTTCGTCTTCCTTAATTACTCCTTTGATAATGTTTTGCAGTATTTTGTATTTGTTATTTCTCATGATGTGTCCCAGATATGACACTTTTCTGCTTTTGATAGTTCTGATTAGCTCCCTATTCGCATTAATTTTCCTAAGAACTTCGTTATTATTCATTCGGTCTGTCCACCGTATTTTTAGAACTTTTCGGTATATCCATATCTGTGTTTGCTTAGTATATTCTATTATACTCTACTTTCAAGATCAATTATTTTGTTTTTTTATTATATGTATGTATATTTTGTGGGACAAGAAAAAAACGTCTATGGAAAGACAATGTAGGCAAGCTTGATAAAAGAAAATGTACAATGAAACCCTGCTTGAATTTCGGACAGTAAGCTAAACAACTATTAAAAGGTCACACAACACAAAAGAAGTTTCTTTACATCCAGAGTTGTCGATGTGTGGCAAGGGGATACTTTTAAAACGTTTTTGCTTTTGCCAATAGCACAAATGTTCATAACTTTCAGTTCATTGGCAAATATTTAATTCAAATTAATCAAAAAGAATCGAAAATATTTTAGAATCATGCGGTTTCATGCTTCCATTACATTTGAAATATTTACCTCTTACGCTCCTAATAATAAAACCGGAAACTACTTGGTTAGGTGTCTCCAAATTGAACGTTAGCTCCATAAATATAACTAAAAAATACGTTCCACTATTTTTTAGTGTTGGATACTATACTTTGAGTTTTAAACTAGGCCATCGTAGTTTTGGCCTTTCCCAAGCGCGAATACTGGTTGCATTCATTCTCATGGCATAAGAGAATAACCGATTTACTTCTTCCAAAATTAGATCCAATTGTTGGTCGACTATATGGGTCCACTTCCCAACAATATTTAAAATTGTCTGCTCGAGGATCCTTTTTAAATCTTCACCGAAGACAGTCCCTGTGATCCTGGATAGAAAGAATTTTTTTTGTGGTCAAATCCATACTTCCTGACACAATGGACCGAAAGCTGTAAAAAATCCTACGGTGACCAACTAAATGGCGGAATAAAAATAGTGAATCCCAAATTTAGTATAAGTTGCAGAATGACCTAAAATGACCCGTTTAATCAGATTGGCCGAAAAAATTCTCTCAAACAAATGAAGAAGTATATATCCTATATTCATAAACTATACAGTACACTGCACCTCCAACATACATATCTTCGGTAGGGGATGTGCTTGGATTAGATTCATGCTGTAGCAATTCTTTCATAGAGTTTAGTTTCACGACTTTTCCATCGCTCTTCCGGTAAGGTGATATCAGTTTTGTACTTTTCAAGAATTTCCGTCATTGCGGAAATTGCTCCTGCTCAGTAAAGGGTCGTGAAATCCCTTGCAGATTCACAGATTGTTTGCTTTTAATATTAGGAGATTACTTGCTTCCTTAGGTTGCTCTCTACCGAAAATTTGTCCTATAAGCCATATTAGTATATATTTCCAATCCCCTGTACATGATGCTTTACTTTACCAAATTGGAATATAAATAGTTTAGGGTATATGGTAATATTCAAAAAAGTTTTTTCAATCGTTGAAGTTGAGGTTCACAATTTAATAAGTCGCGAACTGTTAATATATTTTATAAAATATGAATACATTTATATTTGTTGAAGTGTTTAAGCTACGATCTCATAATATGGACCATAACAAATAATTTTCGTGGAAGCTGCGCTGGTGGTAATATAAAAAAATGGGAAAAATGTGTTGAAGTTTACAAGTTTTTTTGTGTTCTTTCTTGATTTCTGGCCAAACCACGGAAAATTCAAAACTGTGCTCAAAGAAAGAATTAAAGAATACCCCTTAGGCAATATAATTCTAGTGTATGACTTTTCTATATATACACTGCATCCCCCTAAAATCGATGCTGACATTTTGAAGTTTTGATTTCAGTGTTTTTCGAATTTTTCTTATAATTAGATGGTGCAACTAGATAATAATCGAAACTAGTTTATAGGATTGTAGAACTCGCGATTCCACGTCGTTCGATGTATATCTCATGAGTGTGCTCCATACAGCTTCCTAGTAATCGGAGTCCAACGGCGAAAATTTGGTGCGTAAATTTTCTGAAAAACATATTTTTTGGCTTTAAAATTTACAACTGTCGTACAGGTACCCCTGAACCCCGCGTGATTTTAGTTTTTTTACGTGCCGGATTTAATGAGCTCTTCCGCGGTCGAATCCATCCACTAAAACGCCGGATATAGATACCTTGAAAGTAGGAAAATCTGCAAAAATATATTTTGACAATTCCGCGAATTTAACCGCGATTTTTTTGATTATTTTTGCATAAATGTAATCCTTTATACGCGATTATAATATCTGCCAAAAAGGTGTGTCACAAATTGCAAAGATTCAGGAGTAATATCCCTATTTATCCCAAAATAGAATGCGGTGGCACATCCGCAGTTCTTGACGAATCTGTCTAAAATAATTTATATTGACGTATTTTTAATAGGGGGCCATTGAAATCGGATGCACCTTATAATCATATGCACATCGCGTAATTTTTGCCCACTTAAAGGTTTTTTGAATAGTAAGATGCAACTGATGGCACACTTTGGCCGCTGAATGAAACATGGGAAAATCCATGCATATTGATAGACATGGACTCCCTGTATCCGAAAAGCACATGCACCTCAACCGATTTAAACCAATTCGTGAATTATACGGTTTTTAATATCTATGTTTTTTCTTTGATTGTAATTTCAATATTACTCTCTACTTCTTATTTCTATTGCTTATCACAGAAAGCAAATATACTTTCACGATGACTAATTACTTTTCTCGTAGAAGTTTAAGCAAAATACTTCAGGATTTGGATCGAAATTTAGCGAAATAATAGAATAACTCCCACCATTTATTTTTCAAATTTTTCACATTTAACCAAAAATATATTTTTGAAATAATTTCCAACAATAAGTTTCCGTTTTTTGTTGTTGCTGTAATATGCAATTTATAAACGCGATCTTTATAATTTTGGTCTCACATTTTTCTACGCGGTGTCTAGATTGTGTACGTATTTTTAAATAATTTTTTTAGAGATTTTTTGGACTCTGATTTAGAATAAATAAAATTTATTCCAAGATTTCTTCAATATTTTCTATTTTCCGCGAAAATAAAAATAAATTTAGCAACTATTTTAGCATCTACGGATAGATATCAAATGCTGCTAACGATTCATATTTACATGTTCTTATTACAACACAATAGGAATTTTTAAATATTTTTTCTTTTCAAGAGAGTAAAACCGCACATAACTTTTGAGTGCAGCATCCAATTTTGTGAACGCGAACAGATTTGAAACCACGATTTTTTTCGTAACCCATGTACCAAAAATGGCGGATGTGCCTGCCAAAAAAGTTTTTAATTTTTTTTCTATGTAATTGTAAAGGAAATTTGAAATTTACCATACACACTTTCATACGAAATGCGTTTCAGACAATTTGGAGTCGATTTAGCAAAGTCGGTCCGTCCGTCTGTCTGGCTTGGACGCACGATAACTCTCGAACGTATTAACCGATTCCGTTCAAAATTTGGATTTCGTAATAATTTCGAAGATTAGCCATATCGGTCAATTCCCTCAGGTAACCTCCCACCACAAAAGTTCAAAATTTGTCGCTAAAATGCACGATAACTCTCGAAGGCAGTAACCATGCTTTGCACGTCATAATATTTCTACAAGACATATATCAGGTTCGCATATGGACTACATCAATCAACTTCTTCGGGTACTTCCCATACAAAATTTCAGAAAAATGCGGTTTAAGACCTGCTCTAGAATCGCTTTGATTCTTTATGCAACAGCTTGCATTCTCTGTCCCACTACAACGGTACACGTTTTTTTTCGGGACAAGACCGTACTACCGGAGAAAATTGCCCGACCCAATGTAAAGCGGTTTCTACTGATTAGCGTTTGATGTAGGGTGGCTGATCATTTTGGATTTACTTTTGCCCTAAATTTATTTCATCGAAATTATTAGAACGACATAATTTTTTTCGTGAGCAAGTCCATACTTCTTGACATTATGGAATATTAATAACGGATAGTTCTTGTGCCCATAGCTACACTGGTTATCTCTAACATATACACACATTTATAAATGGTAGTGGTTTATTGAATGACATAGAAATACCAAATACAAAAGCAACAACATACCAAAGAAATTCGGAATGAAATTATTTATAAAAATTAACTCTTTTAACCCAGATATGCCTAGTTTACTACATGTAGTACACCTACTATTTGCAGGTTTCTGAGCTTATTATACCCTCCACCATAGGATGGGGGTATATTAAGTTTGTCACTACGTTTGTAACTACTCGAAATAATCATTGTAGACCCCACAAACTATATATATTCTTGATCAGCGTGCAATTCTACATCGATATAGCCATGTCCGTCCGTCTGTCCGTCTGTCCGCCTGTCTGTCTGTCCGTCTGTCCGTCTGTGGAAATCACTCTAGCGTCCGAACGGATTGACGTAGGTGGATGAAATTTTGGGAAAATCTATTATATGTACGTAGGACTTTTGGTATTGAAAGCGGGCTATGTAGGTTCACGCTTTCGTATAGGCCCCATACAAAATGACGCGTGACGAGTCGTCGTCTTAAGGAATTTTTAAGATATTTGTCCCATTTTACCACCGAATTGGTTGTAATTTGGTATTTTGTGTCTCCAAAGGCCAAAAAACATTCCTACCAAAGTTGGTTAATATAGGTCCACGTTTTGGTATTACCCCCATATGACGCCCCATATAAAGTACGCGTCATTTTAATATATTTTGAATGTATTAGTCTCATTTGACAACAGAATCGGTTGCAACTTTGTATTTTGCATTTCCAGAGTCTAAGAAACATTTCTACCATAAAATGTTTATATAGGTCCACGTTTTGATATAGCCCTCATAGGACGATATCTGCCGTTTTTCGGTATTTTGAAGGTTTTGGCCTTATTACCATACCGAGATGGCTGAAATTTGGTATTTAGTCTTGGTTTGGGGTATAAAACTTTTCCTCAGAAATTCGTAGGTATAGCTCCACGCCATCATATAGCCCCCATAGAACAGTACCTTCCGATTTTCGGTATTTTGAAGGTTGTGGCCACATTAATCCACCGAAATGACTGAAATTTGTGGTGGAGGGTATAAAAAGTTCTGCCCGACCGAACTTAACGCTTTTCCTACTTGTTTTACGTTAAATTTTCTAATAAATTTGATGAGGCGCTACTGAACATAACGGTGAACAAAGCGTACTTTGATAAGTTTTGTCTAAAGTAATCGCTTGTGCGTATTATTTGTGATCAAAGATTTCAGTTCAGTGAAATTTGGAAAAGTGTGAAGATGCCACGCAATCGGCGCGAATAAATGTTATATGCATATTTTATTTTTGTCGGTTTTCTACATTTTTCTAAAATCAATACGTAGCAAAAGTATATGCCAAAAAATTAATTATATGTGATTTTAGTTGACATATTTCCTTGCGTACTACATGTAGTACGTTCGGCACTTGTGCGTAAAAAAATAAAAATATTATTTTTACAGATTTTTATCACTCAATAAGATAATAAAGGCCTTAGAAGAAATATTTGAACAGTTTTCCACACGAATTTTATGGCATCGCAATTGTTCCCGCCGAAGGTGTGAATACGAGAGCTACTAGATAAGTTTCTGGCCTAGGCAATATCGTCAAAAACGGCCGTTGTGACAGAAAATATTGATGCCGTGCAAGAACTAATAATGCAAAATCGTAATGTGTTATACGGTGAGATAGAGGCAGCCTTGGTCATTTCTTATACCAGCATACATTCGATATTGCATGAACACCTGTCCGTAAAAAAGGTTTTGTTATCGCTAGAACCTCCACAATTTGACAATCGCTAAAAAAAGACTCGTGTCGATTGGTGCAAAGAAATGTTGAAAACATACTATAGCGGTGCTTCACAAGACGTTTATAGGTCCTCACAGGTGACCAATCGTGGGTATAAACGTATGAGCCTGAAACAAAACAGCAATTGACTATGGGGTCTACGAAGACGAGGCAAATCCAACAAAAGTTGTTCATTGAAGAAGCACTTCGAAACAAATGCTCGCCTATTTCTGCGGCTTAACTGATCATATGGCGACTATGTGGCTTGAAAACCGTATGACGATAAATTCTGTGTGGTACTTTACAAGAAAAAAGGTGTGGTCAACGATTTTCGTCGCCAGAAGATGCTGTTGAAGCGTTCAAAACCCATGTTTTGGAGATGTCTCATCCGGAGTGGAAAAAGTGCTGAAACAATTGGTTTGAGTGCTGCCAAAAGTGTATAAATCATGATGGAGAATACTCGTACTTTAGAAAACAACAGAACTATTTTTGATGATAAATATTCGCGTTTTCATTAATAGGTCAGAAACTTTTAAAGAAGCCCGCCTAATTACATTATAGATGAAGATCCTGGAGTAGATGAAGAGAATTTTAAAAATTTATCTCCTCCATTATTAAATGTTGAAGCTGATTTTTTTTCGAAATCTTTATTCCACTGTTTCAGATAGCGATGACGATATTGCACTTGCGTTATTGTTCTCATTGACGCACTGTGGGCGAAATTCAAATCTAGCGGGAAAAAAAGTCCGAAAACTGACCAAGAGCTAAGTAAAATTCATTAATGCAGTATTTCTCCAAACATACTGGTAGACCTAAAAATAACAACCAGTATTGCATTTAATGGTTATTGGCCGTTATAACGGTACATTTCCTAGGAGTTTTTTTGCAAGTGATAAAATCGACTTTTTTGGTGACTTGTATATTGACAAGTAATATGGACAAATGAAAATAAATATGACCGTAATTTAATTTTTTTCAGACAGTTTGGAAGTAGTGCTTATTAAAAAAAAAAAAATAATTGTAGCATTATTTCTTTAAACATTTATATGAGATTTTTTCTACTTAGTGTATTTTGAGTAAAGTGCAACATATGGGAAACACACGGAAACACTACAGGACTTTTTTAATATTAAATTACATGCTCCGAGGTACCTACTCCCAAAATTTCGTCTGCCTTTTTTTGCCTTTTTTCATGTTATCAAAAATTTTATAAAACCATTTTTAAATGAAAATACGTAATACAAAAGTAGGACATTTGTATGGGGGATATACCAAAACGTGAACCTAAGTAATAATGTTTGGTGTGTAGATGTTTTGACTATTTAAAACCCGAAAACAAAATTTTTAGCCATTTCCGTTGGAAAATGTTGCTAAAACCTTCTTAATTCTGGATATCGGGAGATACCTATATATGGGCACTATATCAAAACGTTAATCTAGGTCGAACAGTTTTGGCACGGAAGTTTTGTGTGTACTTAGAACCCGAAATACCAAAGTACAGCCAATTTGATTGGAAAATATGAAGAATACATTCAAAATAACCAAAATCTCGGGGATAGACCAAAACGGGGACCCCCTGAAGATCTTAAATACCAAAATACAGCAAAATTAACAGTGAAATGTGGTCCACATACCCAAAATACCTTATATGCGGAGGTACCGTTACGAGGACGATATGCTTTAACGGTGAGCTATATTCGCCATACTCAGTGTAATCATACCTATACAAATAAGTAACATCTGTACCAAATTATAGCCGCTTACCTCAATTAGTTTAGGAGTTATTAATTTTTCCCCGCTAGATTTGGATTTCGCCCACAGTGTGACGGCTTGATACGTCAGTGAAAAGAGCGAAGCAATATCTGGAAGACACCGATGCTATTATTTCAGCATGTGATAAGGAAATTTTACCTAAAACCCTGAAATTGTTTTAAAAAATTGTTGATGGTGATTTGGTGCAAGTTATTACTCAATTCTCCAGTGACTATGCCCCAAACATGATAAAACTATATTTCTCTTTTACATACGTATATGTCGAGGGTACTACATGTAGCGGCCTTAAAATCCAAGTTAGAAAATATTTTTCTTTATTTTTTCTTCAGTTTTGTAATATTATCTGTCAGAATAACACTATTTTGGAAAATCACGAAAATTGCTTCATTAGTTTGCCCGTCGGCATATCCGGGTTAAAAAGACAAAAATATATAGAAACATGGTTGAACTCTTCTTATTTGTGAAATAAAACACATTTTCCCCAAAGTTGAAATCATCAGCACGAAATCGGCATCTGGAATCAAATGATTATATAACATAATAAATAGGTACATCCATATTTTAAATATACATATGTATGTATATGAAAAATGTATTGATGTAATTAATATTAAAATAAAATATTTCCATTGACCATTTGATTCAATTATAAAATTTCCAATTATAAAATGTATTGGACATTTAATTTACTAAATATCACAATTTCTTAAAGAAAACGCAAAACACTGATTTATTTACTCACTTTACCGTCTTTACTCAACGATTGTATTTAGGAAACTGAAGAAAAAAGGAAATGTTTTTCCTTTTTTCCTTCGCTTCCCAGCAAACCAAATGTCGGATGTCCGACATATCGGAACAATTTCGGAAGCAAAATCGTTCAGATTTCGTATCAATTTCTATACGATTTTTCGTAGGGGAATTCGTACAGATTTCGTTCCGATTTCGGAGAAAATGTCGGAAGTAAAATTCCCTTCGAATTTGCTAATGTTTTTCTTCCGATTTCGTTACGAATTCGGATCGATATGTCGGAAACAAATTTCCCTTCGCACAACAACCACCTTTTGTATATATCTAACAAGCAACATTTTAGTTTGTTGTCGAAAAACAAAATGGTTGGTTATAAAATTCGCATATACATTTTTTTAAATATTTTAAATATAAATGCAACATATAATAATCCAAGCTAGTGCTGATAGACTCAACATATTCGTACACAAAGTTTACATTGTTCTACTATAACTACAAAATGATAACAACAGTGGAAATCATTAGATATCTTTGAAATTATAATCTTCCAATAAAAAATATAACAAAGAAATTTTATCAATAAAAAAGAGGCATCAGAGAAAATTTTTTTCCTTCGATAATCATACGAAATTATTACAAAATCGTTCAGAAATCTTTACGAAAGTTCGGAAGGTACCTCAGATTTTCATACGACATTATTCCGAAATCGTTCAGAAATCTCTACGAAAATTCGGAGGAAAAAATTCGAATTCCGAATTTCCCAAGGATTTTCTTCCGATTTCGTTGCGAATTCTGACCGAAATCGATACGATTTCGCTCCGACATTTCGTTCCGAAATTATGTCAACCACTTCATACAACTTTCGTTAAGATATCTTTACGATTTCGGATCAGATATCGGACGTAACGTCCGAAATTTGTTCCGATTTCGTTACGATATCGGTACGATTGGTTTGCTGGGTTGCTACATTGGTTTACAACAACAACAAAGCACGAAACATACATGTTTGTTCGCATACACACCACCATTTTTTATAAAACAGTATTCCGCCGCCGCGAGATCCCTACTGTTACTCTCTTTGACAAAAATCCACTCTCCACCCATACAAAATATGTTCTATCATAAAAAATATGTTGGTGTCCAAACAAATAAAATTGAGATATGTTACAAAATGTTGCAAACATATATTTGTTAGGACACAAACAAATTATGTTTGGATCCAAACATATATTTGTTTGCAACCAGTCCCAAACAAATATTTGTTTGGATCCAAAGATACTTCTAACATATATTTTTCTGCGTGTAGATATTCACGTTTTAAAATAGCCCCCACCCAAGAGTTGGTGGAAGGTACTACGATACCACTCGATGTTAAGTCTTTTAAATGACTGACTTTAAGTTGGTAACTATAAGCTTCGCCCGCCCGAACTTAACTTGTTTTTTAAATGTTTTATTTAATATTTCATATTGTTTGAAGGTGGATAACTGTCTTTCTAAAGGGTTAACGATGTACTTTTGTTAGTTTATTTTTTTTATGAATTATTCAAGAAAGTTCCACATGTGACACCACGTTAGGGTCAGTATCCACTTGACATGAAGGAGGATTCAAAACAAGTCCGTTGTTTGGTACATTCCACCCCCTGCGATTTTTCTCTGTTTTTACTATGGAATATTAGTTATTTTCCTTTTCTTCCAAATTTCATCGTTGCATTTGAATTTTCCTTTTTTATTTTGATAGTTAATATCCTTTCGTTCAGTTTTCCATGCCATTATGTATTAAAAATGCCGGGTTTCCTTTCTCTGTCGTTTTCATTATTCGCAAAGTAAATCACACCATAGGAAGGCAACCTTTTAAATCTCATATCCTTACTATCATTCTTTTTTTAAGCAAAGTATTTCGTTTTGCTTATTTCATCTTTGAGTTCCTTTTCCTTTTGCGTCAATATGTACTTCTACTGTTACATATTCCGGAATCGATTGCCATGTAATCCTTAAACTATCTTCATATGTATATGTATACATATATATTGAATTTGTATAAAGCCTTTAAGTCAATGCAATTATTTATTAAGTCAACATTAAAATAGTGAAGGTCATAACCTTTGTGGGTGTTGGTGTTAATAAATGTCAACACGACAAACAAAATGTCACTCAAATACCGTTAACCTTTATTCTTTGACAAATTAAGTGTTAATGGCTTTACCAGACGATGGGTTAAATATTGATTTTCAAGGTGTTCTATATTGTCTAATCATAAAAACTAATTACAAGTGGCTGTTCGTATCACTCAGTCATCTTGATTGTTTGTACTGATGTACATACAAAAGTTGGACGATGATAAACAAGTCTTCCTGGAAATTTACAGTGATGGGTTACGTTACAAGGGGATTGTAAATATAATGTGCGTATGTATGTACATTAGGGTTATGACATTTCGACATTTTTTCTCAAAAATGTGTTCTTGTAGAACGGATGAATGAAATTTTTTCTATTATTCACTAAAATAACTTTTATTCCATTGAAATATAAAAAAAAGTTCACATACTAATATTTTTTGAAAAAATGTATGAAATGAAAAAAAATCTCAAAAAATATTTACTGTTGCATGAATCAGTAAACTTAAGCCTACTAATAACTAAAATAACGTTTACTCCATTCAAATTCTGAAAATAGTCATGCACAAACCACTTTGAAAAAATTTTGATTTTTTGTTAAATATGTATTAAACATTTGAAAAAAGCTTTTATGATTCTCTGAATTAAAGAAAACTAGTGATGAACAAATGTTATGTCAGTTTATTTTCAATTATATATCTGTTTACAGTGGCTTAAAAACATTGCCCACAATTCTGATAAATTCAAATTTTAAATGAATTTGGTGCGTGAGGTTTTTCACCGAATCACCTAATAATTAAGATTTTATGTAATCTTATGTAGAAACTCATCACGCTATGATAAAAGGATATGAGGTTGTAAAAAAGTCATAACTCTAATGCACATATACTATATGAACGTATATATGTATATCACTTTATTTAACAGTGGTGTTCAGGGGTGTAAGGTAAAGTAAATTAATGTTTATAACATGGAAGCTTTAATGGCTGAGAACGAATATTTCATGTTGTTGCATCCTTTACTATATTTGTGGGACTTATAAAATAGAAATATATACATACATGTATATAAAAATATGTATGTCTGTATGAATAATATATTATTTTCTGAGTTATTCTATAATTTAAAAGCTCTCTTGAAAAGTATGCGAAAGTTGTTAATAAAGTTTCAACAACACTATAGTACATACAATTTAGAGTAATGAAATGAATGTATAAGAAAATATTAGCAACATAGTTTCAACTTTGATTGGACGCTGGATTGAGAAAGGCGTCACTACAACACTTTAAGGTGACGCACTTTATTATAGCTGCCATGACACAAAGCATGAGTGTGATTGAGAATTTGTAGCTAGTCGGAAGTTAAAACATCTGGTCTGCAGCTTCACATCATCATCAATTTTATTTGCGCTCATGCTCCCATTGAAGACAAGGACGAGCAGACCAAAGATATATTTTTTGCGAACGCTCAGAAAAAAACATATGACCGTTGTCCCGTCCAAATGCCAAACTTGGAAAGGAGTACATCTTTGACCCAAGAGTCGGGAAATTCTGTCTCCACAATGAAACATCTGACAATGGAATGAGGCTGATAGACTTGGCAGCGGCAAAATATATGGTAGTTAGCAGTACAACATTTAAGGATCTCAACAGTCAAAGGAGGACCTGGCTGTCTCCAGACCAAAAAAACAAGAAATCAAATTGATCACGTTGTGACAAATGGAAGACATTCATCGAGTGTGGTGGTTGTAGAATCGTTCCGAGGGGCAACCATAGACTCGGACCACCACCTTGTTGCCGCAAAGGTACGTACACGTTTAAACGTAGCAAATAAAGTACGAACAGACACAACACCGAAGTTGGACATCGGTAAGCTGCAATGAAAGAGGTATCGGATGAAAATTAGAGAGGAACTCGACTATTCCGAAGGGAAAAAAGAGAGGAAACACGGGAATGTTAAACAAGTAAGAACGACGTTAAGTTCGTCCGTTTTATACCGTACACAACTGTATTGAAGTAAATTAGTTCCTAGTTGTTCGGGTAACTAGGGAATAACTAGCAATTTTGCTGTTTACTGGTAAACAGAACTAGTTATCACCCAATCTACTCGCAATGTTATAGACTGGTGAATTTAACATGGGGATGTCATAGGAAGGGGTCTATTGTCCCCTCACCAGTAACCACCCAATTCGATAGTCATTTGAAAGGCAATTGTCCCCTCACTGCATTACCAGTAACCACCCAATTCGATAGTCATGTGAAAGGCAATTGTCTCCTCAGTGCATTACCAGTAACCAGTCAATTCGGTGGTCAGAAATGATAGCCAAAATCACTAGTAAGATGTAATCAGAATACGAGTTTAAACAATACAATTATAAGAGTTAATCTGTATATTTCGAATATGCGCTAACCACGCTTTATTTGATTACATGACGTGGATATACATACATACATATGTATATTATAAAGGACAATTTAATGTTAATCTTAACATTCCTTGATATTGAAACTTGTGCGTGAATCCTTGATACTGGGACTTATGTTGCTTATGTTTATTTGGTCCTGGGAATGTAAATCTCAAGTGTGCTTCAGATAATTCAGATGTACCTGAAATAAAATGCATTAAAGTTTAATGAGATAATTAAAAAATGTATTGTCCCAAAAAAGTACCTATACTTACAAAATATTCTTCTAAAAATATTCATCCTTTTTTAATTTAGCCCAATAACACGTTTGTTGCATATTTATTTAACAATAATTTTTTGCACATCAAAACGCACCAAATAACTTTTTTTAATTCAGAATAAAAAATAAATTTTATACAAAATGACAAAACATTTATTCTATTTTGTTTTCAAAAAGAGAAATTATGTTGAAAAGAGATTTCAAGAGAGAAACATTGTATATTCCGCTATCCATCAGTAGTCTATACAATAGTCAATATATTTCACGCCGCATTACCAGTAACTAGAGAATTGACATGATAGGCAGGGAAGCCCTTTTGAAGTGACAAAAGCAAGCTATAGGCCATTTTGTGTGCCATTTTTGGGTGTAAAGTAACCAGGATCAATGAGTAACTAGTTACCTAACTATGTCAAAGTAGACAATTGCTATTTATTGAACAACAGGGGTTCCTTTCGATTATGAAAGTAGTAAGCTCTTCTTCTACGTTAAAGCTTATTCTTTGGGGGAGCAGAAATATATAAACCCATGATAATCACTTTACGTTGATTATTTTCTGTGTGGAGATTTCCTACCCATTGAGATTCCAAAATACAAAGTGACATACACTTCAGAAGGAAACTGTACCAACATCCTATAAAAGAGCTTACACAGGTTCTTTCAAAGACATGGACCAATATTTACAATATTCCGAATTCAGCTTTTGTATCCTCGGACAACGCACAATACCAAATTGCAGCAATATCAAAAATTTAACCAAAAAAAGCCCTGTAGTGCGATTCTCTACCTCATTTTTTTGAGTTAACGACAAATGTCGGTAAAATTAAAACTCAAAATTATGAATGAAAAGTTCAAATAAAAGTTGACAACACTGTTGCTATCGGTAGAACTTTACGGCTAATTTCTTTTGGTCGCTAGCTTACCGAAAAATATCGTTAATTACCGAATTTATTAGCATTTAATTTTACCGATTTTTGTCGGTAACTCAAAATATGTGTTAGAGAATCGCACTACTTAAGTGCATAACATTGGCCTGTTATTCCGGTTGAATAATGTTGCTAAAACTTTAAAAATATGTACCAAAAATCGGGGTTACCGTTCTATCGGGCTATATGAAGACGGACTTCTACCGACAAATTTCTAGTGGAAACTTTTATAACCACAACGAAGACTAAATACCAAATTTTAGTCATTACGTTGAGATATTGAGACCACAACCTTAAAACCTTCCCGATTTTCGATATTTTGTGAAGACGTGGATCTATACCGACACGTTTCTGCTGGAAAATTTAATACCGAAGACTAAATACCAAAATTCAACCATTTCCGTAGGATATTGAGGCCGCAAACTTCAAAATACCGAAAATCGGGAGGTACCATTTTATGGGGACTATATCAAAAGGTGGACCGATATAGTCCCCGATTTTCAATACTAAGCATCTTAGGAGTAATAGAAACTTCTGTACCAAATTACAAAGCTCTATCTTAAATATCGTGAGCTGTATATTTAAATTTTTCATCGAAAGTCGAAAATTACAAAAAGTCAATTTTTCTGACTTGCTGCGTTTTAGGCCAATTGCGTGGAATGATAGATGCTAAAAAAAACAACGCAATAATATGCGAAAATACCCGAGTTTTACGTCAATTTTTGCAACCATTTTTTGTGGCGTTTAAACGACCAGTGGCTTTAAGTGGGTTAATTATACCCTCCATATGTCGGTGTAGGGTATAAAAGGCGTGATGGTTTCGGTACAGGTATATCCTCCTGTAGAAATGAGTAAGGTAATCTGGATACAAATACAGATGGTGTGTTCATGATATAGAAAGAACATTTTTCCAAACGGTTGGCATCCAACACTAGCAAAGACCGTCAGAAGGCAGCAGGAACCGATAGCTTTCTAGCCCAGCGGTTGAAAACCAGAGGCGACACTCTGATAATGTGTATACATAAGCTAGTTACCATCATCTGGCAGGAAGAACGCGTACCCTACGATTGGAAACTGACCATCCTGTGTGGGCATAGGTCTGCTCCCTATGAACGACTTTAGCCTGTATTTACCTTGCGGCCGTGGGAAGAGATCTACACTTACCATATTTTTTGTCGAATATAAAGCAGCATTCGACCGCCTCATCCGCTTAAGTATACCAAGCCCGGTTCACGGTTAAAATTGGAAAGAACCTCTTCGAACAATTTAGTAGCAAAAGAGGTTTCAGACAAGGCGACTTATTCAACATTCTGGGAAAGGTTATACGAGATGCAAAGATTAAATGAAATGGGACAATATAACCAATATCCGCAATAGACATGGGACCTAGGGTCGATTAGTAAAAGAAATAGCTGAAAGATTCGAAAGATCGAAATCTGCTAAAGTGGAGCGGGCAGTTAAAGGAATTTGGTAACTATAATTTTGATGTAGTTAAAGTCTTCGCCTACCTTGGCACGGTCATAAACCCAACAAACAACATCAGCTGTGAAATAAGAAGAATAGTATTGGCCAACATATGCTACGTTGGCTTAAGTAAGCAGTTTAGAAACAAAGCCATATCTCGTCAAACAAAAATAACACTATACAAATCACTGATACTACCCGTGCTAATGTATGGCTCCGAAGCCTGGGTACTTGCGTGAGCAGATAAGGCAGTGCTTAGTGTGTTTGAGAGAAACATTTTTGGAAGATCTACGGGCCAATATGTGTTGACGCTGAATATCGACCTCGTATGAACCACGAGCTCTATCGGCTATACAACGACATCAGTATAGTTAAACGTATCGGGATACAACGATTGCGTTGGCTGGGCCATGTCATAAAAATGAGCGATGATGAACGGGCTAAAAATGCGGGCCGCACGGCGATACCTACAGGACTGTACGGCCACGTCTTCGACAGGGTCAACAAGTGGAAGACCTTATCAAAAAAAAAAAAAAAAAAAAAAAAAAAGTAAAAAGGTATCAGTCGGCTTTGCCTCCTCCGCCTGTGACATAATTAGTTTAGTTAATTTTTCCAAAACATTACTGTTGTAACGAATACTGCGAGAACTATTCGAAATGAAGTTTTAAATTTATCCGCGAACACGTCAGAGCCTAAATGTTTGTTTGTTAGGGCCGTAGATTTAGGTGAAAATTGCACTGTCATAATATGAGCTGTGAAGACTACCGGCTATACACATTTCAAAACAATCCTAGACATGTCCCTTAATTGCATATTTTTGTCCCTAAACTGCATTTTGATATTTTGTGTCGGAGGTACCCGAAGGAGTGGTCCGATAAAGTCCATTTTCGAACACAATTCAATTGTGAAAGAAATACTACGATGCGCAACGATAGGACCGATGTCAATCAGCCCTTTCGATGGTTATTGTGTTTATCAGTCACTTTGGTGACCGTGTACTTTGTTTTTTTAGAGCTTTTGAGACATTATCTCAGGAAGTATGGACTTGCCCCCAAAAAAATTTACCATCGTTAAACGGGTCGGGAGCACAACCCGCTGCAAAAAATTACATATCGATCTGACAAGAGAGCCCAAATTGCAGTTGTGTCAAAATGTTGAAAATTTGTGTGGCAGGAACTAGAAGGAGTGAACCGATACAGTTCATATGCGAAGCTGATTTATGCCTGTAGGAAACACTACGATGGGTAAAGTTTGGACTCAATCGGTTATTATAAATAAATATCACGGTGTGATTTAACCAAATTTAAGTGGAAGGTGCTTCACCTGGAAAGTTTTTGCATATTCTGAAACTACAATGCTCATAGATGAGAAGTATCAAGAAACAAAAAAAAAAATCGCCGGATGGATTTTCAAATAAATCGCGATTTAAGTTCACATTTTTAGGGGTTATTTAGGTTTTCACGATTTTGCTTGGGAACGGCGAGTGCTATGTATAAGAGCCTAAAAAAATGTTGTAGCTGTGAAAATTCTCCACAAGATTGACTTTTATGATAGTTTCGTAGGTTTTACCGCTTTTGAGATATAAAAGTTCAAATTGAGACAATGCACTGACTGTATCGCCTCCTTATAAAACAATATCATGCTCAGTGCGCCTTAACTAACTTTTGATGAAAACCGCTTAAACATGGGAGGATTTCGCGGATTCTGAAACAGCAATGTTCATAGATAAGAAAAATTAAAAAAGCAGAAAAAAATCGTCGGATAAAAAACAGAATAAATCGCGATTAATCACAATTTTAGGTTTTTTTTTAGGTTTTCACGATTTTGCTTGGAAACTGCAAGTCGTATCGAAATGAGTCTAAAGAAAATGTTGTATCTGTGAAAATTCTCTACAAGACTGACCTTAAGGTTTTTTCGTAGGTTTTACCGTTTTTGAGATATAGAGGTTCAGTTCAAATTTTTAGGTTTTTATCTTAAGTCTTCAAGATTTTGCTTGGAAACCGCAAGTCATATCAAAATGGGACTAAAGAAAATGTTGAAGCTGTGAAAATTCTCTACAAGATTGGATGATTTATTTTTCCAAGGTTGTACCATTTTCAAGATATATAACTTTAATTTGGGAAATTGCAGTAATGGCATTGGTTTATAAGGAGGCGATACAGTCAGTGCATTGTCTCAATTTGAACGTCTATATCTCAAAAACGATAAAACCTACGAAACTATCATAAAGTCCAATCTTGTGGAAAATTTTCACAGCTACAACATTTTTTTTAGGCCCATTTACATAGGACTCGCGGTTTCCAAGCAAAATCGTGATAACCTAAGAAACCCCTAAAAATGTTAACTTAAATCGCGATTTATTTGAAAATCCCTCCGGCGATTTTTTTTTGTTTCTTGATATTTCTCATCTATGAGCATTGTAGTTTCAGGATATGCAAAAACTTCCCAGGTGTAAGCACCTTCCATTTAAATTTGGTTAAGGCACACCGTCATATATGATGTAATTTTTGTTGACCTTTGGACTATCTATATCTAATTTTGAAAATTAGTTGTGAATAAGTGGAGATGGGCATCGATAACCGATAGAGAGAAAAGAAAATAAAGTTCGAAATATTGGAAGAATAAAAACAATAATAATAAACAAAAAGTAGTTTCTTATTTCTCTGACCTAAAAGCCAGACTAAATCAACAGAAATAAATGTAAATTATAAATTAAATAAATTATAATAAAAATTTAAAAATAAAAATATTGAAAAATGTTTGCCAAGATGTAAAATTGATATTTTAACATCATAGCAGCAACATGTAATGCACCTTCAGCCCGCTTGATATGTGCGTCATTTTCTTTCTTTTCTATTTTTTATTTTCTAGATTTTGATTTTGATTATTGTTTGACATCATAAATACATAGATAATTGTGAGAGATATTCCGCTAAATGGCATTACAATAAACTGTGTTACTGTTGTAAATTCGCATTTTAAATGAGGTATTTTTTGTTTTGATGTGTTGTAAACAGAACATTGAATTGAATTCTTCTAATACCACAAACGTCAGTCACCTCACAAAACCTTACCTGTTGCCATAAATTAAAAGATTACAGTTAATGATTATCGACTGTTTCGGAACAAAAAAAAACAAAAAGATTTAATTTATGAGTTTTTTGTGAATATAATGATTTTCCATGAAAGTCATGAAAATGTTAATTACAAAAACAATGCACGATAGGAAACAATATCCGTTATAATAATACCCAGAGAATAGTTTTGGAAACTACGAACACATATAGATGGCACGTGTGGAGGTGTTTTTGTCGGAAACTTGTTATAAACTTTTGAAGGTTGAGATTCCGAATCGAGAATGAGGTGTTAATTTTGGAAACCTTGGAGATATACTATGTTTGGATCGATCAGAGAAAGCTCTTCTGTATTTTGCGACGTGTCTTGTGATAATCATTTACAACGTGTCTCGTGATAATAATGATGTCTTGTTTTCTAAAAAAAAACTGAACTATATCCGACCTTAATATCAAATATATCAAATATAAAAAATCAAGAGTCAGGTGAGTGTGTGTAACTGGGCGATTAACAAATACAGAGTGTCACGCGGACCCAATCCACATGCAGCGCATGCCTTGCGTATCGTGTCATCAATTCGGACTTGGTTTAAACCAGTCGTGCTTGCCTTGACAGCTGGAGTTGATGGGAGTGGCCTTCGATTACACTGTGCAACAAAATTCATTTTTTTGAAAATGATGGGAAAACCCGTGTATACTATGAAAGTAGAGCTAAGTAGAGGATGATATGGGGAATATTTTTGTTAAAAATTGTAACCCTCATGTGGTTCACCAAAGGGGTCTTTTGGTACTTTTTTCGAAAATCTTTCCAAATATTCCACAAAATTGTTCGTCATAAAATTTTACTATAGGTCTAAGAATACACCAAATCTGTAAATCTTATCTAATGTCTAAAAATGAAAAACACGTTTTAGGGTTAAAGTCGGACTTCATCTGAGTTTTTTTTTTTCAAAATTGTCCCTCAAAACATAATTTTAGGGAGGTGACGTCAAAGCCAAAAATATTCTTCGTTAAATTTCACTATGGGTCACCAAATGAATGAAATGTCTATTACATTACATATAAAGAAAATATCAGCATCAATTTTGCTGAGAAAAAAATGAAAATATTAACCAATTTTGTTGATGAAAATTTTTTCCTTCTTTTTTCGAGTTGATACATGAAAGTAATATAAAACTTGTTTCTAGGAGAAAAATTCTACACAAAATTTTACTATGAGGTTCAGAACAAACCATATATCGATGTATACTATTTTCTTAAGAAAATTAGGTTACAAAGTTATACATTTTAGGATGAAATCATTTGTTTTAATTTTAAACTGTTAATTTTACATAATTCCATAGTGGATCAAAATCTAACAAAATCCTTCACTTTTTGGAGATATTGTTAAAGAAAGAAATGTTCTATAATGTTCTATAATAATAAATTTCGCTATGATCCTCTGAACAAAATAAATCTGTAACCATAACATATAATATTCTTAGCAGCCATTGTTTTTGATATAGGGTTTAGGCCATATTTTAGAATTTTCATCCAGATTGTCGTTGTGATTCGACACAATAAATATCTTATTGTTTTTTTTTTTTTGTTATGAATTCATACCGAAGATGTTGTGCGCTCCATTTAAACAGCCTTTGAAATATTTGTGGTGAATATATGTATATTTGTAAAACATAGAAAACCTAGGTCGGACTTCGTAAAATTGCGTATTTTTAGTACCTTTAACTTAAATTACGTAGTTAGGATAAGCCATTGGGTGCTTATATTGTATGTGAAGATACGTGAGAGGCTATGGTTCAGTGAAAATATAGGTGTCATAAGGGCTCTCACATGCACGATTTGTCGCGGTAAAAATAATACAATGATGGCAGTAACTACTGTTTTGGTGACATTTAGGGAACTAACCCTAGAAATTTACATACATAGGTGTATCATGGATTACCATAACAAATCCAGTTAGGATATAGCCAGTCAGTTTTCCTTGCCATTTTTTTGTTGTTGTCACACAGTGTTATTGAGGCATACCCCCTGCAACATTGTTCTGTCATAGCGCCATAAGTGTGAATCTAGAGCACTACCGACCAAGAAGAGTGCACACTAAATTCCGAATATTGGCAAATTTGGCTGCAAAACAAAACAAGTAAGAAAGTGTCAGTCGGCTTGGCCGACAGAGATATACTCTCAGCCTCGGACCTAAAGAAAAAAAGTAACACACAATACCTCTGACGTCTATATAATACGATGTACAACATTTGGACCAAATCGGTTTCTCCCTTCGAGGGTTATCTTACGTACTACCCAGTTTAGTTGGTACCGACAGGCTTTTTTGGAGCTTTTAGGCCAGTATCTCAAGAAGTAAGGACTTGCCCCGGAAAAAAAACATTTACCGTTGTAATGGGGAAGGCGAATGCAAGTCGTTACAACAAAAACCAAAGAAAATCGAAGTCCAAATTTTGGACCGATTCGGCTGATCCGTTCGAGAGTTTTCGTGCGCTCCAGCCACTACGCATGGTGACATAGGGGTATTTTAAACCTTTCGGACTATTTTTTCAGGAAGTATGGACCTTCCCCTGAAAACTTTTGTGGGGAAGGTACCTGAAGGAGTGGACCGATATGATCTATCTTCGAACTTAAACTGAGTTTGGACAAAATATTATGAACGTCAAATTGTAGACCGAATCGACTGATCCGTTCGAGAGTTATCGTGCGCTCCAACCACTACACATGGTGCCATAGGGTTTTTTTAGACCTATCGGACTGTTTTCTCAGGAAGTATGCACTTGCCCCTGATAGAACTTTTACCGTCGTAATGGGAGCAGCGAATACAAGTTGTTATTTATTTATTTAAAATGTTTATTATAATAAAAAATTACAACAAAATTATATAAAAATAGTATTAGCATATGAGGCTATCGACTTAAAGTTGTTGCAACAAAAATTAAAGCGATTTGAGAACAGGTCCTAAACTGAACTTTTCCGACATTTTGTGTTGGAGGTACCCGAAGGAATGGACCGATGGAGTCCATATTGGAATGTCATCTATTACTTGTTGAAATTTCACGATGTGCAAAGTATGGACCAACTCGGATACTCTCTTCAAGAGTTATCTTGCGCACAATATTTCCGAACATTTTCGAACTTTTGTGGAGGAGGTATATGAAGGAGTGGGCCGATATGGCTCATCGTCGAACTTAAACTAAGTTTGAATAAAATATTATATACGGCAACCAAATCGGTTCATCCGTTCGATAGTTATCGTGCTCACCAGCTAACCTAAATCGACTCCAAATTGTTTGAAACACATTTCGTCCAAACATACTTGGTTTGGGGTCTAAAACCATTATTGTCATGAGGTACATTTGGCCCGTAGCATAAATGCTGAGGGCATAAAAAATCAAAACATTTGATCTCTTTTGTGTGTTCTTTCTTTGCGTTCGGATCGTGTGTGTGTGTGAATTGCCGAAAAACTTCGTAACCAGCGGTAACCGTTTGTTAGGGACTGATCTAGAGGTTCTTGTTTGAACCTTTCGTCCTCTCTCTAGATAATGAAGGTCTCTCTAAACATGGTTGGGTGGGGGAATCCTAGCCTCCACTAGATTGTGTCAGGGATGCACACGGCGATAACAACCTGGAAGGTACTGCATCGACAACATCTCGTTGCGATGCACTGGTAAAATTTTCGTCCCCCCATGAAGAAGCTGCACACTGGTGTCATCAGTACGCACCCTGTTGCAGTCATCGGGGCGGCATTCTGGCAGGTTTGACTATTCTCCCACTGTTGCAGTCATCGGGGCTGCATTCTGGCAGGTTTGACTATTCTCCCACTGCGTAGCGCTAACAATTGCATACCACAAATGGCGCCGTGTAGCTTACCACAGACCAGCCTATTGCCTTGTAAGAGATCAACAAGTGCTACCGACCAGCGATTTGAGGATTTTGTTCCTACTTCTGATCTTGATGCAAATAGCTGTGGATTGCGCGGACGACTCAAACATGCTGTTGAACGTTACACCCAATATCTTGGGGAACTTAGTGGTAAGAATCAGGACACCATCGACCAATATGTTCAAGGGGAACAGTGTAGCAATAGATTAGCGGTGGATATTTCCACATTTCTCAGGTGAAATAACTGCAGCTATGTCAGCTATATAGATATTTAACCTAACATATTCGACACCACGATCGTACAATCATCTGCATACATTACAATGGCGTTTGGCGGACTTGGCATTTCAGAAATTTAGAGGCTAAGCAGCTCCGGAGATATCACTTTGCTTTAGGGAAATCCCGTTTCACTCTAAGGGGTTTTGACTTCTTAGTTTTGAAATCTACCGCTGGTGTCCGCGAAAAGTCTTCTTTATGTCCTCCAACAGCTTGTTATCATTGACGGTAACGAAGACCTTCGATAGATCAAGAGCCACAATGTTTGTTCGATCGCAGAGCCTGTTCTGGTTCAATCATGTTACTCTGCAGTTTGGAGGGTGTGGAATTTCAGAAAGGTAAAGACTAAACAGTTCCGGCAATACCACCCCGTTTTGGAAAACTTCCTGTTTCACTCTACGGAGAGTTGACTTGTTATTTCTGAATTCTACCTACGACTGGCATCCACGGCCAGGAAAGTCTTCTTTATTTTCTCAAATAGCTTGGTGTGGTTGACGGTATCAAAGACCTTCAAGAGTCAAAATGATTCCGCTCTGTTCTGGTTCAGTCATCAACTGATATGTGTAATGTTTTTGTGGTATTGTTCATTTTACGGAATCCATGCTCATGTAAGGAACTGGAAAAACAGCTTCCCATCATGGAGGAGCAATGCCTCTAGAATCTGCGCTACTGGCGATGGAAGGGAGGCCGGCCTGTGCTGGCATCCCTACCTGGTTTTATTATCGATACCACCCTGCCAACATTCCAGGCTTGAAACTCCGCTTTGGATGATTCCTACTTCGGATAACAACTGTAACATCGCTCATCGTAAATTATGGTGGAGGTACCACCGGGTGGGAGGGTTCTTACACTTTCGTAGTAGCACACTGCACTTCGCCCTTCCACACTCAGGGTGCTCTATAATTTTCTGCTTAAAATAACACGCGCACCTCTTCGGATCTGCAACTGTCACGTCGTTGAAAGTAACAGCCGTTCTATGATCCTTCTTTCCCCGATTCGAGAGTGATTTAACCGTTGCCCGCAATTCACTTAATCCTGCACCAATGTTGGTTGCATTGCTTCGGGTTGTCTACCCACTTTTCCGCTTATGCTAACCTATTAGCCCGGTGACTACAAGAGTAAGTTCCCTAGATCTTGGGTCGAAGCTCATCACGTTTATTTTAAGATCTCGTCGCCTCTGCTGGGAAATTTTGTTTAATTATGGGTATTGGACCACCTGGTATGTAGCGAAGGGGTGCAGCTGTGATAATGTGCCGAAATTTGCTCTCAGCTACCCGAGGATCTGAGGGAATGGGCAGCCCTCTAAAGTGGTGCTTGGTAAATTCTCTGAACCCTAGCCAATCAGCTTTACCATGGTTGAAAAAGTACGGCAGACAAAGGTTAAGAAGTCGGCTGGTGTCTGGTGATGTTTGCCGAGCTGTGTCAATATCTTCTTATGGAGACTCTTCATTCACCGTGCAAAATGTGGAGCTTTCAATTTACTTGGACAGCTCTGTACCCCTCTGGTCATTGCCTAGGACGAGTTATTGTCCTCTAAATGCGAACTAATATCAGACCTATAATGCAGGGAACAACTATTCATCGGCTATATCTACACTAGGGTTATGACTTTTTGACATTTTTCCTTAAAAATCATTTCCTGTAGCAGGGATGAATGAACTTTTGCCTATTAATCACTATGCTATCGTTTATTCCATTGAAATATAAAAAAAGTTCACGCACAAATCGATTTAAAAAAATAATTTTTTGAAAAAATATATGAAATGAAAAAAAAAAATTCAAAAAATTATTTTTTGTTGCACGAATGAATAAATATAAGCCTACTAATAACTATAATATCGTTTATTTCATTCAAATAATAAAAAAGTCGCGAAAAAAGTCATTTTGAAAAAATTTTAATTTTTTTTTTGTTAAAAAGTTATATATTTGAATAAAAGCGTTTACGACATTTTTACGATTCTCAGAATTGAAGAAAAATAGTGAGAAATAAATTTTATGTCATTTTAATTATCTCATGTGGCTCTAAAGTTTATTTTCAATTATATATCTGTTTTCATTGACTTCAAAAAATTGTCCATAATTTTGATAAATTCAAATTTTAAAATCATTTTGTGCGTGAGGTTTTTTCACCGAATCACCTTATAATTAAAATTTTATGTAATCTTATGGCAAAACTCATCACGCTATGATACAGGGATATGAGGTTGTAAAAAAGTCATAACCCTAATCTACACATTAAGCAACTCTACCTCAACAGTCCCACCCCCATACATGTCATGTATTTGTCACTAGAGTCAAGCTCAAGCGAAATGGGTCTGTACTGGACATATTGGTGTATAAGGAAGGTAAGTCCTTTTCCGCTTCTTGCTTGATCCATCCGTAAAACATTGTAGGTACAGGTGACAGTAAGCCTTGTTGCCTGAACAGCGGCGACATGATATTTCTCCGACTCATTAGGTCTACATTTTCACCGATTTTGTTACGGAGACCGTAAATACAGCATGCGTGTTTCGTATTCCGACGGCGAAGACCAGATCAGCCGTGGTAGTGCACCCATTCCCTACATACATTAGATCGCACCGATGGTTACATGTGGTGGATGCCGATCTGGCAAACAGAACAGACCACGGCCTGGGAAAAGAAAATCTTATATATCCCGGCACGGAACTAAAGAACTCGGAGCAGGCATTCTGGTCCCATGGTAAAACAACACCAACAAATAATTATTGAGTTGAAAAAGTCGCGAAAAAAGTCATTTTGAAAAAATTTTAATTTTTTTTTTTTTGTTAAAAAGTTATATATTTGAATAAAAGCGTTTACGACATTTTTACGATTCTCAGAATTGAAGAAAAATAGTGAGAAATAAATTTTATGTCATTTTAATTATCTCATGTGGCTCTAAAGTTTATTTTCAATTATATATCTGTTTTCATTGACTTCAAAAAATTGTCCATAATTTTGATAAATTCAAATTTTAAAATCATTTTGTGCGTGAGGTTTTTTCACCGAATCACCTTATAATTAAAATTTTATGTAATCTTATGGCAAAACTCATCACGCTATGATACAGGGATATGAGGTTGTAAAAAAGTCATAACCCTAATCTACACATTAAGCAACTCTACCTCAACAGTCCCACCCCCATACATGTCATGTATTTGTCACTAGAGTCAAGCTCAAGCGAAATGGGTCTGTACTGGACATATTGGTGTATAAGGAAGGTAAGTCCTTTTCCGCTTCTTGCTCGATCCATCCGTAAAACATTGTAGGTACAGGTGACAGTAAGCCTTGTTGCCTGAACAGCGGCGACATGATATTTCTCCGACTCATTAGGTCTACATTTTCACCGATTTTGTTACGGAGACCGTAAATACAGCATGCGTGTTTCGTATTCCGACGGCGAAGACCAGATCAGCCGTGGTAGTGCACCCATTCCCTACATACATTAGATCGCACCGATGGTTACATGTGGTGGATGCCGATCTGGCAAACAGAACAGACCACGGCCTGGGAAAAGAAAATCTTATATATCCCGGCACGGAACTAAAGAACTCGGAGCAGGCATTCTGGTCCCATGGTAAAACAACACCAACAAATAATTATTGAGTTGAAGGTCCCTGGTCGAAGACTCCTCTGAGCCAATCCGGTGAATGCGAAAATTAAGGGTTGTTTAAACGCAGGCAAGTTAATCGACAACTTTTCGTATTTTTATTAATATTTTAAATTAATAAATTGTTTTTTTTTTTGTTTTGATTTTCGTTATCAAAAACTCTGTTTGTGAACGTTGAAATCTCGGCTACGTAGTCGAAAACACACGCTCTGTGTCACTGTAATCATTACTTCGTAATAAGTACTTTTGCCTTGCACAATTTTAAATAAGTACCTCATAATACCTCATATCCTACTTGTAATATAGAAGGTAGCTTTTGTACATTATTTTGTAATGGGTTATTTGGCTCATGTGGTTCCCAAATTTTTGCTGGGCCTATCCCGTTATATCACTTATATACCAATTCAAAATCTTTGAAAAAGTTAGCATTTATTAATTTACAAATATTCCAGGCAGCTCTGTTCCCACCGATGAAGGATCCAATGATGTAGAATCCAGTGCTGACGACGATCGCAGTTTTGCATGCTCCGATTATATACACATGAAAAAGGGACACGACACAGATCGGAAAAGGTAATGAGTGGCAACATTAAAATGTCTACAGATGTCATATTAATTGATCTTCTTTGCTTACAGCACCGATGACGAAGGTCATTCAGATCATGATTATCAGAAAAATCCAACAATAGAATGCATGGATAAAGTTGTGGCCAAAGAGAGGTTAAAGAAGAAACGTCATCGCATTCGAATGACAAAACGTGTTGGTCTAATGATATTTTGGTTATTTTCGGCAATTGCGTTTATGGTCTTCGAAGAGAAACATTTGCTGGAGAAAACCTTAGAAGTACCAGCCGATAGAGAGAAGAGTAAGTGAATGGTGACAGTGGAAGGCACATTTTTTCTGTAACTCAAAACTTCTATTATTGTATTATTACAGATTTTTTGTTACTTAACAAACCCACCGGAGATTTTAAGCTGACCATTGCCGGTCATTTCAATGAATCCATTTACAATTCAAATGAAACGGAAAATATTCTAACCATCCAGCCACAAATATCATATTTTGACAGTGAGACGAATTTAAGTGATTTTAAGGTAAGTGCTGAGTACGAAAAGTACCTTTCGGAGTTTTGTAGACTAAACTAAAGTAGAGTTGTTTAGTTCCTGAACGAACTAATTCAATTGAACGATTCATTGGTTCACTAAACTAAATCACTGAGCGATCTATTACCATGGGGGCCTGTTCTATACATCGAATTGAATGGGAGGAATCGTCCACAACGGGCCATCATTTCAAAAATTATGTGTTTGTGCCAGGTTGTAAAAGAACCCCATGCGTGCACCACATATCATCATCGGTGAGATCTAATGGATGTATGGATACACTGCCGAAGTTGCTTTAGCCTTAGTCGCTTCCAGGACTTCTGCGATTGAAATTATATTGCTGTGTCATTCATCTCCCAGCATATCTCGAACTTCATCGTTATATTCACTGTCGTCGTCGGAATACGAGATATCCAGCATCCAACACCAGAGTGCCCTGAAATGCATCGTCCCTGCAATTCAATTGCACCAGTGTCCATAAGAAGGTCAACGAAATTGTACACTTAATGAGTAGAAAGAATATCATGGTTAGAGTGATCCCGAAAAAAGGCTCAGCGTCACCTGTATAATCCTGATACACCAGTCTGTCCAGTATAGACCTATATCGCATGAGCTTGGCTCTAGTTACCCAAACATCGATTGTGTGGGAAAAGCGGGTATTAATGTGTACCTACCGGCGATGAATAGCTGTGTTCTGCATTATACTTGTATGCCCGCCACTAATTCGCTTTTGGAAAGCAATAACCGTTTGGTGCTAGGGGACTTCAATGCTCATCATGAGCTTTGGCATTCTGCCCTTGGAATGCGCTGCGCTGCGCTGCCGTGCAAATTGATAGCTGCAAATTTGGCACGGTGACCTACGAGGGTAAGAGGAGACTGCCATAGCACGCCAGACATCATCATAAATAACGTGTACTGGCAGTGCATCATTTCCCTTGGCTGAGACCATCTTCCGATCATCGCCTACATTACATGAACACCCGATAATCATTGATAGTTCTACATTTGGCACGATGAATAAAGACGCCCTACGAGGATAAGAAGAGACTGCCAGACATCACCATTGTGTCAGCCGGTCTAATAAATGACAGCCCGCCATTTACCTTGGCTCAGACCTTCTTCCGATAGTAGTCTCCGTTAATATACCACCTGGCTGCATAACCTCTGACCGCAGTACTTTTCTGAACCATGAATAAGCTGATTGGCAAGGATTCAGGGAATTTACCAATCACCGCTTTAGAGAGCAGCTTATTCCCTCAGATCCTCGGGTAACATCATCACAGCTGCAGCCGTTCGCTATATAACTGCTATTCGAATACCCGAAACCAGACCAAATTTCCCAGCAGAGGCGACGGGGCTAGGAAATAAGCGTGCAGAGCTTCGTAGTACGAAACTTACTTTTGAAGTCAAGAGGCTAATAGGCTAGTATAAACGAAAAAGTAACTAGGCCACTTGAAGAAAAATTGGTACAGGATTGAGTAATTGTGCAAATCACTCTCGAATTCGGGAAAGAAGGATGACAGAACGACGGTTAGTTGCAACTATGTGACAGTGACAGATCCTAAGTGGTGCGCTCGTTATTATAAACGGCAATTTATAGGGCACTTCGAGAGTGATAGAGCGAAGAGGAGTGTGCTTCGTCGCAAAAGAGCCCACCCAGCCGAGGAGGTACCACCACAATTTACGTTGGGGCCACACGGAATCAGCATGGTAATAAATCAACTGGGTGAACTAGGGGTTGAGCTTTTGACAAGAAAGTCAAGTGGCTAACTTCCTAAAGGCATTATGTCCCATGTTGACAAACTGTTTTCCAGTTCCTCAACATCAGCATGGATTCCGGAAAATTTACAGTACCACAAAAACGTGACACGACACCTATCAGTTGATGACTGAACGAGAACAGGTCGTGCGACCGAACAATCATAGAGGCTCTTGACCTATCAAAGGTTTTCGATATGGTAAACCTTGTCCTATCCAAGGTCTTCCATATGGTAAACCTTGTCAAGCTGTTCGAACACATAGAGAAGACTCTTCTCCAGTTCTCTCGTTTGTAGAATTCAGTAATAAAAAGTCAAAACCCCGTAGAGTGAAACAGGGAGTTTCCCCAACTCCCGGAACTGTTTAGTCTCTATCTTTCTGAAATCCCAACCCCTCCAGACGGCATAGTAACATGACTGAACCAGAACAGACTGTGCGACAGAACAATCATTGTGGCGCTTGACATATCGAAGGCCTATGAAGCCGTCAGCCATGGCACGTCCAGCCGCTGACGCCAGTAGTTTGTCGAATTCAGAAATCGAAGCCCCGTATAGTGATACAGGGAGTTTCTCAAAGCGGGGTAATATCTCCACCTTTCTGAAATGCCACGCCCGCCAAACGACATTGTAATATGACTGAACCAGAACAGACTGTGCGACAGAACAATCATTGTGGCTCTAGACTTATCGAAGGCCTTCGATACCGTAAGCAATGCCAAGCTTTTCGAGAACATAGGGAATATTTTCCTCCAGCCGTGGACGCCTGTAGTTAGTAGAATTCAAAAATAAGAAGTTAAAACCCCGAGTTCCCCAAAAGCGGGGTGATATCTCCGCAACTATTTAGCCTCTATAATAATAATTGTTCCACAAACAACCCATACGGGACAACGGAGACTTCTCTCATATCAATGAGTGCACCCCGATTGATATTAGCTCAATAATATGGCACGTACTATTTATTGCCGAGTCCGAACGGCGTGTCTTAAGACAGCACTTTTGACAAGTTTTACATGGCTGAAATACTCAGGAAATGTCACCAACATTACAGAGGGCTATTTTGTCAGCGTTGAAATTTTTGATGTGGCCTGGCCGGGGAATCGAATCTACGACCTTCAGTGTGCATACCATTGCACCACAGTGGCAACCTGTTTAGCATCTATCTCTCTAAAATACCACGCCCGCCAAACGGCATAATAAGGTGTGCGCATAATTGTACTATCTTGGAGTCGAGTCCTATCGTCGATGGCATATGTGATATGTTAAATATTTACATAGCGAACTTAGTACAGTTCTCCCACCTGAGGAATATGGAAAAAGTAAAAAAATTTCAGTCAGCTGTGCCGACAGACATATACATTCAGCCTCGGACCGAAATAAAAGAAGCAAGATGTCTATTGGGTTTTTTTGAGTTTTTGGACCGATTTCTTAGAAAGTATGGATATGACCCCGAAAAAAGTTGTACCGTTTTAACTAGAGCCGAATACAAAACTTAAATAATACGTTGTGCACCGTTTGGGCGATATCGGTTTTTCCATTTGAGGGTTATCTTACTTACTACCCAATTAAGTTGGACCCGCAGGCTTTTTGGCGATTTTAGGTCATTATCTCAGGAAGTAAGGACTTGCCAAAAAAAAGCGCGTCGTAACAGTGCCCGCAAGAAGTATTTTTTGAAAAAATTTTCCCAAATTTTGTGTCCGAGGTATCCGAAGGATGGGACCTATATAGTCTATAATCGAAAACGATCAATGGCTGGAAGTAATATTACTATATGCAAAGTTATGACCAATCCTGTTACTCCCTTCGAGAGTTATCGTGCGCACCATTTTGGATGTACCGGAAGGAGTGGACCGATGTGACCCATCTTCGAACTTATCGTGCACCAGCCAGCCAGCCAGATGGACGAACATTGTTCAATCGACTCCAAATTGTCTGAATCAGATTTCGTCCAAACATACTTGGATCTAAACCCATAATTTCGGTGAGGCACATTTTTGGTCGCATTAATTTGTATATACCCTCATTAGCCTAAATGCTGAGGGTATAAATATCCACCGCTAAATCCAATGCCATACTGTTCACCATGGGGTGTAATGTTCAACAGCATGTTTAAGTCGTCCGCGTAAGCTATTTGCAACAGGATCAGAAGTAGGAACCAGGTCTTAAAGTCGCTAGGTGACAGAAAGCTTGAAAGAAACTTTGTTGACCCCTTATAAATTAATAGGTGGGTCTTAGTGAATGCTAGACCTACGTACTGAAGGAAAAAATGTTGAATCATTCAGCTCAACTCAAACGAGGCAAAAATTTCTAAAGTTATTCCATGTTTTACTTGTAGAGTGTCAGGAATCTGTGTAATGGAAATATTTAAGACAGCTTAAGGAAAAGTTAAACGAACATTATTTGTTGTATAAACAAATATTAACCATAAGAATGACAATATCTTTGACTCTCATCTGTAACATGCAACTTTGTATTCAATTATTTTATATTTTTTCTATACTTTATCTTCTTTTTTACAGGACATATTACATCCATGGTTTATACCCTTAGTGAACGAAGACTTGTTCGATTATGCCCCCGTGGCTTCACGTAATTTAACCTTTAAATTACCTGATGATTTGCTAGATGAAATTGGAGAGGAGGATACACAAGTACGGCTGCAGATTACTAGCAATATTGAAAAGGATATAGCCATCAAAATGACATACAATCCTTTGATAATAAACGTCAAGACAGGAACGTTACTGGCAGCAGCTATTCTTTTGTTGTTCTATTCGTTATTGGTGTGGGAGGTAACTGAATTGCCAGGACAATGAAAAAGGAAATTAAATTCGAAGTTATTTTCTTAACAAAAATGTTGTTGTTTTTATTTTTCTCTCTGTACAGGTTTTTGAACGTACCTTTGTGGCTATTGTTTGTTCTACCCTATCCATTGCGGTTTTGGCCTGTTTCAATGATCGACCCAATATGGAAGAAGTTGTCAAATTCATGGATATGGAATTGCTCACGCTGCTATTCTGTATGATGATTTTGGTTGGTATCCTAACGGAGACAGGTGTTTTCGATTACATTGCTGTGATGGCATTTGAGGTGTCCCAAGGCAAAGTATGGCCGATGATTTATAGTTTGTGTTTGATGACTTGTTTTGTTTCGAGTTTTTTGGACAACATGACAACGGTAATTCTTTTGACCCCCGTCGCCATTCGACTCTGCGAAGTAATGAGTTTGGATCCAGTGCCAGTGCTGTTGGGTATTATTGTACATGCCAATATTGGTGGTTCGTTGACACCCATTGGTGATCCGATTAGTATTATTATTTGCTCCAACAATTTCATAGCCTCAAATGTAAGCAATTTTATTCGCTGTTATGGAAAATAAAAAAAAGGATTTTTAATTTTCTTTTTCTTTATCGTTTATTAGGGTGTCACCTTTATGAAATTTGTCGAACACACCATACCCGGTGTTATTTTAACCGTTCTGCAGAGCTGCATTTATTTACGTTTGATTTTCCGCAATATTGAATCGTTACGTTTGAATGAACCCAAAGAAATAAAGGATTTACGTCGTGAAATTCGTGTTTGGCATAAGGCGGCTAAATCGATATCATCATTCTCTAAGGATGCGGATGTGGTGCGGGAAACACTACTGAAGAAAGTGCGCATTTTGAAACACCAACTCAAGAGAAAATTAAATGGTTTGGATACTACCGAGGCTTATGTCCATACGCTAGAAGATTTGAAGATTAAGGTAAGCACTTTTATATTCGTTTCTGTAGATATTCGAAGCGGGATTTCGGGAGGGCTTTTAATTTGAAGATTTGTTTGCAGGTCTACAGCACTATTTTTAATAAATTGTAAACACAGTGGGAAATTTGCTTCTTTGGTTCTTCTTATTTCATTCGTGAACATAAAATGTAATTACCAATAGCGACAAGTATCCGCCTCCGGCTGGGGTATACTCAGCAAAAAGGATTTTATTTAGTTAACAGAGGCAAAATAAACTCTTGTGTTGATATCTTTAATGCGGTTATAGCTAAAAATTCAATTTACAACTATAAAATATCAACGAAGAGGTCAGTTAGATTCTAGCCACAGCGGCTAATGTGTTGGAGCGCCACTGCCTACGTCAGCGAGATTTGTAGCTCTATATTTTGTACGGTCAATGAGGACGCCCCTTCTAGAATTAGCGGAGAGTCACATAGCTCGCCAGACATAACCACCGTATCAACTGGTCTGACAAATGACGTCACTTTGCAGCCAGTCGTTTCCTTTGGGTCCCATATATCCCTATAATCGACTTCATCAGCAGACCGCTAGACTTCATCACCTCAACGCCGCACTTTCATCCAACAGAATATGAAAGGGCGCAGAAGAGAGTCTTCCTGCTAAGGAGGAACCACCATAATTTACAATTGGGCTCTGGCGGTATCTCCATGGTAATGTTGAAACAGCTGGATAAACCGGAAGTTCAGTATCTTAAAAAAATTCTTAAACTGTCGTGCCCGAAGTCTGCCAAGAAATAGCTATTCAGTTGCCGATAATCAGCATGGGTTCTGTAAGCAGCACAGCAGCGGATTGACACGGCACCACAAAACACCCGTGTTTCGGTCAACGGCTTCCACCTCAGAGTACACATGTTGGTATTTGTATCGCTTTGTTGTGTTGGGAGCAGCATACCCCGGAATGCCTGCTCCGGATTCTTTTGATTTGTGCAGGGACAGAGGAAATCCCAGGACCTATATACTTGCGCTCGGTTTGTTACATCCGGATCTTCACCAAAACCAATATTCAGTCGGGAGTGGGTTCATCTAAGGGGTTTGTCTGGACTTGTCCATGCGAGGGACTATGACAGGGACTATGTTGCTGCATGAACACAGCAGCACTTAACACCTGCCGTTGTTGTTCCAATCCCTGAAAATGCATCCTTTTTGCAATTTAATTGCAATGGACTCCGAGGTAAGTTTAAGGAAATAGTAGATTTCATGAGTTGGAAGAATATCATGGTCGCGGCGGTGCAAGAACCCAAGCTCAACAACAACAGGAGCTAACAGCATTGTGATGGTTACAGTGTACTGAGGAAGGATCGCACCAGAAGTGGAAATGGGGGATTAGCTTTCCTATTGAGCCTGGCTCCAATGACACGTACATGGAATGTATGCGGGTAGCAGTCAGGTGTGGAACTGTCGAGGTAGAATTGCTGAACGTATACATCCCGCCGATAAATACCTGTACTCCAGGTTATAGACCATCTGGTCTTGGGGACTTTAATGCTCATCATGAGTTGTGGCATTCGGTCCTCGGAAACGACCAGAGGGGTATAGCGCTGGCTGAGCAGATAGATACAGTGCCCGGCATAATTATTTTGACAAGTTTGAAAAAATGATGTTTTTGGTTTTTTACCGGATTAGTCTTCTACAAAAATATGAAAAAATATTCTGGCTAATCCTTTACTAGAGTACTTAAAATTAGCAATAAATTTTATCAATTCAAATTTACGATTGCACTTTTGTAATGGAAATAAAATTTCACTGCGTGGCATAAGTATTTTGACAAAACTGTTTTATTGATTTTTAGACCTCAAAAATTAAAAATGTTTTGTTTATACTTATGATTATTATTGGTTACGTTAAAAATAACGTGTTTCACAAACATTTGTGCCATTATGGACCCATTTACGGATCGATATTTCAAGGATTTAGGGATATTGAAGAAATTTATCATTAAACAACATTTTCGATGGTATTCTCCCATTATCTCGGAATATTTTGCGGATTTCCACTTTTTAATGAGAGTAGGAACATTTTTCTCTTACTAATGTGTCATTTGGAGGAAACTACTTTTAGTTTGAACCCGAAATACGCTCCAAACTTGCACCACAAAATTCAGCCTTACCATAGTAGCAGTGTTCTGCAAATGAATACATAACACTTCGATCAGTTTACTACCATGTAGTTATGAAAAATTGTTAAAAGTGCCAAAATATTCATTATAGCCCACAGCATTGTCGATAAAAATTAAATATCACAGTATTTTAAATGGTGGATCAACCTATTCCGATGCCTGGGTACATTTGGGCATGGCAATAGCATCAGAAGGATATTTATTTCACAAAGATATCAAACATTTTGGCGGTTTTTTGACTCAAGCGTACTGAAAAGTGTATTTTAAAATGAATTATGTTCAAATATATTTTTATCTGTCCACAATATGCTCCACAACAATGATCGATGGGGTGCAAATGATTTCGATTGAAAATCTAATTGACAATTTTTGTGGGTATGATTTATCAACCGAGTGGAATGGCAAAAAATGAATTCAAATTGATTTTTTTCTAATGTTTAGAGTTTCTAGTCTTAATAGAGAGTTTGCTTTGACATCGAAATTGCTCAGAAGATGAGGATTTGTGTGCTTAAGTAAGATTAGATTTGCAGTTCTACTCTATTTACCGGAGAGCATCTTTTGTAATTTCACATTTTCTGACTAGATCGCGCATATTTACTGTGTTTTCAGTGTTTTGAGATTAATTCGTTACGAAATAAATAGATAACTGCAGCAATGTCTAAACATTAGCTACATTTATCACCGAAAATTCACTTTTAAATTTCACTACAATTTTTGACACCAACATTCCCTATGTGAATTAAAAATCTATGACTGTCAAGTACATTTTTTCTTAAATGTTACTAATTTAGCTAAATAAATTAATTTTGTTGCCAAAAGGTTCCATTAAGTACCAAAAGTAACATAATTATGACGTGTCAAAATACTTATGCCGTTTTGCGTTTGCCTCCCTTTTTAAACATTCGCCTACATAATCACAAATAAAGCTGGAATTTTTTTGATCCACTAATTTTTATTTAGCTGAGAGGACAAAGAAAAATCCTAAACTGTTAATATCCTGCTATATTAATGCTGATTATAATTATATGCCTTTTAACACAAATGTAAATGTTGTCAAAATAATTATGCCGGGCACTGTAGCTCTACGTTTTGCATGGTCAATGAGGACGTAGTTACCAAAATTAGCGGAGAGTGTCACATTTCACCAGAAATAACCATCGTGTCACCTGGTCTGACAAATGACGTCCGTTTCTCTTGGATCAGACCATCTCCACATAATTGTCTCAAACAGCAGACCGCCCAATTTAATCATCTCTGAACGCCGCACTTTCGTCAATTATGGGAAAACTAATTGGCCGAGTTTCAGAGAGTTTACTAATCACCGCTTCAGAGATCTGTCCAATCCTTCTGAAAGGACGTTTCGAGACATCATCCTGCTGGTCGAATATCCGAAGTAAGTCCAAACTTGACAGCATAGTCGACGGGACTAGCAAATGCGCGTGATGAGCTTCGTCGTGCCAACCCCAGAGTCAATGAGCTGACACTGGAGGTTAGCAGATTGGTCGGTGAGCATAGACAAAGCAAGTGGTTAAATCATCTTTCAACATTGGAGCCGGAATAAGTGTCGAACTCTGAATCGAAAGAAGAGAGGACCTCAGTCACGTTTGCGGACGTTACGCCACAATTATAATACATGATGTTGCAAGTGCCATCAGGAACGCTAAATCATTCAAAGTGTTGGGACCTGATGGAATCTCCATGGCAATGCTGAAACAGCTGGATGAGCCGGGAGTCGAGTATCGCACCAAAGTTCTCAACTGTCACTAGCCATCCACATTGTGGGCAGGATGTACCGGCAATTGAAGCAGGGCAAGGATGCCGGCAGTGGTGAATCGTGCAGACCGATTTTGTTTTTGTCGACTTTTGAGGCCTTACAGTGAAGGAGTAATACTACCAACAATCCTTTATCTAAATCGGTATTTCTCTGTTGTTAGAATGTTCCGTGTGGTGATAGAGTTCAAATTTGTGTTCCAACGAATGGTCTAATTGATTTATGGTTGAGAACCTGACCCAGAGACCACAGACAAAGTTGGAAGTTCCCAATTAGTGCCGCCAATAGGGTCTATTGTTACGGAATAAAGTTTAACTAAACTCCGTATAGATGCTGCTTTATTCCCTGAAACGATTTGTATCAAATAAAAGGAGGGTTCGTTTAGATTACGATTCTACTATGCTTTATTTACTTTATTAAACTTATTCAGAACCGACTTTAATTACTAAGCACACAGCTTAACTCTAATAAGCATACAGCTTTCCTTTACTCCTTCTTTACTGTTTCAGTTCGCACTTAGAATTACTACTGACTGACTGTATCACAATTCCCTCGCATTTATACCCAATCCCGTGTTGTTGCCGATGTTTCTGGAAGACCTGGTAACATCTCGAAGCCAACTGTGTAACAAACACACACAACACGCACTAAACGAACAACAATACAAACATACATTGGCAAAAGGGTTAGAAATAGAAGTGAATTGAATTGATGAAAATATTAAGACGAATAACATGTGGAACTCCATTAAGGTAACTCTAATATCTATAGCAGACAATGGTCTAGGACGGTGGTGCTCAAAATATTTTGTGCATTAGTCTCTCTGCAATCGACCACAAAAACAGAAAGAATGGATGTCAGATGAAATACTGCAACTAATAAATGAACGTCGTAAATATAAAAACATAAACTATGAAAGGTATTGGGAGTTAAACAAAGAAATACGACTAGCAGTACGCACATAAAAAAAATGATTATATAAACCAATGCAAGGAGATAGAAAGACTACAAAATTGGTATGACTAACTACTTCAATCTCCATAAAAAACTAAAAGAAGCTTCGGGAGTATACCGGAAAACAAATTCAAAAATATTATATAACAGAAATAGTGAAGTTGTGTTTAGCACTGAAGAGAAGAAGCTAATATGGATTGAATATATAAAACAGCTATTCACAGACGACAACCGATCCATTTACGAATCCATTTCCCCACCACTCACAGGAACCTCAATTACCAAGCAAGAGGTAGTGTCTGCAATAACGTCTTTAAAAGACAGGAAAGCTTGCGGTCCAGACGAAATTCATTCGGAAATTCTGAAATTGATAGACGACAACACACAGTGGTGGCACTTACATGGGAAGGTGTGACAAAAATACTTCTAAATCCTATATCGAACTGAAATTGTTATCAATGGGTCATAGTGGCCTAAAACACTCTACGTAAAATATTGGGGTCCTCGGTCCAAAATTTCGCGTGTTTCCCATGAAACGAATCATCTTGAATTTAAGTATTTTACTGTTACCAAGACATTGTTCAACCAAATTTGCTGTATTCCGGTACCAGGAGTTATTATTGTATTGTAAGCATCCCCACGTACAATTTTCAGTATTGGTCCATGATTTGGTTTACTCCCCAATCGATTTATTTGGGCAGATGTCAACCAAATATTCTAAGCGACTATATTCTTATAATGATCTCAGACTTCAGAACATTATCTTATAAAGAAATGTGGTATCGGTCCACTTTTGACCACAGCCTCCATATAGGGTTACCATATTTTTTTTGTATTTCATAAGATTTAACCACATTTGTCTGCAGAATTACTTGTAATAATGCATTTTTTTACTCAATGCGGGGAAAAATCTCCACTTTTTAGCGTGGTCCAACATTAGGGTGTCCCAAAAATAAAATAAATTATTTGTTAAAGTGATTACCCCCAAATCTTTTTTTCGCGAGTTTTCATTACAGGTCTAAGTTACCATGACCATAGAAATCGCTAATAGCACAAAAAACGTTATATTGAAACCAAATTTAAGAAAGGATAATAAAATTACTTAAAAGAATTCCAAAAAATATAAATTCAGCAACTATAAAATGGTGTTAAACTTTTGGTCATAACTGCCAAAACCGCAAATTTCCGCAAAAAGTCTATACAGTTTTGAAATCAACAGCCGCTAGGCTACAATTTGGCACTAGTGGCCATTTGTTCGAATTTGTTGAAAGTGACTGAAAGTTTAAGGAAATCCATACATCTAAATTAAATAATTTCATTTTTACCAATATTATAACCAAAATATTTGGCAACCATTGCGATTTAGAGGAATTTTCATAACTAGAAAAATGAAGCTTAGGCAATTTACTAAATGAGTCATCTTAAGTTAAGGCGTTAAAAATAGTCCTTTGTTTCATAAATTCGCTTAGAATATAAGTATTTTTTCTCATTTTTAAATACATATTTTTCTTCAAAATTAGTCATGTTCATGAGGCGTTTTCTCCTTAAGAACCGCGAAAAATGGAAAAAATAAGTTGAGTTTCGAAAAATTTGGAACGTTTTGAAGCTATTTGCATTTTTAAATTTTTGAAACGACGACATGAATTTTTTGATTTTTGTCGTTGGGCGCATCCACTGTGCAACATAGGCATTCTAACAGTATTGTTCAACCGAATTTACGATACGGACCAATATCCTCAAAACTGACTGAAATCCACAACTATCCTCAAAAAAGTCATCCAAAGTATTGCAATGATTACAGACTAATAAGTCTAATGAGTCACGCGTTAAAAATATTTCTCAGAATTCTAATTTTTGTTGTTATTTCGACTTTGATACCAAAAAAACACTTGTATTTGTTGTTGAGCTTTAGGTCATATTTGTTTTCATTTATTTGCTTCCAATATTTCGCAATTGAATAAATTGTATCTTCAGGGGATATGTAAAACTTAACCCTTCTTTGCATATAGATGGAAATTTCCATCATTTCATTAAATCCCCAAAAAATATATAAAAGGACAAGTTCACTTTACGTTTATCGTGTCAAGATATCTTTTTAAGGTCCACTGCATAGAAAAAAATATATAACTGTTCGAAAGAGCAACTGTAACTAACAGTAAAATGAGCCTAAAGATAGAAATCCGCCAAAAAATATTATTTTATATTATTTTAATTTTTTTTTAGTTAAAAATTCTGGAGATTAAGAAGTGATAATGAGTTGAGATGCCGTTAGTAAAGAGGGTTTATGATTTTTTTAAAATAATACTTGAAGAAAAATTCGTAAAGTATAGAAAATATTACATGAAGAAATATTTCGTATTTTGTTCAGATTATACTAAAAATACAAACAAAAAAATTGTTAACTATTTTTTCCGTAATTAGGAGCTCGAAATATATCACCTCCATTAATTTCGCCAAGAAAGAAAAAATCATGCAATTAAGGGTTAAATTAGCGTCAAAATTACTTAAAAACTATGACCGTCATCGTCGACTGTAAATATCGCACTGTGTAAAGCTGGGTACACATTGTCAGTTTTGAATGACAGCTTTGTTGTTGCTTGCTAGTGTTGCCGTTCATTTTTGTCATTCATCATGCAACCACAAAATATTTTGTGGTTGCTGGACGGTTGGACAGTTATCGATAATTGCAAAAAATCGTCATTCAAAACTGACAATGTGTACTGTACTTAAGTTCTCAACAACAAATACATCTGTTTTATTATTTCTCAGAAAAATTCATTCCCGAATTTATAAGAAATATGAAAGTGTCATGCGCATAACACAATTTGGCTTCAAACAATGCATGGGAACACGGGAAGCATTTTTTTCTGTACAGACACTGGTTCAAAAATGTCGGAACCCCAAAAAGGATGTTTTCTTATGCTTTGTTGTACAGTGCAGCATGATAAACTGATGGAAATTCTTGCATCCATTGATATAGACCAGAAAGAGATCCAATGTATAAAGAGCTTCTACTGGCACCAATCAGCACAAATAGAAATAAGCGGGGAACTGACGGAAAGCATCATTATATCTAAAGGTATCAGGCAAGGATGTATTATTTCTCCATTACTCTTTGACATCTACTTGGAAAATATATTTCAAGAAGCTTTTAGCAACTTCCAAAAAGGTGTATATTTAAACGGAATATTCCTTAATAATATAAGATATGCGGATGACACAACAATACCATCTGCTTGGACTGAAATATTCAATGCACCAGCTATCCACATACACGATAATCAGCAAAAATAACAATTACAACAATATCACGCTGCAAATACAAGAGTAAAGAGCTTTAAATATATTGGATTTATTATCAACGAGAAATGGGATTGCTCAAGAGTAATTAGTAGCCGCATTGAAACTGCAAGAGACGTATTTTATAAATACAAAAAAAAAAAATTGTCAAGTCATGATATTAATCTTACAACAAAGCGACGATTTATAAAAACATATGTTTGGCCAGTTTTGCCATATGCCGTTGAAACATGGACTTTAAAATCAGCAGACATAAAAAGATTGGAGGCATTCGAAATCTGGATATATAGCCGGGTACTGAATGTCGAAAAATGCACTGCGAGAGGCAGTTGATAGATTTGATAAAAATAAGGAAGACAGCATATCGAGGACATATTAGAAATGCCAAATACAAATTGCTACAAAATTTGCTACGGACAACTATTGCTGGCAGGCCGGAAAGAGAAAGAAAAGAAACTATATGGCTAGATAATATCCAAATATGGAGGGGAATTCGGGATTCTGGAAGATTTCTAAGTGATGCTAGAGACAGAGATGCCTTTGCAGAGATCCTGAAAAAGATATGAAATTATAATATCTTAAGCAAATAATTAGTTTTTGCAATATTGTATTGGTCGCCTATAGTTCGAAAACCTAATTGGCACATAAAAAAGAAATTGGGCCCATAACAAAACTTGGACCTGTACTGTCTGACTTTTCGCAAGGGATGTTTTATACCTATGTATAAAAATGTTTTGTAACAAGTAAAAAAGTATCAGTAGACGTTGCCGACAGAGATATACCCTCAGCCTCTTTGAATTGACACCATCATCTACGGACAGATCGAATAAACTTGCCGACAGAAATGTGGTTTAGGATTTAAGATCAAAAGTATTGCGGAGCAGATACTTAAAGGAATGGGCCATTATGGAAGTGGATTCTATTTCGGCAGTCATATCTTCTTGATAGATATCGCGCCCACTAGACATTTCAGTGGGTCATCGTATAATTTTTGTACCAGTATGCCAGAAAGCATGGACTTGTCCACGGAAAACATAATATCGCTGTAAACAGGTCCACAACGAACAACATCGGTATACATTTCCAAAGGATCTTCGAACACCCCCTAAACTGCGCTTAGACACAAATGTTGAACTTTTGTGGGGGAGGTACCCCCTAAGGGGAGTAGAAGATCCAAAGTTTGGACCAAGTTGGATGGCATTTTTAAATATTGGGGGAAAGTACCGGAAGTAGTGGACCGCAAAGTCCAAACTTTGGACCAAGTCGGTTGATCAGTTCGAGAGTTATCGTGCTCTCCAGCCACTACATATGGCACCATAGGTTTTTTACACCTTTCGGGCTGTTTCCTCAAGAAGTATTTACTTGCCCCTGAAAAACCTTTACCGTCGTAATTGAGACAGCGAATGATAGTTGCTTCAACAAAAATCAAAGTGATTCGAGAGCAGGTCTTAAAGTGAACTTATCCGAAATTTTGTGTGGGAGGTACCCGATGGAGTGGACAAATATTGTCCATATTCAAACCTGATCTATATCTGGTAGATAAATAAGGATGTGTAAAGGACCAAATCGGTCACTCCCTTCAAGAGTTATCGTGCGAATAATTTTTCCGAACATATTTTAACTTTTGTGGGAGAGGTACCTGAAGAAGTGAACCGATATGGCTTATCTTCGAACTTAAACTATGTTTGGACAAAATATTACGAAGACCAAATTTTGGACCGAATCGGCAGATTGTTCGAGAGTTATCTTGCGATTCAACCACTACAAACGGTGTCACAGGGTTTTTTGCACCTTTCTGTGGGATATTGTGGCCACAACCTTCAAAATATCGAAAATCTAGAGGTAGCGTGCTATGGGGGCTATATAAAGACGTGGACCTATACCGACAAATTTTAAGTGGAAAGGTTTATAGCCCCAACGAAGACTAAATACCACATTTCACCCATTTCGGTGGGATATTGAGGCGACAAAAATACCGAAAATCAGGAGGTGCCGTTCTATATGGGCTATATGAAAACGTGGACCTATACCGACAAATTTCAAGTGCAAAGTTTAATACTTCCAACGAAGGCTGAAGCCAAATTTCAGGAATATACGGTAGAAAATTAAGGTCACAACCTTCAAAATACCGAAAATCTAGAGATACCGTGCTATGGGGGCTATATGAAGACGTGGATCTATACCGACAAATTTAGGGTGGAAAGTTTTATGCCCTCAACGAAGATAAGGTACCAAATTTCAGCCATTTCGGTGGAATATTGAGGCCACAAGGCGTGGACCTATACCGACAAATTTCAGGTTGAAAGTTTTATACCCCCAACGACTAAATACAAAACTTCTGCCATTTCGGTGTTATAACGAGGCTAAACCCTTCAAAATTTCGAAAATCGGGATGTACCGTTTTATGGGGGCTATATCAAAACGTTGAACGATATAGCAAATACTCAACAAAGATAATAGGGAAAACTTACACTAAGCGATAATTGCATGATGGAATAACAAAATAAACATCGGAAGTAAGAACTTGAATGGTTGAGAAAATTCTAGACATTAGATGTAGTTGTTGTAAAACTTATTTAAATAAAGTAACTGCCCAATAAAAATTTACGTCACAATTCAAGTTTTTAAATTAACGGAAATTCATCTAAATTAACTTAAATCTGCCAGTTACATTCTTAACAATATTCATGTTATATAACGCTATGTTTACATTACAGCTTTTTGTTGGGTTTACATCCTTTATGAGGATTTCATTTTGTAAATAGAATTTGACAATTTAAATTCACTGGAATCCAGTTATATTTTATTTTATTTTAAGAAGTTTATGGTAATTCCTTTTATTTTCTTTTTGGACTCCCAAATCAGCTGCTCTCTTTTTCTCTTTCGGTTTCCGAAAACTGCTACAAGCCGTTAGAATAAACCTTTAAAAAAACATATTTTATTAATGCTTTTATTTGACTTTTTGTTGTTTTTTTTTTATTCCAGTATCCCATTAAAAATAAACTTCTGCTGGCTCAGGCTTGCTGCGCCTTAGTATTTGTCATTATATGTTTCTTTATCCAATCTGTGCCACAATGGCGTACCCTACCGCTGGGATGGGTGGCACTTTTGGGTGTAATTGCCCTGCTGATTATACTCAATCGAGAGGATATGGAACATTTAATGCATCGTATCGAATGGACAACACTGCTCTTCTTTGCTGCCATGTTTGTGATGATGGAATGTGTTGAACGTTTGGGATTGTTTGCATGGATTGGTGAAGTTACGGAGCATGTAATTTTATATGTGGACAAAAAGAATCGCCTGGCCATGGCAATATTTATCATCTTATGGATGTCCGCATTGGCATCGGCAATTTTGGATAGTATACCGGTAACGGCAATGATGGTTAAAGTGGTTGTATCATTGGTAGCTAAGGAAACATTGGGATTGCCATTGGAGCCATTGGTGTGGGCATTGGCATTTGGTCCATGCTTGGGTGGTAAGTTGAGGATATAAAATATTTATTTCATTTGTAGTTATGACAAATTTAATTTATTAAAAACGTACTTTGACTTAAATGTGACCTATACGTTAATTGAGCGGAACCTATCACAAGTGAACATCACAACATTCACCGCCCACAAGCGAATATTGGATGTGTGTCCTCAGCTTTATTATTTATTTACAAAAAAATAACAATAGAAATTGTGCTGTGCGTGGAAGGTTCCGCCAATTAAATAAGTCATCAGTAGAGGGGTAATGCCGGTTCTGGACCACAAAAGCGCCTTTTTTGCCTATTCGGCCCACTGTGCAGGCTGTGTGTGTGTGTGTGTGTGAGAGAGAGTGTGTGTGTGTGTGTGAGAGAGAGAACAAGAGAGAGCGAGAGTGTATGTGTGTGTGTGAGAGAGAGAGTGTGTGTGTGAGAGAGAGAGAACAAGAGAGAGAGAGAGATCACTAGATCGAGAGAGTATTTGGAGAGATCTTAAATGTAAACATAGCATAAATATATACAAAATATTAGGGTGTCTCAAAAATATTACCTCCAAAAATATTAGGGTTGCCACATTTACCGCTTAAATTAAAAAATATTACGTTGAATCATGAAATATGGGGTCCCCAATGTGAGAGTTAGGATAAAGACCAGCCCTAAGAAGCAATTCTTACCAGAACAGACCTATTGTGCGAGAGAGTTTTATTCAAACAAATGTATGGCATTAGAGAACATATGAGAAAATTATAATAAGAGAGAGAGAGAGAGAGAGTAAAATAATAGACGGTTATACATTTACCCATTTACATGTATGTATCTCCAGATAGTTAGGATAAAGACCAGCTAAAAGATGAAATTTTTGTCGATTTGAACCACTGTGCGAGTCAGTTGGAGTCAAACAAATGATTTAGTGGAGGATATCTAGAGAGCCACATTTAACCTGTATATGTGTGGAAGGGAGCCAGTCCTTGATTTCAGGAGAGAAACACATTTAACCTGTATATGTGTGGGAGGGAGCCAGACCTTGATTTCAGGAGAGAAACACATTTATCCTGTATATGTGTGGGAGGGAGCCAGACCGAGAAGTTGAGAGAGAACCACATTTGATCGCTAATGTAAACAAAATACATTTCAATATATGTCTGTCCGTAAGCATGCCGAATCATGATCGTAATCAAAGTGGATTTTTCCGTCCGTCCGCCAGTCTCTCTGTGAGCATGTTCATTCATGTTCATAACTTAACATCTGTATGCATAATTAATTTCACAATATTGTGAAATTATTGATGGTGGTCAGTTGACAAATTTCGTATAAAAAGCAAATAATCTTAAATAAGATTCAATGTATACCCAATTAATTTCACAAGTTTGTGAAATTATTGATGATGGTCAGGTTCGTTCGTCTTTTGAATTTCATAACGCTATGAGTTGAGATGAATGTCAGAGTTTCTCATATTGCAACAAAAACCCAAGAGTAAACATTAAGTGGCCATGAAATGATTCGTACAAATTCTGTCTATTGTTTTACTCCATGTTAGCGTACTGGTGATCGATACATTGACCAAAAATTTGATTTTTTGTCAACGAGCATTTAGGCAATTTGTTTACATTTAATATAAACAAATCGTTAATAGAAGAAGAGAAAGAATATTTCTTTGTTCATATGAGATCTTGCCCTTTGTTGTTATTACACAGCTTGAGTATAATATGCATGTGGCGTTAGTGTTGACCATACTATGGTGGGAGAGGGGGATTCAAATGTGAGGTGGGGTATGGTTGAGGAGCATCTTGATGCTGGAATACATTCAATACTTTGATTCTTCTAAATACTTGTATATTGAAGGGATTTGATGAGTACGCCACCAGTACTTAATACGTCACAGATTTTTAACGGAGATTAAATGCACTGCACAGTGGGTCAAAACAACAAAAATAATATCCAAAATGTTAGGCTGAACCAAATTTAGAGTAAGTCTAAATGAAATCATATGTATGAGTGAGAGTATGGTATTATTGTCATCAAAAAACACACATACATATAAGCGTTTAAATATAGGCAAGACAAAATATGAAACAAAGTTGGATTTTTTATCTCCAGTATGTGTGGGAATCAAAATATGAAACAATGTTGCATATTTAGCTTCCTATATATGTGAGAGAGGGAGCGATAGACAGAGAATTGGGAAAGTCAATGTATATGTAAGCGTTTAAATATAAGCGAGGCAAAATATGAAACAATGTTGCATATTTTACCTCTTGTATGTGTGAAGCAAAATATGAAACAATGTTGCATATTTTACCTCCTGTATGTGTGGGAACAAAATATGAAACAATGTTGCATATTTTTACCTCCCGTATATGTGAAAGAGGGAGATGAAATAGATAGAGAATTGGGAAAAACCCCCAACATTTTGCAATATAATCAAAGAAAAAAAAAACAAGTCAAAGCGTTTACGGCTTGGGAATTTCGTACTCGTAACTTAATTTAATTTGAGTTTAAATAAATAGGAATGAGAGAGTCTCAGTTATTGTATGACTTCAACCAGGAGTAAATATCAATGGTCACCATTTGTTATGCTCTCTATACTCGATGTTAGCGGGTTGGAGATCGATACATGGACCCAATAATTAGATTTTTTATTTTAAATTTTGTCTGTTAGAGCGAAGATCATTTTTAATGATTTCTGTTAATTTTCTCGTTTAGAGTTAAGCTTGATCAGTTTTAATGACTTTTATTAATTTTCTCGTTTAGAGTTAAGCTTGATGATCGGATTTTTTGTCAACAAGAACGTAGACAATTTGGTTACATTTAATCAAATGTAAACAAAAGTGGTTGTATTTAGGATTGAGGAAAAATAAACTACATATAACTTCATCAATAAATGGCTAGCAACACATGGAAAATTTTCTACCAGAAGAGGTTCACTTGACAAAGATCAAAAATATGTCCACAATATAAAAACAATGTACTGCATTCGTTGATATAGCAAATTTTGCATAAATTTGCATCTGATATTTAATAGAAATTTTTCTTAATGTCTATTTATCCAGCAGATGTTGTGGTATATCAGATGTTATGGAAGCTGGAATTATTGTTTACTCCAAAAATATCATAAGCAAGAAGAATACTTTCCAACATACCGACAATTATTGTATGCCTCGTCAATAATGTGTAATTAGGTGACCAACGATGATGTTCATGTAAGGTCTATCTTCATGTTCCTAAAAACCAATTTCCACCTCATACCAGAACGGACCAATTCATTGATATCTAAAAAACCAATGGCTAATTTTCAAACGTTTGTAAGCGTTCATCTTCACGATGGAATCTATTATCCATGACATAGGATGGTTTTTTGTTTTTGTAATTTCCAATAAACCGCTGACAGAAATATACTCCATTTCATCAAAATACAAAGGGATCACTGATGTGAATAGGGTTAAGGGGCTTTGACGCAGAGTTTCATGCCAAAAAGACTGGACAAATGATTATGCTTGATGTCTGCGCTTAACAAAGTTATTGAATAATCTTCTGTTTAACAGCATGTTTATTCGTGGTCATGATTAAACATGCCATTTATCCAAATAATTCCCAAAGATTGTGAATTTCATATTTATATTGCTTGACATTACATTTTTCATATTATCACAATTTGGAATAAGAAATAAGGTAGCTCAAGTTCGAAAAAATCTCTATCCAGTCTTCCTGAATTCATAGATTCAGGTTTCGTTCACATTGGGTTGTGTTCAGGTTAGGTTGGGTTCAGATTGGGTTGGGTTCAGGTTGGGTTGGGATCAGGCTGGGTTGGGTTCAGGTTGGGTTGGATTCAGGTGGGGTTGGATTTTACCTTACTGATGGTCCGGGAAATATTTCTCATGATTGTCACAGTTTCAAAGTCCTTGTTATAAATATATATCAATGACTAATACGCATTAAAAAATAAATAAAAACAACAATATTACGATGGAGATAGATTGCATTTATTTCGTAATCGCAATGTACAAATTTGATTAATATATAATATCTGCCTCTCGTAGTTCTTCAATTATAGAAACCATCTCATTTGTATGGTCATATTTTCCACTTTGATTTGATTCCACCAACAGCTTTAGTCGTTCAACAAGAACATTGGGATCGTTCCAATATTCATATTGAGGTTTTTCGGGATTTACTCTCATTAGGCCTTTACCAGTGTGAGTACCATCGACTATCTTCTTTATTATATTAGTGTATTTATATCCTTTGTTAGATTTTACTCGTTCATTATGGTTGTAGTTTACTTTATGTGCATTTGAATCCAGTAAAATTTTCTTATATATCTCCAACTCTGATTCATCGTAGTTTTTGGGCTTTTGATGAAAGAGGAGTTCAAATAAGCCTGGTGTGAGTGCCCAATTCTGGTTTCCTACCATAATTTTTTCATTATTTATTTCTAAAGGTTTATCTCCAAATTTCCATTCCCCATTAACATTTTTATGTGGACCGTATACAGTATCCAGATTATTATTGATTTTCAATTGAAGAAGATTGTTTTCATAATCATAGTCATCATGATCAGAATAAAAAGATTCTTCTCCACCCTCGTCGTTACTTGAGTCATCTTGATTATTATCTTCTTCGTACTCATCATCACTTGGAGTGGTTTCTTCTTTAACATCTTCCTTATATCTCTTGATACTGGAAAACGATGATTTCCCATACTCGGGTATATTTTCTGTTTTAGGAATCATGTATTTGGATGCATTTTTACTTGTTGTTTTAACTAATTTGTTTAATTCATCTGTTATAGGTTTGAAGGTATTTTCCAATTGGGTTGTTCTTGCTTGTTCTCCCCTTTTAATGTTTTGAAATTTTCTTTTCAAAACATTGCGGGATTGAACCAGCCGTTTTAACATTTCTTCTTCCATTGTTAGAGTTATACTGTTAAATTTGAGTTATTGATACAATATATATAGAACCCCATCCTAACCCAACCTAACCTGAACCCAACCCCACCTGAACCCAACCTAACCTGAACCCAACCTAACCTGAACCCAACCCCACCTGAACCCAACCCAACCTGAACCCATCCTAACCCAACCTAACCTGAACCCAACCTAACCTGATCCCAACCTGAACCTAACCCAACCCCACCTAACCTGAACCCAACCCAACCTGAACTCAACCCAACCCAACCTGAACCCTACCTAACCTGAACCCAACCCAACCTGAACCCAACCTGAACCCAACCTGAACCCAACCTGAACCTTACCTGAACCAACCTGAACCTTACCTGAACCCAACCCAATGTGAACGAAACCTGAATCTATGAATTCAGGAAGACTGGATAGAGATTTTTTCGAACTTGAGCTACCTTATTTCTTATTCCAAATTGTGATAATATGAAAAATGTAATGTCAAGCAATATAAATATGAAATTCACAATCTTTGGGAATTATTTGGATAAATGGCATGTTTAATCATGACCACGAATAAACATGCTGTTAAACAGAAGATTATTCAATAACTTTGTTAAGCGCAGACATCAAGCATAATCATTTGTCCAGTCTTTTTGGCATGAAACTCTGCGTCAAAGCCCCTTAACCCTATTCACATCAGTGATCCCTTTGTATTTTGATGAAATGGAGTATATTTCTGTCAGCGGTTTATTGGAAATTACAAAAACAAAAAACCATCCTATGTCATGGATAATAGATTCCATCGTGAAGATGAACGCTTACAAACGTTTGAAAATTAGCCATTGGTTTTTTAGATATCAATGAATTGGTCCGTTCTGGTATGAGGTGGAAATTGGTTTTTAGGAACATGAAGATAGACCTTACATGAACATCATCGTTGGTCACCTAATTACACATTATTGACGAGGCATACAATAATTGTCGGTATGTTGGAAAGTATTCTTCTTGCTTATGATATTTTTGGAGTAAACAATAATTCCAGCTTCCATAACATCTGATATACCACAACATCTGCTGGATAAATAGACATTAAGAAAAATTTCTATTAAATATCAGATGCAAATTTATGCAAAATTTGCTATATCAACGAATGCAGTACATTGTTTTTATATTGTGGACATATTTTTGATCTTTGTCAAGTGAACCTCTTCTGGTAGAAAATTTTCCATGTGTTGCTAGCCATTTATTGATGAAGTTATATGTAGTTTATTTTTCCTCAATCCTAAATACAACCACTTTTGTTTACATTTGATTAAATGTAACCAAATTGTCTACGTTCTTGTTGACAAAAAATCCGATCATCAAGCTTAACTCTAAACGAGAAAATTAATAAAAGTCATTAAAACTGATCAAGCTTAACTCTAAACGAGAAAATTAACAGAAATCATTAAAAATGATCTTCGCTCTAACAGACAAAATTTAAAATAAAAAATCTAATTATTGGGTCCATGTATCGATCTCCAACCCGCTAACATCGAGTATAGAGAGCATAACAAATGGTGACCATTGATATTTACTCCTGGTTGAAGTCATACAATAACTGAGACTCTCTCATTCCTATTTATTTAAACTCAAATTAAATTAAGTTACGAGTACGAAATTCCCAAGCCGTAAACGCTTTGACTTGTTTTTTTTTTCTTTGATTATATTGCAAAATGTTGGGGGTTTTTCCCAATTCTCTATCTATTTCATCTCCCTCTTTCACATATACGGGAGGTAAAAATATGCAACATTGTTTCATATTTTGTTCCCACACATACAGGAGGTAAAATATGCAACATTGTTTCATATTTTGCTTCACACATACAAGAGGTAAAATATGCAACATTGTTTCATATTTTGCCTCGCTTATATTTAAACGCTTACATATACATTGACTTTCCCAATTCTCTGTCTATCGCTCCCTCTCTCACATATATAGGAGGCTAAATATGCAACATTGTTTCATATTTTGATTCCCACACATACTGGAGATAAAAAATCCAACTTTGTTTCATATTTTGTCTTGCCTATATTTAAACGCTTATATGTATGTGTGTTTTTTGATGACAATAATACCATACTCTCACTCATACATATGATTTCATTTAGACTTACTCTAAATTTGGTTCAGCCTAACATTTTGGATATTATTTTTGTTGTTTTGACCCACTGTGCAGTGCATTTAATCTCCGTTAAAAATCTGTGACGTATTAAGTACTGGTGGCGTACTCATCAAATCCCTTCAATATACAAGTATTTAGAAGAATCAAAGTATTGAATGTATTCCAGCATCAAGATGCTCCTCAACCATACCCCACCTCACATTTGAATCCCCCTCTCCCACCATAGTATGGTCAACACTAACGCCACATGCATATTATACTCAAGCTGTGTAATAACAACAAAGGGCAAGATCTCATATGAACAAAGAAATATTCATTCTCTTCTTCTATTAACGATTTGTTTATATTAAATGTAAACAAATTGCCTAAATGCTCGTTGACAAAAAATCAAATTTTTGGTCAATGTATCGATCACCAGTACGCTAACATGGAGTAAAACAATAGACAGAATTTGTACGAATCATTTCATGGCCACTTAATGTTTACTCTTGGGTTTTTGTTGCAATATGAGAAACTCTGACATTCATCTCAACTCATAGCGTTATGAAATTCAAAAGACGAACGAACCTGACCATCATCAATAATTTCACAAACTTGTGAAATTAATTGGGTATACATTGAATCTTATTTAAGATTATTTGCTTTTTATACGAAATTTGTCAACTGACCACCATCAATAATTTCACAATATTGTGAAATTAATTATGCATACAGATGTTAAGTTATGAACATGAATGAACATGCTCACAGAGAGACTGGCGGACGGACGGAAAAATCCTCTTTGATTATGATCATGATTCGACATGCTTACGGACAGACATATATTGAAATGTATTTTGTTTACATTAGCAATCAAATGTGGTTCTCTCTCAACTTCTCGGTCTGGCTTCCTCCCACACATATACAGGTTAAATGTGGCTCTCTCCCGAAATCAAGGTCTGGCTCCATCCCACACATGTACAGGATAAATGTGTTTCTCTCCTGAAATCAAGGTCTGGCTCCCTCCCACACATATACAGGTTAAATGTGGTTCACTAGATATACTCCACTAAATCATTTGTTTAATTCCAACTGACTCGCACAGTGGTTCAAATCGACAAAAATTGCATCTTTTGGCTGGTCTTTATCCTAACTATCTGGAGATACATACATGTAAATGGGTAAATGTATAACCGTCTATTAGTTTACTCTCTCTCTCTCTCTTATTATAATTTTCTCATATGTTCTCTAATGCCATACATTTGTTTGAATAAAACTCTCTCGCACAATAGGTCTGTTCGGGTAAGAATTGCTTCTTAGGGCTGGTCCTTATCCTAACTCTCACATTGGGGACCCCATATTTCATGATTCAACGTAATATTTTTTAATTTAAGCGGTAAATGTGGCAACCCTAATATTTTTGGAGGTAATATTTTTAAGACACCCTAATATTTTGTATATATTTATGCTATGTTTACATTTAAGATCTCTCCAAATACTCTCTCGATCTAGTGATCTCTCTCTCTTGTTCTCTCTCTCACACACACACACACTCTCTCTCTCTCACACACACACACACACACTCTCTCACACACACACACACACACAGCCTGCACAGTGGGCCGAATAGGCAAAAAAGGCGCTTTTGTGGTCCAGAACCGGCATTACCCCTCTGTCATCTTACTTATTTTTCTTTGATTTTTTTCCCTAGGCAATGGCACTCTCTATGGAGCTTCAGCTAATGTATTATCCGCCGGCATTGCTGAGCAACATGGTTATAAAATTTCATTTACCCGATACTTGAAGTAATTATTATTGATTTCGTCTTCATTACATTTCAAATAATTTAATGGAAAAAATTGTTTTTTCCTTTTTATTTATTATTTCTAGAATTGTTTTCCCCATGATGTTGGGTCAAATTTCAATTATCACCGGTTATTTGTTTGTCTCGCATATCTTATTCGAGTGGCACTGAAGCGCTCCCCCTTCCCCCAGTTTTCCAGGAATCCAGCTGGTCTATGGATTGAAAGCGTGTGTGTGATTATGAAATACGAGGAAGTTGTAACTCCAACCAAAATGACTTAATTTTGTTTTAAATGAAATCGATGACAAAGAAGACGAATCAAATGAATTTATTCGTATAATGATGTTTATATAATTGAGTGTGTTTATCATTATTTTTATTAATATTAACTTTATTCTTACATATGTATGTGTAATAAACGAAATTGTGAATTTTATACACTTGTTTGTCCGTGTGGCATTATTATTACAAACAAGTAAGAAAAGCGTTAAGTTCGGTCGGGCCGAACTTTTTATACCCTCCACCACAAATTTCAGCCATTTCGGTGGATTAATGTGGCCACTACCTTCAAAATACCGAAATTCGGAAGGTACCGTTCTATGGGGGCTATATGATGGCGTGGACCTATACCTACAAATTTCTGGGGGAAAGTTTTATACGCCTAAAGAAGACTAAATACCAAATTTCAGCCATATCGGTGTGATAATGAAGCTAAAACGTTCAAAATATCAAAAATCGGGAGATATTGTATTATGGGGGCTATATCAACACGTGGACCTATATAAACATTTTATGGTAGAAATGATTCTTAGCCTCTGGAAACACAAAATACAAAGTTACAACCGATGCTTTGGTCAAATGGGTCTAATACATTCAAAATATATTAAAATGACGCGTACTTTATAAGGGGTCTTATGTGGGGACTATACCAAAACGTGGACCTATATAACCCAACTTTGGTAGGAATGTTTTCTGGCCTTTGAAGACACAAAATACCAAATTACAACCAATTCTGTGGTCAAATGGGTCTAATGCATTCAAAATATATTAAAATGACGCGTGCTTTATATGGGGCCTTATATGGGGGCTACACCAAAACGTGGACCTATGTAACCCAACTTTGGTAGGAATATTTTTTGGCCTCTGGAGACACAAAGTACCAAATTACAACCAATTCGGTGGTAAAATGGGCCAAATATCTTAAAAATTCCTTAAAAAGACGACGCGTCCGCGTCATTTTGTATGGGGGCTATACGAAAGCGTTGACCTACATAGCCCGCTTTCAATACCAAAAGTCCTACGTAAATATAACATATTTTCCCAAAATTTCATCAACCTACGTCAATCCGTTCGGACGCTAGAGTGATTTCCACAGACGGACAGACGGACGGACATGGCTATATCGATGTAGAATTGCACGCTGATCAAGAATATATATAGTTTGTGGGGTCTACAATGATTATTTCGAGTAGTTACAAACGTAGTGACAAACTTAATATACCCCCATCCTATGGTGGAGGGTATAAAAAAATTGTGGCAAATGAGGTCGGTTGGGCGGAATGGATATAATATATTAAGTCCAAAATTCAAGTCTATAAGGCCATGTGAAAATCAGCCAGGCCTTGCAACCACAAATCAGAATACTCCATGGCGACTCTCTTCTACTCGGCCAGTGATTGCCTATATAACCCCAGGTGAGTAAATTACGCCAGATTACTTTTTAACCGAGTCGACAATGAGAAAAATGCCGATCCAAAAATCTCACTTTTTAAATGCATAATATTTTTTTTGTAATTAAACAAAATATTTTATTTTTGTCTTATTAAGGTCATTTTATAGTGATATTTGAATTAATTCTCTTTCGAGTTGAGCTGTTATGACCTAAGACGTGCATTGGCAAATTTGGAGTTCACCGAAGTCCGACACTTTCCATTATGCTACGTTTCATGGTTGGTTAAGTCCGATCATCAGACATATTAGGATGTTATTTTTGTGGGTGAACGAAAGCTAAGCTTAGAAACTAGAATTTATACATAAATCATTTGAAAATGGTACATACGAATTAATTTCATATATTTAATTCCAAACTTTTCCTATAGTCCGACTTGGCTGGCAATCCTATTTTTCAATGCTCTGTTACAAATACTATGGTAGCTTTTTCCACCTTTATTTGTATTTGTCCTTCTGTATCAGAAGATTTGATAATCAGCATTTGTCATCGGAAGATTTGACAAGTTGAAGGGGGCTTGTCGGAGATCCAGGTTCAAATCCCAGCCCGGCATATGCTGAAATTATTTTATTTTTGCCTTATTAAGGCGAAGGTCATTTTATAGCTGCCTTAGCCACCACGGCGCCCTTGGGCTTTCTATGTGCACAAACACAATCTCACTTGTGGTGAGTTTCAATCTTCCCTGCAAGCAAAAACTATCGCAGAACTGACTTAGGCGTGTCGCCCAGGGCGATGAAAACAGTCGCGGCGATAGTCGCGGATGCCAACCGGAAGTGACCTCCGTTGTGGAGAAATGAACCACGCCGGCGTGTCGTCTTGGAATTAAAAAAATATGTATTTTCTTTATTTTTTTATATTTATTTTTCACATCTTTATTTTAATTTTTTTATTTTTATTTTTTTAAATTTTTTTAAATTTTTGTATTTTTATTTTTTTTAAGTACGCTCTTTTAGAGAATTTATTCTTTGGAATTTCCGACTACTACTAATTTTGTCATTTTAAAAATGTGATTTTTGTTGCCTGACTTGGGAAGCGAACCCGGACCTTCAGAGTGCAAAGCTAGTATGCTTATCACTGCACCACCGTCTCATATAATCATCAGATAGAAAAATTTTCTATATTTGTACAAATGTGTTGTATTATTTAATAAATGTAAACAATCGCCTTGGAAGTCACTCCGAAGTGTCGGCATACGCGATAAAATTATCACCGGTTATTTGTTTGTCTCGCATATCTTATTCGAGTGGCACTGAAGCGCTCCCCCTTCCCCCAGTTTTCCAGGAATCCAGCTGGTCTATGGATTGAAAGCGTGTGTGTGATTATGAAATACGAGGAAGTTGTAACTCCAACCAAAATGACTTAATTTTGTTTTAAATGAAATCGATGACAAAGAAGACGAATCAAATGAATTTATTCGTATAATGATGTTTATATAATTGAGTGTGTTTATCATTATTTTTATTAATATTAACTTTATTCTTACATATGTATGTGTAATAAACGAAATTGTGAATTTTATACACTTGTTTGTCCGTGTGGCATTATTATTACAAACAAGTAAGAAAAGCGTTAAGTTCGGTCGGGCCGAACTTTTTATACCCTCCACCACAAATTTCAGCCATTTCGGTGGATTAATGTGGCCACTACCTTCAAAATACCGAAATTCGGAAGGTACCGTTCTATGGGGGCTATATGATGGCGTGGACCTATACCTACAAATTTCTGGGGGAAAGTTTTATACGCCTAAAGAAGACTAAATACCAAATTTCAGCCATATCGGTGTGATAATGAAGCTAAAACGTTCAAAATATCAAAAATCGGGAGATATTGTATTATGGGGGCTATATCAACACGTGGACCTATATAACCATTTTATGGTAGAAATGATTCTTAGCCTCTGGAAACACAAAATACAAAGTTACAACCGATGCTTTGGTCAAATGGGTCTAATACATTCAAAATATATTAAAATGACGCGTACTTTATAAGGGGTCTTATGTGGGGACTAGGGTTATGACTTTTTTACAACCTCATATCCCTGTATCATAGCGTGATGAGTTTTGCCATAAGATTACATAAAATCTTAATTATAAGGTGATTCGGTGAAAAAACCTCACGCACAAAATGATTTTAAAATTTTAATTTATCAAAATTATGGACAATTTTTTGAAGTCACTGAAAACAGATATGTAATTGAAAATAAACTTTAGAGCCACATGGGATAATTAGAATGACATAAAATTTATTTCTCACTATTTTTCTTCAATTCTGAAAATCGTAAAAATGTCGTAAACGCTTTTATTCAAAAAATATAATTTTTTAACAAAAAACAAAAAAATTAAAATTTTTCAAAGTGACTTTTTTCGCTACTTTTTTAATATTTGAATGAAATAAACGTTATTATAGTTATTAGTAGGCTTATATTTATTCATTCGTGCAACAAAAAATAATTTTTTGAATAAAAAAAATTTTTTCATTTCATATATTTTTTCAAAAAATTATTTTTTTAAAATCGATTTGTGCGTGAACTTTTTTTATATTTCAATGGAATAAATGGTAGCATAGTGATTAATAGGCAAAAGTTCATTCATCCCTGCTACAGGAAATCATTTTTGAGGAAAAATGTAAAAAAGTCATAACCCTAGTGGGGACTATACCAAAACGTGGACCTATATAACCCAACTTTGGTAGGAATGTTTTCTGGCCTTTGAAGACACAAAATACCAAATTACAACCAATTCTGTGGTCAAATGGGTCTAATGCATTCAAAATATATTAAAATGACGCGTGCTTTATATGGGGCCTTATATGGGGGCTACACCAAAACGTGGACCTATGTAACCCAACTTTGGTAGGAATATTTTTTGGCCTCTGGAGACACAAAGTACCAAATTACAACCAATTCGGTGGTAAAATGGGCCAAATATCTTAAAAATTCCTTAAAAAGACGACGCGTCACGCGTCATTTTGTATGGGGGCTATACGAAAGCGTTGACCTACATAGCCCGCTTTCAATACCAAAAGTCCTACGTAAATATAACATATTTTCCCAAAATTTCATCAACCTACGTCAATCCGTTCGGACGCTAGAGTGATTTCCACAGACGGACAGACGGACGGACATGGCTATATCGATGTAGAATTGCACGCTGATCAAGAATATATATAGTTTGTGGGGTCTACAATGATTATTTCGAGTAGTTACAAATGTAGTGACAAACTTAATATACCCCCATCCTATGGTGGAGGGTATAAAAAAATTGTGGCAAATGAGGTCGGTTGGGCGGAATGGATATAATATATTAAGTCCAAAATTCAAGTCTATAAGGCCATGTGAAAATCAGCCAGGCCTTGCAACCACAAATCAGAATACTCCATGGCGACTCTCTTCTACTCGGCCAGTGATTGCCTATATAACCCCAGGTGAGTAAATTACGCCAGATTACTTTTTAACCGAGTCGACAATGAGAAAAATGCCGATCCAAAAATCTCACTTTTTAAATGCATAATATTTTTTTTGTAATTAAACAAAATATTTTATTTTTGTCTTATTAAGGTCATTTTATAGTGATATTTGAATTAATTCTCTTTCGAGTTGAGCTGTTATGACCTAAGACGTGCATTGGCAAATTTGGAGTTCACCGAAGTCCGACACTTTCCATTATGCTACGTTTCATGGTTGGTTAAGTCCGATCATCAGACATATTAGGATGTTATTTTTGTGGGTGAACGAAAGCTAAGCTTAGAAACTAGAATTTATACATAAATCATTTGAAAATGGTACATACGAATTAATTTCATATATTTAATTCCAAACTTTTCCTATAGTCCGACTTGGCTGGCAATCCTATTTTTCAATGCTCTGTTACAAATACTATGGTAGCTTTTTCCACCTTTATTTGTATTTGTCCTTCTGTATCAGAAGATTTGATAATCAGCATTTGTCATCGGAAGATTTGACAAGTTGAAGGGGGCTTGTCGGAGATCCAGGTTCAAATCCCAGCCCGGCATATGCTGAAATTATTTTATTTTTGCCTTATTAAGGCGAAGGTCATTTTATAGCTGCCTTAGCCACCACGGCGCCCTTGGGCTTTCTATGTGCACAAACACAATCTCACTTGTGGTGAGTTTCAATCTTCCCTGCAAGCAAAAACTATCGCAGAACTGACTTAGGCGTGTCGCCCAGGGCGATGAAAACAGTCGCGGCGATAGTCGCGGATGCCAACCGGAAGTGACCTCCGTTGTGGAGAAATGAACCACGCCGGCGTGTCGTCTTGGAATTAAAAAATATGTATTTTCTTTATTTTTTTATATTTATTTTTCACATCTTTATTTTAATTTTTTTATTTTTATTTTTTTAAATTTTTTTAAATTTTTGTATTTTTATTTTTTTTAAGTACGCTCTTTTAGAGAATTTATTCTTTGGAATTTCCGACTACTACTAATTTTGTCATTTTAAAAATGTGATTTTTGTTGCCTGACTTGGGAAGCGAACCCGGACCTTCAGAGTGCAAAGCTAGTATGCTTATCACTGCACCACCGTCTCATATAATCATCAGATAGAAAAATTTTCTATATTTGTACAAATGTGTTGTATTATTTAATAAATGTAAACAATCGCCTTGGAAGTCACTCCGAAGTGTCGGCATACGCGATAAAAGGTAATCATAATAAGGCTTTAGAAATTGTTTGTATAATTCACCAATGATCTTCCTTGGCGTGTCTCTGGAGTGACCTCTTAGGCGAGGGAGTGAGAAACCCACTTCCAAATGCTAGCAGGGTTACTTCACCACAGATCATTTCTAAAATGAAATAAACAGACAGTGGCTGTGGAGGGATGGAGAATACCTCTTGTGCATGTGACTCACACAAACAGAGCGGTTGTAGTGCTTGGCTATCCCTGTTTTATAGTGATATTTTAATTAATTCTCTTTCGAGTTTAGCTGTTATGACCTAAGAATTGCATTAATATTTTATTTTTATGGAGTTGGACCATTTTTATACCCACACCATAATATGGAGGGTATAATTAAATGTGTCATTCCGTTTGAAACACATCGAAATTTCCACCGAAATTGTTGAAATTTGGTATTTAGTTCTCATTTGGGGTATAAAACTTTACATATGAAAGTTGTCGATATAAGTCCACGCCTTTATATAGCGCCCATAGAACAATACCTCCCAATTTTCGATATTTCAAAAGTTGTGGCCTCAATATTCGACCGAAATGGCTGAAATTTGGCACTTAGTCTTCGTTGGGGGTATAAAAATTTTCCCCAGAATTTTGTCGATATAGGTCTATGCCTTCATATAGCCTCCCATAGAACGGTACCTCCGGGTTTCCGGTATTTTTGAGATTGTAACCACAATAATTCATCGAAATGGCTGAAATTTGGTATTTAGTCTTCGTTGGGGGTACAAAACTTTTCACTGCATTTTTAGGTATAGGAATGGTACATCCCGAATTTCGAAATTGCTGAAATTTGATATTTAGTCTACGTTGGAGGTAAAAACATTTCCCCCATAGAACGGTACCTTCCAAGTTTCGTAATTATGAGGGTTGTGACGTCAATATCCCACCAAAATTACTGAAATTTGTTATTTAGTCTTCCATGGGGTTATAAAATATTCCAGAAGAGAATTATCAGTGTAGGTACCTCTTGATTTTCGGTACTTTGAAGGTTTTAGCCACGTTATCTTACCGAAATATCGAAAGTTTGGTATTTAGTCTTCTTTGAGTCTAAAAACATTCCGCCAGAAATTTGTAGGTATAGATCGAAGTTTTGATATAGCCGTCATATAACGGTACCTGCCGAATTTCGGTATTTTGAAATTGCTGAAATTTGGTATTTTGTCTTCTTCAGAAACGAAAGGAAAATAATTGTTCCATTTTACTTCAGTACAACTCGTGTTGGAGGGTATAACAAGTTCGGCCGGCAGAAGTTAACGCCGTTCTTACTTGTTTACCTTATTTAGGTATCAGTGGTCACAAAATATCTTCGCCTAAAATTGTGGTCAGTACAAAGTAATTGTATTGGTATGAATCAACCACTATAATTTAGCCATTTATTAACCGATTTGATCAAATAATAGCTTATTCGGAAGATATTATTCACCCCTTTAACAGGAAAAGGGATCAATAGAAATCCGTAGTGAAAAAAGAAGATATGCCCGTTTAAATTTGAAAATGTAAGAAACCCAGATTTTCAGTACTTTTACCGAACCAAAAGTATTTTCGTTGTCCATGGACCTTAACACGATAGAATTTTGTAACAGAACGCTTGAATATTTTTCTGGTCAATTTTTGTAGCACAATGTCATTTATCGATATTTGCCGACAAATGTGCACTTTATCAAGGCCAAAACTGCCTGAAGGAGCATTCCAATACTTTTGCGATGTACTAGAGAGTTCTTAATTATTGTGTTGGCTACAATTTTGGCCTTTGTGTTGGTTCGCAAATCTCAATGGTTTGTCTGTTATATGCCAAAATATCCAAAAAACGCCAATAAAAAACTTAAAGTCAAAATCGGGAGGCTCGATTTTCGCGGTAGACTTTTTTGCTCAGTTCAATCCCAGAAATCAGAAACGCGAAGGGCCCATTAGGGTTTTCAAATCGCCCGGCCTAATATATATATATATATATATATATATATATATATATATATATATACTAGTGGATCCGGTGGACCTCGTCTCGCAGTCATTTAAGGTTCATTGAAGTTGATTATTCTTCGGTACTTCCCGATTTTAGGTGTTTTGAGGGGATTTAGCAACATTTTCTCACCGAACTGGCTAAAATTTCGTATTAAATCTTCTTTGGAGCTACAAAATATTTTTTGTCAGTATAGATCAACGTTTTGATATAGCCCCATATAAGGTACCTCCCGATTTTCAGTATTTTGAAGATTTTAGCCACATTATCCTACCGAAATGACTGACGTTTGATATTTAGTATTCGATATGGGTAATAATTCATACCGAGAATTGTAGGTATCCCCCATAGAAAAGATACATTCGATTTTGAAGCTTTTGGCAAACAATATTAATTAATATTAATACCCTCCACCATAAGATGTTTGCCATTCCGTTCCTTCGTTCATTGCAACACTACCTTTTGTCTGAGAATCTATAAAGTATATATACTTACTTACTTAGCTGGCCCATTACAGAACATTTGTTTCATAGGCCGAACTAAGAAAAGATCTCCATTTCTCTCTATTTGTTGCTTCGCACTCTGGAATACCGCGCCTTTTCATCTCATCATCCACTTGTTTGCGCCATCTATTCCTTGGCCTGCCAATTCTGCGTGCACCGCCAAGCGGTCCGTATTTATACGCCTTTTATCGGGTTCATCATCGCTCATTCTTATGATATGGTCTAGCCAACGCAATCGCTGCATCTCGATACGTTTAACTATATTGATGTCGTTGTATACCATATACAGCTCGTGGTTCATGCGACGTCGATATTCACCGTCAACGCAGATTGGTCCGTAGATCTTTCGAAGAATTTTTCTCTCAAACACACCAAGCACTGCCATGTCTGCTTGCGCAAGTACCCAGGCTTCGGAGCCATACATCAGCACAGGTAGTATCAGTGTTTTGTAGAGCGTTATTTTTGTTTGACGAGATGTGGCTTTGTTTTTAAACTGCTTACTTAAACCAAAGTAGCATCTGTTGGCCAATACAATTCTTCTTTTTATTTCACTACTGATGTCGTTTGTTGTGTTTACGGAGGTGCCGAGGTAGACGAAGTCTTTTACTACCTCAATTTTATAGGAACCAACTTCCACAGTCGGTCCGAGCTCAATGGACGCATAAAGTATATACATATGTATATTATTGATCAGCATACACTTTTAGTTCGATTTAACAGTCCTTCTGTTGAAATCAACATTGAACTCACAACGAATTAAATTTTATGTAGTGATTTGTAGTAATCCTAAGATAATTGGTATTGAAAATGGGTCCCCATTTTTGTGAGGTCCCCACATAACGGCATTTTAAGGTTTTAACCACATTTTCTAACTGAATTAGCTTTAATCTCACATTTAATTTTTCGAGTGGTCAGAAAACTCCACGAAAATTTTTTGACATACGTCCCCATTTCGGCATATCCCAAACATAACAGTACATTGTTATCTAATTTTTCATTTAAGGAGGCTAGTGTTTAAAAAATTAAAGTATTAGACGTAGGTCCATATTTCCATCCAAACGAAATTGCATTTTTTTATTGTGGGTTGTCAGATTGGAAGGTACAACGATACCGCTCGATGTGAAATCTTTTAAAAGATTTTTCTCCTCTAGTGACGTTAACTTGGTATTTCAGATTCCCAATGGGCAGAAAACCTCGACACAGAAAATGATTAATATAGGTTCATATTTTGGTATACATATATCCTAATTGAAGGCACTTTTTATGAATTTTGAAGGTTGTACCCGCATCGTTTAAATGGAATGAACGAATGAGTAAAAAACCTGCTATACTATACCTGGTTTAAAAGAAAGTTACCAGTTAGTATATTCCACGTATCCTGAGAATAAGCCGTGGAGTTAGCAGCAGCTTTATTTTGGTTGTTAAGTTACCGAAAACTTTCGTTAATTACCGAAATTATAAGCATTTTAATTTTACTTTAATTTTATATTTGTCGGTAAGTCGAAAAATGGGTTACAGAATTCCATTACAGCTCTCGAATCGCTTTGATTTTTATTTTAACCCTCCGTCATGCACATGTTCCGATAGTCACGTACGTAGCGCATGTATCTGGCCAGATACAGTATGTATTTCAGTACATTTATATGAAAAATATGCTATTTTAGTGATATTAATATATTGTTATATTGTTATCACGCCAGGCAGATATATATATTTTTTTGCTCTTAGTACATGCTTAACACGTGTAAAAGATAATTGATTCGGGTTTCATTCATTCACAATGTTTCGTATAATGAACTGTCGAAAGTAGGTTCACACATTTATTTTTTTTTTGCACGTAGCTGCAAATTGATACCAAATTTTCGTGGAATCCAAATACCGATGACAAAAGAGGACGATAACGATCCTTTCTCGTTTCGTTAGGAATACATGTATCAATAAAGTACAGTACTCTTCATACGTATACGATGTATAGATGAAAAAATTTACATAAATTTTGTTTGTTGTTTGTTTTAATGTGTTTTTCAATAAAACGATACCTTACAATATTTGTAGAGGGTACCTGGAGACTCAAGCCCCTAGTTAAATTAGAAATATATTTAAATCACATTTGAATTCGTAAAATATCTGGCCAGATACATGTGCATGACGGGGGGTTAATAACTTGTATTCTCTGCCACCCACCCCCCATACGAAGGTACAAGTTTCATGAGGAGCAAGTCTATACTTCCTGGGAAAAAAGCCCGAAAGGTTTAAAAAATCCCCTATGGCACCATGTGTAGTGGTTAGAGCGCACGATAACTCCTGAACGAATCAACCGATTTGGACCAAAATTTGGTTCTCGCAATATTTTCTTCAAACTTAGATCAAGTTCGAAGATGGGCCATATTGTCCCAATTCTTCGGGTATCTTCCCCACCAAAGGGAGCAACCGTTTTGGTCCGTACTTTGCACATCGTAATATATCTACTGGATATAAATTAGATTTGAATATGGACTATATCGGTCCACTCCTTTGGGTACCTCCCACACAAAATTTCGGAAAAGTGCAGCTTAAGTCCTGCTGTCTCGAATCGCTTTGATTTTTTGTAACAACTTGTATTCACTGCCCCCATTACAACGGTACACGTTTCTTAAGGGGCATACACCCTGAGAAAACAGCCCGAAAGCTTAAAAATAATCCCTACGACCACCAAACTGGATACTGGGTTGTTCCAAACATAGCTATCGTATATTTCTGCAAATCTTAGACAAAGTTCGAAGATGGTACTTATCAGTCTACTCCTACCCACTAAAATTCAAAGATATTGGCTAACATGGAAAGGGGATATCCCATAAACGGAGCAACTCATTGGGGTCAAACTTTGGATCTTGTAATATTTTGTTCAAAGTTGGTCTAATTTCGAAAATGGGCCATATCGGCCCACTCCTTAAAGCACCTCCCTCACAAAAGTGCAACGGTTTTGTTTAAGTGCTGTTTAAGGTCTGTTTGAGGATCCGTTGAAAATTCCATGTTTCCTGATATAATGTTCCAAGAGCCCTAAATTATACCGTGACCAACTGAAATGAGTGATGTGTGAAATATCTTTCCCAAATAAGATCCAAAATTGACTAATTCTTACGACAAAACTTTTGAAATCCCCTAAATACATAATATTCTTGGAAAAAAGGAGTTTCAATTCACACAGGCTGAGGGTATATCTCTGTTGGCAAAGCCGACTGACACTTTTTTACTTGTTACTAGTTTTTTCGATATCATAAAGGAAAAATGGTTATTGTAGTAAAAGATTGTAGCTTCTTGCAGGTTCTGGAACAGGCATTTAAATTACATTGAAATACAATCCTCCTTTGTCAAACATATCAATCAGGGCTGGTAATTGGATGACTGTTTTCGTATGTTATTTGCTCTGTTCCAGAACCTGCAAGAAGCTACTATTTCTTGTGTGTTGTTGTGTTATGTACGTTTTAATTTTGAGAAGTTTTCGTTAAATTCTATTACAGTTCACGAGTTCGTGCCAAGCTGACAGTTTATTGTCTTCGGTAACCAGGGTTATCAGATTTTAAATCGCTAAATCAAGTGTCAGAAATCGCCAAACCGAAGATTCTCCAGTTTATGTTAAAAGGTTTACAGCATTTAGCTTTTTATATTGAGTTTTAATGACAGATTTGTATGGACTTTATGCTTGACATTTCTAATGTAATCTTTCTTTTTTCTCAAGGACTTTGTCGGATTTTTTTGCCCATTGGTGCTGTTTAGGATTTATTATTGTCCATGTCCTCCATCTTTAGCCCAAAGCGATCTAATTATAAATGTTAAAAAATGGTAAAATCGAATTTTCCCGCTTATTGAGACTTATATGTTTTTAGTTTTTAATGGTTGATGGCCCGTGGGTGAGGTTCAACGGTCCATCAGTCATGAAAAACTAAAAAGGAAATTTGTAAATATATCGTTTTTCTTAATAGAGGATATACCGCGCCACATTCGAAATTCATGTCTACATGTACCACGGCACATTCCACAAAATTTCATGATAATCGGTTCGTTAGTTTTCGAGATATAACATACATAAAAAAGTGGTCGGGACTTCTTGCACGAAGAAAGAAAATTTGATCGGGGGCGCAACCACCGTTGTCTCAAAAATTAATTTTTAAAAGTTTAGCAAATAAAGCGATTATAAAACAATATGCCCCCGAAATTCATCAACATATATATAGCAATTTGAACCACGGGACATTCCTGAACATTTTCAGAAAATTTCATGAAATTAGGTTCAGTAGTTTTGAAAGAATAATGTATTGAAAAGATTGGGCGTGGTAATAAGTTTTCAAGATATAAGTTTGACATAAAAGAAAGGCGTCGTAAATTTTCAAACCGATACAATCGATTAATTCTGGTAGATATTTTCAAACCGATACAATCGTTGTTATTACAAATGTAGCCTTTTTATAGATATTCAACAAAATATGCAGCCCTTTTTTCACAGGGCTCCAGTGGGAGTTAGAGGAATAAAATAACAAACAAGTAAAAAAGAATCAGTCGACTTTGCCGACAGAGATATACCCTCAGGCTATGTGAATTGGAACTTTCATCTACGGACAGACCGAAGGTATTAAGGGTCTTTTCGCAATTTTGTGGCACTTTTTGGACATTTGAACTTGCCGACTAAAATGTGGATTAGGATTAAAGTTCAAAAGTTTTGCGCAGGAGGGAATGGACCGACATAGTGCATTACGGAAGTGGATCTTATTTTGAGAGTCATATCTTTTCGATAGATAGTCATGATAGTCATTTCAGTGGGTTATCGTACACCTGTTGGAAAAGTATGCCAGGAAACATAGACTTGTCCACGATAAACATAATATGGCTGTAAACAGGAACACAACGAACATCATCGGTATAAATTTCCCAAGGATCTCCGAACAGACCCTAAACTGCACTTAGACACAAATGTTGAACTTTTGTGGGAGAGGTATCGTAGGGAGAGGACCGATATGGGTAATTTTAGAAGTTAAATTAAGTTTGGACAAAATATGACGAAGGCCAAATTTTGGACCAAATCGGTTTATCAGTTTGAGAGTTATTGTGCTCTCCAGCTACTACATATGGTGCCATAGGGGTTTTTACAACTTTCGGGCAAGAAGTATGGACTTGCACTGAAATAACTTTTACCGTCGTAATTGAGACAGCGATTGAAAGTTGCTTAAACAGAAACCAAAGTTAGTCGAGAGCAGGTCTTAAAGTGAACTTATCCGAAATTTTGTGCGGGAGGTAGCCGAAGAAATGGACAAATATAGTCCATATTCAAACCTTATCTATATCTGGTAGATATATTAGGATGCGTAATGTATAGACCAAATCGGTCCTTCCCTTCAAGAGTTATCGGCGCACATTTTTTCAGAACATGTTTGAACTTTTGTGGGGGAGGTACCCGAAGGAATGAACCGATATGACTTATCTTCGAACTTAAACTAAGTTTGGACAAAATATTATGAAAGCCAAATTTTGGATCGAATCTGTAGATCCGTTCGAGAGTTATGTCACTACACACGGTGTCATAGGGGTTTTTTGAACCTTTAGGCTAGAATTTGTACCGTCGTATGGGGGCCGTGAATACAAGTAATTACAACAAAAGTCAAAACGATTCGAGAACAGTTCCTAAACTGAACTTTTCCGAAATTTTGTGTGGGAGGTACCCGAAGGCATGGGCCAATTGAGTCCATATTGGATCCCCATCTAAGTTTGGTAGAAATTTCACGATGTGCAAAGTACGGACCAAATCCGTTACTCCCTTCAAGAGTTATCGTGCGCACAAATTTTCCGAACATTTTCGAACTTTTGTTGGGGAGGAACCGGAAGCAGTGGACCGATATAACCCTTCTTCGAACGTAAACTAAGTTTGGACAAAATATTGCGAAACCCAAATTTTGGACCAAATCGGTTCATCCGTTCGAGAGTTATTGTGGGCACCAGCCAGCCAGACAGACAGACATTGCTAAATCGACTCCAAATTGTCTGAAACACATTTCGTCCAAACATACTTGGGGTCTAAACCCATTATTTCGATGAGGCACATTTTGCCCGTATGAAAGTGTATATACCATCGTTAGCATAAATGCTGATGGTATAATAAAAAATGTTCACAGGGGCCATCCCTCTTCATTCTCTGAAAATTTCTAAATCAGTTCAGTAGTTTTGTAGATATAATTTATTTCAAAAAGTGGGCGGGGTCAAACTGTCTTTCCATAAAAACCTAAGTTGGGTTATGACGAACATTTAAAAATGAATTATCCAAATCGGTCCAGCCATGGGGTTTTTCGTTTGTTATGCATTGAAACAATAATTTGCGGCACTATAGAATATATCGGCGTGATATTCTAAATCAAACCATGCATGCCCGACCATCCGTTTGTGGTAATCACTCTTGCATTCTAAATAATGCCAAGTTCGAATAGATATACCCCCCATATAACTATAACATTTTCTGACAAATTGTAAGTAATTCGGTCAGAAAATGTATCTAAAAAGTAGAACAAACCTAAAATCGGGTGGTTCCGTTTATTGGGGCTATTCCACAACGTGGGCGATATAGCCCATCTTCGAACTTGACCTGCCTATATAGGGTTCTACCTCAATTATTGTGGACGCTAGAGTGTTCTTACAATAGACGGACATGCTAGATCGCCTTAGAATTTTATCCTGATGAAGAATAAGTACTTTATAGGGTCGCAAATGGTGATTCCAATGGCATATAAACGGAAAAACAAACTTAATATGCCCTTTATATTCAGGTGCATGCATTTTGTGTGCAAATCTGTTAAAAATTTAATTTAGTATTTGTGGTCTCATATAAAGCAACAAAATACAAAAAATTGTTTACTTAATAAATAAAGAGCAAATTTCATACAAATAGCCAACAAAATCGCCATCTATTCCGTAAAATCGCCAAAAATTGCCATGTCATTCAAAATTCGCCACGTTTGACGAGAAATCTCCATAACTGACAACCCTGTCGGCAACTCATATACTTCCAGTCGCTCGTTGTTGTTCTTGTAACAGTGATTTTATTATATGTTTGTAAATTCATTCTTCTGCTTAATCTGGCTCTGGGTCTATCTCTATAAATGCAGCTGCTTCGATGGCATGACAAAAAGATGTTAGGTGTTGATCTACCCTTCTTGAGTTTTCTTCAGAATTTGCCGTAAGGTCAAGATCTGGTCAATTATTTGGATTTGTCAGGTCTAAGGCAGTATTTATATGGTTCAAAATATGGCCTTCGTAATATTTTTTCCAAACTTAGTTCAAGTTCGAAGATAAGCCACATCGGTCCATTCCTTCAAGCACCTCCTCCACTAAAGTTCAAAAATGTTCGGAAAAAGTGTGCCCACGATAACTCTTGAAGCAAGTGACCGATTTGGTCCATACTTTACACATCCTAACATATCTACCAGATATAGATCAGGTTCGAATATGGACTATATTTGTCCACTCCCTCGGGTACCTTCACACAAAATTTCGGATAAGTTCACTTTAAGACCTGATCTCAAATCACTTTGATTTTTGTTGAAGCAACTTGCATTCGCTGCCTCCATTACGAAGGTAAAATTTTTTTTCAGGGGCAAGTCCATACTTCTTGAGTAAACAGCCCGAAAGGTGTAAAAAAAACCCTTATGACACCATTTGTAGTGGTTGAAGAGCACGATAATTCTCGAACTGATCAATTTTGTCCAAACTTAGTTTGCACGATAACTCTGGAACGGGGCAACCAATTTGGTCTAAACTTTGGATCTCCTAATATTTTGTCCAAAACCGCGGAAACGCTTGGTTTTGGGATCCGTCATTACAAGAAAATCTGCAATGTTATCCCATTTTCCGTAATGCCTTTTCTTGAATAGAATCTTTATTTTTTAACGTAATAGCTTGAAATTTTGCAAGAGCATGTATTTTAGTCTTATGTATTAGATTCAATCAAAAAACTAATTTTGACTTTTTTTGGAGATACGACTTCGGGCATTTCTGGTGACAATATACATACACTCCGGTTCATCTGAATAGAACCAACCAATATTTGTCTACAAATGCCGTTATATCTGACGATAGTAGAGGAATTGTAAATTATATTTTTGTAGACATGTAGAGTATATAGTAGACAATATTTTCAATACCTAACATGTTTCAGGTATAACCCATATACCGGTACCTTTTACTCGCTTTATGAAAAAAATGCCAAAATATTACAATGTTTTAATGCTTTACCAGGAACTGGGTGGTCATTGGCCGTTGACTTCTACAGGTCCAAAAAAATAAAAATATCCCACCACCAAACGCTTCATGTCACCATCAAGTCATTGGAATTTCAAAAGGTTCTAAGACATTTGATGTGAAGAAACAATTTAGTGATAGGGAAGGCAGATGCTAATTTTTTTCGAACGGAAAAAGATTTAATTTTTGATGGTTACAATGTTCACACATCTTTAGCTCATCGTATAAATACCAAAAAAAAATATTTCTGATCCGTTATTACGCAGGAAAGAGCGTCTGTTTTTGTGCTTTTCATGTCATGCGATATCTTCTAAATCAAAGACCTTGATGTTGACGGGAAGCATTCGGCGGTGGAATTTTTGTATTTTTTGGACCTGTAGATGTCCATGGTCAACGAAACTGGGTGGAACCCATCGATTTGCATTCACTTCCCTGAGATCAAATATCAATTTTTGGATTGGAAAGGTAGAAATTTGAGTTATCTTTAGCATATTTCATATTTTCCGGATTTATAAACCTATCAAATGTGACTTTTTTGTAATTTTATTGTAGTCTTTAAAATTTTGAACATAATTCAGTATAAAATTTTGACTTTATAAATTGTTTCTATTTCTTCATAAGAATATTTTTTGGAGCTCTAAGCATCGATTTTGATTAAATTCCAAGACCCTAATACACATTTTTTGCACAATATTTGTTGGCAATCAACACTCACGGCCTTTATTTATAATTATAAGAAGTTTTTTGTAAAAGTTTACCACATCTGACAAAGGATTTGTGAAAATTCTTAGGATGGTTCTATCGTGGTGAACATTAAAACATAAAACGAGTAAAAGGTACCGTTATAACCCATATGTGAAACATGTTAGGTATTGAAAATATTGGCTACTATATACTCTACATGTCTACAAAAATATAATTTACAAGTCCTCTCCTGTCGTGAGATATAACGGTATTTGTAGGCAAATATTGGTTGGTTTTATTCAGATTTACCGGAGTGTATATGTCAAAAAATGTAACAAAGGTGAACCTAAGTTTTGCACTATCATAATATGCGAACTAGTGTGTTATACCATAAAATATGAATATAGCTGAACCAAACGAAGTGTATTTGAACAAAGCTCAAAAATGTGGCTAAAAAAGTTAATTTCGTTGAAGCTAAGACCGCGTAAATTAATATAAATAGGTAGCCCACATTGCATCAGAGTAATCTACTGTCAAATGCCAAAATGTAGTGCGATATTTTTCTAAAAACTCTATTTTTTGATACAGCATTTACAATATGCTTTTGATTGTGCAGGGACCCCAAGATATTTTAGTTTTTTTGACGGTTCGGATAATATAAATCATAGGTCGTGAAAATCCATCCACTTGAACCGCTAAAACGGCTACTGGAAAAATTGAAAATTTTGCGACTTTTTAGAAAATATTGCGGATTTGATCGCGTTTTCTGTACCTAGGAAAAATTGTAAAAGCCAATCTTGTAGAGAATTTTCACAGATATAAGATTTTTTCTAGTGACACTTTAAGACTTGCCGTTTTTAAAATCGTGAAAGCCATGTTATAATAATGGTATAATTCTACCATGCGTGAAAACCTAAACAAATCTAAAAATGTAACCTGAACAAATCATAAATGTCTATCTTGTAGAGAATTTTCACAGCTATAAGTCCCATTTCGATAAAACCTGCCGCAAAAAATTCCCAGGCGTAAGCACCTTTCATTTAAAGTTAGTTCAAGCGCACCGCAAAGTGTTGAATTTTAATACATAAATTCTATTTTTGAAGATTTTTACTCCACTCCTAACAAAAATAAAGGGTTATCTGTCGGAATGTTTACCTATAATTAAGTGATGGAGATGTCCACTACAAAATTGGCAAAATTTCATGAGAAAATATGGTTATTCAAATACACCAATACATTAATTGGCATATCTTGCCTGTACACTGAGGCCTATACCTGATGTAAGATATCTCGGTTACATATCTCATCTGTAGACAAATATTCCTATCGGCTAAAATGAATTTCCTAAAATGCACATAAACTACACCATTTTCACAAGGAATTCGAAGAATTTCACTTGTAATTTGATTATTTCATTTGAAATTCGAAACATTTCACTTGTAATTTGAGAATTCCAATTGAAATTCGAATTATTTCATTTGTAATTTAAGAATTCCATTTGAAATTCGAATTATTTCATTTGTAATTTGAATTTTTTTCATTTGTAATTCGAATTATTTCATTTGTAATTCGAATTTTTCTATTTGTAATTTGAATTTTTCTATTTGTAAATCGAAGTTTTTCATTTGGAATTTCAAATGAAAAAAATTCAAATTTCAAATGGAAAAATTCGAATAACAAATGAAATAATTCGAATTACAAATGAAAAAATTCAAATTAAAAATGAAATAATTCGAATTTCAAATGGAATTGTCAAATTACAAATGAAATAATTCGAATTTAAATTGGAATTCTCAAATTACAAGTGAAATGCTTCGAATTTCAAATGAAATAATCAAATTACAAGTGAAATTCTTCGAATTACATGTGAAAATGGTGTAGTCAATATTTCAATAAAAAAATTATTAAATTTCCTTTACTGAATTTGATAATTGTAGAAGTGGATCGGACGAAGCCCTCAATCTAAAAATACGAATAACAACAACAATTCGTCTGTGAAAAAAAATTTTCAAATGATGTTTGTTATGGCATGGCTGCGAAAGCATTTCCAAAACATTTTCCAATTAATTAAAACAAAAGCAACCGAAAAACAAAACTAATGGAGGAAAACTGAACCCGAAATGTAGGTGAATGAGTGTGTTTGCATCCCGAACGTTATGTCGTCATGTGCCACATGCCACCACTGCATACACACACGAACACTTGTCATGGAGGAGGTGATGATGACAATGGCCATAGCGATGTCGATGATGATGATGATGATGTAGATGATCGACAATACACTTGGCATTGTGTCGTGTCCATAGACATTAACAAAAACTCAACAGCAACAACAAAAATGGCAAAATAATGCATTATAAAATTTCATTTCATTTGAATATGCTGTTGTTGTTGTTTATCTGTGAGTCCATACAAAGTAAATAAATTAGCAGCAACAAAACAATAAAGATGAAATAGCAGAAGAAAATGAGGAAATAGGTACGAACATTAAATAACCTGACATAACAGACCACAAATGAAAATCGATGTTCGTCGGTCAATGGCAAGAAAAATTCAGAGACACATTTCTCCCGTTTTCTCTTTCCGTCGGCCAACGTGGAAATGAAAAATTAAATCAAATAAAAGAAGCCGTCTGTCTCGTTGTCCACCACTTTGTATTGTTTATTTCCGCGGCTTGACTGCTCTCCTTCTCCATTCATAGCCGATGGTCAAATTGTTCGCGTGTATGTGTGTGGGTGCGTAAATGTATTTGATTTTAATATTAAAAATATCTGTTTTATTTTCGGACACTTTTAGTATAAAAACAAAACACAAACAGAGAATTGTTTGGAAATGAGAAAATCTAAAGGAAAATATGTCGAAGAAAATTGTTCCTCTGAGACTACGACAACGAAACGTCAAATCAACGACTTGTTGGAGGGAGAACTGATGGGATGGTAGATATAACCCAGTAAACTTAAGGGAGGGAAATTTGTTTATGTTCGAACATGAAAAGTTCTTGGACCAGGAAATTATAGATGTGCACCATGTTACAATAATTTAGAAGGTTGTGTAGTTTCTAAAAAATGAGCGAAAATAAGGCATTGTTATATTTTTTCTCCTCAGAATTCCTATAAATAAATATGCAGCAGGCTGTACTGCTTATTTGATTTTTGGATTATTTTGTAATCTTTTCATTACGAAGTCACCTTATATATACATGTGTATTAGGGTGGGCGATTTGAATGCCGAATTGGGATGTACTAGAGAGCTTTTAATTATTGTCTTGGCTACAATTTGTGTTTTAGTATTGGACCGAAAATCTCAATCGTTTGGCTGTTATATGCCAAAATATCCAAAAAACGTGGATAAAAAACTTCAAAATCGGGAGGCTCGATTTTCACCGTAGACATAGTGGACTTTTTTGATCAGTGCAATCCCAGGAATCAGAAACGTAAAGGGCCCAACAAGATGTTTTTCCTTCCATACATTGCGCCCCGTGGTTTAATGGTATGCAAACCCGCCTTGCACGCTGAAGTTCGTGGGTTCGATTCCCCGCCCAAGCAACATCAAACAGTTTTCAACGGTGGCAAAATACATACTCCTCAGTAATGTTGGCGACATTTCCTGAGTATTTCAGCCATGTAAAACTTCTCTACAAGTGGTGTCTTAAGACACGCCGTTCGGACTCGGCGATAAACTGTAGGTCCCATATCATTGAGCTAATATGAATTGGGGTGCACTCATTGATATGAGAGAAGTCTCCCTTGTCCCATCTGGGATGTTTGTGGAGCAATTATTATATTACAATTCGCCCCCGGGCTAATGTGTATGTATGTTCAAAAGTTTATTTCATTACAAGGTCGGGCAATGAGCCCACAAATCCCACTGCGGCAGGTTCTTCGATACCGGATTGACCCGGAACCACAAAACATCCGTTGTTCCGGCCAGCGGCTGCCACCTCAGTGTGCACATGTTCGTATTTGTATCGTTTTTCTGTGATGGGAGCAACATATACCGGAATGACTGTTCCGGCTTCTTTTGGAGCGTGATGGGGGCGGGGGAAACCAAGTACCAATTTATATATGTTCAGTTTGTCACATCCGCATTGACATCACACAAACTTCGATGAGGAGCAATAGATGCCGGTAGTGGGTGCATCTCAGGGGTTGTTCTGGATTCGTCCATTCGAGGGACTATGTGGATGCATACTTCGAGAACACAGCCTCCAGTGAGTAGTCGTCATCATCAGAATATGAGAGTTCCCCGCAGTTCCACACCAACCGCCGCGCACGGAATTATTAATACCAGCCGCTGTTGTTCCAATCCCTGAAAATGCATCTATTTGGTAGAGTTGCTGCTAATCATGGGAAAGCTCATTGGCCTAGTTTCAGAGAGTTCACGAATCACTGCTTCAGAGATCTACCCAACACTTCTCATATTCGGGTAGCAGAAAGGACGTTTTGAGATATCATCGATGCAGTAGCCGCTCGCCATATACCTGCTGGTCGAATACCCGAAGTGAGACCAGACATCTCAGCAGAGGCGACGCAATCAGCAAATGAGCTTGATGTGACCCCAGAGTCAGGGTACTGACACAGTAAGTTAAGAGTTTGGTCGGTGAACATAAGCGGAACAAGTGGTTAAATCATCTGAAGAGTTGCAACATCGGAGCCGGAATAAGTGATCTGTGGGAAAAGGTTAAGTCACTCTCGAACCCTGGAAAGAAGGATATGACCTCAGAACAAAAAGTCGAAGCCCCATAACGTGAAACAGGGAGTTCCTCAAGGTGGGGTGTTAACTCCGGAACTGTTTAACCTCTGCCTCTCCTATATTCCGTCCCTCCAGGCGGCATTGAGATCGTTACGATCTTATGTCATTTGTAAAAGGCTGAACTCCTATTTGACTGATCGTATAACACCTTTTTCCACTCGAGCAATATGCAAATATAGGTCACTAACTCTACGGCCACGCTTTTCACCACATAGACTACCCCAAAATTCGTCAGCATGTTCATGTCATCCGCGACAAACAAACCTTGTTGACCATCACATATAACGCGATAGTTCGGACTGTGATGCCAGTTTGGTGCGCGAATATAAGCCAAACGAGATGGAAAAATATTTAAGCCTGCGGCATTCTACCCTGCGACGTGCAAGAGTGTGCCTCCTCAGTCTTCAATGGCCCATCTACATGAGGAGGCAAAGATTCTTCCAGAACAGCATCACAATGACACAATTGCAGATGTCATAAACAACTGCAACTGAATGCGGTCCTCGGTGAACATCCCCTATCTAGGAACGTCAGTCTCCACGACAAAGCAGAGTAGTTTTGGATCAACTACGCTTGGGATGGTGCAGGCGTCGGCATTACTATAGGGCAAGGATCGGTGACACCGTGCAAAACATATGCCCGCACGACTCACTGCACCTTTTCAACTATCCTGCCAAATCTATTCAACTAACTCCAGTAGATCTGTGATTACATCCCATCGAAACTGCCACACTCCTAAAACTGGAGATACACCCAGAGCTAGATTAAGCCGGAAAACGAGTATATAAAAATATTAAATATTGTAACAAAATAACAACAAATATCAGCGTCGTATGAACCTCGAGCTGTACCGACTATATAACTGCATTAGCAAACATAAACGTATCGTGTTCGATTATGAACCCGCCAAAAAGGTGTATAAAAACGAATGGCGAACTGCGACATACACACATTTATAAATGGTGGTTGTTTTTCGTTTATATAGAAATACCAAACACAAAGCAACAACAGACGCGTAGATACATTCAAAATTCCAAATAACAGAAATAGCGTCACACATTAAAAAAAGAAACAAATAAAAGCTATTAATTATGAAATATAGAAATATCGTTGAACGCTTCTCGTTTTTATACCCTCAGCCTTTAGGCTAGAAAGGGTATATACACTTTCATACGGGCAAAATGTGCCTCATGGAAATAATGGTTTTAGACCCCAAGTATGTTTGGACGAAATGTGTTTCAGACAATTTGGAGTCGATTTAGCAATGTCCGTCCGTCTGTCTGGCTGGCTGGTGCTCACGATAACTCTCAAATGGATGAGGCGATTTGGTTATCGTAATATAATAATTTGGCTATCGTAATATTTTATCCAAACTTAGTTTAAGTTCGAAGATGGGCCATATCGGTCTACTCCTTCAGGTACCTCCCCCAAAAAAGTTCGAAAATGTTCGGAAAATTTTTGCGCAAGATAACTCTTGAAGGGAGTAACCGATTTGGTCCATACTTTGCACACGTGAAGTTTCTACCAGACTTAGATAAGGTTTCAATATGGACTCAATCGGTCCGCTCTTTCGGGTACCTCCCAAACAAAATTCAGGAAAAGTACAGTATAGGGCCTGCTCTTGAATCGCTTTGATTTTTATCGTAGCAACTTATATTCACTGCCCCCCATACGACGGTACAAGTTTCATCAGGGGCAAGTCCATACTTCCTGAGAAAATAACCAGAAAGGTGCAAAAAACCCCTATGACACCGTGTGTAGTGGTTGGAGCGTGAGATAACTCTCGAACGGATCTGCCGTTTCGGCCCAAAATGTGGCTTCGTAATATTTTGTGCAAACTTAATTTAATTTCGAAGATAAGCCATATCGGTCCACTCCTTCAGGTACATCCCCCACAAAAGTTCAAAAATGTTCGGAAAAATTGTGGGTACGATAACTCTTGATAGGAGTGACAGATTTGGTCCATACTTTACACATCCTAATATATCTATCAGGTTCGAATATGGACTATATTTGTCCACTCCGTCGGGTACCTCCCACACACATTTTTGGATAAATTTCCATTAACCTCTTTGATTCAATTCCATTTGGGCATTTAATTTACTAAAAAGCACAATTTCTTTGAGAAAACACAAACGCTGATTTATTAATTCACTTACCGTCTTTATTCAACGACTGCCTTGGGGAAACTGAAGAAAAATGTCTTTCACGCAAAATTAACAAAAATAATTCATACCATTTTTTTTCTTTTCTTCTTCGCAACAACAACAAAGAGCGGAAGACACGTGTTTGGCCGCGATATCCATAGACACTACCAAAGTAAAGAGTAAAGTTTTTCATCCTCCCGTCGTCGTTTCCACGTGTTCTATTGCACCATACAGCTCTTGATTACACAGGGCTCGCTTACCCTGTTGTTACTCTCTTTGACAAAAATCCTCTCTCCACCCATAAAATATATGTTCCAACATAAAGTTGAGATATGTTACAAAATGTTGCAAACATATATTTGTTTGGACCCAAACGTAATATGTTTGGATCCAAACATATATTTGTTTGCAACCAGCCCCAAACATATGTTCGTTTGGATCCAAACATATTTCTAACATATATTTTTCTGCGTGTAGAAATTAACAATCGGTGAACACAGCAAATTGGGGTTTTGGTTTCTGAACCATTGTGCTCCGTGAACAACCTGCAGCAAAAAATTTCATTCGGACCCGACAAGAGTCGGGGAGGTACTCCAAAGATGGGATAGATATAGTCCATATTCGAAACTGATCTATGTCTGAAGGAAATATGACGACTTGCAAAGTTTAGACCCAATCTGTTATTCCTTCGAGAATTTAAGTTCGCACCATTCTACCGAAAAATTTTGAACTTTTGTGGGGGAGCTCCCTAGAGAGTGGACCGAAATGGCTCTTATTCGAACTTGATCTACGAGAACCAAATTTTGGACCAAATCGATTTATCGTACGATCTAGATTTATTGTACGAATTATCCAGCAAACAGACCGACGACTCTGAAACAAATATCGTCCAAACATACATGGGGTCTAAAACCATTATTTCGATGAGGCACATTTTCATCATATCAAAGTGTATGTATCCTCTTTAGCCTAAAGGCTGAGGCTATAAATAACAATAATCAGCCGGTTAGAAAATAGTGAATCATGTCAAATTGTGTGCTGGGTATATGATTAACGTAGGCAATAGTTTATTTTTTGTTGCTTTCCGCCATTCTTTTGCTCTGCAATGTTTAATTTTTGGGACGAGACAAATTGTCGTTTGTGTTCAATCGATGTGTTTGGATATTTCTCATTTAGGGTGGCATATGTTTCTCCGTTCATGGACGCCAATAGTTTTGGATTCAAAGCGTTTTGAAATACACATTTCACACTGAAACGGACGAGTTTTCGTTAATTTCCATTTGAAAAATTGTTTGCCTTGGAAAAGTTAGGCAAAGCGAAATTTTTGATCGTATAATCGTATAATACATTTTTAATAGAGGTTTTTATTCAAAGTTGGCCTAATAAAATTTTGTTTATGTTCATAAAAAAATATTCAAAATATTCTATGCAAATTGAAAATATTTTATGAACCTAAAAACGTGTTGTGATAAAAGTCAATATCATAAGAAATTAAAGAGAAAATACACCAATTTAATAAACAAATTGAAGTTTTGTTAAAATATTTCCGAAGAAAATGTCCATTTGATTGCAGTGATACGTCCGTCACTTAATATCAGATTCGTATTTCCATAGTTAATCTTCCTTTTGCGTTGCATATTCCTTCCTTGTTTTTTGTGTTTTGTGAATTTTATGAAACTTTTTTGATTGGAGAAAAAATGTCTCAAAACATAAGGCAAAGACCCAAATTCGTTATTACCGATGAAGATCTGGATGATTATAATCATAATTTAGATCAACATCAACATGCCTTTCATCAAATCTATCAACGGCAACAGCAACAACAACAGCCACAACAACACCAATGCGCTCATAGCCATCATCACCGCCAACAACCGCAACAGCAACAACAGCGTGCTGGTTACTATCACCCTGTTGCAGCTGCAGAAGATGATGATGATGATGAAGATGACGAAGAGGAGCGTCATTCAAAAATACAGGATATACTTCATTGGCTGCATCAACGACAGCCACATAATAATTCTGGAAATCGGTAAGTGTTTCAATTATGTTTTTTCTTCTTTTACTTTTCTGTTTCGCCACTTTTTTTGGAGGTCATGGCAGACCAGACCGTGTCGGTATGTGCCCACGCTTTTGTTTAACTGCCGCAGCGTCATGGCTATTTCAGCTGTTGTTGCCATCATTAATCAACAGATTTTTGCTACGTTTCGTGTTTGTTTTTCTAAACAAATATTTTCATTTAATAAAGAGTACGAAGGGGACATCTTAAAAACGTGAACGAAGGAAGATACACGAGAGAGATTAATTAATATAAATTAAAACTTTTCGTAATTAAATTACTGACTGTGTGATATTATTGATTGTTGCGGCATCTTTTGGAATTTTAGATAAAAGAATACGTGTTTTGACACACGAATATGCAATTCAACAAATACAGTCATTTTTTAAATATTCATAAGTAACAAATCAGGCCCAATTTGTATGGGGATCAAAGCGGTTCTTACAGTATCCAACGGTAGATTATATTTCCAAATTCCACGAAATGCTTTAGAGTTTTTGGTTCATTTGGTTTAATTTTTTTTTGTAAAAATTCTTGCCTTCTTGCTTTTACTTTGCAACAATAGTTGTGGTTCAGTGCTTTGTATCCAATCGAATTAGTTCCTGATGGGTATAGAACTTCCTTGAAGAAAATTGCCAATAGAGATCCATGTTTTTATAGTCCCCACTATTTTATATATTTTGAAATATTAAGAGTTGTTTACAAAGTTCGACCCAGTCTAACTTAGCGTAGTTCTTGCCTGTATTTTTTGTAATGTGGTAGACAGAGGAAATTTCTTATCACGCATTTTTCCGAATTTGAATTTTGAATGAAACAGACACGGCTTAATTTTTTGTCTTGATGTTTTGCGCTGTACCTCCTCGTGCTAGCAACATTGCCCAGTACTTTAGGTCAGATTTCGAAAAAATGTGTGAAATCGAAAAATTTGGCGCCAATTTCCAAAGAAATAAAAATAAAGCCGGTTTACATTTTGACATTGTCCACATGGCTCCTTTTTGTTGATATAGATATCTAATTCCAAAATTTTATTTTTAAACGTGGTCTCTTTAAGCAAGAGACACTGCTTTTAGTCCATATTTAGATTAGGCAATTTTCCTTGCCCCCACACCACCATATTACAACGATTTTAGGCCGAAAATGTAGACAAAAACATACAAATATCTGAAGTTCTATAGGAAAAAATTTAACCCTTATTGGATTTGGTTTCATATTCATGCATTCTCTGAAAAATGTGCAAAGTTTTAGTTCGATTGGTCAACTGCAACTGTGTGGAAAATGAATTACTAGATTTGAAATAAACAGACACCAAAGCAAGCTAAACAAAGCACTGTAAAAACAATAATTTTTTCTAACCCAGCGTTTACACATGCCAGTGACAGTTCGAAAAATCCAATACATACACAATATTTTACTACCACAATTACATTTTTTGAATTGTCGACTCCACTGGCACTAGATTTTTCATGCCACTAAAATTTTCAAGTGCGTGCCAGTGATCTGTCGAAAATGAAAAAAGAGTTGCCGGACTATTTTTAATGCATGTACATTTTTGTTTCTTTTATGAATGCAAAGATTCAATGCATATTTTCAAAAAGATTATGAAATACAAATGATACATCTCGGTAGCTGCCATATATTAGTGGTACATAAAGACATAATTTTTATATTTTTTATGAAAATTCATTATGTTTATGATTGCAAACAGTATTTTTAAAACGAAATAAAATAAAAATAATAATGTGAATTGGGTTTTAGATCTGAAATATAATGCAATTTTGTGTGTTATATGCCGCTTAAAATAATTTTGAAATTGAACTTGCACTGGCATGTGTAAACACACAAGAAAACTGCATGCCAGTCTAACACTTTTTCGGCACTTTCGAGTATAATACATGTACTCAGTTGGCACCAATTTACTGGCATGTGTAACTGCAGCGTAAAGTCAAATTGGAATAATTATGTAAAATAATTTAAAAACAAGTAAAGAAGTATCAGTCGGCTTTACCGACAGAGATATCAGGAAAAATGTCTAAAATTGTCTTTTCCATTTCAAAAAAATCAAAAAAATTTTTTGATACTACATCAATGGTTTTTGGTACATAGATTAAGAAAAAAATATGCTTTCCAAATCTGTTTTCGTTACTAACTTTGATCGTTGCGCGCAAAAGATATGACCGTTTTAATTATGATAATTAGAAAAAATTCTAAAAAAAATCGCAGCTTAATATAGTTAGCTGTTATATCCTATTATCGTTAACTGAATTCGTAACCTTTGCGATGATGCAAAAAATAATCGCAAAGTCTCAATGGATTCGCGAAAAATCAAATTTGTCAAATAATTTCACGTATTTACAAACATATTTTTAAAACAATAGCGCTCATACTTACGAAAAATATATAAAAAAATTATAACAGCATCCAGACATTTTGAGGAATAAAATGAAACCTAAGTTGTGAAGGTTGGAGCTATAGTGTTCATGTTATTTACAAAAATACGAGGAAAATATTAGGAAAAAATTAAAATCATATAATTCTAATTTTATTTTTTATGGTTTTATAGGAAAAGTTGGAGAAAAAATGTTTGAGTTCTTCGGCATTTTCGTGAAAATTTCACGCAATAATGATGATATTCCGTTGTAACAAATTGTTCGCTTATAGTTTTTCTATTGGATAATATTATTAGAACCTAATATTAAATCACAAGGAATTCCAATTGTCGCATAACGTTAAAATAATGTTATATTGAATATTATAGCATTTGAGACGCATATAAACCGCTTAATTATGAAAATGACATGATGCGCATCCGATTTTCCAACACAGCGAATCAATTCCTCTTATTTGATGTACAGTTTGTCAAATTCTATTTGGCGGCCACGATGTAGCATCTGCTGCATATTAGGGTGCAAAATACTGTAAAATGGTCATAATTTCCGCGAAGTTCATTTACATTTTATGCGCATCCGATTTTAATAATCACCATTAAAAAATACATCATTCTATGCCGTTTCAATGCGATCCATCAAGAACCGTGGATGTAGCATCGCACTCAATTTTTAGAAAAAAATCTTTTATATCTCTGGATTTACGAGAGCTTTTAAATATCTGTTTTCGCACAGTTTCAAAACGCGTATTGATCTATTTATTTAAGTAGAACTGGCACATACAAAACGCGTTTTAATATGCAATATTTTCAAAATAATTTTTTGCAAATTTTCGAAATTTGAGGGGTATCATATCCGCCGATCTAGTGGGTGGATTTTTACGCGTCGCAGCTTGTTAGATTCAGAACGTAAAAAAACTAAATTTACGCGGGTTTCCACGGAAATCGAATGACGTTTGTAAATTTTAAACCAAAAAAATAGGTTTTTGAGAAAAATTTACGCACAAAAATTTCGTGTTTGGGCGCAGATTCCTGTGATCCTTTGAGGGCTACACCCTCATGTTATACATTAAAAAATGCGAAATCGCGAGTACTACAATAAAATAATAAGCTTTAAGGGAAATCGAGCTGCGCGTCCCGATTAGAGCAAAAATTCAAAAAACCGCATTTTTCAGGTTTCAAAATGTCAGCATCCGTTTGAGGTAGATACAGTGGATATATTAAAAAATCATACATTAGAAACTTCAACTCTGAAGTGAACTCTTTAACTTCTCCTTTGAGCATTAAGCTCTACATTGTGTTGTAAAACCACTAATTGGAAAATAACATAATGAAACTCGTTTAATTCAACGATTTTTTTCCGATTTTTTTACATTAGTACGACCACAGCTTCCGCTCAAATTATTATTTTAAGAAACCCCTCGGTGAATCGGGCTAAAACAGTTTGTTTTACCGAAATGCGGTCAAAAGTTATGGTATAGTAAAACTGATCGCGAGTTACAATACCCTATACCTCAGTTTCAACATAAGTTAATTTTCTACAAAAAGCTTGATATACCCTCAGCCTGTGTGGATTGAATTACTTTTTTCTCAAAAAAAAACTTATGTATTAAGGGGAGTTTTCAAAATTTTGGGCATATGCAACCACAAAAGTATGGAAAGGATTAAAGCTCACAAATTTGCGGGGATATCGATAGATAGGGCTTTATTATCACACTAGCCTACCAAAAAAATAATATCACTGTAAACAGGTCCACTAGGAAAACCTTCGGTAAAAATGTCCAAAGGATCCTCGAACCACACAAAAATGTTGAACATGTGTGTGGACAAGGATTGGACAGATATGGCCCAAATTTGAACATAAACTAAATTTCGCCAATATTTAGAGATCCAAAGTTTGGACCAAATCGGTTGCTACGTTAATGAGAAATCGCGCGTACCATTTTAGCGGATTTTTCGAACTTTTGCGTGGGAGGTACCGGAAGGAGTGGACCTATAAGCACCACCTTCGAATTTCATATAATATTCGAAGAAATATTGCAATATCCAAACTGCGGACGAACGCAGTATTCGATTCGAGCCCTCCAGTCACTACATATGGTGTCATAGGGGGTTTTTACAACTTTCGGGTTGTTTTCTCAAGAAGTATAGACTTGCCCCTGAAAAAACTTTTACTGCCGTAATTGAGGCAGCGAATGCAAGTTACTTCAACAAAAATCAAAGGATTCGAGAGCAGGTCTTAAAGTGAATTTATCCAAAATTTTGTGTGGGAGGTACCCGGAGGAGTGGACAAATATAGTCCATATTCGAAACTGATCTATACCTGGTAGATATTTTAGGATGTGTAAAGTATGGATCAAATCGGTCACGCTCATCAAGAGTTATGGTGCGCACAATTTTTCCGAACATTTTTGAACTTTTGTGGGGGAGGTACCTGAAGGAGTGGACCGATATGGTTTATCTTCGAACTTAAACTAAGTTTCCACAAAATATTACGAAGACCAAATTGTGGACCGAATTGACAGATCCGTTCGAGAGTTATCTTGCGCTCCAACCACTGCAAACCGGTGTCATATGGCTTTTTTGTAACTTTCAGGCTATTTTCTCAGGAAGTATAGGCTTGCCCCTGATGAAACTTATACCGTTATATGGGGGGCAGTGAATACAAGTTGCTACAACAAAAATCAAAGCGATTCGTGAACAGGTCCTAAACTGAAGTTTTCCGAAATTTTGTGTGGGAGGTACCCGAAGGAGTGGACCGATTGAGTCCATATTTGAACCTCATCTAAGTCCAAGTATCAACTAAATCGGTTAATCCCTTCAAGAGTTATCGTGTGCACACATTTTCCGAACATTTTCGAAGAAAACAAATTTCAAAGAAAATCGTGGTTTAGTACGCGAATTTATGGATAGTTATTTTTGCTGATTTTTCTATTTTCAAGGTATCTATATCCGCGGTTTTAAAGGATGGATTCGATCACGGAAGGGATCATTAGATCCGTCGCGTAAAAAAACTAAATTCACGCGGGGTTCAAAGGAAATTGAATGACACTTGTCAATTTTAAACGCAAAAAATAGATTTTTTTTTTTAAATTCACGCATCAAATTGTTTTCTTTAGACTCCAATTACTAGGATACTGTAAGGAGCACACTCATGAGATACATTATATTATGAGTTTTAAATATTATCTTGTTGCGCGTCCGGATTATTAAAAAATTCGAAAAACCCTGAAATTCCGGCTTCAAAATGTCAGCATCAATTTTAGTTGAATGCAGTGGATATATCGAAAAATCAGATACTATTATCATGTTGCTCATGGAGTGTTCTTTGAGTCTTTCTTTGGGCATAGGTCTATAAAATGTATGGTTAAGCCAGAAATCGGAAGGGAACATAAAAAAACTTGTTGGCTTCAACCCATTTTTACCCATTTTTCTACTTTGATGCCAACACAGCTTCCACGTAAATTCATTTGAATGGTCGACATTATGTGATGTAGACACTTCATTTTAAAGAATTTCAGTAATATTATTATAAAAATGTTTACCAGTTCTTTGGTGTGGCTAAAAAACGAATTTTACAAAACAATTTGAAAATCGCATCGGATTTTTATATAGCTGCAATAGGCCGATTTTAGGTATTTTGAGCTCTATATAATATCGATATCTGAACCTGGTATTCAGGTATCCAGTTGTTGAGTTAAGTGACTCAGAGAGTACTTATATAGTTGAGAACACTGCTAATGCTGAAGTTCTAGCTGATCGATTGTTGAACGTCTTTGCGTCCGCTGATGGATCGGTCGACCCTTCTTTCCACGCCTCTTTTCAAATATTCTCAAACTCCCATACGACCGACGTTTCGGCAGTTGATAGCATCGATAGATGGAGTCAAGTCGTTATTGTTTTACCCAAGTGTGTTAGCGACGCTCTTCCAACAGACTCTCAAAATCGTCTAGTGGTTTAGACAGGATACCAAGCACAGCATTGAAAAAGGCTGGTGCAGTTTTATTTGATTTCCTTCCTAATCTATCACTCACTGAACTAGGGCACTTTTCAAAAGCCTGAAAATGCTATGGTGCTACCCATTTTTTGAACCAAGGTTCGCCATCTAGCGATTGTTGCAGCTATCTTAAAAAACTGTCAGTTTGTCTCAGTCTTATTATCTTTTATTATCAACGGGTTTGATTGCAGATATGGGACTATAGTCGTAGGTCATTACTACGCCAGGGCCTTCAACTCATTGTGACATGACGGGATCTTGTCTAAACTGAAGCAATTTGGTTTCAATTCCCAGACATGTAGATTAGTGGCAAGCTTTCTAAAGGACAGGACATTTAATTTTGGCGACAGGACTTCTAATATTTCCACTGAATGACCTGTTCGAGCTACATTTCCTGTACGCGAACTATGTGATAATGGTGACGTCTGGCCCAATAGCCATCACTGTAGCTTGATGCCATACATATGTATATATTTTACTACGTTGGAACTCAAGCTGAACGTGAACGTGGGAGTAATGTTGCCTTTCTGGCTCTATTTGAATTTATTTTGCCTCCCAAGGTGCCCTTCGGAACAATGTTGATCTTTTTAATATAATAAAACTCCTTATATACAAACAATTGATCAGACGCATTGTCTCCTACGCCTTCCCGGACTAGTTCCTTATTTCCTCGTATCAGATGGAAAGTCTTAGGTGATGGGAAAGATCGATACATAACTAATAGGTCTCTATTCAAATTAATAGATCAAGGTATTTTATATGTCGAAGATAATTATGCCCTCCACCATAATATGGAGGTTAATTAATTAAATGTGTCATTCCGTTTGTAACACATCGAAATATTCTTCGAAGACCCTCTAAAGATCAGAAAAAATTCTAATTCGATATAACCATGTCTGTTAGTTGCAATCAAGACACAGCTCGCAATATTTAAGATAGAGCTTTATAATTTGGTAAAGAAGTTTATACTACTCCTACGATGTTTGGTATTGAAAATGGCTATATCGGTTCACGTTTTGATATAGCCCCATAGAACGATACCTCTCGATTTTCGGTATTGTGAAGGTTTCAGCCCCATTATCAAACCGAAATGGCTGATATTTGGCATTTAGACTTCGCTGGTGGTATAAAACATTTCACCTGAAATTTCTCGGTATAGGTTCACGTCTTCATATCAGAGCTCTGATTTACTCGCGATTGAAAAGCATGTGATAGGAGGGGAAGTTTTTTGGGCTGCAACTTTTGTGAAGGGCAAGTTTTTTTGGGTTGGGGTAAATTTGGTGGGAGAGGTCTAAAGTTGCTGCTCCAATTCGAAGAGTTTAACTCGCTAGTGGAATTCGAGCGAATTCGAATGAGTATTCGGATCTCTGCTTCATATAGCCCCCATAGAACGGCACTTCGAAGGTTGTGGACTCAATATCCCACCGTAATGGCTGAAAATTGGTATTTGGTGTTACTTGAGGGTATAACATTTGTCGGTACAGGTTTACGCCTTTATGTAGCCCCCAAAGGACGGTACCTCCAGATTGTCGGTATTCTAAAGGTTGTGGCTTCAATATCACACCGAAATGGCTGAAATTTAGAATTTTGTCTTCGTTGGAGCTACTTGAAATTTGTCGGAATACGTCCACGTCTTCATATAGCCCCCATAGAACGGTAGCGTTGCCGTAAATTTTTGAAAAATCGTCAACATAGTCCAAAACTACGTTTGGTTACCGCTTAATGTGAATTTTTCGCTTATAGTTATGGCAATGAGACTGACTACATAAGATATAGAACCGACAGCAGTAAAGCTAACTAATCTCACTTAAATACCGCCATAATAAAGCTTTCACCACATTACAGTTTCCCCCTATGGCTATCGAGTTTGCAACAATGCAGCAAGGTAAATACACAGTCAGTTTTGAATGACAGCTTTGCTCTAATATCACATGATTGACTGTGTGACCGTCCATGTCTATCGGTCATGACTGACTAACTGACCTCTTAAGGAGCGCAGAAAGCTGGACTCCTACATTTTTCACAACGAGATAGACCGTTTTCATCCACTAACAATCGTAAACGAAAATTTTCAACTGATATAATTCAAATGTGAGGCAAAAAAGCTCAAACTTCCTGTATTCCAGACATGTACTTAAATATAACCAATCTCGCTGGAAATTGCTAAGAGTTTGCAACATTGTTTTCTTTAAATTCTTTCGTTCCATTTTGGTTAAAATATAATTAGCCTGTTTCATTTCATGCAATTTTGACTAACGTGAAAAATCGTAATTTCAGGGCTTAAAGTCGTCAAAACGTCATTTTCGAATTTTGGCCCAAAAAAACGTCAAAATTACGATAAATCGTCAAATTCGGCAACACTGCGGTACCTCCCGATTTTCGGTATTTTGAAGTTTGTGGCCTCAATATTCCACCGAAATGGTTTAAATTTGTATTTAGTCTTCGTTGGGGGTATAAAACTTTCCACCAGAAAATTTTTCGGCATCGGCACACGTCTTTATTTAGTCCCCATAGAGCGAGCGGTACTCTCCGATTTTCAATATTTTGAAAGTTTTAGCCACGTTATTCAACAGGAATAACTGAAATAATGCTTCTTACTTTTTGTTTATTTTAGTCAGCCTTTATTCGGTATTATTATATGCCAGCGTTGTGACGCAAATAAGTTTTTTATCACTAAACGATGGGTTGTTCGTGACTTTAGCAACCCAATTTTGTATGAATTTTTCCACCCTTTCGTAATTTTCATGAACGAAACCACATTTTGATTTTTGCTGCAAATGTTGTCTGTCTGTAAGGGACAACGGAAACTTTTTGTTTTTATTTATTTTTTTTTTGGTTTTTTAACATTTTTGTGATTGCCACAAGTAAATTTCAAAGTTGTACAGAGTGAACCTTATGGGGATACTGATATAGACGAATGTTTTAAAATGGTTAATAACCAATTAGTAGTAGTCCTGTACTTTTAACCTCGTCACCCGGGCTCGCTCTTAGCCCTTGCTTACATGTTTTTGTTTCGCCTGTGATTTAGTCAAAATTGAGACACCTTGGAAGAGACGTGTGGTCTTGCTTACTTAAAACATACACAAAAATCCTAAAAAATTAGCAGTTAGTGGTAGTGTATCACAAAATTACACGTGTTTTATATTTTCTTACTCAGACTGAGTGTCGTTTTATGAAATTTTAAGAAGTTTGTTGTGTCTTTTCCAGTTTCAGAATTAATTTCTTAAAAGATTTGCGCTTTTAGCAGTAGTGATACATACGGTTGGTCCTTCCTAATTGTGTTATTGGAAAGTATCGGAAACTTCTGTCCTCAATGAACTTTTTTTTGTACACACACTACGTTAATATTGAGGTCAATTGGCACAACTACTGTGTGGTCTGCCTTTATTGTACTATGGAATACAGTTTTTTTACTCAAACAACAGGATTATTTACACATTGCGAACAAAGGAAGAATGTTTCCATTAATTTTTGTTTTGGTTGTAAAATCACACAAACTTGTTCTTGATAATCCTCTTATTGGTATTACAAAATATTCGTTCACAATGAATGTAATCCGTCTTCTGGCTGCGTTTTAAAGATTTTGGGAAAAGGTTTAAAAACCCAACCAATCATTTTAAACATTGACATTCGTGTGTCATTTATGTCATACATTTGGATTTTAGATTTAAAATAATTTGTATGAATGATACCAGGAAGAATGGACATTACGTTCACTGTGTTCTTATATTTAGAGTGTGCATACATATGTAGGTAAATATATTCTAATTTTGATTGAATATAACGAATTCGAATATATTCTTTTAAATTCATATTTTTAAAGTAGTTAAACAAATGTAAACATTTCACTTGATTACAATGCCTGAATTGCCGCCTTTAAATTATTCACGCCTCAAAATATGCTGTACATACTATAGTAACGTGTTGATAACATGAATAACTGAAGATTGATTTTATGATAAAGAAGTTAGTTAATGATTTTTGTATTTTAAATACATACATTTGGCCCATAACTAAGAATACAGCAAACCCTCCGATCGTTACTTTTGTTGTTTTGTGTTTCCAATTTTGAATATCACGCTTGTTAATTTCAGTTTAAAAAGCAGAATATATCGGACAAATAAAGATTCATCGACGCACATGTGAGACGTGGCGCCACTGTCAAGACACCATATTGACAGATTTTGTTTATTTTCCACACTCTTTTCTCTGCATCCATTTGCCCTGTCAGATATTTCACAAGCCGTTTTTATAGAATGATTGCTACCACTAATGTTAACTCTGCAATCCTTTGCTTTGTGGCCTTATTTACCACACCTATGACACTTAAACGGGATCTTTTGTCAGACATACCTGATTCAGTTCCATGATATTTGCTTTGCTTTGGATGATATTTGCTTTGCCTTCATTGCATTTTCTGCATCTTCATCACTTTTTTTCAGATCCAACTTCCAATAACCGGGACCTTAACACATTGGGCGATGGAAACTCATTGGCAGTATCAAAAGCGGTTCGGCTCTTTAAATTTATCCGACAAACCATTCAGCAAAATAACGCTTAGACTTTTCTTAATTTTGACATCCATTTTTGACATACTCGACACACAAATATCATATTCAATGAGATGTTCGGACAGACTTTGGGAAGGGGCCATTTTTAAATTGAGTAACTTACGAAAAATTTCAGCCTTACGTCTCGTTGATTTTTGTTCATATGTTTCTTGAAAGTATTTCCAAACTTCTCGAGCAGTCTTGAAATTCCTTACCAGCGAAATAATTATTTCTGAACGAGCATCGAGTGCCAATTCATCGTAGGCTATTTGTTCATACAATATATTTTTATATTCAGCTCGTTGCGTTGGTGTTACGGATTCTTGTAATTCTGGAACGATAGACCTGTTTTCTTCTCCAATTACATATTTCAACAAACTTGCCTTTTGAAGAACTGCTTCCATTTGAGTTTTCCATGTGGCGTAATTTGACTCTTTAAAGCATGGAATTCATCCATTAAAATTGGCCATTTCGATTCCTTGATTCTTCGTTATAATATTTCCAACACTATTTCTTCGCAATGGTTACGGATTAAGGTCCATAACCTATTAAAATCTTAAAAGTCTCCGAGGATTCTTTTTTATAAAAGTATGTATAACACCGTTTATTATAAAGAAAACAGACGGTGAAATTTTTTCAATACCATATTCTGAATACACATTTTCAATGACAATAAACTTTGAATAAGTAGAAGTTATTTAAGTTGTTATAAATACATAAAAGTCAACATTCTGGTTTCTCTGTGTCCAGTTTAAAATGTTCTGCCCATTGGATTGGCTGCGTCCATAAAGAATCAGGAAACAAGTGAGTGGATTTATACAGTTAAACAGATTCAGCGTGACGTGTGATCCCAATTCACATGCAGTGCATGGTTTGGATATCGTACTATCAAATCGGGTCCAATATGCTGTTGCTGTTGAATTGTCCAGATTTTATTGGGCTAAGGCCACTAGTGTTTGCCTAGACCTGGCGTGTGTGTTTACGGCGGTAACACCCAAGCAGGTACTGCATCGACAACATCTTGTTTTGTTGACGAACTGTTAAAATCTTTATCTCCTCATGAAGATGGTGTCATGATGAGGCACTCTTTTGCAGTTCTCTAATAATCATTCTGAAAATTCCTCCACTGCATAGCGCTAACATTTGCATACCATACAAGAGCCAAATAGCTTACAACAACTGAACGGCCAATTGCTTTGTACGAGGTCAACAAGGTATCTTTATCTACACCCAAAGTGTTGCCGGGCCGCGACTTGAGGGAATTGTTCCTATGTCTGACCTTGTCGCAAAGAGCTGGGTACACCTTGCCAACAATCCAGGCTTCTAGTACAATAAGGGTATGTAACGATACTCAACTCCGGATTGCAGTTGGTTAAGCATTACCGGTGAGATTCCGTGTGGGCCCAACACTTTGGATGATTTCGCGTTTCGGATGACGTCTGCAACATCGTTCAACGTAAATTTTGGGGGTACTTTTCGGCTGAGAGGGCTCTTATAAGGGTACTTTTCTGCTGAGAGGGCTCTTAAAAGGCATAGCACTCTCTCGGGGTGCTCTATAAGTTGGTGGCCATGCTTTTAGGCACCAAAATGACTGAAATTTGGTATTTTGACTTCTTTGTGGCTACAAAACGTTCCCCCAGAAATTTGTAAGTATAGGCCATAAAACATTGCAGCACAGAATTATCAGTATAGGTCAAAATTTTCATATAGACCCACTAGAAGGGTACCTCCGGATTTTCGGGTTTTCAAAGGTAGTGGCCTCAATATTGCACCGAAATGGCTGAAATTCGGCATTTTGACTCTGTGGGGGTATACAACTTTTCAACTGAAATTTGTCGGTATAGATCCACATCTTCATGTAGCCCGCATAGAACGGTTCCTCTCGATTTGGGATATTTTCAAGGTTTCATCATCATTATCACATCGAAATGGATGATAATTAAAATTTAGTTTTCGATGAGGTTTCAAACATTCCACCTGAAATTTGTATAGGTCTCTTCTGATTTTCGGTATTTTTAAGATTTCATCGTCATTATTAAACCGAAATGACTGAAATTAGGTATTTAGGCCTTGATGGGGGTATAAAAATGCATAAATAGAATTATCAGTGTAGGTCACGTTATAGTCCCCATACAACGGTATCTCCCGATATTAGGTATTTTAAAGGTTGTGGCCTCAATATTCTATTGAAATGGCTGAAATTCGATATTTAGTCTGCGCTGGGGGTATACAACTTTTCACCTGAAATTTGTCGGTATAGGTCCACGTCTTCATATAGCCCCTATAGAACGGTACCTTCCGATTTTTGGTATTTTGAAGGTTTCAGCGTTCTTATTTAAATTATTGGGTAACAATTGGTATTCGGTCTTCGATGATTTGTTTTTGTCAAATTTTCGATGATAAAAAAGCTCAATTTGGAAAGTTGTGGAAATTGCCCATGTTTTGGAAAGAACAACGACATCCCATGTACGTTTTTTAAATGGTATTGCTACACTTTCCTTCTGAAATCAGTATAACTTGGTATTTTGGGCTCCCAGTGGGTAGAAAACCTCCACGCAGACAATTATTAATATCAAGTGATTATCATCAGTTAACATATTCTGCTCCACCAAGCCTTAGCGTAGATGAACTGTTTAGTACTTTCATAAACGAAAGAAAACTAATTGTTTCTATTTACTTCAATACTGTTCGTAGTGAAGGGTGTATAAAGTTCGGTCCGTCCAAACTTAACGTCGTTGGTACTAGTTAAGAACTCATTATTTAGAGGTCAAGTAAGGTATTGGATGTTCGATTTTCCTTAATAAAACCGTTTCGGTAGCTGCAATAATTATTTTGCTTGACTGCAAACTGAACATAATGCACCCTTGTAAAATTAGTGTAGTAAAGAATCTTTGAAAATTGTTATTTAATAAGCCACTCCAAAACTGAACAGAAATATAAGTATACTTAACGTAATTCAAGGCGAAACTGAAGGGACATTTACGTGGTTTAATACAATGTCAAGATGTGCATAAATAATGAAAAATGGCCACAGGCAAAACACAAAAAAATGGAACCATAAAATAACAAAAACTAAGATGTTTTTGTGGACAACAACAACTCAAACAATTCTATGAATAGTTTCAAGCGCAAAAAAAAACTTTGCCACACAAAAGGTTCGGCACATGTTGCTGGAGATGTGATTGTTGATGGTATTGTTGTTTTTGTTAAATTAATTTTAATTAAATCGAATTAACAATGCTTGATGATGCTGCTGCTGCTGCCCCTACTGTTGTTGTTGATTTTGGTGGTGGTGATGTGTGATGTGCCCACAATTCCAACCCACCGCCCACAAAATGAATAGCTTTTTTACATGGAAGTGATTCGACAGGAACTTGTAATTTTGAAATTAGCAGCAATTAAGCAAAAATTCCAATAAAAGCAATGGACGTCATCGAAACTATAACAAATCAGTTGTTGCTGTTTTTTAATATAATCACCAATGATGATTGTTATCATCATTACGATTGCAAAAACTGTTGTTCTGTTGTGATGTTTTTGTTACAACTGCTGTCATCTCAACTCATCCTATCAATTCTAATTTGGAGGTAGGGGATGGGGAAGGGATATTTTTTTTCTATTTTTATTTGACTTTCATAAGAATCTAATTTGCTGTAAGTGGTAAAAAAACAAAAACAAACAAACGAACGAACGAATGAATGAACGACAAAAAATGGCAATCAAATTATGTAAAATACGGCGAATCTTCATAAATTAAATTGAAAAATCGTGTATGATTGTATCTCAGATAATCGTTGAAAAAATATATGTATACCTACTGCCAGTGATGTTTAATGGTTGTGTAGCAGACACCACTGTGACACAGTGGCTATTAACATTTAAACGTTACAAATTAATAAATAAAAAAGTCTTTAATTTGACAAAAAAAGTTGAAAATCTAACAAATCTGACCTTTTCAACAAAAGGGTAGTAACTCAAAATGTCTTATTTTTCAGTAGAGACAAATTACTGTTAATACATTACTACACGCAGAAAATATATGTTAGAAATATGCTTGGATCCAAACAAATATTTGTTTGGGACTGATTGCAAACAAATATATGTTTGGATCTAAACATAATCTGTTTATATCCAAAGAAGTACATGTTTGCAACATTTTGTAACATATCTCAATTTTATATGTTTGGGTACCAACATATTTTTATGTTAGAACATATTTTTTATGGATGGAGAGGATTTTTGTCAAAGAGAGTAACAACAGGGCTCTCGCAGCTGCGGAATGCTGGTTTATAATAAAGAGCTGTGTGCGTGGTGTAATTGGAGACACAGAAGTTTTGTGATGTGTATGCGTAAAACACGTGTTTTGCGCTTTGTTGTTGTTAACCAACGTAGCAAGCGAAGAGGAAAAGAAAAAAACTGGTATTAAGTATGTTGGTCTTTTTTTCTTCAGTGTTCGTTGAGTATCGTTTATTAAAGAAATTGTAAATTAAATTGTAAATTAAATGTCTAATACATTTTATAATTGAATCAATAAGGTGAATGGAAATATTTTATTGGACAAGGAACAAATCGTATTTAATATTGGTAATTACTTCAATACATTTTTCATATACATACATATGTATATTTGAAATATGGATATACCTATTTACTACATTATATAATCATTGGATTCCAGAAGCCGATTTCCCACTGATGATTTGAACTTTGAAGAAAAGGAGAAGCGATCAACGATGTTTCTATATAATTTTTTCTTTTAAAAAATTCGACTTTTTATAAGTTATTTCATTCAGTTTTTTCTTTTATTAAAGTCTGTTTTGTCTTTCTTTGGAATTTTTCATGTACCTATGTGTCTGTTGGGCTTTTGCTTCTATGCCTTTTTCGCTTCTATGCCTTTCAATAAAACACCACCATGTATGAATGTGTGTATATGTTAGAGATATCCAGTGAGAGCTTGCTGAGAGCAAGTGAGCATACATTTCAATGTGTTTCACTTTGACATTCACGCTCCCTTGCTCTCGGAAAGCGCCCACTGGTGCATATGTTTGTTTTTTTTTGTGGCTTTTGTGTTTGTATTTTCTGTTTCATCCGAACATATAATTTGTTTGCATCCCAACATATAATTTGTTTGCACCCAAACATATATTTGTTTGCAGGACCCAAACATATCTTATGTTTGCGACTGCTTGCAAACAAATATATGTTTGCTGCAAAATATGTTTGGGACATAAGTTAGAGAGGCCTTTTTTTCTGTGTGTAGTAACTCTGAAGACATGAAGAGTGGCATAATAGTATTTTTTGACGACGGAGAATGCAAAATAATTGGAGATTTTTACAGGAGATGATCACTATGCATCGTTTTTAATAAAAAGTGAAATTTTCATAATTTTGAGTTACTACCCTTTTGTTGAACAGTTCTCCGAGAAGTCTTGCCTATTAATTTATCGAGTAGGAGAGAGTTCAGCCAGTTTAGTTTAATAAAGACATGGCCACGCTCAGGAAAGTCCACAGGAGGGCATACAACAAGGCTAATAAGACCCAAGTTAGTACAGATTGAAACCTATACAGGAATAGCTTCAATAAGTATAAAATCGAGGTCAGGAAAGCTAAAAGGAATTGCTGCGCAAAGATTTCGTAAGGTGGTCTCAAAGGGATCCAAACCTATTGGGAGCACTTCTCTAGAGACTCTAGACCTACTTGCAAAGATCCTAATTCTTATTCTTAACATGCTAATTCTTATCCCAGTTTAGATACGAATAGAACCTACACTCCTAACGGGAGGGTTTTTGTTGATAGGTTAGTAAGTAACACAAAGATTTCCTTTGCGATTAATAGTTTTCAACCCTATAAATCACCTGGGGCGACACCATACGGCTATGCTTTAGAACGCACTGTTTTGATCACCATATTGAAGGAGACCGGTACTATGGAAAGAGGTAACTTACTTACTTACTTAGCTGGCCCTTAGAGAACATTTGTTCCAGAAGCCGAACTAAGAAAAATCTCCATTCCTCTCTTTTTGTTGCTATATTTGTCCAATTCGTGTGTTTTCCGACTTCTTCTTCCATTTGCTGACTCCATCTAAGCCTTGGCCTTCGAGTTTTGAATGTACCGCCATGGCACCCGTATTTATACGCCTTTTTAGTGGGGTCATCATCGCTCATTCTTAAGACATGACCTAGCCAATGCAATCGTTGAAATTCGATACGTTTAACTATACTGATGTCGTTGTATAGACGATACAGCTCGTGGTTCATAAGATGTCGATATTCACCGTGAACGTGGATTGGGGCATAGATCTTCCGCAAAATGTTCCTCTCGAACACACAATAAGGCAGTGCTTATCTGCTTGCGCAAGTACCCATGCTTAGGAACCATACATTATCACGGGTACTCACGGTGCTGTTGAACCAACTTTAAATGGAAGGTTTTGCGGATTCTGAAACTACAACGTTCATAGATGAGAAAATCAAAAAACAAAAATATCGCCGGAGCGCTTTTTAAATAAATCGCGATTCAAGTCGACATTTTTAGGGGCTTTTTGGTTTTCACGATTTTGCAAGTCCTATCGAAATGGGACTAAAGAAAATGTTGTAGCTATGAAAATTCTCTAAAAGATTGTCCTTTCGTAGGTTTTACCATTTTTGAGATATGGAAGTTCAAATTGGGACAATGCACTGACTATAGTTTCCTTATAAAACAATGTCATGTACGGTGCGGTTTAACTAACTTTAAGTTAAATCCGCTTACACCTAGAAGTTTTTGCGAATTTTGAAAGAGCAATGTTCATAGATGAGAAAAATCCAAAAACAAGAAAAAATCGGCGGAGGGATTTTTAAATAAATCGCTTTACAAATTCACTTTTTTAGGTTTTCAGGATCTTGCTTGGAAACGGAAAGTCCTATCTAAATGGGACTAAAGAAAATGAGATAGCAGTGGAAATTATCTACGACATTTTCTTTAGCCCCATTTCGATAGGACTTGCGGTTTCCAAGCAAAATCGTGAAAACCTATAAAACCCTAAAAATGTGAAACTTTGATCCCGATTTATTTAAAAATCACTCCACCGATTTTTTCTCGTTTTTTGATTTTTCTCATCTATGAACATTGCTGTTTCAGAATTCACAAAATCTTCCCTTGTGTATCAATAACGGTAAAACATACGAAAATATCTTGTAGAGAATTTTCATAGCTACAACATTTTCTTTAGCCCCATTTCGATAGGACTTGTCCTTATTTGAACTTCTATATGTATATCAATAACGGTAAAATATACGAAAGTATCTTGTAGAGAATTTTCATAGCTACAACATTTTCTTTAGCCCAATTTCGATAGACAAAATCGTGAAAACCTAAAAAACTCCTAAAAGTGTCAACTTGAATCGCGATTTATTAAAGGTGCTCCGCCGATTTTTTTGTTTTTTAATTCTTCTCATTTATGAACATTGTAGTTTTAGAATCCGCAAAAACTTCCCAGAAGTAAGCACCTTCCATTTAAATTTGGTTCAAGAGCACCGTGTAGTGTCAGTGTTTTGTAGAGCGTTAGTTTTGTTTTAGGAGATGTGGCTTTACTTTTAAATTTCTTACTTAGCGCAAAGGAACATCTGTTGGTCAATCTATTTTTTCAGAACTGATGTTGTTTGATTGCTTATGACTGTGCCGAGGAAGACCAACATTCACAGTTGGTGCGAAATCTGTGGACGTATTACGCGTCGATACCATCAACTTTGTCTTTTCGCCGTTTACCACCAGACCCACATTAGCAGATTCTCCTTCGATCTTTATAAATGTATCAGTTACTTCCTTTACCGATCGAACCATGATATAAATGTCACCAACATAAGCAAGTAACATGTGGCTATGGGTGTAGATTATGCCATTGATTTTAACGTTTGCCTTGTCTCAAACCTCTTTTGGTAGTAAACTCTTCGGAGAGGTTCTTTCCTATTCTAACTGAGGACCGAGTATCAGTTAATGACATCTTAAAAAGTCGACTGAGCTTTGTGGGAATACCAAAATCAAACACGGCTTGAAATACCTTTGTACGTGTAGAGCTGTCGAAGGCTGCTTCATAATCGACAAAAAGTTGGTATACGGTCTAAAGCCGCACTGATAGCGCCCAATTATTTCATTGACCATAGGCTTTAGTCGCTCACACAATATGCCAAATACTATCTTATATGCCATAGGGAGCAGACTTATGCCCCTGTAATTGGAGCACACAGTCTTGTCTGCCTTCTTGTGGACTGGACATAGGATGTTCAAATATATAGTCGCCGGGGATACGCTCTTCCTGCCATATGGTGCTAACTAGCTGATGCATACACCTTATCAGCGTGTCGCCTCCAGTCTTAAACGGCTCGACTGGCAAGCCATCGGCTCCTGCGGCCTTATTATTCTTCAACCTGTTTCTGTACCTTATCTTGGCTGCGCGGTATACACTCAATACCATCTTCTGCGATTGGATCTGTGGTATCTTCGTCTTCGCTAGTGTTGGATACCAACAGTTTCGAAAAATGGTCTTTCCATAACCGGTGCACACTATCTGCGTCTGTTACCAGATTTCCGCGGTCGTCTCTACAGGAAGATGTGCCAGTACCAAAACCATCAGTTTGATGTTTTACTCTTTGGTAGAATTTTCGGACTTCATTCTGCTCGATTTTTTTGCACTCCCGATTTTCTATTTTCGATTTTCCTGCGGAAAAGACGTTTTCTTCTCTCCTTTTCTCCCGATACCTCTCTCGTGCACTTCTAGTTCCTACTGATTGCAGAGTAGCCCTATATGCCGCATTCTTCTTTTTTGTAGTACCCCGGCACTACTGGTTAAACCATGGATTCTTTAGTGGAGGCCTCTGGTATCCCATAATGAATTTTACGGCTGTTTGCATGGAGTGGGAAATACTTTGCCACTGTGCTGATATGTTATCGGGACGAGGGGGTGATTTGATTAAGCAATTGGGCTAGTTGAATGGAATATGCAGTCCCTATCTATTGTGTTTGCAGTTTACCGATATTCAACTTTCGTGCGGTGTCTGTTCGTACCTTATTTGCTAAGTTTAATCTGGCATGTACCTTGCTGCAACAAGATGCTGTTCGGAGTCTATGTTTGCTCCTCGGAAAGATCGTGCATTCCACACGCCCAATGAATGTCTTCCATCTATCACAACGTGATAATTTAATTTCTCTTTTTGGTCAGTAGTGCGATTCTCTAACTCATTTTTTGAGTTACCGACAAAAATCGGTAAAATTAAAATGCTAAAATGCCGACAGCAATAGTTCTGTCAACTTTAATTTGAACTTTTCATTCATAATTTTACGTTTTAATTTTACCGATTTTTGTCGGTAACTCAAAAAATTAGTTAGAGAATCGCACTATTGGTACCCTTATGAATATCGAGATGCCATGTTTTTTGACGCTGCGAAGTCAATCAGCCTCATACCAATGTCAGATGTTTCACTGCGGTGACTGAATTTCCCGTCTGTTGGGCCAAAGTTATTCTCCTTTCCAATTTTGGAAGGAAATATATCTTTGGTCTGCTCGTCCTTGTCTTTGTCTACTTATGTTGACAAATTTAGCTTTTATACAAATTATGGCAAGTTTTTAATCCACCGTGGTGAAACTGGAGACCAGATGTTATAACCTCCTACAAACTATAAAACCGCAACCAAACTCATGCTTTATGTCATGGCAGCTATAATACAGTGCGTCACCTTTGGGCGTTGTTGTGACGCCTTGTGCTTTGTAAGTACATGCGCCAGTGCGTAAACTGCACCTTCTCTATAAAGAGTCCGGACAGTCCAGGTGCAGATTCGGGGGTTTGCGGGGTCTCCAACATTAGAGGGGTTTGTTTTTCTTTTCTTTCGTATTTTCATTGTAGGCTGCTTTTAGTAACCCTTCCCTAGATAAAAAAACAGCCTACACGACGCCCAAACCCTAGTTTTTAACGTTTTTATGGGTGAAAGCGCTGCACATTTAAGGTCACTACCTTTAACGGGTGTTAATGGCAGCTCCCCAGGTGACAACACGGGGAGGTTAGTGTCCACTTGAGATGAGAGAAGGACCAAGATAAGTCCTGGGCTTTGCCATGTTAAAGCCGGCCAGGACCGTTGCTTTCACATCATCCAACAAACATCCAACATCTGGATATTTTAGTATAGCATCCCGATGTGCCTTGAGGTTTAAGGAGCTCAATCTGTGGCGTTGTTCACGGCTTCGACATGCTAGCGTTCTGCAGCGAATATGTAGCCAGTTAAGGCTAAGTGACAGAGGAGCTGAAACTGAGTACATTTTGACAATACTGGACTTTGATATAGCGGATGTAAAAATTCCTGATAGGAGTGAGTGGGAGCAGGACACACGAAGATGGAAGAAGGCGTGTGATCTGGTGTGTATTATGAAAAACTGAAAAGCGAAAAGCCTTAGAACTACTAATAGAAATTACAGTCCTTGCAGATAGGATAGTCACGGTCTACGTGGATAGCCAGGTTGCCATAAAGGCGTTGGGATCATACACTATTAAATATAAGACTCTTCAAAGTTGTAGGTCTATCTTAAAAACTTGTAATATAGACGTTAATTTTAGTTGGCTACCAGTGCACTGCAATGTTGAGGGAAATGAAAAAGTTCATGAACTGGCAAGACGAAGCTCCCAGTCCCCGAACCTTCGGGTGGAGGACTGTGTCAAGCCTCCTCTTTGCTTCTTCTTCAACACACTGAGTAAGCTTAACGCAGAGAACCCCGTAAGAATTTGGCACATAGTTGTAATGTATCGAAGTCAATCTGGCCGGCAATCTCAGAGCGCAGAACTACGCCCCTTCTCTCACTGCGTAAATCAGAAATCAAAATCTCTGCAGGTGTCATTACTGGTCACTGCGGCATCAGATCCTTGACAAGCAAGTGGGAGGACATCAACATTTAGTATTGCAGGCTATGTGAGGGTTTAGAACTGAAAAAATCGAGCACCTTCTCTGTCGGTATCCTAGACTGCCCTGTTGACCTACTGCAGGAGCCTTAGGTGACTGTGGGGCGGGACATAGTAGACTTTAAAAGTTCAACTAACTACTTATTTCCAAACTCTCTGTTATATAACTCTCCTTCTACCTCTTTCCTGTCTTTCTACCTTCCTTCCTTCCATTTATCCCATGTAGTTACATGATATTCGGTCAACGTCTTCTATAGAATTTCTATTGAATAAAAATGTTTTTCATAAGTTTGTTTAATATAAATACTTTTAAATCAGAGTATTTAATTTCTTAGAGTTATTTAAAATAAAAATAATAAGATATAAAAACATAAAATGTAATTTTCTCACATACAAAGTTGTGTTTTAACAACTTAAAATAATTTAATTAATAAGTATACTATCACAAAAATACAACAAATTAAATTCATGTAAGACTATTAACTTATCGTAGAATTTGTAATATTTCACTTAAATTTAAGTTATGTTTTTATAGTTTTTGAATTCATTCTTTAACTACAAATAAATGGAACATTTGATATCAAAAGTATATGAACCATGTCCTCGTTTGTGGCCTTTCTGGAAATCTTTCGCGTAAAGCCCTCGCGATATTTCCATGTATCCTTCTTGTCACAGACACTATATACCTAAAATGCAAGGATTTTAAGATATCTTACCTGAAATATTAAAAAAAATAGAAATGGGCGGAACTTGCCCCGCCTACTTTGGTTACTTTTCGATGAAAACTTTAATAACGCCGATACACGTGTCTCATAGTTTTAGCTCTACTTTCATAATCTACTCAGTTCTCCATCACATTTGTTTAATTGTCGCACAGTGTTATTGTAGGTAAAATCCTGAAAATACATAAAATCGGGTGATAACGTTATAGGGGGTCTGTACCCCGGAGTAGTACGTGGTCTCAGCTAATTTATTGAGAAATTGATAGTTCGAGAGCTCCTCTAAGGTTCCAGAAGCAAATCGGGCAACTCTATAAAACAATAACGCAAATACAATTACTTCTAAAAACATTTTAATACGCTAGTCTTCATACTATCGAATAGCAAAAAGAACCATCAAAAAATTCCAATAACTCGCGATAATATGATTCACACAAAATCGACGAATTTCTTTGCGATTTTGAGTGTTTGTTTTAACGAAAATAAGGTCATGTTATAGGTACCGTTACTTCAAATATAACGGTACAACCAACGAAATTTTTGCTTTTCTCTCATAGCTAGCATGTTTTCTAAAATTTTTGGGAATTTTCGATTGTTTTATGCATTTTTGGTACAAAGTATTGAATTTGGCCACACTTTTTACTTTTAACATTCGTTAATTCTAGAGAGGTAACATGTACCGAACTCATTGTCGTGTGAAAATTCAATTTGTACAAAAATACTTCACTTTCATTCTCAGTCTTATGGCCTGTTTCACTAAAGCGATTCGAATAAAAATTCATTCGAATTACTACCAAACATCTGTTTTTTGAAAAATATTTGAATTGTTTTTATTTCCAATCAAACAAACATTTCATACAATAACAGGAGTTCGAACGAATTTGAATCGTCTTACACGTAGAGAAAAAATATTTTTCGATTTTGTTGGAACAACAATATCTATTTTTGTTCCAACAATTCATTTGTTTTGTTCAAGCATTGCAATTGCAAATCCAAAAATACCATCGTTTGCTCCAAACATACAAAACAAAACGAAACTCCTCAATATTGCAAAAATCCTTGATAATACCTATTGTAGAAATTATCATAATCTAGAATTTTTACAAAAACTATTGTCAGCCCAGAAAACCTGTTACTGAATTTTTTGATTTGATCGTATATAATTCTCATATACACTTTCTACATAACTTTGGTATAAATGTCACATATAATATCATGAGCATTGACAAACACTACACATGGCTAGGTTTTTCCAGGTCTAACTAAAAAGACAACCAATTGAATGAAGAAACATAACTACTTCATTGCGCTCCAAGCACCTACTCCACCATAAGGAATACCATAAAACCACTTTGAAGCAGGCCTTCGTGGAAGGTGGATACCTTTTACCAATGAAACACCGAAGACTTGCGTTTTTAAGTGAACTTTATTAACTTTTACTTTGTTTGCTCGATCAAATGGTAACCAATGTAGCTGCCAAGGATGAATTTTACATGAATGGACGATACTACTTGTTGGTGGCTCAAAAGTCGATTCTTCTTCTTTATTGCGTATTCGATTTTCGAATGTTAGCGATCATATTACAATTGTCAAAAAATTACATATTTATGTTTTTATAAATTATTAACAAAATAGGAAAATATATCTCTATTTCTCACAATGCTTATTAAATTTTCGGCGTTCTGGAATTCTGTCCATTGCTGGATATTTTGAATCCATGACATTTCTTTTCTTCCTCTGGTACGTCTTCCTTCTATGTTTGCTTGAAGTATTTCCTGGAGAATGGTGTATTTACGGTTTCGCATAATGTGCCCTAGATATGCTGTTTTCCGTTTCTTTATGTTGTTTAATAATACTCTTGTTGTATTCATTCTTCGCAATACTTCAATATTTGGTACATGCAGGACCCATGGTATTTTTAGTGCTCGACGGTACACCCACATCTCAAATGCTTCGAGTCGTTTGATATCTGCCGCTTTTAACGTCCACACTTCGACTGAATATAACAAGACTGGCCATATATACGCTTTTATGAAACGAAATTTTGTTGCAACATTTATATCATGGCTTATTAGGACTTTTTTATATTTATGAAATGCATCTCTTGCCATTTCTATGCGACATTTGATTTCTTTTGAGTAGTCCCATTGATCATTTAGTAAAACTCCCAGGTATTTGAAACTTTGTACCCTCTCAATTTGGAAATTTTGTATTTTTAAAATCAACTCGTTATGAGCGTTGTTCTTACTTATTCTCATAAATTTTGTTTTGAGGGTGTTTATTTTTAGCCCATACAACTCACTACTTGATGTTAGTCTATCAACAAGATTTTGTAGGCCTGATATGCTGTCGGATATTAAAGTAGTGTCATCAGCATATCTGATATTATTTAGGTAATTGTTGTTTATCAATATACCTTCTTGGATGCCATCTACTGCTTCGTGAAAAATTTTTTGGGAGTAAATGTTGAAGAGTAGTGGAGATAAAATGCATCCTTGTCGAACTCCTTTAGATATTGCTACATCTTCAGTTAAATCTCCATTTATGTTGACTTGGGCAGTCTGGTGCCAGTATAAGCTTTTAATACACCTTATCTCTTTCTCATCGATTCCAATTGCTGTGAGAATTTCCATGAGCTTATCATGCTCCACAGTGTCGAATGCTTTTTCGTAATCTATAAAGCATAAAAATACGTCTTTGTGGACATTTCTACATTTTTGAACGAGTATTTGTATGCAGAATAAAGCCTCACGGGTTCCTTTTCCTTCCTTAAAACCAAATTGAGTTTCTCCCATTTCCTTTTCACATTTCTCATATATTCTCTTCTGGATAATTTTAAGAAAAATTTTAAGAGCATGACTCATTAAACTAATGAGACGATAGTCATTGCATTTTTTGGCATGGGGTTTTTTTGGTATTGTTATGAAGGTGGATTTTAGCCAATCCTGTGGGTATATACCAGTATCGTAGATGTAGTTAAACAGTTTTGTCAGTAGCTCAATGTTGCTGTTATTTAGCATTTTTAATAATTCAATTGGAATTTCATCAGGTCCTGTAGCTTTTCCATCTCGAAGGGATTTTATTGCTGATTCTACTTCATTATTTGTGATGCTGTTTCCTGTCATATAATCTGATGCATTGTTAACGTAGCTTGATCTGTTATCATCCTTAAATAGTGTTTGGATATATTCTTTCCAGATATGTTTCTTTTCTGCAATTTCAAAGACCGGTTCATTGTTGTTATTGAAAAGGACAGATGGATTTGTATTCCTATATTGTCCAGATGCTTCTTTCAATTTCTTATGCAGGTTGAAATCGTCATGTAGGCTCATAAGTCTTTCAATTTCCTGACATTGAGTATTTAGGTGATTATTTTTAGCATTACGTATCTCTCTTTGAATTTCTCTATTTAGTTCCCAGTATTTTTCGTAATCTTTATTTTTAAATGCTCTTCTTTCATCCATTAGCTGCAGTATTTCTTGAGTCATCCAAGTTTTGGTCTTTGGTTTTATAAAATTGCCTAGGGTGTTTCTGGCTATTGAGTTTATAGTATTCTTTACATTATTCCATATATTTTCTATATCTTCGCTGTCGACATTATTCAACTCTGTATTTAGTTTTGTACATACATCCGATTTTAGTGTTTGGTTTTGAAGTTTTCCTAAGTCAAGTTTTTTACTTTGTGCCTTTTTAGAATGAGTTTTTAGTTTTATGCGTATCTTTGCCATTAAAAGGTTATGATCAGATGGTACATCAGCACTCGGATATGTTGAGGCCTTCCTAATTGATGAGCAGTGTCGCCTGTTGATAAGAATGAAGTCTATTTGGTTTCTAATGATGTTGCCAATTCTGTCCTGTGGAGATTTCCAAGTGTAGAGCTTTCTTGGCGGTAGAGTGAAAAGTGTATTTGCTATCTTCATGTTGAATTCTTGACAGAATTGAATGAGTCGTTCGCCTCTTTCATTTCTTTCGCCCAATCCATATCGTCCTGTAACACCAGTTACTTCACCTCTCCCTACTTTTGCATTAAAATCACCTTGGATGATATTTATATCATGTGGTTTTGTAAGTTTAACAAGACTTTCTATTTCATCATTGCAAAGTGATTTTATTGAATTTTGTTCTGTTTAAGTCAGGCCTGCTCAGACACATACAAACACATTTTGTAATTGTGTTGGTTTTGAAATACACAAATTTCAATTTTCCTTTGTCTCTCTGTATACTGTGAGAAATATCGTAACAGTTTTTTTTTTATTTTATATTTCAAAATATAGAGTAGAATAATTATTTTATTTTGACCAAATGTGACTGTTGATGTTATAATTTGTTGCAAATCAAGTTCGTGACAAACCAAAGTGCGTTGACAAACCAAACACTCTAATTTGCCGTAAAAATTTTAGGCAAATAAAAATTCGTATTCAGTATCTTCATTCATTTTTTCAGTGTACGCATAAAAATTCACAGACAAATTCGAAAACAGAACCTTCCTCATTGAATGTTCAATAGAGACTGATTTTTAATTTTGAAAATATTCAAAACAAAAACAAAAGCTCTCATGGTATAAGTAAAGAGGTAGATTTAAATGAAAAAATCTATAGAACCCTTGTTTTTCTTTTTTTTTTTTTTTTTCGTTCATATTTATTAATGCCTTCTATCTTAATTTGATATTTACATTATTTTTGACATAATTTAAGTATAATATTAATTCAACAGGGTTCACCCAGTGGTTCGCCCATATAGTATAGTTTTTAGATGTGGTAAAATAGTAAATTAATAAGTTATAATATAGTTGTTATGGATCATATTATGTATATATGTATGTAGTTCTCAAATGAAATCTTGTGGGGCCCTCCTTCTCAGTCTTGTGAAAGTATGGGAGGTTGACATCAAGTTTGCGGCTAAAGGGTTTGGGTGAGCATCTATTCTCAATTTGTACTTTTGAAGTTGATATATTTTTTCTTCATGGACAGTTCTCATGTTTAGTTCTTCGTGTAATCTCTTGTTGGTTATATAGTGAGGAGCTCCAGCAATTTTGCGCAGTGTTTTGGATTGAAATTGTTGTAGAAGTTTAATTGTTGTATTGGAGGCGGTTCCCCATAGCTGGATACCATATGTCCAAATGGGTTTTATAATACATTTATATACGAGTAACTTATTTTCAAGTGACAGTTTTGATTTGGAGCCAAGTAGAAAATTCATTTTATGGATTTGCAAGTCTAGAGCTTTCCTTTTTGTTTTTATATGAGTGTGCCATTTCAGTTTGTTGTCTAAATGTAGACCGAGATATTTTACTTCTTTTCTCTGTGGAAGCTCTATTTGATTCATTTCAACAGGTGGACAGGTTTCGTGGTTGAGAGTGAATGTTATTTGATTTGACTTTGACTCATTTGCTTTTATACGCCAACACTTAAGCCATTGGCATAATGTGTTTAGATATTTTTGGAGCTGAATGCTAGCCATATTCGGATTTTTGTGTACTGCAAGAACGGCTGTGTCATCAGCAAATGTGCCAATAACAGCAGAGTCAGATTGTGGTAGGTCTGATGTAAATAGAAGGTATAGTATTGGGCCCATAACACTTCCTTGTGGGACACCAGCTCTTATAGAACAAAGATCGCTATTTTCGTCAATCTCGTGTACGTAGAATAATCTGTTTTGAATGTAAGATTTTATAAACAAGTAATAGTTAATCGGAAGAAGCCGCTTAACTTTGTACAGTAAACCATCATGCCATACTTTATCAAAGGCTTGTGATATGTCTAGAAAAGCTGAAGTGCAATACTGTTTTGATTCAAATGCAGTATTTATTGTTTCAACTAAACGATGAATCTGCTCAATTGTTCCATGGTTCTTTCTAAAACCAAATTGGTGTGGTGGGATAAGCTTTTTCGCATCGATTATCGGCATGAGTCTTTTAAGAAACAGAGACTCAAGAACTTTCGAGAGTACAGGTAATAGGCTAATTGGCCTGTAAGATTTTACTTGGTCCTCAGGCTTTCCAGGTTTTAGGATCATTGAAATTTGGGCCACTTTCCATTGTGGAGGAATGAAATTGCGTGTTAAACATGCATTGAAAATGTAAGTAATAAGGTTAATACCCTCTTGTGGGAGTTCCTTCAGGACCTTCGGAGTAATAAGGTCATAACCCGGGGCTTTCCCAAGTTTTAAGGACATTATTGCTTGATAAACTTCATTTTTTGTAAACTTTTTAATGGGCAAATCAAGTTGATGTGTTTGTTTTATGTAACTTTGGATGTAATTTGGAGTTTCGTCAAAGTTATTAGGTGTAAATACTTCATATAAGTGATTTGCAAACGTTGTTGCTTTTTCCAGGTTACTTTTAGTCCAGCTATTATCTGGCTTTCTAATCGGATAGTTGGTCTTGGGTTGCTTTCCCACATTTCTAGTTATCTTCCACAGCGAATAGTCCGTGGACATTGTTGGGCCCAAATTTCTGAGTTCTCGCTCAGTATTACAGTCATTTATGCTTTTCAACAACTTTTGAAGATCAGAAGTAATTTTGTTTAGTATTCTCTTGTCATCTGGAGATTTAGTTTGTTGCCAACGTTTTTTTGCCTTTCGTTTTTCTGATATTTTCCTCTGTACTGTAAAGGAAGTATTTGGGGGTTTTTCGAAGCTGATCTTGGGTGTGGAATTCCACGAAGCCATTTGGACAACGCGGATGAGATGTTCAACTGCATCCGTAATTTCTTCTTCGGTTTTGAGAGATAGCTTTTGATTTAATGTATTGCTGATTTGGTAACGAAACAAATGCCAGTTAGTCCTCTTATTATGGAGTTTGCATGTTTGGTTTTGCAGTATATGTTGTGAATGTAGGATTAGAGACACTGGTGAGTGATCTGAAGACAGGTCATGACTTACAACACATGTTTGTGAATTTGTTGGAATACCTTTGGAGACACAAAAGTCTATGAGATCAGGTGATTTATTTAAATCTGTTGGCCAGTAGGTAGGCGAATTGGGAGAAATAGTTCTTAGGTTCAGGTCTTTTATTGCCCAGTAAAGTTGTCTACCTTTCGGTGTTGTAAGACGTGATCCCCAGTGTACATGCTTTGCGTTGTAATCTCCGCACGCTATGAATTTGTTTCCAAGAGTTTTGAAGAAGCTAATGTATTGATCTTTTTTAATATTATGCCTTGGTGGACTGTAGAGAGATGTCACTGTAAGAGGACCATGTATAGTTTGTACAATAATATTTGTTGCTTGAATTTCATCTGTGCAATAGTGTGTGCCTTGGTGATGTTTTATTGACTCCTTTATTAGTACCCCTGAGCCACCACGCGCCTTACCGGATGGGTGCATCACTTGGTAGAAATTATATTTTGGGATAGAAAAGTGGTGTTTTTCAGTAAAATGAGTTTCAGATATAAGAAGTATATCAACTTTGTTGGATTGTAAGAAATTTGTTACTTCTAGAGTGTGTTGTGACAGGCCATTTGCATTCCAAAATATAATTTTTAGAGAATCCATTATTTAAATATATGAAAGTTTTGCAGAGATACTTGAAAGTAGGTTTGTCATTTGTTGCATTAACAAATTTAGCCCATTGAGCATTTCATGTATTTCAGGAAGTTTATTAGTTTTTGGTTGGGGGTTTTGTGGTAGATTTTCAGAAATTTGTCTGTTGCTTTGTACGGTGCTTTTAGCAGCATTTGAATACGACACATTTTCTCTGCGTTCCGCAGGAATGGAAGAATTTTGTGATTCCACCTGTTCATTTCTGGCTTTTCTGAGTGAGGGATAATGATGAGTATAGATTTGCTTATAAACCGAACAACCTTTATAATTTGCAGGGTGGTTTCCATTACAAAGGGCACACTTTACCTCATTTGCCCAGTTCTTCTTTGGACATGATTTGCTTTCGTGATTTCCTGCACATTTTATACATGTGGGCTTCTTTCTACAATATGTTTTTGTATGACCATATTGTTGGCAGTTCGAACATTGGGGAACAATTTTTTTGGGGCGTGGTGGCTCAAATTTGACTTTATTGGCTAAGATATCTTTTACATTGTATATATCTTTGTTGTTTGGTTTACTTAACAGTATCAGTTCAAATAGAGGTAGTGGCTCTTTTGTGTATCGGCTTTTAATATTCCATATGTTAGTTACATCATGGCCGAGGCGGAATAGTTCGTTTTTGACAGCTTGAATATCTATTGAGGGATGCATGTTTCGCATAATTACTTTGAAACCTCTTTCACACTTTGGTTTGTATGTGTAGAACTCGGTATTCTTTTGTTCTAGCTCGGAGACAATTTTTTGGTAGCTCTCTTGAGTTTTTGGTTGGATTTTTACTTGGTCCTTACGAAGGGTTCTGATCTCATACTCATTTGGGACCGTCTGCGACAAAAGTGCAATTAAAGGTTGAATATTTGAAACGTTTTCAACGTATATTGGTGGAGGTTTGATAACCTATTCTGGGGGTTTTGAAGTGGATGGTGCTTCGTTATCGTTATCGAGCACCGAAAATTTATTAGTATTTTGTGGTGTTTTGCTTAACCAGTACTTGTTTACAGTGGCTTGTTTCTTTTTATTGTTGCCGCTTTGTGGGCTTTGATTTGGCCGTTTTTTGTTGCCTACTTTTTGCCATTCAATGTTTGAATTGACATTGTTGTTGTTTTCAACAGAGTTTTGTGGCTGGTTATCAAACCGTCCTACTTCTTCTTGAAGTTCATCTTCATCCGTTTGGTAGGGTTCTGAATTTTTATTTAGTTGTAGTTTTAAATATTCTACATCCTTTTGAAGTTGGAAACAAAGCTTCTCATACTTTTCATTTCGTTCTGTTAGTTCAGCATTAGCTTTTTCCAATTGTTGTAATTTATTTAATCGGAAAGAGCCAATGCTATTGCGTGGGGTTCCTTCATATTGTACTCGATCAAGTACAGGGTGACTCATGTCGTTTTTGCTATATTGGCATGTATCCGAGACACACACCACATAAGCACGACATTACCGACCCAATACGAATCTCGTAGTTTACTTCGATATGCAACACTGTATTTTCAGGTGAAGAAAAATACAGCTCACAACCACTATTTTGATAGAGACGACCAGCTGATGAAGGTAAACAAATATTCAGCTGGTAAGAATAATATTTGTCTCTTTCAAGTTGAAATTTGTTTTGTTTTGCGTTTTTAGCAAATTTTGCCAATTTTAAATTTTAATTTGTGATCCACTCACCGTCGGTAAAGATTTTACTTCAGTGAAATTGTGTTCCTGAGGAATCCGACCTCCAATACAACATCAATCCACCGATGAAAAAGCCGTCCAAACAGTGAAATTTGAAGGGTTTGTTGCAGCAACCAAGAAGACGTCCGTCCGGTAAGTTACAACAAAAATAATTGTTTTTCCTGAATTCCTAAAACTTCAAAATTAAGCAACAAGTGGGTTTGTTTACAACACCAATTTTGAGAATTTTATAAAAATCGCGAAAAATTAATGAAGGACCAATGTTTCTCCGCATAATCAATTTGTGGATATGATAAAATGTTTGTTTCAATGATAACCTGACGAATTATTTCCATACAAATGTTCCAAAAATAATTTTAAAAATCATTGAATTCGATTGTTTTTAAAATTGTTTGACATATTATTCAAACACCACACACACATACACAGTTTGTGTATATTGTTTTGAAGTTTTAAGAATACTCGAATGAAAAAATTTAAATTGACATAAAGCTTTGGCTAACCTTTCTTATTAAACCATGAAAGCTCTCTTTTTAAATTGTGTGTGTGAGAAAATTGACACACACCGACAGCTCAGGTGCGCACCTTGAGCAGGCCTGGTTTAAGTACTCCTTGTGAGAAGAAATAGTAGGGCGTAATATATATTAGTAGTAGCTTACAGTTGCATGAAATGGTAGTACTAAATATATTTACAGTGATGCATTTTTAACCGTTAATTTTAAAATTCAAACATTTACAAACTTACAACTAGAGTGAATTTCAAATGCATAAAAACATTAAAGAAAGTAATTCAAAATATGTACATAATGGGTTGCTTCAACATCAAATATGAAAAGAAAACACAAATTATGACCAAAAACACTTCTCTCAATGTGTATGTATGAGTGAAGAAAACAACAACCACATGATGTTTATTGTTTGTTTATATTCACTTACACTGTAAGTGGGAGAGAGAAGCAAATGCAAAAACAACTCAGTGGGCGCCCTCATTATACTGTCTTTGCAAAGAAGCGCGTCTCTGGTGTAACTCAACTATAAAACACAAAGAAGAATGAGAAAGAAGAAACAAATAAAAACAAGAATTTCATACATAATTTCATACATAAAAAAGATTTAAGATAAAATAAAAAACAATGATAAGAGGAACTCATACAAACAAAACTCACCAAAATTGTTTTTTGACCACGGCATCGCATACCGGGAGAAGAGAATAAAATTGTCGAAGAAAAGAGAATAATATTATCCAGCAGACAAAAACTATTGTTGGATATGACAACAACTTTTGTTGGATATGACAACAACTATTGTTGGATATAACAGAAACAATTGTTGTAATTAACAAAAACGATTGTTGGACTCACAATACAACATGCGGAATCTTTACAATACATATTTTGCTCGTCGAATATTGTTGGATCAATCATATTTTTTTCTCTGCGTGTAGAGAAACAGACCATTATTCTAAAAGAGATCCTTATTAATTTTAATTTTATTATAAAAAAGGTTCCGCACAAACCACTCTCATTTTTTTTTCAAAAAATACTATGAAATGGAAAAAAAATTCTCAAAAAATTATTTCCTATTGCACAAATGAATTCTCAAAAAATTTTTTCCAATTGCACAAATGAATGTCCTTTTGCCTATAAATAACTAAAATAACTTTTATCCATTTAAATATTGAAAAAGGTCCCGCACAAACCTATTTTAATTTTTATGATATATGAAAAAATTATATAATACGATGATAAAACTAGTGAGAAACAAACTGTTGTGTTATTTTGGTCATTTCGTGTGCTCCTATACCTTGTTTTCAGTTAAATATCTGCTTACAATGACTTTAAAAAATGTGTCTAAAAGATTAAAAGAAGGGTAAATCTGAAATCAAAAGTTCAATATTTTGTCCTAACCGCACCGTTAGTCGTTGTTGACTAGTCTCATGCCCTAGAACTAAATTTATTTGTAGTCGCTTTCAAAACACTCCTTAATATTTGTCTGTCATAAACACTGTTCATTTGTATGTTAATGATGTGCCTAAACGTCAATCGCAGCATACATTATGACGACTATTTTTCAACAATGTTGTCTCAACAATATTTACGACCTCCAAATCAATTACAATGCATCTATTGTTGTACAGATTGGGTTACAGGCATATTGAGATCTATCGTCCGTCAAAACCAAAAAAAAACTGATTTTTTTTTGTTCCGAGCACTTAATTATAAAGTTAATAACTATTAAGTTTATATTCAATGTAGGTATTAATTTATTTTTGCATATTTTGTTTAATTAATACATACTAAAGAAAAGCACCGTTTGTTCCATTACCTGTGGCAATCTAGATAACTACGAGAAACGGAAAAAAGTTTCTCAGCATATACATCTATATATACATCTGAAAGTTCTACTTAACAAAAAGCTTATCCGGAATATATGGAGACACAAAGCACGGCACTCTTGAGCCAACTTTAATTGAAAGGAGTTTAGACCTGGGAAGTTTTTGCGGATTCTGAAACTACAATATTCATAGATGAGAAAAATCAAGAAACAAATAAACCTAGAGGATTGAACGCTATGATTTGTTCCTAGGTTTTATCAATTTTGAGATATACATAGAAGTTCAGGTCACATTTTTTGTTAGGTTTTCACGATTTGCTTGAAAACGGCAATTCTTATCGAAATGGAACTAGCTGTGAAAATTGTCTACAAGATTGGCTTTCGTAATTTTTCCCTAGGTTGTACCATTTTTGAGATACATATATAAGATTAGGTTGGGAAATTGCAGTCTTGACATTGTTTTATAAGGAGACGATACAGTCAGTGAATTGTCCCAATTTGAACTTCTATATCTCAAAAATGGTAAAACCTACGAAAATATCATAAATGACAATCGTGTAGAGCATTTTCACTGCTACAACATTTTTTAGTTCCATTTTGATAGGGCTTGCGGTTTACCTATTGCGAAGGTACTCCTAGTGGCGCTTTTTAAATACTACAACAAACACAACTCAACAACAACCACATAGAAATTTGTTTTTGTGTGTAATGTTAGTGTCACCGGTACATGTAAACAAAACAAGGAAATGTCTATAAATTTTTGGAATTTAAAAAAAAAAAAAATACAATTTTGTTCACATTTGATTGAATATTTTAAAAAACATGAGTGAAAATTCGTTACATTTTCAATTTGAAAGTATCCACATCATTCCACTAAATGGATAATTTCTCACAGAAAGTAGAATTCTTGCAAAAATGTTTGGGGTCGAGAAAAATCCATTGGAAAAGGAGAAGCTGTTTCAAAACTTTTATTTTTGAAATTAAAGAAATCAAAAATTTTGCAAAATATCACACATATTAACAGGTTACATATCATTGATATGAAGAAGTCTTTACGGGAAATTGTTTTTTTTTCTGAATGATATATTTTTCCCCCAATATACAATGTCCCTAATATACATCGAAAATAGAAATAAAACTATAAAATTTCGTATGGAATTTGACACTAACATTACAGGCCAGTGCAATCAGCTGGGTATTGCTGTTACCTTATATTGTTCTACCATGGGGAAAACATATTTAAATTCATACAGGCTGAGGGTATATTTCTGTCGGCAAATCCGACTGATACTTTTTTACTTGTTAAATCTTTCTTTGTTATAGTAATACCCATCAATTGTTTTATACTTACATATAAAATATGGAATTAATAAAGATTTTATTCAGTTTTTAGGGGTGTACGAATATGAACTTTGCATACTGTATTTACCTTTAATATTCGTATAATATAAAGCTGAGTACACATTGCCAGTTGTGAATGACAGCTTTGGCGATTCTTGCTAGTGTGGCCGTTCATTTTTGTCATTCATCATGCAACCGCAAAATGTTTTATGGTTGCTGGACGGTTGGACAATAATCGATAACTGCGAAATATCGACATTCAAAACTGACAATGGGTACTGCTCTTTAGTAAATAAACATGCATTCTTGTAAACGATCGATAATTTAACCCCTTTTGGTATTATTCAAAGTTGATCCTTTTAGCTGAAATATGGCCAACCACTTCATTTTGTCATAAAAATTTAATGTAAAATTAAAATCAATTGCTGGAGTGTACGGTGGAAAGAAAGCATCTGTCACTGGAAAATCCTGCACTCTGTAGGTATAATTCTACAAAAAAATATACATATGTTAACAAATACATACTAAACCTTAAAAGTCTTTATTAGAAACATTTTTTTGTGATTTTTTTCATTTCCAACATATGTAGCTTAATGGAATTTTTAGCTGTTAGGTAACACTTACCGCTTTGACTGGACATACATATGGCAAATTAGTGGTACTTGCCACAGTCCGCATAATTGTGTTTATCAAAGGAAGCGAATTGGCATGACCTAGAATATCACAAATATTCAGTTTCAGCTGAAGAAATTTTCTGATTTTTGTATCTCCCAGAAAACAATGAGTTATTACAACTTCTGTAAAAACTGTTCTCGGCAATTCGCTTTGAAGTATAAATGTGGTATTGATGTGATAAAGACTTGTATCCACTTTTTTGATATCGCAAAACAGTTCCCACAATATCCCGCTAGCAGAGCTACAGTTAATACTGTGAAACACGAATTCGAAGGGACGCCTTCTTTGTACCGCCTGAATGGGCAATGAAATTGAGAATTATGTCAAATTAGGGTATGTAACAAAAAAAGATTCTGTATTTGGTCCAAACAAAGACAATTTTAGATACATAAAACACTAATGCTAGCCATGATGCTATAGGCATAGCTTCTTTCGCAATCGGACGTGGCAATGCATAGAGAGAGAACACTTCTTTGACTTTCAAACTCACCATTAACGTTTTACAGCTAAGGCATAATGCCAATATAGAAATTCCCAATAATTTCAAATACAACATTCTACGATAAAATTTTACAAAGAAATATCACGAAAATTCAAATGCAGTTTATTTATATACTTCATTAAAAAAAACATATTAACTATTAATATCACAATTTTTTTTTAATATCACTCAAATTGAATATTAATTTGAGACAAATTTTAAAGCCATTACCAACCACACTGGGTGGTGCATTAAAAACACATTTCATTAATTTATTACCGCCACCCATTATCTGTTACTCAATCAATCGTTATATAATTATATAACAATCTGGATAAAATTTGTAAAATATGGCCCTAAACCCTATATCAAAAATAAGGGGCTGCTAAGAATGTTATATGTTATGGTTACAGATTTCTTTTATTCGTAGACTTATAGTGAAATTTGATTTGGAACATTTCTTCTTTCCATATCCCCAAAAAGTAAAGGATTTTGTTAGATTTTGATCCAGTATGGAATTATGTAAAATTAACAGTCCAAAATTAAAACAAATAATTTCATTCTAAAAAATATACATTTGTAATCTAATTTTCTTACGAAAATAGTATACCTAGATATGTGGTTTATTCTGAAAAAAATTTACACTGAAGCAATCCATATTTCAATAATTACACTTTAATGCCCTCTACATTTCAATAGTAACAATTTTCATAGTTTTGTACCTTTGTCATTGGGAGTTTGTAAATATTCCAATTCCCCATTGTGATTGATTCATTGTATTTTAAAGTTAACTGACAGAATGCAACTATGTAAATAATTTATTCTACTACTCTTGTAAAACATCCCATTAATTACTACTTTCGATATACCATTTTATGCAACTGTAAACTATTAACGCCCTACTATTTCTTCTCACGACCAATACTTAAGCTAGAACAAAATTCAATAAAATCGCTCAGTTTGTGATGTACATTCTAACGCGTTACATAACCATCAGATAAGATCACAAGGGGTGATCTCCATTCTAACACGTTATGGTAACTATCAGATAAGATCACAATGAGACAAAGTGCTCCTCCGGCAGTCAACATCAATCCTCACTTGTGTGTTTCATGAACAATCGACACCAGATTGTTATAATGGCGCCCAACTCGTGGCCATGTATCACGACCACACCAACCATAATCTGTGAGTAATAGCCGAGGACAACAACAACAAAATCAATAGTACAGCGTAATTCTTGGAACGATGAGTTGCCGCATTCGTATCCAAAGATGACCCACAAGAAGAAAATGCCTGTTGGAAAAGAAGATTGATGAATCAACAACTATGTACGTGTACGATGTATGAGTTTTACTCCAGGGTGAGGTAAACATACATCCACCTCTGCTGTCAGTTATTCATCTTTACTCCTGCAAAATGAACCGCGAACCATGTTGAGAAGAAGAAGGTTGATGACAACAATGTACGTGTACGATGCAGTTTTACTCCAGGGGTAGACAAAATACATCCACCTCTACCGTTAGTTAGTCACCTTTACTCCAGGGGGAGGTTCCGCAGAAAGTCTTCAACGCCATCTTCATGCAATTACTACAGTCTCATTGGCACAAAGCAGTTTCAACATCCGATTGTTCCTGATGCAGTCCATCCTAAGCAGAAGCAACAATCCTGATGCAGGTTACAATAGAAGTTCAACAATCCGTAATTTCTGATGCTTAATCGGGACGCTTTCAGCATCAGAGGGGGAGACTGAAGCAATCCATATTTCAATAATTACACTTTAATGCCCTCTACATTTCAATAGTAACAATATTCATAGTTTTGCACCTTTGTCATTGTGAGTTTGTAAATATTCCAATTCCCCATTGTGATTGATTCATTGTATTTTAAAGTTAACTGACAGAATGCAACTATGTAAATAATTTATTCTACTACTCTTGTAAAACAACCCATTAATTACTACTTTCGATATACCATTTTATGCAACTGTAAACTATTAACGCCCTACTATTTCTTCTCACGATCAATACTTAAGCTAGAACAAAATTCAATAAAATCGCTCAGTTTGTGATCTACATTCTAACGCGTTACATAACCATCAGATAAGATCACAAGGGGTGATCTCCATTCTAACACGTTATGGTAACTATCAGATAAGATCAAAATGAGACAATGTGCTCCTCCGGCAGTCAACATCAATCCTCACTTGTGTGTTTCATGAACAATCGATACCAGATTGTTATAACACAAAATTTCACTTAGTGTAAATTTGTTTTCTTTTGACGCTTTTCACCTAGAACCAAGTTTCACATTAGTCCATATTTACATTAGGCAATTTTCCTTGCGGCAATTGTCAGTTTTTTGGTGAGAGAGGGTGTTGAGAGGCAAAGGGTTACCATATGCCTCACCTCTCTCTCCTTCAACTGCCAATTGCGGCAAGGAAAATTGCCTAATCTAAATATGAACTTACTTTCATGTATAAACTCGAAAAAAGAAGGGGAAAAAAATCATCAAAAAATTTGGAAATATTTTCATGTTTTTTTTTTTTCAGCAAAATTGATACTGATATTTACATGATATACAATGTAAGTGGACACTGACCTCACCGTGGTGTCACCTGGGAAACTGCATTTAACACCCGTTAAAGGTAGTGAGCTAACATGTGCCGCGCGTTCACCCATAAGAATGTTAAAAACCTGGGTTTGGGCGTCGGGTTAGTAACCCTCCCCTAGAAAAAACAGCCCACCATGAAAAAACGAAAGAAAAGAAAAAAAAAACCAAAAGTTGACGACCCCCGCAAACGTTTTAAGGACCATGATCTGCGAATCTGCACCTGGAAAGTTCGCACTCTTTATAGAGAAGGTGCAGTTTACGCATTGGCAGATGTACATGAAAAGTACAAGGCCGACATTACTGCCATACAGGAAATACGATGGATTGGGAAAGGCGTCACAACAACACCTAAAGGTGACGGGTTGGTTTGGTTGCGGATTTGTAGTTGGTCGGAGGTTAAAACATCTGGTCTCCAGCTTCACCCCAGTGAATGAAAGACTCGCTGCAATTCGATTAAAAGCAAAATTCTTTAACATCAACTTTATTTGCGCTCATGCTCGCACTAAAGACAAGGACGAACAGACCAAAGATATATTTTACGAGCGCTTAGAAGATACTTATGACCGTTGCCCTGCCCATGAGATTAAAATTATACTAGGCGATTTTAATGCCAAAATTGAAAAGGGGAATATCTTTGGCCTAACAGTCGGGAAATTCAATCTCCACAGTGAAACATCTGACAATGGTATGAGGCTGATAGACTTTGCAGCTGCAAGAAACATGGTAGTTAGCAGTACCATATTTAAGCATCTCGATATTCATAAGGGCACCTGGCTGTCGGCAGATCAAAGAACGAGAAATCAAATTGATCACGTTGTGATAGATGGAAGGCATGCATCAAGCGTGTTGAATGTACGATCGTTCCGAAATGCAAACATAGACTCGGACCACTACCTTGTTGCAGCAAAGGTACGTACCATATTAAACGTAGCAAACAAAGTGCGAACAGACACAACACCGAAGTCGGACATCGGTAAGCTGCAATCACAACAGATAGCCACAACATATTCCACTCAACTGGCCAAACTGCTTAATCAAAGCACTCTTCGTCCCGATAACATATCAGGACAATGACAAAACATTGCCCACTCCATGCAAACAGCCGCAAAATCAGTACTTGGATACCAGAGATCTCCACCAAGGAATTCATGGTATGACCAGGAGTGTCGTGGTGCTACCGAAAAAAAATGCGGCATATAGGGCTACTCCACAATCAGTAGCAACGCGTAGCGAACGAGAGAGGTATCGGGGGAAAAGGAGAGAGGAGAAACGTCTTTTCCGCAGGAACAAGAGAGAGATGGAAAAGCGGGAGTGTGAACAAATCGAGATGTACAGGAGACAGAATGAAGTCCGAAAATTCTACCAAAGAGTGAAACATTAAACTGATGGCTTTGTAACTGGCACATCCTCCTGTAGAGACCAGCAAGGTAATCTGGTAACTGATACAGATAGTGTGCTAAGGATATGGAAAGAGCATTTTTCCAAACTGTTGGTATCCAATAGTAGCTAAGTCGACGAAGATACCACAGATCCAATCCTGTGCCCGTCCATAAGAAAGGGGCATAAGTCTTCTCCCTATCGCCTACAAGATAGTGTCAGGGATATTGTGCGAACGACTAAAGCCCATGGCCAACGAAATAATTGGACCATACCAATGCGGCTTTAGACCTGGCAAGTCCACCATTCACCAGATGATATTTACCCTGCGGCAAATCCTGGAGAAAACCCAAGAGATGCAGATCGACACCTACCACCTTTTTGTCGATTATAAAGCAGCCTTCGACAGCCCGCTGCGTTCAAAGGTATTCCATTCCATGTCTGAATTTGGTACCCCCGCAAAGCTCATTCGGCTTTTTAAAATGACTCTAACTGACACAAGATCTTCAGTTAAAATAGGAAAGAACCACTCTGAAGAGTTTTGTACCAAAAGAGGTTTCAGGCAAGGAGACAGCCTTTGAAAAGGTTATACGAGAGGCAAACGTCAAAAGAAGTGCCACAATCTACACCAATAACCACATGTTACTTGCTTATGCTGATGATATAGACATCATGGGACGATCAGTAAAAGAAGTAACCGATACCTTTATGAAGGTCAAAGGATAATCTGCTAAAGTGAGTCTGGCGGTAAACTGCGAGAAGACCAAGTTGATGGCGTCGACGCGCAATGCGTCCATTGAGATCGGACCAACTGTTGAAGTTGGCCCCTATAATTTTGAGGTAGTAAAAGACTTCGTATACCTCGGCACCGCAGTAAACACAACAAACGACATCAGTTGTGAAATAAAAAGAAGAATTGTATTGGCCAACAGATGCTACTTTGGCTTAAGTAAGCACTTTAAAAACAAAGCCACAACTCGTCAAACAAAAATAGCGCTTTACAAAACACTGATACTACCCGTGCTGATGTATGGTTCCGAAGCCTGAAATTTGGCGAGAATATTTTGTCTTTGACCTCCCTCATCTCTCTAAAATTATGTTTTGTGGGACAATTTGGAATAAACTCAGATGAAGTCCGACTTTAACCCTAAAACGTGTTTTTCATTTTTAGAGATTCCTAGCGATTATATAAGATTTACAGATTTGGTGTATTCTAAGGCCTATAGTAAAATTTTCTGGCGAACATTTTTGTGGAATATTTGGAATTGATATGATCACATTTTAAAGGAGTTTTTGAAAGATTTTTGAAAAAAGTACCAAAAAGGCACTTTTGATGAACCGCATGAGAGTTAAAATTTTAACAAGAATATTCCCCATATCCTTCTCTGTAAAGTTGTCAAAGACACTACAGATCTAAAATGCAAGGATTCCAAGATATCTTAACTCGAATATTTCGAAAAAAACTTGGAATGGGCGGAACTTGTCCCGCCTACTTTGGTTGCTTTCCGATGTAAACTTTAAAAACGCCGATACACGTGTCTCATATTTTTAGCTCTACTTTCATAATCTACTCAGTTTTCCTTGTAATTTTTTTTTGTTGTCCAACAGTGTAATAATTGGTGGTGATCCCATCATATCGCTCATCTACTCAAAGAGTGGCATAACTCAAAAAAGCGTTTTCTGAGTTAGCAATTTCTATTTTTTCTACGAGTTCTACTTTATCTTGTGTCAAATTTTCATGCTGATATCTCTAAAACTCTCTAAAACAGCTTATTTACCATGAGTTTCGCATAATTCAACACAAAGGTTTTTTGAGTTTATGAAGCACTAAAACACTTCAAACCATGCTTATTCTTGCATAGAAATTTAACACTGATATCTGGCTACTTGTTTGCAAAATATGGTTCAAATAGTTATTTTAGTTTTTATGTAATACTAGCTGAACCCGGTGCGCTTCGCTACCCCGACCAAGATAAAATATAATGGAATGCTATACTTATATTGAAATTATTCTTTAAAATACTTTAATGCATAAATATAGCTGATATGAAGGCTTTTTGTACACATTTAGTGTCGTGTATGGAGCTTATGTTATGGTATTTTTGTATGGTGCAGGTAGTATAACTCCTGCTAAATCCTTTCCTACTATAACTACACCTAAGTGGGTGACAATTGCAAATGTCATATCGCCACCATAAATGTCCCCTTTAAAGAAGAGAATTAAATTAGGAATAACGTTAAGATTGAGAACGTTTTTCCAAGGGCATATATCAAGCTGTTGTGACACCTTAAATTACTATTAGGGTAACTCCCACTTGACAATTTTTAATCCAATAATAATGATGATAAGGACATGTCTTAAGTAAATATAGGTAACTGTTTCGTCTTCGGCCATCCCACCTACGAAGTCTCTCAGATATATGATATTTAATAATTTTAGCCTTGATTTTCTCCAACTAAAAGTACACGCATACTATAATGATGACTTCTACTGACTTCAATGACACTTCCTTAAATAATGAATCAGAGATTCAATATTTTATTATTCAAACAAACGAAAGGATGACCTGAAATCTAGAATTGTGCCAAAGGAACTATATGGAACTATCTCGTTCACTTCGCAGTTCCAATGGCCCACATTTTTTCTTTGCACAAACTGCGTATACTTAACAGCACACGTTATATTTCATGATGTTACTCATACGTTTTGGAACTAGTACAAGGAACTAGGAACTAGATTACCCAACTCTACTGAAATCTGAACGGTTTTCAAAATATTTTTTCGAACATTTTTTAGTCCAAATTCTGCACACAATTTACAAATCTCGACCGATTTCAATATAATTAGCATATAGTCCCATTTCCTTCACACTTAAAAACTTCTCTGAAATTGGACATTCATAGCGTGTTGGTGCATCAGATACCTCAAATCGGCCAAAATTTTATATAGGAGCTACATCCAAATCTGGACCGATTTCTATATATTTTGGCAAATTTATTTGTAGGCAAAATTCCGTAGCAAATTCCAAAATTTATTGCAATCGGGTGTTGTTGGTGTTAGGCACATTGTACAATAGAAGCGTGTGCAATTTTTATCTTGGTCTTCGATCGAGGTACAAACATTTCTTGCCGAAAATGTTCGGCGAAGCTCCACGTTTCGGTATAGCACCCATATAACGGCACCGCTCGAAAGCGGTATTTTTGGAGTTGAGCATCAATCACTGCTCTGTGGGTATTCTTGATCACCTATATACCATTGATTGCGGTAAATTCGAATTTTCAGACTTGTGGTTGTCAAAATTCATTATTGTGAATAAACCCACACATACAAAATGTAAACGAGCAATTCACAATAATACATTATTGTGACCAAATTTGACGTTTGGTATGATTTGATGTAACACCTTCTTATTCCACCATGGCAACAACCATGGTGGTTACATCAATTCATGTCAAACGTCAAATTTGCTCACAATAATGCTTTACTGTCAATTGCTTGTTTACACTTTGTATGTGATTTTATTCACAATAACGCATTTTGACAACTGGTATGAAGATCAGCACTCCAGCGACTTTATTTGTTTTTGATTTTTCTCATCTATGAACATTGTGGTTTCAGATTTGGCGGGGGCAAGTTCCATCAGCAATTACAGGGCGTTCGGGCGCCTTTCGGATTCGGATCGATAAAAATGAGGTCCCATATCATACACATCAGATAGTAGATTTCATAATATTTCTAAAATGCTATTCAGTATTCGCGGAATTTAAAAAAAAATTGACAAAATTGTATATCTAATCCGACTTTTTTCAAAACATAGGTCCATTTACCCGTCAAAAATTACAAAAAATAGTTTTAAATCTAAACTTTACGGGGAGTCAAATGAAACCAAAATTTTAATGATCGGGATAATAATAGACTAATATTTATTTTTGTTTCTACACAACAAGAAAAGAATCTTATAATTATATTGCAGAGTTATATTTACTGTTAGGATGTTATAGCCAAAATAAGCACATATTTGGGTAACATAAAATAAATTTTGGTTTGAAAAAATAGTTTTCATATGCACTCTAGAATTGAAAGTATTGGAAAAACAATCTATAGGAGTACTCCTTTTATTTTTCTTGAAACTCCCAAAAAAATGGGAGCATTTTGCTTTATCTACATTCACATTGAAGGTTTCCCTTCTGCTAAGATGTAGCATCGGCTGCATCATAGCATTAAAAACCTATAAAACATCGCTAATTTGCGCAAGGTACATACAATTTTTTTCGCATCCGATTACACTGTCACCATGAAAATCTACATCGATATATATTTATTTCAAGGCGATCAATCAAGAACCGTGGATGTAGCATCTCAAATTTTTTTTTTGGATTAAAGTAATGTAGTTTTCTTATCAGTGAAGTGTTTCCGCAAAAACCAAGACGCTGCACCAGTTTTTTTCATTGCAATGGAAAAGAATCGCAGACAACGCGATAAAATGTGCGATATTTTCAAAAACAGTTTTAGGTGATTTTCCGACATTGGAATTTCTCGTATCTCGCGTTTTAGGAGATGCATTTTCATGAGTAATGATTTGTTAGATCCGGAACGTAAAAATTTAAAATTTGCAATCAAGTACGAAAAAATCGTATGACAATTGTAAAAAGTAGGCCCGGAAAAATGTCGGCACAAAATTTTCGTATTTGGATACAGATTTCTATGAAGCTGTGTAGACTACATTCACGTAATCGTTGATAACTTCGAAACGATGAGATTTTTCAACAACTCAAAATATAATTTTGTAGGCTGAAAAGTTGTCTTTAAAAATATTTAATTTACAGTACCGTCATACTAAAATGTACCGGAAAACAAAAAATGGACATTTTTAATTGAGCATTGAAAATGATGCACCGCAATAATCGATTAATAATTTTAAGAATGGTGAAATAATTGGTTCCCTATCGTTTTCAGTAGTTTTGTCATTGACAGAAAGAATGATGCCCCTAACGTTATTTTGGCATTATTGTTGTTAGTGTCCCTTTGTAGGCAATTTATCTACACCATTTTCAACTGTAATTCAGAAAATAGCAGTTGTAATTCAGACATTTCATTTGAAATTCAGATGTTTTATTTGTAATTCAGACATTATATTTTGAATTCAGATATTCCATTTGAAATTCAGAAATTGTATTTGAAATTCGGAACTTGTCAATTTAAATTCAGAATTTCCATTTTAAATTCAGATAATTCATTTAAATTTCAGAAAATTTCAATTGAAATCCATAAATTCCATTTGAAATTCAGATTTTCCACTTTAAATTTAGAAAATATCAATTGAAATTCGGAGTTTCCACTTTAAATTCAGAAAATATCAGTTGAAATTCGGAATATCCATTTTAAATTCAGAACACGTCAATTGAAATTCAGAATTTTCGTTTGAAATTCAGATATTCCATTTAAAATTCAGAATATTTCAATTGAAATTCAGAAAATTTCATTTACAATTCAGAATATTAATAACAAATTAAAATTAACTTCACATAATTCCTAAAAACATAGTGTCCATAGGATTTTTAGCCTTCGAATGTATGATGAGCCAAAACCACGTGGTGGTAAAAAACCACATATACTATCAGGAGCAGAAGTCGATGAAATAATGGAATGGGTTGAAGATAACCAGTGTATAACCCTAAAATCAATCAAGGAAAAAATATTCAATACCTTTCAAAAGATAGTCGCGATTTCTACAATTTCGAATACCATCCGTCAACCTGAAGCAATGAATTCTCCGCAAAATAAACAAAAACGGCCAGAATATGTGAAAAAACTAAATGAAAAGGAGTCACGGATGGTCTCGCGCTGGTACTAGGGCAGTGCAAATTCTCCCAACGTCCGGAGGCCCAAATGTTCATCTCATTATCGGAACTCGATCTTGGTGTGGATAACGCTCCATGTCACAATAGATTGGAGGGAATATTTTTGCAATCCCCCGCGTCTCTTTTACGATTAGCGCCTTATTCTCCTCAATTAAACCCAATCGAAATTATATGGGGTAAAATAAAAAGTAATGTTAAAGGGAATTTGGCCATTCCAACCGTGACACCACCAAACATCGGTCAGCAGAGGTTTCAATATTTGGAATCTGTAATAGACGAAGCTTTGTTAACTATTATAGAATATTTTACATTTGTTTTGAACTGTTAACACTATGTATTTACATAGTATTTTGATTATTTGCGTTGTATTGTCATTGTTATGCATTCTTAATTTTCCGCCATTTTATTGTCATTTTTGTTAATGTAAATAAAACTCAATACATTTGAAAAAAACAAAATTGAAAAAACAAAATATTAAAAATATGTTTAATAAATTATTTTCTGAACTTCAATTGAATATTTCTGAATTTCAATTGAAAATTTCTAAATTTCAATTGATTTATTCTGAATTTCAAATGGAATTTCTGAATTACAAATGAAAAATCTGAATTTCAATTGACGTGTTCTGAATTTGAAATGGAATATCTGAATTTTTAATGGAATTCCTGAATTTCAAATGGAAATTCGGAATAACAATAGAAAAATTCTGAATATGAAATGGAAATTCCGAATATCAAATGGAATATCTGAATATCAATTGCAATATTCTGAATTTCAAATGGAATTTCTGAATTTCAAATGGAAAATCTGAAATTCAAATGAAGTATTCTGAATTTGAAACGGAATATCTGAATTACAAATATAATGTCTGAATTACAAATAAAACATCTGAATTTCAAATAAAATGTCTGAATTACAACTGGTATTTTCTGAATTACAGTTGAAAATGGTCTAGAAATTTCTAGTTTTTGAAGATATTTTTCAAAAAATAACTTTGAAAAATCATTAACGGTCTAGAGTACGTACAAACAATTTAACGATGTATGGAAATTCCTGTATCAGTCAGGCTTGCCCCATATTAGACTAGTCTTTAACGGCATTGTCCTGATAGAAGAAAAAAGTTCATTTATTTAAACGCAGATGTGTGTTGGCTTCTTCCAGAAGAATATTACACCTCTATCATGGCAATGCCGTTAAATACTAGTCTAATATGGGGCAAGCCTGACTGATACAGGACTTTCCATATACCGTAAAATTGTTTGTACGTACTCTAGCCATAACCGTTAATGTCATATTTTGGAAAATAACTTCAAAAACTAAAAAACTGGAAATTTCTTAAAATCTTCAAAATGTCAGCATCATTTAATCATAGACGCAGATAAAATTATGAAAAGTTATACATTGGTGAAATAACCCTTTATAGTTGGCTTCTACTTTTACCTTGACAGGAAAATCGAGAAAGCTGTGGTTTAATCACAAATCGAGAGACAACAAGAAAATACATGTTGGCTTCAGCCGTATTTTTACCCATTTTTATACCCTCAGCATTTATGCTATCGTGGGTATATACACTTTCATACGGGCAAAATTTGCCTCATCGAAATAATGGTTTTAGACCCCAAGTATGTTTGGACGAAATGTGTTTCAAACAATTTGTAGTCGATTGAGCAATGTCCGCCCGTCTGTCTGGCTGGAGCGCACGATAACTCTCGAACGGATCAACCGATTCGGTCCAAAATTTGGCTTTCGCAATATTAGTTTAAGTTCGAAGATGGGTTCTATCGGTCCACTCCACTCCGGTACCTCCCCACAAAAGTTCGAAAATGTTGGGAAAATTTGTGTGCACGATAACTCTTGAAGGAAGTAACCGATTTGGTCCATACTTTGCAAATCGTGAAATGTATACCAGACTTAGATGAGGTTCCAATATGGCCTCAATTGGTCCACTGCTTTGGGTACCTCCCACACAAAATTTCGGATAAGTTCAGTTTAGGACCTGCTCTCGAATCGCTTTGATTTTTGTTTTAGTAACTTTTTTCACTGCCGACCATACGACGGCACAAGTTTTATCAGGGGCAAGTCCATATTTCCTGAGAAAATAGCCTGAAAGTTGCACAAAACCTCTATGACTCCGTGTGAGGTGGTTGGAGCGCAAGATAACTCTCGAACGGATCTGCCGATTGGGTCCAAAATTTGGCCTTATTAATATTTTGTCCAAACATAGTTTAAGTTCGAAGATAAACCATATCGGTCCACTCCTTCAGGTACCTACCCCACAAAATTTCAAAAATGTTCGGAAAAATTGTTCGTACGGTAACTTTTGAAGGGAGTGGCCAAATTGGTCCATACTTTACACATCCCAATATATCTACCAGATATAGATAAGGTTCATATATGGACTATATTTGTCCACTTCATCCAGTACCTCCCAAACAAAATTTCGGATAAGTTCACTTTAAGACCTGCTATCAAATCACTTTGATTTTTATTGAAGCAACTTACATTCGCTGTCTCAATTACGATGGTCAAAGGTTTTTTCAGGACAAATCCACACTTCTTGAGCAAACAGCCCGAAGGGTGTAAAAACCCCCTATGACACCATATGTAGTGGCTGGAGATCCACTTCCATATTAGTTAATGTCGATCCATTCCTTTAAGTATTTCCTCCGCAAAATTTTTGCTTTTTAATCCTAATCAACATTTTTGTCGGTTCATACTCGTACGCACAAAATTTTTAAAACTCTCTGAATACATACGTTTTTTAGGAAAAAATTGTTTGAATATACACAATATACACGTGTTATAAAAGGATAAACCTTAGTTTCAAAAATATTGGCCATATACCTTCCTACTTAACTAGTTCTAAACTCCACCGAACTGGTTGAGCTTCCAATCAGGATAAGTTAACAGACAGGACTTCTCATAGTAACCCCGGAGACAATTAGTGCGATCATTAACTCGCTTATTAACATACCTCGCTGTGTAAAGTTCTGAATTGTTTCTCAGCCGTGATGAAGCTTTAAATAAATTATTCCACTTCGTCCGTCTAAGATTCATATGAGGCGGTTGCCTTTACTTCTATACGAAACATGAAACTTTAATCGAAGAGTTAAATAAGATTAAGACCAGAAACCTTTTTTTTACCCTCCACCATAATATGGATACAGATATACAGCTCTCAAGTTTAAATATAGAGCTTTATAATTTGGTATAGAGGTTTCTATTACACTTAGGATGTTTGCTATTGAAAATGGACTATATCGGTCCATGTTTCGATATAGCCCTCACAGAACGCTACCTCCCTATTTTCGGTATTTTTAAGGTTTTAACCTCATTATCCCACCGAAATGGCTGAAATTTGGTACTAAGAATTCGTTGGGGTATAAAACTTTCCACATAAAATTTGTTGGTATAGGCCCACGTCTTCTAATAGCCCCCATAAAACGGTACCACACGATTATCGGTATTTTGAAGGTTGTGGCCTCATTATCCCACCGAAATGGGTTACGTCTTCATAGAGCCCCCACAGAGCGGCACCTCCCGATTTTCGGTATTTTGAAGGTTTTAGTCTCAATATCTCACCGAAATGACTGAAATTTGGTATTTAGCCTTCGCTGAAATTTGTTGGTATAGGCCCAAGTCTTCATATAGCTCCCATAAAACGGTACCTCCCGATTTTCGGTATTTTGATGGTTGTGGTCTCCATATCCCACCTAAATGACTGAAATTTGGAATTTAGTCTTAGTTGTGGGTATAAAACTTTCCACCTGAAGTTTGTTGGGTTAGGCCCACGTCTTCATATAGCCCCCATAGAAAGGTATCTCCCGATCTTCCGTATTTTGAAGCTTCTGACTTCAATATGCCACAGAAATGGCTGAAACTTGGTATTTAGTCTTCGTTGGGGGTATGAAACTGTTCGCCTTAAATTTGTCGGTATATGTCCACGTCTTCACATAATCCCCATAGAACGGTACCTCCCGATTTTCGGTATTTTGAAGATTGGCTGAAATTTGGTAGTTAGTCTTCGTTGGGGTATAAAACTTTGCACTAGAAATTTGTCGGTATAGCCCTCCATATAGCCCCCGTAGAACGATACTCACGGATTTTCGATATTTTGAAAGTTTTAGCCAGGGCTACATTCGAACATGTACAAAACATCCCTTGCAAAAATTCGGACAACATACGTCCACGTTTTGCCAAAGCCCCCAAATAAGGGTACCACACAATTTAAGACTTTTTGAAAATTTTAGTCACATTTTCCTACCGAATTTGTTGTTAATTGGAATTTTGTGTTCCCAGAAGATAGAAAACTTACTCACAAAAATCTATCCATATACATATCGCATCTGTTCAAAATTTTGAAATTGTCACTTTTTATTAAAAAAAATGATACATAGTATTCAACTCCATCCACTGTAAAAATCTCCTATTATTTTGCCTAGTCTTTCGTCAAAAACAAAAAAAAAAAAAAAAAAACATTATGCCACTCTTCATGTCTTCAAAGTTACTAGTAATGTGTCAATAGTTTTTTGCCTCTACTGAAAAATAAGAAATTTTGAGTTACTACCCTTTTGCTGAAAAAGTGCAATATATGTAGGTTTGAGTCTAACCCCATGAACCGGTACTGTCCAATTTTATGTATTTCGAAAGGTTTTTTTTGTCAAATTTTCGAACCGTGCTGTAACTTGGTATTGTGTATAGTCAGAGGATAGAAAGAACAACGACGAGATATTTTATATAATGTTGCTACATTTTCCTTCTGAAGCGGATGTAACTTGGTATTTTGGAATCTCAATGGGTAGAAAACCTCCACACAGAAAATTATCAGTATAAAGTAATTATGATAAATTAAGATATTATTCTCCTCCAAGGAATTACTATTTACTTCAATACAGTAGTGGTACAGTGGTTCGGCCCGGCCGAACTTAACGCCGTTCTTACTTGTTTTATAAATAGCTTAGCTATGACGGGTCCCACCATTTTAGGTATTTTAAAGGTAAAAACAAAATTTGTTACCGACTTTGGTGCAAATGTAAATTTTGAGAATTTAGCGAATAAAAACACCTCTTCACACAAGAATTGTCAACGTAGGTCCACGTTTGGGTGTAGCCCCACAACGCTACACATCCATTAAGGAGTAAAATGCCAACAATTATATTTTTTATTTGTATCTCTACCCACCATTTTATTCATCATGTCGCAGATTAAGTTCAGGCTGGCACTGTATTACAATTTTTACCGTATATTGGTACATTCTGCACTGCATCTAAAACTGTTACACTATATTTACATAAATCACCAATATTTTCAGGTCAAAACTATAAAAAATTGCGAGAGAATTCTTAATATCACAGATATTCTATTTTTTAGGATAAGTAAGTCCATTTCTTCAAAATACAGTCAACATTGGAGTTCATTGTCGCGTTTACCTCCCACTCATTCAAGTCATTTTAGAAAATCTTTAATATCTCCAAAGACCGCGCGTTTCCGCATCTGTTTTACAACTTTGCGAACACGGGAATGTACGGAAATCACTTCCCACGAAAAAACAAAATATTGTAAGAACACTTCTCTCACAAAAAAACACTTCTCTCCGATTAAAATTGCACGATAACAAATATTATAATTGTTTTGTAAAATATTAAGAAAAATAAATCATGTCTAATATGCTGTTTATATTAGAGCTTTTTGCAGGGTTAACCTTCTTTGAGAGGATTTGTTTGAAATATAAGCAATGGAATTGACATTTAAAACCCAGTCGGTTTGTTAAATCCGGTTATATATAAACGGGGTATATTTACCCTTTGAACGCACCACTCCATTGCCTTTAATCAGTCGAAAATCTATTTCTCAGAAATTAATGTATGAAACAAAAGTGCAACGTTTAAGTGCATTTTTAAATCATTTCCTGGAGTAAATCACCAAACTCATTATGGGCCATTTTTAGTGGAGTACTTAGCTAACGAAACCAATAAAAATTTAATTAATTTTCTGTACTTTTAAATTTCCTTAAAGTTCCACTAAAGATCCCATATTTCAAGTTGCCCGACCCTGCCGCAGCCACCGTTGCTGTCCTCAAGGTACTCGAGCAGTTTCAAGCCACTAGATTTTTGCTCTCTCCGGTGTAGTCAGCAGAGGCGTTCTTCTGCATTCTTTCATTCTGCATTCTTTCAACCGAATTTCCTTATCTCCTCCACAACCTCATCCACCAAAGCGCTCTGCCTGGGTAGGATGGGTCTATCGTCTACGACCTATGTTTTATCCCCTCTGGCTGCCTAGGATGGCTTTATAGAGGAAATGATATTACGAGGGATAGCCGTGGTATCACATGGACCCGACATTTCTCGTTGGAATCGAGCTCAATGAACGGAAACAAACAAAACGATTCCCGTACCAATCACACAAAGCCACAAACTTTTCAGCTTCTCTGAATCGTTTCATTCTCACAACCAAAACAAAAACACAAACTTTTCAATGTAAAAAGATGGAAACCGTACGATTGCGGAAATGTCGAGTTGTTTCATTCACCACCGAAACAAGAAGTATTTTTGGGAAACGTTTGCCGTGCGTATTGTCAATGACACACTCAGACACACACACATGTGATTGCTTAACAACCCTATAAGATAGCATCAGCATACCTCAGTGAATTTTATCAACCACCAATCAGCATACCACAGTGAATTTTATCAACCACCAAACGTTTTTGATTTATTCACATGTGTTTAGTACTATTCCGTTTTCTATCTGCTCTTGTGGAGTTGAGTACTTTTCGCTTTTCGTTTTGTTCGCACTCACGAATATAAACAAAACAAAACTAAACAGCGAGCTCGGCCAACGAGGGTTATGTTTCGTTTTGTATTGTTCCTATGGAAAATACGAAACGAAACGATTGGAAATGTTATTTAAAGTATTTTTACGTACTCTAATCGAGCTTAATAACCGTTTATTTTTGTAAGTGAAAAAGGAAAGCCAACGGTTCGAACCCACACAACCAGCACTTTGTGACATGCATGTTTCGGCTTTGGTAGAGGCTCTTTAGACATATCGGCTGTGGAGCGGCTTCGAAAGTCGGGAGGCACCGTTCTATGGGGGCTATATCGAAGCGTTGACCTATACCGACGAATTTCAGTCAGAAAGGCTATTACCCCCGACAAAGACTAAATATTTAAACATTTCGGTTGGTTGCTGTGGCCACAACCTTCAAAATACCGGAAACAGGAGGTACCATTTTATGGGGGCTACACTAAGGCGTTGACCTGTACCGACAAGTTTCTGGGAGAAAGTTTTATACCCCCCAACGAAGACTAAACCCCTCAAAATGCCGATATAGCCCATCTTAGGACATGACCTGCCTATGGAAAAAGATTGTCGGGTGCAAAAATCTATCCTTCAAGCTCGATTTTTGCGGACGCTAGAGTGATTACAACAGGCGGACATGCCTAGATCGACTCTGAAGTTTATCCTGATCAAGAATATAACTTTAACTTAAGGGGTCGCAAATGATTATTTCAAAGAGTTACATACTATGGTGGAGGGTATAAAAAGGAAGGTCACTCTTGCGATATAAAAATAATTGTTTTTTGTGTAGATTGTGTTGTTGGGTCTGTCAGTGATATAATATGTATCCCACAAACTCCTACAAATGTTTGCTGAAAACATTCAAAACGTCTTTAGTAATCTATTCATAGTACATTTTTTGTAAGCCATATGCTGAAGGCATGCAGCTTTCGCAAAGCCGACTGAATATCCCATTACTGAACACAGGCTGATGATTAAAATATCATCCTTATACAAAAATGAAGATTTAACCAATTACCGCTTAAAATTATATGCATGTATTGAAGCTTATGAATACTTCGTTTACGGACTCAATAGATGGTACGTTTTTACGTTTTTTTACGTTTTTTAAAACAGGAGTTTCGTACAGATTGCTTGACATAATAATTAACTGTGTTACATCCAGAGAACACATTACGCGGTTTAAACGAATCCTAGGTTATTGACTCTTTCGTGATCGTGATCATTCTAAGATCTTTGTTTAAAAATAGAACAGCTGAGCGGTTTCTTAACCATAATTCGTCACTTTACAAAAATTGGCGTTATTCTTTTTTTATTTATTGCGATACCGTTCTCATTGAAATACAAATGATAATTTTCAACTAACGTCCCTGATTGTTCGCCCACTCATTGTGTTGCCGCTATTCGTAAATTAAAAGATGGACATTGGACAAACGCAAAAAGACAGCAAACGCATGTCTGCCCATCACAACGTTGACACTTGGAGAACTCGGAACATTTATATGCAAACGTGTGCACAATAATATCCATCAAGTTATGGGACTGACTGACTGGCTGGATTGAACTATTTATTATCTTCTCCGACATTTTCGAAATAAATGAAAGTAAATGGACAGACATAAAACTAACCCACAGATACATGTGTATATATATACAACGCACGCTCAATCTGAAATTAATGTCGGTATACAGTGGTACCATTTCAAGAAATCGGACTCTTGTATATTCAAAAATTCATAGGTTAGGACTCTTATATGTGATACTAGCCAAGTACCCGCTACTTCGTATGCGGAAAGGACATAACAACAAATAAACAATATATAATATGAAAAGGGCGAATTTTGATCAATTTTTATTTTAGTACTGTTCGTCTCTTTTTAATTCGATTTTCAAAAAGATCAGCCGTATCTCACCCTTACACATTAACAGCGAGACAAACGTTGAATAGCAATACTCACCCTAACTCCAAAACATACAGATTCCAGCACAGTCCATACACCCAACAAATTGAGTACCATTAAGTACTTTTCGTATACTCATGGCACGTTTTTCGACAACATATATCAATCCTACACTGACTTGAATACAAAATAAAAACAGTAATCGTAATTATAAATCTCAAGATTCCAGGTGTATCCGTTCATCCAATTCCAAATTGTACCATTTCGTACCCATAAGTAAGGTTTTCGAAAACTACCTCAATCCTTCACTTTAACAGTAACCTTAATTCCACATTTCAGGATTCCAGCTCTATCCGTTCATACAAATCCAAATTGTACCATATGTAGTATCATTTAGAACTTTTCGTACCCATAAGTACAAATTTTCAAAACTTCCTCAGTACTATGTTCAAACAATAATCTTAATTCCGAATTTCAGGATTCCAGATATATCCGATCACTTAAATCCAAATTTGTACCATTTTGTACTATTCGTATCCACAGTACGAATTTCTAAACCTACATCTATCAACACTCCCACATCAGTTTTAATTCCGAATTTCACGATTCCAAATGTATCCTATCACTGAAATCCAAATTTAGTACTTTTCCTACCCATAACAAAAAATTTCCAAAACTTTATCAATCCTACACTCCGACTCCAGTACTCCTTATTCCAAATCTCGGGATTCCAGCTATATCCGTTCACCCTAATCCAAACTGTACCAAATTTGGTACCATTTAGTACTATTCGTACTCATGAGTACGAATTTCCACAACTACCTCAATCCTACACGCCAACAGTAATCTTAATTCCAAATTTCAGCATTACAGCTGCATTCGATCACCGTAATCCAAACTGTTCTAAATTTGGTACCATTTAGTACTTTTCGTATCCAAAGTACGAATTTCTAAACCTACCTCTATCAACACTCCAACAGTAATCGTAATTCCGAATTTCAGGATTCCAAATGTATCCGATCACACAAATTAAAATTGTAGCAAATTTGGTACCATTTATTACTTTCGTACCCATAACTTAAAATTTCAAAAGCTTTATCAATCCTACACTCCAACAGTACTCCTTATTCCAAATCTCGGGGTTCTAGCTATATCCGTTCACCCAAATCCATATTGTACCAGATTTGGTACCATTTAGTACTTTTCGTATCCATAAGTACAAATTGTCTAAACTACCTCAATGCTATGTTCAAACACTAAGCTTAATTCCGAATTTCAGGAATAGTACTAAATGGTACGAATAGTACTAAATGGTAACAAATTTGAATTTGAGTTATCGGATGTATCTGGAAATCCGATAACTCAAATTCAAATTTGTTACCATTTAGTACTATTCGTATCCAGAGTACGAATTTCCAACCCTACCTCTATCAACACTCCAAAAGTAATCGTAATTCCGAATCTCACGATTCCAAATGTATCCCATCACTGAAATAAAAATTGTACCAAATTTAGTACCATTTAGTACTTTTCCTACCCATAACTAAAAATTTCCTAAACTTTATCAATCCTACACTCCAACAGTACTCCTTATTCCAAATCTCGGGGTTCCAGCTATATCCGTTCACCCAAATCCTAATTGTACGAAATTTGGTACTATTTAGTACTATTCGTACCCTTGAGTACGAATTTCCACAACTACCTCAATCCTACACGCCAACAGTAATCTTAATTCCAAATTTTAGGATTACAGCTGCATCCGATCACCATAATCCTAATTGTACCAAATTTAGTACCATTTAGTACTTTTTGTTCCCATAGGTCCGAAGTTCCAAACCTACCTCTATCCAACACTCCAACAGTAATCTTAATTTCGAATTTCAGGATTACAGCTGCATCCGATCACCGTAATCCAAATTGTACCAAATTTAGTACCATTTAGTACTTTTTGTTCCATAGAGCCTAAGTCCCAAACCTACATCTATCCAACACTCCAATAGTAATTTTAATTCCAAATTTCACTATTCCAGGTCTATCCCATCACTTAAATTCATATTGTACCAAATTTGGTACCATTTAGTACTTTTGCGTACCCAAAAGTACGAATTTCCAAAATACCTCTATCCTACATTCCGAAAGCAATCCTAATTCTAAATTTCAGAATTCCAGCTCCATCCGTTCCCCCAAACCCAAATTGTACCTTATTTGGTACTATTTAGTACCTTTCTTACCCATATGTACGAATTTCGAAAACTACCTCCATATCTCAAACCTACACTCCAACAGTAATAGTAATTCCAAATTTCAGAATTCCAACTTTGTCGGTTCGCCTAAATTCAAATTGTACCAAATTTAGTACCATTTAGTACTATTCGTACACATGAGTACACATTTTCAAAACCACCTCCTTATAGCAACTCATCTTCTAAACCTTGATTTTTATTCCAAATTTCAAGATTTTAGCTCTATCCGTTCACGTAATACCAAATAGTACTAAATTTAGTAACATTTGGTACTTTTCGAACACTTATAGTTCGAATTTCCAAAAATTCTAGCTCTTCGCGTTTGCCTAATACAAAGGTTACCATATTTAGTACCTTTTAGTACTTTTAGTACAGTTCTAGTTCGAATTTCCAAAAACCGAGCCTTATCGGACCATGAGTGACCCTCATCCAAAATTTCAAGATTCTAGCTCCAGCCGTTTAGCCTGGGCGTTGATTATCAGTCAGTGAGTCAGTGAGTCATCATTACTGAACTCTTTTATAAGTATAGATTTCAGACTTATACTCACACATATGATCCCACAAGCAGCACTGAATTGATAAGGAAGACTTATTCCATGTAATTAGTCTAATTCCAGATGCAAATATATTTTGTGAGATTTTTTTTGTCCCTAACAAGTAAAAAAGTATCAGTCGGCTTTGCCGACAGAGATATACCCTCAGCCTGTGCAAATTGAAACACTTTTTTCACAATAAACTTATGTATTTAGGGGTTTTCAAAATTTTGGTCTCGTATGAACCGACAAAAATGTTGATTAGGATTAAAATTCAAAAATTTTGCTGAAAAGGTACTTAAAGGAATGGACCGACATAGACCATGGGGGTGCCATAGGGGGTTTTTACACCCTTCGGGCTGTTTTCTCAAGAAGTATGGACTTGCCACTGAAACAACTTTTACCATCGTAATTGAGGCAGCGAATGTAAGTTGCTTCAACAGAAATCAAAGTGATTCAATAGCAGGTCTTAAAGTGAACTTATCCAAAATTTTGTGTGGGAGGTACGGGATGGAGTGGCAAATATAGTCCATATTCGAACCTGATCTATATCTGGTAGATATTATGAGAATGTGTAAAGTATGGACCAAATCGGTCACTCCCATCAAGAGTTATCGTGCTCACAATTTTTCCGAATATTTTTGAACTTTTGTGGCGTAGGTTCCTGAAGGAGTGGACCGATATGGCTTATCTACGAACTTAAACTAAATTTGGAAACAATATTACGAAGGCCAAATTTTGGCCGGAACCGGCATTTCTGTTGGAGAATTATCTTGCGCTTCCACCCATAAACATGGGGTCATAGGGTTTGTTTTTCAACTTTCAGGCTATTTTTTCAGGAAGTATGGACTTGCCCCTGAGGAAACTTGTACCTTCGTATAGGGGACAGTGAATACAAGATGGTACAACAAAAACCAAGGCGATTCGAGAGCAGGTCCTAAACTGAACTTTTCCGAAATTTTGTGTGGGAGGTACTCGAAGGAGTTTACCGATTGAGTCCATATTGGAACCTCATCTAAGTCTGGTAGAAATTTCATAATGTACAAAGTATGGACCAAATCGGTTACTCCCTTCAAGAGTTATCATACGCACAAATTTTCCGAAAATTTTCGAACTTCTGTGGGGGAGGTACCGGAAGGAGTGGATCGATATAATCCATCTTTGAACTTGAACTAAGTTTGGACAAAATATTACGAACGCCAAATTTTTGACCGAATCGGCAGATCGAGAGTTATCTTGCGCTGCAACCACTACACACGGTGTCATAGGGTTTTTGTAACTTTCAGGCTATTTTCTCAGGAAGTATGGACTTGCCCCTAATGAAACTTACAGCGTCGTATAGAGGACAGCGAATACAACTTGCGTAAACAAAAATCAAAGCGATTCGAGACCAGGTCCTAAACTGGACTTTTCCGAAATTTTGTGTGGGAGGTACCCGAAGGAGTGGACCGATTGAGTCCATATTGGAACCTAATCTAAGTTTGGTAGAAATTACACGATGTGCAAAGTATGGACCAAATCGGTTATTCCCTACAAGAGTTATCGTGCGCACAAGTTTTGCGACAATTTTTGAACATTTGTGGAGGAGGTACCTGAAGGAGTGGACCTATATGGCCCATCTCCGAACTTAAATCGAATCTGGACAAAATATTTCGATACCCAAAATTTGAACCGAATCGATTGATCCGTTCGAGAGTTATCGTGCGCACCAGCCAGCCAGACCGACAGACAGACAGACAGACGGACGGACATTGCTAGATCTACTCAAAATTGTCTGAAACGGATATCGTACAAACATACTTGGGGTCTAAAACCATTATTTCGATGAGGCACATTTTTGGTCGTATCAAAGTGTAAATACCCTCTTTAGCCTAAAGGCTGAGGGTATAAAAATCAAAGAATTCTTATTAAACATCTGTCATATACATACATGAGTTCGAAGTGTCCTATACATGGTCTTTGAAGAAAAATATTTCTAATATTGCACCACTGTACGACACGCACAATGTGAGATGTTCTCGAAGTTTAATTTAATATTGTAATTCAAATCAATTTGCTGCACTCAAAGTCGAAATAAAAAAATCTGTATTTCTTTTCTTTGCTGATTATTATTCATGGAAATCTTTTTTTAACTTTCTTACAAAAGACAGCGCTTCTATTTGCTACTGAAAATGCGTCACTTAGCAATTTGTTGCAATGAAACTTCCAGACTACGTTTTGAAAACTTACAAAAGTTTGTGGAAGAAATACTAACATGTAATTGAATTTGTCACATGGATTTGTTTTATTTGTCGTAATTAATTTTTCATTAATCTAATTTGTCGAACGTCAGAATTTATTATTGAGCGCCATCTATTAATATTATTTTGTATTTAAAAAATACCAAACAGCTATTAAAAATGTGACAAATTCCAAGAAATTACAAAATTTGTTGCAAAAATTTTGTAATCTTTTCGATATAATTCATTTGTTATAAAACAATTGACATTTTTTCGCAACACATGGAACGCTCGTTTTTTAGAAACACATGTTATAACATGACTAAAAAATAAATATCACTCGTGCTCTATATTGAACTCAAAGTATGGGATGAAGAAAATTTATTTTGGGAAGAACCAAACACGCTATATATGTCCGATTTCGATAAAATTTGGAATGTGCGGTTAATTTGGTCTAGAAATAAATGTGTCAAATCATATAGAAATGGGTTCAGATTTGGATGTAACTCCCAAATATACTTTTGGCCGATTTCACGTATTTTCTGCACCAAACACACTATATACATATGTCGGATTTCGATGAAATTTGTAATGTGTGACTAAATTCAGTCAAGAAATAAATGTCCTAATTATATCGAAATCGTATATTTATTGGATGGATACGGAATTCCCGACTCCTGAATATTATTTGGCCATCACGAAAATCAGTAGTCTTCTTCCCCTCCGGGATTCCCTTAACCACCAAAATTTCGTGATGATCCGATCAAAATTGAGACCAGTAGGGTGATTTCGAAAAAAAAAAAAACTGAAAAATGGTATCTATTACCGACTATTGCGATAACTCCATTAATTGGTCACTTACGCCAACCTACTTTGAATCATTCTACTCGTAAAGACAGAATTTTCTAATTTCATAGTCAGCCCCAACCGAAGCTCTGATATCCGTTATTATAACTAAAATCGCAAAAATGAAAAGTTGGGTTTTATTTGCGACTATTGCGATATATTCGTTGTTTGACCATCTACGACGGCCTACTTTACATCGTTGCACTATAGGTAATTTGCCCTGTTTTTGAGGCAAAAAGTCGATTTTGCAACTGTTAATAATAATAATATTTTAGTTGGCATTAAAAAAATAACATGTCGAAATTTATTAATATGAATGACATTTTTCAAAATAGCGTCAATATCGCGGTTTAAATTGCAGTCAAAGTGAGAATTTCGAAGAAGAACTAAAAATTATATATTGAAAGGCATATTTCAATGTACTTAAAACAGCGGAAAAATAAACCAAATTTAAATATATATAAAATGGAATAGATTGGCAATTGCGAGAGGAATTTATTTCATATATAATATAGTTTAAACGTTTTGGGTAGCGACCAAAAAACACAAAAAGTCAGAAATAATTATATTATTTTTCTTAAACTCACTTATATAGACTTACTAGCTAATCCCGGTGCGCTTCGCTACCCCATTAGATTGATATGCATTTGAAATTTTACGGATTTTTTCAAATCAGAAAGAAATCAAATTCAAAAATTTAAAGTAAAGTTTTTATTGTAATGCTTTAGGATATACAATGTTTTTTGTTTTTCCTTCAGGAGCGTAAACAAACAAATCGGCCGGTCTACCTACACGTGAACATGCAACGTAGAGCTGACCATGAGAAAAGCAAGAACATGCTAAATTTAGGCCGCAAATGCCAAACGAACAGGAAACTGCAATCTTTTTAAATTGAAGGGCGTTTCTGTTGCTATTAGAGGGATTCGAGGTAGAAGTACATCTGAACCTATATACTTCCGAGTAATAATCGTTGCCTCAATTAAATAGTTATGTAGTTTTTTACTGTTAACTTTGTACCATTGCAAAGGCGAGGTGGGTCTATGTTTCTTAATAAAATAATAGGAACACCAACTTTTAGCACTAAATTATGTGGTGGAAAGCCTGGAAGATCCAACTAATTTAGGAATTCAACTGGATAGTTAACCGCGTCGTCTTCAGTTGCCACAGTATCAAAGGATTTGTACGTTCGTGCATTTCCTGAAATTCTATTGACTGAAATTCTTTCAATATAATTTACCAATTTGTTTTTTAGACCAATTTTCGCCACATATTCCAAATTTCATTGAAATTGGGCTTACATAGAGTGTTTGGTGCATCAAATACATGAAATCGGCCGAAAATATATATAGGAGCTATATGTAAATCTGAACCGATTTCAATATAACTTGAACATTTTTTTGTAGATCAATTTCCGCCACATATTTCAAATTTCATTGAAATTGGACATACATAAGGTGTTTAATGCATAAAATGCATGAAATCGGCCAAAAATATATATTGGAGGTATATCCAAATCTGATCCGATTTCAATATAATTTGTCAAACTAATTTCTAGGATCAATTCTGTCAAAGATTCCAAATTTCGTCAAAATTTAACATACATGGCGTGTTTGGTGTAGAAAATACATGATATCGGCCGAAAATATATATGGGAGATGGGATAGTTTGGAACATTTATTTCTGCAATAATTTCCGTCACACATTCCAAATTTCATTGGAATTGGACATACAAAACGTGTTTTATGCATCAAATGCATTAAATCGCCCGAAAATATATATCCAAATCTGAGCCGATTTCAAATTACTTTGGCAAATTTATTTTTAGACCAAATTCCGTCACACATTCCAAATTTGAAGACTGTATCGATAATCGTTCGTTAGATATCAGCATACAAAGTCTACATTTTTTGGAGGTACCTCCGATCCTGAGGCTATATCTCCAGATCGGGGCGGAAACGTTCAGTCCATGTGGTAATATACTCTGAAAGTTTCAGGAAGATCGGTTCAGCGGTTTTTGAGTCCATAAACTTCAAACAAACAAACGTACAAACATTTTCCTCTTTTATAGATATAGATACCGCACAAATTTCATTGAAATAAATATGGGAGCTATAGCCAAATCAACACCGATTTCAATACTTATTTCTACACCAAATTTAGTTACACATTGGACATACATAGCGTGTTTGGGGCATCAAATACATGAAATCGGCCGAAAATATATATATAATTTGGCATACTCATTTCTACAACAAATTTAGTCACACATTCCAAATTTCGTTGAAATTGGACATACATAGTGGGTTGGGTGCATCAAATACATAAAATCGGCCGAAAATATATATAGGAGCTATATCTAAATCTGAACCGATTTCAATATAATTTGGCATACTCATTTCTACAACAAATTTAGTCATACATTCCAAATTTCATTGAAATTGGACATACATAGTGGGTTGGGTGCATCAAATACATGAAATCGGCCGAAAATCTATATAGGAGCTATATCCAAATCTGAACCGATTTCAATATAGTTTGGCATACTCATTTCTACAACAAATTTAGTCACACATTCCAAATTTCATTGAAATTAGACATACATAGTGGGTAGGGTGCATCAAATACATGAAATCGGCCGAAAATATATATAGGAGCTATATCTAAATCTGAACCGATTTCAATATAATTTGACATACTCATTTCTACAACAAATTTAGTCATACATTCCAAATTTCATTGAAATTGGACATACATAGTGGGTTGGGTGCATCAAATACATGAAATCGGCCGAAAATCTATATAGGAGCTATATCTAAATCTGAACCGATTTCAATATAATTTGACATACTCATTTCTACAACAAATTTAGTCATACATTCCAAATTTCATTGAAATTGGACATACATAGTGGGTTGGGTGCATCAAATACATGAAATCGGCCGAAAATCTATATAGGAGCTATATCCAAATCTGAACCGATTTCAACATAATTTGGCATACTCATTTTTGCAACAAATTTAGTCACACATTCCAAATTTCATGGAAATCGGACATATATAGCGTGTTTGGTACATCAAATACTTGAAATCGGACGAAAATATATATGGGAGCTATATCCAAATCTGGACCGATTTCGATATATTTTGGCACATTTATTTTTAGGCTAAAATCCATCACACATTTCAAATTTGGAGTCTGTATCTGTAACCGTTCTATAGATATTTGCATACAAAGTTTAAATTTTTTGGAGGTACCTCCGGTTCTGATGCTATATCTCCGGATCAGAGCGGAATTTCGAAACTTTTTATAGCCTATGTTACTTTCAGACGATGTAGTAATATACCCTGAAAATTTCAGCAAGATCGGTTCAGCGGTTTTTGAGTCTATAAATTTCAAACAAACAAACAAACAAACAAACAAACATACAAACATTTTTCTATTTTATATATATAGATACTAAATTGGCCGTGTTTGGCCGTGATTTTGCCACCTAGAACACATGACTGAAAGTCTTCTGCATTGGTATTATTAGGTTTCAAAACCCGATTTTGCCCGTTTTTTGATATTTGTGAGATTTTATTAGGTTACTTCTCAATAAAAAGTCTTAAAATTGTGGAAGTTTGGTTTGAGGAAAAAAATAATAAATGTAAAAATATTGTTGTTTACAATTTCATTGCAAGTAAAATAAGTACTGGCGACAAATTGTTCGGTATATCCGTGGTTTTCTATAAACGGTGCGGCAGTAGTAAGCTTTATTTTATCTCTCTATTACATATTAATCATTGATACTGTTTAAAGGAGTACTAAACTCGTCTTTATTAACGTATATTCAAAAAATATACAAAACTGTAGTAACAATTCGTTGGAAAATCTACTCGCGGGGACAAAATTTGTGTTACTTACTATCGTGATCGTTTTCATCAGTTTGTTGTGTATAAGAAAACTAATGAAAATGGCATTGAACAAAATAGCTTTGTTCGTTATATACGTAGTTGCTTATAACCGTTGTTCCTTATATCCGAATTTATCTGTAAAAATCTTTGTTTTATCTCACTTTTACACATAAATAATTTAAAAAGTTAAAAAATCCTTTAATTCCGCTGTTATTAATTTTTGTCTCAAAAACAGGGCAAATTACCTATAGTGCGTTGGAAAGGTGACATTTTCTACTTTCATTGTCAGGTTTTGCTTTTGGTACACCCCTTATGCTTTAGAAAAAACGTTGACTTTTTCTCCAAATAAGTTTTTTGCCCATTCCGACCCCTAAATATTATCCGACCATTACCTAAATAGGCATCTTTCCCTCCGGGACCCCCATCCACAACAAAATTTGGTGACGATCCGATCAAAATTGCGACCTGTAGCGTGATTACAAGGTTTAGATGGAGAAATCCATTTTGGTATATATATGTATGGGTCTACGACCATTATTTCGATGCGTTACAAACTTTTTGGCCAAAACGAACTTATAACATCCTCCCCACATAGTGGTGTAGGGTATAAACATTTTTTTGAAAAATTATATGAAATTAAAAAAAAATCTCAAAAATTAATTCTTCTTGCTCGAATGAGTAAACTAGTAACAAATATAACGATTATTCTATTCAAATATTGGAAAAGGTTATGCACAAACCACTTTGAAAATTTATTTTATTTTATTGCTAAAGAATTATATCTTTGAAAAAAAAAAACGTTTACGACATTTTTATGATTCTCAGAATTAAAAAAAAAAAAACTATTGAAAAACAAATGTTATACCAGTTTGGTTATCGCATGTGGCCTTTAACGTTTTTTTAATTATATATCCGGTTACAGTGACTTCAAAAAATTGCCTATAATTCTGATAAAATCAAATTTTAAAATCATTTTGTGCGTGAGGTTTTTTCACCGAATCAATTAAGATTTTATGTAATCTTATGTAGAAACTCGTCACGCTATGATACAGGGATATGAGGTAGTCATAACCCTAATGTATATGGTAAAAACCAAAAATGTTTTACAATCGATGAATCCGAGTTTCACCCACTCAGTATTCGCGAACTGTTAACATATTCTATATAGTATGACTGAAATTCTTTAAAATTAAGTGTTTTAGGAGGGATCCCATAATGTCGACGATTAAAATTAATTTACGTGGAAGCTATGTTGGCATCACTGTAAAAAATGGGTAAAAATGGGTTGAAGCCAACAATTTTGTTTATGTTCCCTTCCTTATGTTCCTTAACCATACATTTTTTAGACCTATGCCCAAAGAATGAATGACAGAATACTCCATGGGCATGATTTTTCGATATATCCACTGCAACCACCTAAAATTGATGCTGACATTTCGAAGCCGGAATTTCGGGGTTTTTTGAATTTTTTTAATAAGCCGGACGTGCAACAAGATACTATTCCAAACTCATAATAGGATTATAGAACTCGTGATTTTACGTCGTTTATTGTATATCTCATGAGTGTGCTCCTTAAAGTATCCTAGTAATTAGAGTCTAAAGGCCAAAATTTGGTGCATATTCTTAAAAAACCTATTTTTGCGTTTAAAATGTACAATTGTCATTCCATTTCCTTTCAACCCTGCGTGAATTTAGTTTTTTTTTACGCTAAGGATCTAATGAGCCTTTCCGCTATCGAATCCATCCACTAAGACGGTGTATGTAAATACCTTGGAAATATGAAAACCACAAAAATATATTTTGACAAAACCGCGTACTAAACCGCGATTTTCTTTAAAAAATTTTACATAAATGGAATTTTTTATACGCGATTATAATATTTGCGAAAACGCGTTTAATAAACTATCCAAAAATGGTTTCATATTTTTTACGCGTTGTCTAGATTCTGTACGTATTTTTAATTTATTTTTCAGAGGTTTATACGGACCCTGAGGTAGTATGATTTAGATTTTCTAACAGATTTTTTTAATTTTTTTGATTTTCCAATTTTGTTTTTTCAAAATAGTCTGGCTTAATCCCATTGTTGTTGTTTTAATATTTTAAAACAACTATTTTATTAGTGGAAAAGATTTGGCATTGTTCGCCAAGGGGTAAGGCAGGGAATACTATAGTTTCGATCCACGCCACTGGATCTCATCAGTTCCCTTGTTTCTTGTTTGTGGATATTCTCCACCGAAGTTATTTTTCAATAACTTCTTCAACAAGAAACGTTTTATACCCAAACATCAATCGTCAGCTCGAAGTATAAAGGTAAGCAAAGAAAAAAGTTCAATGAGAAGTTTTTCCTTGGCAACCTCATACAACTCCGACGAAAGTGTCCGCGAAACAATTCAAACCTCTTCCACTTGTGTGTGTTGTCGAATTTCGACAAATGCACACACCAAAATTTGGTTGGTCTGCTTTACAGCAAAAACAACACACGTCGTGCCAGTGTCTTCAATTTGAAGCATTGTGGCGTTTTTTTTTTTTAATGGGATAGTGTTTGCAATTTTGTTTTTTCAAAATAGTCTGGCTTAATCCCATTGTTGTTGTTTTAATATTTTAAAACAACTATTTTATTAGTGGAGATCCAGTGGCGTGGATCGAAACTATAGTATTCCCTGCCTTACCCCTTGGCGAACAATGCCAAATCTTTTCCACTAATAAAATAGTTGTTTTAAAATATTAAAACAACAACAATGGGATTAAGCCAGACTATTTTGAAAAAACAAAATTGCAAACACTATCCCAATAAAAAAAACGCCACAATGCTTCAAATTGAAGACACTGGCACGACGTGTGTTGTTTTTGCTGTAAAGCAGACCAACCAAATTTTGGTGTGTGCATTTGTCGAAATTCGACAACACATACAAGTGGAAGAGGTTTGAATTGTTTCGCGGACACTTTCGTCGGAGTTGTATGAGGTTGCCAAGGAAAAACTTCTCATTGAACTTTTTTCTTTGCTTACCTTTATACTTCGAGCTGACGATTGATGTTTGGGTATAAAACGTTTCTTGTTGAAGAAGTTATTGAAAAATAACTTCGGTGGAGAATATCCACAAACAAGAAACAAGGGAACTGATGAGATCCAGTGGCGTGGATCGAAACTATAGTATTCCCTGCCTTACCCCTTGGCGAACAATGCCAAATCTTTTCCACTAATAAAATAGTTGTTTTAAAATATTAAAACAACAACAATGGGATTAAGCCAGACTATTTTGAAAAAACAAAATTGCAAACACTATCCCAATAAAAAAAAACGCCACAATGCTTCAAATTTTTTGATTTTCCGCGAAAATAAAAAAGTTTAAAAATTATGGTGCATCTACGGATGGAGTTCAAATGTTTTTACTGATAGATGCATACATTTTCTCAATACAACAAATAAACAAGTTTTAAAATATTTTTCTTTATAAGCGATTAAAAACCGCTATAACTTTTTGGCGCATCGGCCAATTTTGTGAACGCGAACAGATTTGGAACCAGAATTTTTCCCTAACCTGTATATCAAAAATCGTAGATGTGCTCGCAAATTTTTTATTATATTTTTTTTCAAATTTTACAGGAAATTTTGTTTTTACCATATGCCTAAAAGGAACCATGTATCTATCTCGTTTCCTTATTTATTTTACATACAAATGGCCAAAGATATAATACCCCTTAATAATAATGAGGACAGATTTATGAATTGTTTTTTGTCCCGCATACTTTACTGTACTTTAATGTATTAAAACGATAACTGCGTATACAAATTGTGTTACAGACGATCGAATTACTATCTTAGCACTTTAACACTCTACATACTTAGTTCCTATTTAAACAGTTATCATCTTAACTAATTAGAATATTTTCATTCAATATCAAAATATACCAATTAAGGACAAATTTATTAAAAGAAAAGTGTGAATTTGTAAATCAACATTTAAGCAATTCAACAGAGATAAATGTGTTACAATATCTTCTTTTAGTAATGCGAATTTTTTTTAATAAACACATTTGTAATAAAGTGTATAAAAACATGAAATACATACATATGTAATGGAGGCAAACATGTAATACCCTATAGCAAGCAGTACATTGTTAATATAGAGTTGGATCCCGGGGTGATGGCCGATGCTGAAAGCAATGCACATAATCGTTTATAAAAATAGGGTCCCTTCCCGGCCCGTTCGAAATGCATCAAAATATGCAAATTTCATGACAATTGGTTATGTGGAGATACATATGTATTTTATATTTAAGCACGTTAGCAGGGGTGCTCTACGGCAATGGTGTACAAAACAGAATTTAAGAGAGTTTTCTGAATGCCACCCAATCTAAAAAAGTCTATTAAATAAATTATTAACATATAAAAACAAGAAGTCATAAACATTTATATGTTGTTGAATTAACAAAAATTAAGAGTATCCTGTAGCGACACCAGTGGATGCTCGTATACTCGTCTGTTCTACGGTGAACGAAGACTCTCCTTCGAGAATAAGAGGAGATTGCCACAGCTCACCAGACATCACAATTTTTGAGCTGGTGATTGACTCGGACCACCTTTTTATTAACGTTACCATTAACAGACCATTCATTGATTGATTGGCAACAATTCGGAGAATTTACGAAACACAGCATCAGAGAACTGCCCAATCTCTCATATCCTCGGATAGTTGAGATAATTTTCCGGGATATTATCAAAGCTGTAATTGCTCACTACATACCTTTTTCATTGTCTTTTTTGACATTTACCCGGTTTTTGTTCAGAAAAAACATATGTTTTGTTTTTCTGTATATTCGTTATTTGTTATGTATTGGTAGGTAGACATACCAATTGGTTATCGCTTATATTGACATCTGGGATGTATCTGAAATATTTACCATATATAGCTCCCGATATGCTGAACACGTTAATGACAAATTTTCTTGGAAAATAGATCCGGTTATCTAATATTTTGAACCGGATATAGCGATATAAAACCCGGATTTTGTACCGATTTTAAGTAACCGATTAAGCCTATATGTATACCATTAGAAAGCTAATAAAATTACCAATCAGGGAAAATAAATTTTTTGACAGCATCTTACCTGAGTTCGGTGCTAAAACAAAATTTACCGGTGCATCAGCATGGTAAGATGTTGTCGAAGCAGTACCGGCTGTACCGTCGTGGGTGCAGAGATGGTCTGTCTACAATGATGACGTATATGACATACATTTCTGACGTATATTACATACGTCGGAAACGTCGTAAACCTAGCCAAACAAACAAGGTTTTTGACAGAATAAACAAACGAATTTTATATCCTAAAAATCGATGTTTTTCCATAATAATAAAACTCATTTTATTATTATTTTTTGAGATCCTATTTTATTACAAAACAGGCATAAAAAGATTTCACTCTAAAATGTACATTTTATATATATTTTTTATATTATATGGGCATTATACATATGTTTGTTTATTACTTCACCCGCAAATTCTTTGAATCTACGTAAAGTAGTGGTAGTGTTCGGAATATATTGTAGATGGTGTACTAAGTGCGTAATCCAATTTATTGTTCAATTATTTCAGTTATTTTAAAAATTGAAATATTAAAAAAATTATGCTGTTATTTTCAAAAAGGGTACGGACCCTCTTCAATAACAAAGACAGGCTTGCAGAATTAAAATTAAGTGAAAAATATGATGGTAACATACATTTTTTGAGGTTTATGACATTTACTACTTTTTATACGTTTTCTACGGGTATATGACGTTTTCGACGTTTACAACTTTCTTACAGTCGAAAACCTAAAAAATCGTCATACAAACCATCTCTGCTTGGGTGTTATCCCCGCCACAATCTAGTGGAAAGTCTTCACCCACCAAGGCACGTCAGAAGAGATCTTCATGGTCAAGAGAGAAACAGAGAGATATAAAGGCGCAAACGCGAATGTCTAGATCAATGAGCCTACAAGGCAGGCTTAGATAGCAGTACAACACGCAAGAGATTTAGCCTCAGGCTTATGGACAGGTATGGGAACTTAAAAACTTTAAGTATTATATTGGATATTTGGAATTGTTGATAACAGAATACCAAGGTTAAAATACCTTCATTCTATGACGAAGGATTTAAGATATTTATTAATGTGTGAAAATGAAATTCAGAAATTTTCCATTATTAATTTTTTAAGTTGCGAAAATTTTAAATATTTATTTAACATTTTATGCCCTATATATATTATTCATTTTAATTTTCATTTTAATGGTTAGCAAACTCCTAAAATCCTTCTAGATGTATCAGTTTTAGTGTTATTGGATATTTTACACTTTAGGGAATATCTTCACACCTACCAATATCCACTGAGAGAAGTAACTAACAATGTATGTTTCTCCTCTTACAGCTTTGCCAATCTCCACGAATGCACCCATGGGTACATATCTTAATAAAAACACGTGTGACTTTTTTTCCTATTTTGCATTGTGTCTGTTTGCTAATGAGAAAACTTACAGTTAGGTTTTGTTGATATAGTTTAAATTTATTATTAAAAGTTGCAAATTGCTGTCGCGACTGCCAGTTCATGATTTTATAATTAATTCTAGTTTCATTGCAATCATTTGTTTTATTAACCACTTTTTAGCACCACATACAAATAAAAAATATTTCATATGTAATATTTATGGATTTGCGAACGAAAACGGTGTGAGATTACATTTTACTTCGTGACGTTAGGTTCGTTGCATTGATATTCGTACCTATCTTATTCTGACCTATCTATTTAATGTCGACAATACATTTATCATTGTGTCGAGGCTAATTTTATGTAATTAAATTAATAACAGGGTCCAATATGGAAATCCTTAAAGTTTGTGTTTGCCAAGACACTGATGATGATTATGGGATTAACTGTCAAAATACATTTTTGAGATCTGTATATGTATACGGTGGCATTTGGTTTGATGTAAAAATATATCATTGATAAGGGATAATTATTTCAGAAAAATTAATTTATGTGTGTATTTAGTTTTTATTGAATTTTGAAATGGTTAGTTGGAGCGGCTGAAAAGAGGGGAAGACAACTATTGAATGATTTTTCGTCGTTCAATAAATTAATATAAATTTATATATAAATTATAATATAATTGTTCCACAAACATCCCATATGGCACAAGGGAGACATTTTTTTTTTTTTTTGAAAAAATGTATGAAATGAAAAAAAATTCTCAAAAATTATTTCCTGTTGCACGAATAAATAAACATAAGTCCATATATACATTAGCAATTTTCCTTGTGGCAATTGTCAGTTTGTCGGTGATAGAGGGTGTTGAGAGGCAAATCATTTTCGCTTCATACATTTTTTCAAAAAATTAAAATCGATTTGTGCGTGAACTTTTTTGTATTTCCATGAAATAAACGTTATTTTAGTGATTAATAGGCAAGAGTTCATTCATCTCTGCTACACGAAGGAATTCATTTTTAAGAAAAAATATAGAAAAGTCATAGCCCTAGTTTGCATACCATTGCACCACGGTGACACCCAATATAAATTATACTATGCATACATATGTGCCAATTATGTTATGTCTTCTTATTAACGAGTAATAAAAATATAATATTCAAATCAAAATATCATAGTGGTTCTGCATAACCCGATCGATTACTTTACTCATAGGATTGGATCATGGGGTTCTTCTCGGTGTTCTGGGACTAATATTTTACATTCAGATATTTATCCAATTTAACAAAACTATATAATTTTCCATCTCTACTTGTGATCTATACAATATGCACATTTTAATGCACATTGTTTTTTAAGAAGAAATTAGTTGGCACACACACAATATGACCTCTGAAACCAATTATCTTTTTTTTTATTTCCAAATCGAAAAGAATTTCACACATACATAATTATGATTTTATTTTACATTTCTAGGTAAGTGGTGGAGCAAAAAACACATTTAATTGACTTAATGGATTTTATTCAAATTATGTTCAATTGCCAGGTAATTATTTAATTTTAGGTATCGTTAATAATAATTATTTGTTTGAATATTTATTGATACAGCAAACAAACCAATTAAACTTTACCTTCGCACATAATTGAAGTACTAATTCGATTACAAAGTCGGGTACAATTTTCCGACTGCCTTACAGAAAATGTTTTACCATTATGAAAACCAAGGTGTTAAATGTAAAAATATATAATCTAAAATATTTGGAATTATTAAAAATCTAATAGAATAATAGACCTCCCCGCATTTTAACATACAATATCATGAACCCATGGTTTATACGGGAGAAGTAGTTTAAGTTTAGACTACTAAAAATACGTACTTTTACAATGTCTGATTTATTTTCAATATTTTACAAATATATTCACCACAAATATTGCAGAAACAGTTTAAATCTAGTGCACGGTATGTTCTGGGTGAATTCATAACGAAAAACCATCAATATAATATTTCTAATGTCCAAAGATAAGGGAAATCTGGGCAAAACTTGTAAAACATGGCCTTAAACTATATATATCAACTAGCTAATCCCGGTGCGCTTCGCTACCCCATTAGATTGATATGCATTTGAAATTTTACGGATTTTTTCAAATCAGAAAGAAATCAAATTCAAAAATTTAAAGTAAAGTATTTATTGTAATGCTTTAGGATATACAATGTTTTTTGTTTTTCCTTCAGAAGCGTAAACAAACAAATCGGCCGGTCTACCTACACGTGAACATGCAAGGTAGAGCTGACCATGAGAAAAGCAAGAACATGCTAAATTTAGGCCGCAAATGCCAAACGAACAGGAAACTGCAATCTTTTTAAATTGAAGGGCGTTTCTGTTGCTATTAGAGGGATTCGAGGTAGAAGTACATCTGAACCTATATACTTCCGAGTAATAATCGTTGCCTCAATTAAATAGTTATGTAGTTTTTTACTGTTAACTTTGTACCATTGCAAAGGCGAGGTGGGTCTATGTTTCTTAATAAAATAATAGGAACACCAACTTTTAGCACTAAATTATGTGGTGGAAAGCCTGGAAGATCCAACTAATTTAGGAATTCAACTGGATAGTTAACCGCGTCGTCTTCAGTTGCCACAGTATCAAAGGATTTGTACGTTCGTGCATTTCCTGAAATTCTATTGACTGAAATTCTTTCAATATAATTTACCAATTTGTTTTTTAGACCAATTTTCGCCACATATTCCAAATTTCATTGAAATTGGGCTTACATAGAGTGTTTGGTGCATCAAATACATTAAATCGGCCGAAAATATATATAGGAGCTATATGTAAATCTGAACCGATTTCAATATAACTTGAAAATTTTTTTGTAGATCAATTTCCGCCACATATTTCAAATTTCATTGAAATTGGACATACATAAGGTGTTTAATGCATAAAATGCATGAAATCGGCCAAAAATATATATTGGAGGTATATCCAAATCTGATCCGATTTCAATATAATTTGTCAAACTAATTTCTAGGATCAATTCTGTCAAAGATTCCAAATTTCGTCAAAATTTAACATACATGGCGTGTTTGGTGTAGAAAATACATGATATCGGCCGAAAATATATATGGGAGCTATATCCCAATCTGAACCGATTTCAAAATAGTTTGGAACATTTATTTCTGCAATAATTTCCGTCACACATTCCAAATTTCATTGGAATTGGACATACAAAACGTGTTTTATGCATCAAATGCATTAAATCGCCCGAAAATATATATCCAAATCTGAGCCGATTTCAAATTACTTTGGCAAATTTATTTTTAGACCAAATTCCGTCACACATTCCAAATTTGAAGACTGTATCGATAATCGTTCGTTAGATATCAGCATACAAAGTCTACATTTTTTGGAGGTACCTCCGATCCTGAGGCTATATCTCCAGATCGGGGCGGAAACGTTCAGTCCATGTGGTAATATACTCTGAAAGTTTCAGGAAGATCGGTTCAGCGGTTTTTGAGTCCATAAACTTCAAACAAACAAACGTACAAACATTTTCCTCTTTTATAGATATAGATACCGCACAAATTTCATTGAAATAAATATGGGAGCTATAGCCAAATCAACACCGATTTCAATACTTATTTCTACACCAAATTTAGTTACACATTGGACATACATAGCGTGTTTGGGGCATCAAATACATGAAATCGGCCGAAAATATATATATAATTTGGCATACTCATTTCTACAACAAATTTAGTCACACATTCCAAATTTCGTTGAAATTGGACATACATAGTGGGTTGGGTGCATCAAATACATAAAATCGGCCGAAATTATATATAGGAGCTATATCTAAATCTGAACCGATTTCAATATAATTTGGCATACTCATTTCTACAACAAATTTAGTCACACATTCCAAATTTCATTGAAATTGGACATACATAGTGGGTTGGGTGCATCAAATACATGAAATCGGCCGAAAATATATATAGGAGCTATATCCAAATCTGAACCGATTTCAATATAATTTGGCATACTCATTTCTACAACAAATTTAGGCACACATTCCAAATTTCATTGAAATTGGACATACATAGTGGGTTGGGAGCATCAAATACATGAAATCGGCCGAAAATATATATAGGAGCTATATCCAAATCTGAACCGATTTCAATATAATTTGGCATACTCATTTCTACAACAAATTTAGTCACACATTCCAAATTTCATTGAAATTGGACATACATAGTGGGTTAGTGGCATCAAATACATGAAATCGGCCGAAAATATATATAGGAGCTATATCCAAATCTGAACCGATTTCAATATAGTTTGGCATACTCATTTCTACAACAAATTTAGTCACACATTCCAAATTTCATTGAAATTAGACATACATAGTGGGTAGGGTGCATCAAATACATGAAATCGGCCGAAAATATATATAGGAGCTATATCCAAATCTGAACCGATTTCAATATAGTTTGGCATACTGATTTCTACAACAAATTTAGTCACACATTCCAAATTTCATTGAAATTAGACATACATAGTGGGTAGGGTGCATCAAATACATGAAATCGGCCGAAAATATATATAGGAGCTATATCTAAATCTGAACCGATTTCAATATAATTTGACATACTCATTTCTACAACAAATTTAGTCATACATTCCAAATTTCATTGAAATTGGACATACATAGTGGGTTGGGTGCATCAAATACATGAAATCGGCCGAAAATCTATATAGGAGCTATATCCAAATCTGAACCGATTTCAACATAATTTGGCATACTCATTTTTGCAACAAATTTAGTCACACATTCCAAATTTCATGGAAATCGGACATATATAGCGTGTTTGGTACATCAAATACTTGAAATCGGACGAAAATATATATGGGAGCTATATCCAAATCTGGACCGATTTCGATATATTTTGGCACATTTATTTTTAGGCTAAAATCCATCACACATTTCAAATTTGGAGTCTGTATCTGTAACCGTTCTATAGATATTTGCATACAAAGTTTAAATTTTTTGGAGGTACCTCCGGTTCTGATGCTATATCTCCGGATCAGAGCGGAATTTCGAAACTTTTTATAGCCTATGTTACTTTCAGACGATGTAGTAATATACCCTGAAAATTTCAGCAAGATCGGTTCAGCGGTTTTTGAGTCTATAAATTTCAAACAAACAAACAAACAAACATTTTTCTATTTTATATATATAAGATAAAAATAGGTAAAAAAACTTTTTAAGTTAAACGGTTTTATGTTAAACATACATTGCAATGTTTAAGATAAGTGTACTAAAAACCAAAAAATAATAAAATAGATATAGTCGTGGGAATTATAAACATATGCATAGACTAGACTAAAATAAAACCTTGGGGCACGTCAATTGTCTACAATCGTTGATTAAAATGTTCGTTTTGTAATGTTACACTATAATAAGGCAGTTGTTCAACCGACAGCGATGGACGTGTGATAAGTAGGGATAGAATGTGCAAACAAGCTAGCAAGCTCGATTATAAGCGAGTTTTAGGGTTTCATAGTGGTGAGCGAGTAGTACTTTGTCGATTAAAGACAAACTACGAGCAGTAAAACGATTCCTCGCCAGCCAGCAGTGTGAATGTCCAACGATAAACTAGTTGAAACATCTCTTTTATTTACATGGAGTGTATGACTATTGGAATTTCCATGAGCAAGAAAATAGTAAGTAATTTCCTCACCGTCTGCGGGCCAACTGCCTAACGACGACTTAAACGATTCTTCTATCGCACATTAAGTCGATAATTTGTAGACAATTGACGTGCCCCACGGTTTTATTTTAGTCTAGTCTATGCATATGTTTATAATTCCCACGACTGTATCTATTTTATTATTTTTTGGTTTTTAGTACATTTATCTTAAACATTGCAATGTATGTTTAACATAAAACCGTTTAACTTAAAAAGTTTTTTTACCTATTTTTATTTTCTAGTTTTTATTTCGCATTCTGTTTAATTCATTTAGTGCTTCATTATTGCAAGGTTTCTCGCCCGTTAGTTTATTGCAGTCCAACTCCTCTATACGTAGTCCCTGCAAAGATCTTACTCTACTAAGAGCCACGTAGGCTTGACCTTCTTCAAACAGTTTCGCACCTAAGTATACGACTGCGTGATTCACAGTGCTGCCCTGCATTTTATGTATTGTAGAAGCCCATGATAGTATTAAAGGCAACATTCTTCTTTCAGCCGTCCTGTTATTGTACTTAGCTGGAAACTGTATGGCTTATGGGTGTATAAGATTTACTGTATAGTGCACTGTATTCTTCTTGTCAAGCCCTTTTCTTTGATACCCATATTGGTGGGATTGATAAAAAAAATTGTTATCAGCCATTTGGTAGCGGCGGCCACCTTAGATTTCAATTTTGCATAGTAAATTGTATTCTACTTGTTGAGACCTTTCATTTGATACCCATGTTTATGGGATTGATAAAACCTTAGTTATCCGCCATTTTGTAGAGGCCGCCATCTTGGATTTTAATTTTATATAGTACATTGTATTCTACTGGTTGAGCACTTTCATTTGATACCCATATTTATGGGATTGATAAAACCTACGTTATCCGCCATTTTGTAGCGGCCGCCATCTTGGATTTCAATTGTATTCAATTGTATTGTATTCTGCTTGTTGAGCCCTTTCATTTGATACCCATATTTATGGGATTAATAAAACATAAATTATCCGCCATTTTGTAGCGGCGGCCATCTTGAATTTATAATGATAATGAATAAACATAATTGTATTGTCACCAAAATCCAAAGTGTATACAAAATTTCAGATTAATCGGTTGACAGGAAGAGGGTGAAATTTGAATTACTAAATTTGACCCAAGAATAAATAAAACAAACGGGGGGAGCTAAATAAAACCATTTAAAAACAATTGATGTTTAAGATATTATATGTTACTAGCAAAGTACCCGCTACTTCGTATGCGGAAAGCATATACAAAACAAATAAAAAATATATAATATAGAACGGTGAACATAGCAACATTTTTGTACTAATACCTATTTTATTTGATATTTATTTTCATGTAAGTACTATTCGTACCACGTAAGTCCGATTTTACTCACGCCTACCCATTAAGAGCCAGCCATAATTGTTGAGATATTTTAATTGGGGTGCTCAGCGCCAAGACGGCTTAACCCACCAACCGCGATCCTCATTTCCAGCTCTATCTGTTCCCCTAAAACCATTTATAGTCCTATTTAGTACTTTATATATAAATAAGAACCTTCTCCTAATATTTCAAAATTCTCTTTACACAATAAAAAATTGTACCAAATCCTGTACCATATAGTACAATTCGTATATTTATGGTACATATTTCCTAAATCTGACGTTATTACCAAATAACAACAGTAATCTTAATTCTAAATCTCACGAATCCAGGTCTATTCGTTAGTCCAATACAAAATTGTACCATGCATTGAACCATCTTCGTACCCCTAAGACTACCAAATCCTAATTGTGCCAAATTTAGTACTTTTTGTAAACATAAGTACGAATTTCCAAAACAAACTCCAACAGTAATCTCAATTCCAAATTTCAAGATTACAGCTCTAGCCGTTCGCTCAAATTTAGTACTTTTCGCACCCATAACCAAAAATTTCCAAAACTACCTCAATCCTACACTTCAACAGGTATTTTAATTGAAAATTTGAGGATTGCAGCTGCATCAGATCACCGAAATCCAAATTGTACCAAATTTAGTACTTTCCGTACCCATAAGTACAAATTTTCAAAACTACCTCAGTGCTAAGTTCAAACAATAAGCTTAATTCCGAATTTCAGGATTTCAGATATATCCGATCACTCAAATCCAAATTTGGTACCATTTAGTACTATTCGTATCCAGAGTACGAATGCTAAACCTACCTCCATCAGCACTCCAACATCAATTTTAATTCCGAATTTCACGATTCCAAATGTATCCTATCACTGAAATCCAAATCTCGGGATTCCAGCTGTAGCCGTTCACCCAAATCCAAATTGTACCAAATTTGGTACCATTTAGTACTACTCGTACCCATGAGTACGAATTTCCACAATTACCTCAATCCTACAGTAATCTTAATTCCAAATTCCAGAAATCCTGCTATATCCGTTCACCCAAATCCAAATTGTACAACATTTGGTACCACTCAGTGCTTTTTGTACCCACAAGTACGAATTTAGTACTTTTCGTTTGCATAAGTACGAATTTCCAAAAGTATCCCAATCCCACACTCCAATAGTAATTTTAATTCCAAATTTCACTATTCCAGCTCTATCCGATCACTTAAATTCATATTGTACCAATTTTGGTACCATTTAGTACTTTTCGTACCCAAATGTACGAATTTCTAAAATACCTCTATTCTACACTCCGACAGTAATCCTAATTCTAAATTTCAGGATTCCAGCTCCATCCATTCCCCCAAATCCAAATTGTACCTTATTGGTACTATTTAGTACCTTTCGTATCCATATGTACGAATTTCGAAAACTACCTCTATATCTCAAACCTACACTCCAACAGTAATAGTAATTCCAAATTTCAGAATTCCAACTTTATAGGTTCGCCCAAATTCAAATTGTACCAAATTTAGTACCATTTAGTACTATTCCTACACATGAGTACACATTTTCAAAACCACCTTCTTATATCAACTCATCTTCTGAACCTTGATTTTCATTCCAAATTTCAAGATTTTAGCTCCATCCGTTCACGTAATACCAAATGGTACTAAATTTAGTAACTTTTAGTACTTTTCGTACACTTATAGTTCGAATTTCCAAAAAACCCTTTGATACACCTTTCTAACTCTCCATCAGTGAACCTCATTCCAAATTTCAGAATTCTAGCTCTTCGCGTTTGCCTAATACAAAGGGTACCATATTTAGTACCTTTTAGTACTTTTCGTACCGTTCTAGTTCGAATTTCCAAAAATCCAGCCTTATCTGACACTTTCGGGCCAAGAGTGACCTCACCCTAAATTTCAAGATTCTAGCTTTAGCTGTTTAGTCTGGGCGTTGATTATGAATCAGTCAGTCAGTGAGTCATCATTACTGAACTCTTTTATAAGTATAGATGGTTACAGATTGCTTTTGTTGAGAGACTCATAGTGAAATTTGATTTGGAACATTTCTTCTTTTGACACTATCCTCAAGAAGTGAAGTATAAAGGGAGATTTTAGTTCTGTATGGAAGCATTCCAAATTAAAAAAAAAAAAAAAAAAACTGTAAACAAATAATTTCAATTTTCAAATTTGTAGACAAGAATAAAATATTTGTAAGAATGATGAACTCGAAAAACTACATTCATTGTCTCAAATTTTTTAAAATATCGAAAATTTCCATAATTTCTATACATTTCTTATCTTTGAGAAAAATATTCGCTAGAATGTAATGCATAACCCTTCAGAACATACCATTGTTGTAAAATGCCTCTATTACGTTGTTTTCAGAATATTTTTCAACGACAATTTAATAAATATGTCAATAATGTGGTGAAATCCGAAATGCGAGAATAAACTGTTGGTGTAAATTGTGTTTGAAATACGTGTTGTAAAAGATATGATGCATGATACCGCGAAAACAACATGAAGTAAACATTTTAGGATTTCAGAGTGTTCTGAAGAATTGCTGAGAACTTTATTTGAAAGATTTTTGCAAAGGGTTAGTTGGTTCATCTCCCAATAGTTTAGCTGATATTGACCAGAATTTCAGCAATTATGTGACATTTTTTATATTTTATCGATTTTGATGCCCTAATGGAGTTTTTCTTATGTAGCCTGTTCAAAAGATAATTTCTACTAGCTTTGGGCTACAATATTGCCAAAGACAGCAAGGGCAAATTCCTATTCGTTTCTGAGATAAAGGCCCGATAAATGCAAAAAACTGTAGTTTTAGCCGCTTTAGATGAGACCATAAAATCCGAACTAGATCTGACAGGACAAAACCTTACTACGAGGGCAGTTCGGAAACTTCTTAGCCTAGCACAAAAAGCGCGGTATAAACAGAAAAAAGTTAAGTGTTTTGGAAACTTCCATCTCTGTTATGAACACATGTTAAATTTTGTTTCGATCTGGCAACTCCTTCATATAGAAACAAGTGTTCAAAAAAGACGCATCCGCAATTTTTTTACAATGGAAAAATTAGAAATGCGTGCTGTCATTAAATATTTACATAAAAAAGGTTTATCGGGACAAGAAATTCATAATGATATGGTGAATGTGTTAGGTGAAAGTCCTCCTTCATATGCAACAGTAAAAAATTGGGTTGCTGAATTTAAACGTGGTCGTACAAGCATTGAAGATGAACCACGTAGTGGACGTCCAAAAACAGCAACAACAACAGAAATTGTAGCCAAAGTGCATGATATGGTATAAAATGATCGACGAATAAAAGTGCGTGAAATTGCTAATATCATGGGCATCTCAAATGATCGAGTCCATTTAATTTTGCATGAAGAACTACAGATGAAAAAGCTTTCTGCAAGATGGGTGCCGCATTTGTTAACAGTCGATTAAAAACGCATAAGAATGAACATTTCTCAAGCTTGTTTGGATCGTTTTAAGCGAAATAAAATGGATTTTAAGCGTCGTTTCATAACTGTTGATGATACATGGATCCACCACTATACTCCAGAGAACAACCCAAACAATGGACTGAAGCTGGAGGAAGTGCCCCAAAGAAGGCAAAAACAATTTTATTGATTGACTATCTGCAAAAGGGTAAAACAATAAATTCAGAGTACTATTGCAACCTTTTGGATCAATTAAATGTACAAATTCGAGAAAAACGCTCTGGCTTACAACACAAAAAAATAATTTTTCATCAAGACAACGCACCAGCGCACAAGAGTGTTTTAACAATGGCTAAAATCAACGAATTAAAGTACGAATTGCTTGACCACCCACATTATTCTCCTGATTTAGCTCCCAGAGACTTTTACTTGTTCCCAAATCTAAAAAAAATCCTTGCTGGCAAGCGTTTTACCTCAAATTTAGATGCAATTACAGTTGTAAACCACTATTTTGAAGACCTTGAGGAAAACTATTTTAATCAAGGGATAGAATTGCTAGAAAAGCGTCAGACGAAGTGTATTGAAGTTTCAGGAGATTATATTGAAAAATAAAAATATTTTTGAAAAACTAACTAGTCTCTTTCATTGATAGGCTAAGAAGTTTCCGAACCGCCCTCGTACATCTCTGATATTTGATAATTAAATTTTCACAATCATTCAAAAGTAGTTCCGTGGAGAGCGATTGTCCAGGGATAGTGGTATAGGGTATCCCATGGTCGGCTCCGTACGACTATAGACTTTTCTTACTTGTTTATTTTTAGGAAAGTGCCGTTCTATGGAGGCTGTATTAAACGATGCCCTGGAGAAATTTCTGGAGGAAAGTTTTGTAACTCCAACGAGGACTAAATACCAAATTTCAGGCATTTCGGTTGAACAATGGGGGTATCGTTCTATAAATATGAAGACGTGGGTATATAACGACAAATTTTAGGTGAAAAGTTCTATACTTCCAACGAAGACTAAATATAAAATTGCAGCCATTTCGGTGGATATTGGACGCAAAACCCCTCAAAATACCGAAAATTGGAAGGTACCGTTCTATGGGGGCTATATCGACACCTCCAAATAATAGTATGCTAAGTCTAAAAAGTGAGTTTTGCAGGAGAAGCCCTCAAAGTTTGGAAATTTTTTTGAACTTCAGTACTATGCTAAGTCAATATTTGTTTATAACTTCTGTTCGGATTGACCGATCATTACCAAAATTAGACAGAATTTAAGTTAAAGGACGTTCGACACCTCCAAATAATAGTTTGCTAATTCTGAAAAGCGAATTTTGCAGGACAAGTTCTAAAAGTTTGGAAATTTTTTGAACTTCAGTACTATGCTAAGTCAATATTTGTTTATAACTTCTGTTCGGATTGTCCGATCATTACCAAAATTTGACAGAATTTAAGTTAAAGGACGTTAAATATAAAAATGTAAAGAACTTGAAAACATGCTAAGTCGACTTAGCATACTATTGTTTGGAGGCGTCGATATGAAGACATGGGCCGACAAATTTTAGGTGAAATGTTTTATACCCACAATAAAAAACTAAATACCAAATTTCAGTTATTTCGATGGGATATTGAGGCTATAACCTTCGAACTACCGGAAATCGAGAGATACTGTTCTATGGGGACTATACGAAGGCGAGGACCACTTGAAATTTGTCGGTACAGCCAACGAAGACTAAATAGCAAATTTCAGCCATTTCGTGGTAATAATGAGGCCACAACCTTTAAAATACCGAAAATCCGGAGGTGCCGTTCTATGGGGACTATATCAAAACGTGGACCGGTATATTTTTATCTTGATTTCAACAAACAGACGGTCGGCTTCATTGTGGGGCCAAAGCCAGTGCTTTGAGCCAACAAATCACATGGGCAACCTAGACCTTCAAAATTACGTGCAGACATTTATAATGGGTCTAGAAACTAATCTGCCAAATTTGGTAAATATCGGTTTATATATAGATATAGCTCCCATATATATGTTCGCCCGATTGCAAAATGTGACGGAATTCGGCCTAGAAATAAGTTTGACAAGTTACATTGAAATTGGTTCAGATTTGGATATAACTCACATACAAAATGTTCGCCCGATTTTAGGTATTTGGTGCATGAATCACGCTATATATGTCCAATTTTGATGACATTTAAAATGTGTGACTTAATTAGGTCTAGAAAAAGATTGCCAAATTACATATATTGAAATTATATTCAGATTTGGATATAGCTCCCATGTATATTTTTGACCGATTTTAGGTATTTGATGGGCCAAACACGAAAATTCTGGCCTATTCTTATGAAATTGGAAAATATTACGGAATTCGGAATAGAACTAAGTTTTCCATGTTATATCGGTTTGGATACATCTCCCATAAACATTTGTCATCCGATTTGACATTTACTGTACACCAAATTCGTGAAATAAGTCAGATCCAGATGAAATTCGGAACTTCTGGCCATATCCGTCTGTCCGTCTGTTGTAATCACTATAGCGTCCACAATAATTGAGCTACAGCGCTATTTTTTGCACCCGAGTGTCTTTCTTTGCATAGGCAGGTCAAGTTGGAAAATGGGCTGTATCGGTCCACGCCTTGTTATAGCCCTCATATAACGGTACCTCAAGATTTAGGGTATTTTGAGAATTTTAGCTACAACTTTTAACCGAACTACCTGTAATTTGACAGTTGAGATTCCTATTGGTCACAAAACATCTTTACCAAAAACTGTGCACAACGATACCTCCCAATTTTCGGTATTTTGAGCTACAAATTTTTAACCGAACTATTTGTAATCTTCACAAAACATCTCCACCAAAAACTGTGAACATAGGCTCACGTTTTGGTACCGAACTACCTGTAATTTGACAGTTGAGGTTTCCAGAGGTCACAAAACTACTCGACAAAAAACTGTCAACATGGGTCCACGTTTTAGTACAGCCCCCATATAACGGTACCTCCCGATTTTCGGTATTTTGAGGATTTTAGCTACATTTGATGGTAAAACTTCTCCACTAAAAATGGTCAACATAGGTCCACACTTTGATATAGCCCCATATAAAGGTGTCGGCCGATTGAAGACATTTTTATATGCATTTTTATACCCTCCCTTATAAAATGGAGGGTATAATTAAATTTGTCATTCCGTTTGTAACATATCGAAATATTCATCGGAGTATGTATATTCTTCATCAGGGTAAAATTCTAAGGTATAGGTCCTCTCCCTCATATAGCCCCCATAGAACAGTACCTCAAAATTCTCGGTATTTTGAATGTTGTGACCTCAATATTCCTCCGAAATGGCTGAAATTTGGTACTAAGTCTTCCTTGGCGTTATAAATCTTTGTCGGTATAGGCCCACGCCTTCATAAAGCCACCATAGAACGGTACTTCCCGATTTTCGGTATTTTGCAGGTTGTGGCTACAATAAATCACTGAAATGGCTGAAATTTGATATTTGGTCTTCATTTAGGGTATAAAACTTTTCATATGAAATTCATCGTTATAGGTCCACGCCTTCATGTAGACCCCATAGAATGGTACCTCCGGATTTCCGGTATTTTGAAGTTTGCGACATCAATATTCCACCAAAATTGTTGAAATTTGCTATTTAGTCTTCATTTGGGATATAAAAGTTTACATATGCAATTTGTCGGTATAGCTCCACGCCTTCATATAGCCCCCATAGAACAATACCTCAAAATATTCGGTATTTTGAAAGTTGTGGCCTCAATATTCCTCAGAAATGGCTGAAATTTGGTACTTAGTCTTCGTTGGGGGTATAAATCTTTCCTCCAGAATTTTATTGGTATAGGTCCACGCCTTCATATAGCCCCCATAGAACGGTACCTCCCGATTTTCGGTATTTTGCAGGTTGTGGCCACAATAATACACAGAAATGGCTGAAAATAGGCATTTGGTCTCTAATTTGGGGTATAAAACTTTCCATATGAAATTTTCGGTATAGGTCCACGGCTTCATGTAGCCCCCTTAGAATTTGGTACCTCCGGATTTCCGGTATTTTGAAGTTTGTGGCATCAATATTCCACCAAAATTATTAAAATTTTGTTACTTAGTCTTCATTTGGGGTATACAACTTTCCATATGAAATTTGTCGGTGTATTTCCACGCCTTCCTATAGCCCCTATAGAACAATACCTCCCAATTTTCGGTATTTTGAAGGTTGAGGCCTCAACATTCCTCCGAAATGGCCGAAATTTGTTAGTTAGTCTTCGTTGGTATTTTGTCTTCTTTGAGTCTAAAATTGTTCCGCCACAAATTTTTCGGTATAGATCGAAGTTCTGATATAGCCCCCAAAGAACGGTACCTCCCGAATTTCGGTATTTTAAAATTGCTAAAATTTGGTATTTAGTCTTCTTCATAGACCAATGGAAACTAATTGTTCCATTTTACTTCAATACAACTTATGGTGGAAGATATAACAAGTTCGGCCTGGCCGAACGTAACCCCGTTCTTACTTGTTTACCTTTTTTAGGTATCAGTGTTCACAAAATATCTCCGCCAAAAATTGTGGTCAGGAAAGAAAATAATTATTCCGTTTAAGTTCAGAATATTTTATGGTGGAGGGTATAAAATGTTCGGCCCGGCCTAACTTAACGCTTTTTTACTTGTTTTTTTATGGAGTTAGTTTTGCAAGAAAAGTGGGGTACCAACCCATCGCTTAAACCCTTCTTTTTTCTCAATCGGGCTTGGGACCTGCAATGGCGGAGTTAGTGTACTTAAACAAAAATCGTTGGAGATTTTTTTCAGAGGAGTTTTCAATAATTCGAGGTTTTTTTGGGAACAAATGAGACTGAAATTGGGGACAAGGCTCAAAAACATATTGACAACCATTATTTGGACCCATAACTCCGGCTCTTTACTCCGAAATCCTGCTACTAATAACATTCACAACAATAGACTTCATCTTAAGTGAACTTAGATCCACGTTTGTCCCACATAATTGAAAATGGTATGACAATCTCAGTTTAACCGTCACACCATTGTAGAGGTAATACAAAAAGATAAAACCCATTGTTGTTGTTAGACCACAAATATTGTTGGCCAAGTAACAAACCAGTTGTAGCTGCATGCTGTTGCTGCTGCTGCAGTTTTACAGTTGCAATTTTGCGCTTTGCTGTCTTGCTAAACGTTTCCCCTTGATGTTATTGCGGCAAGAAAACATTGCAAACTAAACAATTTTTCACACATCATGAAGTAGAGTATTCGCGCTTTTCCAGTCGGATTTTCTTATTATTTTTCAATGTTTATTATATGGAAATCACCAAGAGCAGCAGATTTAAAGTGAGAGCAAAAAATTGCGGCAAAATATAAACTCTCACGTGCAAGAAAATAACATTCCAATTGGAAAATCTTTGTTTACTGGAAAGTCTGAGAGAAGCCCCCGCAAAGAAAAACTAGCAACAATAACAAAACAACAAACTGCCAGCAATACGACACAGTGGTGCGGCATTTTTTGCAGAGAGTAGTAGAATGTTACCAGCTGTGATAATTTCTCTTGCCAAACCCATAGAATTGAATGAAATGCAAAAATAAGAAAAACAATTGTTTATGCGATGCGTAGCGTTTGTTTATCCACTACGCAATGTGGCTCTCCTGCTATGCTAGATGAAAACCTCCGGTTGTTGGTTGTGAAAGACCGATTTGGCGTCCATATCATGTGCCTAGTGTGTGTTTCTTTTGATAAATCTAGTCAAATCTATGAAAAACATGTCCATCCGCCTGTCTTTGTGTCTGTCCGTCAATTTTTTCGCATTTAACGCTCAAACCTTCATTCTGTATATTTCTGAGCTTCATGTTACTATTGTTGTTTTTATTATTTCTACATTATTTTACTTAGAAGCAACGGCAGCAGTAGCACAACTTCCACCAGCTTTCAGTGCGCAGCTTACCACACTCGGTCGACTCTCTGTCATGGATACTGTTCCAGTGGTATTGAGTCAATGTGTGTGTGTGTCCGTTTGTTTGTGATTATTTCTGAGATACTCGTTTTGCTTCTCTCCTTTGACGCCGCAGTGTGTTGCTTTGGCTGGCTATTGTATGGGGAAAAACTTTAAAATATTTGCCTGAGATTTATTTAGTTTGCAACTTTCATAGAAAACGGTAGTCTCGCCGATATTCCTCGTCCGTCAACTTCTAATGTGGATACACACTGGCCTCTCGCTAAATACTATCTTCGAGAAGAAGTAAAAGAAAACTCAAGTCATCGATACTTGAAAATTAAAAAAAAAAAAGAAATAACGTCGCGTTCATATTTTATTCGAAACAAAACAATCGAATGGCTACGTGTGTTCGGTCGATTTGATTTCAAAATTCTGAAACAATTATAACAGCTGAAAAAAGTTAGTGCTATTAAAGAATGTAACATATTTAAGATATTTCGAACCCCCCATTCCATTCAAAACAGCATTCCCATAATGAATTCCATAATAAAATTAAAATAAATTTGCAAGTGAAAATCGTTAAGAAACAACAAAAAAAAAAACGTGTCAAAATATATTTAAACACACAATTTGTGAAAAAAATAGTTAAAGTTTGAACAAAAGTGTGAAAGGATAATGTCTAGCTTTCGGTGAAAGGAGCCATGTTTCTGTGTGAATAAATTCATTTGAAAGCCACATACTTACATACATACATTCATTTTATTCAATAGCAGAGAAAAAAGTGCACAAAAAATTGTGAAAAATAATTATCGCCTTATGTTCACAGAGTATCACATGGATAACAATGAAACAATGTACATACAAGGATACATACATGTACATGTATGCATACATATGTTTTATGTGTTAAAGGACAATTATTGGTATTTTCCAAATATAAAGTTCATTCCATTGAATAAATAATAAAGCTATGGATATTTTATTTACAACAGCAATTGCTTGTATTTATATTTACTTTTCCCCTTTCTACTTTCTAATCAAATATTTTTATTTATTTTTCATAAGATTGATTGGTGAGGCATAGCGTAAATTGCCTCAAGGCATATCTAAAAAATCTTTGTACTCGTATCCACAACACAATGGGCTAATATAATATGCATGTGTGTATATATTTGCAAAATGTAAAAGGAGAGAAAACGTAGTGTTTTTGTAATGAAAGTACCGGTCATTCTATTTTGATTTCATTACACGGACATTTAGTCGAACTTAGGATAAATTTTCATTTGTTTCTACATTTCTGAGATATTATCTTCCACATGATCCTTCCACTGGAGTTTGGATCTGGTAGTCAGTGTGATCGTTGTAACACTACCCAGTAAAAATTTGGAAGCCACTTTACAAACAAGTAAGAACGGCGTTATGTTCGACCTGACTTTTTGTACCCTCCACCCTATGGAAGTACCATGGCACAATTACCCACCTAGTGGTATCGAAAACTTTTGAAAAAAAATATTTTTTTTATAAAGGGATTTGACTTTTCATATTCGAACAGCTGGTGTGATACCACTACCTTGGTAATTGTGCCATAGGAAGTACTAAGCTCTTCCGCCACGTCTAAGCTTAGTCCTAGGAGAAGTGGAATATGCTAAATGAAAAATATTCACATTCATTCAAACAATGTTTAATACCAATGATACATCCATGTTTCCTACCCATTCAGAATCCGACATATCATGTTACAGTCATTCCATTTGGACGATGTGTGTACAACCTTCAAACAACTACGAAATCTGGAGGTACCTTCATATTGGGAATATACCAAAAGATGATGAACAATTGTGAATCCGAAATATCAAATTATAGTCGCTACAGTGACATCCAGCTGTATCGTTGAGGGTACACAACCTTCCCGCTGAAAATGATAGATACCTATTCACATTTTGATATAGCCCCCATGGAAGATGTATTGTGGGTTCTCAGATTGGAATACCTTCCAATCTTTTCAGCGGCAACGTTGTGTACCCCCAACGAAGACTAAAAACCAAATTTCAGCCATTTTGGTTTGCTAGTGTCCATAAAACCTTCAAAATACCGAAAATCGCGAGAAACCGTTCTATGGAGGCTATATCAAAACGTAGACTTAAACCGAAAAATTATCCGCAGGAATATTGTATATACCCAACGAAGACTATACACTGAATTTTATCTACTCTTTTAGGATAATGCGGTTAAACCTTCAAAATACCGAAAATCGGGAGGTACCGTCTTGTGGGTGCTTTATAAAACGTCTTCAAATACTGGCACATTTTTGGGATAAAATTTTGTAGCCCCAAAACAACAAAAATCAGGAGGTACCTGATGTTTACCAATACAAACAAATTTCTGTGGAAAAGTTTGGAAGCCCTCAATGAAGGCTTAATACCAAATTTCCTTCAAAATACCGAAAATCAGAAGGTACCGTTCTATGGGGGCTATATAAAAACGTGGACATATACTGACACGTTTCTGGGGAAAGTTAAAAAGTTCCAATGAAGGCTAAATGCTATTTCGGTTGGATATAGAGGCCTTAACCTTCAAAATACCGAAAATCGGGAGATACCCTCCTATGGGGGCTATTTGAAAATGTGGAACTATACTGATAATGCTTTTCCGGAATGTTTTATACCTCCATCGAAGACTAAACACCAAATGTCATCCATTTCAGTTTAATAATGATGTTGAAACCTTTAAAATACCGAAAATGGGTAAGTACCGTTCTATGGGGGCTATATCAAAACGTGAACCGACATAGCCCATTTTTAATACTAAACATCCTAGTAGTAATAGAAACTTCTGTACCAAATTGTAGAGCTCTATCTTAAATATTGCGAGCTGTTATATCGACTTAGAATTTTAGGCTGATCAAGAATATATGTACATATCGTCTCCATAAATGCAAAAAGTTGTAACTAACAAAATAATAATTTTACAGGAGAAGCAAAAAACTTTATAAATGAGAAACTGTTTTTTGGAATATTAATCTTATGAAGACGAGTATTTGGGATATTATCAATCATATACGAATGGGAGTAAGTAAAGAAACCAAAACCGCGGAAACGCTGGGTTTTGGGATCCATCATTACAACAAAATCCATTTTCCGAAATGCCTTTTCTTGAATAGAATCGTTATTTTTGAATGTAGAAGAAATTTTGTAAGAGAATGTATTTTAGTTTTATCGGAAAACGAATTTTAATTTTTTTGGAGATACGTCTTCGGGCATTTATGGTGACGATATATACTTTATAGGGTCTCTGACGAATATTTCTATGTGTTAAAAACGGAATGACAAAAATAATTATGTGATCCATATTAGGGTGGAGGGTATAACAATGGGTTCATAATACAATACACTACACGACTTTGTATGTAACATGCATAAGGAAATGAGACAGACCCATAGCTCCGTTTTGATATACACAGAATATCTTTCTGAGTGGATTTATGCATGTCCGTCCATGTATTTTTTGTTCCCAACGTACAGTTCGCATTTATTATTCGATTCGACTACAAATTTGGGAAAAATTTGGCCGATCCTTATATAAGTTACTAATGGAATTTGGCTTAAACTGGGCTTAAGGATCAAAATACACAAATTTATGGGATACAAATTCCCATATATTGTTCAAGGTAACAGCCAGAGTGTTTAACAACTCTAACCACTGAAGTTTTCTCTATATAATCTATTAAATTGTCCAAAAAATGATCAATTTACCAAATAGCCTTCGAATTTGTTGGATTTACTACTATCAACTAAAATATTGATAATTTTGGTCTCAAACTCAACAAAAAATATTTTTGGTTCACTTTACAAATAATAAATGTACTTAAAACTAGAAAATAACTTCTGATTATGGAATCTCTCAAATAAAACGCTTGCCGTTTAATATTGTCACAATTTTTAATTCAAATGCAAGCGTTTTATTTGAGAGATTCCATCATGAACAATTATTTTCTAGTTTTAAGTGCATTTATAAATAAAACACTGTAACTTAATTTTTTTAATTATTTTTTATTTTTAACTTTTCAGTAATTACTTTTTTTGACCACTAAGAACCTCATAAAAAATTTTATCCAAATTATGCCGAAAATGTAGATAAAAACTTTATAATGTCTGAAATCGTGTGGTACCTTAATATAAGGGCTGTACCAAAAACTGGACTTATGTCCATAATTTTTGTTGGGGAAGTTTCTGTACCATTGGGAACTCCAAATGCCAATTCGGGTTGAAAATGAAGATAAAATACTTAAAATACCAGAAATCGGGTGGTACCGCTATATAAGGGCTATACGAAAAAATGGACCCATATTGGTTTTGGTTTCATATTTATTTATTGTCTTCCAAATCTGAAAAGTGTGCAAAGTTTTAGTTCCATTGGTCAACTGCAACTGTGTGGAAATGAGTTACTAGATTTGAACTAAACGGACACCAAAGCAAGTTAAATAAAACACTGAAAAAATTTTTTGTTATCCTTTTTCCATCACACCCCTATTTTAGAACAAAAAATTTGAACTTATATATCTCATAGAGGTCAATCTTGTAGAGAATTTTCACTGCTACAACATTCTCTCTAAATCCATTTCGATAGGACTTGCGGTTTCCATTTTTTTTAAAGCGCTCCGGCGATTTTTTGGGGTTTTGATTTTTCTCATCTACGAAAACTGTAGTTTCAGAATGCGCAAAAACTTCCCAGGTGTATGCACATTCCAGTTAAAGTTGTTTCAAGAGCACCGTGATAATGGACCACAAGCTCTAAAACTCCTACGATATTATACATCTCTCGCACCACAGCTTTGCGACAATGCTTTAATTTTATTCTGTGTAGACTGTGTTGAGAGGGTCTGTTAGTGGAATAATTATGCCCACTGTTTCTTATACCTACCCCACAAACGCTAAAACATCTTTTGTCACCTTGTACAATGCTATTTATTAATAAACTTAGGGATATGCTCATAGGTCATTTATTTGGGAGACACTCCTGTTATTGCATTGTTGTACAGCCGCAGGTTGAGGGTATATCTCAGTCGGCAAAACTGATTGATACTATCCTGTTATTGTTCTGTTGTGAAGCCTCAGGCTGAGGGTATATCTCTGTCGCAAATCTGACTGCTACTGTTTTAAATGTTTATTCAAACTTAGATCGGTCCATTCCTTCAGTTCCCCGACAAAAGTTCAAAATTCAAATCCGTTATCACGACATGAGTGCATGGATGAAATTAGATTTTGTATGACGATGAAATACCATCCTATAGCACTGTATTAAACTGGTTTGATGATTTCAAACGTTGCCGAAGCTCACTCGAAGATAAAGTCGTGAAGGTCGTACAGAAACGGCCCTTGTGCCAGAGAATATTAATGCCGTGCTTGAACTGATAATTCAATATCGTCATGTGACATATTTAGATGTAATTCGGATTTTTGAATTCCAAGCGGACAGGAAATCCCCTCTCAAAATGTTGCTGTTATTTTCCAACCAAATTAGATGTATTTTCTCATTTCAAATTCTCTATGCATTGACAACATTTATTCAAAATAGCCGTAATATATGCTTAAAAAACTCCAAACAGTTTTATGTATTTTTTGCCTAGTTCATACATCCATTTGCTTGGCAAATTTGTGTTTGAACATTCGTCGATATTCTCCCCACATCGTACATAAATATTTCCAATACGAGGCCTCGTTGTGAATGTCCTCGTACAGGAACCGGGTTTTCTATGTTACCTTATTAGTCGAAGCAAAATCGTCTAGTATTTCCTTGAAGCGAGGATTTGAAACCCTTGAATAATATAATAATATAATAATAATTGTTCCACAAACATCCCATACGGGACAAGGGAGACTTCTCTCATATCAATAAGTGCACCCGATTCATTTTAGCTCAATGATATGGGACCTACTGTTTATCGCCGAGTCCGAACGGCGTGTCTTAAGACACCACTTGTAGAGAAGACTTACATGGCTGAAATACTCAGGAAATGTCGCCAACATTACTGAGGGGTATTTTGCCACCGTCGAACATTTTGATGTTGACTGACCGGGGAATCGAACCCACGACCTTCAGCGTGCAAGGCGGGTGTGCATAACATTGCATCACGGTGGCACCCAAAACCCTTGAATAATCCATCCAAATTCCCTAGGAAAATATCGTTGACACTTGCTGAATTATATCTTACTGCATGAATGGCTGTAATTTCGGACATGTAATCACCAGTGCCAACGTGGTGCAATGGTATGCACACCCGCCTTGCACGCTGAAGGTCGTGGGTTCGATTCCCCGGCCAGTCAAACATCAAAATTTTCAACGTTGGCAAAATACCCCTCAGTAATGTTGGCGACATTTCCTGAGTATTTCAGCCATGTAAAACTTCTCTACAAGTGGTGTCTTAGGACACGCCGTTCGGACTCGGCGATAAACTGTAGGTCCCATATCACTGAGCTAATATGAATCGGGGTGCACTCATTGATATGAGAGAGGTCTCCCTTGTCCCGTATGGGATGTTTGTGGAACAATTAATCACCAGTGCCACCGTGGTGCAATGGTATGCACGACCGCCTTGCACACTGAAGGTCGTCGGTTTGATTCACATTTTCTGAGTATTTCAGCCATTTAAGACTTCTCTACAACTCGTGTCTTATTACACTCCGTTCTTACTCCGCGATAAACTGTAGGTCCCGTATCATTGAGCTAATATGAATCCGGCTGCACTCGTTGATATGACAGAAGTCTCCCTTGTCCCATCTGGGATGTTTGTGGAACAATTTCAATAGCATTCGAAAAATTCTGCATTTCCGTCCATCTTTGGTAATCACCCTAGCATCCACAAAAATTGAGGTAGGACGCTAAAATTTTGGAAAAATGCGTTCTTTGTTTGCAGGCAGGTAATTTTCGTTTTAAGCTACATAAAGCGTGAATAAGAGTTAGAGTGAATAAGAAACTACTCTAACAAAATTTTGGAAATAGCTCCATGTTTTGGCACAGCCCCCATATAAAGGTACCGCTCGGTTTAAGGTATTTGGAAGTTATTATTTACATTTTCCGCCTTAGTTGACTGTCATTTGCCATTTAGGGTTTCCAGTGGGCAATAAACTTCTCCATTAAAAATACTGGACATAGGTCCACGTTTTTGGAATAACCCCCATATAACGGTACCACCCGATTTCAGGTATTTACAGTTTGGAGTAACGATTCCACCCGATTTAATGTTTATACCCTAAGCCTTTAGGCTAGGAAGGGTATAAACACTTTGATACGACCAAAAAATTTGCCTAATCTAAATAACATGCAATGTGAAGATATTGCAAAAAGTCCAAAGAACATGTTGCCTAAGCATTAGAGGGGCAGTGAGGACCACACCGACTAGGGCTCTATAAACAATTTTGGGAATAGCAAACTCCTTAGCAAAACAGGCGAGGGAGCAACCTACAGTCAGCCTAGATAACGCCAAGCCCTTAAAGGCGACGCGCATAGAGCTAAAGGCTTGGGCAAACGATTCACATATATCCCTCTGGAATAGAGAAGACAATTGAAAAAAAGACAAAAATCCTATGGGGGAACCCAGACGAGGACAAAACAAAGGGACTACTTTTACTATGTAAAAAAGACATTTGTAGACTGACGGGTTTACAAGCGCACCTGCACAAAATAGGTTGTGCAGGAAGCAGTGAATGCAGGGCATGCAGAGAAGACGACGAAACGTCAATAGAATAATCAGAAATTTTTACTAATTCATACACTAAATTTACAACCTCATTCTGACTGCAAATTAGAGCGCACAACAGGCATACTTTATGGCTTAAGTGTATGTCCACACGGACATGTGGTGATCCTGCATCACCCCTCTTTTCAACCTAACCTAACCTAAATAACGGTTTTAGACCCCATGTATGCTTAGACGAAATTCATTTCAGTTAATTTGGAATCGATTTAGTCATGTCCGTCCGTCTGTATGTCTATCCGTCTGTCTGGCTGGCTGCTGCGTAATATTTTGTCTAAACTTATGATGAAGATGGCCCTATCAATCCACCCCTTCGAGTACCTTCCCCATAAAAGTTCAACAATTTTCTGTAAAATGTTGTGAACGTAAAATGGTATTATACCTTCAATATATTTATCGAACTCGAATATGGACTATATCGGTCCACTCCTTCGGGTACCTCCCACACAAAATTCGGATAAAGTGAATTTTAGGGGAACTTCTCGGATCATGTTGAAATGGTTTTCAGTAGGTTGACCTTGCGTCTCCCTTTACGAAGGTACAATTTTTTTCTTGCGCAAGTCCATATTCTTGAGATATTAGCCTAAAAGCTCCATGAAACCTTGACTGCACCAACCAAAATGGCAAATCCACAAGATTATTCTCGCAGGGAGTTTCTGATTGGTGCAGACTTTACACACCGTATTATTTCATCCACTCATGTATCAGCTTGGAATATAGACTATATCGTTCCACTCCTTCGGGTACCTACCACACAAAATTCGGAAAAAGTTAAGTTTAAAGGTAGAAACACAATGACTTTTGTTGCTTGCTTCACGCTCAATTTCATATAAATAAACAAAGGCCAAGTACTACCTAATACAAATGCGATCATCGATTTCTTTATTCATTTACAGAAATTCACGCTTGGATAAGAATGAATTTCTCATTGTGTTCTCACCTTAAAAGCTCCTCTCGCATCGTTTTGATTCTTTTTTGCCTCATTTACAACGCCACAATTTTTTTCGGAGTATGTCAATACTTCCTGAGATAATGGTCCAAAACCCTAGCTACACATATTAAAATGGATAGTGTGCAGGATAACTCTTAAAATTTTCAAAAATTTCTTCTAAACTTATTTTAACGTAATTTAACATTTCGTGTTCTCTCTGAATCAGAAGTTTGCCCACTAAAATTTTTGGTAAATGTCAATGATTTGGTATAGCCTCACATTACCATACCTACAGATTCCACGTATTTTGAAGCAAACTCGTGATACAAAATTAATTTATTATACCCTCCACCATATGGAGGGTATAATTAAATTTGTCATTCCGTTTGTAACACATCGAAATATTCGTCGGAGACGCTATAAAGTATATATATTATTGATCAGCATAAAATTCTATGTCGATTTGACCATGTCCGTCTGTCTGTCTGTTGAAATCAAGATACAGCTCGCAATTTTAAAGATAGAGAGTCAAAATTTGGTACAGAAGTTTTTATTACTTGCAGGATGGTTGGTATTGAAAATGGGATATATCGGTCCACGTTTTATAAAACTTTCCCCCCGAATTTTGTCGGTATCGGTCCACACCTTCATATACCCCCCATAGAACGGCACCTCCCGACTATCGGTATTTTTAGGGCTTTAGCTTCATTATCCTACCAAAATGGCTGAAATTTGGTGCGTAGTCTTCTTTTTTTGGTATCGGTCCACACCTTCATATAGCCCCCATAGAACGGTACCTCCCGATTTTCGGTATTTTGAAGGTTTTAGCTTCATTATCCTACCAAAATGGCTAAAATTTGGTACGTAGTCTTCTTTAGGGGTATAAAACTTTCCCCCAGAATTTTGTCGGTATCGGTCCATGCCTTCATATAGCCCCCATAGAACGGTACCTCCCGATTTTCGGTATTTTGAAGGTTTTAGATTCATTATCACACCGAAATGGTTGAAATTTGGTACTTAGTCTACGTTGGTGGTATAAAACTTTCCGCCAGAACTTTGTCGGTGTCGGTCCATGCCTTCATATAGCCCCTATAGAACGGTACCTCTCGATTTTCGGTATTTTGAGCGTTGTGGCCTCAATATTCCACCGAAATTGCTGAAATTTGGTATTTAGACTTCGTTGGGGTACTCAAACTTCCCCTTTAAATTTGTCGGTATAGGTCCACGCCTTCATATAGCCCTCATGGAAAGGCACCTCCCGATTTTTCGTATTTTGAAGGTTGTGTCTTCAATATTCCACCAAAATGGCTGAAATTTGGTATTTAGTCTTCAATGTGATATAAAACTGTTCTCCAGAAATATGTCTGTACAGGTCCCCGCTTTCATACTGCCCCATTTCTGACTAAAATTCGTCGGTATAGGTCCACGTTTCGATATAGCCCCCATAGAACGGTGCCTCCCGATTTTCGTAATACTGAAGATTGTGACGTCAATGTCCAACCGAAATGGCTGAAATTCGTTATTTCGTCTTCCAAGAGTTATAAAATATTCCAGAAGAGTATTATCGGTTTAGGTCCACGTCTTCCTATATCCCTTTAGCCACATTCTCTTACCGAAATATAGGAAATTTGTTATTTAGTCTTCTTTGAGCCTAAAAACTTTCCGCCAGAAATTTGTCGGTATAGATCGACGTTTTGAAATAGCCCCCATAGAATGGTGCCTCACATTGTTTTACCGAAATTGCTGAAATTTAGTATTAAGTCTTCTTCATACACGAAAGGAAACTAATTATTCCATTTTACTTCAATACAACTTGTGGTGGAGGGTATATCAAGTTATTATTAATTCTTTGCACACGTATCTATTTGAGCGAGCAATTGACACTTGGGTATAAAAAGTTTCTTGTTGAAAAACAAGGGAACTGATGAAGATCTGTGGCGAGATCTGAAACTATAGTCTTCCCTGCCTTACCCCTTGGTAAACATCACCAATTTTTTCCCACTAATAAATTAAAGTTGTTTTAATAAAATATTAAAACAACGACTATGGGATTAAGCCTGACTATTTTGAAAAACAAAATAGAAGTCGTCATCCCAAATAAAAAACGCCAACCCTCTAAAGTATATAACGAGGGTTTTGTCTAAGGCTGAGGTGAGTTCAGTCGCAGCCAGGGTCAACTCAAGGACCCACGAAACCTTAAGTGAAAACACGAGTGATGACAATTCAATTCTTTATTATCACCCCTTGGTGCTTAATTTATGATTAACATGTGGATACTTATGTGATAAATGCAATTATATGTGGTGGTTATTCGTCTCAGCTGGGTGGAACCTTACTGTGGGCTCGTAGTCAATCGTCTTCGGCCGACACGAGACAGAGTGATGTTGGTAAACTTGTAGTTGTAGCGGTGTTGGCTTGGTGGTAGTGGTCGTTACGTTGATGCTCGGCTGTAGTACTCGCACCCAACGACTCGGCTTGTTATATTCGGGTTGATGTGGTCGTGTTGATGGACTCGGGTTGATGGTATTCGGCTTGGTGTAGTCGTGTTGAAGCGACTCGGGTTGATGTTACTCGGTTTGGTGTAGTCGTGATGAAGCGACTCGGGTTGATGTTACTCGGCTTGGTGTAGTCGTGTTGAAGCGACTCGGGCTGATGACTTCGGGTTGATGATACTCGGCTTAGTGTAGTCGTGTTGGATCGACTCGGGCTGATGTCTCCGGGTTGATGATACTCGGCTTAGTGTAGTCGTGATGAGGCGACTCGGGTTGATGTTACTCGGCTTGGTGTAGTCGTGTTAAAGCGACTCGGGTTGATGTTACTCGGCTTGGTGTAGTCGTGTTGAAGCGACTCGGGCTGATGTCTTCGGGTTGATGATACTCGGCTTAGTGTAGTCGTGTTGAAGCGACTCGGACTGATGATACTCGGCTTAGTGCAGTCGTGTTGAAGCGACTCGGGCTGATGTCTTCGGGTTGATGATACTCGGCTGGGTGTAGTCGTGTTGGAGCGACTCGGGCTGATGTCTTCGGGTTGATGATACTCGGCTTAGTGTAGTCGTGTGGTGACCTTAGGCTCTGGATTCGGCTGTGGTAGTCGGGTTGGTGGTTCTCGTTGGGGCCCTTTGGTTTAGTCAGCCTGGAACGAGAAGACGATCGTATTTAGAGGGAAGCGAACGAGTCGCGGAAGCGAACGAGTCGCAGAAGCGAACGAATCGCGGAAGCGAACGAGTCGCGGAAGCGAACAAGTCGCGGAAGCGAACGAATCGCGGAAGCGAACGAATCGCGGAAGCGGACGAATCGCGGAAGCGAACGAATCGCGGAAGCGAACGAATCGCGGAAGCGAACGAGTCGCGGAAGCGAACGAATCGCGGAAGCGAACGAGTCGCGGAAGCGAACGAATAGCAGGGTATACAAAAGAAGCGAACGAGTCGCGGAAAGCAACGAATCGCAGGAAGCTTCGGTTGTGTTGGGTACCAGGCGACTGCGGACACTGCCACACGTCAACTTCGTGTATCTTCGGTTAACTCCAGCACTTCACGACTCCTGGTGTCAAAACCTGGAGTACTTATTCGGGGGGCAATGCGAAGTGAATGAGAATTACTTTCCCACACTTTAGAAATAATCATAATTTATATGCACTGAAGTGAAATAATTCCATTACAAGGAGTGTTTTGACTGAGGGTATTTTATGACAATTGCAGAGCATGTATTGACCAATGGTAAATTCATAGATAGCGGGACTCGTAGAAATATGCACATTAAGGTGGGGCATATAATGAGGTGGGTTAACCACAAAATAAAATATTTTTAAGGAAAAGAAATAAATGTAATGGTCACGTTACAAGTAATTTGGAATATTTGATCTCAATATCAGTCTAAATTTGCTGAATGTTTAGAATTTAGGTTTCAAAGTAGTCAAGAGAGCTTTTCCGCCGAAAATTTTAGATATAAGTCTACGATCTACCATCTAAGTCTATATATACCATATACCCTAAATGGGAAATTACAGCCAATTTAGGAGGAAAATGTAGATAATAACTTCCAAATACCCAAAATCGGGCGGTAGTATTTTTAAGTTTTTATCTACATTTTACTCCTAAATTGGCTGTAATTTCTCATTTAGGGTTTCCAGTGGTCAACAAACTTCTCCATTAAAAATTCTAGAGATAGGCCCACGTTTTGGTATAGCGCCCATAAACCGGTACAGGTTTACACGTATTTTAAAGTTTTTATTTACATTTTCGGTTCGTAGGGTTCAAAGTGGTTAAAAAACTTCTGCACCAAAAATTGCGGATGTAAGTCCACGTTTTGGTATGTCCCGCTCACCGATCTTTTAACTAAATTTTTGAGCAAAATTGAGTGTCATTTGTCATTTATGGTTGCCAGTGTTTAAAAACTTCTCCATAAAAATTGTGAACATAGACCCACATTCTGGTACAGCCCCATATAAAGGTACCACTCTATTTCAGGTATTTTTTGAAGTTTTTAATTGGCAAAATTAGCTAAAATTTCAAAAAAAACAAAATTATGGATGAAAAACGTTAAATATTAAACAAGTTGTATTATATATATTGAATCTCATCTGTCAAAATCTTCCCTTAAAAATTAACCCCCCCCCCCTCGATTGTAGGGGTACAGTTTTGAAACCTACATTTTTGGATACTTTTTAAATCAATTTAAAAGATTTATTATTAAAAAGTAATCATGGGGAATTATTGCCAATATACGAGTATGTATGTAACTGTTTCACAGAATAATAAGGACATGTTTTACATGCGCAAGCGCGGCTTTACATGTGTGCAATTTTGACTGTTCGAAATTTCGAACACTGGTTCTTATCCTACATTTCAGTGGCTATATCAAAACGTGGAAATGTACTGACAAATTAGGGGGAAAAGTTATTATAGACCCACGTTTCAGACATTCCTGTAGGATGGTACGGCTTAAATTCTGAAAAGCCCTAAAATCGGGAGGAACCGTTCTACTGAGGCTATATAAAATTCCTGGAGGAAAGTTTAGTAGCCCCATAGAATACTAAATATGTAAATTACAACCATTTCTGTAGGATAATGCAGCTATATCCCTGAAAAAAACCCGAAAATCGGTCGGTACCATCTAAGGGAGGTAATCCAAAACATGGACCAGTGCTGACACATTTCCGGGGAAAAGTTTTATAGGCCCAAATAAGACTCAGTACCACTCTTCAAACATTTTTTCATTCAAAATTGCTAAAATAAATCAATAAAGCAGCACATAAATCAAATAACAAATCAAAATTTTTTACTTTTACACATATAGGGTAAGCGCCAGTGTTCGAAATTTCGAACACCATTTTCCGGGAAAACGAAAAATCGGAAATTTTTTAGGTAGATTTTTGACATCAGCTGGTACTTAGGGTAATTAGTACCAGCTGATGTCAAAAATCTACCTAAAAAATTTCCGATTTTTCGTTTTCCCGGAAAATGTACTTTTTTCTTAAAAATTAAATGAAAAAATTTTCTCGGGACGAAATGGGTTAACGCTTTTTTTACTTGTTTATGTTATAACTGGAATTTTACAGTAAGTAAATTTCCAACAAATAAGCCACTTTGTATAACTTATTTAACACGGTGCTTCTATGACCGTTTTTTCTCACATATATTTATAATAAACAATTGCATACCCTAGAACTCTAAAACATTTTGATACATTCTCATAATCATTGTTATTGTTTATTTTATTATTTTACACCTTCAATCAAAATTCTTAAACATTTAAATTTAAAGAATTACACAAAGCAAATATTTTTGAGGTTAAACAAATTTTTGGGTGATAGTCGTGGTGCTAAAATCTGCGGTTAATTGCAGTAATGATGTGTTAAAAGCTTTAAAGTGAGAAAAATACACTGTTTGTCATCTTTCAAATTTGCTTGCGGAGCACCAATGTGATTTGAGGCAAGATATGGGGGTTAACACTGTCAAAATATACATACAATGTTAGCTGAAATAGTCATAGAGCGATTAGGGTTACCACATACATTTTGAAACTTCTATTTTATAACATATAGCTTGTGTGGGTACAGCCGAATATCGATGATGTCTAAACAGCTCATCATCACACAAAAATTTGGCTTCTAAGTTAAAAAATCTTCCCATTATAAGGCACACAATATTAGAGAATGATTAAACTAACAACTTTTATACACCTCATTTAGATATTAAAAAAAACATTCTACACCATATCCGACAACCCTATTAACTACAAATTCATATATGTCATATCAATGTCATGGTTAATTAAACTTAAACTCGGCACTTTACATTTCGCCGAGGATGTGTTAATAGATATTTAAGATCTACATATGTAAATATGTGTGTGCATATAAACAAAGAAATCTAATATCTTTACGGACTTTTGACTGATAACGAACGAGTTTGTCTACACGTCAGCCTCACTTCTTCAACATTTACTTTATTCGTCACCAGAGAAAAGTGTCCAAGATACGAAGATGGCCTGACAGCTATGAACATCTTTTCATATTTCATCTACCAGATAATAAGTCAGACATGAATGGTGTTAGCAGTATGTTTCCAAGAGGGAAAACCGGCTTTTCCAATAGCTCAGCTTTTCTGTTTGTGTTTTTCATTTTGCATTTCATTTAAAATGCCTTTAAGCGAAATTTGAACTTTTTTAATGGTTTCTTTCAAAGTAGCTAACGGATCTTAACAAGCCTTGTAAGGAGTGGTTGGTCGGTATGTTAACAAGAAAAGGCAAATAAGAAGAAGACAAAGTTTACCAGCAATGTATTTTTTTCTGATTCTAGCATCCGTTCATTTTGCTATAAAGTTAAATTCCTTTAGGTAATAAACATAAAAAAGGATATTAAATGTTAAATTTGGTGGAATTTTGTTATTTCACAAAATTATTCAAATGAAATGCCAGAAGTTAATAAATTTTATCCAAAATGCCGACATGAATGTATGTATCAAGTCTTTGTTGTTCCTGTTGTGTAATCCATAAGGTCTCAATTTTACGACAGATTACCGCGCCGTAATGATTAGAATGTCAGCCCAAAACGTCATCACATTTTTCAATTATGATAGCCGCGTTATATCGTAAATAAAATTTCACCATTTCAAATGAGTTGATGAAGTTTTAATTGCCAATTTTAGAGAATCTTATACGATTTTTTGTTTACTTTCTTATTCTAATTGTCAGCTTTTTTAAGAGGGACAAATTTTTCTGGTAGTCACTACACGGCTAGTCTATCTGTCTGCTAGTTTATATGTAAACAAGTGAATTAGTTTATCAAAACGGTCAGTATTAAATGTCTCAGAAAAAGTGGCTGAAGGTAAGATGTTGAGTGTAAGATGTTTACATATATAGGGTCATAATTTGTGCGGAGGTAGCCGCTAAGGTTTAATTGAATAATTGAATTTCTGTTGTTCCGTTGGAAGAGTACAATAATTGAAAAAAACGGTCCTTAATATTATGCTAGTCCATAATAATGGTATAACGCCATCTATATTTCAAATTAAGTATTATTATGGTAGTTGCTTGTGTGTAACATCACATCAAACCAAATTTCCAAATGCTCAGATTTCGTTCCGATTTCTATACGATTTTTCGTAGAGGAATTCGTTCAGATTTTCTTCCGATTTCGGAGAGAATGTCGGAAGTAAATTTCCCTTCGAATATACCAATGTTTTTCTTTCGATTTAGGTACGAATTCGGAGCGAATTGTCGGAAACAAATTTTCCTTCGCACAACAACAACCTTTTGTATGTATATAATATCAAGGGTTTGGTTTCATTTTAGTTTGTTGTCGAAAAACAAAGTGGTTGGTAATAAAATTCATAAAATTCACATATACAATTTTTAAACATTTTAAATATAAATGCACCATATAATAATTAAAGCTAGTGCTGATAGACTCAACATATTCGTACACAAATTTTACATTGTTCCACTATAACTACAAAATGATAACAGTGAAAATCGAAGAAAAAATTGCCCTTCCGAATTTCCCAACGATTTTTTCAGATTTCGTTTCGAAATCGGACCGAAATCGATCCGATTTTACCCCGACATTTCGTTCCGAAATTATGTCAACCACTTCTTACAACTTTCGTTAAAATATCTTTAAGATTTCGGATCCCCGATGTCGGATCAGAAATCTTAACGTAGCGTCCGAATTTTGTTCCAATTTCGTTACGATATCGGTACTATTGGTTTGCTGGGATATGAATACATACATAAATGTATGAATATATTTGTTAACTGCAGTACACATTGTCAGTATTTTGTGGTTGCACGATGAGTGACAAAAATGAACGGTTGCACTAGCGAGCAACCGCAAAGCTATCATTCAAAACTGACAATGTGTACCCAGCTTTAGGCCGAATAGTAAGAAAATTGAATGTATTGAAATTCTGCCAAACGCAAAAGGATACAACATAGTTGCAGGTTAACATTCAATGTTTTCGAAGTGTTTTAACGAACAATGATTGTCGAGGGAGCGACAGTTACTTTTACAATATTCGCGTTTTTTATTATAAATATGAAAGAAGGGCGTTTAGTTCCGCCGGGCCGAACTTTTTGTACCCTCCACCACGTATTGAAGTAAATTGAAAAAATTAGTTTTCTCTCATTTACGAAAGTACCATGCTCTTCTGTCACTTCAAGACTTATATCTAGGAGAAGTGGAATATGCTAACTGAAGGATATCGCTTTCTTCCAAACAATGTTTGCTACCAATTAGACATTGATGTTTGTACCCAAAGTACCATATTACCCTCAATCCATCTGGACTATGTGTGAACAGCACTGTGCAAAATTTTGAAGGTAATGTTGTGCAAACAATTTCTACTGAGGATTTTTTTAAAATAGAGACCCAAATGACAAAAATCTTAGTTGGGTTTTGCTGTGTCAGATCCAGCTTGAATTTTATGGCTCCATCTAAACATGGTTAAATATTGACTTTTTAAAGCAATTCGGGGCTATATTTCTGAAACCAATGCGAAAATTCTCCTGACCTCTGAAGCAAACATGTAGATAAGAGCAAAAGAAACATATTTGGAGAAACAATGAACTCGAAAAACTGCACTTACAGCCTCAAATTTTACAATATATCTAAAAATTCCATAATTTTTACATATTTCGCACCATATCTCCAAGCTGTTAAATTTTTCTTAATTCTATCTTTTGGAAAAATATTCGCTGTAATAATACACAACTGTAATACACAACTCTTCAAAACATGCCATTGTTGTTTTTAGTATGTTTCTCAACGACAATTTTATAAATATGTCAATAACGTGGTGAAATCCCAAATTCGAGAACAAACTGTTCGTGTGAACAGTGTTTGAAATATGTGCTGTAAAAATTATGATACAAAGTACCGCTGAAACAAAATGAAGTAAGCATTTCAGAGAATTGCTGAGAACATTATTTGAAAAATTTTTGCAAAAGGTTGGTTGGTTCAATTCCCATTTTCTCTATTGTATCGATTGTGGTGCCCTAGAGGGAGTTTTTCTTATGTGGCTTGTTTACCAGATAAGTTCTACTAATTTAGGGCTACAATATCGCTAAATACAGCGTGGCCAAATTCCTATTCGTTTCTGAGATTAAAACCCGATAAATGCCAAAAACTGTAGTTTCAGCCCGATTTAGATGAGGCCATAAAATCCGAATTTTTGCTATTATCGGTAGCACACAAATACCAAGCCAATTTCCATATTCCTTTTAATATCCCGTTTTAACAATTTTTACAATTATGCCATCTTTCTTTTCGCTTGGAAAGGTATCTTGCTCCTATACTTCAGATATTAAAGGGAGAAGGATTTCAGCACTAAGAATTATATCGGCTTTGTACAATACCGGCTGCTTTTCCATTAGGTAGTTGCTTGATGGCAGCGGAGACTTCACTTAAGCTTGGTGTTGTTGCTCGTATCCTTGAATTTCCATTATAGATGGTGGGATCAAGATCGATATGATGATTGTTCAGAATTAATTTTCACATTCAAGAGGCTTAAAAGTGTCGCCTCCAGAGAGAAAGTTGCTCTTCGTCGGTGGTGAGAAGTTATCCTGCTTCATCATTTATGTGGTGTTGAAGAGGTATATTGCGGCTTACCAATTCTTTGGTGACCCTAAATACTGTACGGGAGTCACCAATGTTTGCTGCCTTTTCAGCTTCAGTTGCCAATTTATCAATATGATTGCATTTGTCTCTTCTGACTGAGCGCTGCACTACTTTATGGAGGGATCGATATTCCAACTCGTACTGGGCTAATTTTGCGGGACTCATGTTTTCTCCTTTAGCTCCACTCGATTTTGAATGGTGTTCCATGTTTCGTGTCCGTCATTCATATTTATCGGCCTTTAGTCAGAGGACCCAGAGTATCTTCTGCGCATTTCATAAATATGTCCCGAGTGGATTTTCTCCTTTAGCTCCACTCGATTTTGAATGATGTTCCATGTTTCGTGTCCGTCCTTCATATTTATCGACCTTTAGTCAGAGGACCCACAGTATCTTTTGCGCATTTCATAAATATGTCATGTAAACATTTGATCGCGATGTTACTAGCCTCAGTTTGCCAATAAAATTGTTTTTTACCGAGTTAATGTTCATTCGGTACACTGCAAGCTTCTGCAGACGTTTCAACAGGTCATATTTCTGTATAGCAGCGGTTCGGATGCGCAATTTAACTACTACCAGAAAGTCGTTCCTTTGATTGACCAATATCGGCACCGCGCTTTTATTTTACATCCAATAAGAATTACTGGAAACGTCGGCTAATGGCAAAATGATCAATTTGATTGGCAATATTATACAATCATGCGAGGTCCAAGTAGTTTTGTGGCACTCATTATGTTTGAAGATGGTACCACCAATAACCATTCTTCGTGCGTTGCAAAAGTCCACGAACCGTTCTCCATTATCATTTCGAGTTCTCAGGCCGTGTTTGCCCATTACATGGTATTGTGCGATATTGTCGGAGTCAGCCTTTGCATTTAAGTCACCCATGACGCATATTATATCTCCACGAGGAATTTAATCATAGAATGAATTTTGTTGGCTGTAAAAGAGATCCTTCACTTCTTCGAAGGCGCACTTGCTTGGGGCATAGCACTGAACGATGGTAACGTTTTTCACTGTAGATTTAAAGCGGGCGGTCATAATTCTATCTTAAAACGGTGTCCATGACATTAGACTTTTTCGAGCCTCTGTTGTTAAAAGCAGCCCCACACACGATACATGGTTGCCACCAATAGGTTTCCCAGAATATAGGAATTTGGTGTTACCATCATACTTCACTGAGACCCAGTATGGAGATCCCATATCTGAATATTTCACGATCGACTTGGAGAAACTTGGAATTCAAATTTGTCACGTCGTCATCATCGCTGTCTCTGAGCCTTCTTACATTCCAGAATCCAATCATAGTTCTTATACGATATCCAAAGGTCGTCAAAGTATTCCGGTTTATTTCTGAAATTTTTGATTAGCGATTCGGTAGCCTTTCCTAGTTTGGTGATAGGGCTGCTATCTATGCGCCCAAACACACACCCGACTTCAGTAAAAGTTGCTAGGAGATGACTCCAGACTCCTCTAAAGCCTTGTTTTTAAATATATATAAAATGAAGAGTTCTGAAGTAGGCAGGTTATTTATACTGAAATAAAACATTTGCATTTAAATTAAAAATGTTGACAAAGTTAAACGGCAAGCGTTTTATTTGAGAGATTCTATCATGAGGAAGAATATACTTAATGAGGCTAAGCGAAAAATTATTTTCTAGTTTTTAGTGTGTTCATAAATAAAACACTGTAACTTAATTTTTTTAATTTATTTTTTCATAAAAGTCATATGTTTAACACTGTCCAGTTGTGTAAAAAAGCTATAATTAATATGGGAAACGGTATGAAAAAAAAACACATTTTTACCCAATAAATTCAAAAAAATTTAAAATGTGTTAACCGGACGGTACGGGACGAGTACAAAAGTATGTATAAGATAAAAGAGGACACTCTCAGGCATCATTCTTTCAAAAAATAAAATATATCACTTTGTGTAAGCGCTACAGTAATTTATCCAAGCCTACGTACCTAACGAAGAAACCATGAATACAATATCTGTTATAGTTTCCGAGAAATAGCTATTTCTATATCATTGAACTAAATATTGAACCCGCTGCACTCATTAATATGAGAGAAATCTCTCTTCATGGATTTTTTCAAAGCGTGGTATAATAGCCTAGACAGACGGCAGTCTTAATTTGCATTAACAGCCTTAATTCAAATTAATTTGAACATTATCCCCTTTCTTAATGCACAAAATCAAAGGAAATTTAAACTGAATTAAGCAATTTCAATATGGCAATGCTGTTGAAAATCAATTGTCTTTTGTCAAATTTCCATGTTTAAGAAAATAAATAGGGAAAGCAAATCAGCAATTTTCGCGTTTCTTCAAAATAAGTAGTGGTCTTTCGCGAGTAGAATAGCAGCTAATCGTTTTTCACGCCTTTTAACAAATTTCTTTTTCAAATTTTTATTTTCACAAAAAATTCCATTACCCATCATACCAATTCTATCGAAAATTATATCTTCCTCAAATGTTTTTTAAAGTTTTGCAATATTTTTATAATATTAAAAAGACTCAAAAATATCGCGAATAAATTAAATTTATTTTTGCTTCATCGTGGTGAAAAGATCAAAGGTAGAAAGTGTATTTGTTTCGCATATTTTGGCGAACTTTTGTAAAGCTTTATGAAATGGTCTGCTGGGTACAAAGAAACAACACAAACAGCTGTTTCATAAATGCAGATACTATCGTCTGTCAGGGTGAAAAATTAATTCAAATTAGGACATTTTTAATGCAAATTAACTCTGCCGTCTGTCTAGGGTATAATGCTCTTAAATTATATATTTCAGACAGCCGAGACTATAGGTTATATGAGGCGCTCAGGGCCAAAACGGCCTAAAGGTAAGGTCACATTAGGCAAATATTTGCTCAAAAGTGACAAATATTTGGTTGCCACAATTTGACCAGCAAATATTTTTCAAAGGCAAACAAGAAAACAGCTGATTTTGGGAAAACAAAACTATTTGGAAGCAAACAAAAATTTAACCAAATTACTTTTAATGTGAACACCGTTCAGCAAATATTTTCCTCCTTTTTTGACAAACATTTATTTGGTCTTACAATTTGTTTGTAAGAGCAAACAAGAGCAAACATCTGCTGAAACACATTGTTGTCACATATTAGAAAGGGGCATTATGACCATAAAATGACGAAATTTCTTGTAAATATATAATACGAAGTCAATAATTAGTGAATAAAGAAATAAATAAATGGGAAGTGAGGGATTTAAAAACCCAAAAATGTTTTACAATCGATGAATCCGAGTTTCACCCATTCAGAATTCGCGAACTGCTAACATATTCTATATAGTATGATTGAAAATCTATATCCATAAGGTCGACCATAAAAATTAATTTACGTGGAAGCTGTGTTGGCATCAATGTAGAAAAATAGCTAAAAATGGGTTGAAGCCAACAAGTTTTTTATGCTCCCTTCTGATTTCTGGCTTAACCTTACATTTTATAGACATATGCTCAAAGAAAGACTCAAAGAATACTTCATGGGCAATGTGATACTAGTGTATCATTTTTCGATATATCCACTGCATCCACCTAAAATTGATGCTGACATTTTGAAGTCGGAATTTCGGGGTTTTTCAAAAAAATCTATTTTTTGAGTTTAAAATTTACAAGTGTTATTCAATTTCCTTTGTACCTCGCGTGAATTTAGTTTTTTTACGCGACGGATCTAATGAGACCTTCCGCGGTCGAATCCATCTACTAAAACCGCGGATATAGATACCTTGAAAATACGAAAATCGGCAAAAATGTATTTTGACGAATCGGCGTATTAAACCGTGATTTTCTTTAACATTTCTTACATAAATGGTATCCTTTATACGCGATTTTACCAAAAATAGAATGTGGAGGCACATCCGCGCTTCGTGAAGAATCTGTTTGAAATAGGTGTATACAGACATATTTTTGATGGGTGCTACTGAAACCGGATGCGCATCAAAAATGGTGGGTTTTAGAAAAACGCAAAACCTCAGAAATTATTAGACGTATTGGCATACATTACAATAGTAATTGTGACGTAATTATTGGTAGTGGTTATAATTGTACTGCTACGCGGATTTAGTTTTGTTATTTATACATCCAATACTGTCTTGAAAACAACAACCGACGTTTTAATCCCGATTATCTGTCAACTTTAATAAATCAGTACAAAAAATCTTCTTTCTTTTAAAAATATTACCGTGGCAAGCTGTAAATAGCTGCGGTAAAATGTCAATTTTTTCGAAAAATTTTGAAGAAGCCAAACAAAGTGCCGCATATTGAATTTGACACTGTTTTTCATTTGGTTATTATTGTTATACATGGATTTTTATTTATACGCCCAATATTATCTTCACAAACTTCACCAACTAATTTTACAAAAAGCGCGATTTTTTTATAAAAAAATTTAATTTTCATAAGTCAATACAAAAAAACTTCGTTTTCTATGTTTAAAAACATTATCTTGATAACCTGCATATTATTTTCATTAATAGAAAACGTTTTCATGGTAAACTGTCTTCACCCTTTTGGTTGAAATACTACGTTGACAACATTTATGACAACAAATATGAATTCATAATAAACAAAATTGAAAGCTGTTTATAAAAATAATTTTCCAAGGCACAATGTGCCATAATTCACATACATTCGCAACAATACACAAATGAACTCATTCCGACAAGGCACTCATTGCCAAACATGTGGTCTTTGATTTGCCTTCTTCACAACAAACAATAAACACAACGCCATTTTTATTATTTCTCTCTTTTTCTCTCTCTATTTTTCTCGGCCAAATAATTTTGTATTTGCTGGCAGTTTGCTCAAACAATTTCTGGGTGAAAATATCTCTTCAAATGTGAACACACGGCAAACATGTTTGCCCATTTCGTTATTTGTCACTGTTTGAACAAACAAAATGTGTCAAATATTTGCCTGTAATGTGAACACAAATAAAATTTTGTATGAAATTCACATTTGTTTGGGCAAATATGGGAAAACGAATTTGTACCAAATATTTGCCTAATGTGACCTTACCTTAAGCCATATGCCCAAAAAAATTAAACAGCTTATAAAGATCTAACCAGAACCTTTTGAAATAACAACTAAAAAAATTGCATATTGCATTGAATAACACTAGATAATACTACCTTCAGAAATAATGCAATATGGAATTTTGCTGAATTTATTTCAAAAGGTTTCAGTTAAATCTTTATAGTCTGTTTGATTTTTTTGGGCATGTGGGTTAGGACGTTTTTGCGCTGAGCGCCTCATATATACTACCAGTTTTGGAAAATGAGTTCTACGAGTATACAGTTACGGTAGCAGCCATCAGGATTCCTTCACTCAATTGGCTGCATTCTGTTCTCCATGATAATTTTTCCGTACATTCATGTCTTTTCTTTACGAGCAACAATAATCTTATCTTTAGCATTGCACTTCATTAAAATAGCCAACTAATTGTTTCTGCAAACGTTGCACTTATTTAAGCCCCAACCCTGAATTTGCATTGAAATAGTTTTGTGTACAATACGACAAGCAACCGTTGATGTATTTGTATACTTATTCTTCTTCCCGAATAGCGTATTTTATTTCCTTGACTACTTAGATCGTACATACATACATATGACAAAGGACATACAAACCAAATACCAGCAAGTCTTACAATAACACACATCCTGTAATTGCCACACGCGCCAGCAGTTGCCTGGCAATTAAGGTCGAGGAATATTTATTTCCCCATCTACAAGAAGAAGAATGGCATATAAAAAACACTTGTTGCGTCGTCGTCAGCTGGATCATGACTTTGAGACTTGTTAATAGTGTGTCCTTTGACAGGAATTATTTTGCAATTCTGAAAATATATTAAGGTAAGAAAGAAGAAAAAGAAAATACTTGTCATTAGTGGAGTATTTAAGTGGGCTGAAAAGGGAATAATGTTTGAATGAAGAATTTATAGTATAAAATATTCGATCCTTGCAAGGTTAATGCTCAATTTAACATGATGTCAATGTCGTTGTCACAGTAAATGGGCGTGTGATTTTAAGACAATGTTCTCAATGTGATGGATTTTAAGTGAGTCGAAAAAACACGCCATTGAATTTTTAACCAATATGTGAGACTTTCTGTCCATGCGATAACATCAGTAGATTAAAGGTAAAGTCACATTAGGCAAATATTTGCTCCAGTGACAGGCAGTATGCGCTTACTGATAGCAAGTGAACGTAAATAATGCATTGAACTTTATGCTCACTTGGTCTCAGTAAACGCACACTACCTGTCGCTGGAGCAAATATTTGCCTAATGTGACCGACCTTACCTTAAGAAATGGAATGGAACAACAACATTACCAACATGCCTTTAAGGTTAAGGGGAGACTTGTCTTATGTCAATGAGTGCAGCGCGAATCTATATTTTGCTAATTTAAATTTTTAACTATATAACATATTCCACACAAGTAACGCCTTCATTACGTACGAATATGTACTTCTACCAAAGATGTAAATAAATAGTAACAACATTCTGTTAGGTAGAGAGTGTACGAAAACTTTTATTCCATGAAATGCATTTGAATATTGACAAGGAACAAATTTAAACTCACATGTGACAGCATTAATTTTTGTTTTTTTTTATTAAATAAAATAATAAGAGTAAAGGAACAAATTTTAGCCACAAAACACGACGTTTATGTTTTCTATAGGGACAAATGGGAAACAAAGGTGATTAACATTGCTGTTATCTATATCAGAAAATTGTTTAGCCATCTATAACCAAAATTCCACACCACTACCACAGGTTTTTGGAAAATGCATTTGTTCCTGTCTTTTTTCTGTAAGTCTTTGCTTATACCCTCCGCCATAATATGGAGGATATAACACACTTTGTCATTCCGTTTGTACTTACTTACTTAGCTGGCTATCTACAGAACATTTGTTTCATAAGCCAATTCGGGATATCGTGTTTTCTGATTTCGTCTTCCGCTTGTTGACTCCATCTAAGCCTTCGTCTTCCAGTTCTGCGTGTACCGTCATGTGGCCCGTATTTATACATGTTTTAGCGGGTTCATCATCGCTCATTCTTATGACATGGCCCTGCCAACGCAATCGTTATACCTCGATACAGCTCGTGGTTCATACGACGCACAGTGGTTCAGGAATCGATTTTCCTGGCCAAATTCCCAATATTTTGTCGTCACCGATTGATAATTTCTATATGGGATTCGATAGTAAACATATTGAAAATAACGAAAATTAGGTCAAAATATTGAAAGATGTGGGTGTGGCATGGTCACGACCAAAAACGTAATTTTTGCAAATTTCTGAAGAATACATGTACATTAGGGATATAACTTTTTGCACTTTTTTGCAAATATCAAAAATACCACCACATAGCCGTGTAGAGCATGAAAAACTATTATGAAATACGGTGTCAATTTTTCTCTACCGCGAAAAAAGTTTCCGCACCAAATGCATTGAAGTTCTGTAATGCATTTTTTAATTTTATCTGTCATAACAACATATTTGCTTTTCATTAAAATTTTTATTTTTTTGTAATCTAATTTAAAATCATTATCAAAGCGTTCTGGACCAATTTGTTCTAAAATCGCGCCATTTCAGACCATATTAGGATTTTTTGACACTATTGCAATTTTTGGTTTTTCTTTATAAACTCGTGAATTTTATGTTTACATTTTTTTAACCTATCGGACAAGAGAATATGGAGTCATTTGCAACTAATTCGCGAAAGTTACAGGCTGTTTTTGTTGACTTTGCCTGTGAGAATTTTATTTTTTTCTACAAATTTTTATTCAAACAAAGCAAATTTAAAATTTTAAGTAGAAAAAATATCAAAAGGGTTTTAGTAATCACGGCCGGTGCGGGAACTTTTTTCACAGAATCGGTCTTAGAAACGCGTTTTCATTATTAGGACAAAATTCCCCACATGGTACTGGTGTTGTATTTTTGTAGAAAACAAATACGATTCTCACAAGCAAAGTCAACAAAAACAGCCTGTAACTTTCGCGAATTCGTTTCAAATGACCCCATATTCCCTGGTCCGATAGGTTAAAAAAATATAAACATAAAATTCACGAGTTTATAAAGAAAAACCAAAAATTGCAATAGTGTCAAAAAACCCTAATATGGTCCGAAATGGCGCGATTTTAGAACAAATTGGTCCAGAACGCTTTGATAATGATTTTAAATTAGATTACAAAAAAATAAAAATTTTAATGAAAAGCAAATATGTTGTTATGACAGATAAAATTAAAAAATGCATTACAGAACTTCAATGCATTTGGTGCGGAAACTTTTTTCGCGCTAGAGAAAAATTGACACCGTGTTTCATAATAGTTTTCCGTGCTCTACACGGCTATGTGGTGGTATTTTTTTGGTTATAGCCCTAATGTACATACATATATTTCTCGGAAACTATAACAGATAATTTGTTCATAGTTTTTCTGTTAGGTTGGTAGGATTGTCTTTAAGAACCGTTTCAATAAATTGCCGAAGCGTTTACACGAAGTGAGCTATTTTATTTTTCGTCAGATACTAAATTTTAGTGAAATTCCAAATTTGGTGGACTAGAACTTTTTGTGAACAGCTTGGAAATAAAACTTTATACACTTTTCAGATTTGGATGACAATATAAAACAAAAACCAATATGGGTCCATTGTTTCCTATAGCCCCCACATAGCGGTACCACTCTCTTTCCGGTATTTTGAGGATTTTATCTTAATTTTTAGCCGGAATTGACTGTAACATGGCATTTGGAGTTCCCAATGGGACAGAAACTTCCCCACCAAAAATTGTGGACATATGTAGGTCCAGATTTTGGTATAGCCGCCATATAGCGGTACCACCCGATTTGAGGTACTTTAAAGTTTTTATCTACATTTTCGTTCTAAATTGGATGTAATTTGGTAAATGCCGTTGGCGGTGGAAAGGGCAAGTTGAGAGGGGGAAGTCCGGAGGAGGTTGTTCGGGGGTTCGGACGAGTTTTTTCGGAAGTTCGAAGGAGGTTGTTCGGAAATTCAGAGGAGGTTGTTCGGAGGTTCAGTGGAGGTTATTCGGAATTTCGGAGGAGGTTGTTCGGAAGTTCGGAGCAGGTTGTACGGAATAGTAAAATCTATTGACTAAAAAATTAGAAATAAAAAATAATTAAAAAAATTAAGTTACAGTGTTTTATTTATAAATGCATTAAAAACTAGAAAATCATTTTTCACTTAGCCTCAATAAGTATATTCTTCTTGCATTTAAATAAAAATGGTGACCACATTAAAGACAATCGCTAAGCGTTTTATTTGAGAGATCACATCATGAAGAAGAATATACTTATTGAGGCTAAAAGAAAAATGCATTTATAAATAAAACACCGTAACTTAACTTTTTTTAATTATTTTTTAAGAGATATATGAGTTTTATGAAAACCCAAGGAGTATTTTTTTAATTTTGGAAAAAAATGAATTTTTTGAAAAACAAAATTTTTGAAAAAAAATCTTAAAAAATTGCAATTTTTTAATTTTTTATATATTTATAATTTGTAAATAGTTAGGACAAATAAAAAACTCAATATATGAAAAAATTATGAAAAATATAAAAAATAACTCAAATTTTTAACTTTGACCTTGAATTCCTCTGCAACAACTACTAGACCGAATTCGAATGTTTTTAATGCATCGGAAAGCTGATTATGTTATCTGTCGGACCAAAAAATTTGAAAATATCTTTATTCGTTCAAGAGTTACAGAGTTTTGACAACTGACTTATCATCTTGCGCAAGTACACATGCTTCGGAACCATACATTACCACGGGTAATATCAGCGTTAGGTAAAGTGTTAGTTTTGTTTGACGAGATGTGGTTTTGTTTTTAAACTGCTTACCTTTAACGAAGTAGCATCTCTTGGTCAATACAATTCTTCTTATTTTTCAACTGATGTTGTTTCATGAGTTGCCGAGGTAGACGAAGTCTTTAACTACCTCAAAATTATAGGAACCAACTTCCACAGTTGATCCGAGTTCTATGCATACATTGCGCGTCGACACCATCAACTTGGTCTTCTCGCCGTTTACCGACAGATCCACTGTAGCAGATTCTCGCATAGGTCAAAAGTAATGCGTGAATGGCAGATAATAGAAAACACTATAACAAAATGCAAAAAATTCGACAAAAATATTAGAAAAATTCAGATCTTTAAGTAAATTCTTGCTACCATTTTTGTGGCGTTTAAACGACCAGTGGCTTTATGTGGATTAACAGCAATGTTTTTTGCCGCTGCGAAGTCTATCAGCCTCATACGTTTAACTGTAGAGACTGAATTTCCCGACTGTCGGGCCAAAGACATTCATTCGCCTTTTCAATATTGACATTAAAATCGTCTAGAATAATTTTTATGTCATGGTCATATGTTACTTCTCAGCGCATGTAAAGTCTTCAGAGGGAGCATGAGCGCAGATAAATGCCGAACAATTTTGCTTTTATCAGTATTATAGCAAGTCTTTCATTCACTGGGTTATAGCCGGTGACCCCTTTGACCTGTTTTAACCTCCGACCAACTACAAATCTTTATGCTTGCTTTATTATGACAGCTATAATACAGTGCGTTACCTTTAGGTGTTGTTGTGACGCCTTTCCCAATCCATCGTATTTTCTGTATGACAGTAATATCGGCCTTGTATCTTTCAGGTACATCTGTCAATGCGCAAACTGCACCTTCCCTATAAAGTGTGCGAACATTCCAGGTGCAGATTCCCAGATCTTTCCAGGTGCAGATTCGCAGATAACACAGTACAACAAAATTTAACTTTTTTTAAAATTACAAGAAACCCCATCACAGATTATGAAAGATGACCGAAAAAAAGAAGACACGTGTATCGGCGTTTTGAAAGTTTACGTCGGGAAGTAACCTGAGTAGGCGTGGCAAGTTCCGCCCATTTCTACAGGTTTTGAAATATTCGACATCAGATTCCTTGGAATCCTTGCTTTTTAGGTATAAAGTGTCTTTGGCAATATTACTGACAACAATGCGGGGTATCTTTTTATGAAAAAAATTAACCCACATGCGAGTCACTAAAGGGGTCTTTTTGGTCCATTTTTTCAAAAAAGTTTAAAAACGCCTTTAAAATGAGATCGTATCAAATCAAAATATTCTACAAAATTATTTGTCATAAAATTTTACTATAAGTCCCCGAATACACCAAAACTCGAAATCGTACCTAAACGCCAGGAATCTGCCAAAAGTAAAATCACGTTTTAGGGTTAATGTTGTACTTTATCTGAGTTTATTACGTTTTGTCCCACAAAACTTCATTCTAGAGAGAATACGTCAAAAACAAAAATATTCTTAATCAAACTTCAATATAAGTCGCCGAATAAATGAAATATGTATTCACAATATATATCAAGAAAATATATACATCAAATTTGCCAACAAAACACCCAAATATTTTTCGAATAAATTTGTTTTGTTCTTTTTTCGGGTTGATGCATGAAAGTAACATGAAATTTAGTTTCAGACGAGTCCTAAAATCCATGATTTTGACATGGTCCTAAATTTGTGTAGAATATTTCTTCTTTTAACAACTTTCATCTGAAACTAAATTTCATGTTACTTTCATGCATCAACCCGAAAAAAGAACAAAACAAATTTATTCAAAAAATATTTGGGTGTTTTATTGTCAAATTTGATGTATATATTTTCTTGATATATTTATTTGGCGACTTATATTGAAATTTGATTGAGAATATTTTTGCCTCTGACGTCTTCTATCTAGAATGAAGTTTTGTGGGACAAAACGTAATAAACTCAGATAAAGTACAACATTAACCCTAAAACGTGTTTTACTTTTGGCTGATTCCTGGCGTGTAGGTACGATTTAGAGTTTTGGTGTATTCGGGGACCTATAGTAAAATTTTACGACAAAACATTTTGTAGAATATTTTGATTTGATACGATCTCATTTGAAAGGGTTTTGAAACTTTTTTTGAAAAAATGGACCAAAAAGACCCCTTTAGTGACTCGCATGAGGGTTAATTTTTTCATAAAAAGATACCCCGCGTTGTTGTCAGTAATATTGCCAAAGACACTTTATACCTAAAATGCAAGGATTCCAAGGAATCTGATGTCGAATATTTCAAAACCTGTAGAAATGGGCGGAACTTGCCACGCCTATTTAGGTTACTTCTCGACGTAAACTTTCAAAACGCCGGTACATGTGTCTTCTTTTTTCGTCCTCTTTCATAATCTGGCCGAATTATCTTGTAATTATTTTTTGTGTTGTACATTGTAATGGACCTTAAAACGTTTGCGGGGGTCAACTACTTTAGAGGGGGTCAACTGCTTTTGGAGGGGTTCGTTACTAACTCAACGCCCAACCAAAGTTTTTAACGTACTTATGGCTGGACGCGCAACACATATTAGCTCACTACCTTTAACGGGTGTTAAAGGTCGCTCCCTAGGTAACAGCACGTGGAGGTCAGTGTCCACTTGAGATGAAAGAGGAACCAACATAAGTCCTGCCCTTTGTCATATTAAAGCCCGTCAGGGCTGCCCTTTGCTATGTATATTTCATCTCTTCGTCACCCAATAAAATACTTATGTATGTATATTAGGGTTATAGCTTTTCTGCATTTTTTTCCAAATATCAAATATACCACCACAAAGGCATTTAGAAATCTTAGTCGGTGTGGAAACTTTTTTCACCGAATCGTTATCAGGACAATATTTCGCACATGGTACGAGCGTGGTATTTTTTTTTTTTTTTTTGTTATAACGCTAATGTATACCCAGCAAAAAGTTTGCCTCCAAAGAGGCAGTTAAATGATATGTACAAGTGATCTGGAAGTGCATCAAATTATGAATTTTCACTCATGATTTTTACAAGAGCGCGACTACTGAAAGAGGCACTCCATTGCACTTGATTTTAACTGACCCTTTGGCACTGCATTTTAACTGACCCTTTGGCACTGCATTTTAACTGACCCTTTGGCATTGCATTTTAACTAACCCTTTGGAGTAGAATAGGAGGCAGTCCAAAGCACTTGTTTTGGCTACCACAAAGGGTTAGTTAATATGCAATGCAGGCATTCTGCGGAAATTGTGCAAGCCATTACAAAATATGCCAGAACAAATAAAATGCATTTATTATTTGTGTAAAACAAAAATATTAAGAACTTTATTACATTAACACAAATTATGAAAATTCTCCATTGAATTCAATCGCAAACATGCGTGTTTCCTCCGCTCTCCATTTGTTCCAAGCTGAACTGTTTTTGCTTCATTTGCTAAATGGGTTGTCTTCCCATCACCAGTTAAGATTTCGACATGTACTCCAACAGCACTCCATTCGGAAATTTTCTTCTCGTGAGTTACCGGAAAAATGTTCACAAATTAAATATTATTTAGTTTGTATTAACAAATGTTTGGAAATGTTAACACGCTTATATCTTTTTGGAAAATGTATGCCGCTGCCTGTAGAGATGTACAAACTGATTTATGTACATATAGGGATCTCTAACAACTGCTAATAAAATGTAGCGAACGGAGTGCCTTTTTCACGACTCCGTTTGGACTGCATCCGGATGCTGTTAAATTGTGAGGAATTGGAGTGCCTTTTTCACGACTCCCCTGAACTGCATCCGGATGTTGTTAAAAAGTGACAAGTGGATGTGATTCTTTGGATTGCATCCAAATGCGGTTGAAATGTGAGGACTGGAGCGCCTTTTTCGCGACTCGCGGTTGAACTGCATCAAAACATGCCGTGACAGAACTAGTCCACATTGCACTACTTCCAATTTATTTTACTGGGTATGTATATCCAAAGCAAAATTACTCACATTTTCTTTTGTTTTAAATCTTTTCTTTGGGACACCCTAACCTATATATAAGAACCACAATAATACTATTAAGATTACTTTAAAGATAACAAGGTCCGGTCAAAGACCACATTTTCGTTGGGCTTGTTTATCTTTTTCAATCATATACGCATTAATAACATTAATTAAAAAGATTTACATGAAAAGATAACCCCGCCGTGCAATTACACCCACTCAGCAGATGACAATAGAAACCACACCAAGTCGGCGGGTGCTCGGTATCAATCAGAAACAATCGAAACCACAAAAATATCTTTTCAAAGGAAATGTAATTTTCACATAGTAATGCTTATGTTACGGAGAAATGATTAGAAACCACAGCTTCTTGTTTTAGCTAAATATTAATTAATATTTCATTTGAAAATTGAGGATAGGTGAGGATGGTAAATTCATTTCAAATTGGCATGTTGGATTTACGAAGATATTTTTAAATAGAATACACTCATTCTTAATACAAATCTTAACGAACATGACACCGCCACTCTTCCCACATTTTCGGTATAGTTTATCAAAACTCTAATCCCAAGTTTGGAAATTGTAATTAAGAAGTTACTAATTTTTGTAAGCACATGCAAGTTCATGTAGAGTGTGGCCGCCTGTTGTTTGTTTTCTTCAACTTTTTCCAAAAAGCTTTCAATGACGAATTGTTGTTGCTAAATATTCGTCAACTATTAACAACTTTTACCAACTTATCAAACACACACATTGACATAAATAATTAATTTCAAATTACTTTGAGGGATATAAATAAAATAATGAAAGTAGAAATTAAAAACATGTGTGCCTATACCTATTATACTGAGACCTTGTTTAACGTATGTCGTTGTTGTTTTAAACAAATGTCGGAATAAATATATTGATGTGTAGATATAATATATTCTTACTTCCTTAGGTGGCTCTGCTTGCTCCCATAAGCCGAACTAGGGACATATTTCTACCATACCCGGTCTTTTGCAATATTATCCCACCTTGTAGCTTATGTACATACAATTAACTATCACGTCTTGTAGTTGGCAACTTCCGCAGATGGTCTGGGTTCGATGGATGCATTGTTAATTTAGTCTTCTCGCTGTTTACTGCTCTCTGTTGTCTAACAGATTCTGGTTCTACACGTGTAAAGGTATGCAGTACTACTTGCTGTGATCGGCATATGATGTTGTTGTTGTCATAGCATGTTTGTAAGTTCAGTTTTCTGCTTAATCTGGCTCTGGGTCTATCTCTAGTTCTAGGAGTGTAGCTGCTTCGATGGGGTATAAACACAAATCTACTGGAGTTATTTGAGCTATCGTGCACGCTTTTTGGGCAGATGTTTTGCAAGGTGTCATCAATCCTTGCCCTACAGAAATTTAGACGGCTGTACAATACCGGACGTAGTTGACCCAAAACTGAACTGGTCTGTCGTGGCAGCTGACGCTATTCAGCTGCGATAGATGAGGATGTACTCCAAAGACCAGATTCACATGATAGTCGTTTAGGGAATCAGCGACAGATTCTGCGTGATTTTCAAAACTGCTTGATAGGCTTGCTGATCTAGGGAGTTCTCTTTTTTAACGTTGGACCTCTCTCCCTATCAAGAAGATCCCAACAAACATGCCTACCTAGGAGGTCCTGTCCACCATATGATGATTAGGATGGCTCTCATGGTAACACCCAAGCAAATACTGCAACGATAGCGTGCCATTGTGTTGCTGGTAGGAGTTCTCAGGGCGACATTCTGACACATTTGACTATTTTTCCATCGCCTTGCACTTATATTCGCGTATCACACTGTCGTCGCGTAGTCAACAAGGTTTCTTTATCTGTCCCAAGTGGACTTGAGTACCTTTTTCCTATATCTCAGCTTATAGCAGATAGCTGTGGCATACGCGGACGACGTGAACACGATGTCGAATGTCACCGGAATTTTGCTACCATCAACCAGCTCAGTGCTCTCATCTGCAGTCCATGTGGTGCAAAGAGTGACCGTTAGTAAGGTCAATCAAATGACATCAGGGAAGGTAGGACGCCAAGATCGTACAATCATACGCATGCGTAACGATCTGAGTTCCGGAGATATCACCCCACCTTGGAGAACTCCCTGTTTCACTCTTGGGAGCTCGGACTTTTTGTTCTTGAATTCCACTCACGACTGGCGCCCACACATTCAACATTTTAACCTTTTCCGGAGGGTAGTTTGCATGATGTCCTCAAACTTATCATAGTCTTTAAAAACTGTCCTCTCGCTCGGCTTGCTCTTGTTGAGTCCTCGACTAATATATGAGGAAAAAAGGTTGTAATATCAATAAAATGTCATCAGGGAAGGTACCTGAAGTCAGGATTGTACAATCACCCACATACGTAACGATCTCAATGGCGTCTGGAGGGAGTTGAATACAGGAAAGATAGAGGTTAAATAGTTCCGGAAATATCACCCCAAGTTGGGGAATTCCCGTTTCACTCTTCGGGGCTTGGACTTTTTGTTCTTGAATTCCACGTACGACTGGCATTCAACGTTTCAAACTTGGCCGGACGGTAGACTGCTCCGTGTATTTAAACTTATTCAAGGCTTTTGAAAGTCGAGCGCCATCAACACTGTCCTATTGCACGGCTTGTTTTGATTGAGTCCTCGACTAATATGTACGGGAAAAAGTTGTACGTCGCTAAATGACATCAGGGAAATCGTACAATCATTCGCATACGCAAAGTTCTCAATAATGCCTGGAGAGAGTGGAGTACCGTAAAGGTAGAGGTTAAACAGTTCCGGAAATATTACGCCAGCTTGGGAAAATCTCTTTTCAGTCTACCGGGTTTGGACTTCTTGTTATTGATAAGTCGGGCGCCACCAACATTGTCCTATCGCACGGCTTGTTCTGATTGAGTACTCGGCTAATATGTGGGGAGATGGCGTGCAGCGCTGTTGTAGTACTGAGCTGCTACCTAATTTAGTACTCTTCTCTTCGCCATGTCACTACCGTGTGTCCATTTAAACTAACTTGTGCACCTCTGTCAGCATAACATTGCTAAAAGTAACTGAGGTCCCAGATTCCTTTTTTCCAGAGTTCTAGAGTCACTTAACCATTGTCCACAATTCACGTTTTCCGGCTACAATGTTGCAACTTTCCAGATGATTTAGCTAATTGTTTCGCTTATTCTCACCGACCATCCTTTTAACTTCCAATCTCAGCTCCCTGAATCTGGAGTCACTGGGGTTGGCTCGACGAATCTCATTAGGCAAATTTGGTAATGTCGCCGCCTCTCCTAGAAAATTTCGTCTTACTTCGGGTATTCAACCAGCAGGTATATAGCGAGTAGCAGTGAGATGTCTCAGAACGTCATTTCTGCTACCCGAACATCATAAAGGGTAGGCACATGTCTGAAGCGGTGATTATTGAACTCTCTGAAACTGGGCCAATTACGTTTCCCATAATAGATGAAATTGCGGCATTCAGAAGTGATAAAATCGAGTGGTCTGATGATGGAGACAATTATGGGGAGATGTTTTGACCCTGTTTAGAAACGACGGGTTGCCAGGTGACATCATTTGGTCTGACAAATAGTCACACCAGGGTTAAATCTGGTACTCACCCCTAATGCTGGTAGGGATCTCCTCATTAACCGTCCAAAACGTAGATATATCAATCTGCTCAGCAAGCGCTATACCCCTCCGGTCCTCCGAGAACCGAATGCCACCACTTATGATGGCCATTAAGGGGTTACCCCTACTTATAACTTTTTACGTCGGTGCCAATGTTAGCTCGAAGAAGAAGGTACCAATCTTCATATATTTTGGTGAGCTTATTAAATACATAAAAATCTTGTCATGAAACGAGACAGTTTTTCTTTTAATTTTTTGCCCGATTTGTGGACAAAAAAAGGTAAATTTTTCGTTAAAATCGAAATTTTGACTTTGACAATTCAAATTTCTTAAAACACTCACAAAAAGTTATAAAGATTAGGCCATTCATTTTCGAGTTATCATTGGCACCGCAAAACGCTTTTACCACAAAATTAGCAATATTTTTCACCAACACAAATTCCAAAAGTATTTTAAGATGTGCTCTTTTAGTTGAAACAAAGATCTACTTAAGAATGTTGGCAGTTTCTTTGAAAAATTAGTTTTTTTGGTCTGCACAACTAGGGATGACCCCTTAAAGTCCCCTTAGACCAGTCAGTTATGGATGAATTACTATTTTATAAATACTTGAGGTAAAGTTCTTTTTTTCAATTTTTGCAATAAAATCGCCGAGGATGACTTTAATGTCATAGGCTGGGCATCGCTTACATGTTTTCTCAAGTCGCAGCAATTTTGCTTGTTTTCGTTTTCTCTTTGGTAGACTGCATCAAAAGTTTGGTAGAACTTGTTACAATAAAGCTTTATGTATACTAAATATTTCATAAATGCCATAATCGGCTTGCAATAAAATACTTTGCTGGTCATCGTCTTCTATTAACAACAAATTCTGTTAAATTTTTAATAAATTAATTTATCAACACATTTTAAAGGAGAAACTTTTGACATTTAACACTTAATAATAGCTCTTAATTTATTAATGCGAAACATTCCACGCCACCACCTTGTCCTCTCTGTGTGGCCGAAATTCTCAATACAAAGAAAATAAACCGTTGCTGCTCTAACAAATTCCATTACAAATTCACAGCGTCATCAAACAATTCGAATTGAAATGTTGTGAACAAAACCCGCTATTATAGTTAAAATGTGCTTGTTGCTGCAACCGGCTAGTGGATGGATACAACCATACATACATATACGAAGAATCAACCAACGAACAGGTGGAATAACTTGCATTACAAGCATGAAAAGCTTGTATCTGTTACATTGCGGGCGACTTGGCAAGTTTATGGTTGCAATTAGTTTGCCTCGGTCAAAAAGCCAAAGCGAGTTGGCTTCTATGAGGTGTGTAACAACTTGGTGCATTTAAAATCTGGCTAGACTTCTGCAAGCTGCAGAATATGTTTTTTACATTTACAGTCGCCTATGAATTGCTGAAACACAATAATATCAACACATTTGCTTCGATTAAGTGATTTTCCTGTGCAGCGCACAGTGGTCGAAATCTAGTGGCGCAAAATTAATAACTTTCAAACGAATGGGGATATGTTTCTGAAATTTTGCACAAACTCAGTCTGGGTCCGTGGGTAATAACGGACTAAATATGAACAACACAGGCTAATATTTTGGTATAGCCCCCATATACTACTACTTCCCGATTTTCGGTATTTTGAGGATTTAAGCCACATTTTTAGTCAAAATTAGTTCTAATTTGGTACTTAGGGTTCCAAGTGGTCACTAAACTATTCCACCAAAAATTGTGGACATAGGTCTAAATTTGGGTCAAGTCCCCTTTTTAGGTACCTCCGGATTTTCAGTATTTTGGGGTATTTAAGCTACATTTTCCGACCAAATTATATGTTATTTGGTATTTGGGGTTCCCAGTAGTCCCCCAAAAAGTGTGGATATAGGTCTACGTTTTAGTATTGCCCCCATATAACGGTACCTCCTAATATTCGGTATTTAAAGGATTTTGTCCACATTTTCAGACCAAATAAGCTGAATTTTGGTGGTTCTCGTTGGTTATACATCTTCTTCTCCAAAAATTGTGAACATAGGTCTACGTTTTGATATAGCCCCCTTTTAACTGTACCACCTGAATTTTGGTATTTTGAGGATTTAAGCTACATTTTCCATGCATTTATCAGCAAGAGTTGCGGCTAGTTGCAGCCAAATGTTGGTTATTCGGAATCTAGGAAGTCCAATTTAATATGTTAACAAAGAATTGAACTGGACACTACAGAACTTTTAGCTAATTGTTTCGCTTATTCTCACCGACCATCCTTTTAACTTCCAATCTCAGCTCCCTGAATCTGGAGTCACTGGGGTTGGCTCGACGAATCTCATTAGGCAAATTTGGTAATGTCGCCGCCTCTCCTAGAAAATTTCGTCTTACTTCGGGTATTCAACCAGCAGGTATATAGCGAGTAGCAGTGAGATGTCTCAGAACGTCATTTCTGCTACCCGAACATCATAAAGGGTAGGCACATGTCTGAAGCGGTGATTATTGAACTCTCTGAAACTGGGCCAATTACGTTTCCCATAATAGATGAAATTGCGGCATTCAGAAGTGATAAAATCGAGTGGTCTGATGATGGAGACAATTATGGGGAGATGTTTTGACCCTGTTTAGAAACGACGGGTTGCCAGGTGACATCATTTGGTCTGACAAATAGTCACACCAGGGTTAAATCTGGTACTCACCCCTAATGCTGGTAGGGATCTCCTCATTAACCGTCCAAAACGTAGATATATCAATCTGCTCAGCAAGCGCTATACCCCTCCGGTCCTCCGAGAACCGAATGCCACCACTTATGATGGCCATTAAGGGGTTACCCCTACTTATAACTTTTTACGTCGGTGCCAATGTTAGCTCGAAGAAGAAGGTACCAATCTTCATATATTTTGGTGAGCTTATTAAATACATAAAAATCTTGTCATGAAACGAGACAGTTTTTCTTTTAATTTTTTGCCCGATTTGTGGACAAAAAAAGGTAAATTTTTCGTTAAAATCGAAATTTTGACTTTGACAATTCAAATTTCTTAAAACACTCACAAAAAGTTATAAAGATTAGGCCATTCATTTTCGAGTTATCATTGGCACCGCAAAACGCTTTTACCACAAAATTAGCAATATTTTTCACCAACACAAATTCCAAAAGTATTTTAAGATGTGCTCTTTTAGTTGAAACAAAGATCTACTTAAGAATGTTGGCAGTTTCTTTGAAAAATTAGTTTTTTTGGTCTGCACAACTAGGGATGACCCCTTAAAGTCCCCTTAGACCAGTCAGTTATGGATGAATTACTATTTTATAAATACTTGAGGTAAAGTTCTTTTTTTCAATTTTTGCAATAAAATCGCCGAGGATGACTTTAATGTCATAGGCTGGGCATCGCTTACATGTTTTCTCAAGTCGCAGCAATTTTGCTTGTTTTCGTTTTCTCTTTGGTAGACTGCATCAAAAGTTTGGTAGAACTTGTTACAATAAAGCTTTATGTATACTAAATATTTCATAAATGCCATAATCGGCTTGCAATAAAATACTTTGCTGGTCATCGTCTTCTATTAACAACAAATTCTGTTAAATTTTTAATAAATTAATTTATCAACACATTTTAAAGGAGAAACTTTTGACATTTAACACTTAATAATAGCTCTTAATTTATTAATGCGAAACATTCCACGCCACCACCTTGTCCTCTCTGTGTGGCCGAAATTCTCAATACAAAGAAAATAAACCGTTGCTGCTCTAACAAATTCCATTACAAATTCACAGCGTCATCAAACAATTCGAATTGAAATGTTGTGAACAAAACCCGCTATTATAGTTAAAATGTGCTTGTTGCTGCAACCGGCTAGTGGATGGATACAACCATACATACATATACGAAGAATCAACCAACGAACAGGTGGAATAACTTGCATTACAAGCATGAAAAGCTTGTATCTGTTACATTGCGGGCGACTTGGCAAGTTTATGGTTGCAATTAGTTTGCCTCGGTCAAAAAGCCAAAGCGAGTTGGCTTCTATGAGGTGTGTAACAACTTGGTGCATTTAAAATCTGGCTAGACTTCTGCAAGCTGCAGAATATGTTTTTTACATTTACAGTCGCCTATGAATTGCTGAAACACAATAATATCAACACATTTGCTTCGATTAAGTGATTTTCCTGTGCAGCGCACAGTGGTCGAAATCTAGTGGCGCAAAATTAATAACTTTCAAACGAATGGGGATATGTTTCTGAAATTTTGCACAAACTCAGTCTGGGTCCGTGGGTAATAACGGACTAAATATGAACAACACAGGCTAATATTTTGGTATAGCCCCCATATACTACTACTTCCCGATTTTCGGTATTTTGAGGATTTAAGCCACATTTTTAGTCAAAATTAGTTCTAATTTGGTACTTAGGGTTCCAAGTGGTCACTAAACTATTCCACCAAAAATTGTGGACATAGGTCTAAATTTGGGTCAAGTCCCCTTTTTAGGTACCTCCGGATTTTCAGTATTTTGGGGTATTTAAGCTACATTTTCCGACCAAATTATATGTTATTTGGTATTTGGGGTTCCCAGTAGTCCCCCAAAAAGTGTGGATATAGGTCTACGTTTTAGTATTGCCCCCATATAACGGTACCTCCTAATATTCGGTATTTAAAGGATTTTGTCCACATTTTCAGACCAAATAAGCTGAATTTTGGTGGTTCTCGTTGGTTATACATCTTCTTCTCCAAAAATTGTGAACATAGGTCTACGTTTTGATATAGCCCCCTTTTAACTGTACCACCTGAATTTTGGTATTTTGAGGATTTAAGCTACATTTTCCATGCATTTATCAGCAAGAGTTGCGGCTAGTTGCAGCCAAATGTTGGTTATTCGGAATCTAGGAAGTCCAATTTAATATGTTAACAAAGAATTGAACTGGACACTACAGAACTTTTGTAGTTACGCTCCATTCAACAAAATTATATTTAGTGTAATATAATTTTGTTGAATGGAGAACACGAGAAAAATAATAATTTTTGAAAATTTATTGCTATATAAATTTTCCAAATAGTCAGGCTTAATCCCATAGTCGTTGTTTTAATATTTAATTAAAACAACTTAAATTTATTAGTGAAAAATATTGGCGATGTTTACCAAGGGGTAAGGCAGGGAAGACTATATTTTCGGATCTCGCCACAGATCCTCATCAGTTCCCTTGTTTCTTGTTTTGTCAACAAGAAACTTTTTATACTCAAGTGTCAATTGCTCGCTCAAATTTTTTCCCAGTAATAAATTAAAGTTGTTCTAATAAAATATTAAATAGAAGTCGTCATCCCCAATTAAAAAACGCCAATCCTCCTAATTGCTATATAACTATGTAACTCCAGGTCCCAAATAATTTTTTTTAATTCAATTTTCACCCTCCCCTATTCATTAAAAATAAACTTTATTTAGTTTTGTTAAGAATTTATTTAGTAATTAAACAAATATATTATTTTACAACAATTTTCTTCTTTCTTTTCTGATGCAGCAAAATTTCTTGCATTGGATAGCGAATAGCTGAGAGAATATTTACAACAACAATAAAGTAAAAACCAGTAAGGAAAGGATCAAAGTCGGGTGGCTACTGTGAATATGTAAAATATAAATCGGAGCTATATCCAGATCTAAACCGATTTTGATATAATTTGGCACATTTATTTCCAGACCGAATTCAGTCACACATTCCAAATATCATTGAAATCGGAAATATATAGCGTGTTTGGAGCAGCAAATACGCGAAATCGGCCGAAAATATATATGGGAGCTATATCCAAATCTGTACCGATTTCGATATAATTTGGCACATTTCTTTTTAGAACAAATTCAGTCACACATTCCAAATTTCATCGAAATCGGACATATATAGCGTGTGTGGTACAGAAAATACGTGAAATCGGCCGAAAATATATATGGGAGCTATATCCAAATCTGACCCGATTTCTATATAATTTGGCACACTTATTTGTAAACCGAAGTCAGTCACACATTCAAAATTTCATCAAAATTGGACGTATATAGCGTGTTTGGTGCAGCCAATACGTGAAATCGGGCGAAAATATATATGGGAGCTATATCCAAATCTGAACCGATTTTCACCAAAAGCAATAGCGTTCTTCCTATGGGTAAAAAAGTTGTAGTCCCCAATTTTCAGCTGAATCGGACAAAAAATGCGACCTGTACGTTGCGAACAAAAATACATGGACAGACGGACAGACGGACAGACAGACAGACGGACGGACATGCATAAATCGACTCAGAAAGTGATTATATGTATGGTAACATGCGGTGCCTTTGCCACGTTTTTGTTCAAAATGTTCTCATGGCGACACCGTTAAAGTTTTTCCAAATATTATTTTTTGTAAAAATATAAGCATATCTTGACTATCAGTTTTGATATATAAATGGTTATAATTTTGTTTTTAAAATATTATTTTTGAGAATTTACAAAATGTCTAAAAAATGGCGAAGCCTCCCCACCCATGGGGCAGCTTCGCCATCGATATTGAATATTTTCCAACGAACTCTAAAACTGTAATTTACCATACTTCTTCCTTAAATATCAACATTATGCAAAAAAGGAACATGCTTTCTATTGAATAATCAAAAATGATTCTAAAATTTACAAAAAGAACCAGATTCTAGTGCTTAATTGAACTAGTTACTTTGAATTTAGGTACAAAAATCATAATATTACTAAAACAAGATACGTTTAGGATAATATTTGATTTTAATTTCACATTATAGTGTGGTATATCTATGGCATAAAGCATTTAAGTTAAACATTACACATTTCTAACATTAATCCACCACAGCCCTATCATGGCGTAGGCGCCCCACCCCCTAAAATACTTCATAATATTAATATATTGACATTTGTAATTGTTTTTTTCATGCGAATTATTGGGATTTATATTCTTCAGTAGTTGTCTTCGAACGGTACACAATATGTTTTTGATATCACAAAAGGTAAAGAAGATATTGCAAAACATACCTACCATAATTATTTTTCCTAATACCCTGAAAACACAAAACAGCGTGAGTCCGCTATCATACCTATGACTCAACTGCCAACTTTTGGGAGATGATAGATCTTCATTAAACTCACAATTTTGCATTTAACGGATTTTTTATAGCACTTGTAGCTTGCGAGAAAATCGGCACTGGCGTAGCCGCCCCAGTGGCGAAGGCGCCCCATGTTACCATATATCCCCAAAAGGAACTATGGGTCTATTTCGTTTCCTTTTGTATGTTACATACAAATGCACAAAGAAATAATACCCCTTACTACTGTGTGGTGTAGGGTATAACAACATTAAAGTCAGCAGAGTATCTGCAATCGATACAATGGAAAACCCTTCACAATTTTATACTTCGATTTTTTTACTTTCGCGCCGCTAAATCAGTGATTTCGACCTGTGTGCAGCGGAGTTTGAATAATTGATAAGTGAACAATTCCATAAGTGAACGATTTCCAATTTGTGTCCGTTTAGTTGTCAATTCTTACTGGAAGAAATTTTTCCAATGAAAGGTAATATTTTCATTTAAGCGAATAACATTTTAACCGAATTGCACTGTAATCGTGTAACATATTCTTGTTCGTCTGACCATAAACGCAACTGTTTTGCTAGTAAACAACTTTAAATGTAGCTGTTTGTTTATTCATGTGAAACCAAGAACAAAAACAACAACAACTTTTATAAAGTTAACAAATCTGCAGATGTTTTTGTTTATTTTTTCTTTGCAAGAATAAAGAGTACTCCCTATACTTTTTATACCCTCCACCATAGTATGGAGGATATTTAAGTTTGTTTTTCCGTTTGTAATGCATTGAAATAATAATTTTAGATCCTACAAAGTATAGATGTGCGAGTTGTTAGCTACACTTTTAGACCGATTTAGCTATAATTTGGCATATCCCGCTCCTAGTGGTCCAAATTTTGTATCTTCTAAAAATTGTGGACAATGGTTCACGTTTAGCCCCGATATAACGGTAACTGACGATTTCGATTGAGCTACTTTTACCGAACAAATTAACTATAATTTGGCAGTTAGCGTTTCTAGTGGTCAGTAAACTTCTCCATTAAAAACTTCGGACATATGTATGTCCATATTTTGCAACAAAATTACCAAAAAAGCAAAAAACAATAAATACAACCTGCTGCACATACATATATTTATAGTTATTCCGATAGTACAGCCCTAGCCATATTTTTTCTAATTTTTTTCGCCATTGCCATGCTCCTAACTACTTCACACTGGATTCACTGTAAATCATTTAATGAATGAAACATAAATATTTACTTAACAAAAGTTACTTAAGCACCAGTTTCTTGTTGTTGTTACAATATGTCTGTGTTCTCAATTATAAATAGAGATTTAATAAGAAACAGATTAAAACAGAATTATTGACGTCCAAAAGTCATGGAAATCTTGTTATATGCAGGTGATATGCAAATATTTATATTTGAAGTTTGCAACAGCATTAAACATTATTGTACAAAAGAACTTTTTAAAGTAAACGTATAGAGGAAAAGAGAGTGAATTAAATGTGATTTTTAAAGAACATATTAGAACATTTTCTGTTTTTTGCACTATTGCAACTGACATGAGCTTTTCATGACTACTAGAGAATTTTTTATCGAACTTTTGGCCTTTGACTTTTGTGTGTACTGTTAGTGGGTCCGTCTTCAAACATCTTTTCACACATTCCTCTAACAGATCCCAATTTGCAGTTTCAAATACTGGACTCTGTCATTGCCAGGGTATAGCTAGTAGAGCTTGAAGTGAATGTGACTTCTATATTCTCCGTATACGCCAGCTACCCCATTCATTTATCAAAGAATTTTGTTACAACCTATTATGTGGGGCAGACGTTCTATGTAGTACCATTAATACCCACAATAAAATGGGCTCTTGTTGACCCAACCAAAGCTATTCTCGTTAATGGAAACAGCTAGGTCCTTCAGCTGCTCTTATTGCTTTAGCAGCGTCGTGGATTTCGTTGAAATTTATAATATGTCACTGAATTCGGTCAAGAAATAAATGTGCCAAATTATATCGAAATCGGTTAAGATTTGGCTATAGCTGCCATATATATTTTCGGCCGATTTCAGGAATTTGCTGTATCGAAAAACGCTATATATGTCTGATTTCGATGAAATTTGGAATGAGTAACTCAATTCTGTTTAGAAATAAATGTGCCAAATTGTATCGAAATCGGTTAGGATTTGGCTATAGCTGCCATATATATTTTCGGCCGATTTCAGGAATTTGCTGTACCAAACACTCTATATTCTTCACATTTGGATGAAATTTGGAATCTGTGACTGAATTCGGTCTAGGAATAAATGTGCCAAATTCTATTGAAATCGAGTCAGATTTGGATATAGCTCACATATATATTTTCGTCCGATTTGAGGTATTTGATGCACCAAACTAGGACGCAATAATCGATTTTTCGACTTTTCGATTTTGGTCTAAAACTAAAAATGCGATTTTCGGTCTGGCGATTATTTCAGTTGTCTTAAAACTCGACTTTCGACTTTTTCATAACCGCACAAAATTGATTATAATCGACTATTCGTCTATTTTTGAGTTTTCTTTTGAAAATGTAAAATCGCCAAAAGTGTATGGGCAAACTCGAAAATCGATCACAAGATAATCGATTATACAATTTTCCCTCCAGACAAAAGTCGACTACGATTTTTAGACTTTTGACTGCAAAAAATCGATTAATCGATTAAGCGAAAGTCGACTTACCTATTCCCACACCAAACTCCTTATATCAGTCCAATTTGATGAAATTTGGAGTGTGTGGCGGAATTTGGTCTAGTAATAAGTGTACCATATTATATCGAAATCAGTTCAGATTTGTATATTTTACATACCCACAGTGGTGTAGGGTATATAGTTGGCCCCGCCCGAATTTCATTCTTTCCTTACTGGTTTTAAATTGCCATCGAAATTCCGTAGGACTCCATCATTGAAGATCACTTGCGCCTCCGATTATATAAATTTTTAACATTACCTATCGCTATCTGTGGTGATACTTCTTTGGCTGCAAGATATTGTAAACGACGTATAAAATCTTCGGTTCAGCCTTTCGGTGGAATTTTTCCCAGGGACCTTAACCCTTGACCATAGTTTACCGCTTCCGTTTCCAATTTTGTGGCCTATGGGTTTCCAAGTTGAGTTTCATGATTCGGTAGTCACAAAATACAATACCGCAAAATTCATCACTTTCTCTCTATAATAATAATAATAAAATTAGGTCAATTTCTTATATATATATATAGCATCAGTGATATCTCTAAATATTCTCCCGACCTCCCATACATCATCCCATAAATCCCAACACGACCAGGCATTGCGGGACATGTCACAAACATATAATTGCTGGTTATCTCCTTGGACGAAACAATGGGTCGTCTGGATTGGTTGGTAGAGCTGGAAAAATATTAACGGTCGCCAAATTCAAAAATATGAAGCGTTGTAAATCGTCTATGCGAGAGCTATAATGTTAAAATGGTTGCCCAATATTTTGAAAAAAAAAATCGCAGAAAGGTAAATAAATCAAAGCTCAGACACAACCAATTTGAACAGCAAATGTCCTCTTTCAAATGCCTCCTTATCCATAAACTCCTTAGGGAAAACCGAAAGTGAATATTTTATGGTAGGTTTCAACGAACTTGGCTGGTTACCCATCGGCTGGTGACCCATCGGCTGGTGACCCATCGGCTGATGACCCATCGGCTGGTGACTTATCGGCTGGTGACCCATCTTCATTCGCTTACTCATATTCTGATTTCATTCTGTCTAGGCGGTATACATTCAATAAAACCTTAGGCGATTGATTCTGTGGCATCTTCGTTATTGATCCAACAGATTGGGAAAATTAATTTCATTACTGATTCTTAATGCCATATATTTTCCGCTGAACTTCCAGAGGCTTGATTTATATAATGTCGTATATATTATGCAAGGTAGTAATTCAAATGAAGAAACAGTGTAACATCAAAGACATAAATAATCCATGTACATTTTTTCATGTAAGCTTTATTTTTGTACATACGCATTAGTGCCCATTAGTATGCAGCGTAATTACTAAACCTCCGTTCTACATATTTTCACAAAGATACACACAGGTACTGGATGCCAAGCCAATACGCAGAAAATAAGCATAACAGTGATAAGAGACGTTTCCGCTACGCATAAGCTTTGCACTCGTTTTTGTTCTAATTCCGGCTTTTACAGTAAATTATTAATGCACTTTTTTATATTTTAATGACGCCTTATGTAATCTTAAAAAGCTAAAATTAATGAAAAATTAACGATAAAGCCATGTTTTATATCCGTAACCATTTTTAGCTGTGGTCTACATAACAACCTTTCTCTTTCCTTCTTTTCAACATATCAAAGTGCAAAACTTAAATATAACATTCATGTGAACTTGAGATTTTTCTTCTTTGTGGCTGCTTTCTGTGTTTATCTTTTGCCAGTTAATGGAAAAACTTTGCTCTCCACGAAAACCAACCACACTGAAATCCCCAACTAATTGGAAAGCATTAAGAATTTATGAATTGGTATGAAATTCTTTTGTAAAAATTCGACGAATCTCAAAATAAAAATAAATGAAAATTTTCATCGCAAAAAAGGGAAACAACAACAACAAACTTGGACATGTAAATACAAGATGTGTCGCTATGGGAAACAGCAAAGAGAGTTTTAAAATTAAATTGTTTTTATTTTTGGCCTAAACCAACAAAAGACAACAACAGGAAAACAATGGAAATCATTACGGGTGGTCCATTCATTTTTGCTATCTCAAGCAGAACTTAAAATTGCTTTATAGCTTTGAGACAATATGGCATGAAAATTTTATGGCTGGCTTTATGGTTTGTGTTCGTGGCAAATGTTGTTGCCATTTTGTTTGTGCCTCCCTTGTTGACTGACCATTTTGCTATGTCATACACCTGCGGAACCTGTGGAGCTACGTTATTCATTCATCACCCTTATCATTTTAAGATTGACCCACATATTTTTTGCTTCAACTTCCGTTTGGGATGTGGAAGTTATTAAAAGTAGCATGTCGTTTTATATACATACTTATGTAGAGTTTATACCTGCAAATTTCAGGGCTTAAAATAGCCACTATTTTTATATATTCGTTATATAAGATACAGAACGGAATTAAATATATAGGAATTGCCAAAAACTGTTGGCATAAATTCTCAACGTTTTTGTGGCGGGAAAAGAAGCAATAACTGGAAATGACAATTTCCATATTTTTATACCCTACATCACACTGTGGTAAGGGGTATTATGTCTTTGTGCATTTGTATGTAACATACAAAAGGAAGCGAGATAGACCCATAGTTCCTTTTAGTGATATACATACTGTCACTTTCTCAATCAATTTATGTATGTCCGTCCGTTTCACAGCGGTTGGAATCAATGAACAGCGGCGCGAAACTAATAACTTGAAAAAGTATTGTGATATGTTTCTGAAATTTTGCACAAACTCAGTCTGTGTCTAATAATGGACCAAATGTGAACAACATCGGCTAATATTTTGTTACGAGGAAAACTAGAAAAGTTTTTGGCCTAGGCAACAAGCTGTGTTGCCACGCGCCATTTCACATTTTTTTGGAAAGTTTGACAGTTTTTAGCCTAAACTTAGGACAGTATGATACGACCATGTGTTGTGTGTTTTTCACAGTGACTTAAAGAAACTTGTGAACATTTTCGTCAAATTATTTTTCACAATTTCGACGTGGATAATCACGGCAAGAGTGCATCGATCAGATTAAATCTTTGTATGTCGATAAAGGACCACCCTATAGTACTAGGAAAAACTGGTTTAATGAATTCAAAATACGAAGGTCGTGGGTGTTGTGCCAGAAACAAATTTATTCCACCAACTAACATTTGATATTGCATGACCACTTGGCGGCAAAAATGTGGTTTTTCTCGTTGGATCCCGTGTTGATCGGTTCAAGAAATTTCGAAAAAATACGATCGCGGTGCTTCAAAAGACGTTTAAAAGATGGATCCAGGTGACGAATAATGGATCTATGCGTATGAGCCCGAAAAATAGTAGCGATCGCTAGAAGATGCTATTAAAGCAATCAAAAACCATGTTTGAAAGTGTCTCAATCGGAATGGAAAAAGTGTTTCGACAATAGGTTTGAGCGCATGAAAAATTTTATAAATCATGCAGGAGACTACTTAAGAAAACAAAAAAAACTATTTTTGATGGTAAATATTCGCGTTTTCATTGTTAGGCCAGAAACTCCTCCGGTACCTTCCGATTTCCTGTATTTTGAGGATTTTATCCATATTTTCAGACATTATACATTGGAGGTTCTCCATCAAAAATTGTGAACATAGGTCTACACTTTTATATAGCCGCATATAACTGTGCCGCCCTATTTTGGGTATTTTGAGGATTTAACCTACATTTTGCAGGCATTCATCAGCAAGAGTTGCGGCCAAAATTTGGTTATTCGGAAAATCAATTTAATTCGTCAAAAAAAAAAAAAAAAAAAATTGGACAGACCATTCCATAACATTTGTAGTTACATTCCATTCAAGCTGATGCGATGTGAGATCGAAATAGCTCAGCAGCGGTTCTGTTGACGGCGTTTAAAGCCTTCGCCAGTAAACCATTTTCTCCTGCCGCTTTGTTACTTTGTCTACCCTCGACCCTAGGCCAATGAGGTTATATATAATGAAAATGTACCTCATCAAAATAATGGTTTTAAATCATGTTCAAATATGGACTATAGGGATCCACTCCCTCGGGTACCTCCTTACAAAATTTCAACTTTTTTTTGCAAAGGGACATGTTTACGATCGTTTCGAAATTTTAACAGCAGCTAGTCCTCGCGGTTCATATTGCGACAATACATTTTTTACCGGTTGTAAGTCCATACTGGCGAACATTATTACCCTAAAGCTGTAAAAACTACCTAGCCACAAACAGTGGCTCTTACAGTGAGTCCACGTTCGAATATATGCAGATCGTTATTGTTCTTCCCAACTTACGTCAAATTCGAATATGGACTTCATAAGCCCACTTCTTCTTGTACCTCCCCCACAAAGGTTCAAACATTTAGGCTTAAGAACAACCTCCCCCACAAAGGTTCAAACATTTAGGCTTAAGAACAGGTTCAGACCTATTCGCGGATAAATTTTAGACTTTATTTCGGATAATTCTCGTGTTAACTAAAACCAACCTTTACTCGGGTTGCTTATTTTCATTGCGTCATACGGGTATAATTGGCCTAAAACCCAATCTATTTTTATAATTTAAATTTAAATATGCGATAAAAATTTAATCATAAATGTTAGAATCATATAAAATCAGGGATTTGTTAGGAATATATGTAGAGTATTTTCCCAATCAAAAACCAAGGGGTTGACATATAAGGATACGCCTATAATACTCTCCAAAGTTTTTGGTACTTTTAAAAGAAGGCCCGATTGAAGGAAAACTATACGTTCTAGAGAAAAAAGTTATTTCCTAAAAAAATGCTTAAAAAGTCTCAAAAATATAATTTTCTTAAACAAATTTAAGTTTTCTCGCAAAAACAATTTTCGGCGCTAAGTGGGTTTATGACCGATGATTTTTGCAAGTGGAAACTAACTTTAGTTCAGAATATTTTATTGTGGAGGGTATAAAAAGTTCGGCCCGATCGAACTTAACGATTTTTTACATGTTTTCCTTTCTGTTTCCTATCAAAATAAAAAGGTCAGGAAATACTGAATTTAGTCACACTGTGCAAACAAACACTATTTTCTCGTAGTGTTCAATACTTTCTTTTTTATCTCTCAATATTCTTTTGGGTTCAATGACTGTGACGTTGTCCTCATCAATTATTTTGTGTTCGTGAATTATTAAAACATCATTTATTAGATATTATTGGGTTATATTTGTTGTATGATTTTGCCTCTTAAAATACAGTGACGAGCACAAATAAAAAGTAATGTTTTTGGTATATTTCCTTTGAGGTATGTTTGTTTTTCGGTTGCTGTATGTTATTGTTAAACAATATACAACTTGTTTTTTTTAAGTCCCCCACCAGTGTTTATTATTAAGTAAAGCTTAACGGCATATTTGTTTCACTGAAGAATTGATGCCTTAGGCAAAAATACAATATAGTAAAAACAATATCCAAAGTTTGAGTAATCATCTCAAAACTTCAAATGACATTTATTACCCACACTCCTAGAACTGATACCCTTGTTTACTTTTCTATTAAAGTCAATCGAATAACGTTCTTATGTATCTGCGTGTGTGTGTTCAATCAAAATGAGTTTCTTTCATGATTCTTAGTGTTTATTTCATTATTCATTTAATTGAGTTTGTTGTTATTTGTGTACGTAGTTTCTTTATTTTCTTTGTGGAGTTAAGCTTTCTATCAATATTTTCTCCAAAAAGCGTTGTTTTGTCATTTGTCACTTTTTCCAAGACATTGTGTCAAGTGGCGGAGTAAGTGAAACATGTTCATTGGATTCGGAAATGAGAACATTGAACATGAAACAAATACATACACATATTTATGTATATGTATGTACCCAGCAAACCAAATGTCGGATGTCCGACATATCGGAACAATTTCGGAAGCAAAATCGTTCAGTTTTCGAATCGATTTCTATACGATTTATCGTAGGGGAATTCGTTCAGATTTTGTTCCGATTTCGGAGTAAATGTCGGAAGTAAATTTCCCTTCGAATATGCTAATGTTTTTCTTCCGATTTCGATACGAATTCGGATCGATATGTCGGAAACAAATCTCCCTTCGCACAACAACCACCTTTTGTATATATCTAACAAGCAACATTTTAGTTTGTTGTCGAAAAACAAAATGGTTGGTTATAAAATTCGCATATACATTTTTTAAATATTTTAAATATAAATGCAACATATGATAATTAAAGCTAGTGCTAATAGACTGAACATATTCGTACACAAAGTTTACATTGTTCTCCTATAACTACAACATGATAACAACAATGAAAACCATTAGATATCTTCTTCCAATAAAAAACATAACAAAGAAAATTTCTTTAAAAAAGAGGCATCAGAGAAAAATTGTTTCCTTCGATAATCATACGAAATTATTCCAAAATCGTTCAGAAATCTTTACGAAAGTTCAGAAGGTACCTCAGATTTTCATACGACATTATTCCGAAATCGTTCAGAAATCTGTACGAAAATTCGGAGGAAAAAATTCGCATTTCGAATTTCCCAAGGAAATTCGATCCGATCCGATTTCGGTCCGACATTTCGTTCCGAAATTGTGTCAACCACTTCATACAACTTTCGTTAAGATATCGTTACGATTTCGGATCAGATATCGGACGTAACGTCCGAATTTTGTTCCGATTTCGTTACTATATCGGTACGATTGGTTTGCTGGGTATATAGCCGTAATTTCGTTATACACTGCAGGAAGGATAAAAATAACCGAAACTCACGCATGGCACATAATTGCTATGGACTTTCAAAACGCTGTACAATGTTAAATTATTGTACATACTTATGCATGTTTCATGTAACCGGAAACCCTCTTTTTACAATCCAGCACATGTATGTCAGTGAATTTACATTATTATTCTTTAAATATTGTATGAAAATTGAATAAACGTGAAGAAAATTATATATAATTTTATTATATATTTTGGAAAGAGGCAGAGTACCTACAAAGTGAAAGCTGTCATCTTGGCCTATAACCTAGGTGAATCGTATGATTGAATCACCTTTACATTTTTAATGTAACTTACGGGTCCACTAATCTCTAATGAAGATGCTTCATACTATTACACTGTGCAACATTTTCAAGGTAATTTTGTGCAAACAACTTCTAATGCGGTTTTTATGAAAGTACAGACCCAATAGACAAAAACCCTCTTTGGGGTTTGTTTTGTTAGATCGGGTTCGGATTTTATGGCCCTATCCAAACATCGTTAAATATTGACTTTTTAAAGCAAATCGGGGCTATATATTTAAAACCAACACGAATCTTTCCATGACATCCGCAGCAAACTTGTAGATAAGAACAAGAAGAAGGTATTTGGAAAAATAATCAACACGAATAACCTCATTTAGTGCCTCAAATTTTATAATATATCTAAAAATTCCGTAATTTGAATATATTTCGCAGCGTATTTCCAAAACGGTCAACTTTTTCTAGTTATTATAATTGGGAAAAATATTTGCTGAAATGTAATACACAACTTTTCAGAACATATCATTGCTCTAACGCGTTATTTCTAGCATATTTTTCATCGACAATTTGAAAAATATATCAACAATACATTGAAATTTCAAATATGAGAATAAACAGCCTGTTTTGTAAAAAGTACGATATGAAATCCCTCCTAAACATCACGAAATAAGTGTTTTACAGTTCCAGAATGTTCTGAAGAATTGCTGAGCACATTATTTGGAATTTTTTGCGAAAGGTTGCTTGGTTCAACTCTCAACGGTTTGGCTGTAACTGACCCTAATTCCAGAAATTATGTAAACTTTTATATATCTTATCAATTTTGATGCGCTAGTTGCGTTTTTTCCCAGTTCGTCAATTTGAAACTTAAGTTCTACTACTCTAGGAGTACAATATTGCTAAAGACCGCAAAGCAAAATTCTTAATAGTTTCTGAGATAAAGCCCGGATCAATGGAAGAAAGGGTCGTTTTAGCCCGGTAAAGATGAGGCCATAAAATCAAAACCCGATCTAAAAACATGAAACCCAACTAGGGGGTTTGTAGTCTCTATCTGTACTTTCAGAAAATGCCCACTAGAAGTTGTTTGCATTTTCAGTGTTTCAGAGTGTTATTTTATTCGTTAATTTGTGCAAACTAATTTGGTTATTTGTTTCTCATTTATTTATTTCTAGTGTCCATTAAATATTTTCAAACAAAGATAAATCGATTTCTTTCCCCACCCAAATCCAATTGTCATTAAAATATCGCATGGGAACGAAAACTTTTATTCAAAAGACATAACGACAAATATTATTTCAATATTAACTACAGTTCTCAAACTATGTACTGCACAACAATAGAGTTGTGCCAAAGGAACTATATGGAACTATCTAGTTCACTTCGCAGTTCCAATGGTCCACATTTTTTCTTTGAACAAACTGCGTATACTTAACATCACACGTTATATTTCATGATGTTACTCATACGTTTTGGAACTAGTACAAGGAACTAGGAACTAGATTACCCAACTCTACACAACAACACCTACAAACAGATAAAAGGATAGAAATTCATTTGAATTACTTTGGCGAAAAGGGAATAGAAAATGTGTCTGTTAGTCAATTAGTTTTCTTTTTTATTCGCATATTGTTGATAATTTTTTCTGTCATGATGACATCAAAAACGTTCAACAAAATATGGTAAGTTGGTCCGGTGGATGTTTACTTACTTATGTCATCCACTTTGTGTGGGGATTAGGGTTATGACTTTTTGACATATTTTTGCAAAAATGATTTCCTGTAGTGAGAATGAATTAACTTTTGCCTATTAATGCCTAAAATAACATTCATTCCATGTTATTATAAAAATATGTTCCGCACAAACGACTTTGAACAATTTTTTTTTTAAAAAGTTCTATGAAATGAAAAAAAATGCTCAAAGAATTATTTCCTGTGGCACGAATGAATGGATTTTTGCCTATTAACGACTAAAATAACTTTTATTCCATTTAAATATTAAAAAAGGTCCAGCACAAACAACTTTTAATTTTTATGATATATGAAATAATGTTATATGTAATATAAAATTATATATACTATATAATACGATGATAAAATTAGTGAGAAACAAACGGTTATGTCATTTTGGTCATGTCGTGTGTCCCTATGTCTTGTTTTCAGATAAATATCTGCTTACAGTGACTTCAAAAAATTGTCAAAAATTCTGAAAAATAAAAACTTTAAAAGCTTCTAGTGCGGAAGCTTTTTTATCGAATTATAATTAAAAAAGCTCATCAAAATATCATACGAGGTTGTAAAAAAGTCATAACCCTAGTGTATTACCATCACAAAGGCAAAAAAGATGACCAAAATTCCACAAAGTATATGTATGAAGAATGCATGCCAATGCCATTGGCTAAATATTACTTATCACAATAAAAAACTAAGGAAAACATAAGGGAGTAATTTAAATCGTTAGACTAATCATATGTTTTGACGAAACCCGCGTCAAACCATTTGGAGTCGATTTATTCCAGTTCCAGGCTCGTGCTCATTATAACTCTCGAACAGATCAGCAGATTTGGTCCAAATTTTTGATCGCGCAATATTTTGTCCAAACTTCCTTAGAGCACCAGACTACAAAATGTTTTCCTAAAATCTTGAGCAAAGTCCAATTCGATTTTTGCGAGACCTAGAGTAGGTTCGAATATGGATTATATCGATTCACTTCTTCAGATACCTCCAACACAACATTTCAATTATCCGATTTGACCGAAACTATAAACATCCTAAAATTACGTACATATATCAAGTACCAAGAGGGTCTATTTGGGACAACATCTTCGGATACATCCCTCACAAAAGTTCAACATTAGTGTAGTTTAAGGGCTGTTCGATGAGCCATTGCACTATTTGACCAATGGTACTTCTTGCGGTCTTGTTTACAGCGATATTGTATTTTTAGTGCGTAAGTCCAAAAGCTCTAAATCATACGCCGACCAACTAAATTGAATTCCAAAATTAGGTCCACTTCCAAAATGGACTATATCAGTCGATACTTTCAGGTATCGGTTGTACAAAAGTGCAAAACTTTTGTGCTTTCATAAAAGTCACATTTTTGAGTACAACATAAGCATTGATTCGTAACGCCAACAATCGTGAAGTTATACACCCCAAATGTTTCGAAATTATTGTTGGAAAGTTTATACGTCCAAAACAGGAGACGAAATTCTGAAACTTCTTGGCTACACAATTTATAGAAAAAAATTGGCTACGTAGCCCGTATTCGCTCTGTCTATATATAAAAGTCTCAACCCATACAGGCTGAGGGTATATCTCTGTAGGCAAACCCGATGTTACATTTTACTTGTTTTACAGAAAACAAAAGTTATGAATTTTCATCAGTTTGTCTCCGCTGTTCCGACAGAAGTGATTGGTCGTTGGAAAGTTTTAAAGGTCATCGAGTCCATAAACATCTAGTCGTACAATTAAGATAGAAATAAGCGGGAACAACAACCATTGATGTACCAGATGGAGCTTTTCGACTTAACCTATTTCTTCAGAATTTAACTAAAATGTTGACGAGCTCTTTTTAGAGATATTTTCTATAAGTCATAGATTGCAACGCCCGGCTCCTTTCACGGAGTCTATCACTTCTGGTAAATTAGTAAAGTTTTGGTGTTTTTATGACATTAAAGAATATTATTTTCTTACAATAATACAAGACTTTTTTAATGGCACTGAATTTAGTGTGTGATATATGTACTTTAAAGAAGAAACGGCGTCGGATCGAACTGTGTCCCTGTGTTCGAACGTGGATCTATTTTCACCACTCTTTTCATGGAAGTTCTCCCACCAAAAGGATTTCAAAAATCCATATTACTGACGATATTTTTAAATACTATGCTAATAGCCTCGAATTACAGAAAATCTTTCGAAAGCTATTCGCTGCGGGATTTAGAACCCAAAATGCCAAATAAGAGCTAATGTGGTTGAAAAATCTGGGATACACCAAAACGTACATCTATATGGGTAATATTCATTTGAAAGATTTTTTAGTTATTGCTTCAATTCTATTGGATAATTTTGTATGGAAACTATACCGAACGTGGTCTGATATGGTTCATTTTCAATTCTAAACATGCAATGACTAGTATATTATAATCAGTTCCAATTTTAAATCTTGTTTCTAAAATATTGTGATCTCTCTCTATTGAATGTATATACTTTGTGGTAGTATTGAATATACATAAAATCAACTAAAAACCCTTAAAAATAGCTTTACGTAACGATACACAACATTTTTAATTTTCATGATTTTTGGTCAAGTTGGGCCCCCCCCGAAATGAAATCCTGCGTACGTCCCTGAGCGGGACCATTCTGTCCATTTTCCAGACTCGGGAACGATGTGGGTGGCTAACGAGAGGATGACAACTTTGAGACGCAATATAAACCATTGTAAATTGTGGTGGTTCATTTTCGGCGGAAAGAGATCTAATGCGACGTGGTACTTTTCTCTTCGCCCTGTCACTCCTGGACTGCTCGAAAAATTGCGGACCGTTCAGCGTAACGTTTCCAATGTGACTGGGGTCCTATATTCTTTCTTTCCAGGTTTCTAGAGTGACTTTAACGTTGCCCACAATTCACTTATACAGGCTTCAATGTTGCAACTCTTCAGATGATTTAACCACATACCGACCAACTTGTTAATTTCCAGTCTCAGCACCCTGATTCTGGGGTCACTAGCAATTGGCACGACGAAGCTGGTGACACCTATTTGCTAATCCCGTCGCTTTTGTTGGGAAGTTTTGTCTCACTTCGGGTTTTCGACCTGCACGTATGTGCGAGCGGTTGCAGCAGTGATGATCTCTCAGAACGTTCTCTCTGCTAACCGAACATCTAAAGGGTTGGGCAGATCTCTGAAGCGGTGATTAGTGAACTCTGATTGACGAAAGTGCGGCTTTTAGTGGTGATGAAATCGGGCGGTCTGATGATGGAGACAATTATGGGGAGTTTGTGTGACCCAAGAGAAATGACGGACTGCCAGGTGACGTCATTTGTCAGACCAGGTGACACGATGGTTATGTCTGGCGAACTGTGACACTCTCTGCTTATTCTGGTAGGAGCGTCCTCATTGACCGAGCAAAACGTAGAGCTATCAAGAACTATACCCAGAACTATACCTGCACTAAGTTGGTCTCCTAGGAAATTTCTCATCATGGGGAGGAGTTGTGTCCCTAAAATCTTTTCTACTGGTTTCTATAGGATTCTTTCCATGATTCGGGTAAAATATTCATGACTAACGATATGTTGTGGACACTTGTTAGATACTCAAGTACGGGTTCATCCATCCAACATATATTACATAGCCTATAGTAAATTTTGTGGTACTTTCTCAGCTTGGAGTTTTCCCTCTCTGTCATACGGCTTAGCACGCTCTCTGTCCCTCTTGGTTGCTCCATTAATTTTCGGATCTGCCGCTTCCACGTGGTTGAAAGTTGGAACCGTTCCATCATTTTTCCGGAGTGTTTCAACCACTGCCAACAATTTACTCAATCCTGTACCAATGTTGCATGCCTACAGGAGGTCTAGCCCCTTTTTATTCTTGTACTAGTCCGTTGACTTTAAGATTCCTCGGGGTTAGCACAGCAAAACCCTTAACGCTTAATTCTGCGAATGTTGGTCATATTTCGCCTATTGGCCCAAATATATAGCAAGTAGCTGTAGTAGTAGTGACGTCCCGAAATGTCTTCTTAACTGCCCCCGAATCTGAAAGACTAAGCAGCCTTCTCAAGCGATGCTTGGTAAATTCTCTGAGCCCTTGCCAATCAGATTCCAAATTGTTCAGAAAAATATATTGGTAGCAGCTTGTGAAGGCAAGCAATTCTATGCACCGGATTACCCCGAAGAATCTTCAATTTTGCGTTTGTTATTTTATTCTACCTCGTTTCGTTTGCGCACCGTATCATCTGTAGCAGTTTTAGCAATTCTAATGTAATTTTCTCCAAAACTTTCATCCCAGATTCACAACAACATCTTCCGAATTCTACTCTTGAATATCCCCAGTCCCTGAACGCGTCTTATAATATATAGGTCTCGTCTTCTAAGTACCAAATCCGACTTTCGATTAATTGATTAATAAATTTTATAAATTTTTACGTCGAGCTAGAATGACATGTAACTTAGGGTCAATAAGATTTGATATCACTTAACTTGTTTTCAGCATAAAGAATACTTCTGTAAAAAATGTCCAATCTCCTAATTGGCTTTAAAAGTGTGGCTCAATTCTATGAAAATGTGAAAAATTCCACAAAGCAAATAAATTTCATTTTAAGAAATGTTAAGGAAATACTGAAACTGATCACAAAATACCAATCCTGTTCCTAGATTAGCAAGCACCGCGTGTACATCGACTTCAAACTGGTAGCACATACATTTTATTGCATAACAACTTCCAGTAGGTGTGATCCAATGAACATGTCCCCAAGAATTTTGTGGCGGTATTTATGTAGTTTTCGGGAACCCTAACTACAATCAAAAACTGCTGAAAGAAATCGTTTTTCTCAACAACGTTGGGGTGGATTTAAACATCTAGAAAAATTCTAATATATAGAAATTTATTTAAAATCATTAATTGATTCTACATCCCATTTTTTTACTTTACAAAAAAAACATATCCATAACACAATTTTTATATTCAGCCTAAAAGTATGTAACATGACCCCATTTTATATCAAGATATATTTAAGCTACTAATGTGCACTCTTGATAATCATCAACGTTTGTGTCTTATCATTTTCTACAATTCGAAATTAGAATTTCCTATTACCCTTTCCCATAAGTCGTAATCTTCATCAATTAAAGATTTCGAAATAGTTTTTATATCCAATGAACGATGGAATTGCAGTGGTAATGACATTACAATTGATAATGAACTTAAAATATATCCAACATAAAAGTCGTTGTTGTGAAACAAACCAAAAAAGAAAATCTTTTATACTTCCAATATACAATGGAAATTTAAGAAAAACACAAAACAACCGGCAACCCAAAATGGAAAACAATAACGACGTAATCACTGAGAAACAAGCACGCCACCAAACCTCCTTTTACTTGAAATTGAACGTTAAAGTCAACGTCACAACCGTAGAATAAAATCAAATAAAAATAAATGGACGACGCACGCAGTCATATTCCACTACTGTCTGTCTATCCATCTATCAGAGACGACCATCATAATAACCACAATGAATGAATGAAAGAAAACGAAACCAAAGCAGCACAAATGAAAGAATGAACACAGAAACTATGAAAAGTCTTTAATGAAATTGTCAAGACAGACATTCACATTGTAACACTCGCTCGATTAAGACCACGACACGACCACGACAAATCGTATACAAATTTGTGAAATAAATGAAAACGCGTTAAAATTCAATATTTCGCTTTCCGCTTTCCGGTCGATATAAAAACAATAGCCAAAAATGCAAAATTTATGAGAAAGAACATCTTTTAACTTTGAATTTTAATTGGTTTCGGTAATTTGAAAAGCCAGCTGGAGCATCAGTGTTCTACATGAATATTTAATAAATTGGATTTTCCACTTGAATTATTTACATATGTATAAGTGTGTACGCATATATGTGTATGTATGTCTCAACAAATTGATCATCAATTGTAAGTTTTATGATGTGTTAAGTAATCGACATTAATAAAAAGAGTTTTCAGTAAAAAGACAAAACGAAGAGAACAACAAGAAATATTTAAAGAATGGATGCGTGTGCGTGTTGATTTGGCTATTTCCTATCCACATAATTGAGGAATGAAATTGACATTAAACTTAATTCACCATGAAAAAAGGAAAATAAACACTCCGGGATATTTTCGGTTTAAAAAGAAATAACGTTTTGTAATGGTACTAATATAGATGACAATGGTACCTCGAGCTTCTTCAAAATATGGAATTTGAGATGAGGAACAAGTAAGAACGGCGTTAAGTTCGGCCTGGTCGAACTTTTTATAGCCTCCACCACGAGTTGTATTGCAGTAATGTGAAACAATTAGTTTTCTTTCGTTTATGAAAGTACTAGGGCCTTCCGCTACGCTAAATGAAGAAGGTTTAGTACCAATGAGACATCGATATTTTATACCCATTCAGGATCCGAAATACCATGTTGCAGTCATTCCATGTGGACGATGCATGTACAATCACCAAAATACGTAAAATCTGGAGGTACCTTCATATTGGGAATATACCAAAATGTGAACCTATATTGATTTTCTCTTCGTGGAACTACACTACATTACAGTGGACTAATCCGTTAAAAGACTTCACATCGGGCGGCATCGTAGCACCTTCCAATCTGAAAACCCGCAATACCTCTTCTATGGCGGACTTATTAACACATGCATATATATCCATGCAAATTTCAGTCATTTCGGTAGGATGTGGCTAAAATCTTCAAAATACCAAAAATGTGGAGGTATTTTTCTATGGTTGTATAAATCGTGGACCTATACCTACAATTCTCTGCATGAATGTTGTATTTCCCCAACGAAGAATGTATATATTACCCATTTCTATTGAATAGTGTGGCTAAAACCTTGAAAATAACAAAAATCAACCATTTCGGTAAGATAATGTGGCTGAAACCTTCAAAATAACAAGTACCGTTCTATGGGTGCAGAACGTAGACCTATACTGATAGTTTTCTGTGGGAAAGTTCAGGAGCCCAAAAAATACCACATTTCAGCCATTTCGGTAAGAAAATTAGCTGAAACCTTCAAAATTCCGAAAATTAAAGGGTATCTTTCAAAACGTGTACCTTTACTGTCAGATTTGGTGGAGAATGTTCTGTAACCCCAAAGAAGACCAAATACCAAATTTCAGCCATTTCGGTAAGTTAATGTAGCTAAAACCTTCAAAATACCAATATCGGGAGGTACCCTTCTTTGGGGTACCTGGGGGAAGTTTTGTAGACCCAAAGAAGAAATACCAAATTTCAGCCATTTCGGTAAGATAATGTAGCTGAAACCTTCAAAATACCAAAATCGGGAAGTGCCGTTCTACACCTTTTTCAGATGTAATTCGAAACATTTTAGTTGTAATTCGTAACATTTCATTTGTAATTCGAGAATTCTATTTGTAATTCGTAACATTTCATTTGTAATTCGAGAATTCCATTTGTAATTCGAATTATTCCATTTGTAATTCGAATTATTCCATTTGTAATTCGAAATATTCCATTTGTAATTTGAATTATTCCATATGTAATTCCAAATATTCCATTTGTAATTCGAATTATTCCATTTCTTATTCGAATTATTCCATTTGAAATTCGAATTATTCTATTTGAAATTCGAATTAGTCCATTTGTAATTCGAATTATTTCATTTGTAATTCGAATTATTCCATTTGTAATTCGAAATATTCCATTTGAAATTTGAATTATTCCATATGTAATTCCAAATATTCCATTTGTAATTCGAATTATTCCATTTCTTATTCGAATTATTCCATTTGAAATTCGAATTATTCTATTTGAAATTCGAATTAGTCCATTTGTAATTCGAATTATTTCATTTGTAATTCGAATTATTCCATTTGTAATTCGAAATATTCTATTTGAAATTCGAATTAGTCCATTTGTAATTCGAATTATTTCATTTGTAATTCGAATTATTCAATTTGTAATTCGAATTATTTTATTTGAAATTACAAAGGAAATCATTCGAATTACAAATGGAATAATTCGAAGTTCAAATGGAATAATTCGAATTTCAAATGGAATAATTCGATTTACATATGGAATAATTCAAATTTCAAATGGAATATTTCGAATTACAAGTGGAATAATTCGAATTACAAATGGAATTCTCTAATTACAAATGAAATGTTACGGATTACAAATAGAATTCTCGAATTACAATTAAAATAATTCGAATTACATCTGAAAAAGGTGTATGGGGGCTGTATCAACAAGTGGACCTATACTGACAAATTTCAGGTGGAAAGTTTTGTATCCCCATTTTGGTGGGATATTGAGACCACAACTTTCATAATACCGAAAATAGAGAGGTACCGTTCTATCTGGGCCATATGAAGGCGTGGACCTTTACCAACAAATGTAAGGTGTAAAGTTTTATACCCCACCGAAAAAAGTGAACCTATACTGACAATTTTCTGGTGGACAGTTCTGTAGCCCAAAAGAATACAAAATGTCAAATTTCAGCCATTTTGGTGATACTATGTGGCTGAAACCTTTAAGTATTGAAGATCGGAAGGTACCTTTCTATGTGGGGTATATCAACACGTGGACATATACCGACAAATTTCTGGTGGAAAATTGTGTAACCCTAAATAATACCAACTACCATATTTCGACCATTTTGGTAAGATAATATGGCTGAAACCTTCAAAATACCGAAAATCGGGAGGTACCGTTCTATGGGGGTTATATCAAAACATGAACCTATACTGACAAATTTCTGGGGAAAAATTCTGTAGCCCCAATGAAGAGGAAAAAACAAATTTCAGCCTTTTCTTTAAGATAATGTGGCTGAAACACCCAAAATACCGAAAATAGAGAGGTACCGTTCTATCAGGGCCATATGAAGGCGTGGACCTTTACCAACAAATTTAAGGTGGAAAGTTTTGTACCCCTAACGAAGACTAAATAACAAATGTCAGCCATTTTGGGGTAATAATTAGGCCACAACCTTCAAAATACCGAAAAATCGGGAGGTACCGTTCTATGTGGCTATATGAACACGTTGATCTATACCGACAAAGTGGAAAGTTTTATACCCCCACCAAAGGCTAAATACCAAATTTCAGCCATTTTGGGGGATATTGAGCCCGCAATCTTCAAAATTACGAAAATCGGGGGTACCGTTCTATGGAGGCTACATCAAAATGTAAATCGATATATGTACCTAATTTTCAATACCAAACATCCTCCGACGAATATTTCTATGTATTACAAAGGAAATGACAAATTTAATTAAACCCTCCATATGGTGGTGGAGGACATAACAAGGAACCTAAGGCTGTAGTCGGGACAGAACAGACCATTTGTGTTAATTTTTTGCGGATAAAATAATAATGATATGCCTTCAAGGGATGTTTATTGGAAAAACGTATTAGAGGTTCTTCGTAGGAGTAGAATATACATACCGTGTAATAGATGGATGGCATGTTTAACAACAATTACCGAAATCTCGGTTAGTAAAAACAAAAAACGAAATAATTAAAATCAAGCAATACCGTTCTTTGAATGATATATTAAAACGTTGATCTATACCAACAATTCTCTGTAGGAATGTTTTATGCCACTATATGTCTACTGTTGGATAATGTGGCCAAAACCTTAAAAATACCCAAAATCGGGCGATACATTTCTATGGGGGCTATATCACCGAGATAACCTGTTTTCAATAGCAATCATCCTAGAAGTAATACTATCAACTTCTGTACCAAATTGTATGGGTCTATTGCGTGCTTCATCAAGAATCCAATAGTCATCGAACATCGTTTCATCGTCATGTTAGCTCGATTAAAAATTCAATTAATTAAACATTTTCATAAATAATAACCTTCGACCTAATAAGAAAACAATAAATAAAAATTCACAGCAGAGCCCGGCTGCCCCGGCTGAGGTTTGAACCTGGATCCTCTCCAACAAACGGACAATGTTGTCGAGATCTTAGCGTTCTAAGCCACTGCCAATCTATCAAACCTCCGAAATGGAGGAAGTATCAAACTTCCAAAATTGAAGGCATTACAATTCATGAAGAAAACCCATCTTTGATTGTAAATGAGTATGTATTGAGAAAGATTTCCCAGACAAAGACACTAGGTTGACTTGATAAGTAAAAGGCTTCAAAAATACTTCATATTAACGATGCAAGAAAAATATAATTGATGACTTAAGAAAAGGTAACATAAAACAGTTTCAAGGGCCAGCAATGCGGACCGGGTCGGCTAGTTTTAATATAAATGCAACATATAATAATTCCTTGTGTTGTGTCCGTAATTTCTAGCCCTATGTAACCGCTAAAAAAAATTTAACTGCCAAAATTTACTGAATAAAGTCATTATTTGGTAATGAATTTTTTTGCTGGGTATCATTCTTTTAGATTATCTCGCTCATTTAGCTCCCCAGCAAAATGTTCGATGCCAAGGATGCTATTGAATCATGGGTGCAAGTGATCTGGCATGTCATCTTTTTAGCATTTTCACTCATGAATTTTATATGAGCGTGACCACCATAGGATTACATTCATTTTCGGATCTTAAGATGACATTCATTGTCGGATCCTAAGCATGTCATTTTCACCAACCCTTTGGCATGACATTTTCATGTCTTGTTTGGAAAATGGAAAATTCTGTATTGAAATATGATTTTCATGACAAACCAAAATCTTTATTAATTCAAACTAATTCATGAAATAACTAGAACTAATTTATCAGCATAAAGTTTACACCCAAAATTTCAATTTAATCACCGCCGCTGCACCGGAACATAGTTTACTTCGACCACTCTCAGCCACTGATTTTGTTTCATCTTACAAAAGCTTTTCTATTATCTTCTCATCACCAGTTGAGATTTCGACATGGACTCCAACATCACTCCTTTAAGAATTTCTAGTTCGGGAACCTACATTTAATTTGTAATTTTGTAATTTTATAATTGTGGAAATGTATACTCTTTTGTTTTGATGTCGCTACTTGTAGGGATGTACAAATCGACTTGTTTGTTTGTTTGTATAGTGATCTGTACAAATGATTCAAATGCTGATGAAAAGATCGGATCTGTCACGACTTGCTTTGAACCAATGCAAAATATGCCATGATATCACGTCATCGCATAGAACCCCTTCCTTCAAATTTTGCTAGGTCCTCTCCTTCATACAGCTACTCTATTTTATAAGGTTGAACGAGTGAATATAGTTCGTTCAATATTTTACATTAGCTTTCGCTATATCTCCTTCTTACATTAAAATTGAGAGAACTAAACTATAGCACGGTGTGCCTGAAAGAATTTTAAATGGAAGGTGCTCACATCTGGGAAGTTTTTGCGGATTCTGAAAATACAATGTTCATAGATGAGTAAAATCAAAAACAAAACAAAAATTGCCAAAGCGCTTTTTAAATAAATCGCATGTTTATGTTTTTTTTTTAAGTTTTCACGATTTGGCTTGGGAACCGGAAGCCCTAACGAAATGGGATTAGAAATATTGCAATCATGACATTGTTTTATAAGGAGGCGATACAGTCTGTACATTGTCCCAATATAAATTTCTATATCTCGAAAATAGTAAAACCTACGAATATATCATAAAGGTCAATCTTGTAGAGAATTTTCACGGCTACAACATCTTATCTAATCCCATTTCGATAGGACTTGCGGTTTCCAAACAGAATCATGAAAACCTTAAAACCCGACAAATGTGAACTTTGACACCGCGATTTATTTAAAAAGCACTCAAGCGATTTTTTTTTGGTGTTTTGATTTTGTTTCTTCTATGAACATTGTAGTTTCAGAATCAGCAAAAACTTCCCAGGTGTAAGCACTAGGGTTATGACTCTTCTACAACCTCATATCCCAGTATCATAGCGTGATGAGTTTCTACATAAGATTACATAAAATCTTAATTATAAAGTGATTCGATAAAAAAGCTTCCGCACAAAAAGCTTTTAACGCTTTTCAGAACTTTTCACCATTTTTGAAGTCACTATAAGCAGACATTTAACTGAAGACATGGTATAGGGGCACGCGACATAACCGAAATGACATAACCTTTGGTTCTCACTGTTTTATCGACGGATTATTACATATATATAATTTTATATTATATATAACATTATTTCATACATCATAAAAATTAAAAGTGGTTTGTGCGGGACCTTTTTCAATATTTATGTGAAATAAAAGTTATTTTAGTCATTAATAGGCAAAAGGTCATGCAACAGGAAATAATTTTTTGAGAAAAATTTTTTTTCATTCCATAGCATTTGTTCAAAAAAATAGTTTTCAAAGTGGTTTGTGCGGAAGCTTTTTTTTAATAAAATGAAATTAATGTTATTTTAGGCATTAGTAGGCAAAAGTTCATTCATTCTCACTACTGGAAATCATTTTTTAAGAAAAAATGTCAAAAAGTCATAACCCTAGTAAGCACCTTCCATTTAAAGTTAGTTCAGGCGCACCGTGTATCTGGTATAGTTTCCGAGAAATAGCTATTTCTTTTTCCAGAAATTTGCAAAAATTACGTAATTTCCTAAATTTGTCGTCTTTGGGAGCACGCCATGCCCACACCTTACAATATTTTGACCTAATTTTTGGTTTCCTTAGTTTTAATATGTTTACTTTCGAATCCCGTACAGAAATCAACAATCGATTGCAACAAAAAAATGGGGGTTTTGGTCAGGAAAAACGATTTCTGAACCATTGTGCGCTGCTAGATCAGTGATTTCGACCAGCGTGCGACGGACTTATTCTGATTTACTTAGTTATTTGCAACCGTCGCACACTGGTCGAAACCACTGATATGGCGGCGCGAAAGTAAAAAAATCGAACTATTAAATTGCGAAATATTTTCCATTGTATCGATTACAGACACTTTGCAGACAAAGATTTTGTTTTTTCATTTTTGTTGTTGTAAATATTCACTCAGTTATTCACTATCAAATACAAGAGTTTTTGTTGCATCAGATTTTAAAAAAATTTTTGCAAAAAAATTAACTTCATATTTTTTTAAATGTTAAATAAATTCGTAATGAAACTGGACAAGATTTATTTTAATTAATAGCAGAGGGTGTGATTCAATGCGCCGCTGGTTCAGTGATTTCGACCAGCGTGCGACGGACTTATTCCGATTTACTTAGTTATTTGCAACCGTCGTGAAGAAACTAACTTGTAAAAATAGTTTCTTCAGACCAAAATCCGCATTTCGAAATTCTTGTTATCATAAATAGGTCACCGTTTTGGTACACTCTTCAACAGCGTACAGTTTCAACTATTTTCAGTTTTTTATTTAACAATTCAAATTGACCAAACCTAATATCTTTTTATTTATTTTATTAACGCGTTTATTACGCATTTATATTGATTGATTGTGGTGATTACTTTATATTGATACTGGCAATTACATTATTATTATTATTAATTACCTAAACTTTTAGTAATAAATTGTTCTTTGTCGTACTCTGTGAATATTCCTCTATTCGGACACAATAACAATAATACAAATAAAAATATGATAATTCCATAATACCTGATTGTTTTTCTCTTTAGACTGCATTAACTTTCAGGCATTCTGGAATTAGTTCAATATAAAAATAACAACATTATTTTTTTCTTAAGAAAGAATTCAACACCAAATTCTAAGGAGAACAGACAATAACCTAAAAGCACCGAAATACAAACGAGAACATTGAACAAAGAGAAAATACGAACCATTTTATCAATAAAAATTGGAAGTGTGAAGAAGAAGAAAAAACGAAAATGTACAAAAGAAAGGTTTTTATGGAAATAAATTAATAATTATAAGTAACAAACTGAAAATCAATAACAAAAGTGAAACTAGAAATATGCAACAAAAGATATTATTTGTGTGATTCATCATCTAACGGAGGAGGAAAACATCTACAAACTAAAAAACCCACAACAACAACAAATTTAGTAATCTTTTTTACAAAACACTGCACAAAACGCCATAAAATTTCTTAAATGTGGTACAAAAAATAGATTTGAAAAATTAATTTAAAAAACCCCAAACACCCACACAACATCAAAAACAACTTGGAAAAAATCTCATTACAACAGGTGTTGTGTTGCTGTAGTTCATTGGAAATTCAAGTACCTGTCAGACATTATTTCTAAATTGTGGATTCGATTGAAAATTAAAAAAATGAAAATTTAAAACGACAACAAAACGACCAGTAAATTCAACAAAAAATAACAAACAGCAGCGTTTGCATAGTTAATTCAAAAAATAGAGTTAAGTTTTCCCTACCACAAGTCTGGGAACAAAACAAAACATCCATTCAATGCAATTGAATTGGAATTTCAAATCAAATTGTAAACCTTCAAAGTAACGCCCAGTTGCAAAATCAACAGCCGTTTTCGCAGAAATATCATCAAACAGCCGCCACAACAAACTAAATTCTAAATTTGCAACGAAGCATATCTCAAAATTTTAATAAGAATAAACTCAAAAAACAAAAATAAAAAAATCAAACAACAACAAAACAGTATTTAATGTAATTGTTTTTGTATTATACATTCCATATGTTTATTTTTTAACAATAAACAAAACTCAAAAGTGTAAAAAATTTTCACAATAAAGTCATATTCAAAGTATTTTCTTTTTAAAATCTGTGATCCGGTTTCAATATACAATTGAAACCTCTACATAATTGCCGCTACAAAGCAACAACAACAACCACTACTCTAAGTACCTTGCCATACGCTTATTTGTAGGCGTAAGCGTCCATCCATAATTTTTGCATTCGCCCGGTTTTTGCTGAAGTGGTAAAAATTGCTCCCATCACCATTAATCACATCACCGATAACATCCCCTTCAAAATGCGAGTCAAAGTGGGTAAAAGGATATGGTTACGCAAAAGACGTTCGAAAAGAGCGGACAGTTTTCCAAAACCGAGGTAAGTCAGTTTTATTTGGTAATATATTTTTACACATAATTATTTGAAGTCTGTGTCAAGTATGAGATACAAAATTCGTTTGACATACGGAAAATTATTACTTTTTAATGCTGACTATAAAAAAAACCGAAGATACTTTTTGTGGTCCTGTTTACAGCGATATAATATTTTGTAGCCAGTCTTCGAACTGCCCACAAATGCCTTAATTCGCACATGCCGAAGGAATATCTCTGTCAGCAAAGCTGATACTTGTTTTTTTATTTTTCTTGCTGAATAGAAAATTTGCTTTGTGATTGAAGTGCCTTTTCAAAAATTGTTGCCAAAAGAAGACGTGTCCCTTGAAATGTCGTAGGAAGGAACATCGGAAATCTATTATGAAAACTTGACTTTACGATTTACTCCCTACGAAAGAATCGATTTAAAATTTCAGATTTTTCAACGCAAATAGTCGACGAATCGAAATTTGACAATTTATCCCTAAGAAGCACGACACTTTTTGTACTTACGAAAATATCGTAAAAGTTTTGTAGAGAATTTTCTCTGCTACAATATTTTCTTTAGTCCCATATCGATAGGACTTTCGACTTCCAAGCAAAATTGTGAAAACCTAAAAAAAAACCCTAAAAATGTGAACTTTGACCGCGATTTTTTTTGTTTTTGATTTTTCTCATCTATGAACATTGTAGTTTCAGAATCAGTAAAAATTTACCAGATGTAAGCACCTTTCATTTAAAGTTGGTAAAGGCGTACCGTGATATTCTTGGAAAGTAACTAAAACTTCAGGGACATCTAGGTATATTAAATATTTTCATTCTGACCAATATTATAACTAAAATATTTGGTAACTTTTGCAAATTAGAATTGTTATAAGTAGGAAAACGAAGCTTAGGAAATTTACTAAATCATTCAACTTAAGTCAAGGCGTAAATAATAGTCCTTTGTTTCAGAAACTTGCTTACAAATGTACCACATGCGAAACAATTTTTCAAATTTTGAAATAATTTTTTTTCTCCAAAAAATTAGTCATGTAAGGTTTTTTTCTGCTTAGGAACCCCGAAAATGGCATAAGCGTTGAGTTTTGAAAAATTTAGAATGTTTAGAAGCGAGTTGTATCTTTAAATTCTTAACATGATGGCCACTTTGCATGTACCTTAGTTCTCATGGCATTGATAAGAATTCTTTGTAGTGAAATTCTGTAACTCCTCTTTGGGTTACCGACAAGAATCAGTAAAAAATTAAGACGAAAATTATGATTTATAAGTTAATAATGCAGTTGCTAACGTTAGGACTTAATGGCTACCTTTGGCCTTAAGGCTTCTGAACATACGGCGCGTTGAAAACTTCACACATGAAAACTTCAAGAACAAACTTGGCATCACTTACACATTTTTCATATGGTTGTTGTTTTCAACGTGCAACGCGTCACACAACGGACCGTATGTGACGCGGCTTTTAAGGTGACGTCTTTCCCATTCTATAGCACTTTCTTAAAGCCGCAGATTGTTGTCCTTGAAATGTTTGCGGGTCGTCAGTAACAAGTGTGTATTACCCGACATCTCACTTCAGGTGTCGTTTTCGTAGGCGAAAAACCTCGCGGCACACGTTCGCTCTGCCTTTAGCGCATTTCAAAGGTATTTCCAAAGATGGCTCAAGATAAGTCCTTGCGTTTTATATGTTGTTAATCGTTTGTTGGTATCTGTCATTCCCTACTTCACTCAGGAAATCTTTTTGATATATCCGTTTTGAAAACTGTTGTTCTCTTTCCACGTTTGACATAATTGTGGAAACATCCGATCTTGAGCTGGTATGCGTAATTTAACAGTTTAGTCACAACCAAAAGCAACTGTTCTGTTGCTTAATTTTTAAATGGCTGTGCAAATATTTTGCTACCGTCAAAGTGTCAGCTTTTTTACTTGGAGTGAGCTTTTGTGTATTCATTCACGAGTAAAATGACAAATATACCACATGCGAAACTATGATAAATTTAAATCGTTGCACGCAATTTTTTGTCACTGATATTTAACTAATATTAATATTAGTGACTTTGAATTAGGTCATAGGTACATAGTTGTTTTTTTTTTTTTGAGTTATATCTTCTTTGCGTTTAATACTTATTTGAGGTCAATTCGGTGACGTTATCTTAAGCCCAACTAAATAATATTGTTAAAATTTCATAAAGACATTAAATATGAAAATTGTTCCGGTCCAGTAATACCAATGAAAATAGCTTTGTTTCGACTCCACAACAACGGTGGAAACCATTTACCCAATTGGTAGAAAAATTAATGGGAAATGTTGACTTTTAACAAATTTGTATTAACTATATGGCTACTTCCAAAAGTCCAGAAAATGATCATATTACTTTGTATTGAGATAGAAGGATCTAGGGAAAATATTCATAGGAATCGCTAAATTATCATCCATTGAAAACGAGGAATTAAAAAAATTATGAAGGAAACAAATATCAAATATCATTCATCATGCAACCACAAAATATTTTGTTGGTGTTGGACAGTTATCGATAATTACGAAAAATCGGCATTCAAAACTGGCACTAGGTTTGTTCGTTTACTCAATAATTTGTACAAGTCCAGTAACTTCTTGTAAACGACTAAGGTCTTTTGCGTTGTACTAGAGAGCATAACCATTTCCGCCATTTTTCTTTCCAAATTAATGGTGATTATAAGTTAATGATAATATTGATAGCAATCGATTTTTTTTAAATGAAATATAACAGATATCTAATGTTGGGAATATCGATAGTTTGCCAGCTCTAGTAACAAGCGATAGCGCGACTGATAAAAATTATCCCTGGCGACAACATATTTGGTATCCAGCAAAATTAAATGGCAGTGGTTCCATGTGAATTCATGATTTCACTGGTTCTTTTGCATGAGTTCGAATGGAGTCGTGAAAAATTCGAACTTTTTCAACGAATTATCATGAGTTCGGCTGGAGTCGTAAAAGATCCGATCCCTTTCATTGAATTTTCATGAGTGCAATTGGAGTCGTGAAAGATCCGATCGTTCTCATCGAATTTTCATGAGTGCAAATGAAGTGGTGAAAGATCCTATCTTTGTCATAATATTGTCATAATATCGTGATCAAATAATCATGTACCCGAATAATTGTTCACTTGCAAAAGTAATTGTTAAAATGAAAGTCAGAAGAAAGTGATCGATAGTGGCAAAATTAACATATTTTAATTAAAAATACTATGTAAATTGTTATCAAACAAAAAGGAAAATATACATATTTTATGTTTGGAAACCTGTTTCCTTTTGTGGAATTAAAAATACATAAGTATAAAAAACCCGGTCTATAAACCATGAGCTGTACCCGCCGACCGACACCGATATAGTAAAACATATCGAGCTGCAACTATTGCTGTGCCATGTCAAGAGGACGAATGAAGCCACCGGCATATGAATGCGAGCCATTTTACGACAAAACTTCAATGGAAAGACCGAGTTGAATATGATATCACAAAACATGTCATCCAAAATTGGAGAAGCATAGTAGAAGATCGGTCCGTTTGGAAATATATTAGTTCAGATTACGTAACAACAAGTTTTGTTTAGAATAAAATCCATCCAAATTAGTATAAATGAGACCACCAAAACATGGTAATGATGAGTCTGGTGCGAGATTGGCACATAATTTATCGAATAATGAAAAAACGGAACCCCAAGTTGACTGAAATATCTTGCAGCCATGGGAAGAGATAACTATGATTTTGGCAGATAAAAAAACACATAAAGATAATAATCTTGAAAATTGCATAAAAATAAAGAAAAATGACATCTGGTGATAGAAATAATCTGCGTATTGTATTCAACAAATTACATAATTGGTCCGCAAATTTTATTTCTGATTGTTGCAAATCCAGATCCAATGCATTGGTGCAAAATGTCATGACAAAGAACTGGTGCAAAATGCCATGACAAAGAACTAGTGCAAAATGCCATAACAAAGAACTGGTGCAAAATGTCATGACAAAGAACTGGTGCAAGATGCCATGACAATGAACTGGTGCAAAATGTATGACAAAGAAGTGGTGCAAGATGCCATGATAATGAACTAGTGCAAGTTGCCATGAAAATGAACTGGTGCAAAATGTTATGACAATGAACTGGTGCAAGATGCCATGACAATGAACTGGTGCAAGTTGCCATGACAATGAACTGGTGCAAGATGTCATGACAATGTGTTACTCCCTTGTAAATTTCATCGGTGATTCACCCAAATTTTCATCGATGCCATGTCAACCAGGCAACCACAAAATGGTTTGATGTTGCTGGACTGTTTGACAGTAATCGATATTTCCGAAAAATCGGCAGTTTTTATCAGTAGTTTACATTATTCGTTGGAATGCACCTATTAGAATCAAAAATACTTGTCATTTGCTGACTTATATCAATGCAACACATGTAGTGGCGTATTTTCCTTTTTCTTTAATACGTATTTATAACACACAACATTTTCAATGGAAATGTCAAACTTAATTTGAACAAAAAAGATGTCAAACAAATTTTTACATGCACTTGAACTACCCTTAGTACCCTTATTACATTGGCAATTAGTGTACCTCATATGGTGGTTGTTTGTTGTAGCTTAACAAATATTGTCATAAATCTATTTACATACAGATATACAAATACTATTAGGTTGTTTGACTTTTTTGTTTTTGCAAATATGGTCACACCTTTCAAATTTTCATAGGTCCTGACTTCTAAAAAAAAACTCAATCAATTTAGTGTAGAGCTTTATGCTTCATAAATATCATATTAATCGGATTTTCTTTCATGTTCGTGTTTTGCCTTCCCAATTTGTTGTTTTCCTTTTTTCGAAGGTCATCTTATAACGTCTTAGTATTTGTTTTATTGTTGTTTTTATTTTCCTATTTCTTTTAATGGCAACACAATAAGCCTTGACATTGCCCGATGGGTTGGCTAAGTTAATCACTGCGAATGAAAGTAAAAATGTCAATAAATCTAAGGTCGTGATAAATTTGTGAGGGTCAGGCAGATCATACGTATTAAATTTCGATTAGCATTCTGTTATACATACATAGTTAGTAAGTTAGTATATTTTTCTGATGTGTTGTTGTGTATTAGCGATGTTACACATCAGACATAAGATTTCGATTAGAGGACTAAGACTTCGTAAACCCATTCCAAATACAGTACAATCTCACAAATGTGAACGTTCACTATTTATAATCCGTAGAGATGCGGCAACTCTACGCGGCTGGATGTGTGCTGAAACACGATTTTCGTATGCTTTGACTTTTGACCTAAAGCCGGAAGAACATGCTACTTAATAAATTAAGTCAGAAATCCTCTTATGTGACGAGCCCTTTAAAACAGCACTTTGAAATACATACATACATTGCACATCTAATATGAAAAACCAATGTTTCCAATTTCTCGTGGATCAAGTTTCTGGAAGTTTTTTGTGGAATTTATGTTTCCTTTCCTACAATATTATTTCCTTTCCTTCACTAAAGAACGCAAAGACAATACACAATCTAATTAGTCCTGTTCACGTAGTAAACAGACATAATTTCTAATAAAGATAGTGAATGTCTTGGTGAGGGTTGCATGTGTAGATTAGAGATCATTTTGTTAAATAGGGATCTAGTTTAAATACAATCCACTTGAAAAGGGTAAACATGCGGCAAGCAGACCTCCTTATCGTGGGAGGTCGTTAGAAGAAAGGAGATAAGAATTTCCATTGCCACATGTGGTATGTCTGAAATATATTGGTACAGGCAATCTATGAGCAGTCTAATAACCATCTGGTTGCTTGCTACATGTATGCGCATGTAAGATAAGAGTATTTTACGACCTCTCCATAAGATTTTATGGCAGATGCGTTCGTACACATATGTGCACTCTCACTTTCTCTTTTCTACACACTAGTTAAGTAGGTTAAGTAATATTTTACTATTTAGTTCTTAAGAATAATTTTACTTTAATAAACAGTGCATGTATAGCATTCAACTGGGAAAGACGTCTTGTTCTTTCCTTAAGTCTACGGATCCCCATTTACAAGTCCAGACCTAGTTTTATTTAAAACGAAGCGACACCTTTTATCCAAAAGTAAACGAAAATAAGTCAGTTGTAAATATTAACTTTTCAATAAAACTTTTCTAAACAACAGCAGAAGAGAGAAGTGAGAGAACATTCTGGTGCATGACTGCAAATCCACCTGCGGATTACACAGATAGAGTCAATTGATTTATTGACCTCTTATGACATCCCCATGTTAAAGTTTACAGTTGATTGCAGTGTGACGAGTCTAAAGTGGAACTAGTTTCTGTAACCCTGAGTATTCCATGATCTCCTTATTCCTGAACTTCGCCAAGACACAGTCACTCGCTACTCGGTTATGAGAAGGAAATTTCATTGAGCTAAAAGGTCACTATTTGATATTTACCATATTTACCATGTGATATTTACTTGGCTTCCTAGTGTGAAGTATTTCCCTTTTGAAAACGTTGTACACATTAATTAGACATGTGAACTCAATGTAAATATTTATGTATGTACATATGTCTCCAGTTTTGTATATATACATCGCGTATTTTCACACGTGTTTCTAATTTATGTCCATATTAAAAGTTTCTACCAGTTTCAATATCAAATATTTACATAATATGTAAATGTATAAACATGATCAATTATTTTTGACATGCATTTCACATCCTAATGTAATAAACATAAATTGAAGAAGAGTTTAAAATGTTTGTTTTTCAGCATGTTTAACATTAAGATAGGTATTTTATTTTAACTTAAAGATGGTAATATACTTACTATTGTCATATCAATGTTGTTTGTTATCAAGAGCTTGTTTAAAACATTTAAAAAATCGTTTACTTTATGGGAAAATATATTTCAAAAATATACATTTAATAATGAGGAAGTTTAGTATTCTTCTTACTAGGCGTTTACACTCGACAGTTTGTCTTCAAATACAACTCTGATTTACTAACACATACATACATTAGTCGTTTGTCTCCTAGCTGTCCATCAGTTTTTCACAGACAGCCGGGTTGACAAATTTTTGACATTTTTGTGAAAAAGAAAGAAAAATGTGCTGAAAACAAAAGAATATGTACAAAAAAATATGTGAACGGAAAACAAAAAGAAATCGGTGATATTCATTCATAATTTTACAACTGTTTTCGCAGTTGTCTGGACGCCTACGTCACACAGGCAAGTTGTGGGATTTTGACAATCAATACATGAAGTCAACTGTCCTGTCATTTGTAAACGCAGGGTAATATAGTTTGAAGACAGAAATAAGCATTTTAGAATTTCAAAATGTTCTAAAGAATTGTTGAAAAATATTGGGAAAGGTCCGTTCGTTCGTTTGACTTAAAAGTTCTACTACTCTAAGGCTACAATATTGCTAAAGATTGCAAAGCAAAACTCTTATTAGTTTCTGAGATAAAGGCCCAATCAATGGAAAAAACGATGGTATTAGCACAGTTAAGACGAGGCCATAAAACGCAAACACGATCTAACAAAACAAAACCCAACTAAGATTTTTGTAGTCTCATCATGTGTTTCAGAAAGAAACCCTACTACACCATTGTAATTCTGAAAATACCAGTTGTAATTCAGAAATTCCATTTGAAATTCACATATTTATTTCATTAGAATTTCAAATGGAAATTCTGAAATTCAAATGATATATTCTGATTTTGATATGGAAAATCTGAATTTCAAATGCAATTTCTGAATTTCAAATGGAAATTCTGAATTCCAATGGAATATCGGAATTTCAATTGAAATTTTCTGAAATTAAAATGATATATCTGAATTTTAAATGGAACTTTTGAATTACAAATAAAATTTCTGAATTACAAATTAAATATCTGAATTTCAAATAGAATTTCTGAATTACTAGTGATATTTTCTGAATTACAGTTGAAAATGCTGTAGAATTTGTTTGCATTTCCAGTGTTGCACAGTGTTTTTATACCCTCCACCATAGCACGATGGGGCCAATGACAGGTTTTCGAGGCAACAAATCACTGGGGCTAGCTAGACCTTCCAAATTTTGTACAGATGTTTATAATGGGCTTAGAAACTAATATGCCAAATTTGGTTCATATTGGTTCATATATACATATAGCTCCCGTATATACAGTTTGTCAAGTAATTGTTTTCGAAACAAAAAACAGGCATTTTTCTGTATTAATTTATGAAAAAATTACTCTAATTGTGATAAAAATGCCGGGTTTTTTGCAAAAACTAATTGTACGACTTATTTAAGACAAGACAGGATGAATAAAGGAAAAAATAACCCACGTAGTCCAACAAAAATAACGAAAACCAATAACTGCGTGTAATGCAAGCTGTCAAATAAATGTTTTCGAAATGTAATAGAGGTTCCAAAATACCCCATATTTTCGGTAAATACTTAAAAATCATGACATTTTATGAATTTTATTCTTAACAGGGATTAACTACTAACAAGTATCAACAATATTAGACATCGATTATCCCTCTTTGGGGGGTTACTATATGGACCAAGGGAGTACCAGGTCATATTACCTGAAAACAGGATCCTATAGGTCTCAAACCGGGAATATCTGAAAACTGAGGTGTTTTATGAGTTTCCTTAGTTCACTAGGATGGATTGGCATCAACTAAAATAAATATTACCTTCAGAATAATTAAATCAGGAGGGTTGCCAGATCAACTAAAAAGGTACCAGATTATATAAACAGTAAATGAGACCAACTGAATCCCTAACCATGGCTTAAGATTTGTTTATTTAACTCAAATCGAATTAAGGGATAAGGCAATTCTCCAAAATAAACCAAAATATTACATAACAGTACCAACATCGATTAGAAATATATATGCAAGATATTGTCAGTCTATGCTGATTTTATAATAGACATCCGATTTCAACTGTATAGAGCCAGTTCAGAGTAATTCTCTAATTTTGTTGGCTTCCATGGTAACACTGAAGCATTATTTTCCCGTCAGCATTATTTCCCCGTAAAAAATATGATGCAGTAGTACTGCAGAGTACTTGAAATGTGTCCAATTGATCGTAGTACGCATTTCTGAAAATTGTCGAAATCTGTACCCCATACATTTTTAAGCAATATTAGTCTCCTACTGCGATATTTCCGATTGTTTCTTGAAATATCATTATCTCTTAATTAATTTGAAGTGAAACAACAAACGTTGGTGCCCTCTTTTGAGACACAGGTGGTCTCATTTACTGTTTATATAATCTGGTACCTTTTTAGTTGATCTGGCAACTCTCATGATTTAATTATTCTGAAGGTATTATTTATTTTAGTTAATGCCAATCCATCCTAGTGAACTAAGGAAACTCAAAAAACGCCTCAGTTTTCAGATATTCCCGGTTTGAGACCTATAGGACCCTGTTTTCAGGTAATATGACTTGGTACTCCCTTGGTCCATATGGTAACCCCCCTAGTAGGGATATTCGATGTCTAATTTTGTTGATACTTGTTAGTAGTTAATCCCTGTTAAGAATAAAATTCATAAAATTGTCATGATTTTCAAGTGTTTACCGAAAATATGGGGTATTTTGGAACCTCTATTACGTTTCGAAAACATTTATTTGACAGCTTGTTATTTTTGTTGGATTACGTGGGTTATTTTTTTCTTTATTCATCCTGTCTTGTCTTAAATAAGTCGTCCAACTTATTTTTGCAAAAAACCCGACATTTTTATCACAATTATCAGCTATTTTTCATAAATTTATACAGAAAAAATTTAGCTTTCTTGGTTCGAAAACAATTACTTGACAAACTGTATGTTCGCCCGATTTCAAGCAATTGATGGACCAAACGCGCAAATTCTGCCCAATTTTTATGCGATTTGGAAAATACCACGGAATTAGGACTACAAATAAGTTTGCCAAGTTATATTGAATTCGGTTCAGATTTTGATATTGCTCCCATATATATTTTCGCCCGATTTTAGGTATTTGGGTACTAAAACCCGCTATGTATGTCCAATCTTGATGAAATTTGAAATGTGTGACGGATTTTGGTCTAGAAACATTTTTGACAAATCATATTGAAATCGGTTCAGAATTGGATATAGCTCCCATATATATGTTCGCCCGATTTCAGGCAAATGATTGACCAAGCATGCAAATTCCATCAAATTACAATAAAATTTGGAAAATATTACGGAATTCGGACTACAAATAAGTTTGTCAAGTTATATTGAAATCGGTTCAGATATAGAAATAGCTCCCTTATATACAAATGTTCAAATTTCATAGTTTTGTCTGTGGTCTGTTATAAGTTAATAGAAAAGGTTCCAAATTTAGTAAAAATCGGCTAAGATTCCGCCACAAAAGCCAAGTTTGTCTGCTATATTATTGAAATTATATATTATTATATACGTCTATTAATTTTTTTCCGAAATCCAATTGATAACATTAATGGGTTTCCGATTATTCTCCATATTCCATATTTTTAATTTTATTACGACATCTGAAATCAGATTTTTATGAAAAGGCGCAGCTAGACGCAGCTAATTTTTTCACAAAATGATAGTACACATTAATACCTTTCACCACATATGTATATATAATATCCTAGATCTACCTAGATCTCAAAAGTTATACTCCAGAGAACACATGGATAACAAAGCAAAATACTCCAAAAAGACATAACATCTTAACTCAAAAATACATTTACCACACATAACATTTTTATTATATGTTAACACTATCTTATTTTACAAACCCATTGAAGAGCTTTCCATGTTTAAAAAATATAACAATGTTGAAATTTTCTTTTTGGCGCCTAAAATGCTTTCACTACTTATTTATAATTAATGTCGGAAAATTATGCATAAGAAAATATGTCACCATTGCCAGATCAGTATGTCGCAATGTGATGTTACCAGATTGATTTATTTTTTATTTTTAGTGATTCAGAGTGTTGGCAATCGAAATCCGTTATTATTTTTTTCAAATTGTTCACTTCAAAAATTGACTTTTTGCCTCGAAAACCTGCTATTGGCCCCATCGTGCATAGTATGGAGGGTATATTAAGTTTGTTTTTCCGTTTGTAACGCATTGAAATACTCATTTGCGACCCTATAAAGTATATATGTATATTCTTGATCAGGGTAAAATTCTAAGTCGATCTATGCATGTCCGTCCGTCTGTGGTAATCACTCTAGCATCCACAAAAATGGAGATATATAATATATATATATATATAAAATTCTTCGAGTCTGCCATGATGTTCGAAATTAAACTCCTCCGAAACGGCTGGACCGAATTTAATGAAATTTTGTATGTGGAGTTTTTAGGTCTGAGAATAGGTTTTTAGCTATTTTTTATACTGGTCAGTGGAGTGAGCAGGGTACCTCCCCCACAAAATTTTTTAAGAAAACGTGAAATCAAAGAAAATTTTGAACGTATTGTTTAAAAATTGATTGCAATACTATGTTAATAACTGTCTTGATCCTAGGAAGTGGAATATCGCGGTCAGCCCAATTTTTTAAAAATGTATAATTATAGGTAATATCCTTAATTTTAGTAAGCGAGACTACAAAAACGCTATATACACTGGCTTCAATAATTGGGAAAGCGCGATCAACCCCACATTTTGGAATAAAGTGCAACCCAAATAACGTCCATTTAGTCCCTTGACCGAAATTCCAAAAAATCGATTGAGAAATCAGGCAAAACATAATTTCAAAGATGGTTAAATAACTAGAACGTCTAAAAAATTTACATTGGCCACTAAAGCGATGGGCCAGCAATTCGGTGCATCTATAACCTACCTAAATGTATATAAGGTTCTTTATGACTGACATGATTTTCTAAATTAAACTTCCGAATCGGCTGGACCGAATTCGAAGAAATTGTGTGTAGGTTCATAATGTGGTAGAATACCGAAAATGGTGGGTGTTGGGGACCTCCCCAACAACGGGTTTTAACAAATCGCTAAATATCAGAGATTATTAGACCTATTGTTTTTTTTCCTTTATTTATTCCTCATGGGAACATAGGACTTCTACAATGTTTTTCCAACTTATTCTATCATTACATATTACTTTTATTTCATTATATGATTTGTTAATCTTATTCAATTCGGCAAGCACTGTTCGTCGCCATGTGTTCTTTGGTCTTCCCGGTCTTCTTGTGCCTTGTGGGTTCCATTCTAATGCTGCTCTTGCTATACTGTTTTGTGATTTACGAAGTGTGTGTCCTATCCACTTCCATTTCCGTCTTTTTATTTGCTTTCCTATAGGTTCCTCATTGGCTAATAGGAGTAGTTCTTCGTTTTTGATTTTTCTTGGCCAAAATATTCTGTGTATTATTCGTAGACACTTGTTAATAAACGTTTGCAGTCTTTGGGCTATGATCTTAGTCATCAACCACGTTTCGCTTCTATAGAGCAGTGTGCTTTTTACGCATGCATTGAATAGTCTCATTTTTGTTTTTGTTGATATGCTCGTTGCTCTCCATGTTTTATTGAGGCGACCGAATGCTGATCGTGCTTTCTTAAGTCTATTTGTAACGTCTTCTTCCACGCCATTGTCTACTGACATTACGCTTCCCAGGTAACAGAACTTGTTAGTATAGGAAATCGGGTGATTATTGACAGTGAGGTTGTTGTCGGTTATATGGTTTATGCGCATTGCATATGTTTTTTCTTCATTGATTTCCAGTCCAACCATTTTCGCAAGTTTCACCAGGTAATTTAATTTGCTCTGCATATCATTGAATTTGTGGGATAATAGACATATGTCGAGGTCCTCCAGATGTTGTTGAAAGTTCCAAGTTATTCCTCTTTTTTTCTTGCTTAGAATTAGCATGATCTCATCTAGTACCACCGCAAACAACAGTGGTGACAATGGGCAGCCCTGTTTCACGCCGGCCATGGTGTAGAAAGGTTCGCTCGCCATCCCATTGTGTCGGACTTGGAGCGCAGCATTGTGGTACATAGCTTTTATTATATGTATTATTTTTAATGGAACACCTTTCGCCTGAAGTGCATCCCATATCGCTGTTCTTTTTATGGAATCGAAGGCTTTTTTAAAGTCGATAAAGACTAAGTATAGCGGGGTTCTCCACTCTATCGATTGCTCAATGATTATCCGGATGGTGTTCGTCAGATCCAGACAGCTCCTGTGGGGTCTAAATCCAGCTTGCTCATCTCTTAGTCCCCTTTCCACGATCTTTAGCCTGTCATTTATTATTGTTGCAAGTATTTTATATATGGTGTTGAGGAGGGTAATGCCCCGCCAATTATTGCAATCTGTCAGATCGTTTTTCTTTGGAAGTTTTATGATTGTTCCTTTCGTCCAAGTTTCAGGCAATTCCTCGTCTATCCACGCTTGCTGAATGTATGGTAGCAGTATTTCTGCAGCTGCTGTCGAGTTGGTCTGAAGAAGCTCTGCGGGTATGCCGTCCTCTCCAGGGGACTTATTTCTCTTTAGTTTTAGAATTGCAGCTTTTGTTTCCTCTGCGTCTGGAACGGAAACATTGATTCTTTGGTCGACCGCGGATCTTTCGAATATGGCTTGATGTGTTAAATCCTCAGTATCGTTACTTATGTTCTCGAAATGTTGTTTCCATCTTTCAGTTTGCTCTTCGGTTGTGGTAAGAAGTTGACCATTGTTGTCTTTGATTAAATTGTTGTGGGGTTTCCTTTGGTTGGATAATTGTTTGATTATTTGGTGTAACTCTTTCATATTGTTGGCTCCTGCTGCTGCCTCTGCTTCGTTTGTTAGGTTGTCGAAGTATGCCCTCTTATCGTTCCGTGCTGATATTTTGACCTTCTTTGCAACATTTTTATATTGTTCTTTTATGACAGGGTTGTCTATTTGTTGCGGTTTGAGCAGGTTTCTCTTTTCTATCAGTTTCCGTGTTTCGTTTGATATCCATGGTTTACGCTTGTTTGTTTGGGTGTATCCTATGATGTTTTCTCCTAGTTCATATAGTTGCCTGCAGGTTTCGTCCCATGTTTTATTATTTAAGGGCAATAGTGTATTTAATCTTTGTCCGGCCTCATGTTTTGTTTCTACGTTTCGTAGCGCTGCTACATCAAGCCTTTTTTTGTCGCTTGCCTTCTTTTTTTGTGGATATTTTCGAGTTTTAGTTTTATTGTAGCTACCACTAGCTCATGGTCGCTGTCGATATCTGCTCCTCTTTTGGAACGCACGTCCTCTAAACTCCTTCTCCACTTTCCACTGATGCATATATGATCGATCTGGTTTCTTATTGTTCCATTAGGCGAGGTCCATGTATATTTATGGATGATTTTGTGGGGAAAGATTGACCCGCCAATTACCAGGTTGAATGTTTGGCAGAGCTCAACAAACCGTTCTCCGTTAGAATTTTTTGAGCCAATAGCGTGAGTTCCCATAATTTGTGTTAGCCCGACGTTATCATTACCAATTTTGGCGTTCATGTCGCCTGTTAACAATGTTATATCCCTTTTTGGGATGTTGTGTAATGTGGCTGTGACCTGGTCGTAAAATTCATCTTTTATAGAGTCTTCAGATTCCTCCGTTGGAGCATAGCATTGAACAATGGTAATGCATTTCTTCAACTTAGTGTGGAACCGAGCCGTTATTATGCGGTCGGAGATTGGCTTCCAGTCTTTAAGTGCTTTAGTATACTGCTTTGCTATTAGGAAACCCACCCCATTTTCATGTTTATTCTCTTTTCCGCTATACAAAACAATGTTTCCGTTCATTGTTGTGATCGTTCCGCTTTTTGGCCATCTCATTTCACTTATACCTAATATGGTTAGGTTATATTTCATTAGTTGCGACTCTAGCTGGGCGAGTCTAGATGTCTCTTTAAGTGTCCTGACGTTCCATTGTCCTATTCGTATCCTTTTCCGTGAGCCAATAGTCGTCAACGAGTTGGGGGTTTGTTCATTTTCATTATTTGTTGTAGAAGTTTCGTTAATCGTGTTTTGATTCGGACTAGTGGGTGATTGGCCTACTGAGTCCTAGGATGGTATTGGGGCTGCCAATTTGGAGGATCCATCCCGCCTCTTGTTAAAAACGTTTATAGTGCGAACCGCTTGCTCCAAGTCCGACGTCCGCGTTTCGCTGTTCGTGTGCCGCTTATGCAGTTCTTGCCGCGCCACCCGCTATCCACAGACGACCATACCAGTTGACTCAACCTCTGCCCGTCAGTGGTACTAAGGGACCAGCTGCCGTCCCTTAGGCTAGATTTTGGTCACCCCCAGGTATTTTATTTCCCCGGTGTCCTGTTTGTTGTTGAATCAAACCGAACGTCCCCAATTCGCCAATGGGAGGGTCCCAGAATACCGCGATTGCGTCCAATTTTTGAAAGCCTTATTCTTACTGATTAGATTTACAAATTTAGTAAGGGGTAGTTTACACTATATGTAAATGTCATATGACATGAAATTTCCCATCGTTATATATTCGCTAATATGTGTAATATTGGAGATTTTCCTTGCGCCATTTACTCTGTGCGTCCACACTAGCAAAAATGTAAAAAACTACGTCTCCACATTGCCTCCGCGGGTATATATGAATGTTTTTATTTCGTGACATATGACATTGATAGATAGTGTAAAGTACCTCTAAGTAAGACAGCAAACATGGCATGAACATTGACTTCAGTGCTTGGAATAACTCGATCAAGACCACGTTTTTTTAATACAGCAAAGTCTAGATAAACCCAATAGCATTTTGAAGTCATTTTTTATGAATTACATAGTTTTCATGTTTAGGAGCGTGTTCAATGAAACATCTCTCTGTTAACAAGCAGTAAAAACGACGTTAAGTTGGACCGGCCCCGACTTTTATGCACACCACCATAAATTATATTGAAATCAGGTTTAAGCCATTGGCTAAAACATTCAAAATCCCCAAAAAAAACGGTAGGTATCGTTTTATGAATGAAAAATGGATTTATACCGACAATTCTCTGCTAAAATATTTGATACCTCCAACGAAGACTAAATACAAAATATAGCCATTTCTGTTGAATAATGCCGCTAAAACCTTGAAGGCTAGATAAAAAGTTATACCGAATATTCTATGCGGAATGTTTTATACCCACAATGAAGACAACACACCAAATTGCCATAGCAATTTCGGTGGGATAATGAGACTAAAACCTCCAAATTATCGAAACTCGGGAGGTACCGTCCTATATGCCGATAATTCTCTGCAGAGTTGGTTTATACACTCAAGGGAGACTAAGTATCAATTATAGCCATTTCGTATGAATAATAAGGCTATAAACTTGAAAATACCGAAGATCGAAAGGTACCGTTCAATGAAGACTATGGACCTGTACCGAATATTCTCTGTTTTATACCCACACTGAATACTAAATACCAAATTGCAGCCATTTCGGTGGGATAATGAGACTAAAACCTCCAAAATATCGACACTCGGACGGTACCGTTCTAGGGTAGTTCTATCAAAACGTGGACCTATGCTGATAATCCTTTGCAAAAATGCTTATTGCCTCTAAGGGAGACTAAATTTCAAAGTATTGTCATTTCGGTAGGATAATGCGGCTAAAACCTTGAAGATTCCGAAACTCGGGCGGTCAGTCGGTGCTATATCAAAATGTGGACTGATATAACCAATTTTCAGTACCAAAAATGCTACGAAAAAAATAAAAACTTCTGTACCAAATTGAAAAGCTCTATGTTAAATATTGCGAGCTGTATCTTGATTTCAACAGATAGACGGACATCGTTATATTCACTTATTTTGTATGTTGATCACGAATATATACTTTTTAGGTTCTCCGACGAATATTCCGATGTGTTACAAACTGAATCATAATGTTAATTATACCCTTCATATTATGATGGAGGCTTTAATTAAAGTAAATTTCTATTTTACATCTGGAGATATTAGATAGATACATTGTAGATAGATTACTAAGCCTTACACGGAAATCCAAAACGAAGGACCAGCAACGCGGAACCGGGTCAGCTAGTATATATATATAATTATAATTGTTCCACAAACATACCTGGCGGGACAGGGGAGACTTCTCTCATATCAATGAGTGCACCCCGATTCATATTAGCTCAATGATATGGGACCTACTGTTTATCGCCGAGTCCGAACGGCGTGTCTTACGACACCACTTTAAAGAGAAGTTGTACAAGGCTGAAATACTCAGAAAATGTCGCCAACATTACTGAGGGGTATTTTGCCACCGTTGAAAAGTGTTTGATGTTGACTGGCCGAACCCACGACCTTCAGCGTGCAAGGCGGGTGTGCATACCATTGCACCACGGTGGCACCCGACAAAAATGGAGATAGGACGCCGAAATTTTGGGAATATGCGTATTTTGTTTGCAAGCAGGTCAAGTTCGATGATGGGCTATATCGGTCTACGTTTTGGTATAGCCCCATATAAAATTATATCCCGATTTCCGGTATTTTGGCGTTTTTAGTCACATTTTCAAACCGAACTAGCTATAATTTGACATTTAGGATTCCTAGTGATCAATAAACTTACATTCCATTATGGACATAGGTCCATGTTTAGGTATAGCCCCAATATAACGGTACCTTCCGATTTTTGGTATTTTGAGGATTTTAGGTACACTTTTTAACCGAACTAGCTGTAATTTGACATTTTAGGGTCTGAGGGGTCACTTCTCCACCAAAAATCGTCAACATAAGTCTATGTTTTGGTATAGCATCCATGTAACGGTACCTCCCGATTTTTGGTAGTTTGAGGATTTTAGATACAATTTTTAACCGAACTAGCTGTAGTTTGACATTTGAGGTTCTCAGGGGTCACGAAACTTCTCCACCAAAAAACGTCAACAAAGGTCCATGTGTTGGTATAGCCACCATATAATGGTACCTACAGATTTTCGGTAGTTTGAGGATTTTAGCTACGATTTTTAACCGAACTAGCTGTAAATTGACATCAGAGGTTCTCTGTGGTCACGAAACTTCTCCACCAAAAAATCGAACTCGCTGTTATTTGACATTTGAAGTTTTCAGTGGTAACGAATCTTCTTCACTAAAAATCGTCGACCGTACCTCCCGATATTCGGTATTTTGAGGGTCTTAGCTACATTGTTTTACGGAACTACCCGTAATTTGACTTTTGAGTTTCCCTGCAGTTATAAACTTTTCCACCAAAAATTGAAGAGATAGGTCCAAACTTTGATATAGCCCCGTAGGTAGCTGAACATATTTTTTAGATTAGATTAGATAATTAAGGCATTTTTCACCTAAAATTGTGAAAGGAAATTATTTATTAAATTTTAAATTCGATCAAGACCTTGTGTCATTCCTCCCCTACTTGCTTGCTTGGTATCATTCATCCCCTACGTCAACCTCACTTTTCAAATAGATGAGGTATACATACAAAATTGCCTGGCCGGCTAATAAGGAATATTATTAGCAAAAATAAGAGTTTGAAACATAATTTTATTTGTTGGTGTTTTCCCGGCAATAATATGCCTTGTAATTACACTAGCTGTGTGCTTTCCCATTTTTCAAAAATTGGTATTTTTTGAAAAACTATAACTATGATGTAGACTAAACTTAATATTAATAATATTTATAAAAATTACATAATTAATATTTGTTTTGTTTCATTTCAGGTACGTTAAGCTTTATATTATTCTGGTAAGAGTATTTTTTTTCCAATTACTGAAATTTAAACATAGAAACAAAACAAAATATTCCTTGCTGAAATATATTTGATGACAATAATAAAGAAGAATTCAAAAGAGTATAATACTTCGATCAGCTGACTTTGATTACTATCAGAAGTTCAAAAGATTGTTTTTTTAATGTATTTGTTGTTGACTAAGCAAATAATTTTCCACTTTAATATGGAACCAAAAATGCGCCATCTTTTCTTTTTTGATAAATATTCGCAAAGAGCTCATCGTTTTAATGTTCTATATTTTTAACGTCTTAACTTTTTATTTTAATATCTTAAAAGTATACTAATAGCAAAGTTATAAAAATAAACCTTTCATACTGCCATTCATTAATAAAATTCCCACAGAAAAAAAATGTTTTAGAAGAATTTTACTGAACCTTAGATTAATAACGATACATATTAATGGTTAATTAGAAAGCTTTGAGGAATTGTCATACAATAAAAGTGCTTCGAGCAACAACGTTTCAGTCTAATGAATAACATTTATTTGAAATTATAAAGTTCACATTTTCTTATTGAAACAATTTTCTATGGAAATTCTATATTCAAATTTTCGATTTGCGTAAAAGTTCATACATGTGCCTTCAAAGTGCGTGCAGGCATTTGATGTTCCGTTCGCCCACATAATATCATAAATTCATTACAAAGGAAAAACATGAGAAGTATCCTTTTTACAACGTTCTTTCTATTTGCATATTCGTCATTGTGCAAATTTGATAAGAACTTTAATATTAAAATTAGCAAAGACAGGACAAGTTCAAAAGCAGAACAGCGCCCACTGATATTTGTCTATGTGTTGCGCATTTTGGATAGCAGTAAATAGAGTCTCTACATCATAGAAACCTTATAGACATTACAATATTTACATTAGCTGATGATAGTAGATCTATTAAAGACAGAAAGAAGAAAACAAATCACTACTTTTTTCATATAAAAAGCTCTAAATCTGTCATAATCTGTCTATATCTCTCAATTTCTACTATTCTATATATCGTCACCTGAAATGCCCAAAGACGTAACCCTCAAAGGGCTACGTTGAGGGTTACGACTTTGGGCATTTCAGGTGACGATATGCTTCATCTTTCAATACGTTAACAGGACGAACACAACCTAGTGTGTTTAAAACCAGCAGGGAGCGAAATAAAAGAAACAGGTAAAAAGCGTTAAGTTCGGCCGGGCAGAACTTTTTATACCCCTCACCATGAAATATTCTGAACTATAAGGAGTAATTAGATTTCTTTCCTAAAGAAAGTACGAATGCCCACAATTTTACGGGAAGAAATACCTAATTTTGTCTAATTCGGTCAGCTAAAAAAATGAAAATTCCTGAATTCGGGAGGTACCGTTATTTGTTAGTCATATTAGCCACAATGTGGGCCTATATCCAAAGCATTCGGCGGATAAGTTTGTTGACCATTCGGAATAGTAAATGCAAAATTACAGTCAATTTGGGTAGAAAATATAGATAATTATTTCCACATACCTGAAATCAGGCGTTATATGGGGGCTATACCGAAACATGTAAGTATGTCCACAATTTTTGGTAGATAATTGTTTTGACCACAAGGAACCCTCGGAAAGTGTATCTAAAAACTTCAAATTTACTTTAAATCTGGCGTTACCGTTATATGGAGCTATACCAAAACATGGGCCTATGTCCACAATTTTTGGTAGGTAAGAACATTATATGCCCAAATACAGCTAATTCGGTCTGCAAATGTGGTTAATTAGGAAGGTACCGTTCTATGAGGGCTATATTAAGATTACAGTGACAAATTTTTAGGGGAAATTTTTGTAGCCTCAAAGAAAACCAAATACCAAATTTCAGCCATTTCAGTAAGAAAATAAGGCTGAAACCTTCAAAATACTGAAAATCGGGAGGTACCGTTCTATGGGGGGTATATTAAAACGTGGACCAATTCCGACAATTTCCTGCAAAACTGTTTCATACCACCAATGAAGACTGCATACTAAATTTTAACCATTTCGCTTAGAAAATGTGGCTAAAAGCTTGAAAATACCGAAAACCGGGCTATATCAAAACGTGAACCTATATAAAAAATTGTTGGTGGAAATTTCTTTTAGCCTCTGAAAACACAAAATTCCAAATTGCAACCAATTCAGTGGCAAATGGGCCCAATACCTTCCAAATTCATTAAAATGACGCGTACTTAATATGGGGCGTTATATGAGGGCTATACCAAAACGTGGACCTACATATATAAATAATATTTGGTAAAAATGTTTTTTAGCCTCTGAAACACAAAATACCAAAATACAACCAACTAGGTGGTCAAATGGGACTAATACCTTAAAACGTGGAAGCGTCACGCGTCAGTTTGTATGGGGGCTATACTAAAACGTGGACCTATATAGCCCATTTTCAATACCAAAAGTTCTATATACATACAATAGATTTTACCAAAATTTTATCCACCTACTTCAATCCTTTCGGTAGTAGTATATTATATACTATACTTCACAGGATCATTTCTGTAGTCAGTCTTCAATTACTTTCATTGCAAAATGAAAAATCACACACAATCCTTTCGGATGCTAGAGTGATTTCCACAGACGGATCGACAGACGGACGGACATGGCTAAATCGATGTAGAATTGCTCGCTGATCCAGAATATATATACTTTGTGGGTTTTAAAAAGGTTATTTTGAGCAGTTACAAACGGAATGTCAAATTTAACATACCCCCATCATATTAAAACAAAAAATGGAGTGTTGAATTTGAATATAATTTCACCTCAATTGTTCTAAAAATAGAACATATCAAGGTATATTTATCAGCTGTATTCTTACTTTTTTGTAAATTTAGTTTTCAAAATGAAATTTGAAACCTCGAAATTTGCTACCATAAAATACTGCTTTTCATCCTAAACGTATAATAAAAATGACCTACGACAGTTCTGAATGCTTTATATTTACAGTTTGATTCAAATTTGTTCTATTTTAGAGGATTTTTTTTCAGAGAAAATTTTTGGAACGACCCATTATTCAATATTTCCTTTGACAATTAATTTTCAAAAACAACAATGTTGTTTTTGTAAATTTGTTAGTTGTTGTAATTCATGCATATACCTTATATAAATTTGTCTTGGAACATATCCCAGAAAAATTTGAAGGAAGGGGTTCCATGCGATGACGTGATTTCATGGCATGTTTTGCATTGGTTCAAACGAAGTCGTGAAAGATCCGATCTTTTCATTAGCATTTGAACCAATGCAAAGGAAGTCGTGAAAGATCCGATCTTTTCATCAGCATTTGAACCCATGCAAAGGAAGTCGTGAAAGATCCGATCTTTTCATTAGCATTTGAACTCATTCCATCGATCTAATAGAGATGCATTTTGAGTTTTTATTTATACACATTTTTCTAAAAATATAAGATTAATTACCCAGCAAAATTTGAAGGAAGGGGTTCTATGCGATGACGTGATTTCATGGCATATTTTGCATTGGTTCAAAGCAAGTCGTGAAAGATCCGATATTTTCATTAGCATTTAAACCCATGCAAAGAGTATACATTTCCAAAATTTTTGTTATAAAATTACAAAATTACAAATTAAATGTAGGTTCACGAACTAGAAATTCTTAAAGGAGTGCTGTTGGAGTCCATGTCGAAATCTGAACTGGTGATGAGAAGATAATAGAAAAGCTTTTGTAAGATGAAACAAAATCAGTGGCTGAGAGTGGACGAAGTAAACTCTGTTGCGGTGCAGCGGCGGTGATTAAATTGAAATTTTGGGTGTATACTTTATGCTGATAAATTAGTTCTAGTTACATATTTCATGAATTAGTTTGAATTAATAAAGAGTTTGGTTTGTCATTTCAATACAAAATTTTCCATTTTCCAAACAAGACATGCAAATGTCATGCCAAAGGGTTGGTGAAAATGACATGTCAAAGCATTGGTCAAAATGACATGCTTAGGATCCGACAATGAATGTCATCTTAAGATCCGAAAATGAATGTCATCTTATGGTGGTCACGCTCATATAAAATTCATGAGTGAAAATGCTAAAAAGATGACATGTCAAATCACTTGCACCCATGATTCAATAGCATCCTTGGCATCGAACATTTTGACGGGATGCTTTTAAACTTTTTTCGACTTCCGGTATGTGGTTAAATATGTACTTAAAAACATATTTAAGGAAGTACTTCCTTCCTAAGACATCCCCATGTAAAAATAATGACTTTTACGGTTAATTTCTAAGTAGTTATTACTGCCATAATTTGCTGAATAGAGTCATTACTTGGTAATGATTTTTTGCTGATCGGTGATTACAAGAACGCTTAACGTCGTTTTTTGCAGATTAATAATGGAGTAATAAGACTTAAATCAGTTTTGACAAGGTGAGAAAATGTAAAAAAAAAGCCCAGCATTACTATTACAACATAAGTTTCTTTCCTATGCAAATGTAGGTAATGGAAACATTTAAAAATGTCAAAAACTCAATCAGAAATGTCAAAATCAACGTGTACAAATATGGTGATAGTTTCTACTCGGCCAAAATTGTCTAGCAGAAAAACAAAGGAGGTAGGGTTAATCATCGCAATTTTTGTTTAGATAAAAGCTCAATTTTTTCTTGTTTTTGGAATAAGGGAAGAATGGGAAGAAGTACTACAGTACCATTTACGGTTCCAGGTTCTGGAATATAACTATAATTAGAAGTGTAGGTTATGAATACCCAGCAAAATGTTCGATGCCAAAGATGCTATTCAAGAATGGGTGCAAGTGAAATGGAATGTCATTTTTTCAGCATCTTCACTCATTCTTTTTACAAGAGCGTGACCCCCAAAAGATGCAATTCATTTTCAGATCCTAAGCATGTCATCTTTACTAACTCGTTGTTGTAACAGTAGTGTTTGTATTCTCATTTTTCTGCTTAATCTGACTCTTGGTCTATCAGTCGTAAGAATGTGGCTATTTCGCTATTTATATGGTTTGTAACCACAAAGCTGCAAACTTAAGTTTCTTAGCAGGATTGGTAGGGCAATTGAAAAGGAGCAGTGTGTCGTGGGGGCATGTTTTCCACGGTGTCATCAGTACTTGCCCTATAGGAATTTTGACGGATGGTGGATGTTCTCCAAGGACCGCATTCACACGATAACTGTTTACTGCATCTGCGACTGCATTCGTGTGAATGCTACTTAAACCTGGTTGAAAGGCTTGTTGATCGAGGTTCTCTCTTGTAACGTTAGACTTCTCTTTCTAGATTATGAAGACCCCCTGGCTGCCTGGGTCTGTGGTCTGAATTCTGCTATCATCGACCATGACATTCAACTCTATTGTTCCCAACTCGGCCGCCCAGGTAGTGAACAGAGTGGCCGTAGATTAATTGGCTGGTATTTGCATATTCCTCGCGTGGAAAAAATGGTAAGATCAGACAAAAAGGAGCTCAGTCTTTCACAAATTTCACCAGGGAAGGCACCTGACGCCAAGATAGTACAATCATTCGCATACGTTACGATCTCAATGCCGTCTGCAGCGTTTGGAATTCAGAAGAGGTTTTCTTCACTCTACGGGTTTTGGACTTCTTGATCCTAAATTCTACGTACTACTGTCATCCGCACCTAAAATTTATTATCCAACGTTTCAAACTTGGACGGTGCGTAGTCTGCTCGATGACATCAAACAACGAGGGTGCCTGACAATATCAAAGGGCTTTGCTAAATCAAGTGTTACTATCACTGTTCTATCGCACGGCTTGCTCTGAGTGAGTCCTCAGCTAATATGGAGATGGAGATGGCCTTCAGCGCAGTTGTTGTGCTGCTTACGGATCCTATGCTATTGATCGGCAACTGGAAAGTTAATTCTGATGCTGGAAGAACTAAAGCAACAAGGGTCCTTGGTACGGGCGACAAAATCGGCCTGTAAGATTCACCTTTGCTGGCATCCTTTTCGGGCTTCAGTAGCTGGCCTATTTTCCAGACTTCGGGAACGATGTGTTTGGCAAGCGACAGGTTGCAAATTTAAGTGAGAAACTTGACTTCCGGCCGTCCCAGCTGTTGCAGTCTAAACACCGCCGCTGCACGCAACAGAGTTTACTTCCTCCGCAACAGGTTTTGATTCATCTTACAAAAGGATTTTTCTTCCCATCAGTGCAGTGCAGATTTCGACATTGACTCCAACTGCAGATTACTATTTCGTGAATTTTATTTTACAACGTTTTGGAAATGTTTGTTGTTTTGTAGGGATCTACAAATCGACTCTAGAGCAGGCAAGGAAACTTTTGTAATTGGTCAGGCACGTAAAGGAACACGACTAACACCAAAGAGTGCAGTCCGACTCTACTTTTAGCTCAATGATTGGGATTTCCTAGCATAATAAATCTTACATTGCTTTAAACGTACATATTTAGATAAATAAAAGAATATATGTATGTGTAAAAATAAAAACACAAAATTCATCTCTATTGGATCGATGGAATGGGTTCAAATGCTAAGGAAAAGATCGGATCGATCACGACTTCCTTTGAATTGGTTCAAATGCTGATGAAACGATCGGATCTTTCACGACTTCCTTCGAATGGGTTCAAATGCTGATGAAAAGATCGGATCTTTCACGACTTCATTTGAACCAATGCAAAAGATCCAGTGAAATCATGGCATCTCATGGAACCATTTCCACAAAATTTTGCTGGGTATCCACATATTAGATTTGAATATATTTTATATTGTTTAGTCCTTTGTTCAGTATATACAGACATAAATTGGAAATTTTTGTTCTTTGTGGTCAAAAAGCTTCTTTGGAAAAATGCTCTAACTGCCGCTTTAATATTGATGACATAGTTTTAGTTTAATGCACTAAACATACATAATTTTATAATATCGATCTATATTGTACGCATACAACCACTTAATGCAGAATTGGGAAATGTTCACTCCTCAGCGAACAGTAATGGATTATTGTTATACCCATCCACCATGAATAATAAGCAAAATGAAGAACACCCAATGATTAGTGCAAAATGACATCACTTTGAAAAACCACACAATATCGAGGTAGTGGTAAAATAAGTCAAAACCCTTGGAATTGTCTTTAACATGGCAAAACCATTCACATATTTTCAATCCCTAAAAATGTGAACTTTGACCGCGATTTTTTTGAAAATCCCTACGGCGATTTTTTTGTTATTTTTTTTTTCGATTTTTCTGTTCTATGAACATTGTGTTTCAGAATCCGTAAAAACTTCCCAAGTGTAAGGACCTTTAATTTAAAGTTAGTTAAGGCGCACCGTGTATAGTTCATTCATTCCTGCTACAGGAAAATAATTTTGATAACACAGTCGAAACGTCATAACCCTTTTGTATACGCAATTAATTAATTTATATCAGTCCGTGTACTCGATAATTTGTACTGATTATTACAAATGCTTCGAATTTTTATTATTATTATCGAGTACAAGGACAAACCTTTCATGACACATTAGTCTTGTGGTGTAGGATATAAATAAATATATTAGGAAAAATGTTAGCCTCAATATTGTCATTAAAGTTGCCTAAGGCACTATACATCTAAAAGGCAAAGATTTCAAGGAATCTTAATTTCCAAAAAACATGAAATTTCACATCTGTCCCGTGTTTTACTTACACCCTAATATAAAATTTAAAAACGTCGTATTTCTAGCTCTACTTTCACAATCTAATTGGATTTTTCTGTAATTTGCGAAAATTGAGTCTTGTTGGTTAGCAAATTGGTGAAAAGTAAGGAAAGGAACAAATACGGGCAATGCCAACAAAAATGTCCGGATTGTCGAGTAGAAAAATTTCACTATTTTTTACACGTAGAGCACTTTTTACATCTATATTTCATTTAAGTGTTCGGTATTAGCAATTACAAATTAAAAAAGTATTATTATATAACTACCAAGGGTGATTTAATCATAGAAAATAATTTATTTTCTTTACTATTCGTTAATCCGGACAATCTGATAATTCAGACACCGCCGAAACTTGTGGTGTACGGATTATCGAGATTATACTGCATATATGGGAACAATATCAAAATCTGAATCGATTCTTACCAAAATAAATAGGGATCGCCCTAGGGCCAAAAAAATTTTCTCTAATTTTTATGCGAATCGGTCAATAAATGTGTTTTCAAAAATACATGCACGCAGAGAAAAAATATTTTTCGCTTTTGTTGGAACAAAAATATCTGTTTTGGTTCCAAAAATGTATTTGTTTTGTTCAAACATTGTAATCCAAATCCAAAAATACCATCTTTTCATCCAAACATAGAAAACAAAAACAACTTTCGAATTTCCGCAATATTGTAAAAATCGTTAACAATGCCGATTGTAGGAACTATCATAATCTAATTTTGTTTACAAAAAGTATTGTCAACCCAGAAAACCAGCCCAGAAATTTCTGATTTGAGTGTATATACTTCTCATATACACTTTTCACATAACTTGGATATAAATGTCGCGTATAATATTGCAATCATTGATGAACACAATACATGGTTTGCTGCATTGGCTGACAACAAAGACAAACAAAAAGCCACAAGCACCCACCATAACATAAGGAATAATTAAACACCATAACATACTCCGGTATAACACCAAACCTCAAAGCACAATGAAGATAGAAGAATGAAACAAAACAGAAACAAATAAAAACAAGAGTCTCATTGTTGGTATACATACACACAAAAACAAAGATAAAGGCATCATGTCATACAAACAAAACTCACCATAATTGTTTTTTTTTTCAACACGGCATCGAATAGCGAGAGAAGAGAAAAAATTGTCGAAGAAAAGAGAGAACTATTGTCCAGTTGACAAAAACTATTTTTGGATTTAACAAAACCCAATTGTTGGAATCACAATACTACATTTGGAATTTAACAATATCTTAACAATACATATTTTGCTCTTCGAATATTGTTGGATCAATCATATTTTTTTCTCTGCGTGTGGCCAGACGGACAAGTGTGAATCTATGCATATCATCAGAAGGAACTATGGGTCTATTTCGTTTCCTTTTGCATGTTGCAAACTCATTCCCTAAGACATAATACCCTTGGGGCATTAAAATATGGTTATCAGTGCAATCATGAATAAAAATTCCGTGCGGAATTGTTCCCTTTCCCCAATGTCACAACTTCTTATTTCCTTCTTTCATTTCCTTCCTTTCTTATTTATGCCCAAAAAGGGAATATTTTTGTCGATTCGGCTAGAATACACCATAATTAAGCGAATCTAGTAGTTTTCAACATTTTACAAATATTGATTTTAAAAGAATTTCACTTTTCAAAATTATTTTCCGTGCGGAAAATTCCTAGAGAAATATTCATGATTACTACAGGGCAAAATTTAGTAAAATATGAAAGATTTTATGTGAAAGATTCATGTTGACATTTCTGACTGAGTTTTTGAACAAATTTGTATAGGAAAGCAACTTATGATATAATAAGAAGGCTGGGTTATAGGAAATTATCTCACCTTGTGAAAACTAATTTTGTTTATATCTATGTATATTTAAGTCTTTTAGTTGCTGTGGCGGAATAATAATTAATTACATAATAATTTGCTAAGAAATCCACTTTTAACGACAATAAACGACAATAAATTTAGAACACTTTTTGATGATTTTCAAAATTTAATTTGACGATTTTCGTCATATTTTCTGCATATGAAAATATGCAAAAAAATAAAAAAAATATGAGCCCGTCATTGTATTCAGTTTTCTTCAAAACGAATTTTATTCCAATCAGAATTTTTGTATCTTTATTAATAAAAAATATGCAAAATCCGATTTCTAGTTATGAACAATCGCATTTAAAATGTATGGCATGTTTCTACATGTAATGCCATAGGCATTAGGCGAACACAAAGGATAAAACTGTCAAGTTTGAGATAAGGTCCTGGGTTTAAAAAATTGTATTGAATGTTGTAGCTTTTATGGGAACACAGAGGCGGTTTTTATTTTCCAACCTATGCGACAACTTTTTTTGCAAGAACGTTTGTTTACCATGAGGACAAAAATTAAAATATGTACCTCGCAGTCGATTTGTAGGGTGAGATACGGACGATTTTTTGGAAAATCTAACTAAAGTGTTACGAATAGTACTTAAATAAATAACATATCAATTAAGATAGGTAGTGGTACAACAAAATTTTCACAGTTTCTTTATATGATATTTACCGAGTGGAAATTGGGGACTAAAGATTTCGGGCGTTAAAACTTGCTGTTACGAAGTACATGTACGTTGTGATGTTGAATATTATATTCGTTCATGTTAATAAGGCGTTTTTTACGTTCTTTTCTTCTACTTTCTTAGTATACATTTTTTATTTGAACACTTTTTACAGCAAATAAATTTATAAATATCGTCACCAGAAATGCCCGAAGTCGTATCTTCAAAAAAGTCAAAATTAGTTTTTTGATTGAATCTAATACATAAGACTATAATACATAAATAAAATACATCCTATTCAAGAAAAGGCATTTCGAAAAATGGGATAACATTGTAGATTTGGTGGTAATGACGGATCCCAAAACCAAGCGTTTCCGCTGTTTTGGTTTCATTACTTGTATATGATTGATAATATCCCATATACTCGCCTTAATAAGATTAATATTCATTAAAACAGTTTTTCATTTTATAACGTTTTTTGCTTCTCCTGTAAAATTATTATTTTGTTAGTTACTACTTTTGGCATTTATGGTGACGATATGAACATACATTTAGCCTGGGATAACTCTTTTAATTATTTAAAGTGAAAAGTTTCAAAAAATGGTAAGGATGTTTAATTATCTGCACGTACATATAAAAGGTTCTATAAATATTACGCTGCAAAGAAATAACAAAATATACAGCACATACACACAAGCCCATTTACAATATATACAACCATTAGACAACACGATTTTATTACCATGCCCGAACCATACGAATCGCTCTTTATAGGGAACTTAGAAATATCCAAGACCCGTACTAATTAACTAAACACAATTTAATACATAAATATAAATACTAACATCTGTGTGTGCACGCCCAAAGATAATGAAAAGGACATGTTGGAGGATGACCCTCTAAATGACCGAAGCCCATTATAGTTCACTCATCACAATAAAGCGGGGATTCGCATACAAACATTAAATGTATGTATACTTAGTTAGTGTTAGTATCTTTAAACGTCAGCTGATTGCGAAAAAACGATGCCATATATATTAGAGGGCCTTTAAGAAGAATTACTAATAATTTAATGTATGCTGTGCTTTATTGAATTATGTTTTATTTTACTAGTGTTGGTTGTAGTTGTTGTTCGCCATTATTCTTCCAACGTGGTAATAGTCCCTAGTCCTTAAAAGGCAAAAATAAAATTAAAAAAAGATTTCATCTGCCCCCATCTGCCATTCGATATTTTATTTCCTTTACATCAAGTGTTTGAACCTTGTGAACCTTGTTTTTAATTGTTTATAAGGTGGTATTTTATTCACTCCGTACCTATAAAATTAGAGTCGATTCTGTTCAACGAAAACGTGGATTTTTTTTTGTTTTTTTTTTTTTTTTTGCAAGGACATATTTTATTCACATATAGTCAAAAATTTTTAAATTTAGAATGTTATTTCAGTATTCTATAGATATTTTATAGAAGTGTTATGTAATAAATTTTAGAGTGTTACCTGATTAACGTACACTCCTTATAATGAATATAGCCTAAGAAAAGGCCCTTGCTAAAATAAACATTACCGACATGACTTGGCTGCCTATCAAAAAGTTATTTCAAAATTAGTGCAAACACATTGCCATCCTGTTCAAAATAAGTACATGACCGACGACGACTCGCACATTTATTTACAAACAGAAAATCAAATAACTTTGTGTTGTGCGGGGGAGGAGGAGCATGCAAAGTGATGAAAGAATGTGGAAGTGAAAGCAAAAATACACATACAATCCTAAAAGAAACTAGGTCAATTACTTTGACATCCGTGCAAGAACAAGTGCTGTCGGCATCATTTTCCTACTATCACAACATCAACACACACACTAGTTATGTACTAATTTTTGGTTCTAACATTAATTTATGTTTAGCTTAGGAGGTACCTTACGAGTACTACAAGTAAATAACTATCTCAGTATTTGTGCAAAAATATACACAGCAATAATGTATTTAAGCAAGCTTTGCTTTGTTATGGAAAATATTTAAGTAACAATAAGTCGCACAATAATGCGGTGCACGAGGTAGTCATTATCTTATGTTCGTTTACATTAAAGCTTTCGTTTGAGTTTAATTCAAAATCGCTTGGATCAGAACTGTTCGTAAACCATCGGGAAATATTTAATTTAGACGATTTATTATAGGCTTTTCGAAGAATGTTTTCTACCAAATATGCTCACAATGTTCATAACTTATGTCTCTATAAGCCAAATATGTGTTATTTAGTGTTTAATGTGTCATTTATTATTGTTAGTATTTATATACACATTTTCACCCAGTAGGGGGTCAAAGAGATCACACGATATTATGTCACCTTGTTTGTATCCTCGTTTGATGCATTTTCACATAGAGAGGGAATATGGCAATATCAAACATGGTTTGATCACAAAATATGGCCGAACTAAAAATAATGTTACTCTGAGACCTTTTTTATTTTAACTACAGATCTTGCATCAGGCCAGGCCTAAGGTTGAATTGGTATGACCGAATGCCTGTGTGTAGACATTTATCATCCTGTCTCGTTTCTTGTGCACTGGACATAGAAGGTTCCAATCGTTGCTCTGCTATATAATGCCTTTAAAGGTCTTCTGCCTACTATATAATAATTGTTCCACAAACATTCCAGATGGGACAAGGGAGACCGTGCAATTGTTTGCACACCCGCCTTGCACGCTAAAGGTTTTGGGTTCGATTCTCCGGCCAGGCAACATCAAAAACTTTCAACGGTGGTAAATTACCCCTCAGTAGTCTTGGCGACATTTCCTGAGTATTTCAGCCATGTAAAACTTCTTTACAAGTGGTGTCTTAAGACACGCCGTTCAGACTCGGCGATAAACAGTTGTAGGTCCCATATCATTGGGCTAATGTGAATCAGAGTGCACTCATTGATATTAGAGAAGTCTCCCTTGTCCCTTGTCTGCCTACTATAGAAGACCTTTAAAGATATTTTTTATGTTAATGGAGGTAATGATAGCGCACTATCAATAGAGGACCCACACATGAACGTTCAGTAATTGATACTTTAATTTCTCACTTAACTTACCACTCCCCCGTCCATAATGCTTTAGCACTGTTAACTTGTACGAATGCACAATATTTTTCATTCGATTCCATCATTTGATTTACTTCTTTAATATTGCTTGTCTGATACAGAAGGTCTTCCGTATACATTAAAATGTGTCTGCTGTCTTTTAGAAAAAACCTTAAAGGTCTTCTGTCTACTAGAGAAGACGTCAAGAAGTTGTTCTTCAGTATATCTAAAAGGCCTTCTGTGTGCTTTAGAAGACCTTAAAAGGTATTCTGTCTACTATAGAAGACCTTAAAAGATCTTCTTTCTACTATAGAAGACCTTAAAATGTCTTCTGTCTGCTATAGAAGACTTTAAAAGATCTTCTGTCTACTAGAGAATACCTTAAGATGTCTTCTGTCTCCTATAAAATAAATTTAAAAATCATCTTTCTATTACAAAATACATTAAAATGTGTTCCGTCTACTAGAGAACCCATTTAACGGTCTTCTGTCTACAATAAAAGACCCTAAAAAGTCTTCTGTCTATTAACGATAGTCTTAAAAGTTCAGTTGTCCACTATAAAAGGCCTTAAAAGGTAGGTCTTCGTCTGCTAGAGAAGACCTTAAAATGTGTTCCATCTACTATAGAAGACCGTAAAAGGTCTTGGGTCTGCTGTTGGAGACCATTAAAGGTCTTCTGTCTACTATAGAAAACATAAAAAAGTCTTAAAGGTATTGTGTCTACTAGGGAATACCATAAAAGGCCATCTGTCTACTAGAGAATATCTTAAAATGTATTTTGCCTACTAGAGAAGACCTAAAAAGTCGATGACCGTATTCTAAAACTTCAATACATTCAATGTCAAATATAAAACGAAACTTGCGATTTTCACCAAGTAAAAACCAAAAATGTGTTTACTTTACCTAAGCCCGGATTACGTTTCTTTGCATTTCCAAACGCTGACAACATTTATTTTCATATTAGACCTCGAATATTGTTACAGAAGGACTGCTATTAGCTATTTTCGTACAAAATTCGGGAATAAATTGCAATATTTAATAATATCTAGCACATTTTTCTTAATTATTTCAAATATTTTGCATGAATAAAAAGTCGGACGTTTTATTCATGCAAAATTTTTAATAAAATTACCGTTATTTTTACATATTTCTATAGCAGAGGTATTCCAAAAGAAGAAAAGAACAAAAATGTGCGGTATTTTGCTTTGAAAATCCTTAAAAACTCCAAATATATAGTGTTTATAGGTGTACGAATACGAACTTTGCCACCCAGACAGGCGCCATCTATACCTAAATGACGGAATAAATTAAAAATTTGTTTTATTGTTCTTAAATCTTTCTGTGTTATGGTAATTCCTATCAATTATTTGATATTTGCACATAAAATATGGAATTAATAACGATTTTATTCATTCTTTAGGGGTGTACGAATATGAACTTTGCATACTGTATGTCCACGCGGCATAAGTCTAACGGTGTGATATCACACAAAATGCTAATCGATAGGCCCAGAACGTAAAATTATCTGCTCATCGAAGTGCTCTCTTAATAAATTCATTGATTGATGTCATGTGGAGGAAGCGGGGCCGTCTTGTTGAAACTAAAATGTTGCCGAGATCACGAGCTTCATTTTCAGGCATTGAATAGTCAGCTATCATGGCACGATAATGGTCGCCATTGAAGGATCATTTCTGAAAAAATGTGGACCGATGATTCCACCAGCGGACGAACCACATGAAAACGTTGTTTTTCTGAATGAAGTGACATCTCTTGAATCTCTTTAGGTTGCTCTTAACCCAAATGCGGCTACTTTACTTGTTCACATACCCATTAAGCCAGAAATTTGGCTTGAAACACATTCCTCAAAGAATGTAAATTTTCGTAATAGGTGTGAACGATTTGCAAACGTTGTGCAGGCGTAAGTCTGTCTATGATGATGTACCAAACGATACTAAAGAAAACTAACATAACAGCATGACACGACTCACACGTGATATGTAAAAAAACAAGTAAAAAAGTGTCATTCGGCTTTGCCGACAGATAGATACCCTCAGCCAATGTGAAGCGAAACTTTCACCTCCGGACAAATGGAATGTATTTAAGGTCTCTTTAGAATTTTGTGGCCCTTTTTGTACATTTGAACTTGCCGACAAAAAAGTGGATTAGGAATTAACTGCACTAAGACACAAATGTTGAACTTTTGTAGGGCAGGTACCCTTAGGGAGGACCGATATGGGCCATTTTAAAAGTTAAACTAAAATATTAGGAGATCCAAAGTTTGAACCAAATTGGTTGCCCCATTCAAGTGATATCGTCCTAGCATTTTAGTGACATTTTTTTAAATATTGGGGAGAAGTACCGAAAGTTGTGGGCCGGTATGGCCCAAGAAACTAAGTTTGGATATAATACGACGTAGACCAAATGTTGGACCAAATCGGTTGAACAGTTCGAGAGTTGTCGTGCTCTCCGACCGCCACATATGGTGACACAGGGGTTTTTTACACCTTTCGGACTGTTTTCCCAAGAAATATGGACTTGCCCCTGAAAAAACTTTTACCGTCGTAATGCAGGTAGCGAATGCAAATCGCTTTAACAAAAATCAAAGTGATTCGAGAGCAGGTCTTAAAGTAAACTTATCCGAAATTTTGTGTGAGAGGTACCAGAAGGAGTAGACAAATATAGTCCATATTCGAACCTGATCTATACCTGGTAGATATATTAGGATGTGCAAAGTATGGATTTCATCGGTCACTCCCTTCAAGAGTTATCGCGCGCAAAATTTTTCCGAACATTTTTGAAGTTTTGTGGGGAGGTACCTGAAGGAGTGGACCGATGTAGCCCATCTTCGAATTTAAACTATGTTTTGATAAAATATTACGAAGGCCAAATTTTGGACCGAATAGACAGATCCGTTGGAGGGTTATCTTGCGCTCCAACCACTACACAAGGTGACATAGGGGCTTTTTGCACCTTTCCGGTCATTTTCTCAGGAAGTATGTACTTGCACCTGTTGAAACTTGTACCATCGTATGGGGGAAGTGAATACAAGTTGCTGCAACAAAAATCAAAGCGATTCGAGAGCAAGTCCTAAACTGAACTTATCCGAAATTTTGTGTGGGAGGTACCCGAAGCAGTGGTGCCCGAAGCAGTCCATATTGAAACCTCATCTAAGTCTGGTAGAAATTTCACGATGTGCAAAGTATGGACCAAATCGGTTACTTCCTTCAAGAGTTATCGTGCCCACAAATTTTCCGAACATTTTGGAACTTTTTTGGGGGAGGTACCTGAAGGAGTGGACCTATATGGCCCATCTTCGAACTTCAATCAAATCTGGAAAAAATATTTCGATACCCAAAATTTGAACCGAATCGATTGATCCGTTCGAGAGTTATCGTGCGCACCAGCCAGCCAGACAGACAGACAGACGGACTGACATTGGTAGATCTACTCAAAATTGTCTGAAACGGATATCGTATAAACATACTTGGGGTCTAAAACCATTATTTCGATGAGGCACATTTTTGGTCGTATCAAAGTGTAAATACCCTCTTTAGCCTAAAGGCTGAGGGTATAAAGACTATTGAAAGCGTAACGTTGGCGACAAAACTTCTTTAAAAGTTAAGTCTTAGGACACGCCGTTCGGACTCGGCTATAAAAAGTAAGTCCGGTATCATTATTCTAATATGAATCGGGATGCACACATTGATATGAGAGAAGCCTCCTTGTTCCTTCTGGGATGTTTGTGAGAACATAAGTGTGCATGTTTGTTATCAGATTCCATTCAGCTTCTTTGTATAAGAATGCCCCTGCACCATGGTTTAAAGTCTGGTGCTTTATGCTCTGATCAAATTTTTGGACTTCATCTGACTCGTGTACATCTCGAGTTTCTCGCACTCAAGTTTTTCTTGTTTTTATTCTACTGAAAATAGGCTTCTCATTATTCCCTTTCTCGCGATGTTTTTTCGTAGCAATTCGTGATGCTAATGACTACAATAAATTACCATAAACCATTGTGTATTATATAAAGGAATATGTTTAAACTGGATTAATTTCTATGTATGCATATTGAATTATGTTACCCATGATGAACTTAATAAAATGATTGACGAACTTAATGTACTTACCCTTATTTTGACATATGCTCATACATACATATTAACACATTTCACATACAGACGTCAAATTCTTTATGATTTTACTACAAGGTCAAAAATTAAGAATGCAAATATTTTTTACACATAAAAAAGACCATGAAGCTAAAAAAAATCATAATTGTCACATTACTATGGCATGTTAAAAGGGTTATTTCTCTGTACATAACAGCTATCATTTTAGTGTTACAAAATAAAAAATATATAAACAAGTAAAAAAGTATCAGTCGGCTTTGCCGACAGAGATATACCCTCAACCTGTGTGGTTTGAAATACTTTTATCCCAAAAAAACGTATGTATTTAGGGGGTTTTCAAAATTTTAGGCGTATGAACCGACGCCGAGATTTACTTTGGTGGCTGTGATGTAGCACCGTCTACAGTTTAGTGTCCAAAAAACTGCATAACGCTTATAATTTGCACAAAGTGCATATACTTTTTATGCGCATCCGATTTCACTATCAATCGTGAAAAAATCCATGGATCTATACCTATTTCAATAAAATCCATCAAAAACCGTGGATGTAGCATCACACAGTATTTTTGGGATAAACCGGACACTGCTCCCGTGCCACTAAATTTTTTAAACCGCTGTTTTAGCAAAAACGTGAGTTATGTGTCGGTTTCTTCATTGAAATGGACACGATCCACATAAAACTTGAATTAGTCCGCGCACATAAAACTTGAACATTTTTCGCAAATTTTTCAATTTTTGCAGTAGCCGTTTTCGCCGTTCTAGTGGATAGATTTTAATGATCTATGATTTAAATGATCCGAACCGCCGAAAAACTAAATTATCGCGGGGTACCAGCCAGTGTTGCCGAATTTGACGATTTATCGTCATTTTGACGATTTTATGGCCCAAAATTGAAAAATGACGATTTTTCACGTAACCCAGAATTGCATGAAATAAAAGACTATATTTTGGCCAAAATTTCACAAAAGACTTTAATGAAAGCAATGAGCTTTTTTAATTTCTAGACGGATTGGCTATATTTTTGCACATATCTGTAATATAGGTATTTTCATAGTTTTTGTCTCATCTTCGATTTATACCCCGTTTACACTTAACCTGATTGACCCAGTGGGTTTGGATTTCAAATGTCAATTCCATAGCGCAAACGTCAAATGAATCCTCATGAAGTGGGTTAATTTGGCAAAAACTCTACTATAACCTTACCATTACATCAGCTGAAAATTTTGATTTAGGATTAATAATGGATGAAAATTTTCCTTGAAAATTTTTCGATATAAAATACTTCCTACCGATACCCTCTTTAATGGATTTCCGACTGTCCATAAAACAAATTGTACGTGTACCGACAAACATGAACGATCACAGTGTCAAGCAAGCGACATTTGAGCTAATCTGTCATTCAAAACTGGCAATGTGTACCCAGCTTTACCTTGCTGCAATTCTTCAAACTCTTCTAAAAGCTGTTTTGTAGCGGAATTTAAGTGAGATTGGGTTAGATTTATTTCTGTAAGTTCAATATTTTAAGTTGTCAGTTTCATTGACAAAACTATAAGCGAAAAAATCCCATTAAACGGTAACCAAACCTAGTTTTGGACCATGTTGACGATTTTTGACGATTTTCCAAATTTTGTTGACGATTTGACGATTTTTTTGACGATTTCCGACCAAATAGATTTTTTAATATAGGTTTAAATAGGTTTTTTAGAAAAAATATCGCACTAAATTTTGGCCTTTGGCAGTAGATTACTGTGATGCTGTGTGAAAAGTGATACATTAGAAGTGTAATGTTCATTTTGTATTCTTCTACTTTTACTTTGGACAGATGCCCGTCATTTGGATGGTTTAACCAGCAATGGAATAGCAACGTAAAAACCCTCGCCAGCTTCAACGTGTTTTTACCTATGTTTATTCATTTACGCGGTCATAACTTCCACGCAAATTAATTTTGTTTGCTAAATTGTTGAGCTTTGTACAAAAACACTTAATTTGATCCAGTAATAGTCATAGTTACCGGTAAACTACAATAGTTCGCGTATTATAGTAGTGCAATCCTTGGCTTCGTGGAAACTAAATTTTTGTTTGTCCTTTACTCATGTACCCTTTCTAGCCTAAAGGCTGAGGGTATAATAATAATAAATAATTTAAAAAGGGTATTAATATGATAATATAAATATTTTATTTTTTTTTAATTTTCAAAATTTTACTTAATATTAACTATTTAAACAAATTTTTGTTTCCTTTAAACAATATCAACATTTGGTTGTTAGTAGCCTCCTAAGCAATATCCTGAACATAATCAGTTCTTTAAAAATAATTTGAATTCGAAATTTAAAATTTTCTCAATTTACAGTGTGTTTTTAATGTAAAATAAAAAAAAACATTTTCTTGTTTTCACTTTCAGAACTGAACACTTGCTCTCAGTAACCACCATTATGTTTTCGATATACCCCTTGAATTGCCTCAAGTCACTTAGAATTCATAAGCACCTCTATATAATTTATTGTTTTATTTTTGAAGCTTGAAATTTAGCTTTTCTCATTCAATTGTATTCTTTTTCATATTTAATATGAAAGCATCTTATAAAAGACATTAAAATCTCCTTACGCTTAAAAAGTCACATTAAAAAAATGAAACATCTTTTCTGTCATGTTGTTTATCACTAGGAATGGGTATGCTGTATGTTTTATTATAGTACATATCGCTCATTAACTCAAAGAGTGGCATAACTCAAAAAATGCGTTTTCTGAATTAGCATTTTCAATTTTTTCTCCTACTGCTACTTTATCTCGTGTCAAATTTTCATGTTGATATGTTTAAAACTCAACCATATACAGCTTATTTACTACGGGTTTGGCATAATTCAAAAAAAAGTTTTTTGAGTTTATAAAGCACTAAAACACTTCAAATCATGCTTGATCTTGCTCAGAAATTTAGAACTGATATCTGGCTAGGTGTTTGCAAAAAATGGTAAAAGTAGTTATTTTATTTTTTGTGTAATAATCTTTTTAATTTGGGAAGTCAAATTTTAATACCCAACTTAAAACGCGTTTTTCTCAAAACTGAATTTTTTGATATGTGACACTCTTTGTGTAAATGAGCGATATGTATGTAAATGTGTAGATTTTTTTATATTATCACATAAACAAACACATAATAATATATTTGCAAATACTTTTTATTTTAATTGCTCATTTCTTACCATGAGGCACAAAATCATGCCGTTTTTTAATATAAACTTGTGAAAAAAGAGGAATAATGTTATTAACTTGAACAAGTTGTTGTGTTAATATGCATATGTACGAGTAAATATGTATCAAGGATCGTTCAATACTTCTTTATAGTCATCAACATTAAATGATATAAACAGAATATTAGTATTTGTGTACTTTGAAATTGACATTTTGTCACTGAATTTGTCAATTAGCCTCAATTATGCCAGAGATTTGCCTTTCTTTACCTCCCAGTTAGAGTTCGAATTGATGAATTATGTACTCGTACTTATACTTATGAATTTTTCATGAGTTTACTGTCTCAATGTGACTTAAAAGAAGAAGCATAGACAATGAATGAATAAGAAGAATAAATGCTGAATGGCTGCTTGTTTTATTTCATAAACAAAGAAATACTCGCATCCAATAAATTTTAAACAATAAGGTATTTAGATAATATGTTTTTTAATGGGTTGAGTACAAGTTTCGATAATATTCTGAAAGTTTTGTTTATTTAAAAATTTTGCATATTTTAGTTATTTGTGTAATAAACAATTCGAATACATGATTGCTTTTTAATGAGTCTCGTTGTGGAATGGAAAAATAATTATTGAATATTTCATAATTAATTTGTGAGTAGATATGTATAACATATGGTTTTAAGAGCTAAATGGATGTTGCTGTATTTTACATTTTGAATATAAAAATTATGTTCGAAAACGCATTAAAACTCTTTTTGTGCATGCATACATAATTACTAAAGGACTTATTTTTATATTTTGTTCTATTCTCCAAACTCATTATTGACCCTAAATAATAACAATAAATACAAAAGCATACATTTCTACATTTTCAGTAACTGCCAGTTATTTCTAAGAATCCTAAAATGCTTTCATATAAAATGCAAAAAAAATCTATTTTGTCCTTTCCATTTGACTGAATTCGTTGAAAACATTTCAATTCAAATTCAATTTGCAAACTTTAAAGATGAATTATAAAATACAGCTTCTCTTGCATTGAGTATTTTCAATCCGTTGTAAGTAAATACATATATCCTTGGTTAAAGGGTGTATTTACAGTTGTTGACGTTGAGCAGACGACATTCCCAGCATATTCCTCCTACAATGGCAAGGCCATTGTCACTAACAATAAGTTTTTGTCGTTTGAATGGCTCCAACGGGTTGTCACCATGACAGTGTTGTCAGGCAAGACCACATTTGTTGATAACTTTGTAACAGCATTCATAAATAACCCACCACCCCCTCTACACCATACACGTCACTTTCTTCGATAGATGTATTTTGTTAATGTTGGAGGACAAGATACGTCCACACAGTTGTGATTGCGGGAAAAATAACTTTAAAAATCAAATATGACAGTTACAAGCTTCATTGCCTTCTTTCCTTGTCAATGTTTTAGAATGTTTTGTGTTGACAACTAAAATGTGTTTTCTTGCAGCTGGAAACAAATTTGTATACCAATAAATTTCTTTCTTGGGACATTATGTAGTATGAGTGAGTGTTCGTTCTGTCTGTTCAATCAGGTTCTGAGGCAGGTTCCAGGTGTGGGAATGTGGCTACCTTCATTTGTTTGATAGTACATTGCAGCTTGGTGGACTCCAATTCAGAAAATCACCTCCAATATGATTTACGACGAATGAATATATCATCCAGAGTGAAGTTGATTGTCGAAGCAGCTGACGTTCTTCTGCTACAGTGAGTGGAGGATAGTATACGAGGACGGCAAGTACACTAGCGGTTTATGCCATTAATTCGCGCATCCCTGTGTTGTAATGTATTTTTATCTTTATGAAAATCTTTTCCGACATGCCTGTGTATTGGTGGTAACAGTGAATCATGTTCTGAAAAGAAAACATGATAGCTTCTTTGCGTTCGCGGAAACGTAAAAGACTCACGATTGCCAACAAATTTTCTTTTTCTACATGAGGTATAACATACATGCACAATTTGTACATCCTGTCGAATGAGACTATATAGATCCTGATCTAATTAGTGTTAGGAGTAAGCCATTGTCCTGCACATTCAATGACATTTTCATCTTCACAGACATCGTAAGCAGTTTGACCAAAATAAAGAATGAGTGCCTTGCCTTTGCCTGGGAAAAGGCGGAAATAGCGCTATAGGAAGATATTCTGCTCTTCTCTAGGAAAACCTTCTGTTCTTTTATAGGAAAACCATTTCGCAATAGCTGTTTCAATGATAATTCCCAACTTCGCGATATTGGAATCCTCTTCAAGGTAACGATCAAACTGCCGTCTGATGTGAATGACTTTTAGAAGGTCAAGTCCCTTGAAGACTAATATGTGGGGATTATTACTAAGCCACCCATGCTGATAACACTGCTCAACAAAATTGAAAAAGTTGAATGTTTCAGACGAAGTTGCAGTTGTTTCTAGATGAAATCGGCGAGTTATTTTCAAATCCGGTCCCGGTTTTTCTCCATCAGCTCTTGTTTTTGAGATATAGCTCAAAATCGGTTTTTACGAGTTTAACCACACTTTCGTTATTTTCGGATACAAACAAATATTTTTTTGTGGGTTTTTCGACATTAATATATTAAGGAGATGTTGTACGCTCGATACAAATCGTTTTTGAAAAAGTTATGGTGAGTATATATCAAAAAAATATAGAAAATATACGACGGACCTTGTAAAAATTGCTTATTTTGAGTACTTTAAGCTGTAATTACGTCATCGGGGGAAGTCATAGGATCTTCATATGACAATGCGGATATGCTTAGGGTGTCTACTATATAGACCAGTATTCAAATATATAATACAAAGTTCATAGCGCCCATGATTCGGCCATAACCTAAAAATCATCATGACGCGTCTATCTCACAGTATGTTATAACTGATATAAAATATAAAATAGTATGTTAAAACCAATCTTGCATTATCTGTTCACCCACGGCTTAATTTTTCTCTGGCACAACGGCCGTTTTTTGGACGACCCACAAGACCTTCGTTTTTGAGAAAGTGTCTGCTCTCAGTTTCACCCAATACCACATACATATTTCATCTGATTTCGCAATTTTCATTTCGCTAAGGCCCCAACAGGCTTCTGATAACAATAAAATTTGTGCAGTTTTCCATACACCAATACTATTTCCCGCTTTTAAAATTCATTTCCATGCAATATTATAATGCCACATTGTTTACAACAACAACACATTACCATCGTCAAACCAAATGCAATTAACACAACGTGTGAATAAGCATTAATTGGTCATTGGATGGAGGGAGGTAGCACAGCAAATATGGAAAACTGTGCGCAAAGTGATGACGATGATAAAGACATTTTTATTCAACATTCAATCCAATTTTAATTTTCAACAACCACAACCACCACCAGCCGATAGATAGGTCATAAATAATAGAATAAAATTCGGACACAACAATGCACACACATACACTTACTCTAAGCCAAAATCGAACACACTTGTATAAAAAATTATTGGTGGAATACCAACAAAACAAACCCAAAAATGTATATACAAACCGACCAGCCCCCCATACCAAATGCGGATATTATTCGAATGTCCGGCACAACTTTCGAAAACGATATCACATTCGAAGGATTGGCAAATGTTTTTCGGGTGTACACAAGCACGTTGTTCTTTTGTTCGTCAAAAGTTCGAAAACGATATCATTTTCGAACATTTGGTGAATGTTTTTTCTTCACAGGAAAAATTGTTTCGAGAAACATTTTTTTACTTTGGATTTTGTTTTGTTTTCAAAAATAATTTTATTCAGCTTGTAAAAAATTCCCATTTGCTTTTTTCAAATAATTTTGATATAAATGCTACGTATAATATAAACAATAAGTGTTGATAAAGCAAACATATGGGTAGGTTGCCAAATACAAGACAACAACGTTTATCAACAGTTACACATCAAATCGCAAACATAACAAAGAAATAAAGACGAAGAAGGCACAACACAGAAACATCAAAGAAACTCCACCAAAAATGTTTTTCGCCACTATCGTAAAAACTATCGTCAATCATTCGCTAATAATATTATTAATGATATTCGAAATCGAAGGATTTCCTGCCACAAACTGAGCGACGAGTGAATCGTTTTCAATTCATTCTCGTGTGTCGTTCTCGAACAAAATATCCGCAAAACTATCGAGAAACATTCGCAAGCGATATCGTTTTCGATAGCAATGGTATGGGGGGAGGGGCTGCCATTATGTGTTTGTGTTAGTATAATTTTCACCATAGGAGTGGTAATAATATCCTGGAATGCCTGCTCCGAAATCTTTTGGTCTTTGTCAGGATATACAAGAATCCCGTTTGCAGATCCGCATCCACCATATATTAACTTCGGTGAGATGTAATGGATATATGGAATGGGTGGACTTCCGAGGCTGCTCAGGTCTTATCGCCTCCGGACTACTGTGATAGGAGTTATGTTGTTGCTTGCTCTGCCAGAGCATCTCCCAGCGCGTCTTCAACTTCTTCGTCGGTATACGAGACATCCCGCAGTCTCCCCAACTTCAAAAAACGCAACATCTAACACCACTTGATATTGTTCAGTGTCCCAAAAATGCATCATTCCTGCAATTTAATTGCAGGAAACATAGGAAACATAGCTCACCGCCACTTGTAGTTTGCGACGTTGCGACTTAATCTTGGCTTCCTTATACAATAGTCTGTCCAGCACATATGTATATGGAATGTACAGGGGTAGTAGTAAAGTGTGGGAATGTCGAGGTAGAGCTGCTTATTGTACGTGCAAAAACGTGGAGGATGAAATGCCAAATGTCATGATAAGCATTGAAATCTCATAGCTCCAATTGGCCGATTTTGGGTATTTTGGGCCCTATATAGCTATATCAAAATCCGAACAGATTTTCACACATTTTTGTAGGATTCGTTTTTTAGCCACAACAAGTTTTTTCATCGATTGAACCATAAACAAATTACTATCGAAACAAAGATCGTTCTAGTGGTACGGGTTAACGTTAACCAATCACCATAAAATTTCGTATGCAGGGTTTTTGTATCAAATGGAAAAAACTGTGGGGGCAGGAGTTCCAAAAAATGTTTTGTAGCCCTAGTATACATACCGCCTATGAATAGCAGTGCCTTGCGTTACACGATTAGTGATTAGTTAACTTTTGGACGGCAATAACCGTCCGTCTGGTGCCAAGGGACTTCAATGCTCATCATGAGCTTTGGCATTCCGTCCTAGGCAATAATCGGAGGGGTATATCGCTGTCCGATCTATTAATTTGCACGGTGAATAAAGACGCTCCTACGAGGATAAGAGGAGATTGCCACAGTTCGCCAGACATCACCATTGTTGCACCCGGTTTGATAAATGACGTGTCCAGGCAACCCGTTATGTCCCTTCGCTTAGACCCTCTTCCGATCATCGTCTCCGTAAACAGACCACCCGATTTATAACCTCTGACCACCGTACTTTTCAAAACCATGGAAGAGATGATTGGATGGGTTCAGAGAATTTACCAATCACCGCTTCAGAGAGCTTCCCATCCCTCAGATCCTCGGGTAGCTGAGAGAATTTTCCGGCACATCATCACTGCTGCAGCCGCTCGCTACATAGCCGCTGGTCGAATACCAGGCCAAATTTCCCAGCAGATGCGACAGGAGTAGCAAATGAGCGTGATGAGCTTCGTCGTACGAACCCTGAAGACCCAAAAGTTAGAGAATTTACTCTTGAAGACAACAGGCTAGTAGGCGAGCACCTGAAGCATTGCAGCATTCGCACAGGATGGTGTACATGGTAGGCAACGGTTAAATCACTCTCGAATCCGGAAAAGAGGGATGATAGAACGGCTGTTACTTTCAACGGAGTGACAGTAACAGATCTGAAGAGGTGCTCACGTTATTTTAACCGGCATTTTATAGAGCACCCCGAGAGTCAGAATGCTCTTTCCTCCGAGAAGAAGATGTCATCCGAAACATGAAATAATCCAAAGCTTCGGGCCCACACGGAATCTCAATGGTAATACTTAAGCAACTGGATGAAACCGAGGTTGAGTAGTTAACAAGTGTGCTTAATCTATCGTTAGCCACCCATATAGTACCAACATCAGGGAGGGTGGCTTCCAGGCAGTGATGCCAGCAGAGGTGAATCGTACAGGCCAATCTCCTTCTTGTCGCCTGGGGCAAAGATTCAAGAGGACTGAACCAGAGCAGGTAGTATGACCGAACGCTTATGGTGGCTCTTGGCATATCGATGGTTTTCGATATCGTCAACCACACCAAGCTCTTCAAGGATGTTCGTTTGTAGAATTTATAAATAAGAAGTCTAAAAGAGTTTCCCAAGACGAGGTGATATCTCCGGAACTGTTTAACATCTACCCTTCTGAAATGTTACACCCACCAGATGGCTTAGCACAGCTAATATCCGGACGATGCAGCCGCCTCAATTCAAATTGGGCCCGAATTGATGGCACAATACCCAACACATGCCCAACAAGATGATTGGGACAGCTGGCCAGCTAACCCCACTCACTTGTCTCCTGATTCTTTATGAATACCGCTAGTCCAGGTTGTAGAATCGGGTACCTAAATAAAATATACGAACGGACATATTTGCATTGCTACAAGAACAACAAAAATGTGTAAACGGAATTTTGTTGTATATATAGCTCATTTACTCAAAGAGTGAGATAAATCAAAAAATGTGTTTTCTGAGTTAGCAATTTCTATTTTTTCTACGACTTCTACTTTATCTTGTATCAAATTTTCATGTTGATGTCTCTAAAACTCAACAAGTTACAGCTATTTTACTAAGAGTTTGACATAAATTAACAAAACATTGTTTCGAGTTTATGAAGCACTAAAACAGTTCATATCAAGCTTGATCTTGCACAGAATCATAACTGATATCTGGCTAGCTCTTTACAAATAAATGGTCCAATTAGTTATTTTAACTTTTGTGTAATAATCTTTTTAAGTTGAGAAGTCAAATTTCAATCGGCATCTTAAAACGCTTTTTTTCTCGAAATTGTGTTTTTTGAGATGTGTCACTCTTTGAGTAAATGAGCGATATTCTTAGCTTGTGCCCATTTTTGGCTTGGAGTAAGTGTACCAACATATGACGGACAACAACAATAATTGCGAATCGAAGAACAATGGGACATCGACCGTATGCTCTTTTTTAAAGGAAAATTGTTATTAACAAAATGTTATGTTATGTTGATATATCAATTTATTACAAAGAAAACAATTAACGGCAACAGCACCAGCTGACAGGCAGGCGAACATGTGAAAAGATATCGAATGAATTTGTTGCTGTTGTCGCTGTTCATTTATTGCTCGTTATCGTTGTCAATAAAAAACAAAAGTTTGTTATTCAATCTATTGATTATATTTGAATTTTCAGGGGATGGAAGTGTCATCCTGAGTTAACCAATGATTGGTGAATTGTAATTGCAACAGTAGTTCAGAACAATGGGGACGTTTCAGTCGAGATGGGGCCGTATGAGTGTTTTTTTTTTTTTTTTTTTTTTGATTTAAGTAACATAGCTTAGTGAATTTCCAATTTCGCCATAATGGGATTTTCACGACCTCCAGTGTGCATGAAAATGTATGCAAAGTGTTGCTTCTAGGTAACTGTATAATCCTTTACCGAAGAGCTATAAAATATGTAGCGAAATCTTCATTCAAATGAACCTTTCTTGTCCAGGGTTGCTGAAAAAATAGACACTTCAGCATATTAGTCCTTATCAATATAAAAACCTACTTAGACGACTTAACTCTAAATACAGCGTCATTAAAACAAGCGTTAGGGGAAGCTAAAAATGGTAATTGTTGCTGTAGCAACGCAAATATGTACGTTCGTATATCTTTTTCAGTTATCTGGCTCTGGTCCCTCTTTGTCCAGATTCAAAAATTCTTCAACCTGGACCGGCCGCGTCCATAAAAAATCAGGAGGCAGCTGAGAGGGTTTACTGGGCACTTAATGTAGCGTGACGCGCGGCTCCAATCCACATGCATAGCATGTGTGTCGGGCCACTAGAATTTAGACGGCAACATCGTCCCGATCTTAATAGGGCTAAAGCCACTCATGTTTACCATCGCAACTGGCGTTCCTCTGCTGGGAAGGATGGGCGTGGTCTCCGAGTACAGTATTCACAATGTAGCATTGTACGGTCTGCGCAACTGCTGGCCTTCCTGATAATCGATCTCTCTATCTTCGCTTGTAATCTATCTCTCTCTCGATCCTGTAGATATATGTACATACATGTTCGCTAGATTATAGCAGGCATGCTCACGGCGTCGGCACCCAAGCTGATGCATCTTTTTGTTCCAATGCACGGATAAAATCTTCTTCTCCTCATGAAAATTCTTTTTCATCCTCATGGTGTCTCAGGACGGCCCCCTCAGGTTAGCATTCTGGCAGTTTGGAATATTCTTCTACTGCATAGTGCTAAAATTTGCATAGCACACCGGGGCCGCATAGCTTACCACAGACCGTCTTATTGCTTTATAAGAGGTCAAAACGATTTCTTAGCCTGCTATCTTCTGATTTCTTCCGACCAGCGACTTAAGGACCTAGTTCCTACTTCTGATCTTATCGCAAATAAATATTGCTTGAGCGGACACCTTAAAGATACACCCAACATTTTTGGAGTACTTTGTGGCTGGAATCCGGACACCTTCGACTAATATATTCAAGGGGAGCCTCATTTCTTCCGTCCATGCGCTGAACAGTGTGGCAGTAGAGAATTTTCGGGGAAACTACTTCTATCATAAGAAGGAGTAATGCATCTAGTATCTTTGCTTCTTGCAACTGGGGGAAAATTAGCCTATACTATTCACCTCTGGCTGCACCCTTGCCTGGTTTCAGTAGCGGAGCCATCCTGTTTACTTTCCAGGCTTCTGGTACAATACGGGTGGCTAACTATACATTTAGGACACAGGTCAAATACGCAACACATCGCTTATCGTAGAGTGTGTAGGTTCCTCCTCGGCTGAAAGGGATTTCTGACACTCGGGTGCTCTATAAAATGCCAGTTAAATTAGTGCGAAAACTTTTTCAGATCTGTCATGCCGTTGAAAGTAACAGTCGTTCGATCATCGTCTTTCCTGGATAAGATTGTGATTTAACCGTTGCCCACAATCTACACAATCCTGTGCAAATATTGCATTGTTTCATGTGATCGCCTAATAGCCTGTTGACTTCAAAAGTAAGTTCCATGGCCCTTGGGTCTTTAGGATTCGTACGACGAAGCTCAACACCCTCGCTTGCTAGTTCCATCGCCTCTGCTGGGAAATTTGGTTTAATTTCGGGTATTCGAACTGCAGATATGTGGTTGCAGCTGTGTTGTTGTCCCGGAAATTTTTCTGAGCTACCCAAGTATATGAGCGGCGGGGCAGCACTATGAAGCGGTGATTGTTAAATTCTCTAAACTTGTATCTTGGTTCAGAAAAGTACGGTGGTCAGAGGTTATATAGTCGCGTGCTTTTTTATTAGAGACGATGATATCTGGCGAGATGTGACAAACTTCGTTCGCCGTGCAAAATATGGCTCCTATACTTCTAATTATTTTAAAGTGAAATGTGAGACAAAAGTGGAAGAAATATCATGATAAGTTTCAATTTTTAAAGCTTCCATATCCGAGATACCGTGGGATTTGCCAGTAACTCGTTGTCCATATTCCAAATAATTCGGCCCCACCGTGCCCCATTCTACTTGTTGTTATTTTGCAATTGAACCCACTGTACAACATGTGTCTTGCTATTCCTTTAATTATCATTCATTTCATTTCCCTGTCATGTTTCTAAACAAACTATGAAGAAGAACAGCAGGAGCAACAACATCGACAACTTTGAAGAATCGATGATGATTGATATTAAAAGAAGGTCGGACAAACAAAAACATAAAAAACTTACACATGTATCTATGTATGTATGTGCATATGTACAAGAACGCCAGCCATGGACAGTCAATGTCATTAACATACCAACAACACCGCCACATGGTAAACGAACGATGGGGGGTTTTTCGCTCTGTCATTTGGTGTCACTAAAACTCGGTCATGTTTATGTGGTGGGGTGAGGGATTCCTTTTGCTGACTTGGTGGTTTAATATGTCGTCTGACCATCCATCTACTATGTCCAATGTGTATTCGTTGTGACATTTCCAATTGCCAGTGGGTTATTGGATCCGACTGGAAAGGAGGGAGGAAAGGGAATGAGCTTGTGAGAATTATGTTAGCGTGAATTTTATTTCCTCTTAATTTTCCATTTCCAGTTTGAACTAGAAGAACGCAAAAACAGAAGATATTCAATAAATTGAATTGGTCAACGCAACAAGTTCAGTGAAATTGTTTGACTTGTGTTCTTGACAGCTGCAACAAATTGACAATGATTCATTGTTGAAGGCATCAATTGATAACCAATTCACAATGATGAAAATGTTATGTTATGGATGAATGTAACTGCGAATGAATTGATTCGATTTTATTTGAATTACAACATTTGTCGAACACATAGCATTATACATACATATATGTATATGTATAGAGAAAAGAATTTGGAGATGAGTGACTGATTGTTAGATCGTAAATACATACATATCTGGCGGATGATAAGGATCATGGAATTTTAAAACAAACCCCATCAAAATTTTAAGGAAATGGTTCCATGCGATACCATGATTTCATAGAATCGTTTGAATTGGTTCAAAGGAAGTCATGAAAGATCCGATCTTTTCATCAACATTGGAACCAATCGATCCAATAGAGATTTTTTATATCCTCAGTCATTACATTAACAAGGGTATATATATGGTTTTTAACCCCAAATATGTTTTGACGAAATCCGTTTGTACCTCCCCAAACAAAAAGCTCGAAAAGTTCGAAAAAACTGTGCGCTCGATAACTCTTGAAGGGAGTACCCGATTTGCTCCATACTTTGGACATCGTGAAATTTCTACCAAACATAGATGAGGTTCCACTATGGAGTCTATCGGTCCATTCCTTCGGGTACCTCCCACACAACATTTCGGAAAAGTTCAGTTTAAGACCTGCTTTCAAATCGCTTTGATTTTTGTTGTAGCACCTTGTATTCGCTGCCCATTACAACGATATACGTTTTTTCAGGGGCAAGTCCATACTTCCTGAGAAAATAGCTTGAAAGCTGTAAAACAAATCCCTAGGCACATGGTGCCCTAGTGGCTGGAGCCCACGATAACTCTCGAACTGATCAATCGAATTGGTAATATTTCGTTCAAACTGGAATAGACGTCTAAGGTCGAAGATGGGTAATATCGGTCCTCACCTTCCCGTACATCCCCCTCAAAAGTGCCAAAAATTTTGGATCCCATAATATTTTGTACAAATTTAATTTGACTTCGAAAATTGTCCGCATCGGTCTTCTCCTTAGGGTCCCTCCCCCACAGAAGTTCAACATTTTTGTGTAAGTGCAGTTAGAACCTGTGCAAAGATCCTATCGGAATTAATACCGTTGCTTTTCTTTATGGTTCTGTTTACAGCCATATTATGTTTTTCGTAGTTAATGATCAAAAAAGAAATGAATGAATGAAGAAATGACTTGTGAACGCTATACCTATGGATAAGGAATTGGGTGTATTTCTTATATCAATAAGATCCACTTCCAAAGTGGACTATGTAAATGCATTCCTTCAGATACCTCCTCCGGTCAAAGTTCAGATTTTTAGGGTTTTTTAAGGTTTTTACGATTTTGCTTGGAAACCGCAATCCCTATTAAAATGGAACCAAGAAAATGTTGTAGCAGTAAAAATTCTCCACAAGATTGTCTCTTATGATATTTTCGTAGGCTTTACCATTTTTGAGATGTAGAAGTTCAAACTGGGACAATTCACTGACTTGTACAATTCACGGTCGCTGTATAGCAAATACAGCCCGTGTTTCATACAGCTTAAGGTAGAAATACAATGAAATACGCCGCTTTGTTTCATGTAAAAGACTAAAAGGCAGCATTTGAATTAGGTAGTACTTGGCCTTTAATCTTTTACATGAATCTGAGCGTGAAAAAAGCGGCGTATTTCATTCCGTTCACACCTTTAGATATTCACTGTCAACGCATATTGGTCCGTAGCTCTTTCGAAGAATATGCAAACCCACCAAACACTGCTTGCTCAAGCACGCGTTGTGTCAGTGATTTGTTAATAGTTACTTTTTTGTTTGCCGAGATGTGGTTTTGTTTCTAAACAGGTTACTGGTGCCACCATGGTGCAATAGTATGCAAACCCGCTTTGCCCGCTAAAGGTCCGGGGTTCGGTTCCCAGGTCACACAACATCTCATCTTCAACCGTGGCAAAATGCCTCTAAGTGTAATGTTGGCGACATTTCCTGAGTATTTGAGCCATGAAAAACTTCTCTACAAGTAGTGTCTTAAGACATGCCGTTCGGACTCGGCAATAAAAAGTAGGTCCAATATTTTTGGGCCAATATGTATCGGGGTGCACCCCGGTACATACATATGAGAGAAGTCTTCCTCATCCCTTCTGGATGTTTGTGGAACAATTATTATTAATTTTACTTAAGCCACATCTGATGTTGTTGTGTTTATGGCGGTGTCGAGGTAGACGAAGTCTATAACTACCTAAAAATTATATGAAGCAACACAGTTGGTCAGGGTTCTAGGGATGCATTTTGCTTCGATATCATCAGCTTGGTCTTATCGCCATTTACTGGCAGTCCCATTTTTTTCCACATTCTACTTCAACCTTCTTAAAGGTATCTGTTACTTCATTTACCGATCGACCCATGATATCAATGGTAAGTAAAGAAACATCCCAGCAAAAAAATCATTGCCAAATAATGGGATTTAAGAGTACTTTTTGGTAGTCGTAACTACTTACAAAACCCCCTAGTACTAACTGAATAACTAGTTATTCTATGACTACTAGAAGTTGGAAAATAAGCTAAAAACCAAATGTTCTATTTTTGAGATAGAATTTGTTTTCATTTCAACACTCATCATATTTTTATTTTGTTTTGCTCCCTGTTGTATTTGATCACGCGAACACATTACACACTGTGTTACGCGTAAGAACATTAAGGGTTGTTTAAACGCTAACATGTGCACCACCAACTGTTTTCTATATTTTTTAACAAAAACTCAGGTGCCGACGGCGAACGTTGAACACACTAGGATTTTTAGTGAAACACGCTCTGTGCCACCATAATCATTACTAAGTAAGTAGTTTTACATCGATACATTACTTTGTAATGTGTTACATAATGACTAAAGGATTCGAATTTTTGCTGGGATGTGGTTATTGGCGCAAATTGTGTAATTTGTTTTAACATAAGCATCTCGTATAAACTTTTCCAGCAGGTTGTCGAGGAGATCACACGAAAACCTCTCTGAAATCTCTTGGTACTGAACTGTTCGGAGAGGTTATTTGAAATTTCGCCTGGTAGGACGAAAATCATTTAATGCTAATTTTTTTTAATTTGCTCGTTGGAGTTGAGTTGGAGGAAAGTCGAAGATTTTTAACCCACACAGCCACAAAATAAAGTTACGCATGTCTTCAGACATATCGGATGAGGAAGTGGTAATGCTTCAAAATTTATACTTGTACCGAAGTTATTGTAATGCTGTAACTGCAAATATTGTAAAGTGTTATTTCCTATTTTAACTGAGGGCCGATCAGTTAGGTCTGATACTGATGAGCTTAACGGGGATAGCAAATTTAGATATGGCTAGGGATACCATTGAACTTAAGGGGCTGTCGAAAGCCGTTCTATAATCGACAGGAATGCCGCATGGTAAATATCTGTCAATGGTGGATTTGCCAGGTAAACAGCCTCATTGGTATGGCCCAATTATTTCGTTGATCATCGACTTTAATAGTTCGCACAATATCCCTAATACTATCTTATAAGCAAGAGGGAGCAGACTTATGCCCCTTCTTATTAGAGAACACAGCATTATCTCTTTTCTTGTGGACGGAACACAGGATGCTCAGGTTCCAATTGTCGGGTACGCGTTCTTCGTGCCAGATGGTGCCAACTAACTAATGCATACACCTTATCAGCATGTCGCCTCCGGTTTTGAACAGCTTGGCTGGTAGTCCACCGGCTCCTGCTGCTTTATTATTCTTAAGCCGGTTTCTTGCTGTCTTTAGCTCATCTGGCAGGGCGGTATACATTGAATATCATCTTGTGGGGTTGGATTTGTGGTATCTTCGTCGTCTTCGCTAGTATTGGATACCAATAGTTTGGAACAATGCTCTTTCCATATCCTGAGCACACTATCTGTATCACTTTCCAAATTACCTTGCTGGTCTCTAAAGGAGGATGTGACTGTATTAAGTCATCAGTTTGATGTTTCACTCTTTGGTAGAATTTTCGGACTTCAATCCTGTTTCGGTACATATCGATTTTTTCACACTCCCGCTTTTTCATTGCTCCCTTTTTCCTGTGGAAAGACGTTTCTCTTATCTCCTTTTCTCACGATGCCTCTCTCGTGCTCTACGTGTTGCTACTAGTTGTAGAGCAGCTCCTCGTTGCCGCATATTTCTCTTCAGTAGCATCACGACACTCCTGGTCATACCATGGGTTCCCTGGTGAAGGTCTCTGATATCCAAGTATGGACTTTGCGACTGTTTGTGTGGACTGGACTGTGGACTTTGCCACTGTGCTGACAAGTAATTGGGACAATTGAGTGGAATATGCTATGGCTATCTGTTGTTATTGCAGATTACCGATGTCCAACTTCCGTGTTGTGTATTTTCGTACTTAATGGTAAGTTTAATGGGGTACGTATATCTTTGGTACAACAAGGTCCGAATGTATTTTTGCTCCTCAGAACGATCGTACATCTAACACGCTCGATGAATGTATTCCATCTATCACAACGTGATCAATTTGATTTCGGGTCTGGAGACTGCCAGGTGCCCTTAGGAATGTCGAGATGCTTAAATATGTTACTGCTAACCTTTTTTGCCGCTGCGAAGTCTATCAGCCTCATTCCATTGCCACATGTTTCACTGTGGAGACTGAATTTCGCGACTGTTGGGCCAAAGACATTCTCCTTTCCAATTTTGGCATTAAAATCGCCAAGAATAATTTTAATGTCATGAGCAGGACAACGGTCATATGTTTCTTCTAAAATATATCTTTAGTATCTCCGTCCTTGTCTCAGTGGGAGCATGAGCGCAAATAAAACTGATGTTGAAGAATTTTGCTTTTATCCGTATTGTAGCAAGTATTTCATTCACTGGGGTGAAGCTGGTGAACGGATGTTTTAACCTCCGACCAACTACAATACCGCAACCAAACTGACGTTTTATGTCATGGCAGCTATAAACAGTCCGTCACCTATAGGCGTTGTTGTGACGCCTTTCCCAATCCTTCATATTTTCTGTACGTCTGTAACATCAGCCTTGTATTCTTCTAGTACCTCTGCCAATGTCCTTAAATATGTTTGCGGGGGTCGTCAACTTTAGAAGGGTTTGTTTTTATTTTCCTTTGTTTTTTTAATAGTATGTTGCTTTTGGAGGAATGGGTTACTTACTACCCCAACATCCAACCCAATTTTTTAAAGTTATTACAGGTAAACGCGCGGCACATGTTAGCTCACTAACGGGTGTTAAAGGCAGCTCCCCAGGTGACACCACGTGAATGTTATTATACACATGATATGAAAAAGGTACAAAGATAAGTCCTTTACTTTGCCATGTTAAAGACGGTCTGGGCCGTTGCTTGATATCTCTCATCCCCTACGTCACTCAAGTTTTGGTGACACCCAAAACATTCCCCTGGTGCTCATATAAAATTCATACGTGATTCACCTAAAAAGATGGCATTCCAGATCACTTTCTCCCATTATTTCATAGGATCTTTTGTATCGAACATTTAGCTGGAAACGAAATTTTCCGATCTATCTTTGCATTCGGACTGTGTGTGTAAATTGTCGAAAAACTTTGTTGCCTCCGTGACATATAGTGAACACGTATGTTCTAGAGCAGGGAAAGGGACCGGATCTGAATATATTATCTCACCCAAAACAAGTTTTGAACAATATCCTCTTTTCTGCTATCTACCAAAATGCCGCTGGTCTTATTGAGAATGTTTCTTGTTATGTATTCAATCCGCCATAGTTACGTAAGTTTTTTTGTGCAAACGCAAACTAGAGTGGTCTAACTCGCATTAGCTGGGTGTAAACTATTCAATGTACACACATATATTGCAAAAAAAAAAAACAGGTGAAAAAGTATCAGTCGGCTTTGCCCACAGAGGTAGTACCTCAGCCTGTGTGAGTTGAAACATTCAGCTATGGACGATATGGAAACGAATACGCAACCAAAATCCTTATCCTTAATCATTATGTATTAGGGGGTTTTCAGATACTGTGGCTCCTTTTGGGCGTATGCACTTTCGGACAAAGGGATTAAAGCTCGTATGTGGTGCGGAGGAGGTACCTGAAGGAATGGATCGACATACTCTATTTTCGAAGTGGATCTTATTTTGGGAGTCATTTCGGTTGGTCACCATATAACTAAGAGGTTTGGGTTTAGGAAGGGTGGACTTGACCACGAAAAACATAATATCGCTGTAAACAGGGCCATAAGGCGTAGCACGGGTATAATTTACCAAAGGATCTTCGAACAGATCATAAACTGCACTTAAATAAAAATGTTGAACTTTTATGGGAGAGTGGTGCCATAAAAAGAAAACCGATATGGACCGTTTTCGGAGGCCGAATTTTGGACTCCAGGACAAAAAACTGGGATGGTCGGTCCACGTTTTGATATAGCCCCCATAGAACAGTATTTTGAAAGTTGTTTGAAAGTCATAATGACCAACCGAAATTACTGAAATTTTGTGGTTAGTCTTCAGCAGAGGTATGAAACATCTCAACTGAGAATTTTGGGTGTAGATCCACGTTTTGATATAGCCCCCATAGAACGGTACTTCCCGATTATCAGTATTTTGATGATTTTAGTCTCATTATTACACCGAAATTGCTGAAATTTGGTACATAGTCTTCGTTGGGGGCATAAAACATTCACCTTGAAATTTTTCTGCATAGGTCCACGCCTTCATATAGCCCCACAGGACGGTACATCCCGATTTTCAGTATTTTGGAGGTTTTAGCCTGATTATCACACCAAAATGGCTGACAATTTGTATTAAATCTTCGTTGGGGGCTTATAACTTTCCACCAGAAATCTGTCAGTATTGGTCCTCGTCTTCCTATAGCCCCCATAGAAACGTACCTTCCCATTTTCGGTATTTTGAATGTTGTGGCCTCAATATCCACCCGAAATGACTGAAATTTGGTGGTCAGTCTTCATATTTGTTGTGAGCTTATTGAATACATCAAACTCTTGTTTTTATATATGAGAATTTTCCTTTAAAAACGTTTTTTGACCGATTAATGGTCAAAAACGGTCAATTTTTTGTAAAAAATCGAATTTTCGCTATACGCCATTTGTTTAAAAAATTGATATTTTAAAAGTCTCTCATTATAAAGCAAGATTATTACGTACTTAATAAGCCCACAAAAATATATGATGATCGGTTTAGTCGTTTTCGCGCTATAGCCAACACCGCAAAGCGCTTTGTTAAAATAGGGGGTAACCCCTGAGTGAGGTGGTCGCTGAAAAAGAGAAATAACATGTTCGTCTGCAAACCTTTATGCGTTTAAAGTACTCACTTTTCACAACTCAAACTGATATGACCATCTTCGATCTTGAACTGAGTTTGGACAAAATATTACGAAAGCCAAGTTTTGGACCGAATCTGTTGATCCGTTCGAGAGTTATCGTGCGCTCCAGCCAGCCAGACAGACGGACGGACATGGCTAAATCAACTCCAAATTGGGGTCTAAAACAGCAATGAGCAGCGACACACATTCGTACACACATCCTATGCACATGAGCATAGGGACGACGAACAGAAACACACGTACACAACATGTGCCTTAGGGGTAGTTTACACTATATGTAAATGTCATATGACATGAAATGTTCCATCGTTATATATTCGCTAATATGTGCAATATTGGAGATTTTCCTTACGCCATTTACTCTGTGGGCCCACACCAGCAAAAATGTAAAAAAACTACGTCTCCACATTGCCTCCGTGGGTAGATATGGAATGTTTTTATTTCGTATCATATGACATTTACATATAGTGTAAACTACCCCTTAGTTCGGTTGAGGCATTTTTGGTTGTTTAACATCACTTGTGATGGTGCTCGATACTTGTCTAAAACCATTATTTCGATGAGGCACATTTTGTCCATATGAAATTGTATATATCCTCGTTATCTAAATGCTGAGGGTATAAATAACACGCCCTTCCACGACCCACTTCATCTGACAAAACAACTTAAGACTTCTCTGGCAGTTAAAACTGCAAAGGTTCCATAGAATGACAAAGGACTATATTTTCCACTGTGCTAATTACAATACCGTATTTATTACTTTTAATTATACCTTGTCGTCCCATTTTTAGTTCCCAACTTTCTTAGCATGTGGCCCATGGTTCATTGAAATAATTTCCCTCCAACAGAAAGATCCGTGGCCCGTGAACAATGAATTTACGACCAACATTAAAATAATTTCTTATTTGATCAGCAAAGTGATTGGCCGACCGGGCGGCCTGCCACCCGATTGTCAGTTAAACGGATTGGTTAAACGATACAACAACAGTTTGTGTGTTGTGATGTCATTAAATGAATTGAAAATTAAAATTGTGTACATTACAATTTGATATGGATGGATATGGTTCAGAGGCAATAGATCGATTTGTTGTAGTTGTTGTTGGTGTTGTTCGTGTCGATTGCATCAGTCGAGAATCAATTTTCACAATGGGCAATTTTCTTTGATTAGATTTATTATTATTAGTTGGTGTTGTTGTTGTTTTGTTTTATTGGTGCAATGCGATGACAGACGAAGACGTCGTCTATGGTGGTGCTGATGATGATGATGACGATGAAAGTGTTTGATGATAGTCCGGCTGTTTACTTTTAAATTAACAAATAATTTTCAATTTCATCAAAGCACAAAAAATAAATAAAACAGAAGCGGAAACTAAGCGTCGTCTTCAGGTAATGTGATATCCGGTTGGTAAACAAACGCAAACAGGAAGCTAAGGTATTTAGTATTTTTGTTTTTTGCACAAACAAATGCCATGTGTCCAATAAGATAAGAAATTTAGTACGTATAAGGGAAGCATAATATAGAGCTATTTTTATTGCAATTAAAAGTATTTAGCTTCAACAATAAGTGTTGTTGTTCTTGTAACAGCATATAATATGTTTGTATGTTCATTTTTCTGCTTAATCTTTGGGTTTATCTACAGTTCTTGCAATGTGGCTGTTTCGATCTACTGGAGTTAGTTGAGTAGGTTTGGCAGGACAGTTGAAAAGTAACAGAGTGTCGTGCGGGCCTGAGTCGCCTGAGCAGTTATTTTGCATGGTGTCATCGATTCTTGCCCTATATGAATTCAGGCGGCTGAACCATACCAAGCGTAGTTGAGATAAAATTGCTCTGGTTTGTTGTGGTGGGGGATGTTCTTCGGGGACCGTTGTTATAGCATCTGCAACTGCATCCGTGTGAATGCTATTTAAACCTGCTTGATATGCTTGTTGGTCTAGAGGTTCTCTCTCTTTCTAGATCAAGAAGATCCCTCCTGATATGCCCGGGTGGGGGATTCCTGTACACCATATGGTGATTAGAGTGGTTCTCACGGTAACACAGGTGCAATTACTGCAACGAAAGCATGCCACAGTGTTGCTGTACCTGAAAAATATTTGTCTCCTCATGGAGATGGTCCACAGAAGACATGAGGAAGCAGTTCTCAGAGTTTTCCGGTTCTGTCAGGTTTGAAAATTTTCCATCGCGTTGAACTTATATTTGCTGACCATACTGGCATCACATAGCTTACCACAGACCGACATATCGTATTATATCGCTCATTTACTCAAAGAGTGGCATAACTCAAAAAATGGGTTTTTGGAGTTAGCAATTTCAATTTTTTCCACGACTTCTACTTTATTTTGTGTCAAATTTTCAAGTTGATATCTTTAAAACTCAACGAGTTACAGCTTATTTTTTAGGAGTTTGGCATAAATCATCAAAAAAGTTTTTTGCATTTATGAAGCACTAAAACACTTCAAGTCATGCTTGATCTTGCACAGAAATTTAGCACTGATATCTGGCTAATTCTCTGCAATATATGGTCCAACTAGTTGTTTTAGTTTTTGTGCAATAATCTTTTTGAGTTGGGATATCAAATTTCAATCGACAACATAAAACAAGTTTTTCTCGAAACTTGATTTTTTGAAATGTGCCACTCTTTGAGTAAATGAGCTATATGTGTCCAACAAGGCTTGTCGCAGATAGCTGCTACCATCGACCATGACAATCAACTCAGTTCTGGTAGATTTGGTGGCGGATATTTGAATAATCCTCGTGTGGAAAAAATGAAAAATATCAAAAAATTACATCTAGGAAGGTACCTGACTCCAAGATCGTACAATTATCCGCATACGTCATGATCTCAATGCCGTCTGGAGGGGGTGGAATACAGGTGATGCAGAGGTTAAACAGTTCCTGAGATATCACCCCACCTTGGGGAACTCTCTCTTTCACTCTACGGGGTTTGTTCCTGAATTTGGTCCTTCGGAGTGTATTCTGTTTAATGTCAGCAACAGCGTGGAGTACTTGACAGTATCAAAGCCTTTTGATAAGTCGAAAGCCACCAACACTTTCCTATCACGCGGCTTGCTCTGATTGAGTCCTCGACTAATATATGTGGAGATAATAAGCAACGCTGTTGTCGTGCTAAACTCTTTTCGGAACCCATGCTGATGATGCTGAAGGTCTCAAGGGTCTTTGCTACGGGCGACATAAGCGAAATCGGTCTGTACGAATCACTTTCGCTGACATCCTTGTGTGGCTTCAGCAGCGGGACCACCATGTCCATTTTCCAGACTTCGGGAACGGTGAAGGTGGCTAGCGACAGGTTAAGAACTTTAGTGAGATACTCCACTCCCGGCACATTCAGCTGTTTCATCATTACCATGGAGCTTCCATCAGCAACATCATCTACTGTAAACTGTTGCGGTTCATCCTCGGCCGGAAGAGACCTGATGCTCGACAAACTGTCGATTGAAATACCTTGCGCACCTCTTCGGGTCACTCAACGTAACGTCGCCAAATGTGACTGAGGTCTTATCTTAATTCTTTCCCGGGCTCGAGAGTGACTTAACCGTTGCCCACAATTCACTTATGTTGCAACTCTTCAGATGATATAACCACTTGTCCCGCTTATGCTCGCTGACCAACCAGTTAACTTCCAGTGTCAGCTCCTTGACTCATTGGGGTTGGCTCGACGTAGCTCATCACGCTCATTTGTTAATCCCGTCGCCTCTACTGGAAAGTTTGGTCTCACTTCGGGTATTCGACTCTGAAACTCAGCCAATAAGCTTCTCCATGATTGACGAAAGTACGGCATCCAGAGGTGATGAATTCGAGCGGTCTGAGATGGTCTAATTAAAGTGAAATGACAGATTGTCAAGTGATGTCATTTGTCAGACCAGGTGACGCGATGATTATGTCTGGCGAACTCTGACACTCTCCGCTAATTCTGGATGTTTGTTGTTGTAACAGTGTTTAATATTATGTTTGTATGTTCGTTCTTCTGTCCAATCTGGCTCTGGATCAATCTCCAGTTCCAGGAAAATGGCAGCTTCGATGGACAGATCCACTGGATTTAGATGAGTAGGTTTGGCGGGGCAGCTGAAAAGGTGTTTTGTGTTGTGGGGGCCCATGCCGCATACTGGGCAGATGTCTTGCACGGCACTATCGATTTTCGCCCAATAAGAATTTAAGCGACTGCAATATCCCGAGCGTAGTTGAGCCAAAACTACTCTGGTTTGTCGTGGCAGCTGACGCACGATAGATTGGGGATGTACTCCGAGAACTTTATTCACATTATATTTGCTTATGGCCTTAGCAACTGCATCCGTGTGAATGCTATTTAAACCTGCTTGATATGCATGTTGATCTAGGAGCTCTCTTCTGTATCGTTGGACATCTCCATCTAGAGCGTGTATATCCTTCCTGATGTGCCTGAATGTGTCGGGCATACCCACACCCAAGCAAGTACTGAAACGAAAGCATCTCACTGTGTTGCTGCACTGGAAGAATCTTAGCCTCCTCTTGTAGATGGTCCACTGAAGACTTGAGGAGGCACCCTGTTGCTGTTCTCAGGGCGGCATTCTGACAGGTTTGAATCTTTTTCCAATTTATATCACATAATCTCGGGGACCAAACTGGAGCCGCATAGCTTACCACAGACCGACCTATCGCGTTATATGTGTTCAACAAGGTTTCTTTATCTGCACCCCAAGTGCTGCCGGTTAGGGACTTGAGGACCCTGTTCCTGCTTTTCAATTTGTCGCAGATAGATGTGGCGTGTGCGCACCACTTTAATGTAGTGTCGAATTTGACCCCTAAAATGTTGAGGCAGTTTGTGGTCGAAATTCTGCTACCGTCGACCATGACATTCAGCTTTCGTCCAAACTGCGCTGTCCATGTGGTGAACAGAGTGGCTGTAGATTTTGTGGCGGAAATCTGAATATTCCTCCAGTGGAAAAAGGTGGTAAAATCGGTTAAGCTTGGCCGGAGGGTTGTCTCCTCAATTTCTTCAAAAAGGCGTGGAGTGCCTGTTAGTGTTGGCTAACTCTGGTAGGAGCATCCTCATTGACCGTGCAATTTGCTCAGCCTGCGCTATACACCTCTGGTCCTTTCCGAGGACCGAATGCCACAACTCATGATGTGCATTAAAATCCCCCAAGACTAGACGGTTATGACCTACCAAAAGCGGGCTAATGTTAGAGTTGTAGCCTGAAATACAGCAGTTTATCGACAGGATGTTTACGTTCAGTTACTCTACCTCGGCAGTTCCACACTGTAACTGGTAGACACGGGTGCTGCAGTGGTGCAATGGTATGCATACCCCTAACCCAGACAACATCACACTTTCAACGGCGGCAAAAATACCCCTAAGTGCAATATTGGCAAAATATTCTGAGTATCTCAACCATGTAAAACTTCTCTACATGTGGTGTTTTAATACACGTCGTTCGGACTTGCGATAAAAATATTTATCGGGATGATATGAGAGAATTCTCCCTTTTCCCATCTGGGATGTTCGGGAAAACATACATCCATATGTATAATAAATAGACGGATCAAATTTTGATTTATAATTTCGAAATATTTGACATTTTTAGGCGCAAAATTCTAAGATTCACCACTTTTCTGAATCCATAACACTTTGAAAGGTTTAAATAGATTGTTATTTATTTTAAAGAATTAAAAAAGAAAATAAAAATATTCAGCTTCTAAAAAAAATCATAAATGTACGTGATCGTTTTCGTGTCTCATAACAAATCGAAACATACATATCTACAAACATTTTTGTATATAAAAGTTGAATGAGTGATGATTGCATAAAATCCAATTGGCGAATTACAGTTGACTCTGCATAACGAGGCTTTTGATTCTAAAGACTAACATTAAATATTACAGTCGGACCTCGATTATCCGTGATGGTCGGGACCGGAGCCATTACGGATAATCGATTTTCTCGGATAAAGGAGGCAATGCTTTTATGCAGTTTTTGAACATAATTTGAAGTAAAAATGGCATAGTATCGTACAATAATATGAAAATCTGCAATTTTTTTAAGTTTGTTACGGCAATCCCCCAAAATTTTATAAGACACTTAATATCATCATCATCAGATTCATCTGAATTGACTTTGTCCCATGGTTTTGTGATACCATAAATACACAAATTGTGTAATACGCGAGAATTTCCAGTTTTTGTTTGTTTACCTTTTGTTTGCTTAATCAAATTAATTGGAAAGTGTTCTTTTAATGCCGGGTAATGAAGTTTATAACGAAAAATAAAGGAAATTAAACAAAGCCCAACATTTCTTTTCTATCACGGATAATGGAGGTTCCCGGATAATCGATTCACGGATAATCGAGGTTCAACTGTATTAAGTCCCAAAACCGACATACATATGTGAATTATACGGCTCTAAAATTAAAAATTCAATTAAATACCCACAATTACCGACCCATTTCAGTTGTTTACAATTATCTAAATTTGACTGTAATGGAAAACACAAGAACTCAATGTGATATGATTGCTTCGAAGCATTTTTCTACAGCATTATTCTAGTTCCCCTCTCTCTATCTCTGTCATCTATACCTCCCCCAGACATTAAATTCATTGCTTCCAGCAAAAATACTGTAGATTACACAAAAAATTATCGTGATGATCGGACGCCAAGACGTTCAAAGCTAGTTAAGCTCATATAACAAATGACCGCTAAATCTGACTCAGCATGAAGACAACTTTAACGCCACATGATGATACAGATACCGACGACTATCGAAAATTGACCGACTCGCATACTGTCGGATATTTCAGACGGCCCGCCAGACGTTTGTCATGACAATGTCAAATTATAATTTGACACTTGTTACCGCTTCTGTTGTCACTGCAAGAGACTAATGTCGTTCTTCGTTACCTACGAAAAATTTGTCACTTATCCAAAGCCAAACGATGATCTTTACGCTGGTGCCGATGCCAATCGTGTCCATAAGTGTAGAGCTCTTAATAGAAGACAGAGCGCAAGAAATATCAACAACAGCAGCAAAACACACAACAAGATAAAGAGATCAATTGAAAATTAAGTTAATGAGAAATGTACATAAAACAAATGAAGAAATAACGAGAATAAAATCGACTGTGACGTCTACGTCAGCGTTGTCTTCGTTGAACTGTGAGACAATGGTGATAAAATCATGGCATGGTTATGGGTTTTATGGGAGTACACAACAAAAACAACAGCAAGAATAAAGCCGTGAAAAATAATACCAGGAAATTTGTTCATCGTCGTTTTAATTTTCAATTATTGTGATTTTCATATTAAATTGACACCAAAGTGGGCAATATTGGGCGCCATCATAAATAAAGTTGTTAAACTTTGCACGTGTTGCAAAAATTAATGTCACTATTAGTTATGTTAGGAAATTGGCTGTTATTATTATGCAACTTAATTATCCGAATTATTGAACTACGCGACTTAAGTTCTAATACATTTAGTAGGTATTGTATACATATACATAAAATGCATAGAGATGGGAAATGGGTAAATACCCAAAAGGTAAATACCCATTAATATGGGTAAAAATGGGTAAATACCCAGGTATTTACTCAAATTGTGGGTAACAACTACTACATAATAAATTTGGGGAAAATTTGTTTTAACTGCATTTTCACTATGTCGAACGAAAATGAAAACAAAAGAAAAACAACTAAATTCGTGTATGATTTTTAAATTTTCTTAGTTGTTTAAAAGCAAACACAAAGTCAATATTGCCTTGAAAACCAAAGTTTAGTTGTTTTTCGTTCGCAATCATTTTCTTTCGACAAAGTGAAACAGGCCCTAATATACATTTAGGGATTGTTTCACAATGTCGAAAGAAAATGAATGCGAACGAAAAATACAAACGTTTTGCTTTCAATGGTAATATTGACTTTGTTTTTGCTTCGAACCAACTACATAATTTGAAAATCATACTCGAGTTAAGTAGCTTTTCTTTGGTTTTCATTTTCATTGGACATAGTGAAACAGACTATAAGGGGTAGTTTACATTATATGTAAATGTCATATGACACGAAATAAAAACATTCCATATCTACCCACGCAGGCAATTTGGAGACTTAATTGTATTACATTTTTGCTGGTGTGGACGCACAAAGTAAATGGCGTAAGGAAAATCCCCAATAATGTACATATTAGCGATTATATAATGATGGAAAATTGTATGTCATATGACATTTACATATAGTGTAAATTACCCCTTAGACAGTTTACAGAACAAATGAACATATTACAATGTGCAACAGCATTTTTGGGGCGTGGGAAATTCCTTTTGGGAATGAAAGCCCATGGTAAGTATGCAAAGAATCCCAAAGGAATTTTTCGCCATAAGTTTCTGAATTTTTAAATTTTTTCCATGTAATACATGGGAAAATAGTTTAATATCACTGTTTGGCCTTATTCTAGCTTCTTTTTGAGATGACATATCTTCAGTCTAATCGATTGACAAATTTTTTATACAACATTTCATCCTTCTAATTCAATTCCTTCCAAGTCCTTTTCGTTCTTCCTTTTTTCAATCATAGTAAAAGTACCACAAGATGAGATTTTACAACAACCACATATTCTACAAAAATGTTGATCTTAATATTTATTCGCAATGATATTTTCCCTTATATAGGGTTTAGGAAAACGGATTTTTTGTTCTAGCATCGGAATCAATAAAGTTGTAATCAGCGAATTGATTTCATGTGATTTACAATGAAAAAATAATAATATGGAGTGAATACATAGAACAAACATTTACTGACAGTAACCGATCAAACAACGTTTCGGCTAACCAACAACCACTCACAGGGAACCCAATATCTAAAACTGAGGTGGAATCTGCAATAAAATTATTACGTAATAAAAAATCTTGTGGGCCAGACGAAATTCCTTCCGAATTACTAAAATTAATAGACGACGAAAACATACAGCTTTTAGTATTGCTTTTTAATTACATCTACGACTCAGGCAGATACCCCCAAGACTGGCTGAAATCTACTTTCATCACGATTCCGAAGAAAAACCACCCTAGGCAATGTACCGATTACAGACTAATAAGTTTGATGAGCCACGCTCTCAAAATATTTCTAAGAATTATACATTCCAGAATATATAAAAAATGTGAAGAATACATGGGGCTATCGCAATTTGGATTTAAAGAAGGCATGGGTACGAGAGAAGCCCTACTCTCTATACAAGTTATAATGAGGAACCGAAAATACAAGCTGCTCCAAACCATAATCGGTGGAACGATAGAAGGGAAGCCACCCAGAGGACGGAAAGATACATCATGGATTGATAATATACTGAAATGGACCGGCATTGGAAATCTCTCAATCCTACTAAGTGAAGCCAGAAATAGAGAAGCTTTTATGGAGATCACTAATAATATATGAATATACCTTAAAATTTGTAACAAATCTTTATATATAAAACTCAATTGTCGTTTGTTGGTAATTGAATCAGTTGAAAACGGCTGGAGCGATTTGGATAATTTTTTGTGGAAATGTTAGTCATAGTCCAGTTTAGGTTTTTATGCAAAGAAAAATTAGCCACGCTCTCTTTTCCGCCCACTTTTATAAATATGTTATATCTACGAAACTACTCAATAGATTTTCCTGAAATTTTCAGGGAACGTAGAGTGATGGCCCCCGGTTGAAATAGGCTACATATTTGGTTGAATTTCGGATCGAGCGGGGTATCTCCCCTATGCCCTATTTTTGTAAAAATTCAATATTTGCAACAATTACAAATGTATCGCTTTGAAAATTAATTTCGGAGTCAATGGCGATTGTGTTTCCGACCTTACGTGCTTATTTGGGGCATTAAGACTGGAGAACGCCCACTTTTTTAAATATGTTATATCTACGAAACTACTGAATCGATTTTCCTGAAACTTTCAGCGAATGTACAGGGTTGGTCCCCGATAAAAGTAGGCTACATATTTTTTGACTTTCGGATCGGGCGGCTACCTCCCCTATGCTCTATTTTTGTAAAAATGCAATATTTGCAACAAATACGAATGTATCGGTTTGGGAATTTATTTGGGAGTCAATGGCGATTGTGTCTCAAACCTTACGTACTTATTTTGGGACTTAAGATCCGACCACGCTCACTTCCTAATTAGGTTATATCTACAAAACTACTGAAGGGATTTTCACGAAAATCGCGATTTGTCTAAACTTTTAAATCTTTATAAATAAAAATCAACTATCGTTCGTTGATAATGGCATCAGTTGAGAATGGCTGGACCTATTTTCGACTTGGGTTTTTATGCAAAGAAAATTTGACCATGCCCACTTGTACGCCCACTTTTTTCAATTTTCAATTTTTATCATTTCTACAGGAACTGAAATTGCCAGGGAATGTACAGAGATGACCCCCGCTTAAAATAGGCTACAAATTCAGTTGAATTTCGGAAAGGGCGGGGTACTTCCCCTATACCCTACTTTTTTAAAAATGTTATATTTACAATAATTACGAATGTTTCTATTTGGAAGTTAATTTGCGAGACAATTGTGGTTGTATCTCTGACCTTACCTACATACTTTTTTAGGAACCAAAGACTTGACCATACCCACTTTTTAAAATATGTTACATCTACATAACTACTGAACCTATTTTCCTGAAAATGTCAGGGAATCTGCAGGCATATTTTCTTGAATTTTGAAGAGGCATATTTAAAAAAAACGCCTTACATTTATGAATAAAAATCAAATGCTGTCATAACCCAACTTAGGTTTTTTGGAAAGAAAAGTTTACCACGCCCCCGAAAACAGGTTACATATTTTATTGAATTCCCTGGGGGGCGGGGTACCTCCCTTATGCGATATTTAAAAAAAACGTTATATTTGCAAAAATGATGTATGTATCGGAATAAACATTTACGGATTAATCTACAATCTAGGTACTTCATTGGGGCCTATAGGCCCGACCACGCCTGTTTTTTTAATATGTCATAACTCCAATACTACTGAAGAGATTTCCATAAAATTTGTAGCAAAAGCTCAGTGTTTGCCGTTGTTATGTATATTTTATGAATTTCGGAAGAGGTGGGGTACCTTCCCCATGCCTTTCTGTTAAACGCTATATGTATAAGCCACACTCATGATTATATCGGTTTCAGCATACATTTTGGTAGGCAATGAAGTTGTGTGCACCCTAGGTACATATTTGGAGCCAAAATACCGGACAAGGCCCAATTTTTTAATATGTTATATCTAATGACAACGCCGATGATGACCACGCCGACTCTTTTCAAAACATTATTTTTCCAAAACTACTGAACCTAATTTTCAGAAAATGTTCAGGAATGTCCCGTGGTCCAAAATGCTATATATTTGTAGACGAATTTCGGGGCCTATTATTTTATAATCGCTATATTTGCCAAAGTTATGAGTGCATCAGGTTGCAAATTAGTTTTCGAGACAACGGTGGTTGCGCCCCCGATCAAGAAAAACTATATATGTACTTAAATGGTGAGGTTCAACGGTCCATCAGCCATGAAAAGCTAAAACATATAAGTCTAAATAAGCGGGAGAATTCGATTTAACCATTTTTTTAACTTTTATAATTGGATCGCTTTAGGATAAAGACAGGGACATGGACGATATTAAATCCTAATTTGTGCCTTATTGGTTAAAGGTTAGTGAAAGGTTACAGACAAAATCTGTTGATAAATTTAAAATCCTTCTCGGTTTGACAATGGACCAAAGAAGTGAGGTAGAAAATACCTATTTTTGAATTATCAAGCATAAAGTCGATAAAAAGTTGTCATTAAAACTCATTACGACGGGCCAGCAACGCGGACCGGGGTCTGCTAGTAATGATATATAATTGTATTGGTCGCTTATATTCGAGAATATGCAAATAAAGAAGAAGAAGAAGAAGATTTACAATGTTATAAGCTTTCTAATGGTGTATATATGTTTACATAATGAGAACCGTATCATCACCCGATATCTCAGAAACTTGACATATGGCGAACATTTCCTTTGGGGTTCTTTATATACTCACCAAGTGCTTTCATCACCAAAAGGAATTTTACACCTCCCAAACTTTGAGTTCCATTTTATATCGCACTGTTATTTAAATACATCATTTTTGTAATATTCGAGCATAATATCACTGTCACTATCAGTTTCGCTCGAAACACAATTAATAGAAGAGTTTGGCGTGGAGTGGGTTTCCTCCTCAGTGCATACATATACTTTTCTCTTTATTGCAGAGATTCCAATTGTGAGATATGAAACATAACTTCCCTTAATCTGTTTCTCTTTTTAGAGTGGATGGAACTTTGAGTGCTGAATGTGCTTTCTGTGGTTACTGATTTTTATGGAGCAGTCAAAATACGAACCACTATCCTGCTAAGTTTTTTTGTGACTCAAATACTGTTCCACCATGTAGTAGGAGATATTTCTTATACGCAGCTCCATACAAAATAGTTTGACCGTAAATCCTCTCTAGTTTTATAGTTTGCAAGAACTGTCATTACATTCTTTTTTTTCATCATCATTAATATAGTTTGTTTTTAATTAATTAATTGGATTAATCGAGCTAACATGGCCTAAGGAGTTTTGTATTGAAAAATGAATTCTAGCGAAATACCACACACTCAACCATTACACTACGATCGTTTCGCCTGGTGGTTTAAGCCAGACTCATCAGGCGTATTTGAATGCTAATGGCTAGAAGACAAAGGCTGATTTTGATAACTTCTATTTATACAAACATTTTAACAAATTTGTAATTATGAAGTATTTATTGAAGTCTTTTTTTTTTATCAAGTGTCTTATCTAGGAATCATTTTCTCAATACATACACATATACAATCGAATGGGGGTTTCTTTCATGAATTGTAATGCCTTCAGTTTTTGAAGTTTTTTTGGATATCATGTCGCCTAGTTTGTTGATATGATACATTGGCATCATGTCGACTAGTTTGTTGATATGATACATTGGCAGTGGCTCAGAACGCTGAGATCTCGACAACTTTGTCTGTTTGTTGGAGCGGACCCAGGTTCAAACCTCAGCCGGGCTCTGCTGTGAAGTTTTTATTTATTATTGTCTTTTTAGGACGAAGGCCATTATTTATGAAGTTTTTAATTAATTAATTGAATTAATCGAGCTAACATGGCCTAAGGAGTTTTGTATTGAAAAATGAATTCTAGCGAAATACCACACACTCACTTTGCAGCTTATTACGAATGTCTTTAAATTTGATTCGAAAAATGTTGCCCATTCAGCCACAGGTTGGAAGAGTTGATTTATGTAAATTGATGTCTAACGTGTTCCAGAAATCTTCCGAGATTGGTGACGATTTTGTTGTTTGCTTCAGGTTATTTTTTCATTAACAACCATGGCTTGAAGAGATACTTTACTGTTCACCAAGCTTTTTAATGAAGCAGTGTAACTGGGAGTTTTAGCTGCTCTCCTCACCCCTTTTCTTTACAGATCTTAGCAAATGTTAACGAAAGGACCTTACAATATTTTACAGTTTTGATTATATCAATAACTAGTGACAACAGTTCTTCAGAGTGGGACATTTTAAAAAGTCTTCCCTGATCAATTTGAGACAATGGGCTACACATCCTAGTGGTACTACTTGAGGATATACCTTTTGGACTTCTTTAAATGCACCCTGCATATTCCTAGCATTATCGCCAGTGAGAGCTATAAATTTGTGTTCACCGTATACATTCATCACTTTAAAAATCTCTTCGCCGATATATGCAGAGGTGTGGTTGTTGTTTTCTGTTGCCAGCTTCGGACAAACACCATCTCGGGCTTTGAGATTAGAAAGTTGATTACACGTTCACTGCGTGCATTGCACCAACCGTCACACTGCAGATGCATGTAAATTGCATTGCCTTCATGTGCTCAGTAATGTTTTGCGAAGTTTCATCATATATCTTGTTCAAGTACTTACTGGAAATTGCCTTTCTATTTGGTAATTTAAATTAAGGGTTAAATTCTTCGAAAAATTGCTGCCAAAGTGGATACTCAACCATTGAAAAAAGAGCTCTAGATACAATTATTGCTCTGAAAAGTTTCTCCGAAGGCTCTCTTTGTATTCATCGCATATTTTTAGGCTCGAATTTGATGGTTAAAGAGAAGTTGATACGCTTAAAACATCACTGTACTGGTTCGAATTTTCCAATGAGGTGTTCTGTTCACTTGGAATTAGAGTTGGGTAATCTAGTTCCTAGTTCCTTGTACTAGTTCCAAAACGTATGAGCAACATCATGAAATGTAACATGTGTTGTTAAGTATACGCAGTTTGTTCAAAGAAAAAATGTGGGCCATTGGAACTGCGAAGTAAACGAGATAGTTCCATATAGTTCCTTTGACACAACTCTACTTGGAATCATTTCATTTACTTCACTTCTTAACGTAATTGGGCACTTGACGTAGCTGACCAAATCTTTTGCTATTTCATTAACATTTGGAAATAACTGCCTTTGTGTTGCTTGGATTTGTTACAAAATGCTTCCATATTCGTCCATTTTTAGGTCTTCCCATCTTAAAAATGATTAAATTTTATTGTTCCATTTTATATTATCTTCACAATGCACTGTGGGGTCAATGGCAGGGTTGTGAGGCAACAAATCACATTGGCAAACTAGACCTTCGAAATTTCGTACATATGTTTATAATGGGCTTAGAACCAAATGTGCAAAAATTGGACCATGTCGGTTCAGATATAGATATAGCTCCTCTAAATATATTTTGCAGATTTCAGATTTTTGCCTCATAAAAGCCATACTTCTTTATAAGTTAATGTAAGCTTTCTAAATTTGGTTCAAAAATAATATGTAGTTATTTGTCCACTGGGGACGCTATATGTCAAGACATAGCTAATTTAGTAAAAATGTACTAAAAAGCATGAAAATGCCAAAAATCGGGAGGTATCTGAACATGAGGTTATTATAAAAATGTGGAACCATATTCATAACTTTTGGAGGACAATTTTCGTCTACTGGGAAAACTAAATGTCGAAAAATATAGCTTAAACCATTAAAATACCGAAAATCGGACGGTATGAAAGCTATAGGAAAACGTGAACCGATGTAGGCAATTTTCGAACTCAGTCTAAGTTAACACCAAAGACACATAATGACAAAATTTCAGCGTTTTATCTCTATTCATTCGGAAGATAGCTTGATTAGAATAGAAGGACAGACGAACTGGCGGACATACGGATGGACGGACATTGCTAAATCGACTTGGAATTTTACGCTGATGAAGAAAATATATACTGTGGTGGGTATAAAATAATTATTTCGATGAGTTACAAACGGAATGACAAACGTAATACACCCCCATTTTATGGCGGATGGTATAAAAATATACAAATTCTTAAGATTTACGTCAACTAAAATCAGATTAGTATGAAAAGGCGCGGCTATTTTTTTCATAAAATGATAGTACACATTAATACCTTTCACCACATATATATAATATCACAGATACACCCCGATGCCGAAAGTATACTCCAGAGAACACATGGACGACAAAGCAGAATACTCAAAAAAAAAACATCACATATTAACTCAAAAATACATTTACCACTCGTAAAATTTGTATTATTTGTTAATGCTATCTTATTTTAAATACCCATAGAAGAGTTCTACATTTTTAAAAAATATAAAAATGTTGAAATGTTTTTTTTTTACGCCTAAAATGCTTTCACTATTTATTTATGATGACTGTCAGAAAATGATGCATGTTACCAGATTGATTTATTTTTTTATTTTTTGTGATTCAGAGTGTTGGCAATAGAAATCTGCTATCACTTTTTTCAAATTGTACACCTCAAAAATTGACTTTTTGCATCGAAAACCTGCCATTGGCCCCATCGTGCAATGCGAAGAATATGTCGCATAAACACATACCTTATGCACAGTTTAAACAGATTACTGTATTTTATACAGGCACAATACTTTTTAGCGGTTCTTCCTTTTATTTGAAACGATTTTTCTGTAGATTGCCAACTGAAATTCTCAAATTTTATTTTCAAATATTTTTTAAAATACCCAAATAAACCCCCAAAAAAGATATATTTCGGGTATTTACCCAAGTTTTGGTGGTTCTAAACCACTCAATAAGCCGCAGCGTGGCGGCGAAGTTAAGCACTTTCATTACTGAAGAGAAACTAATTATTAAATTTTATACACAAATTTTATTCACAGTGGTACAAGTTATTATATAGTCGACTTCTTAAATTTTGAATACTTTTCTGAAAATACAATAGTTTTTTTCTATTTTTCTCATTTAAATTAAAAGAATTTTAACCAACTTATTTTTTCTTCTTTTTAGGTACGTATCTCTATGAATACAACATCCATGTTTTGTGTAAGTCGTAAAGGTATTAAATAATGCACATTTACAACTTAAAATTTAGATAATTGTGTTATACATAAAAACGCTTCCTTATAGGAGACGATCATATGAGTCTTGAAAAAATATTTTTTTAGTGTCCAATTATTATCTCGATTACTTGTAAAAAGAAAACATCCCCTTAAAAGTCATTTTAAAAAGTAGCCAAATATTATGTCTGCGCATACGAGTATACTACAATTTTCTTCAAAATCTCAACTTAATAAACATACGTGATACATTGATCGATTTTAGAAATATTTTGAATAGTCACGTCAGTGCAACAACCATTTAATACCATTTGCAAAAAATAATTCAAAAATGAAAAACTATATATTGTGATTGATCTGAAAAAATCATAAAACAATTGAAAAACGTAAGAAACACATCGTTCACATCAAAATGGCCCCCACGATTTTAAACTAATGGCCATACCTGACATGCTACAACAAAGAACACTAAAAATCAGAACGGTTATTGTCATTGTTTTTCAAATAAAAAACATTACAAAAATTTTTGTTTATTTTGTGGTTGTTGTTGCTGATCGTCGTTAGTAAAAAATTTAAACTATTACTGTCAGGGATGTGAGAGTAATAATCACAAACGTGAGGGCGTTTAATGTACATTGTCACTCACACGTTCATCGGCATAGAGAAAATAACTTGGTGACAGTGGCCCCCAATAAATAATTTTAGTCGACCACTAAAAACATTCATACATACAATGTATAAATCCAATAAAAATCTTCGCCTTGGAACCCTTGATTTTTGGTCGCATTGAGATTAATAATATGTATGTAGCGATGTTTACAAATGTTTACCCCATGGGGATAAGAATGCTACGTAAAGTGTAGATCAACGGTCAAATAATCTCAAGCAGTAATAAGCCCAATATCCTCTAAGTCATATCCAAAATTAATTATAAAAACCTGTGAAGCCTTTTAAACTTGGATATATTAGATAATTTGGAAAATTTTACGAATCTATCTTTATATATATAAAAATGGTGTAAAAAATGTATAGTAATTCATAAAATGAGAACGGCTAGACCGATTTCTGTAAAATTTTTTGTCAGTTATTCGCATTTTCGAGGAGAAGGTCTTTACGGAAGAAAATTTTGGAAAATCCCTCTGGAAAAGTCGGAAAATTGGAAAAATCGAAAATTGAGTTTTTGTATGAAGTTTTATTCCTTAATAGCGAGACGAAGTTCGCCGGGTCCGCTAGTTTTATTTAAAAATGTTGCCTTTTAGGGCGAAGATCATTTTTAATATTAATTTTTAATTAATTTCTCGTCGGAATCGAGCTTAATGACCAATGATGCAAGTGAAAAAGGAAAGCCGAAGATTCGAACCCACACAACCACCACTATGTGACATGCATGTTTCGCCTTGGCAGGGGCTCTTCAGACATATTGGCTGTGGAGCGGCTTCTCTGTCATCGAACTTTTCTTCTTTCAAGTGCATTTTTTGTTTTTTATTAAGATAAGCAACTCGTGAATATAATCAAATCCCGAAAAAGTCGTCGGCATCGTATGAGAAAAAATACAAACTTCTACAAAAAAAAACAAAAAGCACAATAGAAGGAAAGCGGACCAGACACAGGAACCATCAGACTCTCAGAATGCCAATTGTTTTCTAAGTTCAATTTCTGTTAAATCTGGCTCTGTCCAATCTCCAGTTCTAAGAATGTGGTTGCTTCGATGGTTTGTAAATGGTCCACTGCTGACATGAGGAGGCACCCTGTTGCAGTTCTCAGGGCGGCGTTCTCACAAGTTCGAATATGTTTCCATCGCGTTGCACTTATATTCGCGGACCAAACTGGAGCGACATAGCTTACCACAGGCTGACCTGTCGCAGTATATGTGGTCAACAAGGTTTATTTATCTACAACCCAAATCCGGCAGCATTTTGGGCTTGAGGAACTTGTTCCTTCATCTCAGTTTATCGCAAATAGTTGTGGCATGCGCGGACTACGTGAACAAGCTGCCGCATGTGACCCCTAGAACCTTGGAGTATTAAGTAGTCGGAATTCTGTTACCATCGATCATGACATTAAACTCATTGCTCTCCTCTGTGGTCCATATGGTAAACAGAGTGGCGGATATTTACACATTCCTCGCGTGGAAAAATATGGTAAGATCAGTCAAATAGGAGTTCAGCCTTTCAAAAATGACATCAATTAAGGTAGGTACCTCCCATGATCGTACAATCATCCACATACATTGCGATCTCAATGCGGTCGAGAGGGTGAGGCTAAATAGTGAGATATCCCCCCACCTTGGAGAACTCCCTCTTTTATTCTACGGGGCTTGGACTTCTTGTTCCTGAATTCCACACTTATAATTGAATATTCAACGTTTAAAACTTGACCGGATGGTAGTCTGCTCAATGTCTTCAAACAGCATGGAGTGCTTAACACTATTAAAGGATTTTAATAAGTGGAGGACCAGCAACACTGTTCCATCGTACGGCTTGCTCTGTTTGAGTCCTCGACTAATACATATGTGCAGAGTGCACCGCTGTGGTCAGCAACTAGATAGCTGTTGTTGTCCTATCTTTCTTCTTTCCAGGTTTTGAGAATGGCTTAGCCGTTGCCAAGAATTCACTTATACCGGCTCCAATGTTGCAGCTGTTCAGATAATTTAGCCACGTTTTCCTCTTATGCTCACCGACCAACCTGTTAACTTTCAGTGTCAGCTCCTGATTCTGGGGTCACAGGGGTTTGCTCGACGAAGCTCATCTTATTTGCTAAACCCGTCTTCTGGGAAATTTGGCCTCTCTGCGGATATTCGACCAGAGGTATACTGCGAGCCACTGCAGCAATGAAGAAGTCTATGAACGTCCTCTCTCCTACCCGAACATCAGAAGGGTTGGGCAGATCTCTGAAACGGTGATTAGTGAAATCTGATTCGTGAATGGCGGCGGTCAGAGATGATGAAATCGGCCGCTCTGTTTATAACGACGATTATGGGGAGATGGTCTGACCCAAGAGAAACGGCTGGTTGCCAGGTGACGTCATTCGTCAGACCAGGATTCACGATGATTATATCTGGCGAACTGCGACACTCTCCGCTAATTCCGGCAGGGGTGTCATCATTGAGCTCTGGTCAGCCAGCATTATACGCCTCTGGCCGTTGTCGAGGACCGAATGCCATAACTCATGATGTGCAATAAAGTCCCCCAAGACCAATCCGTTATGAACTTCCAAAAGCGGACAAATGTAGGACTTATAACCTAGAGTACAGCTATTTCTCGCCGGTATGTATTCCTTAAGCAAATCTACCTCGACAGTTCCACACCTGACTGCTACACCATACATCGCATGTACGTATCATTAGAGCTAGGCTCAAGCAAGATAGGTCTGTATTAAAAAGACTGCTACATTAGGAAGGATAATCCTCCACTTCTGGTGCGATTAGTGCGTTGTAACCATTACAACACTGTAAGATGCAGTTGTTGTTGTTTGTAGCGAAGCAAATATGTTCGTATTTTATCCAACTATCCAACTATCTAGTTCTGCATGTGTCTAATCCCACTCACCTGTCTCCTGATTTACGAGCCCACCCAGTCCAAGTTGCAGAATATTTGAATCTGGATACAGGGGAAATCCAGATTCAAATATTCTGCAACTTGGACTGGGTGGGCTCGTAAATCAGGAGACAGGTGAGTGGGATTAGACACATGCAGCGTGTCGTGTGGTCCCAATCCAAATTCAGGTCATGTGTTTGGTATCGTGGTATCAATTCGGGACCAATATGAATAAGGGCGGCTGCATCGTCCGGATCCTAACTGGGCTAGCACCAAACACGTGTTTGCCTTGGTATCTAGCGCGACTAGGAAATTCTTCCGACTCATAAAATCAACTATTTCCTCAAGTACCACCTGAGATGCACCCACTCCCGGAATCTAGTGCATCTCACCGAAGTTTAAGTGTGGTAGATGCTGATGTGACAAATCAGAGTCGTGATTTTCCTCTGTCCCGGCTCGGACAAAAAGAATCCGGAACACGAATTCCAGAATATGCTGCTCCCAACGCAGAAAAACGATACAAATGCAAACATAAGTACACTTAGGTGGCAGCCGCTGGTGGGAACGCAGGTATTGTGTCGTTACGGGTCATAGAGGTGGCCTCATCCACTCTAGGTTGAAAACTACTTCTTTTCTCAAACACTCCAATTAATAGCTCATTTGCTTTCGCAAGTACCCACGATTGAACAAATAAGATCTTTCTTTCTTAAGTGAAAAGTTAAAAAAAAATTATGAAAAATTTATACTTCGGATAGCCAGACGCCTTCCTGCATACCCCTTGCATACACTGCCTGAGACGATGGTCCGAAAGATCTAAAAATCCTACGGTCACCAACTAAAATGGCTAGTGAGCACGATACCCCTCGAAGGGAAAACCCGATTGAATCTAAACTTTTAACATCCTAATATTTCCACTCTACATCCAGTCCTAAGATGTACTGCGTCAGTCCGCACTTTCTAGCACCTCAACCTCAAAAATCGAACATTTTTCGCTTCAGATCAGTTGAAGGGTTTTTGTGGGTAGTCCTTGAAAATTTCACCACAGCCTTACTTACTTTTTCGTGGTGAAGCCTATACAAAATGGTTAATGTATCGATAACTTACGAAGTGAGTAGCCGATCCGGTTTAACCGTTGCATATCGCACTCCCCAAGGAATGAACCCTTCCTTAAGTAGTTTTATTAACATTACTTATTGTAGTCTAGGTGATTGTTAAAAAAACTGCATTGCATTGAGCCACTGTAAAAATGCAGGGGCATGTCATAGAGTATGCATGTTTTGAGTGAATATTTTTTCAATATTGAAATTCTAGCTGCTTTTTTCAGCTCAATTTCCATTGAAAGTTTTTTTATAGAAGATTATGCGACCGACATCTTTAAACAGTTCACTTTTCGGCTGAGAGACAACAGTCGACTGATGCCGCGGGCAGAAATGATCGGTAGGGTCGAAGCGGGAGAGAAGGGACTAATGCGACATGCATACAGACATGATGTACTACTATCATTCTTATTATTATTGTCAATAAACAGTTGTTGCTGGCGTTTTGTTTTTGTAACGTGCATTATTCTTTCAAACGTTGTCCGTTCTGGACGTAATCGTTGTAGCTACGACGACGACGCTGCCACCGCAGTTATTTCGAAACGCCAACATACCCCAAAAAGACATTTTTCGTGAATAGAAAAAACAAATCAACTGATCCATCTTCAGTCGAATTTACAATCATTGGCGAGAAAGTGTTGAAAATAAAGGTGGAGAATTTTTGGAATTCTCAATGGTTTGCTTCATTGTTGTTAAATTTGTGTAATGTTATCGGTGTTGTTGTTTTATTAAAAGAAATATTAAACCCTTTGTAAAATTGCAATTACAAACGAAAAGTGTAGCAAGAAACGCAAAAAAATAATTAGAACTCATTCCTCAGCGATATTATCAAAGCAATAAATGCGTAATAAAAATATAATTAATTTGAAGAATTAAATTGACAAATTAACCGACAATTAATGATATTTTAAACGAAATTAGACTACATCAAAACCATCGAATATGAGCCATCGTTTCAGTATTAGCAGCCCCGTCAGTGCCCCCCAACTGGATTTGGATGATGAGTATGTATTTATTTCCTCCATACAGCAAAAAATTTTAAGAGGCATGACTAAATAGAATATAAAAAAAATTTAGAAAATGTTAAGAAATTAGTTTGAAATAAAAAAATCTAAACTACTTTAGTTATTTAATTGTGTTAAAAAAAAACAAAATTATTATTTCTATTTTTCATTTAAATTCCAAACATGATTGTATAAAGTAAAACAACAAAACTCGCACCTGTCACGTCCTGTTCATAAAAAATTGTAAAATAAAAACACTGTAGTAAACGGTTCACATTCTGTCATTTTTTTACAGCAATGGAGGCTTTAAGTTTTAAACACGTGATAGGTATAAAAAAGAGAATAATGTAACAACAAACAATAAGAACTGAACTAGAAGTATTGACAAATTAACAAAAATTACAACAACTCATGAATTAAATGTGGTACCATGAAAAATAGCGGGAATATAAAATTCTTACATTAACGAAGACAAATCAGGAATCATTTTGTTATTTGAATACTATAGGAAACTAAATATGTGGGCCCATCCAATATTTTTATAACTTGCTCATGTAAAAAGTGTTTAAACAAATAAAAAGTTTAAGAAAGGATGTCTCGAAACTTATATGCACATGATGATATCATGGAAATAGGCCTAAACAAGTTATATATGAACATCAACTTTTCTCATGGGCGTTAAAACAGCAACATGTGTGAAATATGTTAGAAATTCATCCTTTAGATGCTGATGAGACATATTATGTCCCAGATGATTAAAATATAATTCATATTAATAGAAGTTGAACCGGACCAAAATTATCACGACATGACACAGTGTAATCTCTCTAACTTTCTAGCAAAAAGTTTGAAATCTAAGACGAAATTCAATCACGGATGCAAGTGCATGTGTACATTGCATTTGAATCACTCATGAATTTGGGAAAAGTTGCAAATTACGAAAGTTTTGCTTCGACAGGAAGTCTGTTTTTGAGCGGACTGAAATGCAAAAAACCAAATTCTTTGGGACGAATGAATACACATTCCAAAACTTAAAATATTATGAAATAAGTAAAACAAGTAAAAAGTCGTTAAGTTCGTACCCTCCACCATAAAATAGTCTTAATTAAAATGGAATAATTAGGGTCCTTTCACAATTTTAGGTGGAACAACTTTTCGACAATGGATAGACTCCTACTGCCTCCCACTATTGCTTAAATTACACTGTGAACATAAATGTTGGGGCAGAGATAATTTCTTTTGGAGATGAAAGCCATTCGTGTGTGTATGTTAAAAACCCCGAAGGACAGATGCGCCGTGAGTCGAACTTCCGCGCTATGGCGTGATGAAGTTTTTGCAAGAGACCCTGTCAGCCATCATGAATTAGCATTATATCTTTGTTTGTTGTTTTTGTAGAGCACTTAAGCAACAGTGAACAAAGATACAACGCTAATTCCTGATGGCCCAGAGGGTCTCTAACAAAAATTTCATCATGCCATAACGCGGAAATTTGGCTCACGGCGGATCTGTCTTTCGGGGTTCATAATATACTCACCTAGGCCTTTCTTCCCCAAGAGGAATTTTCCGTGCCCCAGACTTTCACCTCCATTTTGTTGCACAGTGTTATCTAATCCAATCTAAAAAAAATGTGTTCAGCTAGGTGAAAGATACCACCTACGGGTATATATCAAAGAGTCAACCTATCTTTAAAATTTTTGGCGGAAAAGTTTTATAGCTGCAGGGAACTTCAAGAGTCAAATTGAGGGTAGTTTCATCAAAACAATGTAGACCCTCAAAAATGGACTCATGTTGACGAATTTTAGTGAAGAAATTTCGTGACCACTGAAAATTTCCGAAAATCGGTGGGGATATACCAAAACATGGACCTATATTGACGATGTTTCGTTGAAGATGTTTTATGACTACTGAGAACTTCAAATGTCAAATTACAGCTATTTCGGTTAAAAACTGTAGCTAAAATTCTCAAAATACCGAAAATTTGGAGGTACCGTTATATGGGGGTTATACCAAAACATGGACCTATGTTGACGAAGTTTGGTGGAGATGTTTCAAGACCACTGAGAACCTCAAATGGAAAATTACAGCTAGTTCGGTTTAATATTGTAACTAAAATGCTAAAAATAGCGAAAATCGGGAGGTACCGTTATAAGAGGGCCATACCAAAACATGGACCTATGTTGACGATGTTTGGTGGAGATGTTTCATGACCACTGAGAACCTCAAATGTCAAATTGCAGATAGTTCGGTTACAAATTGTTAAAGTTCGGTTAAAAATTGCAGCTAAAATTCTTAAAATGCCGAAAATCGGGAGATACCGTTATATGGGGACTATACCAAAACATGGACCTATGTTGACGATGTTTCGTTTGAGATGTTTTATGACCACTGAGAACTTCAAATGTCAAATTACAGCTATTTCGGTTAAAAACTGTAGCTAAAATTCTCAAAATACCGAAAATTGGGAGGTACCGTTATATGGGGGCTATACCAAAATATGGACCTATGTTGACGATGTTTGGTGGAGATGTTTCATGACCACTGAGAACCTCAAATGGCAAATTACAGCTAGTTCGGTTAAATATTGTAACTAAAATGCTCAAAATACCGAAAATCGGGAGGAACGGTTATAAGGGGGCCATACCAAAACATGGACCTATGTTGACGATGTTTGGTGGAGATGTTTCGTGACCACTGAGAACCTCAAATGTCAAATTGCAGATAGTTCGATTACAAATTGTGGCTAAAATCCTCAAAATAACGAAAATCGGGAGGTACCGTTATATGGGGGCTATACCAAAACATGGACCTATGTTGACGATGTTTGGTGGAGATATTTCATGACCACTGATAACCTCAAATGGCAAATTACAGCTAGTTCGGTTAAAAATTGTAGCTAAAATTCTCAAAATACCGAAAATCGGGAGGTACAGATATATGGGGGCTATACCAAAACATGGACCTATTTTGACGATGTTTCGTGGAGATGTTTCATGACCACTGAGAACCTCAAATTTTAAATTGCAGATAGTTCGGTTAAAAATTGTGGCTAAAATTCTCAAAATACCGAAAATCGGGAGGTGCCGTTATATGGGGACTATGCCAAAACATGGACCTATGCCCATATCCTTTGGGATATACGTTTGCTGATCACTAGGAACCCTAAGTGCCAAATTATAGCTAATTCGGTCTGCAAATGTGGCGAAGAACGTCAAAATACCTCAAATCCGGAGGTACCGTTATATGGGGACTATACCAAAGAGTGGACCGATATAGCCCATCTTCGAACTTGACCTGCCTATGGAAAAAAGCACTCTATCTCAATTATTGCGGACGCTAGAGTGATTACAACAGACGGACAGACGGACGTGGCTAGATCGTCTTAGAATTTAATCAAGAATATATACTTTATAGGGTCGCAAATGATTAGTTCGATGTGTTACAAACGGATTGACAAACTTAATATACCCTCCATACTATGGTGGAGGGTTTAAAAAGCATCAGTCGGTTTTGCCGACAGTGATATATGCACATTAGGGTTATATGACTTTTCGATATTTTTTTTTTTTCAAAAATGATTTCCTGTATCTAGGATGAATAAACCTTTATCTATTAATCACTAAAATAACGCTTATTCCATTGAAATATAAATCAAATCAATTTTAAAAAATATTTTTTTAATTAATTTAATTAATCGAGCTATATGACCTAAGGAGATTACATTGAAATATTGATATCTTGCGAAGTCCTACGTACACATCAACCGCTATGCGACGATAATTTCGTTAACTGGTTAGGTTAACATCATGAGGCATATTAGATGTTGTTGTTGCTAGACAATTTTCGTCACTTGGAGCCCCTATTTATACATCCAAGATTGGATTGCATTTGTGAATTTCAAATTGAAGCCGTTTATTTCCAAAGACGAGTCATTTGTCCCCCTTCTTTTCTAGAAATCAATTTTTCAATATTACATCATATTACAATCATATTATAAAGCTATCGACTGTGTTCGAAGGTTATCAATGCAAGCAAAGTTTGGGACGAGAGTTATCGTGCGCACCAGCTAGAAAGATTTGAACTTTTGGGGGGAGGTACCCAAAGGAACAGACCAACATCACCTATCTTCGAACTTAAATTAAATTTGAACAAAATAATACGGATTGGAACCAAATCCGATTGATCCGTTCGAAAGTTATCGTACACTCCAGCCACTATACATGCTGCCAATAGGGGTTTTTGCAACTTTCTAGCCATTTTCTAAGCATGCAAGGCGGTTGTGCATTAGATCTGGTAAACGATCGATATTCCCAACATTAAATATTCTCGATATTTCATTCAATATCGATAGCTATTCTCGTTAATTTGTCATTACCATTAATTTGGGAATAAAAATGGGGAAAAGTTAAAATTACTGCTTTTATTTAATAAAAATACAGAAAAAATGTAATAATATCCTTATATTTTCCACTAACTGCCACTTCTGATAGAGAAAACTATCTATTGATGTTGAATTTTTAAAAACGAATCAATACTATCGATGGTGTCATAGATTTTTTGGCAGCTCTAGTGTGCATACCATTGCACCACTATGACACTCTCGAAAGTAATACTAGTAAACATTAGTGTTGGGCAATCTCGTTCATTAAGCGGATCGATCTTTTTCATTCCGTTCACCAAAAAGATCCGGATCTTTCACTTCGTTCGTTGGCTCTTTTTCGTTCAACAATACATTTGACTGTGTTATTTTCTTTTGAAGTCGTTCGTTCTCTGCTGCATATGACTCCGTCGTTCTTTTCACCGAATCGTTCTTTTGAAAATGTTCGTTCACGAATGACACATTGTGTGCTAATGGGGGTGGTTTTGTTTCTGGATTTGATATGAAAGAACCAGATGAACGAATGATGCAAAAGAAAGATATGAACGAGATGTGCTGTTACTGAGCGAGAGTAGCTCTCTGAATCATTGTTTGTTTTGTGTGGACATTTGTGCTGCTTGACTGCAAAACCAATGCATTTGTTTTTTTTTTTTTTGCTTGCTTGTGTGCATGCAAAGCTAATGGTGGTGGTTTTGTTTTGTAAGCAGCAATGACTCGGTCATCGGGGATCTAAATGAACGATATAAAAGAATGAGCTGGATACGGATCCGTTCGTTCTTTTTACGGAATCGTTCCTTTGAACCGGTTCGTTCATGAACGACACAACTCTAGTAAACATGATGATAGTAAACGTACACGTAAACTACAACGCTCATAGATGAGAAATATCAAGAAACAAAAAAAATCGCCGGAGGGATTTTCAAATAAATCGCGATTTAAGTTCACATTTTTAGGAGTTCTTTAGGTTTTCACAATGGGACTAAAGAAAATTTTGTAGCTGTAAAAATTCTCCACATGATTGTCCTTTACGATATTTTCGTAGGTTTTACCGTTTTTGAGATATAGAAGTTCAATTTGAGACAATGCACTGACTGTATCGCCTCCTTATATAACAGTATCATTAAATTGTATTATTTAAATTGACGAGTGTCACAACTTTGGTTGGATGCGTTTCAACAATGAAAACATTATGAGTTTTAAAATGTTCCCAATTGCGTTACCAAAATTGGTGAAATGCTCGTGCTGTTGAAAAAGACTCTGGGATACCCCAATTTCCAGTTTATGGAATTTTATTTCAGATATTTCTGCTTCTGTTGGACATATTTCAAAGAGAGAGCTTGATAATGAAAGTAAACCATCTGAGCTTTAAATTAATACAAAATGTGGCATTCAGAGTTATTGCAAAAGGCGCTAAGCTATCACAGTTTTAATATTTTGATGTTTTCACTTTAATGACAAATACCTCTACTTCTATTCGGTGTATTAAAAACATGTAAAATGCTAATCAAGAAGACCAGCAAAGCTTTCAATCAGTACCAAGTAGATGTCGTCAGGTGTCAAATATAAAATTAAATATTAATTAATGGTTCGCCTTAATTTATTTGGTAAAAAATATTTATTATCTCCCTAAAATAAATGTTTACGAGTGAAAGGGTCGATGCCAAAGATGCCATTCAATCCTGGGTGAAAGTGATCTGCCATGTCATCTTTTTAGCATCTTCATCGATGAATTTTGTATGAGCGTGGACTCCAAAAGATGCTATTCATTTTTGGATCCAAAGTATGTCATTTACACCATTGTTTTGACATGTCATTTTCACCAATGCTGTGGCATGTCATTTCCACCAATGCTTTGGCATGTAATTTTCACCAACCCTTTGCAATGACATCAACATTATGACGAGAGTTTTAACAACGTTGGTTGTGATTTCGAGTCTCCGACAACATCAATACTATGGTAAATAATTAATCTTATATATTTAGTAAAATGTGTATAAATAAAAACAGAAAATTCATTTCTATTGGATCGATGGAATGGGTTCAAATGCAAACGAAAAGATCGGATCTTTCACGACTTCCTTTGCATTGGTTCAAATGCTAATTAAAAGATCGGATCTTTCACGGCTTCGTTTGAACCATTGCAAAAGATGCCATGAAATCACGTCATCGCATGGAACCCCTTCCTTCAAATTTTGCTGGGGTATCACATAGTCGGCCCGTTTGTTTTCCACTTTATTACTTTTTATTGCAATTGTCAAATTAAATTAAAATATTTGACAAGTAATTTCTGTTAAATAATTTATTATATTTTGTCAAGTACATCCATTTCACACCCATTTTGCCACGATGTCAGTGTTACGTTAAATACTGACATTGTGACCTACAGACTGAAATAAAAGCATGCAAATAAATGTTAAATGGTGAGGTTTATTTTGTGGTGGGTGTATATTGTGTATTTTCTACATACAAACGTCATACATACATATGTATTAGGGTGTCCCAAAAAAGCAAAAAATAAAATGTATACGCTCCAAATTTTACACGTGAGTCATCTTTATTCAATCGATGAATCTGAGTTTCACCCTTTCAGAATTAGCGAACTGTTGACATATTGACTATATAGATTGACTGAAATCCTTAAAAATTAAGTGTTTTAGGAGTGATCCCATAATATCGGCCACTAACATTAATTTATATACGTGGAAGCTGTGTTGGCATCAATGTAGAAAATGGGTTGAAGCCAACAAGTTGCTTTTATGTTCTCTTACGATTTTTGGCTTAACCCTGCACTTTATAAACCTAGTTCCACAGAAAGACTCAAGGAATACTTCATGAGCAACATGATACTAGTATATGATTTTTCGATATATCCACCGCATCCATCTAAAATTGATGCTGCCATTTTGAAGCCTGAATTTCGGAGTTTTTGAATTTTTTTTAATAATAATAAAAATATATTTAATACTCAAAACTGATTATAAGATTACAGAGCTCGTAATTTTACGTCGTTTGATGTGCATTTCATAAGTGTCTTCCGTGCAGCATCCTAGTAATTGGAGCCCAAAATCAAAAATTTGATTCGTAATTTTCTTAAAAAAGCCTATTTTTTACGTGTAAAATGTACAAGTGTCATTCAATTTCCTATGAACCTCACATGAATTTAGTTTTTTTTTACTTGTCGGACCTAATGAGTCCTTCCGCGTTCGAATCCAAAGACTAAAACCGCGGATATACATAGACACTTTGAAAATTGGACAATCAGCAAAAATATATTTTGATAAATTCGCGTTGTAAACAGCTATTTTCTTTGAATATTTTTATATAAATTGTATCCTTTATGCGCGATTATAATATTCACGAAAAGCTGTGTCATAAATTTCAGAGATAGGCGAGTAATGTGGGTATTTTACCCGAAATAGAATGTTTAGGCAAATCCGCGGTTCATGACGAATCTATTTGAAGTAGGCGTATATTGACGTATTTTGATTGAAATCGGTTGTCCAGCAAAATCGTAAGCATATTGCGCAACTTTCACCCACTTTAAAGTTTTTTTTGCATTGATATGGATAAATATTGAAAGAGATTGATTCGCTGTATCCAAAATCGGAAACGCATCAACTGATTTTAACTAATTCAACTGATTTTGAATGGTTGTAAATTCAATATTACTCTTAATTTTCTTATACGATGGTAAACCATATTTATTTATGAAGTTTTGGCAGAGTACATTAATGATTGTATAGGATTTTAGGGAAATAGTTGGATAACTCACAAATATTTTTTCTAATTTTCCTAATCAAACAAAAAAATATATTTGCAATTTATATACCCAATCTCTATAAATTTGGTTTCATATTTTTCTATGCATTGTCTAGATTCTGTAGATATTTTTTACTTCATTTTTAAGAGGTTTGTACGGACTCTGAGTCAGGATTTACTTTAATAGAATAATTATTATTTGTCGATTTTCCGCTAAAATAAAAATTAATTGTTTAAATATTTAAACATCTACGAACAGATATGGAACGCTATTAACGATTTATACATAAAATTTCTCATACAAAACAAATAACGCATTTTTAAAAATTTTTTCTTTATATGAGAATAAAAACCGCTATAACTTTTGCGCGCATCGGCCAATTTTGTGAGCGTGAACGGATTTGGAACCAACATTTTTTTCCAAACGAAATTTTTAATTTTTTTTCAAATGGAATTGCAAAAGAAATTTTTTTTTACCATATGTAGTTCTCTAGTTCATATAGTTCCTTCGTTCGTATAGCAGGGCACTCACTATTATATTGGCTTGTCAATATTTGTGATTGCATGTGTAATTGCTAATTATTACTCTGTTCCAGAACCTGCAAGAATCTACCATAACAATTTTTATACCCTCAGCATTTATGCTAACGAGGGTATATAAACTTTCATACGGGCAAAATGTGCCTCATAGAAATAATGCTTTTAGACCTCAAGTATGTTTGGACAAATCTGTTTCAGACAAACTGGAGTCGATTTAGACATGTCCGTCCGTCTGTCGGTCTGGCTGGAGCGCACGACAACTCTCGAACAGATCAACCGATTGGGTCCAAAATTTGTCCTTCGTAGTATTTTGTTCAAACTTAGTTTAAGTTCGAAGATGGGTCATATCGGTCCACTCCTTCGGCTACCTCCCCTACAAAAGTTCAAAAATGTTAGGAAAATTGTGCGCACAACAGCTCTTGAAGGGAGTAACCGAATTGGTCCATACTTTGAACATTGTACAATTTCTACCTCTCTTTCGGGTACCTCCCACACAAAATTTCGAATAAGTTCAGTTTAAGATCTCCTCTCGAATCGCTTTGATTTTTGTTGTGGCAACTTGTATTCACTGCCCACCTTACGAAGGTACACGTTTTTTCAGTGGCAAACCCAAACTTCCTGAGAAAATAGCCCGAAAGTTGCAAAAATCCCTAGGGAACTCGAACTGATCAACCAATTTGGTCTCAAATTTGTTGATCGTAATATTTTGTCCATATTGATATAAGTTTGAAGAAGGATCATATCGGTCATCTCCTTTGGGTACCTCCCCCACAAAAATTAAAAGTGTTCGGAAAAATTGTGCGCACGATAACTCTTGGAGGGAGTAACCGATTTGGTCCATACTTTGAACATTGTGAAATTTCTAGCAGATATAGATGTGGTTCCACTATGGACTATATCGGTCCAGTCCTTCGGGTACCCCGAATAAGTTCAGTTTAAAACCTCTTCTCAAATCGCCTTGATTTTAGTTGTGGTGACTTGTATTCACATAGGCTGAGTGTATTTCTCTGTCAGCAAAGCCGACTGATTCTTTCTTCCTTGTTTCTTTTTAATATTGAAAAAATTAGTAGATTCTTGCAGTTCTGGAACAGACCATGCGTTTGGGGTTATTTAAATGAACAGTTACATATGTTTCAGTTTCTATATGGCTTTGTGTTTTTAGGCATACTACTATAATTAATACAAATGCTACATTAAGTACATACAAGTAATTTTAAAGGTATTTTTTTCCAAATTTCCCAGCAAAAAATTTGGAGCCACAAGAGCAGAATAAACCATTACAAAGTAATTAAAACCAGCTACTTTCTGCATTACCCTGATGCAATAACATAATGAGTTATTTCTAAAAAAATTTTACATGGCAAAACAACTTACTTCACCCATTACTAAGTAATGACTTCGGTAGCACAGAGCGCCTGTGTCTGACTACAAAACCGAACACTGTGTCTTCACCTTCGCTCACCCTCGGCAAACAGTTGTTGCTAGCAAAATTACGAGAAGTTGGTGATGCACAACAAGGTTCGTACGTGTGGCACACTGTGTACTGGTAGTGGGGTGGGCTAATTATGTGACAGACACTGTAAATAAGTTGTTTTGCTACATGAAAATTAATTAGAAATTATTTTATCTAAGGAAATTATCTGTTACGGAAAGCTCGGAAAAAATACATCTATATGGTACCAATAAATGAAAACTGGCCTACGCCTATCTATGCTGCTATTACGGAAAACCGTAGATATTATAATGGGCGATCCACCAAATATTTTTACCCATCTCATTGGAAGCATAATTCCCAGAATTATTATAACTAGAAACCATCCAGTCAGTCTAATTCAATGTGACATGGGGAATTTTGAATATTTGATGGTGACAATTATGTTCATGCTGAGTGTTTTATAGTTGATAATGTGCACATGTATGTATGTAAAAATACACATATGTATATGCTGTTTAATTCAATCACAGACTAACGGAATGGCCCCACAATGCATCAATATTAGCTTATCATAGTATAAACTAAATCAAATGTTCCTATTAAAATACATATGACATTGCCATAAACTGATTTTATATGGGGATGGCAATCATGTGGGCTTAAGGGGTTAGTGCAAGTTGCAGAGCTCAAACATCTAATGGTACCAAACGATTTCAGGTATTTTCTGTTTTGTTCGGTCTAAAGTTGCTGTATTTTGGCATTTAGGGTTCCTAGTGGGTATGGAATAGCCCTCCAAAAATTGATATTACTCGATTTGAAGGTCTAAGTTGGCTGTAATTTGACATTTATAATTTCCAGTGATTAAAACCTACTCTATCAACAATTGTGGGATAGTCCATATATAGCGGTACCGCCAGATTTAGTACATATGTAGCGGTACCGCCAGATTTATGCAGAATAAAATTATAGAATTGTAACATAGATCTACACGGAGTGCCTTAACTAAATTTAAATGAAAGGTGCTTACACATGGGAAGTTTTTGCGGTTTCTGAAACAACAATGTTTATAGATGAGAAAAATCAAAAAAAAAACAAAAAAATCGCCGGAGGGATTTTCAAATAAATCGCGGTCAAAGTTCACATTTTTAGAGCATTTTAGGCTTTCACGATTTGGTTTGGAAACTGCAACCCCTATCGAAATGGGATTAAAAAAATGCTGTAGCAGTGAAAATACTCTACAAGATTGACCTCAATGGTATTTTCGTAGTTTTTATAATTTTTGAGATATACACGTTCAAATTGGGACAATGTACTGGCGTTATGGCCACCTATAAAACAATCTCATGCAGAGTGCACCTTAACTAACTTTGAATGAAAACCGATTACACCTGGGAAGTTTTCGCGGATTCTGAAACAGCAATGTTCATAGATGAGAAAAATCCAAAAACAAGAAAAAATCGTTGGAGGGATTTTTAAATAAATCGCGGTCAAAGTTCACATTTTTATGTTTATTTTAGGTTTTCGCGATTTTGCTTGGAAACCGCAAGTCCTATTATAATAGGACTAAAGATAATTTTGTAGCTGTGAAAATTCTCCAGAGGATTGTTCCTAGCTTTTACCATTTTTGAGATATAGAAGTTCAGAGCGGTAAGTCTTATCAAAATGGCACTAGAACAAATCTTATAGCAATCTTTAAGATTGGTTTTCGTAATTTTTTCTACGTTGTAGCATTTTTGAGATATATAAGTTTATGTTGGGAAATTACAGTCATGACCTTGCTTTATAAGGAGACTATACAGTCAGTAGCTGTCAAAATTTTAACTTCTATATCTCAAAAATGGTAATACCTACGAAAGCATCATAAAGGACAATCTTGTAGAGAGTTTTTACTGCTACTTTAATCCCATTTCGATAGGGCTTCCGGCATCCAAGCAAAATTGTGAAAAACTAAAAAAGCTCTAAAAATGTGAGCTTTGACCGTGATTTATTGGAAATCCCTCCGGCGATTTTTTGTTTTTATTTTCTCAAAAACTTCCCAGGTGTAAGTACCTTTCATTTAAATTAAGTTAAGACGCACCGTGTCTATTGTCGTCACCACCATCTATTTAAGTTGGTCACCGTAGGATCTTTAGAATTGTTTATGTCGCTAAAACCGAACCACAATGAATACTTACTTAGCTGTCCCTCTACAGAACATTTGTCCTATAAGCCGAACTAAGAAAAGATTCCTCTCTATATTTTGCTTTTCCAATTTGCTCCAACGAAGCCTTGGTCTTCCAGATCTTAAGAAGAATTTTTCTCTCAAACACACCAAGAACTGCCTTAACAGCTTGCGCAAGTATCCATGCTTCGGATTCAAACATTAGCACGGATAGTGCCACGTTTTGTATTTGCTGGACGAAACGAGCTATATACGTCCGATTTTGATGAAATTTGGAATGTAAACCAGAATTCAGTCTACCCTATTTTCACATGTAATTCGAATAATTTCAGTGGTAATTCGAAACATTTCACTTGTAATTTGAGAATTCCAATTGAATTTTGAATTATTTCATTTGTAATTTGAGAATTTCATTTGGGTACAAATTATTTCATTTATAATTTGAGAATTCCATTTGATATTCGAATTATTTCATTGAATTTTTCATTTGTAATTCGAATTTTTCCATTTGTAATTTGAACTTTTTTCATTTGAAATTCCAAATGAAAAACTTCGATTTACAAATAGAAAAATTCAAATTACAAATGGAGGAAGTGGACCACTCGGCAATCTTCGAACTTCATCTAAGTGTAGACAAAATTTTACGAGGATCGAATTTTGGACGAAATCGGTTGATCTGTTTGAGAGTTATCGGGTGTTACCTGATGGTTGGACAGCTTGAGCTGGTAAAAAATCAATAGCACTATCGATACTTTATGTTTTGGCCTAATAAAGATGGTTATTTCTATCAGGGTTTCGGAGTGGGAGTCTAAGAGTCGAAGGCGACCAATTTTGCTGGAGTCGGAGTCTGAGTCGAAAAAATATCTCGACTCCGACTCCGGGCTTTTTTTTCTACATTATAGAAATATAACACTAAATTCGGCACACAAAATTTTTTCAAAAAAAAAAACATTATTTATTTGAAAAGAAATCTATAAGAAAACATATAAGCGAGCGGTAGTTAGAGGACGATTCACAGGATATTTACTATCCTTTGAAGCCTAGACTTTTTCAACTCTATTTTGATTACAAAATTCATGTGGAAAATATTTTTTTGTCCAATTGATCCTTTAATTTTTTGCAAGCAAAAGTAAAGTTTTATAACAATCTAGTTATAATTGAACATTTTACGTCTTCTATATAAATCTTACAAGTCTTCTCTAAGAAGGCCTACTGGTCTCTCACAAAGGTCTACTGGTTTTTTCATCTTGTCTTTTGTGAGAAATCATCCTTGTCTAAGGACCTGTGGGACTCTGTCTAAAGACATTGTGGTCTCTTTGGATATCCTACTGGTTACACGTTGACACCAAATGAAAGTCAAGGTTTAGGGGTGGAAAATTCCCTTTGGGAATGAAAGCCAATATTGAGTATATTCAGCAACCCAAAGGATCCTATAGCTGATATTTCTGAGTTATGACGTAATGATTTTTTTTAATTGGCCCCAATAACGCCTTGAAAAAATGCGTTATAGCTTTGTTTGACGATATTAATTTATCATTTTGAGATGACATGTTTTCAGTTAAATAGAATGAGGAATCTTTGTGTAGATTATCTTGACCTTATAGCTCAGTTCCTTCCAGGTCCGTTTTGTTCTTGTACTGAAAAAGAAAAACAAGACGGGATTTTCTACATGAAAAATTTCTACAAAAATGAATTTTATGTAGGTTCCAAAAAATCGATATTTTTCCATTATCAGTTTTACCCGTTCCTTTCTCAAAAAACCTTATGTTTATGTATTTCGGTAAATTCCGTATAAGTTATTACCTATGTATGAAATACGGATGGTTATTATGATTATGATTTTTTTACTATCTGAGATTCCTGTATCATATTTAGGGAGCTTTTACATAAGATTAGAAAAAATCTTTATTATAAGATGATTCCATAAAAATCTAGCAAGGACATAAAATATAGAAACTCGTCGATCGAGTTTATTTTTCAATTCCTCAGTTTTTATTTAAATTTAAATATTGACTTTTTCTGTCCACAATTTCAGTAAAATCTAAAACTTGTTGCAAAGTAGATCGATATGAGACTAGATTTGTATGTCCTTGATAAGCCCACAAAATATATGACAAACGGTTTATTAGTTTTCGAGCTAGATTTGGCACGCTTTTATAAAAACAGGTTTTCGTAGACCGCGATTTGTCAAAAAAACTTCATATATATTTTTCAACAAAAAATTGATGAAGAAAAAATCTACAGAAAAAAGTTTCGTAGTTTCAAGAAAAATGCCTTTTCAACTGGGGGTCATCATTAAGGCTCTAGAAGCACTGTACGGCATGCAGTTTTTGATTTGTAATGCCCTTCCAGAATATACGCGAGAAAAAAGGTAAAATTGACAAAAACTCCCTAAGTTGTATTTTGTTGCTATTTTTCAATATAAGATTCAGTAGAAATAATATAAATATGAATGTTACTTCATATGTATGTTCTGTACTTGAGTATTAACCCACTTAGCGCGAGATTTTTTTAAAGAAATCCTTGAATTTATTTGTATGTAATATTTATGATTAAATTTATATGTCATATTTAAATTGTTCATCAAAATTCGAAATTACAAAAAGTCGATTTTTTTGAAATGCTTGCGTTTTAGGCAAAAGGCGTGTAAATGCATAGGCCAAATGAAATTTTATAAGCGTGGGATGATAGATAACATACGATACTACAACAAAATGCTTTAGTGACTTTAAGTGGGTTAAAGGACATTCTAAAGAAAAAGTTAAAAGTTAAACATTTGTCCACATTTTATTCATTTTTAGTGTTATAAGAATTTACCCTCGGAGTCGAGTTGGAGTCGGAGCCGGAGTAGTGAAAAAAACTGCTCTGGAGTCGGAGTCGGAGTCGAACCAAAAATACCTCGACTCCGAAACCTTGATTTCTATACCCTCCACCATAGTATGGGGGTATATTAAGTTAAAGTATGTATATATGTATATATTCTTGACCAGAATAAAATTCTGAGTCGATCTAGTCATATCCGTATGTTATAATCACACAAGCGTAAACAATAATTCGACAAAAGCGGGTCAAGTTCGAAGATTGGTTATATCGGTCCACGTTTTGGTATAGTAACCATATGCATAATGGTTCCTCCTGAACTACCTGTAATTTCCAAATGGTTAAAAATTTCTCCACCAATAATTGTCAACTTTTTGCTATAGCCCCCATATAACAGTACCTCCCGATTTTCGTTATTTTGAGGATTATAGCTTAATTGTTTGACCGAACTACATCTAATTTGTCATTTGAGATTCCCCGCAGTCAGAAAACTCCTCCACCAAAAATAGTCAACATAGGTCCATGTTTTTGTATAACCCCCAAATAACGGTACCTCGCGGTTTTCGGTATTTTAATAATTTAGCTAAACATTTTTGACCGAACTACCTGTTATTTGACGCTTGAGGTTCCCAGTGGTCAAATCAGCTCTCCGCTAAAGATTATCAATATTGGTCCATGTTTTGATGTAGCACCCATATAACAGTACCTCCCGATTTTCGGTATTTTGAGGATTTTATATATTTTTTTTACCGAACTAGCTATATTTTGACATTTGAGGTTCCTAGTGGTCACAAAAAATGTCCGCTAAAAATTGTCAGCATAGGTCCATGTTTTGGTATAGATCCCTTATAGCGATTTTGGTACTTTGGAATTTTAGCTGAATTTTTTGACCGATATTGAACTAATGCAGTGTAGATTATAGTTTGCCGAAGCAGCTTAAAATGTTTCAATGTATTCGTATACAATAGATGCTTTTTAAACCACAAATCTCAACACCAAAAATATACATTTTTAAGTTTATATTTTTGTAACGGTAACAGGGTCAGAGATCACATTACCAAGAAAATCGTTTTCGTCTTTCTGCTGATATGCATCACATAAATCACAATGAATACAACAACTTAACTACAGCACACGACAGAACTGGACGAAATGGTGTCGTCTATCACAGTAGCGTAATTGATCTTATTTTCCATGTGGTTTCTTGCCATTCTCCCGCTCGTTGTAATTCAAGCGTGTAAACACAAGCCATGAATACACGTATTTAGTTGTGGTTTAAAATTTTAAATTATAATCACATTCAGAAAAGTATACATTTCTCCGATACTACTGCTTGCTACTTACTGTAAATGACTCTCATGATTGCCGGAACTACAATTGCTAGTTTCCTCCTGTTCGTCTTATTGCTAGCTATCGTAGTATTTATTACACAAAAAAAAAACTAAAAGATAATCACACAAAACAAAACTATAGCAACGCTCGCCAGTCACTCTGAAAGCAAACGGTTTGATTTAATTTCGTACTCTTGGAAATGAACTCGAAACTAAAATTAAAAGCACTTGACATTAAATAAAATTTTGTAAATTATTCAACAAAGTTTTCTTTTTTAATTTCATATTTTTCCAGTGCAGCTTCTTAAGCACTTTTAGTGGAGATGATACCCTACGTAACGACATGGGATCTACGATTTTTTTAAAGCACTTGAAACATGTTTATATACTGGAATCAGACATAAAATTCCACACAGACATACAATTTTAACCATTATTATTAGGTTAGGTTGAACGTCGGATATACCGACAAAAGGTGTAGTTTCCATTCCCTTGTTTCTGCACAGTGTCGACGTTGACCACTCTAAAGAGAAAAAACCTTTAGTTTTGTCGCTATTGTACAGAATAATTATTAATTTATTCCAAATACCTTCTTTATTACAGTTCAAGGTTCCTGCATTAAACCAAGATGTCATATAATAAATGTTTTTCAAGGACGTGGGTTCAAACCTCAGCCTGGCCTCGATTTTTATTTATTTGAAATTTTGCCTATTAGGGCGAAGATCGTTTTATTATTAATTTTTAATTCATTTCACGTTAGAGTCGAGTTAATGACTTTTTCTTTTTGCTTGTGAGCATTGCGATGCCGATGGCTCACTTCGTCGTCCATCATCTTGTGAACGTCTTTTTTGGTGGGAGTTTCAAAGACGGTTGTGCTAGTGTGCATGTCGTAATGGGTTATTAAAATCCTGTTTTTCGCGGGAAACTCGAAGTTTTCCAGAGTCAGATGAACTATAACTCTGTTGCTATTGTTTGTGTTCATAAAACCCATTTAAACTTAAATAGTTTTCAAGTAATTTTAACAATGTAGAGCATTAGACGACCACCATTGCCTATTATTATAGTCTTCTCATCTTTGCTTAACTTGTTCTTAACGTGCTAAAACTCATATTATGTAGGTGGTGTTATTAGATATGTTACTTATCCAGCTGTGTCTATGTATGGTCATAAAGACTTGGTATTAATTTATAACCCATCATTATATTTAATTTCTACAATAAATATTGCCGTAATAAATTTAAAAGCACATTAAATGTCAGCTCTATTAACGAAACAATGTGTCGCCAATTTAACTATTTAGGCGGAATAGTTGTTAAAACATTTTATTACAGCTACTTAAGCAATTAATATAAAATTCTTTCATAAACTAATCCTTTAAAAAACATTAGTAATTATTCATTTGATGATTCATGGAGTACATTTTAAGACACCAATAAATCATCATCAGTTACTTAAAAAAGGAAGCAAAGGCTATAGCCAAAGCGGGACCGACCATGTGCATTGAAAAACTTTTTGAATTTCACACAAATTATGTTGAAAATTTAATGTTTAAAGTATAGTCTTCATGTAGTATGGGCAATTGTGGTACTTAAATTCTAATCAAAAGCTAAAGGTTTATTATTGGTAGTAACGAAAAAAACATTCAGTGTCATCCTGATTTATAATATCTGATAATTTTAGAATGACTGAACCAAAAAAAAATTGAGTCACACATTCGTAATTAAGGTATTTTCATAACTGTACATCGTTTACTTTAATGTTATGTCATTACAATAAAAATTTCAAGATATTAAAATTGGGATTGCTCAGCACCTTTATCATTATTACATTTATCCGACATTAACTGCCATACCTAACATTAACAAAATAGACATTGACATAGCAAAAATTCCCACAAAGCTGAATTTTGGTGGAGAGCTAGGGTTTGCCATTAGAAGCAACGTCCTAAAAGTCCCCATCAATCCCATGTGTGCAAAAAAAAATTATTCGGGGTCAAAGGTCAAAATTTAAGGGTTTTTGGGTTTCCGGATTTATTTTTTGAAAACGGTTGATCTAATCAAAAAGTGACTAAAGTAAATATTGTAGACAGAAAAATTATCTACAAGCTTGACCCTTACAATTTTTTTCTTAGAAGGATCCATTCTTGAGATATAGCTGTTCTAAAAAACACATGATTTTTATGCACTTATAAGAGAAATATGCACATATTCAGACGAGCCGGCTAAAATAAGCGAAGTAATCGGGTCTGTCCCCCAAAAATATATATATTTTCTTGAAGAGCGAAAAAAAAATTCCAACAAAATCGGAGTGTGTTTAGTAGAGTTATTCAATGTTAGAGTCATTTTATGCAAAAATAGCCAATTTAACCCACATGTATAATCGAAAGCCCAACGGGAAAGACCCCATCGAAAACTCTCCGATTTTTTTCAAGTTTTGTCCGATAGTAGGGTTTGTTGCGCTGATTACGGAAATGTATAATTTTCAACGGTTGCGGATCCGGTTCGCCGGTTATTAGACCCGAAAGGCCAAATTTAAAAACCGGGCTAGAACCGGTTCTACTGAACCGATTACTGCAAAGTGGATATCGTTTGAAAGCTTACGGAAGTATCTAACACATAGTGTCGTTACTTTAACCGGTTCGCCTCATAATGTACTTTCGCGGCTAATTTTTTATTTAACCTTTAGATCGAGATATCTCGAAAATGGTAAGTCTTTTTTAAGAATCATAAGGACTAATCTTGTAGACAATTATTGAATCTACAACTTTTACTTTAGCGGGCTTTTGCTAAGTATTACCGTTTTTGAGAAAAATTAAAAAAAAACGGAATAATGCCTCCAAAAATGACCTTTGACCCCGAATAACTTGTTTTGCACACATGGGATCGATGGGGACTTTTAGGACGTTGCTTCTAATGGTCAACCCTAGCTCTCCACCAAAATTCAGCTTTGTGGGAATTTTTGCTATTTCCCCCTTATACGCATGTCTATTTTGACCGGACTAAAAATATTGAGCTTCCTATCACAACAACGCTCTCTGAGCGTCCGTATTACCCAAATACGTTATGTCCGAAAACACATTTAAAACACAAAAACCGCGACAGAAACTTACTTAAATGATTTTATTCGTATAAACAAAGAATTTTCCTTTACAATAATTTTTTTTTCATATTTTTTAATTATTTGAAAAATTTGCCTATAAGGGCGAAGATCATTTCATTATTAATTTTTAATTGATTTCTCGTTGGAGTCGAGCTTAATGACCGATGAATTTTTGCAAGTGAAAAATGAAAGGTGAAAACTCGAACCCATACAACCACCATTATGTGACCGGTTTTGTCGTTGGTAGCGGCTCATCAGATATCGGCTGTGGAGTGGTTCTCTGTCATCGAAAATTTTCTCTTGGAAGTTACGAGTTTGGGCTCTGAACGCTAGCACGCCGTGATGACACATTTTTCATATGTTTTTCAAGGACGTGTCACATAGGAGAAATGTATGTTATTTACATAGCTGGTCCATTACAAAACATTTGTTCCATAAGCCGAACTAAGAAAAGATCTCCAATTCTCTCTGTTTGCTGCTTGGCTTTCTGGAATACCGCTCCTTTTCATCTCTTCATCCACTGGTTTGCTCCATCCAAGCTTAGGCCTGCCAATTCTACGTGGACCGACATGTGGCACGTATTTATATGCCTATTTAGCGAGTTCATCATCGCTCATTCTTATGATATGGCCAAGCCAACGCAATCGCTGCATCTCGATACGTTTATCTATACGGATGTCGTTGTATAACAGATACAGCCCGATACACACCAAGCACTGCTTGCGCAAGTACACAGGCTTCGGAACCATACATCAGCACGGATAGTATCAGTGTTTTGTAAAGCGTTGTTTTTGTTTGACGAGAGGTGGCTTTGTTCTTAAACTGCTTACTTAATCCAAAGTAGCATCTGTTGGCCAATATAATTAATTCTTCTTTTTATTTCATTCACAACTGATGTTGTTCGTTGTGTTTACGGCGGTGCCGAGGTAGACGAAGTCGTATACTACATCAAAATAATAGGAACCAACATCAACAGTTGGTCAGATCTCTATGGACGCATTGCGCGTCAACACCATCAACTTGGTCTGCCGCCGTTTACCGCCAGACCCACTTTAGCAGATTCCCTTTCGACTTTTGAAAATGTATCAGTTACTTGCTTTGCCGATCGTCCTATGATGTCACTGTCGTAGCACAAACAAGAAACATATGGCTGTTTGTATATATTGTGCCAGAATGTTGAATAAGTCACACAAGAGGCCGTCTCCTTGTCTGAAACCTCTTTTGGTACTAAACTCTTCGGAGAGGTTCTTTCCTATTTTAACTGAGGACCGAGTATCAGTTAATCTCATTCTACAAAGCCGAATGAGCTTTGCAGGGATACCAAATTGAAACATGACTTGGAATACCTTTGAAAGTGGGGGGGTAGGTGTCGATCTACATCTCTTGGGTCTTCTCCAGGATTTGCCGCAGGGTATATAACTGGTCAATGGTGGATTTTCCAGGTAAAAATCCGCATTGGTATGGTCCAATTATTTCATTGACCATAGGCTTTAGTCGTTCGCATAATATCTCTGACAATATATTATCTCCTTTCTTGTAGACGGGACACAGGATTTTTAAGTTCCAATCGTCGGGTACGCGTTCTTCCTGCCACATTGTGGTAACTAGCTGATGAATACACCTTATTAACGTGTCGCTGATGTTGAAGAATTTTGCTTTTAATCGAATTGCAGCGAGTCTTTCATTCACTGGGTGAAGCTGGAGACCAGATGTTTTAACCTCCGACCATAAGTTTCTTCTAAGCGCTCGTAAAATATATCTTTGGTCTATTCGCCCTTGTCTTCAGTGGGAGCATGAGCGCAAATCCACAACCAAACTCATGCTTTGTGTCATGGCAGCTATAATACAGTGCGTCACTTTAGGTATTGTTGTGAAGCCTTTCCCAATCCATCTTTTTTCCTATATGGCAGTAATGTCGGCCTTGTACTTTTCAAGTACATCTGCCAATGATTATACTGCACCTTCTCTATAAAGTGTACCAACATTCTAGGTGCATATTCGCAGATCTTCGGCCCAAGGACTGTTCATGTAAACAATAATGAATATCGGTCCAGGTTTGGACATACCTCTCATATAGATATATGTATTAGCATCCGATATGAGGTAAATAAATAATAGGTCAAGCTGTAAATTGATACATGCATCCACAACTAGCTTAGATGCAATTTTATATCATAAGTTTTGATTTAGTCTGGTAAATAGGAGCCCCGGTTATAAGGTAGACCAGAATTTGGTGTGGGAAAACGTTGCCAAAATATTTTGTTTAATTTTTTAAAATTGCTTTACAAAAATTTCTTCAACAACCGAGATTTTTCGAAATGGCGCAAAACATATATCAATAATTTTGATTTAGTTTGGTATATAGGGGTTCAGGTTATAAGGCAGACCAATATTTAGTGTTGGCAAACGATTTAAACCAGCGCCTGTTCAACCGGACAAAACGAGGGATTGATTGGTCATGCGCCGTACAGCCCTGACTGGGGATCCAATGACTTCATTTGATTCCAGCACATCAAGAAAAAATTTCGTGGTCAACGATTTTCGTCGCCAGAAAATACTGCAAAAGCGTTCAAAACCCATGTTTTGGAGGTGTCTCAGTCAAGCCACCGTAAACAACCCAACACATGGTCGTATGTCAAAATGTCCTGAGTACGCTTAAGCTACAAACTTTCAACATTTTCAAATAAAATTTCAAATGACGCTTGACGACACTGCGTTTTGCCTAGGACAGAAAGTTTTCTAGTGCCCCTCGTAGATCCGACGAGAAAAAAAAAACTAAATTCACGAGGGGTTTAAAGAAAATTGAATATATATAATTGTTCCACAAACATCCCAGAGGGGACAGGGGAGACTTCTCTCATATCAATGAGTGCACTCCGATTCATATTAGCTCAATGATATGGAACCTACTGTTTATCGTCGAGTCCGAACGGCGTGTCTTACGACACCACTATATAGAGAAGTTTTCCATAGCTGAAATACGCAGGAGGGGTATTTTGCCACCGTTGAAAATTTTGATGTTGCCTGGCCGGGGATGCATACCATTGCACCACGGTGGTACCCAAAGAAAATTGAATTGCATTTGTAAATTTTACACGCAAAATATAGCGTTTTTAAGCAAATGTACGCATCAAATTTTCGACTTTGGGCTCCAATGAGATACACACTAATGAGATACACATCAAACGACGTAAAATCACGATCAAATAATCAGTTTTGTTGCGAAACCGGAATCAAAAAACTTCGAAATTCAGGCTTCAAAATGGATGCAGTCGAAAAATTATACACTAGTATAATATTGCCAATGGGGTATTGTTTGATTGTGTCGTTGGGCATAGGTCAATGAAAAGGAAGGTTAAGCCAGAAATCGGAACGGAACATAAAAAAACTTGTTGGTTAATGTCAATACAGCTTTCAAGTATATTATTTTTAATGGCCGATATTATGAGACCCCTCCTAAAACACTTCATTTTAAAGAAATGCAGTCATATTGTATAGAATATGTTAACAGTACCCGAATTCTGAAAGGGTGAAACTCGGATTCATCGATTGTAAATTTGTTTTGGATTTACCATATATTTTATCCTTATATAATAATTTTGAGGAGTTTAAAACAGAATAAAAGACTAAATGTACCCGCAATAATATGGTGGAAGGTAAATAATATCATTATTCAAACAAATAATAACAACATTAAGAAATTGCTAATAATTTTTTCTCTGTTGCTTATCTACTCTTCACCAACAATCTGCTCTAAATTGTCCACAGAGTATGCCAGTGTCCAACCTACACACATTCATACCTGATTTCAATTGTCTGCCTTATTTTAGCAGCACGATATTGATATTCTGTAGTACATCTAAGTGCAGATTTTGCTCTGATAACCGAAATTCTTGGCATTTAAATAAGTAATTATCATCACAGGCAGACAGACACAAAAAATGATTTCGTATTACGTAAAGTGGCAGACACAACAGCAAAACTAAATAATGTCTGTCAGTTCATCATCATCATCACCAGCATGGAATCACAACAAAACACAATAATCGGCAATACTAACAGCAGGTTTTCGCTTCAATTGATTTTGCTTCAAGCGGAAAAAAGAAAATTTCCATAGATAATAATAAAAGGCGCAACACAGGGTATGTTGATCAACCAAACGACCAGTGGACCACCAATCAAAACCAATCAAATGACCACTGTACAGCAAAACAGAAATAAAAGAGGAAAAGAAGAAAATTCAAAAAAAATATGTTATGAATGAAATATAATGTAAATTGCGCTATTTTTATCAGCGTTTGCCAATGAATGACAAACAACGTGGATGACAGCGGCTACCTTTTTCTTTTTGAAGAGCGAAACGGAATGAGTACGAGAGAGTGTTGCGTTACGGTCCACCGTACGTGCAAACAAGTTCAGTGGTCACATTTGCTTACACAAATCCGCCAGCTAAAATTGGGGTTTAAAATCCACTAAAAAAGTATCTTGGTATATATGTACATGGGCGTTAGGGATTTTCGAACGTTTTTTAACATTTTCTTCCAAAAGCCCCGAAATGAATTTATGTGTACATTGGTGATAGGCGGTAATTGATAACCCCTTTCCTCCTAACCTAAAACCAATTTCTCTTTATGAATGAATTCCATGCTGTATACATCTTCACAGAGCACTAAAATTGATAACATTCAGTGGTCACAATATAAGCAGCAGACTTTTTTTTACTCCTTTGATAATTGCTCTTTAAAGGCAACGACTTCTTTCTTGGTGTAGGTCGGTCATGTTGATAAAACAAAATATGTTTATGTTTATTAGAATTTTATAAAAGAATATATTTTTTCATTTAATAAAAAGTATGTCAATAACCTCAATACAGTAGATTTTGTCATATTGTTCAGTTGCTTATTTCATTTTTTGCGGCATTTCTTTCATATCTTTACAGCGAAGTTACAGAAGGTGCCTTACAAGTGTGGCGTGCGTTGCCAGAACGTATCAGACAGGATCCAAGTTTAGCATCATTTCGTCAGGAACATGAACGTCTACATGGTAAGTAATAAAAGAGGTAATGAATATGTTTTTTATCTCTACCATAAAACAGTATAACGGATTATAAAAATGAGAGAGGTATTTATAATATGTATTTTCATTAGCAAGACAAACATTAACAGCTTTTTATTATCACAGGAAGAAAGAAGACATTTGTTTAGTTAATAATGGTTGAAGAAATTTTTGCGTTTTTTGCGTTCAACCATAAAAATTCAAAAACGAACCTATTCGTAAATGTAAAATATCGGGTGTACTTTTTAAGTATTCAGTACTACTTAAACCCAGCAAACGGCATGATTGGCGCAGTCTATGAGGGAACCTGATTTTTTTACATTTCCAAACAAGTGAGCATTGGCTATAGCCGAATCGGAGCCGACTATGTCATACCGTATACCACTACCCCTGTTGCAAAAGTTTTTCACTGGTAAACATTTCTTGTAGGAAGATATTCTGACTTTTATACCAAATGACATAGGGAGAACTGAACCAAAATAATCTATATAAATAACAAGTAAAAAATGGTTAAGTTCGGCCGGGCCGAACTTTTTTTTACTCTCCACCATAAAATATTCTGAACTAAAACGGAGAAATTATTTTCTTTCCTGTCCACAATTTTAGGCGGAGATATTTTGTGACCACTGATACCTAAATAAGGCAAAAAGCATAAAAAATGTATTCAATCGGTCGGGAACCTTATATGAAGCTATAACAAAGTGTGGACCTATGTTTTTGGTGGAGAAATTTTGTGACCACTCAAATGTCGAATTGCAGATATTTGGGTTAAAAATTTTAGCAAAAATCCAACAAAAAAACTGAAAATCGGGAGGTACCGTTAAATGGGGGATCTACCAAAACATGGACCTATGTTGACAGTTTTTCGAATTACAGATAGGTTGGTCAAAAATACCGAAAATGGGGAGGCACTATTATATGGGGGCTATACCAAAACATAGACCTATGTTGACAATTTATATAGAGGACTCTACAAAGACATGAACCTATGTTGACAGTTTTTACTGGAGATGTTGTGTGGGAACCTCAAATGTCGACTTACAAATAGTTCGGTCGAAAATTGTAGCTAAAACATTCAAAATACCGAAAATCTGGAGGTACCGCTATGTGGGGAATATACCATAGCATGGACCTATGTTGACAGTTTTTTGTTGAGATGTTTTATGATCAATAGGAACCTCAACTGTCAAATTACAGGCAGTTCGGTCAAAAATTGTAGCTAAAATCGTCAAAATACCGAAAATCGGGAGGTACTGTTATATGGGAGCTGTAACAAAACATGGACCTATGTTGACGGGTTTTGGTTGATATGTTTTGTGACCACAGGGAACCTAAAATGTTCAGTTGCAGGTTGTTTGGTCAACATTTTTAGCTAAAATCCTCAAAATACCGAAAATCGGGAGGTACCGTTATATGGGAGCTATACCAAAACATGGACCTATATTGACGGTTTTTATTGAAGATATTTTGTGACCACTGGGAACCCCAAACGTGAAATTACATGTAGTTCGGTCAAAAAATTTAGCTAAAATACCCAAAATACCGAAAATATGAAGGTACCGTTATGTCGATGGTCAGACTAGCACGATTTCAACATGGCGACGTCAAGTTTATAGGCGAGGGGTATGAAGTAGTGAAACCCATGTACATGGTTTTCTGTGTTTGTTGTGTTGCCTCTTCTTGTTCTTCGTGCAAAGATTTTTTTCTTCAATTTTCTTTCATTTTTATTTTCTCAAGCAAACGTTAACAACAAAACAAACATAAATATATTTAATAACATTTAATTAATGAAATAGTGAAAATTTAACTATTAATATTAATTTAATTATTAATGTTAATTATTTTGTGTTGTTTTTTTTGGGTTTTTTGGTTTATTTATATGTATCTTTTTTTGTTTTTATTGGTATGAGAAACACAACAAACGCGAATGGTAAAATAAAGAGGACACGCAAAGATCATAAATTTCACGTTAACGTGTGTGGACATTAACGAAATTTGAAAAGAAACTTTAACGAAATTGGTTTCATGAAACCTTGCTAGTCTGACCATCGACTATATGGGGGCTATACCAAAAAGTGGTCCGATATAGCCCATCTTCGAACTTGACCTGCCTACGGAAAAAAAGACACTCGGGTGCAAAAATTTAGCGCTCTAGCTCAATTATTGTTAACGCTAGAGTGATCACAACAGACGAACAGACGAACATGGCTAGATCGTCTTAGAATTTTGTACTGATCAAGAATGTATATACTGTATATGGTCGCAAATGATTAGTTCGATGTGTTACAAACTTAACATACCCTCCATACTATGGTGGAGGGTATAAAAATCAAATGTCGTTCGTTGGCAAGGGCATCAGTTGAGAACGGCTGGACCGATTTGGACAACTCTGTTTTTGAAATGTTCGTCATAACCCAACTTAGGTTTTTATGCAAAAAAAAAATTGACCACGCCCACTTTTTTCTGTTTTCAGTTTTAATCTTTTCTACAAAAACTACTGAACTCATTTTCCTGAAATTGTCAGGGAATGTACAGCGATGGCCCCCGGTGAAAATAGGCTACAAATGTAGTTTCGGTGGGTTCTTCCCCTATACCCTATTTTTTAAAAAATGCTATATTTAAAATAATTACGAATGTATAGGTTTGAAAATTAATTTGCGAGGCCATTGTGGTTGTGTCTCCGACTTTACCTACTTTTTTAAGACCCAAAGACTTGACCACGCCGATTTTTTAAAATATGTTACATCTACAAAACTACTGAACCGAAATTGTCAGGGAATGTACATGGATGGCCCCGGGTGAAAAAAGGATGCATATTTTCTTGAATTTTTAAAGGGGGCGGGGTACTTCCCTTTAAAAAAACGACATATCTTTATAAATTAAAATTAAATGCTGTCATTACCCAACTTATGTTTTCAGGAAAGAAAATTTTACCACGCCCACTTTTTCAATTATTTTTTTTTTGCAAAAACTACTGAACCCATTTTCTTGAAATTGTAAGGGAATGTAACTTTTGAACAGATAGAGAGATATTTTCATAAAGCTTTTTTTGTTTTTTTTTTTCGACAGATAGCACAATCAGCTTTCCGGTGAATCAAAATAGGTCAAATTTAAAATTTGTTCAAAAATTAGAAAAATATTCCTTGGGTTTTTATAAAAGTGTTAAACGGACGGAACGGGACAAGAGTATATGAGTATATGAGCTGGAAGACGACACTTTAAGGCATCTTTCTGCGAAAACAGAACATTGTTCCGTTTTTTTTTCTCAAAAGTTCTACTCCACTAAAATTGAAATTTCACTAAAATTTAGTACCTGAGGAAAAATAAAATAACTCACTTTGTGTAGACACTAGGGTATTTAAAGGCAGCAATCCTACCTAACCAAAAAACAATGAACCGAATATATGTTATAGTTTCCAAGAAATAGCTATTTCTTTCTACGTCCACGTTCCACGTCCACATCTTCCAGTATTTTCATCTATTTTTTTGGTTTCCTTAGTTTCAATATGTCTACTATCGAATGCAATATGTATAGAAATTATATATCAGCGACAATAAAAAATTGGAGTTTTGGAGAACCTTTGGCCAGGAAAATCGATTTCTTAACCACTGTGCGTCATAAAGTTCGGCTGGTCCGAACTTTTTATACCCTCCACCATAAATAATATTTCAGCCTTTTCGGTTGGATAATGTGGCTAAAACTTTAGAAATACGGAAAATCGGGCGGTAGCGTACTATAGGGGCTTTATCAAATACCGAAAATCGGGAGGTACCGTTCCATGGGAGCTATATCAACACGAAGACCTAACTGAAACATTTTTGGTCCAAGGAACATAAAATACCAAATTTCAGTCCTTTGGGTGCGCCTGAACTAACATTAAATGAACGGTACTTACACTTGGGAAGTTATTTTTAAATAAATTGCCGGAGTGATTAGGTTTTCAGGATTTTGCATGGAAACCGCTAGTCCTATCGACATGGGATTAGCGAAAATGTTGTAGCTGTAAAAATTCTCTACAAGATTGACCGGCAAGACTTTTTCCATATTTGAGATATAGATGTTAAATTTGGGACAATGCACTGACTGTATCGCCTCCTTAGAAAACAATGTCATGCGCGGTGCGTCTTAACAATTTCCAAATGAAAAGTGTTTACACCTAAAAAGTCTTTGCGGATTCTGAAATTACAATGTTCATAGATGAAAAAAAAATCACCGGGTGGATTTTTAAATAAATCAAAAATCATATTTTTAGGGATTTTAGATTTTCAGGATTTTACTTGTAAACCGCAAGACTTATCGGAATGGGACTAAAAAGAATGTCCTCACCTTTTTTTATTTAGAAAACAAATTAATAATCAACTGTGATTTTGATGTGTGTGTTATACGAGTGCTGAACGATAACTATGTGGCCTAACAATGAAAACGCCAATATTTACCATCAAAACATGTTTTATTGCTATCTTTAGTAGTCTCTAGCATTATTTATACACTTTTTCGTGAGCTCAAACCTATTGGCGAAGCACTTTTCCCACTCCGATTGAGACACCTTCAAAACATGGTTTTGAACGCTTTTACAGCATCTTCGGGCAACAAAAATCGTTGCCCACGATTTTTTTATGTGCTGAAATCAAATGAAGTCATTGGATCCCCAGTCAGGGCTGTACGGCGGATCATCAATCAATTCCACGTTTTTTGAAGAGGTTTCAATCGATGTATAAGAGTCCAAATTGTCATGATGCAGAACGATTCTCTTGTTCGTTTTTCGAATTTCTCAGGAGACTTCAGGCAAACAAATGATAGTGTACCACTCAAAATTAACTGTCCTATATTTCTCAAGCCGTATAGTCGCCACACTGTCAGTTTTTCTGAAGAAACAGGCAACCTTTTGCTTCGAAGTGTTTCTTACACGAACAACTTTCGTTGGATTTGGCTCGCTTTCGAAGACCCAAACAGCCGATTGCTGCTTTGTCGAAAGTTGTGAAAAATTCTTGGACGAAAATGTTCGCAAGTAAATTCCATTTTTTTGTTGCAAAGTGATTTTTGCAAGTCACTGTAAACAAGAGATAACATGGTCGTACGACAAACTGTCCTGAGTAAGTCTAGGCTAAAAAAAATTCAAATGGCGCCTGGCAATACGCGGTGTTGCCTAGGTCAGGTAGTTTTCGTGCAGCCCTCGTATCAAATAAATAAATTCATTTGCTTCATATTCGGGTTCTATGATTGACAAATATATTTATGATCATAGACCAATCCTTAAATTTATTTTTACCAATAATTTTTTTATTGTCAATTTTATGAATTTCTCTCCTTCAATCATTTGCCATCATTTCCATATAACCGAATTGTAATACAAACTTCCGGACGAAAAGAAATTTAATATCCGCTTCAATGAGCGACAGATAATTTTCATAAAAAGCAAAAGCAATCATACGCAACACACATACATACATAAATATGTGCGTATGTATGATATATGCCAGAATCATAACTCAATAAATTAAATTTATTTAACAAATTTAAAAGGAATTCTTTTGACTTCTAAATTTAATGGCAAAATAATGAAAAAACTTTACCAGTTTATTACTGCGGCTAATAAACGATTTCTTCAAAAAATTTTAAAAATCGGATCGGATTTTAATATGAATGGCCCAAAATACCCAAAATCGGCCAAATATGCATATTGGAGTCATATCAATATCCGATCCGATTTTCAATTTTTTTTGTAGAAATCGTTTTCTTGTCACAATAATAAACTGGTAAAGTTTTTTCATCGATCGGACCAGAATTATGGCATTTAAAGAATGTTCATGAAAATGCACGTTTGGCTCCATACAAAGTACTATGCAATGTGGGCCCAATTATTCCACTAACAGGTTTAACTTGTTATAACGTCAGCTTTTAGGCTAATGAGGGTATTTACACATAAATATAACCAAAATGTGCCCATCGGAATAATGGTTTTAGACCCAAAATATGTTTGGACGAAATCCGTTTCATACAATCTGTGGTCGATTTAGCCCTGTGCTTCCGTCTGTTTTGTTGGCTGAATCATTATTCAGTCGGTCCAAAATTTGGGCCTCGAAATATTTTCTCCTTCGGGGGAAATACCCCACAAAAGTTTAAACAAACTAAAATAGCGGGTACGATAACTCTCGAAGGTCCACTCCTTAGAGTACCTCAAACACAAATATTCAACATTTATCGAGTTTCGTTTTGATTTTTTTCATATTCAGTGTGTCGCTGCCCCTATTACGAGGAAAAATTTTTGGGGGGCAAGTCCATACTTCCAGAAAAAACTCGTAGGCACCAAAATAAATTATGACTGATAATTTACGAAACTTTGCACAACGTTACATTTCTTCCAAACGTACACCAAGTTCCAAGAGAATCTATATCAGGCAACAACTTACAAATTCTCAAAATTTATTGGCAAAACTTAAGCAATTATTCGGAACATCCACAATCGTTAAGATAAATAAGTACGCGAAAAGTTTCGATATTTATGTCGACAAGTTCATACGTCCAAAATAGGTCACAAAATTCTGAAAACCCCCTAAACATAATTTTTTGGGGAAAAGGATTTTGGTTGCATAGCCGATTTCCGATCTTTTCATTGATGAAAGTTTCTATTCACAGACTGAGGGTATGTATATCTCAGTTGCCAAATACATTTTTACTTTTCACAATTCGATATGGTGCCTTATTTCATATGTTCATTTTTCACAGAGCTCCATGAAATCACGGGCATAAACCACAATTTGTTGCATTCTGCTAAATCACCTAATTACGGCTAGTTGGTGTAGATGCAATTTCTTGAGTTCAAAACTCCACACGATAATTGTATCTGCTACCAGATGTGCCATCGTTCCACCATAATATGGAGGATATAATTTTGTAATTCCGTCTGTAACACATCCAAATATTGGTCGGAGTAAAGTACATATTTTTTTTTATTTGCAAATCCGTATTCGGATATTAGCGATCATACATTGTTAATTATTACAGAGTTATTTGGTTATATGTTATAAAATTAAAAATTTCATTCTATAATAGCTAGTTCTCTGTTTCTGGCGGCGCTTAAAAGGCTTATTTCATCTTGGTGTCCTGTCCATTCCAGAATGTTTTTGATCCATGTTATTTCTCGTCTCCCTCTTGGTCGGCGTCCTTCTATTTTGGTTCTTATGATTGCTTGGAGGAGATTATATTTGCTATTTCTCATAAGGTGTCCCAAATAAGCAGTTTTTCTCGTTTTTATCAATCTGATCATTTGACTTTCGGTGTTCATTCGTCTCAGTACTTCATTATTTGAGATGTGATCTGTCCAGGATATCTTTAAGATCCGTCGGTATATCCAAACCTCAAACGAGTGCAGTCTTCTTTCGTCTGCTGCTTTTAGCGTCCATGTTTCTGCCGTCCGGACCAAATGTAGCATTTAACAAATCGTTTTTTAGTTTCCATGGTTATGTCATGGCTCGTTAGTATTCTTCTGTATTTAAAAAAGAATTTCTTGCCATTTCAATTCGGCATTTTATTTCCTTTGATAAGTCCCAGTGGTCATTAATTTGCACTCCGAGGTATTTGAATTTGGAGACTCTTTCTATTTGAGTTCCATTAATGCATAAGGGAATGTTGGATTCGATATTTCTTCTACTTATAATCATATACTTCGTCTTCATTATATTAATCTTTAAGGCATATGACGTACTAGAATGTTCTAGAGCATCTACTAGCTTTTGTAATCCTGCGAGGCTGCTTGCAAGTAATGTGGTGTCGTCGGCATAACGTATATTGTTTATGAATGTATTATTTATTCTAATTCCGATATTTTTCCCACATATTGACTCCTCAAAAATTTTTTGGGAATATACATTAAATAGAAGAGGGGATAGTATACAACCCTGTCTTACGCCTTTTGAAATAGGAACATCGTTGGTAAGTTCACCATCTATATGAATGTTGGCTCTCTGTTGCCAGTACAGGTTTCTAATGCATTTAAGGTCACTTTCATCTAATCCAATTGATATCAAAATTTCCATCAACTTGTCATGGTTGACCGTGTCAAATGCCTTCTCGTAGTCGATAAAGCATATGTAAACATCCTTTTGCACATCTCGGCAGTTTTGTATTAGTACATTCAAACTAAGTAGGGCCTCTCGAGTACCCATGCCTTCCCTGAAACCAAATTGAGTTTTTCCCATATGTGATTCGCATATTGGGTATATGCGCCTATGTATTATCTTTAAGAATATTTTTAATGCATGGCTCATAAGACTTATTAATCTATAGTCTCCGCACGTCTTCGCATTATTTTTCTTGGGAATCGTTATAAACGTAGATTTCAGCCAATCTTGAGGGTATTGTCCTGTTTCATAAATTTGGTTGTATAATTTCAACAATAGTTGTGTGTTTCTTTCATCTAGTAATTTAAATAATTCAGATGGGACTTCATCCGGCCCGGTAGCCTTATTGTTTTTCATTGAATTTATGGCCATATCTAGTTCACTTTTGGTAATGCGTCTTCCTCTAAAATTGGTTTCTCTATCTGTGTTATTAGTTTCTGTTCTTGTAGTGTCGGTAAAGAGATTTCTAATATAGTTTTCCCAGTGTTTTTTCTTTTCTGCAGTTTCGTATATGGCTGTATTATTCTCAGCAAAAATAAATGTAGATGATCTTTTTGAATAAATTTCAGATGCCTCTTTAAACTTTTTGTGGAGATTGAAATCGTCATGTAGGATTTGGAGTCTTTCAATTTCCTGGCACTGTTTATTGAGTTGCGCATTTTTTGCGGCCCGAGTTGCAATTTTTATTTCTTGATTTATTTCCCAATATCTTTCATAGTTAGAATTTTTGTGCTTGCTCCTTTCTATGCGAAGCGCGCGTATTTCATCCGTCATCCACGTGTCTTCTCTTTTAGATGTTGTGGTTCCAAGGATATTGCTGGTTATGGTATTCATGGAGTTTTTTACATTATTCCATAAATTCTCGATGTCTTCTCCATCAATATTGTGCAGTTCTACATTAAGGTGATTTTTCATGATTTGTTTAGTGGAGGGATCGTTTAATTTTTGAATGTTAACTCTTTTCTTTGCTTTTTTCTTTCGGATGGTAGTTAGCTTTATCTGTAATTTGCACAGCAGAAGGTTATGGTCCGAGGGTACATCAGCTCCTGGGTACGTAGAACATTTATTTATGCAGGAGGAATATCGCTTATTTATTAAAATGTAATCAATTTGGTTTCTAACAATGTTCCTGTTATTATCCTGTGGCGATTTCCAGGTGTAAAGTCGTCTTGGATGGAGGCGAAACATAGTATTCGCAACCTTAAAATTGTGTTCCTGACAGAATTGTATCAGTCGTTCTCCTCTTTCATTCCGTTGTCCTAAGCCAAATTTTCCTGTGATTCCGTTTGTTACTTCTTGCCCAACTTTAGCATTAAAATCGCCCTGGATTATGGTAGTGTCGTGGGGTTTTGTCATCTTTAATAACTTTTCAACGTCGCAATAAGACTGTTCCAATTCATCGTTACATATAGAGTACATATATTTTTGATCAGCATAAAATTCGATATAACTGTTCGTTCGTCCGTCTGTTAAAATCATGATCCAGCTCTTTGTCTCTATTACTCCTTGGGTTTTAGGTATTGAAAATGCGATATATCGGTTTACGTTTTGATATAACCCCCCAATAGAACAGTACCACCCGACTTTCGGTATTTTGGTATAGCAGGATACCACCTGATTTTCGGTACCTCCCATAGAACAGTACCTCCAAATTTTCTGTATTTTGAAGGTTGTGACCTCAATATTCCACCGAAACGTCTGAAACTTGGTATTTGGTTTTCGTTGAGGGTATAAAACTTTCCACCTGAAATTTGTCGGTATAGGTCCTCATCTTCATATAGCTCCCATAGAACGGTACCTCCCAATTTTCGGTATGTTTTTTGAAGATTGTGGCCTCAATACCCCACCGAAACGGCTGAAATTTGGTATTTTGTCTTCGTTGGGGGTATACAAGTTTCAAAATGAACTACTTCGGTATTGCTCCACGTCTTCATATAGTCCCCATAGAACGGTAACTCCCAATTTTCGATATGTATTTTGAAGATTGTGGCCTCAATATCCCACAGAAACGGCTAGAATTTGGTATTTAGTCTTCGTTGGGGGTATATAAGTTTCCAAAAGAAATATTTCGGTATTGCTCCACATTTTCATACAGCCCCCGTAGAACTGCCCCTCCAAATTTTCGATATTTTGAAGATTTTGTCTTCAATATCCCACCGAAATGGTTTAAATTTTGTATTTATCTTCGTTGATGGCATAAAACGTTCCACCAGAAATTTGTCGATATAGGCCCACGTATATATCACTCATATCGCATATATCACTCATAGAACGGTACCGTCCGATTTTCGGTGTTTTGAACGTTTTAGCCACATTATTCAAACGGAAGAAGAGAGCAAGGCTATAGTCGGGACGGGGCCGAATACGTGATACCCTACACCACTAGCCCCATATAAGGGTAGCCACCATTTATGGTTTTTTGAAGATTTTAGTCACATTTTTCTATCGAATTGGTGCTCACAAACAAACTTTCCATATATATATCCGGGTTTAAGTTTAGCCGGTATTGCTCTAACATGTTATATTAAATGTCTTTGGTTAGTATAGCTTCTACGAGTAAGGTTTAACTTTATCAATTCTAACTTCTATAAATAAATCAGTAACGACCTCAACATTTATTTCTTTTGACTCCCACATAGGCTATGAACCACCAGATGTTGATGTTGATCCTTTGCCCAACGATGATACCGATGAACATGACCACAACAATGGTAAAATTGGTGATGGCGCTGGCGTGCATTTCGTCCACGGCAGCGGTCAGAATAAAAATTCAAATGCATTTTCACAAATCGGTATCAATGTCACAAATGAAATGGGACAAGTTCGCATTTTAGATGGACGTGATGTGGAAAATAACAACGAAGATCAACAGGATGAGACGGAGCATCATGGTCTTTCAAAGGTAGGTTGAGAGAAGGAAATGAAAATATGAAATGTTCCGCCAATAACAAAGTTTTGTTTTTCTTTGACTTAGATTAAAAAGTATTTGGTATGGTTCAAAATAGCTATCCTGCTGGTGGTATGGGGTGTGTTTACCGCATTTCTAATGTCCACCAATGAGCATGTGGATGAGCTGAAACTAATAAGTGTACCGAAAAATGGTACTGAAAGAGGTAAGCGATAGAAAACCTTATCATATTGCTGTTGTTATAAATAATGATTTGGGCATCTTTTTTAAGTATTCCCCATTACAACCGCCGAACTTAGTCGAGTAGGTCTTAGCTTAACAGGAGCTTTTCGCCTGCAAGAATCCGAAACCGTACAAGATCCACATAAACGACCACCGCCACGACTAGAAATCTATATAGAGCGTACCTATTTTAATGAGTCGGGGGATAGGGCTTTCGATGAAATTGTTTCGAAAATCTGGACACTTGACCTGGTCTATCCGGAATTCTTGGACACAACACATGAAACACATAAAGTCCATCAGTTTGAATTGAAAGCACTTGACGGTGATTATGCCAATAATACAAATTTAACGGAGCTGTCATTGCACTTCGTATCGAATATCGATGCCGAACTGGCACTGCAGCTGAGCATTGACGAATCACCGATTTATAAAAAAGAGGGAGTTATCTATGCAGCAGTTGTTTTATGTGGCCTCTATGTAATGATCATTTGGGAAATTGTAAATCGCACCTTTGCTGCCATAATAGCATCTACTTTGTCGGTGGGTATATTGGCGGCCTTGAACTCACGCCCCTCCATGGTCACCATTATGGGCTGGATAGATGTGGAAACATTGCTGTTGCTGTTTGGTATGATGATTTTGGTGGCAATTCTTTCGGAGACTGGTGTTTTTGATTATTTGGCTGTGTATGCTTACAAGGTAGGAAGATCTTCCCCGGTCCTGATCTTGTTATTTTTTTAGATACACAAATTATTTTCCTTTAGATAACCAATGGTCATGTATGGCCTTTGATAAACTGCCTGTGCCTGTTTACCGCCGTATTATCATCATTCCTGGATAATGTGACAACGGTTCTGTTGATGACTCCTGTTACCATACGTCTTTGTGAGGTTATGTCCCTAAATCCTGTTCCTATACTAATGTGTATGGTTATCTATTCGAATATTGGTGGTGCGTTGACGCCTGTGGGTGATCCACCAAATGTCATCATTGCCTCCAATAGTTTTATATCGAAAAATGTAGGTCCATTGCTAAATTATAATGCCTGTGCGGTAACATGATTTTATGCTCCTCCGCCTATTTTAGGGTGTCAACTTTGCCATATTTACCCTACACATGCTGCCTGGTGTGGCTTTGGTAATGGTCCAATCCTATTTGCAATTGCGTTATAAATTCCGCAACATCAGTGATTTGCAATTCAAAGAATCACCCGAAGTAGAAGAACTCAGGCATGAAATACATGTATGGAAGCGGGCTGCTGCCAGTTTATCTTCTTACTCCAAAGATGAGGAATTGGTGCGCCAAACCCTAATGAAGAAGGTTAATCGCCTAAAGCGCTCCTTGAAAAAGAAAATGTCCGCAGCTGTGGAACCCGCCATTAACTATCAGCAAACCTTAGAGAATTTGCAAGCAAAGGTAAGTTTCAGATTCGCTCTTAATACAATTTTAAATTTCACCCCACCCTTTTTAACTCTCTTTTTCGTTTTTCCCTATTAGTATCCCATACGGAACAAACCTTTGCTCATCAAATGCACGTGTGCCTTGGTGTTTGTGATAAGTCTCTTCTTTTTACATTCGGTTCCTGAGTTGCAACGTCTCTCCTTGGGCTGGACTGCTTTGTTAGGTGCCATTTTCCTCATTATTTTAGCCGATATTGAGGATATGGAAGCGATATTGGCCCGCGTAGAATGGTCAACGCTGTTGTTCTTTGCCGCTCTCTTTATTTTGATGGAGGCCCTATCTGAATTGGGTCTCATCGAATGGATTGGTAATATGACAGAGAACATCATTCTGGGTGTTGGCGAGGAGTCGCGTTTAATGGTGGCTGTGTTAATTATTTTATGGGTAAGTACAGTTGATGGAATGTCATTTATAGTAAACTAATATTTTTTGTTCCTTGTCTAGGTTTCTGCCATAGCCTCAGCCTTTGTAGACAATATACCATTGACCACAATGATGGTCAAAATTACCATATCATTAGCTCAAAATAATACCTTAAATTTGCCACTACAACCTTTGGTGTGGGCTCTAGCGTTTGGAGCATGTCTGGGAGGTAAGTTGAAGTTGAATATTGTAAACATTTTGGGTGAATTAAAATCGACGGAATGTTAGCAAAAAATGTTATAGTAGAACCAGTTAAAAAATATTCCTAAATACCATATAGGTGTTGAAGATGTTTTAAGACATTGAAGGTACTTTGACATGATATTGGGTTAAATTGAAAGAAGTAGCGAAATATTTCGAGTTTAAAATAAATTTTTATTTTATTTCCGTACTTCAATTAGTTCAATTAGTTGGCTAGCGAACATACCACAAAGTGTCTAAAATTATTCATTGTATCGAGAAATTACAATTATACGATCGACGGTGAAGTATAAGAAATCCGAAAGCATTGTATCGAAAACGCCACTAACGTAAGAATTGTTCGCTGTTGTTGCTGTTGTAAAATCCACCATGCGTACTTACGAAAATAACCAAGCAGGTACTGCAACAAAACCATATAATTATGCAGACATACGAGAAGAACCCGCATCTCTTCATATAGATGATCCTCAGACGGCATGAAAAGGCTCTCAGACCATTCTGACAAGTATGAATATTTTTCACTGCGTTGCATTTGTAATGGCGGATTTTTCAACAAACCGACGTATCACGTTTAATGTGGCTAACAGTGTTTCATTATCTGAACCCTAAGTGCTGTCGACTAGCGACTTTAACGCATTGTTTCTTCTTCTCTTGTCGCAGATAGCTTTGACATGCAAGGATCCTGGGGTAGTTGGTTGTGGGACTTGATCTACACCTTTTTCAGATTTAATTCGAATCATCTTAGTTGTAATTCGTGAATTCCAATTGTAATTCGAAACATTTCAATTGTAATTCGAATTATTCCATTTGTAATTCAAATTATTCTACTTGTAATTCGAATTATTCCATTTGATATACGAGTTATTCCATTTGTAATTCGAATTATTTTATTTGTAATTCGAATTATTCAATTTGTAATTCGAATTATTCCATTTGATACACGAATTGTTTCATTTGTAATTCGAATTATTCTATTTGTAATTCGAATTATTTTATTTGTAGGGATGAGACAAAAATACTCTGGTTTGTCGTGGCAGCTGGCGCTCCTCAGCTGCTATAGATGCGGGATGTTCTCCGAGGACCGCAATCATACGATAGTTGTTTATGACATCTGCGACTGCATCCGTATGAATGCTATTCAAACCAGCTTGATGTGCTTGATGATCTAGGGGTTTTCTCTTATAACGCTGGACCTCTCTTTCTATCCACCATATAGTAATTAGAATTGCTCTCAATGTAACACCGGACAAGTACAGCAACGAAAGCATGTCATTGTGTTGCTGTACTAGAAGAATCTTCTCTGAAGACATGAGGAGGCACCCTGTTGCAGTCCTCAGGGTGTCATTCTTACAAGTTTGAATGTGACTCTTACAAGTTCGAATGTGACTCCTACAATTTTGGGGTAGTTTGTGGTCGGAATTCTGCTACCATCGACCATGACATTCAACTCTGTTCTGATCTCTATCGTCCATGTGGTGAACAGAGTAGCTGCAGATTTTGTGCCAGAAATATGCATATTCCTCGCATGGGAAAAAGTGGTAAGATCGGTTAAATAGGAATTCAGTCTATCACAGATGTCATAAGGGAAGGTACCTGACCCTGGATCGTGCAATCATGCGCATACGTTACGATCGCGATGCCGTCTGGAGGGGGCACAATACACGAGAGATAGAGGTTAAACAGTTCGAGGGATATCACCCCACCTTGTGGAACTCCATATTTGGACTTCTTGTTCCTGAATTCCACGTACAACTGACGTCCATACATATAATTATAATAATAAATTGACTATCCAACTTTTCAAGCTTGGCCGGAGGGTTGTCTGCTCAATGTCCTCAAACAGCGTGCCTGACTGTATCAATGGCTTTTGGCTACTATCACTGTTCTGTCACACGGCTTGCTCTGGTTGAGTCCCCGACTAATATGTGTGGAGATGACGTGCAGCTTTTTTTGTCGTGCTGTGCTGCTTACGGTACACATGCTGATAGCTATTTCTGATGGGGAAGAGTAAAGCCTCAAGAGTCTTTGCTACGGGCGACAAAAGCGAAATAGGTCTGTTTGTTTCACCTTTCAGCATTTCCATGGAGATTCCATTAGGGCCCAACTCTTTGGATGACATTATCCATTATAAATTGTTGTGGTTCATCCTCAGCGCATTTTATGTACGTAGAGTCTTTGGAAAATTTTCTGATGAGGATGTTGGGAATATTTTTGTTAAAAATGTTAAGCCTCATGCGGCTCATCAAATGGGTATTTTTGGTCCTTTTGTCGATAATCATTGGAAAATCCTTTAAAATTTGATCATATCAAATAGAAAAATTCTACAATATTGTTCTTCATAAAATTTTACTACAGGTCTCAGAATACTCTAAAATGAAAAACACGTTTTAGGGTTAAAGTCGGACTTCATCTGATTTTATTCGAAATTTCCAACAAAAAATAATTTCAGAGGGATGCCGTCAAAGACAAAAAATATTCTACGTGAAGTTTTGCTATAGGTCACAAAAGAAATGAAGTCTCCATTTACGTTATATATCATTAAAATATCTGTATCAATTTTGCCGAAAAAGACATGAAAATATTTCCCAATATTTTTGATGAAATCTTTTCCCTTCTTTTTTTGAGTTGATACATGAAAGTAATATAAAACTTGGTTCTAGGTGAAATGTGCCAAAAGCAGAAAAATTCTACATAAAATTTCACTATGAGTTTCAGTAAACCATTTATCTAGGTATAATATTTTCTTAAGAAAATTAGAGTACAAATTTATATATTTTTGGATGAAAATATTTGTTTTAATTATGGACTGTTAATTTGACATAATTCCATATTATGTCAAAATCTAACAAAATTCTTCACTTTTTAGGGATATTGTTAAAAGAAGAAATGTTGCAAATCAAATTTCAATATGAGTCTCTGAACAAAAGAAATCTGTAACCATAATATTTAACATTCTTAGAAGCACTTGGTTTTGATATATAGTTTAATGCCATATTTTACGATTTTTACCCATATTGTCGTTATCATTGAACACCAAAAATACTTCACAGATGAAGTCCGACTTTAACCCTAAAACGTGTTTTTCATTTTTAGAGATTCCTGGCCATTCGATAAGATTTCCTGATTTGGTGTATTCTGAGACCTATAGTAAAATTTTAATTTTAAAAATGCAAGGATTCCATGATATCTTAACTCGAATATTTCAAAAAAACTAGAAATGGGCGGAACTTTCCCCTCCTACTTTGGTTACTTCCCGATACACGTGTCTCATATGTTTAGCTCTATTTCATAATCTACTAGGGTTTTGCCATCATTTTGAAAAAAAAAACTAAATTTTGTTGCACAGTGTTATTTATATGGAACATATGTAGATCTCTAAAGTACTGCGGTAAACTCTGTGATGACTCCCAAGTATTTTGGGGAATTTGTTCGTAGGGATATTCCAAACACATAAATATAACTCAAAAAAATTAACCTAAAAAATTTTACGTTTAATAAAAAACAAGAAATCTTAACCGGTTCTTGTTCAGATAACAATTTACTTATGTAGGAATGATGTGCGCATCCCAAATATTTGGCATGCCTGTAGTGGAATTCTATAACTCATTTTTGAGTTACGGACAAAAATCGGGTAGATTAAAACGCAAAATTATGAATAAAAAGTATCAATAAAAGTTGGCAACACTATTGCTATAGGTAGGATTTAGCGACAACTTTATTTTGATTGTTAACTTACCGAAAATTTTCGTTAATTACGGAATTTTAAGTATTTTAATTTTACCGATATTTATCGGTAACTCGAAAAATAATAAGAATTCCACTACAGGTTCTTGTTATGCCAAACATGTTACAAATCAAATAATGTTTTTATTTTTGTTTGTCGACGCTGGATCTCGAACTCACTATCCTCGGTTCTATATTAATTTTGTTGTTGCTTGGTATAGACTATTTTCTACAGCAATGATCAAATATTTTTCCTTCATTTATAGGCAATGGTACTCTCATTGGTGCTTCAGCGAACGTTGTTTGTGCCGGTGTTGCTGAGCAACACGGTTACAAGTTTACATTCTTGCAGTTCTTCAAGTAAGTAATAATAAATAGCCCAATTTACAATTGTTTTTACTAACGTGCCTCATTCTTCTCTTCATTTTACAGAGTTGGTTTTCCGGTAATGATAGGTAGCATTATCATATCCACAGGATATCTGTTAGTAAGTCATGTACTTTTCGCATGGCATTGATGAATGGCCTAAGCGGAGAAGAGCGGCTTCTTCGAGAAATAACCATCACATCAACAACAACAAAAATATAACTGTAGTTGCAAATTTACCTCGTATAAATGTTAAACATTTTTTTAAAGAACAAAAATTATTTAAACAAAATTATCATAATTAAGTGCAAATCACCAACCCCCCACAACCCCCTTTAAATTATAAATAGCAAAAGAAATACACCACAAAGAGTTACTAACAACGAGCTTCGAATAGAGCTTTGATGGCTAATCGCACCTAATCATGGGTGGGAATGGTGGTAAAAGCAAAACAAGGACTAAGTAATTCATAATAAAGGGTTTCAGAAATGACAAAAAATTGTGAAAATTGTGATTGTCCAACTATCCCCCCTCCCAAAACCCAAAAAACATATGCCATGATAATGTGAAATATATTTAGTTTTAGTTTGAAAAGCTATTGTGAAAATATTCAATTTAATTTGAAAACAAAACGTAACCTAAACGAAATACAAGAATTTCATAAGTAGGGAATATTAAAAGAAAAACAAACAAACAAAAGAAATGAAAAGTGTTATCTGTACTATATTTTTTAAGTCAAAATATCAAGAATCAATCCTTGAGAACAAAATAATTACAAAATAGTAAAAGAATTGAAAATAGTGAATGTGAGAAAAATGAAACTATTTTTACACTTGTTGTTATTATAATTATTATTTTTTGTTTAGATAATATGTAAGTACCCCCACCCCCCCAAAAGTGTATAGCCTTTCTAGTACACCTCCAAATACCTTTGTTTTTTGTTTTGTTGTAACTTTAAGATAATTGTAAAAAATACAAATTAAACAAAAATTGTAATATCAAGTTTGTCAGTACTAAGAGGAAACTCAATATCCCTTTTTCTGTTTTCTTTATTGTTTGTCACCTGAATGTAAAAATTAATAAAAACAAAAGTAGACAAAAATATAAACTTCGTGATTATTGCGATATTTATTGATATGATTCTGATGTATTTTAATAAAGTACAAAAATATATATGTGTTGTGTACGTACATAAGTATATTTTGGAATACTTGAGTGGGTATTACAACTATTTGGAAAATCTATGTACATAAATAGTAAGAATCATTTCTAGAAAATATATGAGGAAAAGTCAAAATTTTTTAGTTTCCATGAAGCCAAGGTTTGCACTATTATAATACGCGAACTATTGTAGTTTACCAGTAACTATGACTATTGCTGAATTAATTTAGATGTTTTTGTACAAAGCTCGAAAATTTAAAAATTTAATTTACGTGGTAGTTACGACCGCGTAAAGGAAAAAAACATAGGTAAAAACACGTTGAAGCTAAACAGGTTTTTTACATTGCTATTCGATTTCTGATTAAACCATTCAAATGACGGACATCTGTCCAAAGTAAAAGTAGGAGAATACAAAATGAAGATTACACTTCTAATGTATCACTTTTCAAAATTTCCACTGCATCCACCTTTTATGGATGCTGACATTTTGAAGCCGAATTTTAGGTGTTTTTTGTATTTTTTATGTAACTGGGACGCGCATTCGGATATTTCGAAAAACCAACTATAGGATTAAAAAACTCGCGATTTCGCATAATCTGATATGTATGTATATTGAGTATATAGCCCACACAGCAGCAGAGTAATCTACTGCCAAAGGCCAAAATTTAGTGCGATATTTTTTCTAAAAAACCTATTTTTTGGGTACAGTATTTACAATATCGTTTTGAGTGTGCTGGTACCCCGCGATATTTTAGTTTTTCGACGATCCGGATCATATGAATCACAGATCGTAAAAATCCATCTATTAGAACGGCGGAAATGGCTACTGCAAAAATTGAAAAATTTGCGAAAAATGTTTTTCAAAATATCGCTGACTAATTCGCGTTTTATGCGGATCGTTTCCATTTCAATGAAGAAAGTGAATCATCATTCGCGTTTGTGCGAAAACATCGGTTTGAAAAATTTAGTGGCGTTGGAGCTGTATCCGATTTATCCAAAAAATACTGTGTGATGCTACATCCACGGTTCTTGATGGATTTTATTGAAATATGTTTAGATCGATGTATTTTTTCACGGTTGATAGTGAAATCGGATGCGCATAAAAAGTGTATGCACTTTGTGCAAATTATAAGCGGTATACAGTTTGTTGCACACTAAACTGCAGACGATGCTACATCTTAGCGGCCAAAGTAAATCCTAGCAAATGTGTACAAATTAAAAGAGAAGAATTCGCTGTGTTGGTAAACCGCATGCGCATCAAGTGGTTTTGAGGATTTCGCGATTTACACGCATTTCAAAATGAACATCACCCGATACAATTTTATTTCAAGATTATACCCCATTTAAAGGAACCCAACATTTATTTGAACGATACCCATATCTTCCGCTAGATGTTAGTGTGTATTCGAGAAGTGATTAGAATAAAAAATTTGATTTTTTGCGTGAAATTAAACTAAAATAGAAGAATAACTCTGACCTATTATTCCTAAATTTTTTTCAACTGACTCACAAAATAAATTTTAATAAATATTTTCTCAGTATTTTCTCTTACAAAAATTTTATAAATTTCCTCAATATATTTTTTTGTTTTTGCTATAATATGAAAACCACTAAACGGATTTATATAGTTTTGGTTTCATTTGAATCTTCGCGATGTATAGATTACGTACATATTTTTTATATATTTTTCAGATGCATAAACAGGTTGAATTTTATTAAAACAAGTTGCAAAGTACCACTTTTTTAAACTCTTTCTCAATTTCCGCGAAAACTTAAAACTTTTTCACTAATGTTATGGGGCCTCAGTAAACATATATTACGTAGGGAGCCCATAATTAAGAGAGTTTCTCAATATAATGATTAGAGCCTTTTAAAGATTTTTTCTTTTTATCAGAATTGAAGCCGCCATAACTTTTGCGCGCAACAACCAAAATTAGTATCTCGAACAGATTTAAGCTATGCGGCGCCAGTTTGGTCCCCGAATTTGTGTGACACGCAGTGGGATAAAATTCAAATTTGTCAGAACGCCGCCCTGAGAACAGCAACTGGGTGCCTCCTCAAATCTACAGTGGGCCATCTACATGAAGAGGCAAAGATTCTTCCAGTATGGCAACATAATGAGATGCTATCGTTGCAGTACTTGCTCGGGTGTTACCGTGAGAGCCATCCCAATCACCACCTGCTGGCCACCGATACACCCAGACATATCAGGAAGGATATTCATGCTCTAGAGACGGAGGTACAGCAATATAGGAGAGAACTTCCAGATCAACAGGCATATCAGGCAGGTTTGAACAGCATTCACACGGACACAGCTTTATTTTCCTACCAAGCTGGCTGAAATTTGGTACGTAGTCTTCATTAGGGGTATACAACTTTTCCCCAGAATTTTGTCGGTATCGGTCCACGCCTTCATATAGCCCCCATAGAACGGTACTTCCCGATTTTCGGTATTTTGAAGGTTTTAGCTTCATTAGCACACCGAAATGGCTGAAATTTGGTACTTAGGCTACGTTAGTGGTATAAAACTTTCCCCCAGAACTTTGTCGGTATCGGTCTATGCCTTCATATAGCCCCTATAGAACGGTACCTCCCGATTTTCGGTATTTTGAACGTTGTGGCCTCAACACCGAAATGGCTGAAATTTTGTATTTAGACTTCGTTGGGGGTACTCAAACTTCCCCTTTAAATTTGTCGGTATAGGTGCACGTTGGGGGTACTCAAACTTCACCTTTCCCATGGAAAGGTACATCCCGATTTTCCGTATTTTGAAGGTTGTGGCTTCAATATTCCACAAAAATGGCTGAAAATTGGTATTTAGTCTTCAATGTGATATAAAACTGTTCGCCAGAAATTTGTCTGTACAGGTCCACGCTTTCATATTGCCCCATTTAAGAATAAAATTCGTCGGTATAGGTCCACGTTTCGATATAGCCCCCTTAGAAAGGTACCTCCCGATTTCGTAATACTGAAGATTGTGACGTCAATATCCCACCGAAATGGCTAAAATAAGTTATTTAGTCTTCCAAGAGATATAAAATATTCCAGAGGAGTATTATCAGTATAGGTCCGCGTCTTCCTATATCCCCATAGAAGCGTACTTCTTGATTTTCGCGCATTGTTTAAATTTTAGCCACATTCTCTTACCGAAATATAGGAAATTTGGTATTTAGTCTTCTTTGAGTCTAACAACTTTCCATCAGAAATTTGTCGGTATAGATCGACGTTTTGAAATAGCCCCCATAGAACGGTGCTTCACATTATTTTACCGAAATTGCTGCAATTTAGTATTAAGTCTTCTTCATACACGAAAGGAAACTAATTATTCCATTTTACTTCAATTGTGGTGGAGGGTATAACAAGTTCAGCCCTTAACGCCGTTCTTACTTTTTTTTCCTCCATTCTTCGAGTTGGTGAAACTTGGTTCTAGGTAAAGTGTGTTAAAAGAAGAATTTCATTTCATTATTATATTTATTATACAAAAAGTAAAAAGGTATCAGTCGGCTTTGCCGACAGAGATATACAGTATCGGACAAAACATTTGCAACAGACACATACAATTTAGTTTTTGCGCTATAATATTTGCAAAAATCAACTTTTTGTTCCATTTTTCAGCATTAAGGCGTTCTTTATACTTCAAAGGAAACACCCACAATTAGTTTTTATACCTTATAACAGGGTTCCACTTTTAATAGCGCACTTAAAAGAAATATTCCATATTTCGTCAAGACAAAACATTTGCAACTCACTCCGCTGCTATATAAATAAGGCTCAAATTATGATTTTTGGATTATTTTTGGGTCACATCCAGATTTTTATTAGTTAAGGGTCTCTTTAAGATTGAATACACCAATTTATAAAGTTAGAAAAGTTACATAATGAATAGGAACATAATATTTTAATTTAATTTTTATTTGGCACTTGTCACGTTTGGATAAGGCCTAGGAAATCGTATAAAGGGGGAATATAATCTAGTATTATCCTTCAAAATACCTTATAGTTGAATACGAAGTCCACTCAAAATAAATAAAATGCATTTTTTCACGTTTTTGTGTGATTTAGTCTGCTGAAGTCCATATAACGAGGGCCTGATGTGAATAGCGGCCCCATACCGGACCCATTTATGAAGGTTCCTTAAAACGACAGAAGTGACAAATGTTGTGTTTGTATCGGAATTAAAAATCTGGAAGTGACCCAAAATTAATGTAAAAAATCATAATTTGAGCCTTATTTATATAGCAGCGGAGTGAGTTGCAATTGTTTTGTCTTGCTGAAATATGGGATATTTCTTTTAAGTGCGCTATTAAAAGTGGTACGGTGTTCCAAAAACTAATTGTTGGTGTTTCCTTTTGAGTATGAAGAACACTTTAATGCTGAAAAATTGAACAAAAAGTAGATTTTTACAAATATTATAGCGCTTAAACTAAATTGTATGTGTCTGTTGCAAATGTTTTGTCCGATACTGTATCTTTAGCCTATGTGAATTAAAACACTTTTTGTTACAAAAAAAGAAAAACAAACGTATGAATTGAAGAGGGTTTCAGAATTTGGATGTATGAACTTGCTGACAAAAATTTGGATTTGGATGAAAGTTCAAAAGTGTTTCGGTGGAAATTCCTTTAGGTACCTCCACCGAAACATAGTCCATCGGTTTTTTTTTTAAGTCATTCCTCCCGACATTTCAGTTGGTCACCATATACTTTAGAGCTTTTGGACCATTATATCAGGAAACATGGCATTGTCCACGAAAAACGTAATATCACTGTAAACAGGGCCACTAGGAGTACCTTCGGTAAAAATTTCCAAAGGATCCTCGGATAGAACCCTCAACGCACTTAAAAACAATTGAAAATTTTTGTGGGTGGTACCCTAAAGAGTAGACCGATAGGGCCCATTTTTAAATATAAACTAAGTTTGGACCAAAATATTTCGAATTCGAAGTGTGGACCAAATCAGTTTCTCCGTTTAGATATATCGCGCGTACTATTTACCAGCCACTACACATGCTGGCCTTAGGAGTTTTTACAGCTTTCGGGTCATTTTCTCACGAGTATGGACTTTCCCCTCAAAAACCTCAAAAAATCGGTAAAACTAAAATGCTTATAAATTCGGTAATTAACGATATTTTTGGTAAGTTAGCGACCAAAAGAAAGTAGTCGTAAAATTCTACCGATAGCAACAGTGTTGTCAACTTTTATTTGAACTTTTATTCATAATTTAGGTTTTAATTTTCGCAATAATCGCACTACTGATTCCGTATTCGCATGAAAAACATGTACTTTTTTGTGTGAAGCCTGTCACATAACTCCGAACGTTTTGTCGAGGAAAATTCGAAAAGAATATTTCAGTTTCTACACTAATTCGTTTAGAATTCGAAAGAAATTTTGTGAAAAATTCTGAGGGAAATTTTAATTTTCGTAACAATCTCGGACAACACTCTCAAGAAATATTCGAAAACTTGTAGAAAGTATTTCGTGTAAATTTCGGAACAAATTCTAAAAAAAATCAATATGTTCAATCCAAAAATCGGAAACTATTTTGATCTTTGATAATATATTCTGAATATTTTCGTCCAAAATTCTTAATGTTTATTCGGAAATGATTCGAATTGTTGATTATTAATTATTATATTAATTAAATCGGAAATTTATTTAAAATGTTTGTTTAACTTTGTATTATTACAATCTGGATTAAATAGCATTCGGCTCCACTGGATTGGACATTTAGAAAATTATAAAGCACAGCCCTTCCTTACAAATTTTCCATATGTTATTATTAGATTTATCTAAAGCGAGGTACACACGATCAGTTTTGACTGTCGATTTTTCGGATATCGATAAATGCCAAACTGTCCAGCAACCACAAAATATTTTGTGGTTGCCTGATGACTGACAAAAATGAACGGCCACACAGGCAAGCAACCGATTATTTGAGCAAAACTGACAGTCAAAACTGATCGTATGTAGCCCACTTAAAATAGAAATAACAATATTAAAAACAAAGTCTTAGAAAATATGTGTACAAACTTACACTCTCATTTATTGTAAAACATGTGCGAATTTCATCACAAAATAACTTAAAAGAAATCTTGCTGAAAATCTATTCACTTTCTAAGGGAAATTTTGAGAAATCCATACATTATCTGACAAAATTTTGGAAAACTTCGTAAAAGATTCTAAAATCAGAGCCCTCGACAAAAATAATTTAGTGGGTACTCTAAGTTGAGACCAATAAAATACAATCAAAACGAAAACATGTGTGAATGTATGAGTGAAAAAAGGAACAATCAAATAATGTTTATAGTTTGTTTTTGTTCACAGTGTGCGTAAGGGAGAAAAGTGGGATCGCAGAGTATACTGCATTTGCAACAAAGCGCATCCCTGGACTAAAGGCTGAGAGTATAAACAAGAGAATTCATTTAACTATCTTCGACTAGTAGCATAGCAAAGCGTCAAAATTACCTTAATATCCCGATGAAGAGAATGTTTTAGTTGTATAGTTTTTGAATTTTTCAACATGTAACTAAAAAACATCGATAAATCATATTTTATTATTTTAACCTCGTTAATTCGTAATGTCGCTAAATCATAATTCTCGACAATTCGTAAAAATTGTCTGAACCCTTAAATTACGAATTATCGCGACTCTACTGTACCCAAAATTGGGAGTACCATTCTATGGGGGCTGTATTAAAAATTTCTGATGGAAAGTTTTATACCCCAATGAAGACTATATGCCGAATTTCATCTGTTTCTATTTTTTTAACACTTCTGATCATACCAAGAATTTTTGATTGATCGTTTTTGGCATCCAAGAGTCACTTTGTACTGAAAAGGCTATTCTTTATCATTGCGCTTCGAAATTAACGGTACAAAGAGTGCCGTTTCCAGCAAGTTGGGCAGCTGAGTGGCGTAGGCCCGTACATTCTATTGTGTTTACATCTTCTCGACATCCAGCTTCAATCGTGTGGTAGATCGCATTTTTGGAAATTGATTATCGTACCTCAAAATAATCGGACACCTATATGGGTGTATAGGTGTGTTATAATACACGGGAAAAGTGTCTTCAGTCTATGACATTTTTGCCAATCCGATTTTTGTTATGGCTTCCTGAAAATCGTCGTTGCCTTTTATAAAGGGTGATCCAACTATAGTTATTTTTCAATAGCCTTTTTTGACTGATCACGTGTGAGTCGCGTCATGGTATCATGTTATTTTTGTTTAGAATTGTTGGGCATTTTATCGTGCAATGGAATTGACATTTGAAAACCAGTGGGTTTGTTAAATCCGGTTATATATAAACGTACTATTATTAATGGGTATGTAAACACGGAAAGTAGCCGCATTTTGGTTAAGAGCAACATAAAGAGCTTCAAGAGGTGTCACTTCATCCAGAAAAAAACAACGGTTTCGTGTGGTTTTTTATTTCATCAAAAATGATGTCTGTGAGAACGTAACCTTTAATGGGGACCATAATAACCGACTATTTGATTCTTGAAAATAAAGCTCGTGATCTCGGCTAAATGTTGGTTTCAACAAGACGATGATTCTTCCCTCATAACATCAATCAATGGGTTTATTAAGAGAACGCTTCGATTACACAGAAAAAAAATAATTACTGCATTTCAGGAATAGTGTTCATAAAGTCTTGCCAAGGTTCAAATTTCTGCATTTAATGAACGCCTTTCACAAAGCAAAAAAAAAAATACTGTTTTTTTCAGAGAGATTGAAAAAAAAACAATTTTGGGGAGTTGTTGTTCTTGTTAGTGTTGACTAACAACCACCACACACCACCAACCAAACCAGAGACATATTTTGCTGCTTTTATTATTTAATTTTGGCGAGTTGTTGTTCTTGTTATTGTTGACTAACAAACACCGCACACCACCAACCAAACCAGAGACAAATGTTGCTGCTTTTATTATTTAATGCTTTTATTTTGTATTATTGTAATTTACCATTTCTTCTAATGGATTTTCACTGTAGTTGTTATCGCCTTGTGAACATAACAGAACAATACGAACCATATGTACATACATGTTGAGTCTGTCAGCACTAGGTTGAGATATTAGATGTTACCTTTATATTAAAGAAATTAAAAATTTGTAGTTGCGAACTATACAGCTAAACATTTTGTTTTTCGACACCAAACGCACTGTAGTTGTTTGGTTTGTCAGTTAACTAACAACAAAATTGTTGCGACCTACAGTGGTAGTTTAGGTATGTTGTTGTGGTGTGTATGTATTTGGTTTGGTTTGTTGATATAGACTCAATGTGATGGTGAGACGATGGTGGGGGTTGTGCTGTGGTTTGTTGATACATTGTCAATGGTGAGACGACGAGACTCTTCAAAAGAAAACGAGAACAAAGTTGAGAGCATTTACCAAACAAGAGAGGAAATATGAGAGCAAATATTGGAATATAGGGAAATATAGGAAAGTGATTTTGCATCTCATGAAAATCTTACATATTTAAAAAATAGTGGCTTTCGGATGGGAATAAGAAACTACACATGCATCTTATGTGAGTACCTGTACAGTATGAAAAAACTACATCACGAACGAAAATATGTAAAAATGCTTGAAATATTTTTTCTGTGTAGCAGACAATTTCAGGTTTTGGGACGGTCGATTGGCCACCAAAATTGTGTGATATCACACCGTTAGACTTTTTCCTGCGGGGATATGTAAAACCTACAGTGTATGCGGACAACCCCTTCAATTTAGGCCTTGGGGCAAAAACTCACGCATGTCATTCGTCAGTTACCAGTCGAAATGTTCGAACGGATCAGCGAAAATGGGACTCTACGGACAGACCGTCTAAGACGTAGACGCGGCAAACATTCAATTCAATTGGAATTTTCTGTGTTTTGTTTTTTTTTTCTTCTTTAAGAAAGATGGGAACCTCTAGTTGGATCAAGATGTGAGAATCTGGCATTGTTTTTTTGCCGCTGAGAAATCAATCAGTCTCATTTCGTTGACGGATGTTACATCGAAAAGGCTGAACTTGCCGAACATGTGTCCAAAGATATTTTCCCTTTTATATTTAGCATTTAAATATCCTAAGACAATATTCAGCTCATGTCCAGGGCAGCGATTATATTTTATCTCTAGGTCCTCATAGAATATATCACTGGTCTCTTCATCTTTCTCTTCGGTCGGACGTGGACTCAGGTAAGACTGTTGTATAAGAACTTTGCTTTCGCCATCATAAAACTCAGCGATATATTTTACGACAATAACAATTATCGGGGATTTTAAGACCTTTGGAAATTAATTATAGCGTTTAAATCAGAATCACAACAAATAGCTGTGGCCGTATGAAGTTGCTGGCACTTTCGCGAATTTTGTCTTGCGAAAATATGAACTTCCCAAAACACACAACTACAACAACAAGCGGTACGACTCAGGACAGGGCATACGACTATTGTGAATGAAGGTTTAAAAAAGGTTTATCGTGCTCAGCGACCAATTTATTTGCCGGGCGCAGGGTTTTTAGAACTGTTGGGCCATTATGTATTTCAGGAACTGAGTTTCAGCTCCTAGCGAGACTTATTATAATAAAATTATTATTTACAAATTTCATTAATTTCTTCTTCCCCGTCGTGATTTTCAAGTCAACTTGTCGAAATTGAATTATTATAACAGCTTAAATTATTTCTAGTTAATTACATAATATATCCTTAGACATGTCATTAGATGTTAAAAATTAAAAAACAAAAACTCCAAACTATTTGTGTTAATTTAACAATTAAATCTTTTCCAATCTATAAAATGTATTTTGTAGATTTTATTCAAAATTATTTTGTTGTCTAGAATTTGACTCAATGCCCCTCATTGCTTTCTTATTTACTGATGTTAAATGTATTGTTATTTATACAAAATTTCATTTGTTTAGTTGAATTTTTAGTACATAACAAATAAATGATTAATAAAAGATTCAAATGAACACAAAATTAAAAATGTTTATACATTCAATTTATAACAAAAGGAATAAACAATGTAAGTATTAATTAAATCAAAATAAATAAAAAAAATACATTTCTGTGGCCAAGTATCCACGTAAATGTACAAAACACATTTGCATTTGAAAAACGATAAGTTCTAGGACAGAGAAGCCATTACATAGTCGATACGTCCGAAGATTTGCTTTACCACCAATGAAACCAGGTAACGTAATTTGGTGACTATGTGGGTTCGAGTCCTTGGCTTTCCTTTTTCACTTGCAAATAATTTCCGATCATCAAGCTTAACTCCAAACGAGAAAATGAATAAAAAATCATTAAAAATGATCTTCGCCCTTACAGGCAAAATTTCAAAAAATAAAATTCGATTATCTGAAGCTTAAGATTTATATATCCGATGCACACTGGTCGAAACCATTGATCTAGCGGCGCGAAAGTCAAAAAATCAAACTATAAAATTACGAATTGTTTTCCATTGTATCGATTTTATTGTTGTTGTTAATATTAACTCAGTTATTCACTGTCAAGTGCAAGAAATTTTGATGCATCAGATTTTAACAAAATGGTTGCTAACTATAAAAAAGTATCAGTCGGCTTTGCCGACAGAGATATACCCTCAGCCTGTGTGGATTAAAACACTTTTTTCCAAAAAAAAAAACTGATGTATTTAGGGGGTTTTCAAAATTTTGGACGTATGAACTGACAAAAATATGGATTCAAGCTCAAAAATTTGTATATAGATAGGGCTTTTTTACCATACTTGCCTACGAAAACATAATATCGCTTACACCTGGGAAGTTTTTGCAGATTCTGAAACTACAATGCTCATAGATGAGAAATATTAAGAAACAAAAAAATCGCCGGAGGGATTTTCAAATAAATCGCGATTTAACTTCACATTTTTAGGGGTTCTTTAGGTTTTCACGATTTTGCTTGGGAACCGAGTCCTATGTAAATGGGCCTGAAAAAAATGTTGTATCTGTGAAAATTCTCCACAAGATTGACCGTTATAATTTTTTCGTAGGTTTTACTGTTTTTGAGATATAGAATTTCAAATTGAGACAATGCACTGACTGTATCGCCTTCTTATAAAACAGTATCATTACTGCAGAATCCGCGAAATCGTCCCATGTGTTAGCTGTTTTCATCAAAAGTTAGTTAAGGCGCACTGAGCATGATATTGTTTTATAATGAGGCGATACAGTCAGTGCATTGTCTCAATTTGAACTTCTATATCTCAAAAACGGTAAAACCTACAAAAATATATTGAAAATGGTAGAACCTAGGAACAATTAAATCATCCATCATCATAAATCATTCTTGTGCAGAATTTTCACAGCTTCAACATTTTCTTTAGTCCAATTTTGATATAACTTGCGGTTTCCAAACAAAATCTTAAAGACTTAAGATAAAAAATTAAAAGTTTGAAGTGAACCTCTATACCTCAAAAATGGTAAATCCTACGAAAAAAACATAAAGGTCAATCTTGTAGAGAATTTCCATTTACATAGGACTCCCGGTTTCCAAGCAAAATCGTGAAAACCTAAAGAACCCCTATAAATGTGAACTTAAATCGCGATTAATTTGAAAATCCCTCCGGCGATTTTTTTGTTTCTTAATATTTCTTATCTATGAGCATTGTAGTTTCAGAATCTGCACCTTCCATTTAAATTTGGTTAAGGCACACCGTGCGCTGTAAACAGAACCACTAGGAAAACCTTCGGTAAACATTTCCAAAGGATCCTCGTACAGACCCTTAACTACACAAAAATGTTGATCAAATGTGTGGGTGGTACACCAAATGGACCGGTAGGACCAACATTTGAACATAAACTAAGTTCGGAAAATATATTTAGAGATCCAATGTTTGGACCAAATCGGTTACTATGTTTATGAGATATCGCGCGTACCGTTTTAGCGAATATTTTCGAACTTTTGTGGGGGTGGTACCGGAACGGAGCACCACCTTCGAAATTCTTCTAATATTCAAAGAAATATTACGATATCCAAAGTGTGGACGAACGCAGTAATCGGTTTGAGCTCTCCAGCCACTACATATGGTGCCATAGGAGTTTTTTTTATCCCCTTCGGGCTGTTTTCTCAAGACGTATGGATTTGCCCCTGAAAAAACGTTTACTGTCGTAATAGTGGTAGCGAATGCAAGTTGCTTCAACAAAAATCAAAGTGATTCGCGAGCAGGTGAATTGAATTTACCCAAAATTTTGTGTGGGAGGTACCCGAAGGAGCGGACAAATATAGTCCATATTCTAACCTGATCTATATCTGGTAGATATATTAGGACGTGTAAAGTATGGACCAAATCGGTCACTCCCTTCAAGAATTATTGTGCCCACAATGTTTCCGAACATTTTCGAACTTTAAATATATTAATTATATTAAATATTAAAATAGTATTGGACCGAATCGGCAGATCCGTTCGAGAGCTATCTTGCGCTCCAACCACTACACACGGTGTCATAGGGTTTTTTGCAACTTTCAGGCTATTTTCTCAGGAAGTATGGACTTGCCCCTGATGAAACTTGTACCATCGTATGGGGGCAGTGAATACAAGTCCTTACAACAAAAATCAAAGCGATTCGAGAGCAGGTCCTAAACTAAACTTTTCCGAAATGTTGTGTGGGAGGTACCTGAAGGAGTGGACCGATTGAGTCCATATTGAGACCTCATCTAAGTCTGATAGAAATTTCAACGATGTACAAAGTATGGACCAAGTCGGTTACTCCCTTCAAGAGTTATCGTGCGCACAAATTTTCCAAACATTTTCGAACTTTTGTGGGGGAGGTACCGGAAGGAGTGGACCGATATAGCCCATCTTCGAACTTAAACTAAGTTTGAACAAAATATTACGAAAGCCAAATCGAATCGGTTGATCCGTTCGAGAGTTATCGTGCGCTCCAGCCAGACAGACAGACGGACGGACATGGCTAAATCAACTCCAAATTGTCTGAAACACATTTCGTCCAAACATACTTGAGGTCCATTACCATTACCATTATTTCGATGACGCACATTTTTCCCGTATGAAAGTGTATATTAGGGATATAACTTTTTGCACTTTTTTGCAAATATCAAAAATACCACCACATAGCCGTGTAGAGCATGAAAAACTATTATGAAATAAGGTGTAATTTTTTCTCTATCGCGAAAAAAGTTTCCGCACCAAATGCATTGAAGTTCAGTAATGCATTTTTTAATTTTAGCTGTTATGACAACATATTTGCTTTTAACTAAATTTTTTATTTTTTTGTAATCTAATTTAAAATCATTACCAAAGCGTTCTGGACCAATTTGTTCTCAAATCGCGCCATTTCGGAGCATTTTAGGAATTTTTGACACTATTGCAATTTTTGTTTTTTCTTTATAAACTCGTGAATTTTATGTTTATATTTATTGTACCTATTGGACAAGAGAATATGGTGTCATTAGCAACAAATTCGCGAAAGTTACAGACAGTTTTTAATGACTTTGCCTGTGAGAAATTTATTTTTTTCTATGAATATTTATTCAAACAAAGCAAATTTAAAATTATAAGTAGAAAAAATATCAAAAGGGTTTTAGTAATTACAGTCGGCGCGGAAACTTTTTTCGCCGAATCGATCTTAGAAACGCGTTTTCATTATTAGAACAAAATTCCCCACGTGGTACTGGTGTTGTATTTTTGTAAAAAACATATACGATTCTCACAGGCAAAGTCAACAAAAGCAGCCTGTAACTTTCGCGACTTCGTTGCAAATGACCCCATATTCTTTTGTCCGGTAGGTACAAAAAATATAAACATAAAATTCACGAGTTTATAAAGAAAAAGCACAAATTGCAATAGTATCAAAATTTCCTAATATGCTCCAAATGGCGCGATTTGAGAACAAATTGGTCCAGAACGCTTTGATAACGATTTAAAATTACACTACAAAAAAAATAAAAATTTTAATTAAAAGCAAATATGTTGTCATAACAGCTAAAATTACAAAATGCATTACTGAACTTCAATGCATTTGGTGCGGAAACTTTTTTCGCGATAGAGAAAAATTGACGCCGTATTTCATAATAGTTTTCCATGCTCTACACGGCTATGTGGTGGTATTTTTTTTGGTTACAGCCCTAGTGTATATACCCTCGTTAGCACAAATGCTGAGGGTATAAAACCCTGATTTCATATTTGTTTAATTGTTAAATAAATTCGTAATAAAACTGAACAAAGTTTATTTTTTATTGATAGGGGAGGTGTACGTTAAATTTAAAAAAAAATGTTTGGGGCCTGGAGTTGCATAGTTATATAGCAATAAATTTTCAAAAATTATATTTTTTTTATGTTTTTAGTGCAATATATTTTTGTTGAATGGAGCGTAACTGCAAAGGTTCTCTAAGGTCCAGTCCATTTTTTACTAATTATTTTGGACTTCCTTGATTCCGAATAACCACAATTTAGCTGCAAATAGCAGCAAATCTTACTGATAAATGGTCTTGAAAAATAGCTTAAATCCTCAAAATACCCTAAATACCCTAAATCTGTCGGTACAGTTATATGGGGGCTATATCAAAATGTAGACCTATATTCCCAATTATTGGTGGAGAAGATGTATAACCAACGAGAACCTCCTATGCAAAAATTCAGCTTATTTGGTCTGAAAATGTAGACAAAATCCCAACAATACCGAATATTGGGAGGTACCGTTATATGGGGACAATATCAAAACGTAGACCTATGTCCACAATTTTTGGTGGAGAATGTTTGTGTCCACTGGGAGCCCCAAATACAATACAAATTACACCTAATTTTGCCGGAAAATGTAGCGTTAAACCCCCAAAATACTGAAAATCGGGAGGTACCTTAAAAGGGGCCTATACCCAAACGTGGACATATGTCCACAATTTTTGGTGGAAAGGTTTAGTGATCACTAGAAACTCTAAGTACCAACTAAAGGGTGGCTTAAATCCTCAAAATACCGAATATCAGGAGGTACCGTTATATGGGGGCTATACCAAACTATTAGCCGATGTTGTTCATATTTAGTCCATTATTACCCGCGGACACAGACTGAGTTTGTTCAAAATTTCAGAAAGATATCTCCATTCGTTTTCAAGTTATTAATTTCGCGCCGCTAGATCAGTGATTTCTTCCACTGTGCGATGGTTTTAGGTTAAAAAATGTGTGTATATTTAACTTAATTTATTTGACGCACAGTATAAACTTTGTATCCCTAAAAATAGACTTCATATATGTAACGTAAAATAGACAACATTTTTGCAACATCAAATTTTTGTTGCATCCCTAAAATATACTTCAGAAGCATCATCGTTAAAGAAGACAATGAAAGTTCGAATTTTTTATTGTGTGAGCGCTTGGTGGTTAAATGAGTTAAGTTGTGGATTTGTTTGGGGGAAAGAAAAACGTTAACAGATAGCACAATTACGGCCTGCTATTGAAATATAACCTCCTTTTCTTCCTCTTCCATTATTTCATTCAATGTCCTTACCGTGAAGAAAAAAATCGCTGTTGAAATCTAACGATGCAATAACAGTTCCCAATTTTCAAAAATTGGACCATAAACAGACTAGTCGAAAAATGTCAATTAGTTGTGCATCGACACCACCACCAACACCAGTTGCCTAGGTGGTCATTACCATAAAGGAAATTTGTTAATGTGTTTACTTATTTTGGACGCAAATGGAAAGCAACAGAAAAACAAATTACATTTGAAAATTTTTGTTATCTCAGCAATTTACACTGACCGCATGGATGATGTCAGGGTGCGGTGGCGTTATTCCTAGGTATGCCATCAAAAAAAAAAATAGTTGAAAATTTTAAGGTATCTGTAGTAGACGAAGTGAAAAGCTCGTCTTTGCGTGAAGTTGATAATGAAAATGAAAATAATGTACTCATGTGGATGTTTGCTTCCATGATGATGCTGATGTTCAGGTCGTTGATGTTAGTTTTACGGTTATGGTTCAGTAATTGAAATCTATTTTTTATATCTTCACTGTTATGTAATATTTGTATTTTCATAACTATTTAATAATACGCTTGGTCTATGTTAAAGATGTACTAACAGTGAACTTGGAAAATTGTTTGAAAATTATTGCATTGTTTAGATTTAAATTGGAAATATTATGATTTTGTTATCTTGTTTTTTTTATTTAGGTCGGACATAGGGGAAATATAAGATTAATGTTGTTCAAAACTCAAAATATTAAAATCAGGTTTTTACTAAAAAATATTTATTACTAGCAGACCCCGGCCCGCGTTGCTGACCTGTCGTAATGAGTTTTAATGACCACTTTTTATGGACTTTATGCTTGACAATTCAAATATAGTTATTTTCAACCTTAATTCTTCGGTCCATTGTCAAACCGAGGAGGATTTTAAATTTCTAAACAGTTTTTGTCTGTAACCTTTCTTTTCTCTTACGGACTGTAGGATTTTTTTCGCTCATTGATGCTGTTTAGGAGTTATTATCGTCCCTGTCTTTATCCTAAAGCGATCTAATTATAAAAGTTAAAAAAATGGTTAAGTCGAATTTTCCCGCTTATTGAGACTTATATGCTTTACTTTTTCATGGCTGATGGACGGTTGAACCTCACCATTGAAGGAAATTTGTAAATATATCGTTTTTCATGATGGGGGCGATCACCGTTGTCTCTCATAAGTTTAGCAAATATGGGGATTAAAAAAATAGGCTCCCGAAATTCGTCTACAAATACATATATAGCATTTTGGACCAAGGAATATTACTGAACATTTTCTGAAAATTGCATGAAATTAGGTTCAGTAATTTTGGAAAAATAATGTATTGACATATTTAAAAAGTGGGCGAGGTCCGGTATTTTGGCTCCAAATATGTACCTAGAGTATACACAACCCCATTGCCTCCCCAATTTTATGCTGAAACCGATATAATCATAAGTTTGGCTTGGAAGGTACCCCACCTCCTCCGAAATTCATAAAATATACATAACAACGGCAAACATTGAGCTTTTGCTGCAAATTTGATGGAAATCGGTTCAGTAGTATTGGAGAAAAAACATTAAAAAACAGGGGTGGTCGAGTCTTTAGGCCTCAAAGAAGTACTACATTGTAGATTAATCCCTAAATTTTTAAACCGATACATGCGTAATGTTTGCAAATATAGCGTTTTTTAAAAATATCGCAGAGGGGACGTATCCCGCACTCTGGAGGAATTCACAAAAATATGTAGCCTGTTTTCAGCGGCCATCCATTTCAGACATTCCCTGACAATTTAAGGAGAATCGGTTCAGTTGTTTTTGCAGAAAAACTTAAATTGAAATGAAAATTGAAAAAAGTGGGCGCGGTAAAATTTTTTTCCATAAAAACCTAAGTTGGGTTATGAACGCATTTGATTTTTATTCATAAAGATATGGCGTTTTTTTTAAATATGGCCAAGGGAAGTACCCCGCCACGTTCGAAATTCAAGAAAATATGCATCCTATTTCCGCTGGAGGCCATCCCTGTACATTCCCTGAAATTTTCAGGAAAACGCTTCAACAACACCTAAACGTGACGCTCTGTGTTATAGCTGCCATGACATAAAGACTCATGCTTCTTTATGTGTTGCGGATTTGTAGTTGGTCGGAGGTTTAAACATCTGGTCTCTGGCTCCACACCAGTGAATGAGAGACTTGTTACAACTCAAATAAAAGTAAATTTCTTCAACATCAGCTTTATTTGAGCTCATGCTCTCACTGAAAACAAGGACGAACAGACCAAGTATATATTTTTATACCCTCAGCATTTATGCTAACGAGGGTATTATACACTTTCATACGGGCAAAATTTACCTCATGGAAATAATAATTTTAGACCCCAATTATGTTTGGACGAAATCCATTTCAGACGATTTGGAGTTGATTTAGCCATGTCCGTCCGTCTGTCTGTCAGTCCCGTGTTTTTCTTACATCCTGATGTAAACTTTAAAAACGTCATATTTCTAGCTCTACTTGTTGCATGGTAAATTGGTAAAAAGTAAGGAAAGAAACAAATACGGACAATGCCAATAAAAATGTCCGGATTGTCGTATAGAAAAATCTCACTATTTTTTACACGTAGAGCACTTTTTACCTCTTTATTATACCCTCAGCATTTTTGCTAACGAGGGTATATACACTTTCATACGGGCAAAATGTGCCTCATCGAAATAATGGTTTTAGACCCCAAGTATGTTTGGACGAAATGTGTTTCAGACAATTTATAGTCGTTTTAGCAATGTCCGCCTGTCTGTCTGGCTGGCTGGAGCGCACGATAACTCTCGAAGGGGCCAACCGATTCGATCCAAAATTTGGCTTTCGTAATATTTTGTCCAAACTTAGTTTAAGTTCGAGGATGGGCTATATCGGTCCACTCCATCCGGTACCTCCCCACAAAAGTTCGAAAATGTTCGGAAAATTTGTACGCACGATAACTCTTGAAGGAAGTAACCGATTTGATCCATACTTTGAACATCGTGAAATTTCTGCTAAACTTAGATGAGGTTCCAAAATGGACTCAATGGGTCCACTCTTTCGGGTACCTCCATTACTACGGTAAAAGTTTTTTCAGGGGCAAGTCCATATTTCTTAGGAAAACAGCCACCATATGTGGCGGTCGGAGAGCACGATATCTCTCGAACTGTTCAACCGATTTGGTCCAAACATTTGGTCTTCGTCATATTATATCCAAACTTAGTTTTATGGGGCAATACCGGAACACAACTTCCGGTACTTCTCCCCAATATTTAATAAATGTCACTAAAATGCTAGCACGATATCACTTGAATAAGGCAACCAATTTGGTCCAAACTTTGGATCTCCTAATATTTTGCCAAAAATTAGTTTAACTTCTAAAATGGTCCATATCGGTCCTCCCTAAGGGTACCTTAGGGTACCTTTTATGAGAATTGTCAATAAATGCGACCTGTACTTTGTTTTCAAAAAGACATGGCCAAGTGCGAATCTATGCAGATCATCAAGAAGAACTGTGCATATTTTGCATATTTTGTGCATATGCAAAATATGCAAGTATGCAAAAAAATAAAAAAATATGAGCTTGTTATTACATTCAGTTTTCTTCAAAACGAATTTTGGTCCAATCAGAATTTTCGTATCTTTATTAATAAAAAATATGCAAATATGTAAAATCCGATGTCTACAAATTAGAAAGGAGTTCTAAAACAGGCATTTCCAGTAGTGAGAAGCATTTTCGGATGTCCGGAATTGTAATTTCGTCACGATTTTATAATCTTTTGTACATTTCGAGTCATCAAAACTTCAATTTTTGAGAAGAAATGCGGATATCCTGAAGGGGCCGCCAAACTCTACAGTGGTAAGTATTCTCTTAAATGTGTGGGAATGGCTTATGCGTAAAATCTACGACACTAGTAGACAAAAATTAACTTGTTGAAGGAACAAGGCAAGCTTTGTCAGGCATTACACTTGATTATAGAAAGAATCCTTGCCAAAGCAGTATATACACGCAGAAAAATATACATATGTTAGAAATATGTTTGGATCCGAACAAATATTTGTTTGGGACTGATTGCATGAATGACTATTGGGTGCAATATCTATCGAAAAGATATGACTCCCAAAATAAGATTCATTTCCATAATGGACTATGTCGGTTCATTCCTTCAAGTACCACCTCCGCAACACTTTTGAACTTTAATCCTAATCCACATTTTTGTCGACAAGTTCAAATGTCCAAAAAGGGCCACAAAAGTCTGAAAAGACCCTAAATACATACGATTCACATAGGCTGACGGTATATCTCTGTCCGAGTAACGCGTTGCGCACGAGAGTGGTATCTGGAGAAAAGGAGAGAGGAGAAACATATTTCCGGAGGAAAAAGAGAGAAATTTAATGGCGGGGATGTGAAAAAATCGAGATGTACAGAAACCAGAATGCAGTCCGAAAATTCTACCAAAGAATGAAACATTAAACTGATGGTTTTGGCACACATTTTGCAAAAACTTGCAAGAAAGTCAGTTGTTTCCGAAAATGTATGAACATTTTTGTTTTGTTTGATACTACCCGTGCTGATGTATCGTTCCGAAGCCTGGGTACTTACGCAAGCAAACAAGGCAGTGCTTGGTGTGTTCCAGAGGAAAATTCTTCGAAAGATCTATGGGCCAATCCGCGTTGAGGGTGAAAATCGACGTCGCATGAGCCACGAGCTGTTTCTGCTATACACTTACATACGTCCGTATAGTTAAATGTATCGAGATACAACGATTGGGTTGGCTAGGCCATGTCCAAAGAATAAGGCCGAATGGAGCTACATGCAGAACTGGAAGGCAGATCCTAAGATGGAGCAAAAAAGTGGAAGACGAAATCAGAAAACATGCTATCCATTATTGGCAAAATAATGCAAGAAATAGAGAGGAGTAGAGATCTTTTCTTAGTTCGGCTTATGAAAAAAATGTTCGGTAGAGGGCCAGGTAAGTAAGTAATTCTGGTACAATAAATCGTTGGTCAATTCCCTCGTCTTCAGTCAGGACATTGACGCATATTTTGAAGAATTCTGCTTTTATCCGAATTGTCTTTCTTCCATTGATAAGAATCTGATAATGATATGTGGTGTTCTGCTTCCGACTAATCACACATACATCCAATCATACATCATGTCCACTTTTAAGCAGTCATATGTGTTGTTGATGTCTTGTTGGTGCAAACATTAAAGCCAATGATTTGTGCTGTTATCAGAGATAAACGTGTCATTGAACAACTGGCTTCGTCGATCCGGAGATCATAGGCACTCACACATTTACTCCGAGACTCTCCCGTCTGATTAGTGCGGAAACTCTTAACTATGCTTCTTCGCAGCGCGAAATCTGCTAATATGTAATTGCATGAGGACAAAAATCCTTTTTTTATAAAAAAATAATAATAATAGTATATGTAGTTCGTTAGTTCGTTTAGGTACCGCATCGTTATTATACCCTCAGCATTTATGCTAACGAGGGTATATACACTTTCATACGAGCAAAATGTACATACATACATACATACATATGTTCCCACAACATCCCTGAAGGGACAAGGGAGACTTCTCTCATATCAATGAGTGCACGCCGATTCTTATTGGCTCAATGATATGGGACCTACTTTTTATTGCCGAGTCCGAACGGCGTGTCTTACGACCCCACTTTTTAGAGAAGTTTTTCATGGCTTAAATACTCAGGAAATGTCGCCGGCATTACTGAGGGGGAATTTTGCCACCGTTGAAAATTTGATGCTGCTTGGCCTGGGATTCGAACCGCAGACCTTCTGAGTGCAAGGCGGACGTGCTAACCATTGCACCACGGTGGCCCCCGAAGCAAAATGTGCCTCATCGAAATAACGGTTGTAGACCCCAAGTATGTTTGGACGAAATGTGTTTCAGACAATTTGGAGTCGATTGAGCAATGTCCGTCCGTCTGTCTGTCTGTCTGGCTGGCTGGAGCGCACGATAACTCTCGAACGGATCAACCGATTCGGTTCAAATTTTGGCTTTCGTAATATTTTACATAAACTTAGTTTAAGTTCGAAGGTGGCCTATATCGGTCCACTCCTTCCGGTACCTCCCCCACAGAAGTTCGAAAATGTTCGGTAAATTTGTGCGCACGATAACTCTTGAAGGGAGTAACCGATTTGGTTCATACTTTGCGCATCGTGAAACGTGTACCAGACGTAAATACGGTTTCAATATGGACTCAATCGGTCCACTCCTTTGGGTACCTCCTACACAAAATTTCGGAAAAGTTCAGCTTAGGGCCATTTCTCGAATCGCCTTGATTTTTGTTTTAGCAAATTGTATTCGCTGCCCTCCATACGACGGTACAAGTTTCATAAGGGGCAAGTCCATACTTCCTGAGAAAATAGCCTGAGAGTTGCAAAAAACCCCTATGACACCGTGTGAGGTGGTTGGAGAGCAAGATAACTCTCGAACGGATCTGCCGATTCGGTCCAAAATTTGGCCTTAGTAATATTTTGTCCAAACATAGTTTAAGTTCGAAGATAAGCCATATCGGTCCACTCCTTCAGGTACCTCCCCCACAAAACTTCAAAAATGTTCGGAAAAATTGTGCGTACGATAACTCGTGAAGGGAGTAACCGATTTGGTCCATACTTTGCAAATCGTGAAACGTCTACCAGACTTAGATAAGGTTCCAATGTGGACTCAATCGTTCCACTCCTTCGGGTACCTCCCACACAAAATTTCGGATAAGTTCAGTTTAGGGACTGCTCTCGAATCGCTTTGAGTTTTGTTGCAACAACTTGTATTCACTGCCCCCCATACGACGGTACAAGTTTCATTAGGGGCAAGTCCATACTTCCTGAGAAAATAACCTGAAAGTTGCAAAAAATGCTTTTGACACCGGAGCGCAAGATAACTCTCGAACGGATCTGTCGATGCGGTCCAAAATTTGGCCTTCGTAATATTTGGTCCAAATTTAGTTTAGGTTCGAAGATAAGTTATATCGATCCACTCCTTCCGGTACCTCCCCCACAAAAGTTCAAAAATGTTCGGAAAACTTGTGCGCACGATAACTCTTGTAGGGAGTGGCCGAATTGGTCCATACTTTACACATCCTAATATATCTAACAGATATAGATCAGGTCCAAATATGGAATATATTTGTCCACTCCATTCGGTACCCCCCGCACAAAATTTCGGATAAGTTCACTTTAAGACCTGATATCGAATCACTTTGAATTTTTTTGAAGCAACTTGCATTCGCTGCCTCAATTACGATGGTAAAAGTTTTTTTTTTGGGGCAAGTCCATACTTTTTGAACAAACAGCCCGAAGAGTGTAAAAACCCACTATGGCACCATATGTTGTGGGTGGAGATCTACTTCCATAACGATCAATGTCGATCCATTCCTTTTTGTATCTCCTCCGCAAAACTTTTGATCTTTAATCCTAATCAACATTTTTGTTGGTTCAAACGCCCTAAATACATACAGTGACACAGAAAAGTATACATACACCCCACAAAAATGCAGTTTTGGCTGAATCGTTGGGTTTTTTACAGCAACAACTGCACTGTGTGGCTCCTTGATGACAAAATAACCAGAATTACATGAATTTATTTTAATCTAATACGTATATTTAATACAATTAAAGAAATTCAATTTTCACAACACAGAAAAGTATACATACACCCCAAGGAAATACGAGTATTATCGTAAAATTTATGGAATTAGTAGCAAAATTTATACATTTTTTAGTTTTGGCGAATGTCTCTGGGTGTCTGAGATATATTTTAGAGAAAAGAAAATAATTTTTGGGGGTCGAATGCGGTTATTTAGGGTCAAATTTCTTATATACCTAGTTAAAGCGGACCCTTGCTTAATTTTTTGCGTTTTTAGCTAATGTACTTTATAAAAAGCACAAATTTAGTATCAGATGGCAAATCTGGAGACCCTAGAGGACTTTGAAGTTGTTTTTGTGCGAAATATACCTTCCTGAACGTCGATAAACGCGCGTTTTTCCTCAGATTTCTCAGGAAGTTAATATATTCCGCGGAATTCCTGGCGCAAATTACATACAAAATGCATTGAATTGCCTTGTAATATGGTCGGATACAATCCTTGGACATTAATTGAATCAGAAATGTGACATATTTTGTAACAAACCTGTTCCCAAAGCTTCTAAAGCTACAAAATATAAGAACTACCAAAAAAGCATGAATTTTGTACTGTGAACAACGTCGTTTTCGTATTATGATCATGACCGTTACTATAGGCGCGAAAGGTTTCGTATAATTGTACATTTCTGAGTCGATTGATGCCCAAGGATTGTATCCGACAATATTACAAGGCAATTCAAGGCCATCTATATGTAATTTGCACCAAGAATTCCGCGGATCATGACCGTTACTATAGGCGCGAAAGGTTTCGTATAATTGTACATTTCTGAGTCGATTGATGCCCAAGGATTGTATCCGACAATATTACAAGGCAATTCAAGGCCATCTATATGTAATTTGCACCAAGAATTCCGCGGAATCTATTCACTTCCTGAGAAATCTGGGGGAAAACGTGCGTTTATCGACGTTCAGGAAGGTATATTTCGCACAAAAACAACTTCAAAGTCCTCTAGGGTCTCCAGATTTGCCATCTGATACTAAATTTGTGCTTTTTATAAAGTACATTAGCTAAAAACGCAAAAAATTAAGCAAGGGTCCGCTTTAACTAGGTATATAAGAAATTTGACCCTAAATAACCGCATTTGACCCCCAAAAATTATTTTCATTTCTCTAAAATATATCTCAGACACCCAGAGACATTCGCCAAAACTAAAAAATGTATAAATTTTGCTACTAATTCCATAAATTTTACGATAATACTCGTATTTCCTTGGGATGTATGTATACTTTTCTGTGTTGTGAAAATTGAATTTCTTCAATTGTATTAAATATTAAAATAAATTTGTGTAATTATGGTTATTTTGTCACCAAGGAGCCACACAGTGCAGTTGTTGCTGTAAAAACCCCAACGATTTAGCCAAAACTGCATTTTTGCAGGGTGTATGTATACTTTTCTGTGTCACTGTACGTATTTTGGGAAAAAATTGTTTCAATATATATAATATATATACAAATACTATCAAAGTACCGTACTTTTGGTCTTGATTCTCACTCCAAATTTCAACCTATAAGCTTTATCTGTTCAAAAACGAATTGGTACAGTACATTAATGAAAATGATTTTGCTGTTTTTTTTTTATATTTTTACATTAGTGCCTTAAATTAAAATTAATAAAATACAATTAGCAAAAATCAGGTAAATTTAGATAAAAAAAAATAAAAATTGTATAAGAACATCGATTTCTACCTCACAGCAAAAAGTATCCACACTAAAAGTTTTATTTAACAAAAAGGATTTCTTAGGTGTTTAGCACTTGACATCCTTTACAGCTTTTAGCCTTTAACTAAATTTTCGTGCAAGAAATTTGAATTATTCCCCATTCTTCTTGCAAGACATTTTTCAGGGTTTCTATGCTTTAGATGTTATAACTTCTTAGATTTGTCTCCAAAATGCTCCATAAATTTTCTACAGGATTCAAAGCCGGGGATTGGGGAGGTGTTTGAATCACTTTTATATATATATATATATATATATATATATATATATATATATATATATATATATATATATATATATATAGCATCCATTCTCGAACAATGTGTGATTTGTGCTTGGGGTCATAATTTTGATTAAATGGGAATGTTGTTCCCAATCCCGTTTTTTCAGCGCTACATTTCGAATTACCCTTCAGAATGTTTAAATAACACATCTTATCCATAATTCCTTTAATAAAGACAAGATTCCCTACACCGGAAGCACTCATACAACCCCATACCATATATGTATGTATGTACATATGTATGTATATGCATATACACATATAGCTTATAACATTTATTTTAATAAATTAGTGTGCTCATACATATATCACGTCATACACAGATTTTAAAAATAATGATAACCAATTACTTGACAACAAAAGAAACAAAATTCCATTGAACTTTCGGCAGCTAAATACTCCGAAAAATTGCTACCATTAGACGCATTGAACCCTACAATGAACAGATTAGCCGGCTAACAAAACTATCGAAGTAACACCAACAAAGAAGAAAACACTTAAAAGCACCCCGAGTGGCAATAAACCTTTTAAAATTTAGATGTTGTCAAACTTACAGTAGCGTCAAGTCGAGACCTTTAATTCACGAAAAAGAAGAAGAAGGAGAAGAAATAAAAACATAATTATGATAAAAACAAAATTAATGTTCGTACCACTTGAGCGAGTACAGCAAATTAATTAAGAAACCGTGAAGCATTTTCAACACGCATAATATGAGAGCATTTTTTTTGTAAACAAATTAAATTATTTGTTCACGAATTTTTGAAATAAAAATTCAACAAGAGAAGAGTTTTACCAGAGTAATCGGCGAGAGCCCACCAACAAGGTTATGTTATAATAACAAAATTTTGGATGTTCCACTCTGACCAACAACAAACTGACAAGTTCGTCGTGTATAGAGCGAAGTATTTATTGCGCATGCTCAACGTCAGGCATTACGTGATATTTTGGTTGTTGTTGTCGTCTGGTTTTTTTTTTTTTTTTGTTTGGTCTGTGGCTCTATGAATGTGCTTTATTATCATTGAATTGCTTTGGCGTTCGCCACTGCTGATCTTAAAAGTGAGTTAAGGCCATGCATTAAAAACTGGAGAGGAAAATTTTGCATCGTTAACAGTCGAATCGTTTGTATGCTATATTTACGCAGTTTATGTATAAGTGCAGACGACCAGAAATTGTCATTGAAAGCCAAGTTAAAAACGTCAATAATGGGACTGTAGGACTGCCCACCTGTACTCAACCGATAAAGATCCAGACAACATACCAGTTTTTTATAGTTCAGCCTCTCTTTTTTCTGGCAAACCTGTTTTACATGCCTCTCTAGTTGGGACATTGGGGCCTAACCAAAGCCGCCTAATGTCATACCCACTTGAGCAGATCCTTTCTTTTCAAAGGTGTCAAAGGTACATATGTGTTACTTTCTCTATGTTTCGGCATATAATGTCAATGTCGTAAGCATATGTGAGTATTTTTTAGTCATGCATACTTCTTTTTACCATTATGTCACAAACGTCATTTCGAACCAAGTTTACCGCCCCAAACACAAAATGCAACTGAGCGAAACTTTAAAGACAAGACATAAGCTTGTAAAACGCTTAACTAAAATTGTACAAAATGTTGGCATTCAGTCAACGATTAAACGCGTAAGAGTAAGTACAAAATTTTCGGAAGGCCAACAAATTCGAAATCGATAATAAAAACGTGAGTGACGATAGAGACGAATTTTGAGAGGGAAAACGCCGAAATCTTCTCAGGTGGAAAAATATAAAACGAATCAAAAATCTAAAAGATAATACGGCAAATAAAGGAATATAAATGAATACTACAATTTGCCAATAAAAAAATATGTGTGAATTGTTTATATGTTTAAAATTAACATAAATATGTACATATATTTCAATATTTAACAACATTGATGAAATATTATGGAATTTACAACAACAAAAGATTTATATCTTTTACATAATTTTTTACTAATAAAAAACAAACAAAACCCCCCACACACAGAGCAACTGATAAAAGTGACTAAATATAAAATATCAGAATTTGTAATAAAAAATAACCAAAACACACCAAATCGATCTCAAGGCCGTTTACACACGTTATACTTATTATTAATTGCCAAATAAAAAAGCTACAAATTACCCAAAAAGAAGAAAATAATGCAAAAACCCATACATACAACCACAACAATTGTTAATAAATTCGTTTCGCTTCGTTCTCCATTTAAAAACAATAAAACTATAGTTTTTTATGAAAAAAAATCGACAAAATTATTAGCCGTCCATGTGTATCTGTCTGTGTAATGAATTCTCTGTTAATAAAAATTACCAATATTTACCAAAAATATAACAAAACCAACAAAAACAAATAAAAATAACTCCATACACAACAATCGCCAAGCAACCGCCTAGCATACATAGTGCATATTTACTACTCGGTGTACCTGACGGAGACTGTGGCTGACTGTCGGTATGGGCCAAAAGTGAGAGTGTTTGGCAATTGTTTAACCGGCCACTTTTGGAATATCAGACGCGCTATATTGTATGAAGAACAAAAACAACAACAATAGCAACAAAAAACGCCATCATAACCAACCCACAGACAACAAACAAACGAAACAAAACCAAATAAACGCCAACTTGATTCATAAACTAACTGACCAACCTCACAGTGTGTGAAATACGTGAATATACCAACTACGGCATAATAAAACGCATCGTTAACACTATGTGAACCGCTTGGGGCCTAAAACATACACAAATTTAGAGGATATTTCATGGAACATTTTGCTTAAATGATGTATCTAAATAATTATACATATTGAATATAGTATGCATGTACAATGTCAGTAAATTGCATTGAATGTAAAGTAAAACATGTAAAAAATATCAGTGGGCTTGCCGCCAGAGATATACCCTCAGCCTGTGTAATTTTAAACTTTCATCTATTGACAATATCGATTCTAATATCGGCTACGCAGATTTTGATAAAAAGTATATTTGGTTTGAAGGTCAAAAGTGTTGCGGAGGATGTACTTGATGGAATGGACCAACATAGTCCATTTTGGAAGTGGATCTTATTTTTGGAGTCATTCCTTTCGATAGATATTGTGTCCACCAGTCATTTCAGTTGGTCACCGTATACTCGTAACTTAGAGCTTTTGGACCACTATGTCAGGAAGCATGGACTTGCCCACGAAAAACATAATATCGCTTAAATAGGATAACAAAGAGTAGCATCGGTATATCGATATACCGGAAGTTATGCACCGATAGTGTCCATCTTCGAAATTAAACTAAGCTTGTACAAAATATTACGAAAACCAAATTTTGGACCGAATCGGCTGATTCGTTCGATATTTATAATGCGCCCAGCCACTACACATCGCACCATGTATATGGGGTTTTTACAGCTTTCGGGCTATGTTCTCAGGACGTATGGACTTGTGTGGGAGCTATATCGAAATCTGAACCGATTTCAATATAATTTTGCAAAACTTATTCTAGTACGAATCCCGCAACATTCTCCAAATTTGATTAAAATTGAACCTAATTTGGATGTTTGGAGCCAAGTATATATGGGCTATATTCAAATCTGAAGCGATTTCAATATAATTTGGCGAATTTATTTCTAGACCAAATTCCGTCACATTTCAAATTTCATCAAAATTTGACAGAATTTTCGTGTTTGGTGCACCAATTTCCTCAAATCGAAAATATATATGGGAGTTATATCTGAACCGATTTCAATATAATTTGGCAAACTTTTTGCTAGATCTAATTTCGTCACACGTTTCAAATTTGTTCAAAATTGGACATACATATATAGCGTGATTGGTGCACCAAATACATACCTAAAATCGGTCGAAAATTTATATGGCAGCTATATTCAAATCTGAACCGATTTTTACCAAAATAAATAGCGTTCGTCCTTTGGCCAAAAAAAAATAATCTTCTTCTTCTTTCAGCTGAATCGGATAATAAATTCGATCTGTACGTTGCGAACAAAAATATATGGACAGACGGACATTCATAAATCGACTCAGAAAGTGATTTTGTGTATATCCCTAAAAGGAACTACGGGTCTATCTCCCCAGCAAACCAAATGTCGGATGTTCGACATGTCTGAACAATTTCGGAAGCAAACTGGTTCAGATTTTGTTTCGATTTCTAAACGATTTTTTGGAACTAAAGACCTCGACACATAATAAGCATGGCATTCTTGCTTAAGTCATATCTGGTAAATGACTAAAGACCAAGTTCGACCTAATTCAAATGTGATTCTGAAATCGTTTTATTAGGTCGAAATTGGTCTTTAGTCTTTTATCAGATATGACTTGAGCAAGAATGCCATGCTTCTTATGTATCGAGACCTTAACAAATTTACAAAAACAACATTGTTGTTATTAAAAATTAAATGTCAAAGAAAATATTGAATTATAGGGTCATTCTAAAAATGTTCTCAGGAAAAACATAAATACATTTTGAAAATCCTCTAAAATAGAACAAATTTGAATCAAAACGTAAATATAGAGCAATCCTGAGTTGACCCCGTTACTTTTTGAAAACCAAATTTATATAAAAGTAACAAGTAGGAAAAGCGTTAATTTCGATCGGGCCGAACTTTTTGTACCCTCCACCACAAATGTCAGCCATTTCGGTGGATTAATGTGGCCACAACCTTCAAAATACCTAAAATCGGAAGGTACTGTTCTATGGGGGCTATATGATGGCGTGGACCTATACCTACGAATTTCTGGGGGAAAGTTTTATACCCCAAACGAAGACTAAATACCAAATTTCAGCCATCTCGGTGTGATAATGAGGCCAAAACCTTCAAAATACCGAAAATCGGGAGATATCGTCCTATGGGGGCTATATCAAAACGTGGACCTATATAAAAATTTTATGGTAGAAATGTTTCTTAGCCTCTGGAAATGCAAAATACAAAGTTAAAACCGATTCTGTTGTCAAATGGGACTAATACATTAAAAATATATTAAAATGACGCGTACTTTATATGGGGCGTTATATGGGGGTAATACCAAAACGTGGACCTATATAAACCAACTTTGGTAGGAATGTTTTTTGGCCTCTGGAGACACAAAATACCAAATTACAACCAATTCGGTGGTGAAATGGGACAAATATCTTAAAAATTCCTTAAAACGACGACGCGTCACGCGTCATTTTGTACGGGGGCTATACGAAAGCGTGGACCTACATAGCCCACTTTCAATACCAAAAGTCCTACGTACATATAATAGATTTTCCCAAAATTTCATCCACCTACGTCAAGCCGTTCGGACGCTAGAGTGATTTCCACAGACGGACGGACATGGCTATATCGCTGTAGAATTGCACGCTGATCAAGAATATATACAGTTTGTGGGGTCTACAATGATTATTTCGAGTAGTTACAAACGTAGTGACAAACTTAATATACCCCCATCCTTTGGTGGAGGGTATAAAAATACAGCTGGTTGTCACTTCTACCTTCTATAAATGTGCCTTGATACCAACGAACAAAGACATAATACCCCTACCGCAATGTGGTGTATGGTATAACGACCGCTACAAATGTTCTTTATAAATAGTGTTGACGGACGTGTAAATTGTGAAAAATTTCAATTTTCTACACATCTTTTCAATATTCCCATCTAATTTTCCTTAGTTTTGCTTTGTTCCAGAACCTGCTAGAGTCTAGTATTCTGAAATGTTTAACATTTTTTCCTTATTTGACAGAAATATCAAAAATATTAGATTCTTGCAGGTTCTGGAACAAAGCATTCACTTTATTTTTTCTCAGAAAGTAATTATGAAGAGTTGTGTTTAGGTAACATCGATAGTATCCAAATTTTATTTTTTGCCGGCATATTAGAGTTGCTTAGTCCACGAAGAAACCGAACGTTTGGTTGAACTGAACGTAGGAACTAAATCAATCGAGTTATTCGTTCTAGTTCACTGAATATGATCTGGAAACAATCAACATGACTGAAACCCCAGTTTTTTCATCACAGATTTCTACTTTATATAGGTACAACACTAAAATTATTGATTATCGTTCTTGTTGTCAAAATGCATTATTGTGAATAAAATCACATACAAAACGTAAACATACAATTCACAGTAATTCCTTATTGTGAACAAATTTTGACGTTTAGACTGATTTTGAGCAACTGATGTAAAACGGTGCGTGCGTTAGAGATTTTAACCATCTTTATGAGGATTTATTTGACGTTTGCTCTGTGAAATTGACATTTGAAACCCAGTGGGTTTATAAAATCCGGTTAAGTCCAAACGGGGTATAACATCTTCTTCCGCCATTCCGCCATGAATATTACATATTACCCCAGTCAGACATTCTCACTGATGTGAGAGAAGTCTCCCTTGTCTCTTTTGGAATGTTTGTGGAAAGTTTTCAGCAATTTCTGATGTTTATGCAAATGTATCCAATTTTGATGTATTCAAAGACCCTTAGTAAAATTTTACGGTGGCTACAATCCATTTTTAAAGAAGTTTTTAACCCTGTAAAGAAAAATGGACCAATAAATCCCCATCAGTGAAATAATAGAGGGTTAAAGTTTTTTATACTAAAAAGCAAGGATTTCACAGAATCCTTCGCGCAACATTTCCAAAAGATGTAGAAATGTACCTATGTTTTTAAATTATCTCCCGATGTAAACATTTACAACTAACAAAGGATCAGGGCATTTAGCTTTGCCGACAGCTAAAATCCCTCAGCCTATGACTGTACAAAACCAAACAGGAGTGTCCCGTTAAAAGATCCCTAATTTTAAAAAGCAAAATATGTTTTGGAAATTTTAAGCATCATATTTTAGGCGTTTGTGGGATAGCTACTAAGAGCTTCGATCTTCACAAAATAAAACCATCATTCTTCTGAGAATTCACTTGAGCAGTCTTTTTGAGCATTCGGGCCATTACCGATAGAATATATGCCTTGTGCTTGGCACATCGGAATTTTTTAAATGGGACATTCTGTCAGGAATGATGAATAAAGACTTCATAACAAAAATGTTGAACTTTTGTTAGGGAAGTACAGAAATGGGTTGTTCGATGGAGTCCATCTTCAAACTTGAATTAAGTTTTAGGGAAATATTACAATGGACAAAGTTGAACCAATGTTAGTCACTTCTTTCGATAGTTACCGAGCAATGTCACATGAGCCGGGGGGGACAAAAAATTTGAGGTTTGGCCAGGAATTCTTAACCATCAGAAGTTGCCATGTTCAAATCGGGCAGAGGGCAAAATAAAAATATGGAGTGCACAGTGGTTCCACCCATTGGCCAAAAATAAAAAAATGAATGTCAAAATTTTGGTACAACATCTGGCAACTCTGACAGCTATGACATGGACCTTTTTAAAAATATATTAGTTTTTGTTTCATTTGAACGCGATCTTCTTAAGAATAGCTTCAAAAGTCGGAACATTTGACTAATATTTTTTTGTTGTGAGTACAACCTATATTTTAAGTGCAAGTAAATATATTCAAAATATCGCGAAACAAATACGTATAGCAAAATATTATAGTGGATTTTGAAGGAGGAGGTAATAGCTTAATTTTCGTTAAAAAATAGTGTTTTAGTGTGTTGTGGAATTCTGGTTAGCTGCATATTTTAATAGTGTATTTTGTAATGCCAATTCGATCCTATACCTTAATTTGACTTAAGGTTTTAGTCATGATGCCCACCAGTGCCCACCTCGAGAATAATTTTCCAAAGTAGTTCATGGGTTTAAGATTATTTAGTATTAAAATCAGCTGCCATCTAGTGCCAGACTATAAATGGTAGGCCGCTGACTAAATCTGCCCTAGAATAGGGTTTCTATGGATATATTAGCGTATAACTCTGTTATCTGACCACGTACATTAACATAATTGGTATCAGCGGCAAGATGAAGAAATTTTCTTCCAAATTTGTCTTACGTTGGCGGTACTTGCCTTCTAGGAAGAACGTTATAGGATCTATATTAAAATTTTTACCAATTTTCAGACAAAAATGTAGATTTTTTTATCCGCTAAATTGGTTGGATTTTATGTAGTTTTGGAGATTGTTTTGTTTCCCCAAGCCTATTTTTGCATCATAAGATAATCGGGACCTTTGTTCATGTCATTTTGTATTAACAGCATAAAACAATTCTTACCGTTACCCCCTCCAGAGGGGAAAGGGGGGAGTAAAGCTCGTGGTTTCTTAAAACACTCTTCGCAGCAGCACAAAGCTGTAACCGGCGCATTGGCTTGATTTTTACCCTCTAAATATTTTTGGCCACATTCTCCATACAAGGGGATCCACTGTGGAGTGTGTTGAAATAGAAATAGAACATAAAACTTATATGAACAGTTCTAAAACTATGTCTTCTGCTACGCACGAAAAGGTATTAAGTCCACTTTTTTTGAAATCGCGTTTTTGTTACAGAATGTCTTCCAGGAATAAAGATGTAGTCATCATTTTAAAAAATTACTAATTTTCAACCAAAAGTTTTGGTCCGTTAAACCCGCTAATTATTATCTGGTCATCATGTTAAATTGCAAGCTTCTTCTTCGTCTTGAACCCAAATCTTACTTAAAATTTCGCGCCTATAAGATAAAAATTTTGTTTTTGGTTCATTTCGCCCCTTTCTAACCTCACCAACAAATAATAGGGTCGCTTCTGGTCGGAACTTGACCTCCCCACAAAATTTCGTGACCATCGGTTCATAATTGATGCCTGAAGTTTTTATTACAATTTTTAATGGATTTTTAATGGACGGACGTACACTCGTAGTTAGATCGCTTTTTATCTTCGAGATATTAAAAATGGCAAGTGGATCTACGACAAATATTTCGCGATGTTACATGAATAGTGGACAAAACAAACTTATAATAGCCTTTCCACATTGTTGTGTAAAATATGAATATTTTATTTTAAAAAAATCCAAAAGTTGAAGGAAAAGGTCGTAAGTCCAAAGATATCCAATTATTTCCCAAACGCGATGGAATTTGATCAAAAAATACAGCTATTAAAGCGAAAAAAATAAAGGAAGAATACTGATTTACTACCATAATAAAACCTTTAATACACAAAGTAGTAGAATTTTTTTTCTTCCTCATGAAAAATTTTTAAAAATGGACTTACCTTTTCATACGTAACAGACGATGTATAGCATATCGTCACCATAAATGCCCGAAGACGTAACCGACATGAAAATCGAAATTCGTTTTTTGTCGTAATCTGATACATAAACCTAAAATACATGCTCTGGCAAATTGTCAAGCTTCTACGTTCAAAAACAACGATGCTATTCAAGAAATGGCATTTCGGAAAATGGGAAAATATTGCAGATTTTGTTGTAATGGAGGATCTCAAAACTAAGCACTTCAGCGGTTTTGGTTTCACTACTAATTCCCCTTTGTATATGATCGATAATATCCCATATACTCGCATTCATAAGATTAGTATTCCGTAAAACAGTTTTTAATTTTATAACGGTTTTTGCTTCTCCTGTAAAGTTTTAGTTTTGTGAGTTACGTCTTCGGGCATTTATGGTGACGATACGTTTTTTTTTGCCACAGAAAAACTAGTTATTTAGTCCAACATGCCCTTGCTTGTTAAAATAATGGGTTAGTTAGTTGATTTGTAAGTAGTTACGACTACCAAAAAGTACTATAAAACTCCGATATTTGTTAATGGGAATTTTTGTTGAACAAAAGGTTTTTTACAGCTTTTGTACATTATATCGCAGGGAGATACCCAATATAGAAATTCTTGGAAGTTGATGTACGTTTGCAAGAAATTTTACGATGTGCAAAGTTTCAGCCTAAACGGATACTCAATTCGTAAGTTATCGTGCTCCCCAATCGTTATAGTTGTGTAATCTTGTGTAATTATCTCGGGGTGTATGGACAAGGACAACATGCTGCAAAACGATCCCATACATGTCCCTAAACTGCACTAGTACGAAATTTTTGGAGTATTTGCATGGGAAGTACCCAAAATATAAAGTCGAACCTGATCTACATATATCTGGAAGAATTATTACAATGGTCTAAATCGGGTTACTGCCTTCGAAAGTGATTTTCAATAAAATGAGCATGTTTATTGAAAATTGTTGAACCATTGAAGGAATTTGAAAGAACCCGAAGAAGTGGCCGATATGGTCCATTTTCGGAGTTGAAATAAGTTTGGACAAAATACTTGTATTACGAGATCCAAATCGGTTGCTCCGTTCGAGTGTTATCATGAGCTCCAGCTAAACAGGGCGGACAGGGTTTTTATCTTTTAAATTTAAATTTAGATTGTAACATTTGATCTTTTAAAACTAAATCTGGTTCACATAGTGTTAAACGTTGGATTAAACCGCGACATATCATAACGTCGGATATAAAAATACCCCAAACATACAAAACTTGTTTTATATGGTCACGACAACTTGGACGAATGGTTACAAAATGCCAACAAAAAACATTAAATTGTATTACTTGGCCATTATTTCAGCATGCCACATGTTGCACACACATAATACAACAGAAACTTGCATACACAGACACACATATGCATGTGGTAACCCACTTTTGAGTTAACGGACCTCCTTTTACGTTTCCTTTGTTAATGTGAACAACCTTTAATAACAAGCAACAAGTTTAAAACTATTTTAGCCCAAACGATCGTACATTGCCTTGACAACATACATAACTTTCCATTTCAGTTCAGCTATAAGGAATTCTTCATCCAAAAAAAGCAAAAAGTAAGAAAACAAGTTCGGCGTTTCTTCTTGTGATGTAATCGAAGTGTCCAAAGTGTTCCCCTCTTTCAATCAAACAAAACAACGCCCTCTATAAATGTTTAATAATGCCACAAAGTTCACTCTTTAAACAATCACATCATCATCACCTTCATCAGCAGCAGCAGTTTCATCATCAATCACCGGTTCCACAACAAATCAAACAGGCCCAGCTTCAACATAAACAGCGTCCACATCAACTTTGTCATTATGGCCTAAGTCTGTTAACGTTGCCAGTATTAGCAATCTTGTTAGCCCAATGTAAGTATTCGATATCTTTATTTGATGGAATAACTAATTATCATGAGGTGAACTTTAGTCACTCTGAGGTGATCACCGCATCGTTACATACATGCATGTGTATATAGATTACATTTGTATATTAATTAAGACGAACTGTCCATTCATTTACTGTTCATATTCTTGCAAAATTGTTTCTAAATGACTGCCAATATTTAAAAACAGAATTGAAGTTTCATCTGAGCTATCTTTAAATTGATATTTTGAGCCCAACTTCTTACAAGATTTTCTAATTAGTTTTATTCTCATACAGATTTTAGAAAAGTCATATGTATATGAAAATTATTTTATTTTCTTGTCATCCACAGGAGTTGGAATATCACTGTGTTTAACAATGTCGATTATACATATAAGTTTTTGTATAATTAATGCCAAACAAAGTATGTCGTTGTTATTGCTTTTAAAACTTGTTTATTAGTTGGACTTTTGAAATTTGTAGCGTCTAAATTTATGAACATCTGTCGGATATACATATACATATAATGAGCTCGGCTCATGCAAAGTGTCAAGGTCATTGGAAGTATGAAACACTCATTTTATATCATCGGACTTTGTGTTTTTAACACAACTTAGAATAGATATGCCTCCTCATTTGAAATCAAAGCCGTAAAAACTGAATATGGCAATTATAAAAGTGACCACAAACAACGCAGTTCATTGTTATGTTATTGTACGTTTTTTCTTCTTCTTCGGGGCCATACGTTCGAATTCTTTGAAGCATAAATTAGATACTTCAAAAGTTAATGCTAAGGTCGCCAAGATTTTATTTATATTACCATAATCAACAGCTGCTCTTAACTGTAAATCCAAATAAACTAACTGATTTCAGGGTTAATTTATGAAAAGAAGAATTCCAGCTGTAAACAAATCAACTCTTAATTTAGTTAAGTTTATTGAGACTAATAAAAAAAAAGAAGTTTAAACATGGGAACATAAAACAAGAAAGTATCAGTGTTTTAATTTCCTCCCTTGATTTTGTTAGCTTTCTCTAAGTTGAGAACTCCAAATACCAAATTGCTGCCAATTCGGGCCGAAAATGTAGATAAAAACTTCAAAACACCTGAAATCGAGAGGTACCGTTATATGGAGGCTATACGAAAACCTAGACCTATGTCAATTTTTGGTGCAGGAGGTTTCTGACTACTGGGAACCCTAACTACCAAATTTATTTATTTATTTATTTATAATGTGTATTGCGATGAAGAAGCTAGCAAGCCTATATGTATCGCAACGCTCAAACTACTACAAAATCATACTTCATAGCATTACAAAACAGTCTTAAACTCATTATTAACACTTAAGTAATATTTCTAAACAAAACTATGATGAAAAAAGGCAAAAAGGCTCCCCAGCCAAATGTATAAGTTATTCTGTTTGTAACCTATTGTTGATAATATCAAGACATTAAAATCAATACAGATCGACCATTATTCAAGTCAGGCTTCTACCGATTGCATAATGTTTAAACTTCTCACGAAATACTTTACGCGAAAAAGAAAATTGGCGCAGCTCAGGGGGAAGATGATTCCATAAACGTACAGAGCGAACAATAAATGATCTTTCGTACAACGTTGAGGAAAAACGCGGAAAAATTAACTGCACATTCCTCGTATATCTGGAAAAAGATAGTCGTTCTCGTAACAAGCCAGGCAGGTCTAAAAGGATAGATTTATAGAGGAATGAAATAACACGCTGTTCTACAAATATCTTAAAAGGCACTCCTAAAAAATTGGTAGCATGAACAGAAATATGTTGTGACCTACGCAGATTATAAACGAATCGGACAATCATATTAAAAAGTTTCTCTAATTTAATAAAATTTTCGTCTGTTGTTCCTGATATGACTTCTATACCATAAGAAATTAATGATATTAGCATAGAATACGCTAGATTTCTTTTCACAAAGAAGGGCAAAAAAATATTTGTGGCATACAATTTGCGAAGCATATTTATCACTCTAGGATATAAAGCATCAATATGTGCAGAAAAATCTAGTTTAGAATCAATAATAACTCCTAAACACTTTATTTGATCAATAAAATCAATCGCCAAACCATCAATATGTATGTTCAAACTACTATCAACACGACAAATAGGTCCAAACAGCATAGCTTTGGTCTTGGAAACATTAACTACCAAATGATTGTTTTGCAACCAACTCGAAACAGCTCGTAAGGTATTATTCACATTTAACTCTAATTGAGAAACAGTCTTACCACTGAAAAATAAGTGAATATCATCCGCATACAAAAAAGGACGACATTCATTGCTAACAATACAACTACCAATATCATTCATATAGAGAATAAAAAGAAGTGGGCCCAAAATGGATCCTTGGGGTACGCCACTATATTTATTACGCCTTCTGGAAGCATTATCGTTAAGAGAAACATACTGGGAACGTCCTGTTAAGTAAGAGGAAATCAATTTGCATGATGTTAGATCAAACATATATTTAGTTCTTAGTTTCTCAATCAGCGTTGAATAATCTACTCGATCAAATGCTTTGGACAAGTCCAAAGCAACGAGAATACCACTGTCGCCTCCTTCAATTGTCTCCCTAACTAGATCCGTGTGGTCAACCAAAAGAGAAGTAGTGCTGAGACCACGCCTGAAGCCATATTGACAGTTGTAGATAATTTTACGGTTATCAAGAAACATTTGAATTTGTTCTTTAATAAGGTGCTCCGCCACCTTAGAGAGCGCTGGTAATATACTTATGGGTCTCATGTTTTCAATCGTATGAAGTCCTTTAACTTTAGGGATAGGAACAACTCTTGCTACTTTCCACGCATTGGGGAAGACGGAAGTAGTAAATATAGCATTAAAGAAATGAGTCATACATATATCTTGATATATATGGGAAAATGAGTTTTAGAAATTTTACAGGTATGCCATCTACACCAACTGATTGTGATTTAACACGCTGTAAAGCATCAAAAACATCAATTTCAAAAACGCAGTTAAATGAGAAAGTATGTACTTGCTTATCAACATCAGCAAACTCTAAACTACCTACATCTCTATCACCATTACTTTCTGTAAAAAAATCGTTTAATGCATTAGCGTCAAAATGAGCATCGTGATTGTCAACACCAACTACACCACAAGCACGAAGATGACTCCAGATTTGTGTCGGTCCAAGCCTACCAAAAAATTGCATATAATACTTCCTACGTACACTTCTAAGTACAGACTTGGCCCTGTTTCTAAGGCCACAGTATGCTAACCAATTTGATTGGGTAGGATAACTCAAATAGTGCCTATATGCCATATCTCGTAGTGATTTCGATAACATAATAGATCGACTTTTCAACCATGGTTCCGAACCGGAAGAGATGCGTTTTCTGACAATAGGAACAAAAGAAAACAGGTTATTGACAAGAGCATCTAAAAACGACAGCAACGCATTAACGTCCGATGTTAGGAATATACTACTAAAGTCAGTGCCAACCAAATAATTATGTAGGCTATCCCAATCAATATTATGGTAGTCGCGATACTCCACATAGTTTTGAGGGGTAGAAAAGTTAATATTGACTGCACCAAAAATTAACGAGTGATGCCAAATTGCTGGACATTGCGCTTGATCAGAGAAAATTAAGGAACACTCACTACTATGCACAAAATAATCAATTAACGACACTGTGTCGGTTGCAAGATTAAAATGCGTAGGCAACGAATTATGTCTGATGGAAAGGCCCAAACGAAGGCAAACATTCCTCATGTCTCTCGATTTAGATACATCGAACAAATTGCAGTTAAAGTCTCCAACAACAATAATCGATTCATATTGCGACAAAATTTCTGCATGCATCTCCTCAAAACTAGGTTGTCATTAACTGCAGTCATAAATCAAAATATATGTTAACATGCTGGGGAACCTAATTGCTGGAATTACAGAGATCATTATTAAAATAATAAAAAAAATTAGAAAAAATAATAAATAAAATAATAAAACAATAAAAAAAGAAAGAAAAAACTTGAAAATATTTAAAATTTGAACTCAAAAAAGCAAATATGGAGGTAATAAGAAATTAAAGAATCCTCTCAGGAAAAATCATTATTAAGTACTACTCAAAAATCATTTAAAATTGTAGACAAAAATTCAAAAAGAAATTAAAATAGGAGCTGAAAAATATGAACTATACATAATTGCAATTAACTAGTTGCCAAAAGTCTCTCGCATTCATCCATCTTAAGAACGCCTTCATTGCCGTCAGGAAACAAGACATTGACTAGAGGCTCATCACCATTAACGAGAATAAATTTTGCAAGTTTTCCTTGATTCCTCAGTTTTCTACACACATACATTAGCCTTGCAGAATCGGATGTCAAGTGATCATCCAAATATACGTTAGTTTGGATATTACCACCAATAACAGCATTTAGCTTTATTGGCGGTCCACGCCGATAATTGGCCATAATAGTATCCCTCAGGAGAACGGAGTTAAATTTTACTAAAATGGATCTACCACCAGCAAAATAACAGCAATGCTGCAAATCCGAATCATTAATGCAGACATTGCATATAGCCGCAATTCTAGTAATGAAATCACTTATGTTATGAAGTCCCTCTGGTAGTCCATTTACTACAATATTGGAGCGGTTCAGACGGCGTTGATATTGTCTAGTGACGTAGACATAGAGGAAATTTTGGAAATATCAGTTTTGCATGTTTCTAAATCCCCTCTGATATGGTCTAGTGACGTGGACATAGAGGCAATTTTGTCTTCACAAATCTTCACATCATCGCGAACTTTTCGTAGGCCGTCTAAAAACTCCTCCCGGAAAGAGGCAACGACATCATCCAATGCACTTTGAAAATCAGCGACGTATGATTGCATCCGCTGCTCAATTTTATTCTTCAAAGCTGCGGCCATATCATTAACTACTTCCGTTACATGATTTATGACATCATCATTACCAGACCTTGCAGCTTTACTACTTGAAGGTGCATTTTTCTTAGAACATTTCTTGCAGGTGTAGATCAAACTTTTATTGGATTTAACTTCATTGTCTGTCATACCAATGCATAGTGGATGGAAGTAATTTGGACATTTTGAACATCCAACAGAGTAAACTTTTCCTATAGTTTTCGAACAAATAGGGCATGAATATATTTTAGGTTTCGTTGTCGGTGCCATCGAAGAAACGCTAAATATGTAACCTCTATCACGCCAAACAAAAACAAATAAGCAGTCTCCCAAGCGCCGTTTGATGTCTCAAAAAAGAAGTAAACAAAACAAACAGCAGAACTTCTTCTTCTTCTTCTTTAAACGTTGTATGTAGATGTTGTTAGTGTGGGAGAACACACAAATATTATTGCCGAATAATTAATTATTTATTAAGTATATCGACAAAACTCAAATTCACAGGTGCAAAGAACGTCCAAGATGATATTGTCACTGCTTATTTTACTAATAAAACAGTATATTTTTCGTGTTTAATAATTTTTCCCGAGAGCAGAACAAAAAATTTAGCAATTCATTTCAGTGTTGACAACTTTTTTTTCATTTTTCATTCAAATTACAGCCAATTCGGGCCGAAAATATTGATAAAAGCTTCAAAATACCTGAAATCGTGTGGTACCGTTATATGGGGGCTATAGAAAAAACTGAACCCATATTGATGATTTTTTGGCTAACGTATTATTGTACTTATTTTAAGCATTTACTGAAAAAATCAGATCTGCCCGACGCACACTGGTCGAAACCACTGATCTAGCGGCACAAAAGTCAAAAAATCGAACTATAAAATTGCGACATATTTTCCATTGTTTCGATTACAGACACATCGCAGACAAAGATTTTGTTTTTTAATTTTTGTTGTTGTAAATATTCACTCAGTTATTCACTATCAAATGTAAGAGTTTTTGTTGCATCAGATTTTAAAAAATTGTTGCAAAAAAATTAGCTTCATATTTGTTTAAATGTTAAATGCATTCGTAATGAAACTGGACAAGATTTATATTCAATTAATAGCAGAGGGTGAGATTTAAATTATAAAAATTAGTTTGGGGTCTGTAGGTGCTTAGTTATATAGCAATAAATTTTCAAAAAATTCATTTTTTTTGTGTTTTTATGGGTTGTACGCGCTTGTTCTATAGAGTGCATCTTGTAAACTTAGCCGAACTTAGGTTCGATTATTTTTTGGGGAAAGAAATTGGACTCTCTGGATACGGAATAACCACATTTGGGCTGCAAGTATTTGCAAATCCTTTGATGACTGCACTTTAAAAAAAAGGGATTTTGCATGAAATTCATACAAATTTAGCTGTGCATTTGTATGGGAGCTAAATCAAAATATGGACCTATCTTGAGAAATGTTTGCAAGGAGGATTTCTACCCCCGGAGACACTATAATACCATTTTTTAGCTAAATATGTTATTAAATATGGGATAACAAGTAAAAATTTAACGAATCGGGGGTACCATAAAAGGGGCTACATCGAAACATAAATCTGTGTTGAAAATGTTTTGTAAGAAGATTTTATACGCAGTGAGAACACGGAATGCAAAATTACAGCCAAGTTGGTTTAAAAATGTGGTCATGATATTCAAAATACCTTAAATTGGGAGGTACGTATACATGGGGGCTATATCAAAACGTGCACCTATGTCCATGATTTTTGGTGAAAAATATTTTGTGGCCACTAGGAAGCCTATGTACCAAATTACAGGTAATTTGCTACGAAAATGTGGCTTAAATCCCCAAAATACGGAAAATCTTAAGGTACCGTTATATGGGGGCTATACCAAAACATCAGCCGATATTGTTCATACTTGGCCCATTATTACCCACAGGTACAAACTGAGTTTGTACCAAATTTCAGTGACGTATCTCAATTCGTTTGCAAGTTATTAATTTCGCGCCGCTAGATCAGTGCTTTCGACCACCGTGCGACGGTTAGAAATATTTTTGTCGCACCTTCCCATACGAGACCACTGTGCAATGCTTTGAATGATTTAGCGTTCCTAATGCCATTTGCAACATCATCTATTGTAAATTGTAGGGATTTCTACCTGACTGCTTGACAAATTGTCGATCAATTGTTGGATCAGTCAGGCTAAAGTCGCCAAACATGACTGAGGTCATATCTTCCTTCTTCAAAGGTTTCGAGAGCTCACAATTCCCTCATTTCCATTACAACGTTGCACCTCTTGTGCTCCTGGCCCACTGGTGTTGACTCGACGAAGCTCACAACGCTCATTTGTGTTAGACGAGGTGACATGATGGTTATGTCTGGCGAACTTTGTCACTCTCCGCTAATTCTGGCAGGGACGTCCTCATTGTCCGTGCAAAAGGTAGAGCGATCAACCCACTCAGCCAGCACTATACCCCTCTATACATAACAACACATGATTAATATATATTTAATTGTTCCACAAACATACCAGAAGGGATAAGGGAGACTTCTCTCATATCAATGAGTGCACCCCGATTCTTATTAGCTCAATGATATGGTACCTACTGTTTATCGCCGAGTCCGAACGGCGTGTCTTAAGTTCATTGTAATTGCAAAAATAAATCACTTTCAGGATTTGGACCGACCGATGTTAGGTACTGTGTATGTCCGTTTTCTGTTCGGTGACTGTGGGATTGCATATTCTGATGACGACGACTCACAGGAAGCTGTGTTCACAATGTGTTCACGATGCAATCACTTCCGGCATCTATTGCATCTCACCAAAGCTTGATTGTGGTGAATGCGGATGTGACAAACCGCGAACACATCCATATTGGTTCTGGGGCTTCCTTCTTCCCGGCAGGCATTCCGGGATATGTTGCTCCCAAAACAGAAAGCGGACTAAAAAGTTTGAAGGCCTGGGTACATAAGCAGCATCGCCTGCTTGCCTTGCTTCATTTCTGACATAATAAAAATAAAAGAATAAAGAAGGCCGAGCAAATTTCGAACTGGGTTGCCCTTTTCTTTTTTATTATTTTATCAGAAGCAAGCAAGACAAGCAGGCAAGGCAGCTTATGTACCTAGGCCTTAAAAGTCGAAGTCAACTTTTGCTTTAATTTTCGTACCAACGATATTTATACCCTCCACCGTAGGATTGAAATAATCACCCCTCTAAAGTATATGTATGCTTGATCAGGGTAAAACTCTGTGTCGATCTATGCTTGTCCGTCTGTCTGTGGTTATCACTCTAGCAGCCAGACAAATAGAGATAGGATGCTGGAAAAATGCGTCCAGGGTTATACCGGTTCACGTTTTGGTATATCCCTCATATAACGGTACTGTCCGATTTCGGGTACTGTGCGATTTCGAGTATTTTGACGTTTTAACTACATTTTCAGACCAAATCTGCTATAATTCGGTATTTAAACTTATCTACTAAAAATTGTCGATATACAAATGTCCATGTTTTGGAACAGCCCCATATAATGAATGGTGCCTCCCGATATTTAGTATTACTTTAACTTTTTGAGCTACATTTTCAAACCGAATTAACAATAATTTAGTATTTAAGGTTCAAAGTGGCCAGAAACTTCTCCACCAACAAATTTTGGACATAGGTCCATAAATTGAATAGCCCCAATATAACTTTGACGCCCGATTTTAGGTATTTTGGCTTTTTTAGCTACATTCTCAGATTCGAAGTGATCAAAAATAAACATAACAAGTAAAAAAGTATCAGTCGGCTTTGCCGACAGAGATATACCCTCAGCCTGTATATATTGAAACAATTTTTTCCCAAAAAACGTATGTATTTAGGGGTTTTTAAAATTTTTGGGAATGTGAACCAACAAAAATGTTAATTAGGATTAAAGATCAAAAGTTTTGCGGAGGAGATACTAAAAGGAATGGATCGACATTGACCGTTATGGAAGTGGATCTCCAGCCACAACATATGGTGCCATAGGGGGTTTTTACACTCTTCGGGCTGTTTGCTCAAGAAGTATGGACTTGCCACTAAAAAACTTTTGCCATCGTAATTGAGACAGCGAATGCAAGTTGCTTGAACAAAAATCAAAGTGATTCGATATCAGGTCTTAAAGTGAACTTATCCGAAATTTTGTGTGGGAGGTAACGGATGGAGTGGACAAATATAGCCCATATTTCAACCTGATCTATATCTGGTAGATATATTAGGATGTGTAAAGTATAGACCAATTCGGCCACTCCATTCAAGAGTTACCGTACGAAAAATTTTTCCGAACATGTTTAAAATTTTGTGGGGGAGGTACCTGAAGGAGTGGACCTATATGAGTTATGTTCAAACTTAAACTATGTTTGGACAAAATATTACTAAGGACATATTTTGGACCGAATCGGCAGATCCGTTTGAGAGTTATCTTGCGCTCCAACCACCTCACACGGTGTCATAGGGTTTTTTGCAAGTTTCATGCTATTTTCTCAGGAAGTATGGACCTGCCCCTGATGAAACTTGTATGGAGTGCAGTGAATACAAGTTGCTAAAACAAAAATCAAAGCGATTCGAGAGATGGCCCTAAACTGAACTTTTCCGAAATTTTGTGTGGGAGGTACCCGAAGGAGTGGACCTATAGAGACCATATTGGAACCTCATATTACTCTTGTAGAAAGTTTACGCTATACAAAGTATGGACCAAATCGGTCACTCCCTTCAATAGTTATCGTGCGAACAAACTTTCCGAACATTTTCGAACTTTTGTGGGGGAGGTACCGGAAGAAGTGGACCGATGTAGCTCATCTTCGAACTTAAACTAAGTTTGGGCAAAATATTACGAAAGCCAAAATTTTAACCGAATCGGTTCATCCGTTCGAGAGTTATCGTGCGCTCCAGCCAGCAGGACAGACAGACAGACAGACGGACGGACATGGCTAGATCGACTCCAAATTGTCTGAAACACATTTCGTCCAAACATACTTGGGGTCTAAAACCATTATTTCGATGAGGCACATTTTCATCGTATCAAAGTGTATATACCCTCCTTAGCCTAAAGGCTGAGGGTATAAAAAATATATTTCATTTCAGGTATTTTCAAGTTTTTTTTAACTGGCCTAAAATTAGGTATTTGGGGTTTCCAGTGGTCAAAAACGTCCTCACGCAAAATTGTGGTTCATATCTAACAGTATCGCCCAATTTCAGATATTTTGAAGTTTTATTTATGTATATATTCCCCCGTGTTTGCTGTAATTGGTGATTAGGATTCCTAGTGGTCAGTAAACTTTCCCATCATAAATTGTGGAGATTAGTACTTTCGTAACAAAAGGAAAACTAATAATGTCATAGTAATTCAGATTATTTCATGGTGGAAGGTATTGAAAGTTCGGCCCGACCGAACCTAACGCTTTTTATTTTACTTCTTATGTTATTTTAACGGAGGATCTCGTCAGTTAATGTTTGCAAAATGAAAACTTTGCGTATAGAACTTTTGAAAGCAGCTTCGTAGTCGACAAAAAGGTGTGCCTTCCCTAGATTTTACGAAAAGAGAATATCTGGTCAATGCTGTATTTGCCAGGTTTAAAGCCATATTGATATTACTCAGTTATTTCATTAACCATAGGCTTCAGTCGTTTACACAGAACCCAAACACGACAGGATAGGAAGAAAAGTTCTACAGTTCTACTGTCTTATCTACTTTCTTGTGAACAGTTTTGAAAAGCTCAGCTGAACAGCAACGGCTCATGCGGCCTTATTATTCTATAGTCACTTTATTGCTGCCTGTTCTGCACTTTCTTTACTTTATTGCCAAGATAAGTTACTAACATAACACTTTAAAATATAACCATCAATGTTATCATAGGTAATCTTGGCATTGGATATTCAAGAAGTGCCAGGTGCCCTGAACTAACTGTCTGCGGCTGTTTATTGGACATAGACATTTTACTATTCGCAACCTGGGGACTTGTCCGGTAATACTCAGCTATGCTTTGATTTATATGGAGCAAATATGTCGGGTGTTTTTCCATTGAATATTTTCAAGTGTTCATTTTTTGCGATAGATTTACAATTGTGGCAGGTTATTATTTTCATTTTTCTATATCATATGCGATTCGATGTCTTATTGAGGACAGTTGGCAGTATTAAAAAAATCAATTTGAATCAACTCTCTTAAATGTTGCAATATCTAATCTATTATATTTTACAAATTCGAACAAATATGTAAACATTTTAATCTTGCAAAATGGTAAAGCTACAGCCAAAATAGATAAAGGCCTACAAATGTTGAAATAGTTTTTGGTCGGAAATTTCATATGTGTATTTCATAGACGATAGCATTATCTTTATTTATTTTTAAAATCTATGCCATCTTCCATCCCAGCATCTTTTCACCCTCGTAAAAAATTATTGCGACACTTCAAGTGATAAAATCAAAAATGTTTGGCATGTCAACAATGTGGAGGGTTCCGCCTAAGATCATTGACAACAAATCCCACTAAATACATAAATATTCGGTTTTGTTTGTTTCTCAGCTAAAGAAAAAAATATAAAAATTGGGATTTCAAGACATTTATCCGTGATTATGCCTTAACAAAAATATCATATGCGATCAGCGAAGCATTCATTGGAATTGATCCGTTTAAGGTAATTTTGATGCGCACGGTGCACTGACTGACAAATCAAATAGTATTATATAATTTCGCAAGCATAAAGTTAAGATGAGATCTCGTTGGAGTGTTTTTTTCGAGTCATTAACTAGCCTCTTCACTTGTCGGTTGTATTACTCATATAGCCATTAAACAAATTGCTAGCCATGGTATGTGGCGGATGAATGGCTGGTGTTAATTGAAATTAACCTAAATTTGTTTTATATTTTTTTATTAATCAAAATCTCAACGAGGTCAGTCAAATTAAAGTTATACGCCCTCTTAACACATCTGAATGTAATAAAGTAAACTCGCCATTGTATTTATGCAAACATATATGTAGAATTGGGCCCATCTGGACCACAACTTGTTATTATCTACTGACTGTATTGCAAATCGATATCCCTGTGAGACTTTGTTAAGGCCATGTTTTTAACTTTGAAGCTAGTTAAGGTTCGAGAGATAACGAGTATGTGTTATAGGGTCCAAAATGAACAAGTAAGTCTGGCGTTAACTTCGGCCGGGCCGAATTTTTACACTTTCAACCATGACACAGTGGTCGCTGCCATTGGCCAAAATTAAATAATGAAAGTCTAATTTTTGGTACCAAATGTGATCATATCTACTCCTAACATGTTAAATTTCTCTAAAATAAATTTGTTATGGATTACTTCTTACTGTATTCTTTGAGAATTGCACAAAAAAAGAGAAAATTTAACAGGTTGGATTTCGAGGTGAATTCAGTGCAAAAGTAAGGTGAAAGTAAAATATCAATATCAAACTAAATGAACTCTGTATTGACCAAACTTAATTCGAATATTGAAAAACAATGTATTAACTTAATTTTTATGCAGTTTTGTGTTTGTTAATTTTTGGGATTCATTATTGAATACGTGTGTTGACTGAAGGACTTTTGTAATGTCATTTCTTCAGTATAATTAAATTTCATGTAAAGTTTTATTTATGTTGTTAAAAATTAGTAATAGCCTAAGGATTATATTTTTCAAACTATCAGCTGCATCTTTCCGCAACTTTGGAACTGGTTCCTAAAATACTAAGGGTACATTTCAGGGTGTTTTTGTAATTTTTTCAAATGTGCCATGATACATTTCAGTTTTTTAAGTATATAGAAGAGATACTATGCGCTTCAGTTATATGAAGGACCCGTCAAAATGTGGTCCTCAATGTAAAATTTGGAAAATTTAGCCATTTTGATTGATTATTACGGCTAGAACCCTAAAAATACAGAATATTGGGCGGCACCGATTTATGGGGACAACATCAAAGGGTCGACCTACATTAATCGACATGTTTCTGGTGGTAACCTACCTCCAGGAAAGAGGTAGTGGCATTTTGGCCATTTCGAATTAATAATTTATATAAAACCTTCAAATCGGGCGGTACCATTATATGGGGACCATATCAAAACGTGGACCCAATTCAAAAAATTTTTGCAAGAAGGTTTTCTAACACTAGGGAATACCGATAGCCAAATTTCAGCCAATTTCACTGAAAAATGTGGTCAGGACCCCCAAAATACCAGAAATCAGGGGGTACCGTTCTGTGGGGGCTATACCTAAAGTTGGACCTATGTTGTTTTATTTTTTGCTTCTTTTTATTTGTGTTGCTAAACTAGCCTTTCGTATTGATATCTGCTCAGGAAGTATTTTTGGCCGATCTTTCCATACAAGTTCGACCACAGTGCATGAGTTGTATTAAAATAAATTGGAAAAATGTTGGACCCCCAAACAAGACTTAATATCAAATCAGCCATTTTAGTGAGATAATGTGGCTAAAACCTTCAAAATCTCGAAAATCGTTAGATATAAGGGCTATATCAAAACGTGGAACTTTACCGATAATTCTTTGCAGGAATGCTTATATCCCTAACGAAGACAACGTACCTAATTTTACATATTCCTGTATTGCAATATCTATGCGGCCAAAACTTTCCAAATACCTACAGTCAGAAGCTACCATTCTATGGGAGCTATATCAAAACGTGAACCCTTACTGATAAACTTCCAAGAGAAAGTTAGTTTAGTCCCAAAGAAAACTAAATTCCAAATCCAGTGGCTGCAAAATGCAACTTTAACGAATCGTTTTGCACCCACAAACTGTTGTATAGCTTCTTGCCGTCATGGAATTGTGTTGAAAACCAATTTCAGGCAGTTATGGTGGAATTGGGCCCATCAGGAGCACAACTTGTTATTATCTACTGACTGTATTGCAAATTGATATCCCTGTGAGACTTTGTTAAAGCCAGGTTTTTAACTTTGAAGCTAGTTAAAGTTCGAGAGATAACGAGTATATGTTATAGGGTCAAAACTGAACAAGTAAAACTGGCGTTAAGTTCGGCCGGGCTGAACTTTTACACCTTCAATCATGAGTTGTATTAAAATAAAATGGAAAAATGTTGAACCCCCAAGGAAGACTTAATATGAAATCAGCCATTTCAGTTAGATAACGTGGCTAAAACCTTCAAAATATCGAAAATCGATAGATATAAAGGCTATATCAAAACGTGGAACTTTACCCATAATTCTTTGCAGGAATGCTTTATATCCATAACGAAGACAACACTGATAAACTTCCGAGAGAAAGTTACTTTAGCCCCAAAGAAGAATAGACACCAAATTTCACACATTTCGGTGAGAAAATGTGGTTACAACTTTTAGAATACCGAAAATCTAAAGGTATTGTTCTATGGGGGATATATCAAAACGTGTGCCTATACTGACAAATTTTTCTGGGAAAGTTTTTTTGATTCCAAAGAGATCTAAGTACGCTTCTATGGGGGCTATGATTATTTATTTTCATTTATGCGTGTCGAGATGTTGCAACTTGGTGCTGCTCACCACTGATATTCTGCCGCTGCAAAATCGATCAGTCTCATTCCATGAGATGTTACCTCTAGAAGGCTTGTCGACAGTGGGATCAAATATATTTTCCCTTCCTTTTAGCATTAAAATCTCCTAGAACAATCTTAATGTCATGACCAGGCCAACTGTCATATGCTCTCTAGAAGCTCGTAGAATGTATGAATGGGTTGTTGATGATTTTCTTCAATCGAGGTGCATGGGCGCAGATGAGACTGATGAAGAACTTTGCTTAATACTGATTGTGGCCATTCTCTCATCTACCAGGTTTTTATACACTTTCACTACACTTTCATACGGGCAAAATGTGCCTCATCGAAATAATGGTATAGGTTTCAGCAGGGGCAAGTCCATACTTCCTAAGAAAATAGCCTGAAATATGCAAAAAACCCTATGACACCGTGTGTAGTGGTTGGAGCTCAAGATAACTCTCGAAAGGATCTGCCGATTCTGACCAAAAATTGGCCTTCGGAATATTTTGTCCAAACATAGTTTAAGTTCGAAGATATCAGTCCACTCCTTCATTTACATCCCCCACAAAAGTTCCAAAATGTTCGGAAAAATTGTGCGAACGATAACTCTTGAATTGAGTGACCGATTTGTCCATACTTTACACATCCTAATATTCTACCCATTGGATCAGGTCCGAATATGGACAATATTTGTCCACTCCTTCGGGTACCTCCCACACAAAATTTCGGATAAGTTCACTTTAAGGCCTGCCCTCGAATCACTTTGATTTTTGTTGAAGCAACTTGCATTCGCAGTCTCCATTACGGCGGTAACATTTTGTTCAGGGGCAAGTCCATACTTCTTGAGAAAGTTGTAAAAACCCCTATGGCTGGAGCGCACGGTAACTTTCGAAGCAAATAGTGATTTTAGTTTTTTTTTTTTTTTTTTTGTAATAATCTTTTTAATTTGGGAAGTCATATTTAAATCGCCAACTTCAAACGCGTTTTTCTCGAAATTGGGTTTTTTGAGATGTGTCACTCTTTGAGTAAATGAGCGATATGAGGAATCTTCAATACAGCGGTTCCGATTGTGGGATGATGGGATTTTAATGGTCTCAAATTTCAATGATGCTACTTTCTTGTAGCCATTTTAACAATTATCTGCCAGAGATCTTCTTTCAGTTAGTCCTGGATCAGTCGACTGTTATTTCTTCTTCTTCCTAATTTATCAAACGTGTTTGTGATCTAAATCAGACCATGCCCATAAGTATAGCATACACGCAATCCGTATAATATGGAAGCAAAAGGAGGATCGAATGGGCCTCATTATTTGACCCTCATCATATAGTCCCCATATTGTATCAAAAGCTATGTGTCTAAGCATATAAGCCACTGTCTGTTAGACTCACCTGGCCCGCAAGCAACCCATAACAATATGTATGTTTTATTTTTTATTTTAGATATGTTTATTTTTATATACACTATTTATTTTATATTTTAACTAATATTAATTTTTGGCATTTCTTCTCATTACAGGTTCAACATCGTCAGCCCTGGTCGTCCCCAATGAATTGCCATCCATTCTATCATTAGTCTATTCAAATATCCCACCCATCAAAAAAGGTTATCCTTCAGAAACAAAAACAAAAAATTTATAAACTGCCTAAAACTATTCACATCTATTAAAATAGTCTCCTCTTTTTTCAGGTACTGATTCACGTCTCGGCTTTGGTTTTAGACTTGGTAATCATGCTGATTTTCAGGTCATGGTGGAATTGGGGCCACAAAAGGAAACACGCCCCATTGGTGATCAGGATAGCGGATCTTCCTTCAACAAACGTCAAGTGAACAGACAACAACAACGTGCCGTACAAAGAGATGTTATAAAAGCTGAACAACAAAGACAAGTGGCCGCCAAAGTGACAGAATCACCTCAAACAACAAATTCCTGGCTAGAAAAATGGGCAAGTCAAATCAATGAAGCGACAACGGCTAAGAAAAAACCTGTACCTAAATCAAAGCCATACAAAAAAACAGTTGCACCTAAACCAGTGCCGCCTGTTTTACCTTCTATTCCTCAACAAATGCAGACCCAAGCTCAAGCAATTCAGCAGCTACAAATGTTATATAAAATGGCTACCACAACTACAGATGAAGATTTAACGTCAACAACTAGCACAACTGTGGCGCCCAATGCTCAATCTCCCGCACATAATATCCAGGAACGACTAAAACTTTACAAGCCTCCAGCAAATTTAGGAGAATTACAAATTTTAATGCAAAAATCCCAGGCTCAAACAAAAGCGGAAATCACCAAAGAACTGATGGATGTCAATTTGGATGAGTGATACCGCCCGCAAGTGGAAATTTAGTTTTATTTGGTGACTTTGTACCTACATACTCGTACAATATTTCATATCTTTTGTATTATATCATGCATTCTTACTGTTTTTGTAAATAAATTGTTGGTAGACGTAAGATCTAAGTTTTGAAAATAAAACAGTTTTATCTTTACTATTGCTGTAATAATAGATTTATGGACTTCAAAAAATCGAGAATTATCACAATATTAGAGAATTGGAATTGAAATTTTCGAGAAAAAAATGTCTCTCACTACTTACCTAATCTGGCAAGTGTATTTAAAGAAAATACTTTTTCCCACGAACATATTCGAAGAGACAAGAGAAGTTTCCTCATATAAATGAGTGAGCCCGATTCTATGTTTAGCTCACGGATATGTGACCACCATTTATTGTCGCACCCGCACCGCGGATCCAACACAGCACGATAGAGAAGTTCTTCATAGACAAAATACTCAAAAAATATGAATTTTGATAAGGGGATTTGCCACCACGGGGAAATATGATGTTCTGTAGGCAAGACGGACAAACTAACCACAGCGCCACGGTGATTTACACGAAATTTTAAGGTTACACAATAAACTGTCTCCAGACTGAATTCTAGTTTGATACGGAAAGGCTCGGAGGGATTCCTTCATATTTTAACTACTGATTTAAATTAAATTGACTTCAGTTAATTTATTTCGAAAAACCGCATGATCGTATGAATATTAAACTCAGACGTAGTTTGAAACTCCTTATCCCAAGTGTAGCGATAATATGGTCCAATTAAATCACTTGCCATTGGCACAAACGTTCACACAGTAAAAGTAGTAAAATGAAGTAAAATGGAGCAAGTAGTTCCCTTTCGCTTATGGAGAAAACTAAATGCAAATTTCAGAAAGTTCGCAAGTTCGGTAAAACAAGGTGGCTAACCTTCAAAATACCGAAATTCGGGAGGTACCGTTGCATGGGGCTATATCAAAACATCTACATATAACTAAAAATTTCTGGCGGAAAGTTTTTAAACTCTACGAAGACTAAATACCAAATTTACGTAATTTCGGTGGGTTGCTGTGGCCACAACCTGGTGGTCTATATAAAGGCGTGTACTTATACCAATGGAGGGCAAATTGCGAGAGACTCATGTATTTTTTACACTTTTGTGTATGAGGCCGAGCATTTCTACCCAACAGTGACTTATACCGACAAATTTCATATGGAACGTTTAATACCCCAAATGAAGACCAAATTTCAGCCATTTCAAAATACTGAAAATCGGGAGGTACCGTTCTATGTAGGCAATATGAAGGCGTGGTCGATACCGACAAATTTCTTAGAAAGTTTTATACCCCCCATGAAGACTAAGTACCAAATTTCAGCCATTTCTGTGTGATAGTGAGGCTAAAACCTTCGTGGACCTATATAGCGCATTTGTAATACCAAACATCCTAAGAGTACTAGAAACTGAGAAAATATCTTTTGTGCCACGGTCGGCATGTTCAGCCTTCATGAGGTAACACCCGACTACTGAATGAGGCTGATCGATTTGCAGCGACAAAAATATGGTAGTGAGCAGCACTAGATTCCAACACCTTGACATACACAAGGCCACGTGAATATCCCTAGAGGGGAAAACGAGAAACCAGATTGATCGTGTGTGTTAGATGTCCGATCGATTCGAGGAGCGAACATCGATTGGGACCATTTCTTAGTAGCATCCAAGATACGCACTCGTCTTAATGTTGCGGCAAACGTGCCATCTAACATAGGACGGAAGCTGGATGTCGAGAAGCTGTAAACACAACAGATAGCACAAGCCTACTCAGCTCAACTGACCCACATGGCACTCCTTGTTCCGATAATGGGGAAGCTTTGTTGCAAAGAATACCCCACTCTCTTCAAACTGACCCAAAATCTATATTTGGGTACCAACCACAACCACCCAAACATCTATGGTACGGTCAGGAGGGTCGTAACGCTACTGAAGAGAAGAACACGGAATGCAGAGCAACCCTGCAATCAGTAGCAACAGGAAGCGCCAAAGATGAGAAGCGTATTTTCAGTAGAAAGAGCTGGAAAAAGGTTGGCGTGAGAAACTCGATATATTCAGGAGTCAGAATAAAGTCCGAAAAATTTACCAGAGTGTAAAACTCCAGACTGAAGGGTATAGCGCAGGCACATTCTCCTGCAAAGATGATGAAGGAAATCTGGTAATTGGTAAAGATATAGTACTGAGGTCTGGAAGGAGCATTTCATGAAGCTCTTAGTATCGAATATGGGCGGCGATGAGATACCCCTGAAGCAATCGCAAACGACGACGTTGAATGTCTACCACCTAGCCAAAGCGAGGTCATGACATGACAGATCATAATCGGCTGAAAAACAATAAAGCAGCATGAGCTGCCCACAAAGGAGTATGTATCAGTTAATTATCGAAATTTGGCAGGAAGAAAGCATACCCTTAATGGGGGAGTCACGTTTCTGATTCCTGCGATTGTACCGATCAAAAAAGTCTACTACAGCATATGTCTACGGTGAAAATCGAGCCTCCCTATTTCGACTTTAAGTTTTTTATCCAAGTTTTTGGATATTTTGACATATAACAGCCAAACCATTGATATTTTCGATCCACGAAAATTGTAGTGAAGACAATAATAAGTAACTATCTAGTGAATCGCAAAAGCATTAACAGAAAATCATCTGAATCTAGAACGACATTACTTTCGGTGAACATTTGACCAGGAACATGAAGTGTTTCGCCATATACCATTTCAGCGATCAATGCAGGTAAGAATATAGCGATGACCATCTGATAGTGGAAATGGGCCAACTATATCTAAGTGCACATCAGCAAAACGTCGCGATGATAATAGAAATGTCCCGATAGGACTTTTTGTATGGCGAGTTATTTTTGATCGTTGACAATACTGACAAGATTTCATCCACTGTACACAATCTCTGTTCATGAAAGGCCAGCAATAACGTTCAGTGATAAGTTTTACGGTAGATCTTGAACCAGGATGAGATAAATTGTGTAAACCATAGAATATTGATTTTCGCAATTGAACTGGAACATATGGTCTTGGATTATTAGCTTGAGAGACGTCACAACATATCTTCGTATTTGAGGCAGGAATTGTAATGAGTTGTAAATTCATTGATGTTTCGGATTTTAACAAATCTTGAAGCTCTTGATCGCTTTGTTGAAGTTTTGAAAGTTCTTCAAAATCCAATAATGATAATGATTCTACACGGGAGAGTGTATCTGCCACGATGTTTTCATTACCCTTAATGTACCTCAAATCCGTTGAAAATTGGCCAATAAAGTTTAATTGTCGTGGTTGACGAGGGCTTGCTTTTTCTGGCTTTTGAGAAAAAGCGTAAATTAATGGCTTGTGATCAGTATAGATTGAAAACGAACGCCCTTCTACGTAGTCCCGAAAATACTTAACAGCTTCATAAATCGCTAATAGTTCTCGGTCGTAAGTACTATAGCGTTGCTGAGTTTTGCTTAGCTTCTTGGTAAAGAATGATAATGGTTGTAACTCACCATTTATTCGCTGTTCCAAAACAGCACCTAAAGCAAAATTTGACGCATCTACTTTAATAGATAATTCTGCATCACTGACGGGATGATAAGCTTGACTTACATTGCAAAAACGATTTTTTCGCTTCTTTAGTCCAAATGACAGGTCGTTTATCATTCTTCACCGCAATCTTGAGAAGTTGGTTTAGAGGGGCTTGTTCTGTCGCTGCATTAGGTAAAAATCTTCTATAAAAGTTTACCATTCCGAGAAAGCGTCGTAAGTCCTTTATAGTCGAAGGCTTAGGGATACTTACAATTTCATCAACTTTGCTTCGAATGGGTTGCATTCCAGTTGATGATATTCGGAAACCAAGGAAATCGATTTCACTATTACCGAAAGAACATTTACCTTGATTGACGACAATGCCATATTTCTGAAACCTCTCAAAAACAATCTTCAGATGCTCCAAATGTTCAGCAGGCGATTTTGAAAATATAAGGACATCAGCAATGTAGACAAAGACAAAAAGTAAACCACGTAGTACTTCATCAGTATCCAAACGGCATTTTGACAAGATCGTATAAACCAAATGGAGTATCGATAGCAGTTTTTGGTACGTCGTCACGAAATACAGGGATTTGATAGAACGCGCGCGCCAAATCCAACTTTGAAAATATACAGTTACCGGCTAAGTTAATGTTGGCATCAGTGATAAAAGGTATTGGATAACGATCAGGTACCGTAATTTTATTTAAAAATCGGCAATCTCCAACACATCTCCACTCAGCATTTTTCTTGGGAACCATATGAAGAGGATTCGACCAATTAATACTTGATGATCTAATAATCCCATGTTCGAGCATATACTCAAAATCTTTTTTGGCAATTTTAAAACGATTTTGATCTAAGCGCCGTGGTTTTGCATATACGGGTGGTCCAGTCGTTTCAATATGATGATATATTCCATGTTCCGTTTTAATTCCAGGAAGAGTGGAGGATTGATAAACATCTGGATACTTCATTAACAATTTGTTGTACACTGATTCATTTTTCACCAAAGTTGTTATGCCTAGTGACGGAGATTTAGAAATTTTCGCTGAAACTTGCAGATCAGTTTTGCCATCAATCAATGCTTTACGCTTAAGATCAGGAAGAATATGAAAATGTTTTAAAAAATCAGAACCAATAATGGGTTTTGTAACATCTGCTATAATAAATGTCCAAGAAAAATTTCTGCGTAATCCAAAATCTAAATGCATAATTTTCTGACCGAAAGTACGAATTGAAGAACCATTTGCAGCAAAAATTTTAATACCACATCTAGAAAAGTTGTTGAATTTCTTTTCTAAAGCTTCAATTTGACGGGATATTTTGGTCAGATCAATATTGCCAGCTGCAGCAGTTACTTCATAAAGTTGTGGCGAACGTAGGCTCACGATCTTATCTGCTTGCAGAGCTAACGAAGACAAATCGCTTACTTTACTTATTGTTAAAATAGACCGAACATCTTCTGGAAGTTGTTCCAAAAAGAGTGTCTTAAGAACAGCGTCATTTAATTGACCAGAAGCAAGATTTTTCATAACTTGCAGCAAATGCGATGGCTTTTGATCTCCCAATTCTTGATTTTTCAGCAGTCTGCGGAGTTTTGATTCCTGAGATTAAACCATAGTTTTGGATTTTCTTTCCAGAATGGAAGCAGCTTGTGGACACTAGAAGCAGCAACACTACGGGCTTAAGAATTTTCATTCCGACCATCTGCTAATTGATCCGAATTTTCCGAGGGCATTGTTACACTAGTTTTGTATTTTGTTTTTGTATGCAACGATTTAAAACGCGAGGTCACCAATTAATGTACCAGGTTTATGTATTTTTTAATTGAAACAAAGGCACATTTATAAAAAGTAACAAAACGTATATTTGGTTCGAATGAAATACAAGAACTGAAAATTATAATTTCAAAAAGAAAAAAGTATTTTTCTGTCAATTTAAAATTCAAAGAAAAGGTGATGTAAGTTTACAAGTATAAACATTATAAAGTATGCACCTAAAAGTTCTTGAAACTAATAAAAATCTCGACCTCATGCATCCAGTACCATTTCTGTCCATAAAAATATATTCAGATCAATATAAAACACCTTCTACGTTTTGAGTCAACTTGTTTGTATAAGGGGACAAATTCTATCATCTTTCGACCTGGTGATCAAGTACATGTTTCAAGTCTTATAACTTCAGTATTGATTTATTTATATCGACGAAAAGTACTCGGTTTTACTACTCCAAAAACAATTCCAAATAATTGTTGCAAATTTTCTAAGAAAAATTCAATTTTTCCTGGAAGTTACTGATTTCCTAAAACTTGCCTATATTGGTATACAGGTATCCAAGGTATATATCGGAAGGGTTTGTATAGATTCATCGGTCTTAAGACTTCTTTTAACATCCCTTGATGAGCTCTGAGAGATCTACTTAATAATTCGTATAATAATTTCATCATCCTCTGCTGGAGATCTAGTTGTTTATACACTAGGGTTATGACTTTTTTACAACCTCATATCCCTGTATCATAGCGTGATGAGTTTTGCCATAAGATTACATAAAATCTTAATTATAAGGTGATTCGGTGAATAAACCTCACGCACAAAATGATTTTAAAATTTGAATTTATCAAAATTATGGACAAAGTCACTGAAAACAGATATATAATTGAAAATAAACTTTAGGGCCACATGAGATAAATCAAATGACATAAAATTTATTTCTCACTATTTTTCTTCAATTCTGAGAATCTTAAAAATGTCGTAAACGCTTTTATTCAAAAATATAATTTTTTAACAAAAAATTTAAAATTTTTTCAAAGTAACTTTTTTCGCGACTCTTTTAATATTTAAATGAAATAAACGTTATTTTATAGTTATTAGTAAGCATATATTTATTCATTCGTGCAACAAAAAATAATTTTTTAAAAATTTTTTTTTATTTCATATATTTTTTCAAAAAATTATTTTTTAAAATCGATTTGTGCGTGAACTTTTTTTATATTTCAATGGAATAAACGATAGCATAATGATTAATAGGCAAAAGTTCATTCATCCCTGCTACAGGAAATCATTTTTGAGGAAAAATGCCAAAAAGTCATAACCCTATTATACACCTCCTTTCATCTTATGGCGATTTAAGTACTTTTTACGCTGTATCCAGCTCAATTTTAGATATTGTATTGTCCCTATGTTTATTTTTGGATTTCGATGGTTCCACACTTTTCAAAAATAAATTTTTTTGGAAAGCTTTGTTGTAAATTTCGTGCCATAATTTTTGTTTTCTTAAGAATTTAGATATCTCTCTTGTCTGTCAAATGTAAACATAAGTGCAAAAAATGTTGAGCCAATCGGACAAAAATTAACTGATATTAAAGCGTTAGAAACAGAAAATTCATTGTGATTTGTAAGTAACATCGAAGTTTAAAACACGGTTTTCTCGATATGGCATTTTTAAATGCGGTGCCCACTGTAGTTCAGAAAATGATGTTTTTTAAGGTTTTTATACATACATATAAAAAGCTCTTACTTAAGTAAGAGACTTAAAAAAATAACGGATTTATGGCGACAAAAATTTAATTTTTTTAGTTAAAATCGAAATTATGATTTTGATAGTCCACAACTTTTTTAAAAATGTATATTTTTTAATTCCGTTTCGCTTAAGTGCGACATTGTTAAGTTCTTAATGATCCCACAAAAACATATGGTGATCGGTTTATTCGTTTTCGAGCTATAGTGGGCACCGCAAATTGCTTTAGTAAAAACAGTGTTTCGTAGGAGGCCATTTGTCAGAACACTGTGCAATATTTTTCAACAAAAAAAATGTCGATAGTAGCTCAAGGTGTGATCTATCAGATGAAATAAAAATCTTCTAAAAAATTTGGTAGATTTCTTGTAAAATATTCATGAAAAAATTAATTTTTCGTGCTCAATAAGTGGCCATAACCCCTTAAATTTTGTGGTTTCAACATGGTACAATAAGGAAGGTAGAACAGGTTCGAAAAAACGATAGAAATTCAACCCTGCACGTATGCCCGCTTCCTGTCAGAATTGTTATACTGGCATATGCAACAGGTTGCCTTTGTTTGTTTGATATTTTTTGCCATTTTATCCAATTCGTTAAAACAACGCGAAAATGAATGAAACATAAATATTTGTTTTCACATATACATCGAAACACGTTCAAAAAATTATTTTCAACTTAAGTTTGATAAATATATATTTTACAACTGCTCTGTAATTAACGATTTCATTGCAACTAACTTTGAATCTATTTTGAAAACACTTTTAATATTTTTCAAAACAAACACATACACACACAAAATATAAACTTCACATTGACAAAAGTCGGTCACTCTCAGAAAAAAATTGAAATCAGATGTGAGCTCTGTTAGGCCCATACCTATATACGGACGTATGTATACCCAGGGCGTGTGTGGTGAAAAAAGTAGAACACATGTATTCTTATGAGAACTACCGAAATACGTCGGGCGTATACTTTTGTAAGTTAAAAAAGTTTAACTTTGACAGAGCGTTATTCTTTGTATGTGTGTGTGTTTTGTATTTTAAAAACAAAAGCCCAACAAAACATGAAATAGAATTCATTGCAAAGGAAAATTATTTGTTTTACGAATGAAAACATTTAAATAAGTTTCGGTCGCGGATTTTGTGTTTTAAATGTGATTTGGATTACTGAACGTATTTTGGTAATACGGACGCTCAGAGAGCGTTGGTGGATTGGTGAAATATTTGTGTACGTCCCGTCGTTATTTAGGTTTAGCAGTTATACCTTTCTATTTATACCATGGTTTTCAATTTTTGTATATTTTCTCTAATATATTTTTGTAATGAGCTATTTTGAATATCATAATTACAAATTCTTTATTGTGTTTAAAACTTGAAAAAAAAAATATTTCAAACAATTTCTGTTCTACCGCAGTGATGTCTGTTAAGATTAATTTTAACTGGTCTCTTGCTACAAATGTTCATTACTTCGATTAAGTTTCCGAGATATAGTCTTAGAAAATAAGCCATATTCTGCACTACCTCTACTAAAATATCTTTTGGGCACAAAAGAATTTTTCTTCCGATTATTCCTTGAACAAAAGCACAAGAGACGAATTAAAACGACTGCATCTCGCATTGTAACCCAGGATATAATAGGACGCTATCGAACGAAGAAGTAATTCTAATAGATGGATATATTTAGAAATTTTCCTTTTTCCGTCTTCGGTAAAGGACATTGCGAACAAGTAAAAAGAATATACAGGGATATACCCTTGGCCTGTGTGAATTGAAGCGTGCGTCTATTGACAGATCGAATACTGCCTAAACAAGTAAAAAAAAGTATCAGTCGGCTAGGCCGACAGAGATATACCCTCAGCCTGTGTATATTGAAATAATTTTTTCCCAAAAAACGTACGTATGGACGTATGAACCGACAAAAATGTTGATTAGATTAAAGAGCAGAAGTTTTGCGGAGGAAGTACTTAAAGGAATTGATCGACATTGACCATTATGGATGTCGACCTCCAGCCACTACATATGGTGTCATAGGGGCTTAAGAAGTGTGGATTTGCCACTTAAAAAACTTTTAACATCATAATTGAGGCAGCGAATGCAAGTTGCTTCAACAAAAATAAAAGTGAATCGATAGCAGGTCTTAAAGTGAACTTATCCGAAATTTTGTTTGGGAGGTACTGGATGGAGTGGACAAATATAGTCCATATTTGAACTTGATCTATATCTGGTAGATATGTTAGGATGTGTAAAGTATGGACCAATTCGACCACTCCCTTCAAAAGTTACGGTACGAACAATTTTTCCGGACATTTTTGAAATTTTGTGGGGGAGGTACCTGAAGGAGTAGACCGATATCGCTTATCTTCGAACTTAAACTATGTTTGGACAAAATATTACTAAGGCCAAATTTTGGACCCAATCAGCAGATCCGTTCGAAAGTTATCTTGCGCTCCAACCACTTCACACGGTGTCATAGGGGTTTTGTGAAACTTTCAGGCTATTTTCTCAGAAAGTTTGGACTTGCCCCTGATCAAAACTTGTACCGTCGTATGGGGGGCAGTGAATACAAGTTGCTAAAACAAAAATCAAAGCGATTCGAGAGCAGGTCCTAAACTGAACTTATCCGAAATTTTGTGTGGGAGGTACCCGAAGGAGTAGACCTATTGAGTCCATGTTGGAACCTCATCTAAGTCTGGTACATATTTCACGATGGGCAAAGTATGAACCAAATCGGTTACCCCCTTCAAGAGTTATCGTGCGCACAAATTTTCCAAACATTTTCGAACATTTGTGGGGGAGGTACCGGAATGAGTGGACTGATATAGCCCATCTTCGAACTTAAACTAAGTTTGGGCAAAATATTACGAAAGCCAAAATTTGAACCGAATCGGATGATCCGTTCGAGAGTTATCGTGCGCTCCAGCCAGCAGGACAGACAGACAGACGGACGGACATGGCTAGATCGACTCCAAATTGTCTGAAACACATTTCGTCCAAACATACTTGGAGTCTAAAACCATTATTTCGATGAGCCACATTTTCATCGTATCAAAGTGTATATACCCTCTTTAGCCTAAAGGCTGAAGGTATAACAACCAAAATCCTTTTTCCCGTAAATTATGTATTTAGGAGATTTTCAGAAGTATGTGGCCCTTTTTGGACGTATGAACCTGTCGACAAAATATGGATTTGGATTAATGATCCCAAGTGCTGCGAAGGAGTTACATGAAGAAATATGCCGGATCGACGTTGTCCACTTCGGAAGTTCAACTTATTTTGGGAATTATTGCTTTCAATATATATTGCGACCACCAGTCATTTCAGTTGGTCACCGTATAATTTAGAGCTTTTGGACCATAATGTCAGGAAATATGTAAACAGGACCAGAAGGAGTAACTTCGGTAAAATTTTCCAAAGGATCCTCGAACAGACATCAAACAGCACATAAACAAAAATGTTGACCTTTTGTGAGGAGGGTACCCTAAGGAGCTTAAATTAAGTTTGGGGAAAATATTACTTAATCAAAAGTTTGGTCCAAATCATTTTAGCGAAAATTTTCACCATCTTCGAACTTTATCTAAGACAAAAATATTACGATATTGTACCAACGTAGTATCCGGCTCGAAAGTTGTCGTGCGCACAAACCACTACACATTGTGGAAGTATGAACTTGTCCCTAAAAAACTTTCTGTGCATTTTTGAAATATTAAGTTTGGACAAGGAGACACATTTTGGTCGTATGAAAGAACGTAAATACCTTTATTAGCCTAAAGGCTGAGAGCATCAAAATGTGTTCATGGATTTTTGCTAAAAAAAAGAATTACAAGAATTAAGAGTTTTTGGATTGGGCGCCAGAATTTCATTTTAAAGAATCCAAGTCTGGTTGTCAGAGTTTTGCAATTTATGAGAAGATCCACGATAGGAAACCAGAAATTCTCCAAGAGAAGGCCTCGTTTGTCTAGAACGCCAAAGTCTACTGCTGATGCACGTTTGGGCGACAAAATTTGTCATTAACAAATCCACGATTGTGTGCCAGAATATCATGTAGGATTGACGTACTATTGCTCAGCATTAGTTCTCTATCGACAAAACCACTATTGACCTTCAGAAATTCTTTATCAAAATGTCATTGTGATAATATCAAGGATTGGGCACCAAAATATCTTTAGGAAAATAACTACGATTGGTTTCACCAATATTTGCTTTGAAAATATCCATCCCTATTTAAATAACGCGTTTGGGCGCTAGAGTTTGTCTGTTGAATAAAACACTAATGGATGCAACAATTTTTCTACAAACGTATTCATATTTGGTTGCCAGAATATTTAAAACACACAGTTTAAAAGCCAGAATATTAATATAAAGTTGCTCATTAACATACCCACGGTTGGCTCCAGAATGGGTCTATTAACAAACCCACGTCTTGCCGTTAGATTTTTTTATTTAAAGGATCTCGTGTGGAAACTATAATAACACAGTGTTAATTGTTGAGTCATGGAAAATTGAACATATTCTGACACCGCGTGATAGAAGACAAAAAAAGACGACAGAAGTCTCGTTTTTCCCATCACGTTTATAACTCCTGAATTCTACATGTCAATACAAAAAAAAACAAAAATACAAGTGGAGTAGAACCCCTGATGTCCCTGATGTCTCAACTAATCCCATCATCTTTCCATAAATTACGCAATAAAATTAGAGAGGACATTTGAAGTGATAGACCTTAGGAGAATAATACCTTCAAAAGCCCTTAAAACGATATTAAAGTCATTTCAAAAATTGGTTTAAAAGTGAGACTAAATCTTTCAAAATGTCTGAAATCAAACTTTATACTGAATATTATAAAAACATGTCCTCCATAAAATACATTTGTGAAAATTTGCGTTTTTCCAATGGACAGATTTGTTGTTATCTTCAGACCTCTAGCATAAAAAGTGTGAACTAAGAACATTATTGATAGGTTTCGAGCTGTGATAAACTATTGTGAATAAAACTTATGTATTATCGAAGACTACAACCAATTAGTCAGCTGACTGTACAGCCATCTATATGTAAAACACATGTAGCTAGTGGTGAAACACAGAGAACAGCAAAACCAAAATATATTTACCAGGGGCTGGATTCTTTGTTCTATGAAAATTTAAAATGAAAAATATTTCTTTGTAATTTTTATTCATTTGACATTTCATTTCACATTTTCATAGAACAACAACTCTTTTTTGGTTGAAAATTCTTCAATATGTCAAAATGTTTATTTACGCTTTCATACAATTTATTCGCAATATCAAAAAATTTGACAGATCATCATGAGAAAAACCATAAACTAATAAAATATAGCATGATGAAATAGTAAGGTGGCGTAAAACGACCAGCTGATTGGTTTCAATCTGTCATTTTTTTGTTATTGTGAATAAATTGTATGAAAATGTAAACAAACATTTTGACACATTGAAGAATTTTTGGCTAAAACAGAGTTGTATATGTGCTACTTACGTGACCTGTTAAATAGATCTTGAAATATAGGCAACGAAAGATGTTTTTCAACCTGTAGATTTTGCGTATGGTACATACTAAAAGTGCTGAGTATTTTTATTTTTCCGTTTTTTTTTTCAGCTCAACATGATCTGTGTGAAGCACTTATGGGCTAAATACATATGGTCCGTTGTGTGACGCGTTGCGCGTTGAAAACAACAGCCACATGCCTTAAAGGCCGCTGCACATACGGCGCGTTGAGCGTTGCGTTACAACAACCACATTAAAACTTCAAGAACAATCTTGGCATCACTTAGACTTTTTTCCTGTGGTTGTTACTAACGCGTGACGCGACGCACAACGGACCGTATGTGCGTGGGCCATTAAGGTCGCGGCACATACGATCCGTTGTGTGACGCGTTGAAAACAACAACCACGTGAAAAATGTGTAAGTGAAGCCAAGTTTTTGCCGGGGCCTTTACAATGATAAATACTGACTGAACTGGGTTGTAACGTTAGTGTCAAATTTCATATGACATTTTATACATTTATTTCTATTTCGATGTACATTAGGGACATATATGTTTTGAGAAAAAAAATATATCATTCGGAAAATACCATTTCCCAGAAAGACTTCTTCATAGCAATGATATGTAACCTCCTCCAAGTTCGAACGCAGTAAATCCCCGCTTGTAGAGGCGATACAACGTTTGTTAATATGTGAGGTATTTTGTTAAAATTTAAAAAAATAAAGCCCTAATAAACATGTGCTTCATTGATTTCTAAAACAAAACATTGAAACAGCTTCTCCTTTTTCTATGAATTTCCAGCGACCCCAAACTTTTCTGCAAGACTTCTACTTTCTGCGAGAATTTATGCATTTAGTGGAATGATGTGGAAACATAAAAATTGAAAATGTAACGAATTTTCATTCATGTTTTCCAAAATATTCAACCAAATGTGAAAAATTATTAGTTTTTTAAATTCCAATTATTTATAGACATTTCCTTGTTTTGTTTACAAATACAACTGGCAGTAACGTTACAAACAAAAACAAATTCCTTTGTGGTTGTTCATGATACAATGATACAAGGTAATCTCATTTCAAAAAACCGTCCTTGAGCTGTCACATACAACCATGCATGAAACGATATGAAAGTTCTTTTTGTTATTGTATGTTAATGACAACAATAACAAAATAGTCTTTGTTTACGTTTTCAAGAAATTGATTTCTGATTTCAATAAAATTGAAGCAGAATAAAATATTCGTTATTTTGAGAAAAGGACAAGAAAAACGGTAAGCAAAAATTAAGCAGACAACGCGGTCTATGTGGATATATGGAAATTCAGTGAAAACCGCAAAATAACTGTGAAAAGGCAGAGATAAATTTTGATTGATATAACTTCAATGTTTTTTTATTGTTATTCGTGTTATTGCAGTTTAGCCAACGCAAGACCACTGGAAAATAATGGCAAATCATGAATGATGGTCAGCAAGGGCACCCATTCGCCCTGATGACAAAATATCTACCAATTGAGGCGTTGTAATAAGCGTGGTACCACTTGGCCAGTAAGTCATTGGGTTGCAGCGAAAATGAATGAGTTTATATTCAGAATGTGTGCCTTTTGTTACAGGCCCGGATATATGGATGGATTCTGCAAATGTTATGCGTGTGTATTGTTGTTTGTAAATAGTATATGATGACTATTGTTTGTTTTTGTATATGAGTGAGTGTGATTGTTAATAATGATGCTATTTTGTTTTTCTTTTAGTATGAGGAAAAAGATGGTTTGATGAAATTGTTTATGGATCTGAAACAAGTTCTCAATCGCATTGAAGATTTGAGATTATTAGATCCAAATGTGTTCCTGGCACCATTTTTGGAGATTATACGTACCGAAGAGACCACGGGAGCTGTGACCAAATTGGCATTGTCAGCCATAAACACATTTTTTATCTTATGGTTTGATAGGTAATCATAAAAAAATACCTCTTCTTCAAACAACCTTAATACCAATGAACATTCTTGCAGATCCCACCTGTCCAAATTTGGATGTGACCATCGAAAATATTGCCGATGCTGTTACTCACGCCCATTTCATTGGCACTGACCAATCTTTAGATGTTGTTACCTTGTTTCGTGTTGAAGAAGTCTTACATACCTTAATGCGCAGCCCCGAGGGTTCCATGCTCACCAATGAGTCGGTGTGTGAAGTAATGTTGAGTTGTTTTAAAGTATGCTTCGAACCTCGCCTCAATGAATTACTGAGCCGCTCCGCCGAACAGGCATTAAAAGATATGGTGCTTTTGTTGTTTATGCGTTTGCTACAGTTTGCAGATGATCGCACTGAATCGGGCATGCAACAAAAACGCTCTTCCAAGATGGCGGTTAGTCAAGAAAATTTAGTACGCAGCCAAAGTTATAAAGGATCCGATTTATCCAATGTCGGTGTGGAAGAACAAAGGAAAATTTCCACACAATCAGCTCCAGGTGATGAGGTGCAGCAACAAAATTCAGCAACACCGGGCCACTTGCATCAATTGAAAGCACCACCACTGGCTACAACACCAGCTGGTAATATTGTTGATTTGCAGGGTAAAATAACCCAAACCCCAACACGGCTAGTGTTGTGGATAGCGAGGTCCAGGAAACCACTCCAACAACGAACGCAGAGACAAATGCTCCTTCGATATCGGTGGAACCAGCTTCACCACCCACAAACACCACTCAAGATGAAGGTATGGCACCATTGGTACTATACGGTTTGCCCTGCATTCAAGAACTGTTTCGTTTCTTGATATTGCTTTGCAATCCCTTGGACAAACAAAACATCGATACCATGATGCATATGGGTTTGAGTCTGCTGACCGTTGTTGCCTTTCAAGTGGTAGCCGACAAATGAAATATGAAATATGACTCATTATTGCAATTAGTCAAGTATGATTTATGTCGCAACCTATTTGCGGTAGGTTTATAGCTTATCAGTTACAATTTTCTTTATTAATGTGACATTTTTCTTTACAGTTCATGAACTCGGAACGTTTGACCATATTTGCAGCTGATTTACAAGTCTGTTTCCTCATGTTTGAATCAATGAGAGGCCATTTACCTCAAAAAATTGTCGGAATTGGCTTTGGACAAACTTTGTAACAGAGCTTTATATCAACTATGACTGTGATTTGTATTGTATTTGAGAGTCTAACAAATACATATGTTGTCCAAGTATACCTTGTCGGCCACAAATGTCATTTATAAGACTCACATATTGGCAATGGATACATTGATATCGGTGGTGGAATAAAAATGGAAATTAATTGTGTGGTTGCCAAAAATGGTGGCGGCCAACAGGCAAATAATACAGCAGGATCGCAAACATCCTCTTCGTCACTACGCCATTCACGTCAAAACTCCGGTTTAGAGGGTATTGTCATAGATGATCCCAATACATCCGAGGAGAATTACAATGTGGAAAAAATATCCAGGTTAACCGTTTAACCGAAAAAGGACTTGTAAATTCGATGCAAAAAGCTATGAGTGTTGACAAGATTAGTGAGTGGAAATTGACCCATGGTGCCTATGATGCCGTTTCCTCATCTGGACCGAATCTGCATTCGCCTTCTTAAATCTAAAGAAAACAGCGAGTTGCTGCGTGACCCACGCAAGAAGCTCTTCTGTCGAATCCATTGTCCAATGTTTGTCAACTCATCACGTTGAATTCTGATATTTTTGTAGCAGTATAGGTTTGTTGGTGCGTTAGCAGCTGCTGGGCGAAACTCTTTTCTCGCTGCCGTGGGATTTGTTGATTCCTAATGCTGAGGTTCTCTGACGACGTGGTGCTGACAAGCGTACCATTGCCAAGCTATCGTCAAGGAAAACAACGTTGAATTGGGTAACCCACCAAAGCTACTGCCTATAATGCTACAAAAGGCCTTTAAAGCCAGAATGAAGAATACCACAGCTGCCCCCAGAAGATGTCCACTTTTGAAATCCTTTTAACTTTGTGAGAACATTGTGTCCTTTTACATTTACAAAATGTATGATTTATTATAATATAAAAGAGTATATAAATATAAGTTATGCAGCCGTATCGCTTACAGTATATATATATATATATATATCATGGGGAAAAATACATATAAAATGTTGTAGTCATGATTGTGTAGTCCTCGTAATCATGACTATCTAATTTGGGGGAGACATTTCGACAGTTGTCCTGCCAAACAAACATTTTAGTTTGTCTCCGTTGCATTTTTTGAGATTTGAAAGGAATATTCCGATGTGCAAAAGTTGGACCAATGTCTCTCACTCTTTCAATTGTTGTGACCACCAGCCATTTATACTGGGCACTGTAATATCTTGAAAGCTTTTGGACAAATATGTCTAGAAGCTTGCACTTAATCACGAAACACATAATTTCACAGTATAGCCCAGCTGCCAAGGAATTTAAAAACGATTCCCCAACAGTCCTTAAACGAAATTTTTGTGTGGAGGCACTCGAAGGACTGGATCTACATATGTCTGGAAAAAATGACGAATATTTTTTAGACAAAGTCAGTAATTCCTCTCGTGAGTTATCATACGCACCATTTTAGCGAAAATCTGTGAACTTTTATGGGGCAGGTATCGGAAGAAGTGGACTCCCTCTTTCTCCAAATTGATTACATTTTTGAAAAATATGACGGGGACCAATTTTTGAACTACATCAGTTGATCCGTTCGAGAGTTATCCTTTAGACGGACGGACAGACAGTGCAAAATCGACTCCAAATTGTCTGAAAATTTAAGTTTAAAAAATTTGAAATTAAATTTGTTTGGAATTGGAAATATAAATAAACCTGACATTTGTGTGTTTTAACATATACATACATACAAAGTTTGTCAAAATCATTTTGCCAATGAAGGGACGGCAAAGCGAATACAACTCTGTGAGCTGTGAGCGTGAGGTTACCTTGTATCATTGTATCATGGTGGTTGTTGTTCGAGTTGTATTTGTTGTAGTATTAACTTTACCTTATATTTGTTCTACCATGCGCTGTAGGAAACCTTTTGGTTTTTGTGTTTTTTTTAGCAAATACATGTAAGAACGCCTAAAGGGCGTTAAAAACAACAACCAAATGAAAAAAAAAACTAAGTGATGCCAAGTTTTTTCTTGAAGTTTTCATGTGGTTGTTGTGACGCTGCACTCAACGCACCGTATGTGCCGAGCACTTACTTTCATGAAATTATTTCATTGAACTCACTCTAGTGTGTACCGCGTGTTTGCAGGCGCCATTTGAATTTTTTTGGAAAGTTTGACAGTTTTAAACCTAAACGTGAAAAAATGACTTTACAAAAAAATGGAACATTTCCGTGCGTGAATGGATAATGCAAGATCGCCATGTTATATACCGTGAGATAGAGGCTTCCTTAAGCCTTCGGCACATACGGTCCGTTGTGCGACGCGTTGTGCGTTGAAAACAACAACCACATGAAAAATGTGTAAGTGATGCCAAGTTTGTTCTTGAAGTTTTCATGTGGTTGTTGTAACGCAACGCTGAACGCGCCGTATGTGCCGAGGGCTTTAGACATTTCTTCCACCAACTAACCTTTGATATTGCATGAACACATGACCGCAAAAATGGATTTTTCTCGATAGTTCCGGCAAAATTGGAAAATCGATCAAAAAATGGTTTATGTGGATTGGTGCAAAGAAATTGTGAATTAAAAAGATCGCGGTGCTTCAAACGACGTTTATAAGATCGTAACAGACGACGAATCTGGGATCTATGCTTAGGAGACAGTAACAAAAAACGAATCTACCGTTCAGATATTCGAAAGCGAGCCAAATCCAACGAAAGTTGTTCATGTAAGAAGCGGCTATACAGCTTGAGAAATGTAGGTTAATTCAGAGTGGTACTACAATTTGTTTGCCTGACGTCTCCTGAGAACAACTTCGATGAGTGATGCCAAAAAAAATAAAAAAAAAAAAAAAACGGAGTCGTTAATAACTAATTTTGACATTTGGAATGGAGTTGTTAAATCTATTGAAATAGAGGCCTCAGCACATACGGTCCGTTGAGCGTCCCGTTACAACATTGAAAACTTCAAGGACAAACTTGGTCAGCTCTATTCGTTCTCCTAAATCCAAATTGTACCATATTTAGTACCATTTAGTACTTTCGTACCCTTAAGTACGAATTGTCAAAACTTCTTCAATTCTATACTCCAACAGTAACCCTAATTCCAAATTTCAGGCTTCCAGCTCTATCCCAAGGCAAATTTATATAAGGTAAATGCATGAATTACAACAACTAACAAATTTACAAAAACAACATTGTTGTTATTGAAAATTAATTGTCAAAGATAAATATTGAATAAAAGGGTCGTTCCAAAAATTTTTTCAAGAAAAACATAAATTCATTTTGAAAATCCTCTTAAATAGTACGAATTTGAATCAAACTGCAAATATAACGCATTCAAAACTCTCGTACACGTTTAGTATGAAAATCAGTATTTTAGGGTAGCAAACGTCAGAGTTTCAAATTTCATGTGTAGACCCTATTACATTTTGAAAACTAAATTTACAAAAAAGTAAGAATACAGCTAATTGTCACTTCTACCTTGTATAAATATGCCTTGCTCTATCTAATCACCCGAATCCCAACTATACCAAATTTAGTACCATTTAGTACTTTTGGTAGACATAAGTGCGAATTTCGAAAACCACCCCCCATATCTCAATCCTACACTTCAACAGTTATCTTAATTCCAACTTTTAGGATTCTAGCTCTATTCGTTCACCCAAATCCAAAATGTACGAAAAGCAGGTTTTAGGGCTGTTTCGTCATTTATTTGCTAAAACAGATAACATTCTGTGTCATTTACCATACAAAAGTAAATGACGATAGCTGCGTCATTTATTCTAAACAACGCACGAAAACACCATACTTTTATACGCAACCCTGCTTTTTCGTCATAAACTACCAAAAAATGCAACTGTTTTATGATGTCTTTGCTTGCTTGTGTGTGTTGTAGAAAAACAAAAATACTCAAACGATGACAAATGTGTAAATAAATAGTTAAAAAACTTGCAAAATTTATATTTTTTTAATTTTGAATTAATTCAAGTTATTTGGTAAACACTAGAGTTGTGAAATTCTTATTTTTTGGAATTAAAATTATTGTGTGTATGTCTTATTGTATCCGTGTGTATGTGCGATTGTATGCGTAAGCAAATGACGCAAAAACAGATGTAAATACACTTCATTTGTTTCTAGGATTTCGTAAAACGAAATCATTTAATGTGCAAATGTAAATTGGTCTTTAGTACCATTTAGCACCCATAAGCTCGAATTTCCAAAATTACTTCAATCCTACACTCCAAAAGTAATCTTAATTCCAAATTTCAGGAATCAGCTCAATTCGTTCATCCAAATCCAAATTGTACCAAACGAATTTTCAAAACTTCCTCAATCATTTACGAAATCCACTCGATTTCAACTGTCAATTCCATAGCTCAAACGTGAAATGAAATCTTATCTGGATTTCATTTGACGTTTAACCTATGGATTTGACAGTTGAAATCAAGTGGATTTCGTTAATGTAAACCAAGCACTACACTCCAATAGTAAGCCTAACTCCAAATTTCCGGTTTCCAGCTCTATCCAATCACCCAAATCCCAACTGTACCAAATATAATACCATTTAGTACTTTTTACACATATCCAAAACCATCTCCTTGTATCAACCCTACTTTTAAACCATGATTTCCATTCCAAATTTCAAGCTTTTAGCTCTATCCGTTCACATAATACCAAATGATACCAAATTTAGTACATTTCAGTACTTTTCGTACACTTATGCCAAGTTTACACTTGCGCTCCAAAATCCACTGGATTTCACGAAATCCTGAAATACACCCCGGTGTTTATACTTATTTTTTTGTTGATTTCAAACATATCACAATGATCAAGGTAGATGCATATGCGCAGCTGATCGAACATGAATTTTCAAAACAAGTTGATGTAAATTGAATTAATCATCAAAAATATATGACAATATAGAACTTTACAACTTTATTTGGAAAATTATCGTAAAATTATCTATATATCGTATTAATTGTGTATAGTACTAACAAATGAAAAATAAAGAAAATGATTTTATCGTTGAGACACCACAATAATAAATTTTGATAGATAAAAGTTGATAGATAAAAGTAGTTCTTGCAGTAGTTTTCCCATTTAGTGGTAAAAATGCGTTCCCGTACTCCGAAATTTAGCAAGACTTGCACTTCTTTTTAAACAAAAAATAGCGCCGAATAACACCGTCTTCTCCTGTTTTCTGCCATACAATTTTGGCCTAGTAGAAACTCGCAGCAAGCATGTTCATTGGCATCTAATATGATAGCTGATACGTTGATTTTGACATTTATGCTGGAGTTTTTGCAATTTCCGTAATTTTTCCGTTCCCGTATTTTTTAAGAAATTTGTATTGGGAAGCTATTTTTGACAATTTGCTCTTTTTTTAACATTACCATTAAAAAAGTACGGGAACGCAATGAAAAATAGCATTGTAACAAAGTAATTTAATATTTTTTCACATTGTTTACAAATTTTGATACTAAATTTTTTTGTTGCAGCAATTGACCATCTACCTTGTTTATTATGATACGTGAAAAGTGTTGCAACTTTTGGTACTTTTTTAGGCAAAACAGGGTTGTATATCATGAGTACTGTGATTTCGATGTTGATTTCGCTGAAATCACGAAATGAGATGATTTCATTTTTGTATGCGAAATCATGATAAATTTTGCTGGATTTCGCGCGAAATCACGAAACGCCTTCGAAATCACGAAACGACGACGAATGTAAACCAAACATTATGCCAAGTTTACACTTGCGCTCTAAAATCCACTGGATTTCACGAAATCCTGAAATAAACCCCGGTGTTTACACTTATTTTTGTGTTGATTTCAAACATATCACAATGATCAAGGTAGATGCATATGCGCAGCTGATCGAACATGAATTTTCAAAACAAGTTGTTGTAAATTGAATTAGTCATCAAAAATATACGACAATATAGAACTTTACAACTTTATTTCGAAATTTATCCGAAAACTATCTATATATCGTATTAATTGTGTATAGCACTAACAAATGAAAATATATAAAAATGATTTTGTCGTTGAGACATCATAATAATAAATTTTGATAGATAAAAGTTGTGTTCAGAACTTGCAAAATATTACTACTTGCAGCAGTTTTCCCGTTTAGTGCTAAAAATGCGTTACCGTACTAAGAAATCTAGCAAGACTTGTACTTCTCTTTAAACCAAAATAGCGCCGAATAACACCCTATTCCCCTGTTTTCTGCATACAATTTTGGCATAGAAGAAACTAGCAACATGTTCATTTTCATCTAAATACGATAGCTGATTTTGACATTTTTACTGGAGTTTTTGCAATTTCAGTCATTTTTCCGTTTCCGTATTTTTTAGAAATTTTTATGGGGAAGCAATTTTTGACAATTCGCTCTTTTTTTCTAACATTACCATTAAAAAAGTACGGGGACACAATGAAAAATAGCATTGTAACAATGTAATTTAATATTTTTCACATTGTTTACAAATTTTGATACTAAAATTTTTTGTTGCAGCAATTGACCATCTACCTTGTTTATTGTTGTACGTGAAAAGTGTTGCAACTTTTGGTACCTTTTTAGGCAAAACCAGGGTTGTATATCATGTGTACTGTGATTTCGATGTTGATTTCGCTGAAATCACGAAATGAGATGATTTCATTTTTGTATGCGAAATCATGATAAATTTTGCTTGATTTTGCGCGAAATCACGAAACGCCTTCGAAATCACGAAAAGAGGCCGAATGTAAACCAAACATTAAATTGCATCTTGTTGACGACTTCCACCCGTTATATTTTAAGGTATACCTTTTCTAAACTACATATTTTGGTATGGCAATGCCAAAGTAATTGGAGTCGTAAGTCGATTTTTTCAAACTACAAGTCGACTAATCGAATGTCGAGTTGCCTATCCCTAATATTTTATTTCTGTTTTGTGTGCGGCATTAAACGGGTCGTAAACTCGCGTACGGAAAAATCACAAAGCATTATCTGTGCAAAACAGAACGGTGGTTATGGGCAGAAGACCAAACTGTAATAAAGACAACTATTTAAGATAAAAGAAATAAAATTCAAATAGAATTTAGTAAAAATAAATATCCCAATTAGAATCAAATAGGAAATAAAAGTCACGCGTAAAAAACCGCTGATAAAATTAAAAGCTGCTAAAAAGTGAAAGAATAACAACAAAAAGATGTTTGGTTTTGTTTAAACAAAAAGAAAACGAAAGAAAATTTTGCAAGAGATAGAGAAAAGAGAGCAAAGAATAAAAGAAACATTTTTTTTTCATTTTTTGCACGGTGTGTTTTGTTTTCCCCCCAAAAATTTTTTTTATGTCTCACTGAAAAGAGTGGTTCTGTTTTGTGTGACCAACAAATTGGGGAGAGTCGGAGAGAACAACAATTGTATTTGTGTGTTGACGTTTGTGTGTTCTGCAAATGAAGTTTACATTCGATTCATTTGTGTTTAACTAAACTTGGCCGTCATTTTAGTGTTCTCGGTGGATGATATGATGTACGGATGTTGAGTTTAGTGAAAAGAAAAAATAAAATTATTTAAAATAGTTTTGAAAGTAACGAAAAAATATACATAGCATTGTGATAACTGCCAATGAAAGAAATAATCCAATTTTAAGTAGTTCTTTTGTGCAACCCTCACCAAATACCACCAACCATCAATGCACCTGTCGTTTTCTTCGTAGAGACAACAAAGGAGGAAAAACATTTTAAACATCCTCTGTCTACAACTGTCATTTCGCCAGCAATTAGTCGTTTTGTTGTCTGGCTCAATTTTTTCGTTCTTTCGTTCCTACTTTGTGAAGTGCAAAAAACAGAAGAAGAATATAATAAAAGAATTAAAAACAGAAAGAAAAACAACAAATAAGATACTGCCGGTATATTTTTGTTTTTCAGTTTCTCATTTGAAAAAAAAAAAAAACAACAACTTTAAAGCCAAGTCAGCCAAACAAAAAGACAACAACAATAACCGCATAAGAAGCCGCTGCAGACATCGTTGCTCTGTCGTCGCTCTTTGTTATACTGACAATAACAACTAAAATGTAACGCCAATTGTTGTTTGTTGGCGCTCTTCACATCAATTTTAAATTTATTTGCAAAAGCCCGCAAGGGTTACCAAGTCTTTTGAAATATGTATTATTTAAATATAGCTAATTAAATTGTGTTTTTCTATTTTTTATTTTACACTGACAGTGCTCGTGCAAATTAATTTTTGAAAATTGTGTTGCCAAACTAATTATTTAATTATTGTGAAAATATTTATAACAATAACAGCAGAATTAATACTGATTTAGAGTGATATATTTAGTGTCAAATCAATTAAACCATTTTCATCAACACGGTGTGGAATTTATAAATCAACAAGAAAAACAGCTACAACAGCAAATTTAATATTGTGGATCGAAAATTTAAGGTAATTAAAAGTGCAAATGCTTGAAAAAGTTACGAAAATACCGACCATGCGGTTGTGAATGGTTATCTAGGTTTGTATTTTAACCAACAGTTCGTATAAAAATCCGCAGTAGAAACAGAACCGATATATGATTGATTATCTTATGAAAGTTTAAATCCTGTTTTGAATAGGTATACCCCAAAAGCTCTGAAATGCATTTTTATTTCGCTGGAGCAAGTTGAGTTGAATCGCTCAGCTAAAATTTTTTTCTTTAAATTGTATTTTTTTAAATAGCCGGCCTTCGACCGTATATTTACGACTTTCTCCTATGGACAGGAGCAAATCTAGGGCACGGGAACAACATTTTTTTTTAATTTAAAATTTTTTTCTTAGTAGCTGGGCTTTAACCAAGGGAATTGTTGAACCTTCAAAGAACCATACCTCAGGAAGTATGAATTTCAAAAAATATATATCAAGCTTTTTGTAGAAAATTAACTTATGTTGAAACTGAGGTATGGGGTATTGTAACTCGCGATCAGTTTCACTATACCATAACTTTTGACCGCATTTCGGCAAAATAAACTGTTTTAGCCCGATTCACCGAGGGGTTTCTTAAAATAATAATTTGAGCGGAAGCTGTGGTCGTACTAATGTAAAAAAATCGGAAAAAATCGTTGAAATAAACGAGTTTCATTATGTTATTTTCCAATTAGTGGTTTTACAACACAATGTAGAGCTTAATGCTCAAAGGAGAAGTTAAAGAGCACACTTTAGAGTTGAAGTTTCTAATGTATCATTTTTTAATATATCCACAGTATCTACCTCAAACGGATGCTGACATTTTGAAACCTGAAAAATGGGGTTTTTTGAATTTTTGCTATAATCGGGACGCGCAGCTGGATTTCCCTAAAAGATTATTTTTGGATTGTAGTACTCGCGATTTCGCATTTTTTAATGTATAACATGAGGGTGTAGCCCTCACAGGATCACAGTAATCTGCGCCTAAACACGAAATTTTTGTGCGTAAATTTTTCTCAAAAACCTATTTTTTTGGTTTAAAATTTACAAACGTCATTCGATTTCCGTGGAAACCCGCGTAAATTTAGTTTTTTTACGTTCTGAATCTAACAAGCCACGACGCGTAAAAATCCACCCACTAGATCGGCGGATATGATACCCCTCAAATTTCGAAAATTTGCAAAAAATTATTTTGAAAATATCGCATATTAAAACGCGTTTTGGATGTGTCAGTTCTACTTAAATAAATAGATCGATACGCGTGTTTAAACTGCGCGAAAACAGATATTTAAAAACTCTCGTAAATCCAGAGATATAATAGATTTTTTCTAAAAATTGAGTGCGATGCTACATCCACGGTTCTTGATGGATCGCATTGAAACGGCATAGAAGGATGTATTTTTTAATGGTGATTATTGAAATCGGATGCGCATAAAATGTAAATGAACTTCGCGGAAATTATGACCATTTTACTGTATTTTGCACCCTTAAATGCAGCAGATGCTACATCGTGGCCGCCAAATAGAATTTGACAAACTGTACATCAAATAAAAGGGATTGATTCGCTGTGTTGGAAAATCGGATGCGCATCATGTCATTTTCATAATTACGCGGTTTATATGCGTCTCAAATGTTGTAATATTCAATATAACACTATTTTAACGTTATGCCACAATTGGAATTCCTTGTGATTTAATATAAGGTTCTAATAATATTATCCAATAGGAAAACTATAAGCGAAAAAAATTTTACAACGGAATATCATCATTATTGCGTAAAATTTTTACGAAAATGCCGAAGAACTCAAACATTTTTTCTCCAACTTTTCCTATAAAACCATAAAAAATAAAATTGGAATAATACGATTTTAATTTTTTCGTAATATTTTCTTTGTATTTTTGCAAATAACATGAATACTACAGCTCCAACCTTCACAACTTAGGTTTCATTTTATTCCTCAAAATGTCTGGATGCTGTTATAATTTTTTTATATATTTTTCGTAACAATGAGCGCTATTGTTTCAAAAATATGTTTGTAAATACGTGAAATTATTTAACAAATTTGATTTTTCGCGAATCCATTGAGACTTCGCGACTATTTTTTGCATCATCGCAAAGGTTACGAATTCAGTTAACGATAATAGGATATAACAGCTAACTATATTAAGCCGCGATTTTTTTAGAATGTTTTCTAATTATCATAATTAAAACGGTCATATCTTTTGCGCGCAACGATCAAAGTTGTTAACGAAAACAGATTTGGAATGCTGATTTTTTTCTTAATCTATGTACCAAAAATCATTGATGTAGTATCAACAAATTTTTTTGATTTTTTTGAAATGGAAAAGACAATTTTAGACATTTTTCCTGATATATTGTCGTGAACAGGAAGGTGAGATCTACTTGTAAAAAATCATCCCGATCGGAGCTGAGCTGCTCAGCTCAACTTATGTCAATTTGCCTCGGCATACTTCCCGAGCTATGGGCCCCTGAAGAATTTAAAAGAAAATTTTGTTCCCGTGCCCGAGATCTGCACCTGTCCATAGATTTACAATGGTACCCATCCGTAAGATTTACAATGTCATTATCCGTTCAAATATTACGAAGTTATAAACAATGGAATTTTCGGAACTTCAAAGGCCCATATCTCGGGAAGTATGGGAGATAACTCCCGATATGATTAATATATGTATTTGGTTCAGAGTTTGCATCTCACAATCCATTCCCTCGGCCACATCGGCCCTTCCCTAACGGAAAAATCTGAAATTGTTATGACAGGTTTGTCGTTTTGTCCTGATCACAAAAATTGGAGGTAATCCCATTCCTTCATGTACCTCCCCCAGAAAAATGAAAAACATTTTGGCGGATAAGTTTTATATTTTATTTCGAGTAGTTTACGTGTCTCTTCTTACAACAAAATAATTTTTTTTCTTGGGGGCCTGTATATCAATGTTTGATGTAGCCCGGCACAAGTCTATTTTACATATTCTGAAACAAAAAGAAGCGAATCGTAGAGGCCGATTTCCCCTCTGTCAGCTGCAGCGAAGAAAATATAGAGGTTACTGATCCGAATGATGAGAACCAGCTACCCAGTAGCCCAACATAAACATGGATTCCGAAAAAAATCCAGGGCCACAGCAGCATTTCACTCCTTATCCACACATATCAGTCGAGGACTGGACCAGAACAGGCCATGTGCCCGAACAGAATAGTGGCTCCTGAGCTAACCAAGGCCTTTGATACCGTCAACCATGCCAAGCTGTTCGAGGACATAGACTCTTCCCTCTAGCCGTGTTTGAAAGTATAGATAATCTGTATGCGTTGCCGTCAGTAGTTTGTGGAGTTCAGAAATAATCGAAAACTTATAGAATGAAAAAAGTATAAAATTGCGAAATGTTTTCCAATATATCAATTACAGACACTCTGCTGACTAAGATTTTGTTTTTACTTTTTTGTTGTTGTAAATATTCACTCAGTTATTCAGTGTCAAGTGCAAGAAATTTGGACGGATCAGATTTTAATAAAATTGTTGCTAAAAACCTGATCTCATATTTATTTAATTGTTAAATAAATTCGTAATAAAACTAAACAAATTTTATTTTTTATTGATTGGGGAGAGTTTAAATTAAATTAAAATAAAATGTTTGGGGCCTGAAGTTACATAGTTATAAAGCAATAAATTTTCAAAAATTATTATTTTTTGTAAGTTTTTAGCGCAATATACTTTTGTTGGATGGAGCGTAACTACAAAGGTCCACCGACATTCGGTCCAGTTATTTTTTTAATAATTAAATTGGACTCCCTAGATTCCGAATAACCAAAATTTAGCTGCAAATAGCTGCAAATCTTGCTGATAAATGGTCTTGAAAAATAGCTTAAATCCTCAAAATACCCAAAATCTGTCGGTACGGTTATATGGGGGCTATATCAAAATGTAGAGCTATGTTCGCAATTTCTGGTGGAGAATTTTTGTGTCCACTGGGAACCACAAATACTAAATTACACCTAATTTGGTCGGAAAATGTAGCTTTAAATCCCCAAACTACTGAAAGTCGGGAGGTACCTTAAAAGGGGCCTATACCCAAACGTGGGCCTATGTCCACAATTTTTGGTGGAAAGGTTTAGTGATCACTAGGAACCCTAAGTACCAAATTACAACTAATTTGGAAGGAAAAGGTGGCTTAAATCCTCAAAATATCGAATATCAGGAGGTACCGTTATATGGGGGCTATACCAAAATATTTGCCTATGTTGTTCATATTTAGTCCATAATTACCCACAGACACAGATTGAGTTTGTGCAAAATTTCAGAAAGATATCTTCATTCGTTTCCAAGTTATTAATTTCGCGCCGCTAGATCAGTGGTTTCGACCACTGTGCGGCGGGGTGATATCGACGGAACTGTTTGACTTCTACTTTTCTAAAATTCCACACCCTCCAGACGGCATAGCAGCTGTAATGTATGCAGAATATCTGAAGAATAGCCCAATAAATTGCTTCACCTGGACATATTGGTCGATTATGTCCTGATTTGGACCACTAATTACCCTAAGATACAGGGTGTAACGTTCGATAACATATTTTAGTCGTCCGAACAGCTATATGCGACAGATCATAAGTAGGAAAAGGTCCTCAAGTCGCTGGCCGGCAGCACTTAGGGTGCTGACAACGAAACCTAGTTGACCTCTAATAAAGCAATAAGCAGGTCAACACAATAAGATGTTGTCGATGCTGTACCTGTTTGGTTGTTATCATCGCCGCCACAACCTAGCGGAAAGGCTTCTCCTACCCAGGCACGTTACAGAGTATTCATTATGTATACAGAGGGAGTTCCAAAGGTACAAACCAGAAACTCTAGATGAATGAGCCTATCAGGCAGGTTTGGATAGCATTCATACAGATGCAATTGAAAATTCAATTAAAATGTATAGTGTGTATGCTCTACTCAGAGAAAAAAAAATTGACATTTCGGATTCTCAATGAACAGCAAATGTATGCACCAAAAGTTGTCGTAGTGTCTATACGTACATATTTCACATATTTTAAGAGTTTATGCGTAGGAAATGTTACTATGCCCGAAAAATCGCAACAATTGCCAGAAGATGCTGTAAAAGCGTTCAAAACCCATGTTTTGAGGCGTCTCAATCAAACCACTGTAAACAACACAACAGATGGTCGTATGTCAAACTGCCCTGGTACGCTTAGGCAAACTTTTCTAGTTCCCCCCGTACAACTCAACTGATTTCGAGTGTTGGACGATGTCTTTAAAAAATCATGGACGACAATTTGTGCTGGAAAACAGACCATGCTGGGTTTGCTTTCCTTCTTTGTCATAAGGAGAGGGTAACTAGTATTCTTCCTATTCTTGAATTTACAGCCTGTTTTTGTAAAAAGTTGTTGTCCATTCGTTCGTCGATTTCATGAACGAAAACGCAATCTGGTTTTCATAGCAATTGACGTTTTTATTCGTGTGACAAACAAACGAAATCTTTTCGTTTTAATTAATTTTGGTTCTCTTAACAAAATCAGACGAACGAATACGTCAGAAATAAACGAATGGAAAAGACCCATCATTTTGAATGAAAACAGAATTATTTGAGTTATAAATGACACAAAACGCATGAAAACTGGTGGGGAATGTCATTTTATTTATTTTCACAGAAGCACAGGAGAAGAAGTACCACCAATTCTTCATATTATGTGAATTAGTTTTTGACAAAATTTGTTTACATTATGTTTGTCCTTGTACTTTCTCAGTAAATATTACTCAGTAACTTCTTTTTAGAGAGTAAAGCATTTTATACTCTTTCAAAGGAAAAAATTAAAAAAGTAAAAAGACAACATTCAGTACAAATTTTCAATTTGATTAATATTGACGATTATGATATTTGAATATTTTAAACTTTTGACAACTTTGACAACTGCTACAAAATGTTACTGAATAAAATTCCTTCAGTAAAAATTATAAGTTCTCGGTAATAAAAATTTCAAAACAAGTCTCTCAATTCGTACTCTTTTACTGCACATTTGTGTAAAAAAAACAACATTCAGTAAAATTTGTAATAATTATCACAAATTACCGAGTACGCAGACACACTTATTTTTGTCTACTTTTTTGTTTGTCATCTGTTTATCGGGGTTGCCATCAACCAACACATATTACGTACGGATGCAGATGCGAAATTCACGGATCGTTCGTAAAAATGTACAAGATCTAAATTTTGAACGCATTCGTTTTATTACGAACGGTTCGTGTGACAGACAAGCATTTTTACAAAAACAGGCTGTTACAATTTTGATAAAGTTTAGCAAATATTCGCACTTTTAATGGGAGACACCAATAAATACCCGAGTGAATTCAGTTTATTTGAGTAAACTTTTCCAAATCATCTGCAAGCATGAACTTTAATAAGAAAATGATTGATATACGTTATCCGTCAATTAATTAACACATTTTTGTATTAAATTAAACTTGTTAAGTTTGAGGTTGTATTCATTCCGCTACCAAATCATATTTTTTAAGACTTCCTTAGCAAAGGCAAACGAATTGAGTAGAAATCCCCAGAAGATTTTGAAAACTTTCTTCCTTTTTTATAAATAGGCATTAACAAATAATACGATACTCTACTTATTTTCTACAATTTAGTATCTTAATGAGTTTATGTAAAAACCTATGCTCCGTCACAAAATAAAGTACACAACTATTTTCAGTTGTGACATTTGCGATCTTCGTATTTTTTCTCAATATTAAACAAAAACAAACTAAATGATATCATCGCTCGGAGATATTTCCTCTTATCTCATCTTAATTTTATCTTATCCAAATGTTTATAGTTTATAAATAGAAATAATATGAAGGGCATCGCATACCACAAAAATATATTTAAAAGTTTACTTCTTTATGTTATGGATATCTTACATTAATTTCCATTTTTAACTGAACATCTTCAAGTTCGCCACTACAATAATTGGAGGGTCCTGATTACAAATCCGACAGGAATAAATCCAGTGGAAAAGTATAGTAGCCGGAGGTGACCGACCGACTATGCAAACTGGGGTAATGACTTTTTTACAACATCGTAACCCGGTATCATATTTTGATGAGTTTTTTCCCATGATTAGATAAAATCTTAATTATAAGGTGATCCGATAAAATAAAAGTTAAAAGTTTCGGTATTTCTGTAAAATGATGTGAACGATGACTCTGGAAGGGAGCAATCGATTTGGTCCAAACTTTGCACATCGTATTATTTCTTCCATGTATAGATCGGGATCTAATACGGACTCCACCTCATCGGGTACATCGCACATAAATTTCGATAAAGTGAAGTTTAAGAGCTCCACTCGGATCGTCTTGATTTTTTTCAGTAAGTTGTCCTTGCGGCTCCGTTTAGGACGGTACAATCTTTTTCTTGCGCAAGACTATACTTTCTGAGATATTGGCCTAAAAGCTCCAAGAAATTCTGACGGCACCAACCAAAATGGTAAATCCGCAAGATAATACTCGCAGGGAGTTTCTGATTGGTGCAGGCTTTGCACATCGTATTATTTCTTCCAGGTATAGATGGGGTTCTAATACGGACTATATCGGTCCACTCCTTCGGGTTCCTACCACACAAGCTTCGGATAAAGTGAAATTTAAGAGCCCTCTCGGATAATTCTCGAGGGGAATTTCTGATTGGTGCAGACTTTGCACATCGTATTTTTTCATCCAGTTATCTATCAGGTTGGAATATGGACTATATCGGTCCACTCCTTCGGGTATCTCCCTATACCCTGAGTTGCGAGGGTATATCTCTGTCAGCACAGCTGACTGATACTTTCTTACCTGATTCTAATAAAAATTATTGCTTTCTTAAAAATTAGATGATGAATTAAATACTGTCGAACTTCACTACAACGTAGCAGTTGGGGACCGACGAATTACTACGTTATAGAGAAAAATCGTTATAGAGAAACCGAGGCAAAATGGCAAACCAGTTATTTTTAAGCAATGAAATGAAACTTTGCATATGGAAATTTAAGGTATTTTGAATCAGTTTTTATTCTTTGAGCGTTCATAAACCAGTTTTGGTTCTCTTTTTTAGTGTGAACTCAAATAAAAATCCGTTGGTGAATATTTGTTGTTTCACATTTATAGTGTAAACTCATGTTAATAACATTTTTTTCAGAAATTCCTTATAGGGAGATTATTTTTTGTGAGAATTTCCACTTGTGCATTAAAAAAACTTCGTTATAGAAAAGTATTCGTTATAGGGAAGTTCGCTATAAAGAGGTTAAAATAGGTGAAAATGTGTGGGAAATTGTTGTGTTTTCAATTCTTATTTGTTATAGAGAAAAGTTCGTTATAGAGAAGTTCGACTGTATACCTTGTGATATAAATAGCTTTCTGTTGAAAGCGGACTGATCCTGCGATAATTTTTGTAAGAACGACATAAATCGGCTTTGCCGACAGAGATATGTCCTAAGTCTGCGAAAAGTAGAATTCCCAAGAAAAGTAGCAAATCCAATATGGACTGTTTTGGACACAAATCGTTCACCATTGATTTATATAAAATAGGTATACTGATTTTAAACCAAAGAATGTCTTCAAAATACATAATCAAAATCAATTTGCCAAACAAATGGAATTTACTTCAGAACATTTTCGTTCGATCATTTTTTCAAAATTTCGACGTGGAGTATCATCGAGTGCATCGATGAAATCCGGTCTTTGAATGGCGATGAAGCAACACCCTATAGCGCTGTGAAAAACTGATTTAATAAATTCAATCGTGACCGACACTCGATAAAATACGAATGTCGTGAGGGTCTTTAAAAACGGCGTGTGCCAGAAAAAAATTAAGACGTGCATGAACGGATAATGCAAGATCGCCATATTATATACCGTAAGATAAAGACATCCTTGCGCATTTCTTCCACCAACTAACATTTGATATTGTATGTACACCTAGCCGCAAAAAATTAAATTTCTCGTTGGATTCCTTGTCGATCAGTGCAAGAAATTTCGAAAAAAAAACACGATCGCGGTGCTTCAAAGATATTCAAAAGATGGTCCCGATTCATGGAACGATGCGTATGACGTATGGCCTGAAGATGCTGTAAAAGCGTTTAAAAACCATGTTTTGGAGGTGTCTCAATCAGAGTGAAAAATATCCTTCAACAATTGGTTTGAGCGCATGAAAAGGTGTATAAATTATGCTAAGAATAATAAAACTATTTTTGATGGTAAATATTCGCGTTTTCATTATTATGTTCAAAACTGTCGATTAGCCCTAGTATTTTTTTTTTTTCGAAACATACCCAGCAAAATTTAAAGGAAGTGGTTCCATGCGATGACGTGATTTAATGGCATCTTTTGCATTGGTTCAAACGAAACCAATGCAAAGGAAGTCGTGAAAGAGCCGATCTTTTCATCAGCATTTGAACCCATGCAAAGGAAGTCGTGAAAGATCCGATCTTTTCATCAGCATTTGAACCCATTCCATCGATCCAATAGAGATGAATTTTGTGTTTTTATTTATACACATTTTTCTAAATATATAAGATTGTCGTAGACTCGAAATCACAACCGACGTTGTTAAAACTCTAGTCGTAATGATAATGTCATTGCAAAGGGTTGGCGAAAATGACATGCCAAAGCATTGACATGTCAAAGCAATGGTGTAAATGACATGCTTTGGATCCAACAATGAATAGCATCTTTTGGGGTCCTCGCTCATATAAAATTCATCGATGAAGTTGCTAAAAAGATGACATGCCAGATAACTTGCACCCATAATTGAATGACATCTTTGGCATCGAACATTTTGCTGGGTAGTTTATGTTCGAATATCGGTCCTCTCAAAACTTATCGCTGAAATAGTGCGCACGATAACCGTCGAAGGCTGTAACCGTGTTGATCCATACTTCCTACATAAAATTTCGGAATAGTGCAGTTTAAGGCCTGCTCTTGAATCGGTTTGATTTTTTTTGTAACAACTTGCTTCGCTGCTCCCATTACGAAGGTATACGTTTCTTTAGGGGCAGGTCCATATTTCCTGAGAAAATGACCTAAATGTGTCAAAAACCCGAACGGATCGCCGATTCAGTCCAAAATTTGGCCTCTTTAATATTTGTTTTCAAAATTAGTTTAAGTTCGTAGATGGGGAATATCGGGTCCACACCATTCAGTACCAAAGTTCAAAACCATTTTCGTGTTTTAATACCTATAAATTCCTTTCCCAAATTTTATTGTTTAATTTAATAATTAAAGAAAACAATTAGTACTGATTATCACATTCTCAAGTTCCTTGAACTTAAAATTCAATATCATTTTGTGAAGTTCTTTGAAATCATTCAGTGATTGCAGTGATTTGTTTAAGGGGTTGCTAAGTTGTTTTTTTTTTCATCGAAGTCTTATCATCCCATCCGGATGTATAGCTCTCTTATTCTCAAATTCCTTTTCTCATTTAAATTGAGAGCAAATATTTTACATTTGCTCAGTTCATCTCAGCATCCTGTTGATGAAATGTTGTTTCCCATATTTTGGTATGTATTCCGCACATTTATTCCTGTTGAGGGATATCAGGACATTTTCCTAGTATCAGAACGTTGAAATCAGATGTGTGTGTAATACAAATGCAGACGACTTCCAGCTACAACCACCGGCTTTTTGTGCTTTTTTGTTTACAATTTATTTGTTGTACAAGTTTGTTTTGGCTTCCCTTTCCGAAGGGGGAGCGAGCAGCAGAAGAAGCTTTGTGTTTGTTTCTATATCGCTGGTTCGATGACAGCAACGTGTTTGGGGGTTAAGTATGGATGGAAAACGGCTGTTTGTGGTTATTGACGTGGGGTGGTTTTTGCCTGTTATGGTGCTGCTTGCTGTTCGTTATGCTATCATAACAAAATGTTCTTGTCTTGTATGCCGTTCATTCATTCATTCGTTTGTTCGTTCGTTCAGTTCTTGTTCTTTAGTCCATTTTAGCCTACTGCTATTGTAATCTAACGTTCTTGTGCTTTGTTTTTGTTGTTTTGAAGGCCGTCGCGTATCTAATTTTGTTGTTCTTTGTCTTCGTTTGCTGCCCTTGCCTTCCTTCTTCCAGCGCATAACAGCTTTTCTGCTTCATAATAATCGTCACAATATTATGTGTGCGCTTTTATAAATGAGGTCCCCATGTGGTCTTTAAGGTAATGGATGGATTTTTTTTACTAAAAGACTGGCTTCGAAGATTAAAAAATGTATATAAGGGGTGGACGAAAGGCATTAAAATTTGGTTTTTCTTCTGTTATTGGGGTTGAAGTTGAGTCAGGACTTGATATTAGTCAGAAATGTTGCAATGACTGCTCCCATGTGTTTGCACCGCAAAGTAGGTATTTCGAAAATGTTTGAGAACAAAGTGTTATTCATATTTAGGGTAAGTGCACCTAATGTCGGCATGTACCAGTAGTCGGCACCTTTTGAATTTGAACTCAAATAACTTAAAAATAAGAAAACAAAATAGGAAAATAATCTTAAAAATGCTTCAACAATATTGTCAGCTAACTTTATAAAAAATTTCATTGAGCTAGGACCAATTATTATATCGAAATTTAAGTTTTTGTCAGTGAGGGTTTTTCACCACAAACGAAAATGCATGTTTCTTAAGAAAAAAATTGTGGAGATGTTATTCTTATAAGCTCTGTAATTATTTTAAAATGAAGAAATTTTCCACAACATTTTTGTTATATAGGTAGAGAACAGTTAAAAGAACACTTTAGAAAAAGAATTTTTTAAAAAATATTTATAATTGTGCAATTTTTGCTGATGCCGACTTTAGGGACAAAAAAATATAAAATTTGCCTAAAGTCGGCAAGGGGTTATAAACAATGATTTTTATCGATTACTTTTAGCTAAAAATTATAAAAAATAATATAGAAATACTTTAAAGGCTAATTAATAAAAAAATTGTTTCAATTTGAAAGGAACTTTAGCGATTTTAAGCAATATTAGCCATGATTTGAAGTACGTACTTTGTGGGGTGCCGACAACTGGGTAATAGATGCCGACTATTGGGTACGAACTAATTTATTTAAACAATATGTTAAAATTTCTTTATTTGTGGAAGTAAAATCAATAGAAATGTATATAATAAACTAGAAATGTATAAATAACTAATGCTTAAGCTATTGTTCTTTCAAATATTTAAGAAAAAATTTAAAGTATGCATTTTTTCTTCATTTAAATATAACATGCCGACTACTGGATCATATCATGCCGACTATTGGGGAATGGTGCCGACTACTGGTGAAAAAGCAGTATTTCACTAAAATTGTATTTTTTGCATGTTGAACAGAAATAATCAAAAAAATTGTTTATATAATCTAAAACTACACAAAATAAGGAATCAAAACAACTTAAATTTAATTCGATTGGATATTTAGACTCGGAATGACATACGGCTGAAGATACGAGAATCCTTAAAGTGCCGACTACTGGTGCACTTACCCTATATCTTGAAAACTCGATGATATAGGTATATCGTCACCTGAAATGCTCAAAGACGTAACCCTCAACACGACCCTTTGATGGTTACGTCTTTGGGCATTTCAGGAGACGATATTCGCATTTACTTGAATGTTAGCATTGAATTTTTTCCATTTGTAACGCAATGCAATCCTATGAAGTATATTTGGGGATTTCTTAGTGAAGTCCGACACTTTTTCTAGATGAGTTTTTTGATTTCCTTTATTTTTGCTGTGGTGATGCTAACGGTTCCAGTGATATCGCGCCTTGAAAAAGTCAAATTCTGTAAAAACTATATGCAGAGAAATACTCATAACTTTTTTAATATTGGTTCAAATAGAAAAAATCTTCTTTTATATTTTTTATACCCTCAGCCTTTAGGCTAAAGAGGGTATTTACACTTTGATACGACCAAAAATGTGCCTCATCGAAATAATGGTTTTAGACCCCAAGTATGTTTGTACGATATCCGTTTCAGACAATTTTGAGTAGATCTAGCAATGTCCGTCCGTCTGTCTGTCTGTCCGTCTGTCTGTCTGTCTGGCTGGCTGGTGCGCACGATAACTCTCGAACGGATCAATCGATTCGGTTCAAATTTTGGGTATCAAAATATTTTGTCCATATTCGATTTAAGTTCGAAGATGGGCCATATAGGTCCACTCCTTCAGGTACCTCCCCCACAAATGTTCAAAAATTGTCGCAAAACTTGTGCGCACGATAACTCTTGCATGGAATAACCGATTTGGTCCATACTTTGCACATCGTGTAATTTCTACCAAACTTAGATGAGGTTCCAATATGGACTCAATCGGTCTACTCCTTCGGATACCTCCCACACAAAATTTCGGAGAAGTTCAGTTTAGGACCTGGTCTCGAATCGCTTTGATTTTAGTTTACGCAAGTTGTATTCGCTGTCCTCTATACGACGCTGCAAGTTTCATTAGGGGCAAGTCCATACTTCCCGAGAAAATAGCCTGAAAGTTACAAAAAACCTATAACACCGTATGTGTAGTGGTTGGAGCGCATTATAACTCTCGAACGGATCTGCCGATTCGGTCCAAAATTTGGCTTTCGTAATATTTTGTCCAAACTTAGTTCAAGTTCAAAGATGGATTATATCGGTCCACTCCTTCCGGTACCTCCCTCACAAAAGTTCGAACATTTTCGGAAAATTTGTGCGTACGATAACTCTTGAAGGGAGTAACCGATTTGGTCCATACTTTGCACATTATGAAATTTCTACCAGACTTAGATAAGGTTCCAATATGGACTCAATCGGTAAACTCCTTCGAGTACCTCCCACACAAAATTTCGGAAAAGTTCAGTTTAGGACCTGCTCTCGAATCGCCATGGTTTTTGTTGTAACATCTTGTATTTAATGTCCCCTATACGAAGGTACAAGTTTCCTCAGGGGCAAGTCCATACTTCCTGAAAATATGCCGGAAAGTTGAAAAACAAACCCTATGACACCATGTTTATGGGTGGAAGCGCAAGATAATTCTCGAACGGGAATGCCGATTCCGGCCAAAATTTGGCCTTCGTAATTTTGTTTCCAAACTTACTTTAAGTTCGTAGATAAGCCATGTCGGTCCACTCCTTCAGGTACCTACCCCACAAAAGTTCAAAAATATTCGGAAAAATTATGCGCACGATAACTCTTGATGGGAGTGACCGATTTGGTCCATACTTTACACATTCTCATAATGTCTACCAGATATAAATCAGGTTCGAATATGGACTATAGTTGTCCACTCCATCCCGTACCTCCCACACAAGATTTTGGATAAGTTCACTTTAAGTCCTGCTATTGAATCACTTTGATTTTTGTTGAAGCAACTTATATTCGCTGCCTCAATTACGATGGTAAAAGTTGTTTCAGGGGCAAGTCCATACTTCTTGAGAAAACAGGCCGTAAGGTGTAAAAACTCCCTATGGCACCCCCATGGTCTATGTCGGTCCATTCCTATAAGTACCTTTTCCGCAAAATTTTTGAACTTTAATCCTAATCAACATTTTTGTCGGTTCATACGACCAAAATTTTGAAACCCCCTAAATACATAAGTTTTTTTTTTGTGAAAAAAGTGTTTCAATTTGCACAGGCTGAGGGTATATCTCTGTCGGCTCATCTGACTGATACTTTCTTACTTGTTATCTAATAAACAAGTAAAAAAGTATCAGTCGGCTTTGCCGACAGAGATATACCCTCAGCCTGTGCAAATTGAAACACTTTTTTCACAAAAAAATATGTATTTAGGGGGTTTCAAAATTTTGGTCGTATGAACCGACAAAAATGTTGATTAAGATTAAAGTTCAAACATTTTGCAGAAAAGGTACTTAAAGGAATGGACCGAAATAGACCATGGGGGTGCCATAGGGGGTTTTTACACCCTTCGGGGTGTTTTCTCAAGAAGTATGGACTTGCCTCAGAAACAAATTTTACCATCGTAATTGAGGCAGCGAATGTAAGTTGCTTCAACAAAAATCAAAGTGATTCAATAGCAGGTCTTAAAGTGAACTTATCCAAAATTTTGTGTGGGAGGTACAAGATGGAGTGGACAAATATAGTCCATATTCGAACCTGATCTATATCTGGTGTATATTATGAGAATGTGTAAAGTATGGACCAAATCGGTCACTCCCATCAAGAGTTATCGTGCGCACAATTTTTCTGAATTATTTTTAAGTTTGACAACAATATTAAGAAGGCCAAATTTTGGCCGGAATCGGCATATCAGTTCGAGAATTATCTTGCGCTTCCACTCATAAACATGGTGTCATAGGGTTTGTTTTTCAACTTTTAGGCTATTTTTTCAGGAAGTATGGACTTGCCCCTGAGGAAACTTGTACCTTCGTATAGGGGACAGTGAATACAAGATGTTACAACAAAAACCAAGGCGATTCGAGAGCAGGTCCTAAACTGAACTTTTCCGAAATTTTGTGTGGGAGGCACTCCAAGGAGTTTACCGATTAAGTCCATATTGGAACCTCATCTAAGTCTGGTAGAAATTTCATAATGTGCAAAGTATGGACCAAATCGGTTACTGCCTTCAAGAGTTATCGTACGCACAAATTTTCCGAACATTTTCGAACTTTTGTGGGAGAGGTACCGGAAGGAGAGTACCGATATAATCCATCTTTGAACTTGAACTAAGTTTGGACAAAATATTACGAAAGCCCAATTTTGGACCGAATCGGCAGATCCGTTCGAGAGTTATCTTGCGCTCCAACCACTACACACGGTGTCACACGGTTTTTTTGTCACTTTCGGGCTATTTTCTTAGGAAGTATGGACTTGCCCCTAATGAAACTTACAGCGTCGTATAGAGGACAGCGAATACAACTTGCGTAGATAAAAATCAAAGCGATTCGAGACCAGGTCCTAAACTGAACTTTTGCGAAATTTTGTGTGGGAGGTACCCGAAGGAGTGGACCGATTGAGTCCATATTGGAAGCTCATCTAAGTTTGGTAGAAATTACACGATGTGTAAAGTATGGACCAAATCGGTTATTCCCTACAGGAGTTATCGTGCACATTTTTGGTCGTATCAAAGTGTAAATACCCTTTTAGCCTAAAGGCTGAGGGTATAAAAATAGAAAAAAATTACACAGTGGGCTTGGATGCAATTTTCGCGGTTTAAAATCAATTTTGTATTAAACTACGATTAATTACAAAAATTTTAAGTCCTAAAATTATGGGTATAGGGTCCATGTTTTGGTATTGCCCCCATATAACGCTACCTCTAGATTTTCGGCATTTTGAGGATCTTATCTAAATTTTTTAACCGAACTAGCTGTAATTTGACATTTGAGGTTCTCAGTGGTCACGAAACTTCTCCACTAAAACTCGTCAACATAGGTCTATGTTTCGGTGTAGCCCCCATATAACGGTACCTACCAATTTACGGTATTTTGAGGTTTTTAGCTAAAATTTGTAACCAAAGTAGCTGTAATTTGACATTTGAGGTTCTAAGGGGTCACGAAACTTCTACACCAAAAATCGTCAACATAGGTCCATGTTTTGGTATAGCCCCATATAACGGTATCTCCCGATTTTCGGTATTTTGAAGTTCTTCGCTACAATTTTTATCCGAAGTAGCTGTAATTTGACATGACATTGATGATTGATCCGGCTCGAATATGGATTATATCGGTCCACTCTTTCGAAAACGGAATTTTCGGAAAGTACAGTTTAAGACCCGCTCTCTAATCACTTTGATTTTTTTGCAACAATTTGTATTCGCTGCCCCCATTACGACTGCACAAATTTTTTCAAGGGCAAGTCCATACTTCCTGAGAAAATTATACAAAAGCTGTAAAGAAACTCCTATGACACCATCCATGTGTACGCACGACAATTTCCGAACTCGATACTGGGTTGTTTAAAACATGGCATATCGTAATATTTCTGCAAAACTTGGACAAAGTTCGAAGATGGTACTTTCGGTCCACTCCTTCCGGTACCTCTCCCAATAAAGATCAAAAATATTAGCTAACATGGTACGCGCAATATCTCATAAACGGAGCAACCGATTTGGTCCAAACTTTGGATCTCGTAATATCGGTCCACTCCTTGGCATACCTTTTTCACAAAGGTACAACATTTTTGTTTAAGTGCAGTTTAAGGTCTGTTCGCGGATCCTTTGGAAATTTTTAGGCGAAGGTACTCCTAGTGGTCCAGCTATATGTTTTTTTTGTGGGCACGTCCATGCTTCCTGATATAATGGTTCCAAAGCTCTAAATTATACGGCGATCGTCACCCAAAATAAGACCCACTTCCTAATTGGTGCCCTCTCCGCAACACTTTTGAGCTTGAATCCAAATCCATATTTTTGTCGGCACGCGTTCATATGACCAACATTCTAAAAACTTCCTAAATATGTATATACTTTTTTATGGAAAAAAAGGAGTTCTAATTCTCATTGGCTGAGGGTATATCATCTCTGTCGGCAGAGCAGACTGATAATTTTTTACTTGTTTTTATGTATTTACTGTATGTATATTGTTTCAAAATTTCATATTTATATATTGAAACTTGATGAGGTATAATCTCAATTACTTGAAGTTTAGGATAACAAAAAAACGATATCTATTTTATGATCATTTTTAATATTGCCCAAAAGTTGACACTACTATCTGATTCATGATAAGTTTGATACTCCGTTTGTAACGCACCAAAATTTTTTTTCTGGAATAAAATTCCGAGGCTATTAGAACGTCTGTCTGTTGTAATCACTCTAGCGTCTAAAGGAGGTAGAAGCTAAAAGTTTGATGTGTCTTTTGTTACAGGCAGGACAAGTTCGAAGATGGACTATATCGGTCCAGGTTTTGGAATATACCCCATTTTTCTGAATTTTCGAATTAACTGTATTTTACCATATAGTGTATCCACTGGTAAAAAACGCATACTCATATTAAGTTACACAATTTTAGGTGGAAACCGGGATGTTCAGAGGGTGGCCCACAGGAAAACCCTTTATATTGCGAAATTGGAGTACTTTCATTCGGCTAATAATGCAAGTCTCGTTATCGAAGGCAAAAAATTATACTCTTACTACGCAGAGTAGTAGTCAATGGTCCGACCCGGGCCCTCCCGAAATAACTTTGTACTTTCAAAAAGTCATATTTTTGGTGTAGATTCTAAGGATGTAACCGAATATAGTCTCATATCAATTACACCTTATGATATTAAATTCATATTCCATTTTCCTTAAAATATAATTTTCCAACATTTTCTATTCGCCCCAATGTCACACGTCTTGGTTATTAGATGCTTGCTGACGATATTTCTCCCACAGTTATTGTTGCTACTGTTGCTACTGCAACAGCTGTCGACCGTTGTTGTTGATGGTGTTTCATTTCTGGGCTTTCATTTTCTTGTTCTTAATACATATTGCGGGTGCTGAAATCAATAATTCCATAGTTCATTCAGCTCATATTTCCATTTAATGATTTATTGACTACTTAGTCGTCTTGTTCATGTTTTACTACAAACCATATTCTTTACGTTATTGTATGCTGTTGTTGTTGAGAAAGGCAGGTGGTGGTTGGGCGGATACAAAAGTACAATTGAGAAAGTAGACACAAAAAACTGTGTCAAATGCTTTTAAAGAAAATCGTCATAATTTTTATTTTCAACAGCATTTCCAACATCTTGAAGATTAATGTACATTTGATTTTTTTGCGTATCAAAGGATTCAAGGTTATAAGGGACATTATGTGCGTGAACGCAATATTGTATCCACTTATTGTAAGTGTTATAAAAGGATATTTGTTGGTTATATGTTTCAAGGTTGATATCAGCTAAAAACACTTTTTCTCAAGTTCGCAGTTATGTTTATTAAAAAGGTTGTTGAAAAAGAAAATCGAGGGTCGTTTCTCCTCTACTTTGTTACAGACGTAAGGTGGATATGGTGCATCTCCCATCACTGTGTGATGATTGGGATATCAAGACAATCCAACCATACAGTATGGTTATTTATAAAATAGTTTTGTGACATTGCAAATATTGCTTAGCATTGTCATGAAACTATTCTTCAGCTGCTTTAATGGTTAAATGATCATTTTAGATAACATTTACAAAAAATACTCAGCCTGTGTCAATTGAAACTTTCATCTCTGGACAAAATGCATAGAATACCGGCTATGCAACCAAAATCCTTTTCTCAAATATTTATGTATTAGAAGATTTTCAGATTTTGTGGCATTTTTAGACGATTGAACTTGCCGACAGAGGTGTATATTTGGATTAAAGCCCAAAAGTGTTGCGTAAGAGACACCTGAAGGAATAGATCGACATAGTCCACTTTTGAAGGGGAGGGATCTTATTTTGGGAGTCCTCTCTTTTCGATTCAATGCGCGCCCTTATGTCATTCAGTTGGTCACAGTATAACTAACAGCTTTTGGAACGCTACGTCAGAAAGCTGCACTTGTCCACGAAAAACATAATATCGCTGTTAACAGAGCCACAAGGAGGAGTAGCATCGGTATGCATTCCCAAAAAATTTTCGAACAGATCCTAAACTGCACCAAAAATTTTGAACTTTTGAGGGGAAGGTACCCTATCTAAAAATCGGTTGTTCCGTTCAAGAGATATCGCGCGTACTATTTACGTGCAAATTTTTGAAGTTTTGAGGAGTGGACCGATATGACCCTTCTCGAATTTTAGACAAAATATTATGAAGGACAGATTTTGAACCGAACCGGCTGATCTGTTCAAGAATCATCGTGCGCTCAAGCCACAACATATGGTGCCGTTAATTTGCGGTTTAAGGGCAGGTCTCGGAAAGTTTCGAAATATTTGCCGCATTTAGTCCTTGCAGGAGGCGAGGGTAGTCGTTGTCTCCAAACTATCACGGGTTACTATCACTAACAGCCTACTGATGACCTTAACCAATGAGGGATTGGATCAGTCTGTTATGCTATAATAATTTCTAGAAGAAAGAATCTAAATTTGCTAAGAAGAAGGGCCGAATCGGCTCTAAAACTCGCCTCGAAGTGGGCTGGACAAAGATGAGTAAAAGTAATCCCAGAAAAACGGAAATATGTTATTTTACTGGAAAAACAAAGCTGGGACCTTTGCTAAACCAGTTTTACTAACAATCAGAATTTCCAGTAATATAAAATATATGGGAGTAATCCTGGAAAGGGAAACTAACCGAAAAGACAATATCCAAGAAAGAACCTTAATAAGGCAAAACAAAAAAAAAAAAAGCTTGCTGATGTTGGTCAATCTTTAGAAGGCCTACAGTATGCAAAACTCATATTCGAACAATGAGTAAAATCGTTATTAATAGCAGATGTGGCCAAAACAAGTGAATTAATTTATTGAATAGAGAATATTTAAAAATAATTTACATGAAACAAAACTATATTTTTAAACTAGTTCCTTCATTTAAGGCAGATGGCGTTCGAGCACCTTAAGGCACTACATTTTTGCTTTATTTAAGCATTCGGTAAAAAGTAATTTTTTATACTTGAATATCCTTGCTTAGGCCTCGGATTTTAAGAGACACAGCATTTAGCAATGTTAACGTAATCCATATGAGATAGATTTTAATATTGCCAAAGCTTGAGCATAATCGAAATCGGAACCTCAAAGTTTCCATGGGCCCTATATATAGCTAAAATTAAAATCCGACCCGATTTTCAAAATTTATTTATAGGATTATTTTTCTAGCCACAGAAATGAACTGGTAAAAATTGCTCATTTTTTGGGCAATAAATGTGGCCTTTAGAGCAATTTCATGAAAATTCATCTTTGGTCCCATACAAATTACAAAGGAAACTTTTAGGCCCCAGCGGCACATGTTAACATATTCCGATTGTGCTCAAACTTTGGTAATCTTTAAATCTAACCAAAATGACATCGTCATTTTTCCTTTGAGTTAAAACCAGTCTATTTATTATACATGTTTAGGTAAAAGTGTTATTGATTGTGGTACTATTTTCAAGAATATTATTTATTTCTAATAGCCTTGAAAGATCGAACAATTAAATATTTCATTCGCAAATAATCATAGCATTATTTTTTCATTTTACAGTCATAGGCTGAATGTATTTAGCTGTCGGCTAAGCCGATTAACCAGCTTTTTGGGCTTCGGCTTTTTTAGTTGATCCCTTATAACTCTTAGAGATCCTTTTTGTGTATACCCAATTTTAATAAGATTCCCTTTTTGTGTATCCCCAATTTTAATAAGATTCGAATCATGATTTATTCTCACATTTCACCATGAATTAATTTACTATTTTTTTCATTTTAGGTATGAGCGTCTTATTCTAAACTCATGGACGTTAAATTGATCTCCACAGTAAGTTAAAAGTAAATGTTTTTTATTTCAAAAACGTCTTAAAATTCTTCACTAAATCACAATATGACCTTTAAGCACAATTAACTTTATCCAAGAAGCTGTAAGAAAAAAACCATAAATTCCAAAACTTTTAAATATGCCAGGAAAATAAAACATTTCAATTGACTTGTCCCCAAGTAGTTTTATGTACCCATAACAATGCCTTTGCAGCTTGTCATATATCCTTTTTGGAATGCCACATTTTTTAGTGCAACTTAATCTTTTGTGATTCGTTTTTTCTTTCAAGTCACATCTTCAATATTAAAAGTCAAGAAGTAATTCAATGGAACTTAGTGCTGGCTGCTTAAATGTCACATATATTGTCTGCGGCATGTCCCCTGGTTTTACATAATTTCAATGAATTTAAATATTCCTCAAGGGTCCTACAACTAAACATGTCGTCTCCCTTACCAGTGCATCATCATCACTGGTTATCAAAGGACAACCAGTATTTATATTCAACGACACGCAGTCTTTGTTTAAATCCTTTCATCACATTATGCTCATCCTCTTTGACTCATCGCAACAAGAAAACACACACACACACCAGAGAGGTATAAAACCAAAGGACAACGACGACAAGGAATAATAATAGAAAAGTAACCATTTTTTTGTCTTTATATACAAAAGTTTACTGTTTGTTGCAATCAAAAAAAAAAAAAAAAAAAAAAAAAACAACACACACTCACTTGCTCACAAGAACACATGTTGTCTTACCCATCACAAAGGATTTACCATTCTTTATCCATTTTTTTGCCACTATTCTCGAAAATCCATTTCAACGAAACAGCGAACCCCAACTGAAATAAGAGACGAATTTCCGCTAAATCTTTTTAGTGTCTCATTTTGTATTTCTGATTTTTATTAAGTTCTTCTTTATCTGTTTTTCCACATTTTTCAAGTGTTTTGTGATGTTTTTTGCTCATTCAGTTTGTATGCGGCGAAATTGTAGAAAATTGGTATAACCATTGAATACTATTATAAATAAAAACAGTGGTTAAAAAGAAGAATGTTGAATTGGAATTTGAGTTTAAAATCAATAATCTTTTATTAACAATACTAAAATAGAATGCTAGCTCTTGAATATTTATAGTTACGGGTACGCTTACGTAGTACGAGGGCTGTTCGGAAACTTCTTAGCCTATCAATGAAACTTAGTCCAACGCTTTTCTAGCAATTCTATCCCTTGATTAAAATACTTTTCCTCAAGGTCTGCAAAATAGTGGTTTACAACTGTAATTGCATCTTCATTTGAGGTAAAACGCTTGCCAGCAAGCATTTTTTTAGATTTTGGAACAAGTAAAAGTCACTGGGAGCTAAATCAGGAGAATAAGGTGGGTGGTCAAGCAACTCGTACTTTAATTCGTTGATTTTAGCCATTGTTAAAACACTCTTGTGCGCTGGTGCGTTGTCTTGATGAACAATTATTTTTGTGTGTTGTAAGTCAGGACGTTTTTCTCGAATTTGTACATTTAATTGATCCAAAAGCTTGCAATAGTACTCTGAATTTATTGTTTTACCCTTTTGCAGATAGTCAATCAATAAAATACCTTTGAAGTGCCAAAAAACCGTTGCCATAACCTTACCAGCCGATTGAATTGTTTTTGCCTTCTTTGGGGCACTTCCTCCAGCTTCAGTCCATTGTTTGGATTGTTCTTTTGTCTCTGGAGTATAGTGGTGGATCCATGTCTCATCAACAGTTATGAAACGACGCTTAAAATCCATTTTATTTCGCTTAAAACGATCCAAACAAGCTTGAGAAATGTTCATTCTTATGCGTTTTTGATCGACTGTTAACAAATGCGGCACCCATCTTGCAGAAAGCTTTTTCATCTGTAGTTCTTCATGCAAAATTAAATGGACTCGATCATTTGAGATGCCCATGATATTAGCAATTTCACACACTTTTATTCGTCGATCATTTAATACCATATCATGCACTTTGGCTACAATTTCTGTTGTTGTTGCTGTTTTTGGACGTCCACTACGTGGTTCATCTTCAATGCTTGCACGACCACGTTTTAATTCATCAATTTAATTTTTTACTGTTGCATATGAAGGAGCACTTTCACCTAACAAATTCACCATATCATTATGAATTTCTTGTCCCGATAAACCTTTTTTATGTAAATATTTAATGACAGCACGCTTTTCTAATATTTCCATTGTTTGTGCTAGGCTAAGAAGTTTCCGAAATGCTGCCATCGTATATTATGTCTGAATTTAAAATTTTTGATTTCCCATATCATGCGCACGTTGATATCAGAAAAGTGTCTGATATTCCTAAGAGCATGGTCGTGGGATATAGTTCTTATGATCTTTGGTCTCGCGACTTTCATAAAGCTACAGTGGAAAGTTCTTTCTTCTGAGAATTTTGGTCAGCGGTTTGGCGTACTCTATACAATGTTAAATGAAACGCCCATCATCATGAAATCACAAAATTTCCATGCTCTAATCGTTTCTAGTAGGGCTGGCTGTTTGTATGCAGCTACAAATCCTAGCATCATCGAAACCCTGCCACAGACATGTTCAACATAATTTACGCGAATGGAATACTTTTTCCATTTTTTTTTACAAAAACTACATTTTTATACCTTAAATGGAGGGTATATTATGTTTGTTTTTCTGTTGTAGCTCATCGAAATAATCATTTGCGACATCATATTCTTGATCAAGGTAAAATTCTTAGTCGATTCAGCCATGTCCGTCTGTTGTAATCACTCTGGCGTCCGCAATAATTAAACTAGAACGCTATATTTTTTCATCCAAGTGTATTTTTTTCTATGCACAGGTCAAGTTCTAATATGGGCAATATTGGTATAGCCCCCATATAACGGTACGTTCGGATTTTTGGTATTTTGAAGATTTTGGCGGCAATTTTTGTGTTTTAACATGTGAGGTTCTCAGTGGTTGTGACAACATTTTCCACCAACAGTTTTCAACATAGGTTCGCCCAGGCCCTATAAAACGGTCCTTTGGAATTTATGACTCCCAGTGGTTAAAAACGTTTCCATCAAAAATTGTGGACATAAATAGGCCCACGTTGTGGTTAGCCCCCGTATAACGGTACCGATTTCAGGTATTTTTAAGTTTTTAGTTGACCGAATTAGCTAAAATTATGTATTTGAGGTTCCCAGTGGTCAAAAAACTTCTCCACATACATTTTTGGATATTGGTACTTTTCATATATGTAAATCAGAATATTTCATGGTGGATGCCCTAAAAAGTTATGCTATAGGTATTTTGAAATTTTGGAATTTATATCTCCGGAAACGTCAACTTCCTCAAGCAAAAAAGATAAATCTTTCCACGGTGTTCAGAAGTTAACTCACCTCTTGATTCCGCTCAATCGGATTAGCATACTTAATCTTATTCCAGCTCTAGGAATGTGATAGCTTCGATGGCTTGTAACCACAAAGCTCTGAAGTTAGTTGAGTATGTTTGGGCAGGGCAGTGTGTCTTGCGGACCTGCTGTACCACATGATAGGCAGATCTTTCGCACTGTGTCATTCCTTGCCCTATAGAAATTTACATGGATGCAATATCACAAATATAGTTGAGCCAAAACTACTCTGGTTTGTCGTTGCAGCTGAATGTACTCCGAAGACCGCATTTACACGATAGTTTTTCATGACATCTGCGACTTCATCTGTTTGATAGCTAGCTGCCTGATAGGCTTGCCGATCTTGGGGTTCTCTCCTGTAACGCTGGATCATTAAGGGCCTGCAGTGAAAAAGCGACTTTAAATCAGGGTCAGCCAAGCAAAATTCTGTTTGTGTGAGTCACATGCACGAGAGTTATTCTCCCTCTCTCTCTGCAACCACTGCCTGTTTTTATACCCTACACCACCTTATGGTAAGGGGTATTATGTCTTTGTGCATTAGTTTGTAACATGCAAAAGGAAACGAGATAGACCCATAGTTCCTTTCTGAGTCGATTTACGCATGTCCGTCTGTCCATGTATTTTTGTACAGGTCGCATTTATTGTCCGATTCGCATGAAAATTGGGGAAGATAGTTTTTTTGGCCAAAGGACGAACGCTATTTATTTTGGTAAAAATCGGTTCAGATTTGGATATAGCACCTATATATATCTTCGCCCGATTTAAGGCATTTGGTGCACTAAACACGCTATATATGTCCGATTTCAATGAAATTTGGAATGTGCGACGGAATTTAGTTTAGAAATAAGTTTGCCAAATTATATAGAAATCGGTACAGATTTGGATATAGCCCCCATATATATCTTTGCTCGATTTAAGGCATTTGGTGCACGAAACACGCTCTATATGTCCGATTTCAATGAAATTTGGAATGTGCGACGGAATTTAGTCTAGAAATAAGTTTGCCAAGTTATATAGAAATCGGCTCAAATTTGGATATAACCCCCATATGTATTTTCGCCCGATTTAAGGCATTTGGTGCACGAAACACGCTATATATGTCCGATTTCAATGAAATTTGGAATGTGCGGCGGAATTTAGTCTAGAAATAAGTGTGCCAACCTATATAGAAATCGGTTCAAATTTGGCTATAGCTACTATATATTCACGGCCGATTTTAGGTATTTGATGCACGAAATGCGGTATATATGTACGATTTCAATAAAATTTGGAATATTTGCCGGGATTTGGCCTAGAAATAGGTGTGCCAAATTATATCGAAATCGGTTCAGATTTGGATATAGCTCTCATATATTTTTACGACCTATTTGAGATATTTGATGCACGAAACACGCTATATATGTCCAATTTTGATGAAATTTGGACTATGTGACGGAATTTGGTCTATAAATAAATGTGAAAAATTATATCAAAATCTGTTCTGATTTGGATTTAGCTCCAATAGATATTTTACATGTTCACAGTGGTGTAGGGTATTATATAGTCGGCCCCGCCCGACTTTGATCCTTCCTTACTGGTTTTTTGTTAGAAACAATCGCAGCTTGTGTGAGTAGAGTTTGTGTGTAAAACTAATGGTGACGATTTTGTGTCTGCTGCTAATTGCATAGCACCAATGTCTTGCCTCCTGGCATGCCACCATATGGTGATTAGGATGACTCTCACGTATCACCAGAGGAAGTACTGAAACGAGACTATGTCATTGTGCTGTAGTATTGGAAATATCTTCGTCTCCTTATCCAGTTGGTCCTCTGAGTTGTATCCCTGTTGTAGTTCTCAGGGCGGCGATCTGACAGATTTGAATATTTTCCCATCACGTTGCACTTATATTCATGGATCACTTTGTCATCGCGTAGAATAACACAGACTGACCTAACGCGTTATACGTGGTCAACAAGTTCGGACGACGTGAACACACTGTCGAATGTAACCCCTAAAATCTTTGGGTAGTTAGACGACGAAATTCTCTTACATCGACAAGGACATTCAAGTCTGTGCTCATCTCCGAAGTCCATGTGGTGAATAGACTGGCCGTAGATTTAGTCGCAGATATTTTAATATTTCTGGCGGCTTTAGGCTTCACAAATGTCATTAGGAAATGTATTAGACTCCAAGATCATACAATCATCCACATACGTAATGACTTTAATGCCTTCTGGAGGGAATGGAATACAAATAGATGTAGGTTAAACAGATGTTATACAGTTCCCGAGATATCACTTCAACTTGGGGAACCCTCTGTTTCACCCTACTGGGCTAAATTTCACGTACTGGCGTCCGCATATAAAATGTATCAAACTTAGCCGGTGGGTAGTCTGCTCGATGTCCTCAAAAAGCGAGGAGGGCTTTTTATAAGTCGAACGCCACTCACAGTACCCTACACGCAGAAAAAAAATATGATTGATCCAACAATATTCGAAGAGCAAAATATGTATTGTAAAGATATTGTTAAATTCCAAATGTAGTATTGTGATTCCAACAATTGGGTTTTGTTAAATCCAAAAATAGTTTTTGTCAACTGGACAATAGTTCTCTCTTTTCTTCAACAATTTTTTCTCTTCTCTCGCTATTCGATGCCGTGTTGAAAAAAACAATTATGGTGAGTTTTGTTTGTATGACATGATGCCTTTATCTTTGTTTTTGTGTGTATGTATACCAACAATGAGACTCTTGTTTTTATTTGTTTCTGTTTTGTTTCATTCTTCTATCTTCATTGTGCTTTGAGGTTTGGTGTTATACCGGAGTTTGTTATGGTGTTTAATTATTCCTTATGTTGTGGTGGGTGCTTGTGGCTTTTTGTTTGTCTTTGTTGTCAGCCAATGCAGCAAACCATGTATTGTGTTCATCAATGATTGCAATGTTATACGCGACATTTATATCCAAGTTATGCGAAAAGTGTATATGAGAAGTATATACACTCAACTCAAAAATTTCTGGGCTGGTTTTCTGGGTTGACAATACTTTTTGTAAACAAAATTAGATTATGATAGTTCCTACAATCGGTATTGTTAACGATTTTTGCAATATCGCGGAAATTCGAAAGTTGTTTTTGCTTTCTATGTTTCGAACAAAAGATGGTATTTTTGGATTTGGATTACAATGTTTGAACAAAACAAATACATTTCTGGAACCAAAACAGATATTTTTGTTCCAACAAAAGCGAAAAATATTTTTTCTCTACGTGTAGAGCACCGCCTATTCTGAGGAGAAGTACGGCCTCAAAATTTTGTGCTAGGGGCGACAAAAGCAATGCCGGTCAGTATGATTCACCTTTGTTTGAAAATTTTGCCTATTAGTGCCAAGATAATTTTTTTAATATTTTTTTTAATATTAATTTTAATTAATTTCCCGTTGGAATCGTGCATAATAACCTTTATTTTTGCAAGTGAAAAAGGAAAGCCGAAGATTCGAACCCACACAACCACCACTATGTGACATGCATGTTTCGCCTTTGGTAGAGGCTTCAGACATATCGGCTGTCATTGAACTTTCTTCTTTCAAATGCAATTTTTTACAACAACAATGGGTATTTGCTCATTTAGTTGTGCTTTCATGACACCCGCTTAGCGCTGCCTTTGAAAGTAATGAGTTTGGCTCTGAACGCTAAAACCCTGTGACAACACTTCTTTTCTTGTGTTTTTAAGGACGTGGGTTCAAACCCCAGCCTGGATTAGCGGATTTTATTTGTTTGAAAATTTTGCCTGTTAGGGCGATGATCTTTTCTTTCAATATTAACCTTTGCTGGCATCCTTGCCTGGCTTCGGTAGTGCAAGCGCCCCGGCCATTTTCCATCGGAGCCCAACGCGTTTTAGTATTCCTAATTGCATTCGCAATATCATCCGTTGTAAATTGTGGTGGTTCCTTATCCTCGGCAAGAAATGCCTAATGCAACCTCGTTTCATCGGATAAGTCAGCGTAACGTAGACAAACATGACTGAGGTCTTATCTTCCATCTTCTCAGGCTGCGAGAATGACTTAACAGTTGCTCACAATTTACTTATTCCGTCTCCAAAGTTGCAACTCTTCAGGAGATTTGGTCACTTGTTCGGCTTGTGTTCACCGATTAACCTTTTAAATTCCAGTGTCTGCTTTCTGACTCTGGGCTGCCTGTGGTTGGCTCGATGAAGCTCATCACGCTTATTTGCTAGTCCCAACGCCTCTGCTGGGAAATGGGGTCCCACCTCGCGTATTTGATCAGTAGGTATATATCTAACGGCTGTAGAAGTGATGATGTCCCGTTACGTCATTTCTGCTAGCGGAACATCAGAAGGATTGGGCAGTAGTGATTGGTGAATTCTCCTATGATTGATGAAAGTGGGGCGATCAGAGTTAACGAAGTCGGGCGTTTTGCTAATAGAGACAATTATTGGGAGATGGTCTCACCCAAGTGAAACGACGGGTTGCCAGGTGACGTTATTTGTCAGACCAAGTAACACGATGGTTTTGTGGCACTCTCGGCAGCTAATTCTGGCAGGGGCGTTCTACCCCTCTGGTCATTACCTAGGTCCGAATGCCACAACTAATGATGAACATTAAAATCCTAAGACTTATAGGTTATGTTCTTCCAATAGCGGGTTAATGGTGTACATATATTTTCGGCGGTATATATACTTTAAACAACTCAACCTCGGCATTTCCACACCGACTGCATCCCCATAAATTCCATGACGCGGGTCATTAGAGCTATGCTAAAGCGAGATATGTTTGTATTATGTAACAGGAAAGCTACTTCCCCACCTCCACCTCTAGCGCGACCCTTCCTTAGTACCTTGTTACCATCACAACGCTATTACCTGCAGTTGTTGTTGAGCTTGGTTTCTGCACGCTGCTACCATGATATTCTTCCGACTTAAAAAGTCTACTATTTCTTCTATCTTACCGTTCTCTCTCCGTTGCAATTAAATTGCAAAAATGATGCATTTTCAGGCATTGGAACAACAACGATCGGTGTTAATTGCTTTGTTTGCCGTTGCTGTTTGCGGCACTGCGGGGGAGTCTCGTATTCTGATGATGACGGCTCATTGGGGGCTGTGTTCATGCAACAGAGTCCCTGTCGTAGTCGCTCGCATGGACGAGTTTAGAACAACCCCTGACATGGACCTATTCCCGGCATCTATTGCATCTCACCGAAATTTGAGTGTGTCCAACATGCGTGAAACTGAACACATCCATATTGACTTTGGGTTTTCCTTCGTCCCGGCACGGACCAAAATAATCCGGAGCAGGCATTCCGTGATATGCTGCTCCCTACACAGAAAAACGATACAAATACAAAGATGTGTACACTGTGGTGGCAGCCGCTGGTCTAAACCCAGGTGTTGTGTGGTTACGTGTTACGTTCCTCCCAGCGAGAATTCTAAACAATGAAATTCTCTAAACAATTTCCGATATAAATTTTTACACACGTAAGTTTCACAGCTAAGCTGAAGAATTTAAGGCCTGTATGTGGTTCCCTACAAAGGATAAAACGATCTATGGTCCGATTATAAGTGAAAATATTAAAACCAATATGTAATACCCAAAAAAGTGCATTTTCCATTTTCAGATCCAATTACTTTCCACAGCTATACGTTTTAAAGCAACTATGTGTTTACTGCATTCCCCTTATTCTCAATCCCAATGATTTAATTTTTTCAACCACACATCATTACAAATTCTAACAACATTCAGAATTCTCCATAAACCTGTCTGTCACTGCACATTTATTTTTTTCCCCAAACAGCAAGTCGATGAATGTTTAAATAATTTCTGTCTATACGATGTCTGTTAGTTTCCTGTTGGCTGTCCCTCTTGAGTACTCTGAGCAATATTACGAGATAAAATCAATAAGTTAGGGTAAACGATAATAACACAGGTTGGAAGAATTGGCAACACAAATTCTGTCATTACACAAATAACTTTTATTTTCTTTGATCTGAGAGATCGGAGGTTATGATCGTAGGTAGAATTCAAAAATTCATGTCCATAAAGATCTACCCAAATAGAATAATGGTTCTGAAAGTTTCAGAATTATAGTGAATTAAAATATTTACTCATAAAAGAAGACAAATAATTAGATACTTTTAGGTGATTTCGCAGCTGTAAAAACTTTTCAATTTGAAGAAAGAAAATAGATTCTCCTAACTTTTCCATCTTTTCTTGCTGTTCTCCATCTTCTCCAATCAAACTGTGTCTACCTCGTATGCTGTTGTCTGCTTTTGTAGCTACTTTTTCCTTTGTCTTCAATTCATTCAATACAGTGAAATTGAAATTATTCCTTTCAGTCCCGACACACGCACACACAACTCACACTGCATTGCTCCTTGACATTATTTGAGTCGGAGTTTTCACAAACTATTGAGTAGCATTTCCTTTTCGGGAGGGAATGCCTTGGTTCAATGTTTTGCGGGTTTTTTTCTTATTTTGTTGGCATCGTTGTGGTTTTATTTTTTTCGTTTGCTTCCAGACGACGACGGCGACTTGACGGTTGTGTTTATTTGTATCGTTATCGGTCCTCTTGATGTTGTTACATTCCTTAAAAACTTTTACTTTAGTTGTTGGTGTTTTTCTCTTATTCCTTACCACAATTTTCATGGTCTTCTTGTCCCCAAAACAGTTTGGCTTTCTCTTCTTTCAAACATTTTCCCCATACGACCATTTTCTTTGTCTGGCTTTAAAACATCCGGTTCCTAAGTTTTAATGTGGCGGTGGTGGTGATACCTAAATATGCTGTGTCGTAAGGATGACATTGAAATACTTTAAGTGCTGAATACTTCATTTTTGCATTAAAAAAATTAAGGAAATTCCCTTTCCTTAATGTGTCGTTTATAAGATATTCCAGACGACAGAATTATTTCAGGAGTTCATTTGTGGCGACAAGTTGGCTCCAAAATCTCATGGCTCCAACAGCTCATATTTCACAAGAAAAGCTGACAAGGAAAAACAAACAAGGGAAGAAAAACGGGTAGACAATTTAGATGAGGATTAATGGGTTATTACCTCCTCTCAGACGGAATCATAGCGAAAAAGGGATATTTGGGAGTAACGTTGTGGAATGAAGGACACTTAAGGAGAGATCAGAGTCAATTTTATTTTTGAGTTTTTGAATTGGCGTATTTTGTCGAGTTCCTTGAAAGCCAAGTAATCTAGTCTAGCCAAACCTGTGCTGGACATTATTAACAACGATCTGTGTATATAAGAAGTTTCTTAACGAGAGGAGGTGTAGGGCCTCAAGTGCCTTCGTTGGTGCTAACAAAATATAAACCTGAACAATGAGAGATTGAATTCCTCAATAAAGAGGTAATTGCAGCTGTTCCGCAGTCCTTGCCACTAAACATACAGGTATGTGATGGAAAACGATTCGACTCGTTTTGCCATAAATTGAAATCGTATATTTAGAATTTTGGTGAATATTTTAATGAAATTGAAAATGGATTTTAAAAATATTATTCAAATAAGGGGCGTTTGCGAAGCAATATTATATATATCATCAACGGCACTCCGATTATATACTATTTCGATTCTGCAAATCGAGTCGATTGTCGGATGGTTTCTCTCTGACCACCAGCAGTACCACCACCATCAGGAGCTCATAGAAACGGATTCGGAGGATTTAGGTGCAGTCGTCGTAGTTTCGGTTTGGTCGACTGCAGACTATCGGCCTTTGATGTGGTCGACGCCGCACAGATCAACCGTCTGTTTGTGTTTGAACCTTTGTCGGATATCTTTTCTCTGTCCAGCGAATTTGAATCAGATGATTTAGAAGCAATCTTCGCCTTCGCAGAACTTCTTGGAAACTTGTAACTTAGCCTCTTTGTTGTCACTTGATTGAAGTGGGGATTTCGTTTTGGGTTAGACGAACAAGGTTCCTGCGAAAAAAAAACTGGGCTTCCCATTACTATGAAGATGCATTGACTGAATGAATTTTGGTGTCTTCAGAGAGAGATCTTTTCACTAAATTTCATCGTTATCCAGGAATAAGAATTGACGGATGAACTGCATAGGCGGCTTCTTTGTGGCTGTTCCTCAAACGACCGCATCCTATTCACGTGGTTTCGGTTTAGTCAACTGCGGACTGGCTGCCTTTGAAATAGTCGACGCTGTCACAGACCCATCATTGTTCGTCTGTTCGCGTTTGCATCTTTGTCGGCTGTCCTCCAGCTGTCTCACTTCCTTTAGCGAAATCGTCTCAGATGATATAGACGCAGACTTCGCCGCTTTTGGCTTCTTCACAGACTCTAGCAAGATTGTGACTTAGCCGCTTTGGTGGAGAACATTCCCTTTGCATTGAAAGGGGGATCTAAAGATCGCAACACCTTTGAATTTGCCTTTGAGGTGGATGAGGTAGCCGACGGCCTTGATACCTCCTCAGCCTTCTCACGTTGTCACTTTCATAATGGTCTAGACAGGGGTTACTCCTGCACTCGAAGTGGGGATTTCGCTTCTTAGGTAGCCGATTTCCCACTTAGCAAGGTGAGGATAGCACCAATAGGGTGTTCTTGCTACGATTTTTTGTCCATCAGAGGTACCGACAAACCATCCGTCTTTATACCCTCAGAATTTATGCTAACGAGGGTATATACACTTTCATACGGGCAAAATGTGCTTCATCGAAATAATGGTTTTAGACCCTAAGTATGTTTGAACGGAATCCGTTTCAGACAATTTGGAGTCGATTTAGCAATGTCCGTCCGTCTGGCTGGCTGGTGCGCACGCTAACTCTCGAACGGATCCACCGATTCGGTTCAAAACTTGGCTTTCGTAATATTTTGTCCAAACTTAGTTTAAGTTCGAAGATGGGTTATGTCGGTCCACTCCTTCTGGTACCTCCCCCATAAAAGTTCGAAAATGATCGGAAAATTTGTGTGCACGATAACTCTTGAAAGGAGTAATCGATTTGGCCCATACTTTGCACATCGTGAAATTTCTACCAGACTTAGATGAGGTTCTAATATGGACCACTTCTTCGGGTACCTCCTACACAAAAGTTCGGAAAAGTTCAGTTTAGGACCTGCTCTCGAATCGCTTTGATTTTTGTTGTAGCAAATTGTATTCACCGCCCCCCATACGACGGTACGAGTTTCATCTGGGGCAAGTCCATACTTCCTGAGCAAATAGCCTGAAAAGTGCAAAAAACCCCTATGACACTATGTTTAGTGGTTGGAGCGCAAGATAACTGTTGAACGGATCTACAGACTCGGTTCAAAATTTGGCCTTCGTAATATTTTGTCTAAACTTAGTATCAGTTCGAAGATAAGCCATATCGGTCCACACCTTCAGGTACCTCCCTCACAAAAGTTCAAAAAGGTTCGGAAAAATTGTGCCACGATAACTCTTGAAGAGAGTGACCGATTTGGTCCATACTTTATAGTACGGTTACACTGCAGTTTTTGCCAGGTTAACCCACTTTGAGAGGATTTATTTGACGTTTGCGCTATGGAATTGAGATTTGAAATCCAAACCCACTGGGTTAATCCGGTTAAGTGTAAACGGGGTATTACACACCCTAACACATCTGCCATATGTATATCAGGTTTGAATATGGACTATATTTTATATTTGTCCACTAATTCGGGTATTTCCCACACAAAATTTTGTATAAAATGTATAATTTTGTATAATATCAATTATGACCTGCTCTCGAATCACTTTGATTTCTGTTGAAGCAATTTGCATTCGCTGCCTCAATTACGACGGTAAATGCTTTTTCAGTGGAAGTCCATACTTCTTGAAAAACTGCTCAAAGGGTAAATTTGGACACCTTTAAGGCTGTTTTCTCAAGAAGTTTCAGTTCGAAGATTGGCAACAACTTCCTGTGCTTCCCTTCAATATTTAAAAAGTGTCACTAAAATGGTATGCACGATATCCCTTGAACGGTGCAACCAACCAACCTTAACAATTTCCAGGTTGCTACTTTAATAATGGTCTCGGCAGAGGTCACTATTGCATTTGGAGTGAGGATGTCTTAGCTAGGTGATTTCCCTTTTTCAAACTAAGAGATCCAAAAACCATAAGTAAAATAACACATCATTGATGGTTTTTGGATCCCTTCGGTACGATTTTTTTGTCCATCAGAGGTACCGGAAAACCATCCGTCTTTTTGATGAATGATTCTCCATTACCAATTTTCTCCTCTAATGGTTTCTGCCTAAGAAGCAATATTTTGTCAGGATTATTATACACTAACAAATCTGGTCCAAGAGAACAGATCGTTTCGGCATTCTTTCCCACAGTTTTGTTTTCAAAAATTTAATGATATATTATCCCAAATGTCGTCCTGAATGATATTTTCCCTAAAACTTTGGGGGACTATCTCCTGCTTGCTCTGTCTATTCAAGCTGTCGCTTAGGTCTCCGATTTCTCGAATATCCCTTGGCCACAAATACAGGGCGTATTTGTCACACACAGGATCATGAGCTGGTGACAGTAGTAAGGAAATCTCTGTGATTGTCCATATATGTATTGGTAGGTAGAGTGGGACATTCAAACCTACATCAGCCGAATGTTTATTTCAAGGGTTTTTGTAACCTTCCAACCTTTGATTGTCCAAAATTGTAAACAAATCTTACGCCTAAGCTGTTGAATCAATTATATCAGATTTCTATATTCTACAAAATTTGCATTTACATAGACAGCATTTTCCAACACTTCACAAAACAACAAAATAAAGAGAGTAACAAAGATACTTTTAAGAAAATTGAAAAGATTTGCATAAATCTCTAAAGCTTCCCAAAAGAACACTCTTGTTATTTCTTTAATGTGTTTGTCTATTACGTTTTGTAATTTAATAACATTTCGTTACTTTAGACATTCATCAGATTTGTGTTATCATCATCGTCGTCGTCGTCATAGAAGACTAAGATTGTGACGACGATAAAAAGTAACAACAACTAATTTTTTTACAAATCTCTATAACCTCCACAGTCATGTGGACAATGTCATATTAGGCAAAGCAAAAAAAAAAACTGCTGGCTTGGCACTTCAGCAGTTAACCAGCTACCTACCAACCGGTGGCTACGACTGCTGCCTACCACATTCATGGGCTTTAATTAAGTACTACTGCTGGCCGTGACAAACATTCAACAAAAATTTACTTATGAAACACATTTCAAGTACAGCCGCAGCAGGGTGTGATAGGGACAGGTGAGGAGGAGAACAAAAAATGCTACCAAGTTTGTGTTGAATGGTAGACAGACACTGATTGTGGCAGTGACAATGAATATAAACGGTTGAATAAAATATTCAAGTGAACACATTTACACAACATTCCAAAACAAACCGAAAAACGAATTTATTTTTTGGCAACTCATTTAGGAAAATTACAAAAGTGGAATTTACATTGAATTTTCAAGGAAGTGTGGTTGAGGTATTTTTTGGTTGGGCGACATGTATTTTTGCCATATCTTCCCTTTGTAGTTATCGTCTAATCTGAAATTTAATTTGGATTAAAATTTAAAAGCTTTGCATATTTATTTCATGAGCGAATTAGATATCATATATGGGACGCTATTATAGTATAGTCTGTGTATGTCTGCCCATTTTTATTTAGAAACTCAGTAACACTCTACAACTTTGTACGATACAAGGTTGCTTAGAAATGGAACTAGTACAGCTTCCTGACACAGTTGTATGCGATAGTATGTTGTTTCAGGATTATTCTAAAAGTCCGTACTAAGCTTCTAAAGAGTTCGGTTTTTCACTAAAAATCATAATTTCAAAAACGGAAAAGCCAATTTATAATTCCCTTCGCCGTGATGAAATCATGATATTTGTAGCGATAAGTAAAATTTTTCAACGCTGTCAGTTTGTTTTGAAAAACATTACTCTCTGTAATAGAGAGTAACAATGAAGTTAAGCCATTGGGGGAATACTCCAGACTTAAGCAATCAATGAGATTGAATCTTCAAACAATAAACAAAACAAACTTTTTATTTCTATAAATTTAAGAAACTATGTGCATGCTTTGAAATACTTTTTTGGATGGAATGAAAAAAGTCTGCTGTACAATCCAGTCAAAATAAACATTGAAATAGCAAAAATTCCATGAATGCGGAATTTTGGTGGAGAGCTAGATTTTGCCATTAGAAGCGCCAAAGATCCCATGTACATAAAAAGGTTATTCTTTATTGCATTAATGAAAAAGTTTCATTGAGCTTCATACAATTACATATTGTGAATATGTTCGTTAATACAAAGAAACTTCTTCATTAGTGCAATGAAACGCTTTTATTAATGCAATGAAACGAATTTCTCTAATGCAATGAAACTCTTTCATTATTGCAATGAAACACTTTCATTAATCCAATGAAATAGATTCGTTGCTGTAATGTAAGTGTTTCATTCATGTTTAATTAATGATACACTACGTTGGCTGAAAAATCGATGACAAATTTCTTTGATGAAACGTAAGATTTCATTTATGTATGTCAGTGTACATTGGCAGTTGTCATGTTTTTTTCGTAAATGAAATCTATATTTTGCTCATAGGGGTATAAAAAAGAAAGATCATACAACAAAACATAAGCACGGTGGTCTTGAACAAATTTTAAATGGAATGTGTTTACACCTGGGAAGTTTTTGCGGATTCTGAAACTACAAAGTTTACCAATAAACCAAAAAAAATCGCAGGAGCGCTTTTTAAATAAATCGCGATTCACATTGCCATTTTTAGGGGTTTTTTAGGTTTTCACGATTTTGCTATCGATTTGGATTAGAGAAAATATTGTAGCTGTGAAAATTCTATACAAGATTGACCTTTATGATATTTTCGTAGGTTTTCCATTTTTGAGATATAGAAGTTCAAACTGGGACAATGCACTGACTGTATCGCATACTTATAAAACAATGTCATGTACGGTGTGCCTAACTAACTTTAAACAAAAACAGGTTACTTTATTTAAAGTTTATTGAACTTTTAAGTTTTTATTTATTATGTTTTAAGACTTCGTCTTATAGGGCTATAAGGTCTTCGTTAATCAATGAAAATAAAGACTATTTATTTCATTTTTCTACCCGACGTTTCGTTGGGATTTTTCAACATCTTCGGGGGTAATTCTTATTAATAAATAATCCTTCGTTTTAAATTTAATTAATTGCGTAGGTAATTAAAAAAACGACACAACAAATAAAATAAAAATAAATTCAATTCAATTAAAAATTGGGTGTAAATATCACAGCAGTTCTAATACTAAAATCACAGAAGTTAAAAATACGACTAACCTGGAAAGCTTTTGGGGATTCTGAAACAGCGATGTTCACAGATGAGAAAAAATCCAAAAATAAGAAAAAGTCGCTGGACGGATTTTTAAATAAATGGCGGTCAAAGTTCACATTTTTAGGTTTGTTTTAGATTTTTGCGATTTTGCTTGGAAACCGCAAGTCCTATCGAAATGGGTCTAAAGAAAATTTTGTAGCTGTGAAAATTCTCCAGAGACCGTTATGATTTGTTACTAGGTCTTACGATTTTTGAGATATAGAGGTTCGGGTCACATTTTTAGGTTGTTTTTGTTAGGTTTTCACGATTTGCTTGATTTGCTTAAGTCTTATCGAAATCGGCTGTAAAAATTCTCTACAAGATTGGCTTTCGCAAGTTTTTCCTAGGTTGTACCATTTTTGAGATATATAAGTTTAAGTTGGGAAATTGCAGTCATGACCTTGTTTTATAAAGATACGGTACAGTCAGTAAATTGTTAAAATTTTAACTATTATATCTCAAAAATGTTAAAACCTACGAAAACATTGATAAACATTTTCTTTATTTCCATTTTGATAGGGCCTCCGGTTTCCCAGCAAAATCGTGAAAACCTAAAAAACCTAAAAATGTGAACATTGACCGCGATTTATTTAAAAAGCGCTCCGGCGATTTTTTTGTTTTTTCTGATCTATGAACATTGTAGTTTCAGAATCTGCAAAAACTTCCCAAGTGTAAGCACCTTCCATTTAAAGTTGGTTCAAGAGCATCGTGTAAGTCTCGGTTGATTGGAATTAGTTTAGTTCCTCATAGTACGTTCCCCATTGCCATTGGCAGCCGCTGGCCGAAACACTATGGTTTCGGATCAATACGGTACGAAAGAACCAGCTGCCGTGGGATTGTGTGTTTATGTGTGTAGACGTTGCCGAGTTTGTTGGTGAATTTCTTAATTGAAATATAGGGAGAATGTGCCACCGCTTGTGCATCTTATCGATAATCTCGTTCCCAACAATGCCATAGTGTCCCGGTACCAAAAAAAAAGTAATTACAACATTGGATTTGATAAAGTAGGGTTTGATTGCCAAGAGAGCCGCCGCGTGGCTGTCGACAAACACCACTACCGCCCTTATACGCTTTACACAGATGTGATTTTAGTTAAATAGTCGCCTGCAAAATCAACCCCAGTGCCCACTTCCATTTTGGATCCATCTTTATAGTTGACTAAGCTTTGTGGAAGTGGTATCAGGTCGAGGGCCTATAAAATACGTATAATGGGCACAGTCACACTTTGTTGGCATCATATAAGATGGCTACACAGCTTCCCTTAGGGTGGATAAAGGCTTGTCGAAAGCGCGACTCGTTCTACATTTTCATCTCCCTATTTCCAACAAGAATATGTAGACTGATATCCAACATTGCGTATGGCGCAATCTGAGAATAAGGATCGAAGCGTCCAACTTAGTTGGCCTACTGAAAGTAAAGTGCTGATTAAAACTCTCTTTCTGCGCTACTCAATGTTTCTTCTGTGAAAAGATTTAACTCTATAGCACCTAAAACCAGTAGTGGAAAGCTACCGAGTTTCTTAATTTTTGTGAAAACTATGAGATCACATTTTGTCGGATTTACTCCCAGACCGTTTTGTTTGGCTCATCTGTATAGGCGACAAAGATCGCCTTGAATGACCTCCGACAATGTTGAAATAAATTTGTCGCGTGTAAGGATTAGTCTGTCGTTTTAGTTTGCGAACTAAACAATAAATAAGACAAGTAAATCGTTGTTGCAACTTGTACTCGAATAATATTCTTGTTTAATTTATTGGGGAATAAAACAAGGCTTAAATGTAGAAACGGAGCAAAACTTTAATGTACATTTCAATCTCGATTGCAATGTCATGCTACACCCTTTATTAGAGGACAACTTGTTTTACCATTTTGAAGTAATCCACATTTCAATAATTACATTTAAAAATCAGTATTTCAATAATAACACTTTAAAAGCTTTTGTACATTTGTAATTGGGATTTATAACTTTTCCTATTAAGATTGGCCTTTAAATTTAAAGTTTAACTGACAAAATACACCACTGTAAAATATGTTTAATATTAGTATTGTAAGCAACTGTAAACCACTGCTTAAACATATTAAGCCATACTAGATAAGATCTTGCTTCTCAAAAGTAGTAGGTAAGCAGAACGAAATTCAATAAATTCATTCATTCCTGTAGATCAATTTGAACACTACATATCAACTACATATCAGCTTCCTCAAGGGCATGTAACAGGCATTATCAGTAACAGAGAGTGAATCAAAAATACATTCTCCGCAAATGTTCTATTTTATTGGCGCCCAACGTGGGGCTACGTACCAAGACATTCCTTTTCTGTAGCGCACATTGAACACTACATATCAACTTCAATGTTTCCGCAAGTACATGTATCCGGTAATAGAGCATCATCAGTAATACAGAGAGTGAATCAAAAATACATTCTCTGCAAAAGTTTTATTTTATTGGCGCCCAACGTGGGTCCATGTACCACGACATTCCTTTTCCTGTAGTACCTACAGAGAGTGAATGAAGCAAAAAATCTTTGAAAAAGTTTTTTTTTTTAATTTTTATTAAACAACATGTTTTTCACATCAATTTGTCTTGGCAATTACCAATGAAAGGTCATTGCCTAGTCAATGGCTATCGGCGCATATCACATCCTTTCCATCTTCCAAGTGTGTCTGATGGCTAAGACTTCAATGATATATGAATGCAGTAGTCTGTGAAAGTTTTCTTCCCATTTCTTTCATTTTATTTTCTTTTTACAAAATAGATGTAATGGACTGAAAAAGGAGCGTGGGGACAACCCAAAATACTACGACAAAGAACAAGAAATATGAAAAAGGAAAAAAAGCACAAGCAAAAAATATGTGATTTCCATAATAATTACAATAAATAATGTCACACAACAATAGTAACAATTTGTCGCTGCAATAATGTTGCTCTGGTGGTGGTTGGTGTTGGCAATCATGATGATGATAAGAAAATTATGTACTCCTCTCGTAGTGGAAGTGTTTATATCATACGGATGCGGAACTTTGAACAAGCAAATATGGAAACTGGGAATAATGCCAAAGAGATACACGCCAGACATCTTCACACCATCCACTCACTCCCTAAGACTGCTATCAATGGCTCATATGGTGGTTTGGGGTCTAGTTGCTGCCAGTTCCTTAGTCCATGTTATTCATCGACAAGAGGAAAATTTGAATATGCCAAAAGACAATGCAAGTTTGCAGAACTTTGCAATTGGAAGCAAAATGAAAGTTCCATTTGTACAGCGAAGTGTGTTGTGGGGAAGAACATTAATTAAAAATATGTATTTTTGTAATACATCTTCTTGGCTTTTGTTGCCATTCTTCTCTGTACTTTTTGCTAGCGCTATGCAGTTACCTTCTTTCTTCTTTTTTGCCAAAGTAATTATTTCTAAGAAGAAATTGTGAAACATAATTAAAATATTCCCACATATTTAAGTCTTTCCAAAGAGATTTATTACGCGACTGGCAGATTCTAACTCATTGTGGGAAGAATTGTGAATTGATGGTTATACACAGTGACCTGAAAATATACATGTGGCATACATTCAAGGGAAAATTATGATGTTTAAGTTTACCAAAGCTGAAAAGTAGATTCTGTTTTTTATCAGGTGGAGGTCTGGCAATCTAAAGATTGCATTACAATGGCTCTGCATTCACATTTTTGATTTATATATAAAATTTCCAAATATAAATTGTATTGGGCATTTAATATACTAAAAAGCACCATTACACTGATTTATTTACTCACTTTACCATCTTCACTCAACGATTGATTGTCTTGAAGAAACTGAAGAAAAAATGCTCTCTGCCTTTCTTGCAGAACGAACAAAAATAATTCATACATTTTTTTTATTTTTCCATTTTTTTACTTTTCCTCTTCGCTTGCAAGATTGGTTAACTGTGAGTTACAGAAAAAAATGTCTCTCAACCCATACAAAATATGTTCCAACATAAATAATATTTTGGTACCCAAACAAATAAAATTGAGATATGTTACAAAATGATCCAAACATATATTTGTTTGCAACCAGTCCCAAACAAATATTTGTTTGGACTCAAACATATATTTTTCTGCGTGTAGAGTATGGTCCGAAAAATTTCAAGTCAATGGGAGCAAAATTGACTGAGATATGACCCTTCAGTGTGAAGAACCCGTTTTGTTTTGTGTGTAGAGGCGCAATGTAAAACTCGTTTGACCGATCTTCATATATTTTTGTTAGCTTACTAAATACATAAAAATCTTGTCTTTATGCGAGACAGATTTTTTTTTAATTTTTTGGACGTATTTTGGACAATATTTTATTTAGGTAACATTTATTAGGTAACATTTTTAAAATAAATTTTTTGAAATTCTGTTTCACTTAGTGACAAGATTATTAGGTTTTCGAGCCATCGTTGGCAACGCTTTTACAAAAAAGTATTTCGCAGGTAGCCATCTATGCAATATTTTTCAAGAACAAAAATTCCAAAAGTAGTGTAAGATGTGCTCTTTCAGATGAAAGAAAGAAATATTTTAAAGTAATGGTATTTTCTAAAAAAATCATGAAATTTTTTTTGTTGCACAACTTGGGATAACCCCTTTACAACATAGGGCTAAGATCTACTTTTCAGCAGAAAAAAATTCAAACAAGAGAGAATTTGCGTTTTCTTTAGTATAAAAAACTTGGCACCTTGTTTGTATTTTTATGTAAGCTACCTAATTACCTCCCTTCCGTTAACCCACACCAGTCAGCATCCAACAGCACCAAACTGATGATATCTCTTTAATACTAATGAGAATATAATAGCTTTATAAGTTCTCAACATTAAATTACTTGCATAAAAGAGTTAAAATTAAAACACTTAACTAACCTAACCACTAACAAAGATGAAGAATAAGAAGAAGAAGATGTACCAGCTAAGAAAATCAGGTGGTACTATGTAAGACTGTAGTAGCCTAAGATTGTTTTCTAAATAAACAACCAGAAACTAATGCTCATTCAGTCATTCATCACTTCATTGCTTTTGAATACTCTGCCTGTGCTTGTGGTGTGAATGGGTGTGGAAGTAAGTGGGTGTATCATATTCGAAAGTTGCTGTTTTAAAACCCCATTATAGACACCATAATTATAATGCCGAGAATGGATAATAGTGGATCATCATTATCATCATCATCACAGTCATAAACAACATTGTTCTGGTTGTTCTATTATTACAATTTCGAATATGCAATTATACGGATATATGATTGCTGCCATTCGTATTACTGCTGCACTTGCCGGCTGCTGTTGCTTGCTCCCTTGGTGTAATGGAGAGGCTGGTATTAAAAACTTGGCTATTGTTTTTTTTTTTTTCTTTTAGAAAATCCACTTGTAGTGCACGTCATACTCTTATATGGCACATTCGCATGTTAATGAAAGCTGCAACCGCATATAGCAAAAGTTGTTTTTCGTATTTCTTTCATTTACTTGTCCGCTGGTCTTGACGGGGGTGCTACGTCGTGGTTTCTTTTATCTGATGACAAGCAAGTAAACAAATATTTCATGTGTTCTCAAGATTGAATGACATTACATTAAATTTAGCATGTCATTCAGTTTCATAAAATGTGCAACAACTGCAAAAACTGTTGCATGGAAAATTTGGAGGATACATTTTTAATTGTTGTTTCTATCGAAAGATGTGGACAAATAATCATAATAGGTAATCATATTGAACAGCTAGAAGAAAAATTTAATAGAAAGAAAAACCTGCCTATGAACAGAGAGTTCTGACATTGATAAGAATTAAGTCACTCGATTTTTCAAAATAGAAGACTTTGTTTGGACAAAGACTATAACTCCCACCAATCACAGTTTATGGCGGAGGTCTGCACGAATGTCAAAAAACATACATACGGACGGTATATTGCCTTTGACAATGCACTGGAAATTATGCGAATTATGGATTCAATGTAGAAAAGGATTAGCTGCTTCTCCTGAAGTAAAATCTATGGCGAATGCAACGATATACAAGTGTGACGATTTGGCAATATAACCGGCTGTGTATAATACTCGCTTTCTTATGGCGGAAGTAACCTCAGTCGAGACGAAATTATCTCGGACGACAGCAGTTTAAACATATGCGTTTGTCTCCGCAAGCAAAAAGTTAAGATTATCCACCTAAACTTTCTGCTTGCGAAGATAAACTCCCTTAGAAAGAAATGAACCCGACCCGCGTCATGCCAAAGAAGTGTCTACCTCTTGACGGCTTGGATGTTACATTCGCGACAACAGTACAAGCAAAGAAAGTGTGAAGCGGCATTGGTTTTTAGACAACGAAGTGAGACACTCACTTCCAAATTCTTGTGGGGCTATGCTTTTTTTGTTTTCTTCGTGGCGGTTATACACACACCATTCGCAAATGCAACGAATCATTTGCAAATACAACGAGTGGTGCGTATACACACCACAACATGATTGCTAAGAATACCACATTTCAAGAAAAAGCCCAAAAATATAATTTTACGTCATATTCATTTAAAATATTAATTAATGTTTTTGTAAATTTATTAATAAAATGGCAATAGTAAATGCCCGCGAATATTTCGGAGTTTTTGTCATTAAAAAAGCCAAGCAATGACAGCAAATGAGTCAAGGAATACAAAGCAAGTAATAATTTGTGTGTATTGACAAACATTTGACAAGCGAAATAAAAGCAATGAATACACAAATATCCAAGAAAAGATAATCAGCTCTTGCAGATCTCTGGTTAACGTAGACGGGAGGACATAACTTGTACAGTAGAATCGCGATAATTCGTACCTCCATAAATCGAAATCCTCGATAATTCGTATAAGTTGTCGGTCCCTTGAGGGCATTTTCTTCTCATTTTAATCTCGTAAAATCGAAAACCTCAGTAATTCGTATAAAATGACCGGTCCCTTGTATTACGATTTATCGAGATTCTACTGTACATGAATTAGAGAGTGTAATATTATAGAATTTACAACACAAACTCCTTAAATGTCGGCTCAATTTAATTTTGGCCGTTACGCCGTTTTATAGCATTTAGGCTAACGAGGGTGTATACTCTTGGATACCATGCAAAATTTACATTACCGGAATAATGAGTTTGGACCCCAAGTATGTTTAAACGAAATCAGTTTCAGATAATTGGAAGGTCTTCTGTAGTAGACAAACGACCTTTTAAGGTCTTCTCTAGTATACAGAAGACCTTTTAAGGTCTTCTCTAGTAGACAGAAGACCTTTTTAGGTCTTGTCAAGTAGACAGAGGTCATTTTAAGGTCTCCTCTAGTAGACAGAAGAAATTTTAAGGTCTTGTCAAGTAGACAGAAGAAATTTTAAGGAGTCGGGTATCTCAGCAAGGCCCTCAACCTACCGTTAGCAAACCTAATAGTTACAGAAACCTGGCAAGGATGCCAGAAAAGGTGAATCAAACAGGCGAGATCTCAATTTTGTCACCAGTAGCAAAGATGCTTGAGGCGTTACTCCTCCCCCAGCTTCAGAGTGTGTTATACAGTTGCGGATCATCAACACGGATTCCACAAGCAGCATAGTACCACATCAGCACTGCACGTTATTTTCACAGATATTAGCCGAGGTCTCAACCAGAATAGTTCGTGCCACAAAACAGTGAGCATTAAACTTGACTAAAGCTTTTGTTACAATCAGGTATGTGAAGCTTTTCGAGTATGTCGAAAATACTACCCACCGGCATTGTTTGGTCCTTTGTGTCACCAACTATATGTGGTCGTATAAGTCGCCAGTAATTCCGTAACAAGAAGTCCAAACGCCGTAGAGTGAAACAGGGAGTTTCCCAAGGAGGTATGATGGGTGCTATTCTAAATGAAAACTCCACGTGAATTTTCTCACTCTCTTCGTTAAATTGAAACGGTAGAGAGACAAAACGCAATTCCGCGCCCTTCCTACGGCATTGAGATAATTACGTACACGCGTGATTGTACCCTCATGGCATCAGGTCCCACTGTTGACAACATTTGTGTCAGGCTAAAAACGCCTATCTCATTAATCTTGCTGAGTTTTTCCATGCGAGGAATATAATAGTTACCGCCACAAAGTCAACAGCTACACTGTTCACAACTTGAACTGAAGAAATAAAGCTTCCACTGAATGTGCAGATCGATGGGTCAATAATTACGATCACTATAATTATTCCACAAACATCCCAGAAGGTACAAGGGAGACTTCTCTCAAATCACTGAGTGCACCCCGATTCATATTAGCTCAATGATATGGGATCTACTGTTTATCGCCGAGTCCGAACGACGTGTCGTAAGACACCACTTTTAAAGAAGTTTTACATGGCTCAGATACAAAAGAAATGCCACCAAACATTACGCATTTTGCACAGATGAAAATTTGATGTTATCTGGCCTGAGAATCGAAACCGAGCTTTCAGCGTGCAAGGCGGTTGTACATACCATTACACCACGGTGGTACCCAATTACCACCACTAACTACCGCAAAGTCCTGGGCGTCAAATTTGACAGCCTATACAAGACGTCCACGCATGCCACAGCTATTTGCGATATGATAGGAAATAGGAACAATGTCCTCAAGTCCCTAACCGGTAGCACTTGGAGAAGTAGATGAAGAAACCATGTTAACCACATACAAAGCGATAGGTCCCCGTCTGTGGTAAGCTATGCGGAGCAAGTGTTGTGTGCCGTAATGATACCCAGCGGGTTCTTTCGTAAAGCATTAACCCGAAATCATGGTGTTTCGCCAGCGCTGCCTACCCAGCATGAAACCTATGCTTCTACGCAGGTTTCATGCTGCTACAACAACAACAAAGGAAAAACTTGCAAACTTGCCAAAATGCAGCCCTCCTCATGTCTTCGGTGAACCATTTACATCAGGAGATTTAGACCTTGCCAGTCGGTGCGTCAGGAAAGATCTTCATTGTCTAGAGAGGTTGGTCAAAAGATACAAAAGGGAAACTCTGGATCAACAGGCATATCAGTCATACTGTATACTATAAGAGCCTATCGTATGAATACCGTCCTCGACAAGCAAGAGTTGTTTTGGAGCAACTGAGATGCGGTTGGTGTAGCCGCCGCAGTTCTTGCTATGTCAGGATTGATGGCACAACGCAGAACATCTTCCTATAAGAGCTTATCGTATGAATACCATCCTCCACCATCCGTGGTAGCGGAAGAACAACAGCTACCTAGACAAGCAAGAGTTTTGTTGTCGCAACTGCGATCCAGTTCGTGTAACCGCCTTAATCCAGTAGGAATTAAGGCTTTTTCAACTGCCCAGCCAAACCAACTCACCAAACTTCACTCTCATTGTGGACGAATCCTAGCCACGTGGTATCTTTTCTGAACTTGGAGTTGGAAACAGATCTGGATCAATAGTAGCTGCTACAGAAACAACAACAAATGATGAGTGCGACAACTCACGAACTGTTTATCCGATTGTAACTGTGAACATCGTAAAATTTCTTCTAAACATACAACAAGTTCCAAGAAGGAAGGGTCTATATCGGAAAAGATCTTCGGATACCTCCCTCACAACAGTTCAAAATTTTTTATGTATTGCAGTTTTATGATTTTTCCTTCTTTTCCTGTATACAGCGATATAATGCTTACAATTCGCACAAAGACATTTGTTTTTAGAACAACAATTTGTTTAGAAATCTCGAAGAAAAAGCGAACTTTTTGAATCATTTGGACTTAAACAATTGACAACTAAATCCAAACTACTGTACAACAATTCTAAAAGAAATGCCCACAAATTTTCGCCATCCTGCAAAATCCACCCAAATTACAAATATTCCAAAATCTCTTTGTATGCTGAGAAACGGGGGAAATAGGGAGAAAGGAAATACAAATCATAAACATGTGCACCCATTACAAAAGCTCAACGCGATAAACCACATGCTGCTGCTGCACTTTTTCTAAACATTTACTCGAGATTAAAGGTTTATTCGCAATTGTTGACGATGCTTACAATGATGTTTGGTACTTGTCAAGCAGCCAGGCGGCATCCAGCCACAGCCACATGTGATATGTTTTGCCATGAATAAAACTACAACAAAAAACATACAAAAGCATACAGCAGCTGCCTTGAACACCAGACTAACCTGTCTTGTTGCAAATGTTGATTTGAAGGTTGTACAAGAAGGAGTGTCAGTCTCCTTCAAATAAACGCGAACACACACACAGAGACACAACCAACAAATGCCAAGCGTTGCATCTTTGTTTCTTCAGTTGCTGAGATATTTAAAACCGGCAACTTCTTCTTTAACGTTGACTACTACAACGACGTCAAACAACATTCCTGCGATAGTTGTCTTGGGATAAATATGTTCAAGCAAACCAATTCACTTACTCCCGTATGGGAAAAGTTGTTCAGCTACTCTTCTATAACAAGATGAATATTTTCAGTTTTATCTTTTCTTTTGACTGGGGGAAAAAGCAGAAAAAAAACAAAGGAAGTGTAACTAACCACCAACCATTTTTGTCTGGGCCATGAGCGTGGTGGTGGCACCTTCAAACCAGAAAGGCATACCTGACAGCAATAAAAACAAACTGAGATATATTTAGTCTACGGAAGTATCTTCTGTTAGGAAATCATTAGCGTGAAAAATCAATAGTATGTGCTTGAATGGAAATAAGTTCAGGTGAAAGAAACGAACGAGAAATGGGCCATGCAGAGAAAGTTGGTTGTAACTTTTGAGCCAAAGACGTGATATATTTGACGGGATCACTTTTCACTACGTGGATAAGATCTTTGGATGAATTTATTGTCGAAAGTTTTAAGATGTTCTGTTACCCACTGGCGATAAATAAAATAAGTATGTATAAGAGAGTCAATAACCATGGTACAGTGTCTTCAATAAAAATACCAGCATAATTCTGTTGAAGAATCTTTTGCTGCAAGACCAACATTAGATATACCTTGAAATTCAGCATAAATCCACCGAGGTCACGTTCTGTTCAGTGTGTCGCAATAGGATCAAGCAAAACGTCATCAATGTCTTAGCTGGTGTCATAGGTTTGCTACCAGCAAAACAAATCTCATTACAAATCTCATACTAACCCATTCTTTTAACAAGGGCAAGTCGTCAGAAATAAGTAGTTATTTTTTAGCCACTAGAAGTCGACAAAATAATTAGTTAACATATCAGACTCTCCAACATCATCAAAAGTTGTCAGCCTGCCAACATCTCTTCTGTCACAACTTAACCAGAGCATCTCTTGAAAATCCGCAGCAACAACCCGACCAACGCACCTTCATAAGATTTAGTAAAGCCAACTGGCGTAGCTTAGCAAAATTCATTGAGGACACCCTGAGTCCATTGCTGCTACTGTCATGTGTCACAAAAGGTTGAGAAAATATTCAGGAAAATAGTGCTCAAAGCGGCTAAGCATTTCATTCTATAGGGCTGAATTCCGCTTATGGGACCAGATTTTCTATTAAATTCAAATAGGAACAACAACGTGACCAACTTCGTGCCGATAACCTACCTGATGTGCGAATTGAGCAGAGATTGATCTGCTTCTTCAAGAGTGCGGCCGCTCCAAATGGTTGGAACATCCTAACCACTGCAACATCAGTCCGAAACAGCTTTGGTCTACAATAAAGAGCTTATCTGGATTGAAAAATATTAAAAAAAAAACTTCCTAGCCTTCCGATGACAAAAAGTTTGCCACAGTTCGCCTTCAATTTAATGAACATCCATATTCGTAGAACAGAGAAAAGAGATATACAACCAATCGCATCCAGCGAAGTTGGGCTCCTATCTTCAAATCTAAACCCTCCAAAATCCATGGCCCAGAAGACATCTCAATGCTAATGTTGAAGAAGCTCAGTCCAACAGGCTTGGTTACCTGACCAAAGTTCTAGAGTTATCAATTACACAGTTGGTGTTTTTGGATATCTAAAATTCGCACTAGAAAATTTTACCGCCCTATTTATCTTCACCTGTAGCAAACGTTTTAGAGCACTTTCATCTCAAAATGGCTGGCAGGAGATAACGACCAAGATTGCGAGGCGGTCCCCAGAACAGACAATTGTGGCAGCTCTTGACCTATCCAAGGCGTTCGATACGATCGCTCATTCGATGCTGATTTCCAACATCGTGAATTCCACCCTTCCAAATGATTTCACACGTTGATTTCCCAAGTACCTTAATGGTAGGCAAGCCTTTGTCGAATTTTGAGGCCAAAAGTCCAAATATCGCATGATCAAAATGTGGGTCCCACAAGGAGGGGTCCTATTCCCCATTTTGTTCAACCTTTATCTTGCGAAACTCCACAATCCATCAGCAAATATTTCCATGGTATACGCTGATGACTGTTCATTCCATCAGGCTTTAATATTCTACCGGTAGCTGAATTTGTTTAATCCCCCACAAAATCTTCCATGTCACTAGACCTAGAACTTGATATATTCATCGGAGGCAAGCGTATTACAAACAGTATATAATCCAAAAATATTGAGGGTAGTCTTCGATAGTCTCCTTTACTTCACCACACATCATATGTCACATATATAATCAGGTACACGGTGCGCTTTAACTAACTTTAAATAGAAGGTGCTTACACCTGGGAAGTTGTTGCGGATTCTGAAACTACAATGTTCATAGATGAGGGATTTTTAAATAAATAGCGGTCAATGTTTACATTTTAGGGTTTTTTAGGTATTCACGATTTTGCTTGAAAATCGCAAGTCCTATCGCTATGGTTCTAAGGAAAATGTTGTAGCAGTGAAAATTCTCTACAATATTTTCTTTAGTCCCATTTCGATAGGACTTGAACCAACTTTAAATGAAAGGAGCTTACACCTGGGAAGTTTTTGTGGATTCTGAAACTAAAATGTTCATAGATGAGAAAAAACAAAATCAAAAAACTTCCGAGGTGTAAGCGGTTTTCATTTAATGTTAGTTAAGGCGCACCGTTGGTAGTGAAAGCGAGAAATAACGTCCTCAAAGTACTAGCTGGCACCTCTTCGGGCTGTGATAAGGAAACATTGATACCGAACTACAAAGCCATCGGTCGTTCAGTCCTTAACTATGCAGGTCCAGACTGGGCTTACTTACTTCTTAGCGACACGCAATGGAGAAATTAGCAAAAACACCAGCATAATGCACTCCGCGTTGTGGCAAAATATCCAATGTGGCTCACCTTCACGAGGAGACCAGGATACAGTCAGTCAGACAACATAACGTGCTGTTGACTAAACATTTGCGCGTCATTCCAGCCATCACGCTGTGTTGGAATATCTACCTCCCGACGACACATCCGTCAGGAGGACTTCAATGTCTACAATCCGTCAGTGAACAGCATCGTACCTCTGCTAGCAACCCTCTATCCAACATGGGCTTGAGGAAGATAGTCTTAGACAACTGAGGACCGAGAACCTTAGTGGTCTACGCACTGTAGAGCACGTACGTACTGTATTGGCCAATTGCTCTATGTACCCAGCATTCCCATAGTCAGTTCGTCGTTTCCGATTGCATCCCAATTGTGACCACTGTGGAGAAGCCTAGTGACTTTGTTGATCCAGCATATTTGTGAACTATGATGTGCTATAATGGGCGAGAGTATACTCAAGAATATTATTCTCCGAGCGGCTAAGCCACATATCGCTGCAAGTTGTGTTTCCAAATGTCGACCATGTTATCAAACAGGATTTGCAAGACTTGCAGATGAGTACGACCAACTGCTCCAAGCCTGTACAGAGAACCCTCGACATAAATAAGCCAATCAGGTTTGTATAACCCGTGTTGACAATAAAAAGCCTGTCTGGCACCAACAAGAATCACCTTTGAGGACGAACCGAAGCCTAACGACGCGACAACAAATTATGCTAGCAATTCATTGCTTATTCCATCCAGGAGAACCGGGCAATGAGACAACTTAGGAGAGTCCAACGTGTGTCAGATTCCTGATCCTGCTCAGTCTGCTCCTTCATTCTGCAAGGCACGCTGCACAAAAACGACTATCTTAATGTATACAGGTATTTGAGGAGTTCAGGGACCGGAAATCAAAATACCACATGATGAAAATGACCATACCATCGCACCACTAGATAACTGGAACATCATGTCATCTTGAGAAGACATAGAGGAAGTAAGAGCTGAACTCAATGATTATCTAGCCACCATCTTGACATTTATGCGGGACAAATGCTTAAACATTTCGTCGTAAAAATCCACTACAACTATGTTTGTCTCCCGGAGTCGTAAACTCAAGACCGAGCTGGAAATCAATGCCGATGACCGAACAATTACGACAGTACAGCACCCAAAATACTGGGAGTTGTATCTGATAACTTACCCAATTTCACGAAGTATGTCGCATACATTAAAGGCAAAGTCCTGAGTAAAGGGTATGAAGTAAGTGCTCAAGTTAATAATTATCTAGGCACAATTTCAACATTTATGCTGGACAGAGGTTTAGTTATCTCACCATCAAACTCAACTGCAAATTGTATCTATCCTCTTCTGGAACTGTGCTTTTAAGACGGAGGGGGGAAATCATTGTCGATGACTGAATAATTACGACAGTTCAGCACTGGGAGTCAATTTACCAAACTCATCGCATTCATTAAAGGCAAAGTCCTGAGTGCGTGCTTTTTTATAAAATTAATCATGCACGAAACATGTGTGTCACAATCGTTCAAAATTTGATTTAAGGGAAGTACTAAACACTAAGATCGATACGTAATGTCAATGTAGACTATATCAGCACCGACCATAAAAATACCATTGTAGAACTGGCCCCATTTTTACTGCACAAACAAGTGCATGATTTCGTGCGTGATCGTGTCTCTTCAAGTCGCCGTGTTATTGCACACAGACAAAAAAACGCCTCTCTAAAATACTGGGAATCAATTTACGAAGCACGTCGCATATATTAAAGACAAAGTCCTGAGCAAAGATCGACGCGTATTATGCCTTTTCGTGCTGTTTTGCGAAATTAGACATCCACAAAACATGCGAGGCACGATCGTGCTTAATTTTTGTGTTCAAAAATGATTTCAAAGAAAGTTCTAAACACTAAGATCGATACGTAATTACTTGTCTTACTTAATTACTTGTTTCTTCGGGCAGTTGATTTTAGAACTGACCCCTTTTTTACTACAAAAACAAATACACTTTTTCGTGCATGTTTGTGCCTCTTTTCAAAATCGCTGTGGTAGTGCGTGAAAATGCACAAACATCATGTCCGTGCTTATATTTTAGGCACGCGACCACTTCTAGTCCTGTGTAAAAATAAGGCCCCGGAATGTGAACGTACTGAGAAAAAGGATAAAGTGGCGCGACATACAAAGCCATTGGTCGATCCGTTTTGGGCAATGCCGCCCTAGTATGGACTTTGTTTCCAAGTGACAATGACAATTTTCACAATGGCGTAATTTTCATGCAATTCAAGTAACACGCATAAGATTTCTACAAATGCGTTATGATGTCGAGTGTGGATCGTCTTCATGGTGAGCCGTTGTTTGCAGGAATGTTGCTTTTATCCTGTCATTTACCACGTTAACACAATCACCACATTGTGGTGCAGGATCCATAACATATCCAGAAGGAGATCAAGAACTTTCGACTAAAAATCCAAGAAGTAATATTTGGTTAACTTTTGCAGTATTTAAAAAATTCCCCTATAGCTAACTACTGGGCTATTTTTTAAACACTAATATCAATGTCCTAATACCCAACAATATTTTATTAAGCAAATAACGCGCCAAATATAAAAATATGTAAATTTTATGGAATTCCGCAATAACTCCAGTTCCCATAAATATACCTGTTTGTTATTTATTATTCGAATATTTCAATTTGGTTCGTTAGAAATTTCAATATTTTCCAGTCAGAACGTTGACTATAAGTTGCTGCTTAATCTCCCCAACGGCAACATTTTTACAGAATATTTTACAGGCGAGACGGTGGCAATAAATATTGCTGCCAAAAAGTACCATATTCCAGACACATTGAAATAAATGTTAACGTCTTTGTAGCCTTCAGCCACCTTCTGGTCCCACGGTGTGGCCACAAATTGCAAACCTTTTGAATGAACGGAATGCAGTTTTGAGAGAAATAGTATGTGAACCGCCATGAAGAATTTCAAGTTAACAACATTTTCACTACACATGTGTTTCAATTTTTAAGAGCAGCAGCGGGTTTTGTGTTTTTTTTCTAAGCACAACATTTACTTTCGAAAATTTGTTAAAAGATCTTGAAGTGCATATCAAACATATCCTTGTTGCCGTTCATAGTAATGTCTTGACTTTGTGAAAACTCAAAATTGGTTTGTTTGGTTGACGTATTTCCAGATATGTATCTACAATTGTGGAAGGGGACAGTTTTCCTGCCAAATATTTCTATGGTTAGACAAAACAAAAAATTCCTTCCTATCATTCATTCAGTCAATTGCTGAATTCCTTAAACCATGGATACACCAAAGGCAGCAGTGCAATATTAGTTGCAGAAGGCAACATTAGTGCGAACTACTAAAACAAACAACAATAGAAAATAAGCTGAGTATGTGTCGTCGTGTTGTAAGTAGCAACTTAAATAAACAATACCAACATCATTGCCAATAGCACCACTGGCAAACGAATTGTTGTTGCCTCCCTCTCCACCTGCTGCTGTAACACAAACTAGCAAAACAATTGCAATTTCTGCATTTTAACAATAGCAGCCAGCAGTAGCATCGGAGTAACTAATGACGACTGACTACAGCAGTCGGGGCAGCAACATCAGCATAAATTGCTGCAAAACATACGCTGTAATACAGCATCACATTATTTGGTACAGTGGGGGAACTAAGACTTTGAAATCAAATCGGTTTTAGAAGTATAAAATTCCGAGATAAATTTAAAATTCATAATTTTATCTTCTTAGTGACATAAACCACGGTTGCAGGTAAACGATCAACCAATACACTTGACCTAAAATCTAAGCAAACACAGACCCTAAAATAAGAAAATATCTACGCAGAGAAATAAAAAGTGCAAAGAAAAAATCCTGGGATGAAGCTGGGATGAAGCTGAAGTTCAAAGCTATCCGTGAGCAATCCCATAAAAAATTATAGTAAAATAGTTTTTAAGTAATGTTTGGCAATTGAGTGAAAAGATCTTTTTCGTTCCGTTCACTAACTAATTGGATCTATATAGGACGTTCATTTCGTTCGCTGGCTCATTTTCGTTCAATATTACATTTCAGACTAACGTTTTCTTATGAATATCGTTCATGTTGCTTAAACGAATGACTTGAAATGGTTCCTTCATTTCTTGGAATCGTTCCTTTGAATTAATCCTTATCGTTGTTTTTTTTTTTCAAAAGGAACTAGTTTCTTCGTTCCAAATAGTTCCGATATAGTTCAACGAGACTGATATATGTAGTTCAATGAATTTTTCTTTTTCATCGTTCTATTTGTGTTGTTCTTTTGGGTCTTCGGTGTTGACATATAAAAGAATCTCGTTGTTGGCGGATAAAATAAAAACCTGTAGTAAAGGCAGATCCACTTACAATATCATCTCCTTCACACAAAAATGAATAAAACGAGTTCATGAAGAACTAAACTCCTACTTAATTGAAATTTAGAATGGCCATGGAAATTTTGGTACCTATCGTCATAGATTTGAAATAAAAGATACGCCAAACACACACTACTCACGTGTAAACATTGAGAAACATTTTTGTCGCACCTTCCTATAAAAGTGGGACCACTGAGCACTTTGGGTTGCTGAGAGATAACTCTGGTCTCTGGTTCGTTTCCCTTAGATTATTGGATTCAATCCATACTTATCCATGGTGGATAGGAAAACCAATTCCTCACACCGTGACAGTTATGTTCGACTCACATTAGTTTGTTTAGCTACATAGAATGTTAACGACATTGGGACAATAATTCTCATTTACTTCATGGCACTAACCACTTTAGTACTTCGCTTCCCTTGTAATGTAATTAAGCTTACATCTACAGTAATGCGTAAGTTGGGAATTCTTTTTGAAAGCTATCCATTATTTTTTGCTGGCCAATACATTTTCACTGAACCTTCGAGTTATAGTGCCACAGAAGTTTCGGTCCGTTGTTCCACAAAGCTTCAGGATGCTCTTCCCTTGAAACTTCAACTATTTATTTAAAAAAAAAAAACTTTTGGGCGATTGTTCCCATAGCTTGGAACAAATTGCCACTTCAACACAAACAGCGAATACATCGCCATACAGATTACCTGCAAATCTTATACAAACAGAATATCTTAACAAAAATTATCTGCCTTCTCTGTGTGGTCTATGAGTTTTTTTCCTACCCTCGGTTCTAGGTCCCCGAAATTAAGAATGAGGGTAGTGATCCCAATTAAATAAGCAAAGATGATAACCCAATTCAATAAACAAAGACATCGTCCCGATAACTAAAGGTGGGAAGGCTACCACTGCTAAAAATTCCGTGTGGCAAATTAATGCCATGACGACTGTAAGTTGCAAAAATCAATGTACCGAAATTCTTTTTGCATTAAACGGTTACATGCTGCAATATGGCATTTTCTCATTTATCTACACAGAAAACAGCCACCCCGGAAATTTTGATTAAAAACTTTATCACCATATTTTTGCCGAATGGCGTTAAAATATTACAAATATTTTGGGAAAATGTTTATCAAACATGAAAATGTTACTAGAAATGTATTGAATTGAAATTGTTGAAATTTGTTTATGGTTCTTAATAAATTTCTGTTGTTAAAATGGTTTTCAACGTTTGTCGCATGTTCTCCCTCTCCAGAGCGAGAGAAAAAAACAAAATAATTGTAATTATGAACATTTTTTATCAATTTCAATTTTTTTTAATCAAGAAAATATTTGGTTTTTATCAAGCAAAATGTGGACTATTTTGATAAATATTTTTGTCAATATGTGACATATTTTTTTCAGTTCAAAATAAAAAAAATCAATAAATATTTTAGTCAATATTACAAACTGTATTTTTACTTTGTGATCAAATAATTTTATCGAAATTTGTCAATATGACAATGTATTTATGGCCTGAAAATCGTAAATTTTAATCTTTGTTTTTAAAGGGCTACAATTTTTTTCTGTGTATGGAAATCGTCAAAATCTGGAATTTTTTTGGAATGTTTATCGAAGCCAGTTTATTTTTTTAGGACAGTTCACAATGCGGTTCCACCACCTATCCACTAATTTAGGTCGAACTCGTCCACTAATGTAGATCGAACGTCGAACTTTTATATATATACATGATGGTTTAATGTTTAGAACTTCTCAAAAGCATATGCTGAGGGGCCCGATTTTAAGTTCAATTACTTTCTCACCGAGATTTCTAGCCCTATTCTATGGAGGAAAAATGATATTGGTGGAAAGCTAGGAGTAAAAAAGTAGCATTGGAAACGGTCACTGTCCCTTGCCAAATAAAACCGCACAAGTTAAAAAACTTGAACTAGTTCTAAATATCCAATGACCAAGTATTACTAAAACGATAACAAAATTTTGCTAAAGCCACACTATCTAATACATATATTATTTGGATTGTTCCGTACCAACAAATTGTGTTTTACATTGACACTGTTCTGGAATTAAAGCTCTGAACCATTTGGTATCAAATGGAGTTAATGACAAGAATATTATCTATCAAGTAATCCTCATCTTTAACAGTAGCATTTGGAAAAATTCCAAGACTATCGGCCTAAGCATAAATTACTCAGTAGACTCGTACATTCAGCGAGAGTTAAAAATTCCATATTTGAGTTAGGGTTACATTACAAACTCTACGGAAGAAATAATACAATTCAATGATTCACTGGAAGGAGCCAGTAAAATAGATTAGTCAAAGACGTTAGTCTGTTTCGAATCTGTCAAAGTTTTGATGAATTCAAGTCACAAACGTCGACTTGAAGGCTCGGCAAATGTTGGATATTTCAACTTGTTACGGAATTAAGATTTAATTTAGCTCCGTGTAGACGTTGTTTAATTCCCCGATACGATTTCTAACAAATAAAACGGGGGTTAGTTTTAGATTACGATTCTCTAATGCTTTATTGGACGTTAGTCACGCAAGACTTTATTTCTCTACTAAGCATACAGCTTGTCTCTAGTAAGCACATAGCATTACTCTACTGTGGTTACTCTTTACTTCTTAGGTTACACTGACGGTTTTAATTCGCGGTCTGAACTACTACTCAATTGCCCATCCGCTACGCCCCCCGTAGTTTTACTCGCTTACGTATGTATAGACTGTTCTAGCACCCTTCATCTGGGAGGTTCTTAAATGTTCAAACGAGGTCCAGATACACATACTCGAATACACACAGACGAATTCATGTAAACTACTAATGTGGCAGAGGTAATAAATACGAGGTAGTAGGAGGGGTTACAATGAATGACGTCACAATGTAGAAGCATAACTCAATAGTCAAAATAAGTGAGAGACAGAGAGTACAAAAACAATTAGCTAAGTAAACAGTGCAAATTAAGATTAGGTGACAATTTCATGATTGCAGTAAACTCCATACAGTAGTTGTTGTTGCAAAACTGATACAAATGACTAAATTAGCACAAATTCATCTAAATTTACTTAAATCTAACAGTTACATTCGTAACAATATTGTTGTTTGGTTCACTAATGAACTAGTTCAGTTCCATGGCTCATTGAAAAGAACCATTGAACTAGATCAGTCATTTTAGTTCATCCAAGAGTAAAATGAAATCCACTGACGGATGATCTATTGAAGTTTATTAAAACGATAAGCGATCACTATTGTGTAGGTAGACTATTGTGATAAACATTGTGTAATTGATGGAGTAAAGCATTCTACTAGTTCATAAAAAAACATCTGCTTTAAGAAATTCTTCCTCGAATTAAACTACAATTCTCACTGAAACGTTGGGCCCTTTAAAAAAGTGTTATTAACTATAATACTCTCCGTTGTTTTATATGCCATTGTAAAATAGGGATTTAAGTTGTTATTTTCATATTGAAAAATTTCTATAATATTTATTAATATTCTCCGATTGTAACATTATTGCCGTACATACAATTATTGTTTCTTCGAGCTTGGTTTCACTTGCTTGTTGTTTTGCAGCTGTGAGATAGATGTTTTGTTTTTATTTTATTTTTTGTTGTTGTTTCTGCTAACGCTTTTGACTTTTTATAGCAGCACGTTCACACATTTTGCTGCTTGGCTGATTGTTTCTTCGTCTTGTCTACATGTCTGGCCTCTACTTTTGTTAGGTGAGCCTTCCTGCAACATACAAAAATGATGCAAAAGTGTTTATATTTATAGCAACAGTAATGGGGCTTTGGTGGCAAGAAAAGCCTGAAGGCTTTATTTAGTTTGGTTTTGTTGTTGTGTCTACTTACATTGCACACAGCTTCCACTATATATCGAACCATGTTGTGTTTGTGTGTGCGTGAAGATCTGGCATTTTTGCACGTTTGAACGGGAATAGCAACCAAACTACACTTCTCTTTCATTCAGTCAGCCATCCAGCCAGCAATCCAAACACACCAACCCGCAAGAGAAACACTTGTGTTTTATGACCCCATTTGGCTTCAGGTGTAAAGTTGTTATTATTGAAGGCGGTAATAACCACTACAATGGGAATATGAAACTTTATTAGCTTTTTTGAAATGTATTTCAAATAAAAAAAATAAATACTCAAGTAATATGCATCATGAAAGCCATCATCTTTATTGAGTGAAGGTGGCTTAGTTGTAGTGGGTGGGTTATGGAGGATTATGTTAAATAAGTAGGTAGTATTTATTTTAAAATGTGGATTTTAGATTAAACCGAAAAACCAACATTTTTCCAAGGACGGTGGAATAACATATTTTATATTTTCTTTATTTTCAGGTATGTGATTTATATATAATTGGAAGTAAGTATAGCTATTTGTTGGTTGTATGGTAATATCTTAATAAAATTTTATACCAGAATTATCCTATGGAATCCTAAAATCTATCATTCTTCAGATATCGCGCTTCTAAGAATTTGTAAAGATTATATATTGGATTTTGTAATACTCTCCGTTTTTTTAATTTGCTTCACAGGTAGAGGAAAAGGTTTGAATTGTTTTCGCAGACACTTTCGTCGGAGTTGTGTGAGGTTGCCAAGGAAAAACTTCTCATTGAACTTTTTTCTTTGCTTACCTTCCCAGCAAACCAAATGTCGGATGTCCGACATATCGAAACAATTTCGGAAGCAAAATCGTTCAGATTTCGTATCGATTTCTATACGATTTTTCGTAGGGGAATTTGTTCAGATTTCGTTCCGATTTCGGAGAAAATGTCGGAAGTAAATTTCCCTTCGAATTTGCTAATGTTTTTCTTCCGATTTCGTTACGAATTCGGATCGATATGTCGGAAACAATTTTCCCTTCGCACAACAACCACCTTTTGTATATATCTAACAAGTAACATTTTAGTTTGTTGTCGAAAAACAAAATGGTTGGTTATAAAATTCGCATATACATTTTTTTAATATTTTAAATATAAGTGCAACATATAATAATTAAAGCTAGTGCTGATAGACTCAACATATTCGTACACAAAGTTTACATTGTTCTACTATAACTACAAAACGATAACAACAGTGAAAATCATTAGATATCTTTGAAATTATAATCTTCCAATAAAAAAAAAATCAATAAAAAAGAGGCATCAGAGAAAAACTTTTTCCTTCGATAATCATACGAAATTATTCCAAAATTGTTCAGAAACCTTTACGAAAGTTCGGAAGGTACCTCAGATTTTCATACGACATTATTCCGAAATCGTTCAGAAATCTGTACGAAAATTCGGAGGAAGAAATTCGAATTCCGAATTTCCCAAGGATTTTCTTCCGATTTCGTTGCGAATTCTGACCGAAATCGATCCGATTTCGCTCCGACATTTCGTTCCGAAATTATGTCAACCACTTCATACAACTTTCGTTAAGATATCGTTACGATTTCGGATCAGATATCGGACGTAACGTCCGAAATTTGTTCCGATTTCGTTACGATATCGGTACGATTGGTTTGCTGGGTTTACACTTCGAGCTGACGATTGATGTTTGGGTATAACAAGTTTTTTGTTGAAGAAGTTATTGAAAAAATAACTTCGGTGGAGAATATCCACAAACAAAGAACAAGGGAACTGGTGAGATTCTGTGGCAAGAATCGAAACTATAGTATTCCCTGCCTTACCCCTTGGCGAACAATGCCAAATCTTTTCCTCTAATAAACTAGTTGTTTTAAAATATTAAAACAACAACAATGGGATTAAGCCAGACCATTTTGAAAAAACAAAATTCACGCTGTTTACGGGAATGTATTATTTCCTTGGATGAATGACCCGGTTACCCATTTATTTGACCAGAAAGTCGTGGGTAGACCTAATCTACTGAACCGATTATTAGTATCGTTTAAAAGCTTATGGGAACAAGCCCTGAAATAAATTAGGCAGATTTTTGGCGGCAATTGTTAGGTTAGGATCGAATAGAAAGTGATGTGATTGTTGAATTCACCTCAAAGGTAATCGGGTTGATATAATCGGTTAGGCAGTATTCGAGGTAACCGTTGTTGTTGTAGTAACTCAAATGTGTTGGATCGTGTATTATTTCATTTATCAGGTTCTGGTTCCTCTGTATCTAGACTCAAAAATTCTGCAACTTGGACTGGTTGCGTCCATAAAGAATCAGGAGGCAGGTGAGTGAGGTTAGCTGAGCAGCTAAACATCAGTGTGAATGCTATCCAAGCCTACCTGATAGGCTCGTTGATCTAGAGGTTCCCGTTTATACTTTTGGACCTCTTTCTCTAAATCATGAAGATCTTTCCTGACGTGCATGAGTGGGGGAAGCCTGTCCAATAAATCTTGACACTGCGATAACACCCAAGCAAGTAATGCATCGAAAACATCCTGTTGTGTTGATGCACCGGTAAAACCTTCGTCTCCTCATGAAGATGGTCCACAGGTGTCAAGAGGAGGCTCCTTGTTGCAATCCTCAGGGCGGCATTCTGGCAGCTAGCGCTAACATTTGCATACCACGTAGGCACCGCATATCTTACCACAGACTATTGCTCAATAAGGTTTCTTTGTCAGCACCCTAAGTGCTGCCGGTCAGCGACTTGAGGACATTCTTCTGGTCTTGTCGCAAATAGCTGTGGCTTGCGCGGACGACTTAAACATGCTATCGAACGTTAAACCCCATATGTTCAGTGTGAGACCCATTTCTGCCGTCCAAGTGGTGAACAGCGTGGAAGTGGATTTAGCGGCGGATATTTTCATATTCCTCAGATGGAAGAACTGCACTTGATCAGCTATGTAGAGATTTAACCTATCACCTATGTTATCGACGATATGACCCGACGCCAAAATCGTACAATCATCCGCAAACATCAGTCTCTGTGTCGTAGAATTTCAGAAGGGTAGAGGTTAAACAGTTCCGAAGATATCACTCCTCCTTGGGGAACTCCCTGTTTCACTCTACGGGGTTTGGACTTCTTGTTTCTGAATTCCACAACGACTGGCGTCCGCACATATAGGTGATTATCCAACGTTTCAAACACGTTCTTCTCTATATGCTCGAACAACTTGGCATGGTTGGCGGTAACGAAGGCCTTCGATAGGTCAGGTTCGACCATGACTCTTCGGTCGCACGGTCTGTTCTGGTTCAGTCCTCTACTGAGATGTTTGACTATGGCGTGTAATGCTGTTTTAGCACTATACATTTTCTGGAATCCATGTTGATGCTGGGCAACTTGAAAGCAGCTACTCATCGTTAGTAGGTGTAGTGCCTCTAGAATCTTTGCTACTTGCGACAGGAGGGAAATCGCTGTGTACGATTCACCTCTGCTGGCATCCAGCCAGCTTCAACAGCGGGACCACCCTGTCAACTTTCCAGGCTTCTGGCATAATATGGATGGCTAACGATAGGTTGAGGGCACTTGTTAAACCCTCAACTCCGTGTTCATCCAGTTGCTTAAGCATTACGATTGATACTCCGCGTGGGCCCAACGCTTCGGACGATTTCGCGATTCGTAAGTTATGGTGATAACTTCTCGGCTGGGAGAGCCCTTCCTATACGGCTTAACACACTTCTCTGTGCCCTATCACACTCGGGGTGCTCTATAAACTGCTGGTTAAAACAAAACGCGTACCTCTTTGAGTTACTTACTGTCACGCTGTTGAAAGTTACAGCCGTTCTATCATTCTTTTCCGGCTTCTAGTGTGATTTAACCGTTACCTTCAATTTACTTTACCCTGAAAAAATGTTGCTTTGCTTCAGGTGGTCTAGTCACTTTTTTCGCTTATTTTCGTGTACTAGACTGTTGCACTTCAAGAGTAAGTTTTCTAACTCTTGGGGTTTAGTGCTCGTACGACGAAGCTCATTTGCTAGTTCCATTTCCTCTGCTGAAAAATTTGGTCTGATTTAGGGTATTCGATCAGCATTTATGTAGAGAGCGGCTGAAGCTGTGATGATGTCCCGGAATGGGTAGATCTCTGAAGCGGTGATTGGTAAGTTCTCTGAACCCTAGCTTTCCCATGGTTTGGAAAAGCACGGCGTTCAGACGTTGTAAAGTCGGGTTGTCTATTTACGGAAACGATGATAGGAAGGTGGTCTCATTCAAGGAAAATGACTTGTTGCCAGGATACGTCATTTATCAGACCTGGTGCCACAATGGTGTTATCTGGCAAGCTGTGGCAATCTCCTCTTATCCTCGTAGGAGCATCTTCATTAACCATGCAAAACATGGAGCTGTCTATTTAATCGGCCAGCGCCGTACCGCTCTGGTCATTACTTAGGACGGAACGTCAAAGCTCATGATGGACACATTGAAGTCCCCTAGCACCAGACGGTTATTTCCCTCAAAAAGTTAACTAATACCGAGCATATGGGTCACTAGAATCAAGCTCAGGCGAAACAGGTATGTACTGGACAGACTGGTGTATTAGAAAGGCAACTCCTCCTCCTATGTTTCTTGTGCGATCCTTTCGCAGAACGTTAAAACCATCACAGCGCACTATAGGTAATTTGCCCAGTTTTTGAGGCAAAAAGTCGATTTTGCAACTTTTAATAATAATAATTTTTTAGTTGGCATTGAAAAAAGAACATGCCAAAATTTATTAATATGAATGATATTTTTGAAAATAGCGTCATTATCGCGGTTTAAGTAGCAGGCAAAGTGAGAATTTCGAAGAAAAACTAAAAATATATATATTATAAGACATATTTCAATGTATTTAAAACCGCGGAAAAATAAACCAAATATAAATATATGTAAAGTGGAATAGATTGGCAATTGCGAGAGCAATTTATTTAATATATAATATAGTGAAAAAATTTTTGGTAGCTACCAAAAAACTCAAAAAGTCAGAAATAAATATTTTATTTTTCTTAAACTCGCTTCATATAGACTTATACTAAATTGGCCGTGTTTGGCCGTGATTTTGACACCTAGAACACATTACTGAAAGTCTTCTGCATTGGTATTACTAGGTTTCAAAACCCGATTTTACCCGTTTTTTGGTATTTATGCGATTTTATTAGGTTACTTCTCAATAAAAAGTCTTAAAATTGTGGAAGTTTGGTTTGAGGGAATAAATAATAAATATAAAAAATATTGTTCTTCAAAATTTCATTGCAAGTAAAATAAGCAATGGCGACAAATTGTTCGGTATATCCGTGGTTTTCTATAAACGGTACGGCAGTAGTAAGCTTTATTTTATCTCTTTTTTACATATTAATCATTGATACGGTTTAAAGGAGTACTAAACTCGTATTTATTAGCGTATATTCAAAAAATATACAAAACTGTAGTAACAATTCGTTGGAAAATCTGCTCGCGGGGACAAAATGTTTGTTACTTACTACCGTGATCGTTTTCAACAGTTTGTTGTGTATAAGAAAACTAATGAAAATGGCATTGGAAAAAATAGCTTTGTTCGTTATATACGTAGTTGCTTATAACCGTTGTTCGTTATATCCGAATTTATCTGTAAAAATCTTTGTTTTATCTCACTTTTACGCATAAATAATTTCAAAAGTTAAAAAATCCTTTAATTCCGCTGTTATTAATTTTTGACTCAAAAATAGGGCAAATTACCTATAGTGCAGCGTTGGCAGCTACAGGTGGCGGTGAAATTTGTTTCCTGGATCGCGGCGACCATGATATTTTCGACGACGACGACAAATCGGACGATGAAGTTCGAAACTCACTGGAATATATTCTGGCGCAGGAAGCAGCAACATACCTATCGCAGCGACTAATGCCAGAGCACCCTCGGATGTGCATCCATTCCCTAAATCCATTACATCTCACCGATGTTGACCTATGGTTGATGCGGATCCTCCAAAAGGAACAGAACCATACTGGCCCTGGGTTCATACCTATCCCGGGACCTACCATACCTATCGCAGCGACTAATGCCAGAGCACCCTCGGATGTGCATCCATTCCCTAAATCCATTACATCTCACCGATGTTGACCTATGGTTGATGCGGATCCTCCAAAAGGAACAGATCCATACTGACCCGGGGTTCATCTCTATCCCGGGACCTACCAAAAGAGCTCGGAGTAGGAAGTCCGAGATAAATTGCCGCTCCCATGTGGAAAAGATACACGAATACAAACACATAATTTTTGAGGTGACAGCCAGCTCCTGGTCGAAGATTCCTCCGAGTCAATACGGTACATAGAACCGTCCGCCTTGAGATTGTGTCAACATGTTAGTTCATGTTGGTGAATACAATTTGTATTGTCATTTTTAACATAAAACACATAGAAAAATGATAATCACTTTATAGACAAATTAAAATATCCAATTAAATTTTGATTGACTTTTGCCAATGAACAAATTGTCATATTTACAAATGTGTTTATCAAACATTTTCAACAACATTTTCAGTTTTTTGTCGTGCAATTTTATTTTGTTCACGTAGTTTTTTATTGAAAATACATCAAGTTTTATTTTTATTTCATTGTTTTCAAAAGCGTTAGTTACATTTGCCATTCAGAAAACAAATTTTGATAAAGCTGTTTATCGGATAGATGTTTCTGTTTTTATGTTTGGATGAAATGTGACATTTCCATATTCGCAATTAAAATGGTTAAACAAAACAAATTACAAGAAATTATTAGAAAATTAAATGCAGGTTTCGACCATAATATGCGTTGTGCTCTATAAAAAGATTTTTTTACACTTTGGACGGAACACAAATAGGTGAAGTTAAAAAAGGACATGTTTTAATATACGTATTTAAATTTTTCAAATATACGGCATTTAAGGAAATAAATTGTTATTGAGGTATTTTGATTGTTTATTTGTCGCCTTTATAACAATCAGTATGTATGTGACCAGATTACACAAATACATTTTATAACAATTCGTCCAAAATGTCAATAGGTATCCCCAAATTTTACATGAAAATATGGATTGCTTTTAGCTTTTGTTGTCATTTCGTACCAAAATTCGCAAATTTTACGCCGTGTTTATGATCGCAAATACATACTATTTCGGACTTCAATGTCAGGTGTAATATTCTCAATATAAGTATTTATGTGTGAATAATTGTCATGTTTACAATTTCCAGCAATCATTCATATGCCAAGATCAAGTACATTTTTGTGTTGCTTTGTAAGTCAAGCTTTTTAATAGACAATTGGCGCATACAAACAAATATAGTACAATAATAGTAAGTTTACGTTACGTTACTGCCGGTTGCGCTTTTTTGCGCGCTTTGTATCGTACGATGTTGTTTGCAATGTGCGACGACATTGAAACGGAGTTAACGGATATTATTCAACATGTCGTTGATAGTAGAAAATTTCCTTTTTAACAATAGTTCCACTTATTTAATGCTAAATAAATTATTGCAAATACTATTTGAGACACTTGAGTCGTAAGTCGTTGAAAAAATAGTTCAAAACAAATATTCATTTACCCACCTCCCCACTCTTTCTGCTAGGCGCTAATAGTACACCAACAACCATCAACGCCTGCCAATGTCACACGTGAGCTAACGAATAATTAATCATTAACGGAAAGCCGAACAAAAGTCAAGAAGAAGAAGCGTAAAATTACCGTATAATGGTGTTGATAAATACCAAATTACCGTACTATTGTGATAATGAAACTATGAATGAGTAACATTAATTAATGATATGCGGTGGGTTTGGTGGGGTGGGGGCTAAGGCGAGGTGCAGATACATTTGTGTTTGCATTCAATAATCAGACACTGATTATTATGTCAAAAAAAGAAAATAAGAAAATTCAATATTCGATACAGTTGTATTCTGTTTATACACACATTTTATTGAGGTATTATTTTGAATTTTGTACCTTTGGGTTCCATTTTTCTTTCGCAGTATACACTTGTTACTTACTTTATCTTAGTGCTGAGGGCCCACGAACACTGAATTTCCTCTTTATCATCTCAATACTTGACACAATTCGTAGCTAAAATAATTTAAACGAAATTGAAAAATTAAGAAACAAATAAAAATATTTAAAAAATAGCTTTTGTAAAATTTCTTATTTTTATCAGCCATATATACGGGCAGTGGTGCTCAAATATTTTGTGCATTAGCCTCTCTGAGAAAGTCTTTTCTTTGCTAAACAACGGCATATGAGAATAAGTGGAACGTACGTTATTGTATATCCGATATCGTTTAAGGGCGAGCATTAGAGCAATTGTGTTCACGCTTGGCACGGCGGTGCCGAAGTTTTTCGGCAATTTACACACATACGACACAAATGCAAAGAAAGAGAACAAATGTTTTGAAATTATTTGGATTTAAGATAAGCTTTTTATGTGTATAATTATCCCACAAAAACATATAAAGATCAAAATGTGACAACATGAGATCAGTGTACAGCGGAGGACTTGTGAAAATGCAATGCTTCGAGAAAACTTTTCTGAGTTTTTTTTTTTTTTTTTTTGAAATTTTCCTTGATATGGCTAGAAAAAAATAAGCTCCAGTTCTATCGAACGCGGTGGTTCCCAATAAGGTATGACCTCTCTAAATAGATAAACAAAACAACAAAAATGGTCGCCCATTTGAACAACATTCTACGCCGTACGATCTTTCAAACACTGCCATTTACATTGAGATACAGGGTCAGGGTAAGAAAATATGACCTAATGAGTTGAACTATTACCGTATAGCCGGGATCGTAAGCAAAAGCAACGTTTCGAGACATTTTTTCTTTCAAAATTTTGTGGAAATTTTCCGTCGAAATGGAGCAATTCCTCAGTCTGTTTTAATTGAGACTTTCATCTATAGACAGATTGAATTGAATAGCCTATCCCAAAAAATATATCTAATGGGTTTTCTGAATCTTGTAGCCTTTTTTTGGATATATCGAAGCTTTTGGGGCATTTATCTTAACGATTGCAGATGCTTCGAATTAATGCTTACGTCTTGCAAATAAATTTGATTTGGATTAAAGTTCAAAAGTGATAAGTTGGTAACTGTAGCTTTAGAGCTTTTGGGCCATTATGTCAAATAGCATGGACTTGCCCACAAAACTCATAACATACCTGTAGAAGGGGCCACAAAGAGTATCTTCGGTAAAAATTTCCAAAAGATCCTCGAACAGTTCTTAAACTGCACTTAAGGGGTTATGCCAGTTTTACAAAATCTTCATATGCTTTTGAGGGATTATTATACACTTAAAAAGATTGTCCGTAAGCGAGAGACTTTTTTTAGAAAAACAATTTTTTTTTTGACGGATTTATGACCAAAAAAACTGTCGATTTATTTAGTCAAAATCAAAATGTTGATTTTGACAGTTCACCATTTTTTAATTGATATTTTTAATTCAGTTTCGCTTAAGGGCAAGATTAGTATGTTCTTAATGATCCCCCACAAACATATGCTGATCGGTTTATTCATCTTCGAACTATAGTGGACGCCGCAAACTGCTTTAGTAAAAACAGTGTTTCGTAGGCGGTCATTTGTCAGAAAACTGTGCAATATTTTTCAAAAAAAAAAAAAAAAAAAAAAACTTCGAAAGTAGCTCAAGGGGTGACATTTCAAATAAAAACACAATCTTCTAAATATGTTTGATAGATTTCTTGTAAAAAATTCATGAAAAATGTTTTATTTTCGTGCTCAATAAGGTGCCATAACCCCTTAAGCGAAAATGTCGAACTTTTGTGAAGGAGGTACCCGAATATGTTATATGATATATAAACTCTTGCAACTTGATGCACGCTTGAAAGAAATTTCACGATGGACAAAACTTCGACTAACTGTACAATCAATTCGTAAGTTATCTCGGTCATCGGATATTTTTAGCTTGTGCCAGTAGGGTTATGTAGAGCTCCTAGCCCATTATTGTCCCTTGAAAAAATTGTACCGTCGTAAAACGAACCGCGAGTACAACCTGCTACATAACGATCCGAGAAGTGTTCCCAAACTGCACATGTGTCAAACATTTTAAAATTTTATGTGTGGACCGAGGAGTGGATCGATATATTCCATATTCGAACATAAACTAAGCTTGGACAAAATATTACGAAAACCAAATTTTGAATTTAATCGGTTGATCCTTTCGAGAGTTATCGTGCCCACAATTTTACTGTACATTTGTGGGGTTTGTACTCGAAGATAAATATTACTAAACCAATTTGTTTATTAACCTTTTTCTCAAAAATTATTTTATGTAGCGGCAATGAATGAACTTTTTCCTATTAATAATGTTTATTCTATTTAAAGCTGAAAACTCATCCAACGTTTGAGTAAAGTTTTGTGTTGGGCGTTGAGAAAAAAAAAAACAACAATAGGGCGATGACGACACCAATGTATAGCGTTGATATGTTTGCCGGCATATATTTCAAATGAAATTGAATTTTTCGGCATCATGCTGAACAGTGTAAAAAACGGCCAAAACGACACAAAACTTTACCCAAACGTTGGATGTGTTTTCAGCTTAAGTATTAAAAAGGTATCGCACAAACCACTTTGAATTTTTTTAAAAAATATAAAAAAATGAAAAAAATATTTCTTTCTGCACGAATAAATGACCTTTTGCCCGTTATTGACTATAAAAACTTTAGTGCGAGAGTCGCTTGAAGGAGTGCCCCTAAAAAATTATGTTAAGTCAAGATCACAACGACTACACGCTACTAAAATGTCAATACGATCCCAAAAGTGGCCTTAAAAGCGAAAAACTGTTGAAATTTTTTGGATCAGGTCTCTCAAGGAATTGACCGAAATAGCCCATCATTGAACTGGATCTAATTTTGGGTGTCATTCCTTTCGGAAGTTAACCTACCAACAAACAATTTTAGATGGTCACCGTTAAATATTTTATAGCTTGTTGAGTTGATTAATCCATTTACTTTTTCCTCACGGCCCAAGGTTCATTGATAAGGCCTATAAGTATATTACCATTATTGTTTTTCTCCATCAGTTCCACTCCGATGGAGATTTATTTATATGATTTCAATCATGGGTGCTCAAATAGCCGGTCATCTTGGCAGTGGCTGATGGTTTCCAACCCTCCTGTGTTTCGCTCGGGGGCTTTACCTCCTCACCGACTCTTGGCCTTCCCACATTGAAGTGGACAGCATTTAAGACGTAATAGGCCATGCACTTTGACTTTGTCAGAATGGCCAGTGCGAGAAAGTCATGTTCCACCACATGGAGAGTGTCACTTCACATCCAAAGTCTGGTTTTGGTTGTTAAAAAATCCGAGCAAACGTTCCGTCTCGAGTTTGTATCCGTACCCCTTGACATATACCGCTGCTTTGGTTAGATGAGGAATTTCATCCTTCCCCACCGGCTTCAATTTGCCACCTACCAATTAGTTTCAATGCTGCTAACAATCTCCCCTAGAGCGACAGAATTGGCATGCCGGTCCAAGAGGTACATTAGTACAACCCCTTTAAGCTCGCTGCTCGTTGTTATTGGTCCACCTCCTTGTAAGATCCAAGAGTTTATCGTTGACCCGCCAGACCATCTACTGGTGTCGATTACCGCATAACACAGCCCGTCCCTGTAATGCCTATGGCTACCTTAGCATAAGTTGATGGCGTGTCTTTTACAGTGTTCGGAAACAAACAGTACCTTATCATAAGGTACCGTACATGTACACAAACACTAAAAAAAATTATAAAGTTTATGTAGACGTACACAAACATTAAAAATCCATTTTAGTGTTTGTGTAGGTGTACCCAACGAAATTCGAAAAGTTCGTCAAACACACATGTTTGGTACGCAACCTCCATCGTAATGTAACAACCACGTACCCAACCGAAAAGGTTGCGTACATCAGTGCGTACATTAAAAAACCACGTAGAGTACATCATAATGTACCTTCAGAAAGAAAGTGTTGGTAGCGTACACTTACATTTGTTTGATTAATAAGGTATTAAAAATATAAACTTTAATTTTAGTGGAATATATACAAATGAAATACAAGTAAATATAAATGAATATGTATCTTCAATTAATAAGGACTATAAATGTCATTATTTAAATGTCATAAATACTTATGCAAGAAGTTAGTAATGCCTAAACAAAACGCTCTCATCGAATATATAAAATCTTGACATTTTTTAAAAGGGTTGCTATAGGGCTGTAGTTTATGGAGGAGTTTTTTATTATTAAAAATCGTATCATTTGTATTGTGAAAACAGGTGGTTCATTTTAAAATTTTAGCATCGAAGAACAGTTTCAAGTAAGTTGTTTTCAATATCAACATCATCTTACAACAATAAATGCTACAACACCACAATAAGAATTACTTTTTGCTTTTTTGTGTTTTTCCTATTTATGAATTGCCGTTGAGGTAGCCAAGGACTGGTACCTATGATATAATTATAAGTATAATTTATGGAAAATTTCGCGAAACCCCTTTGGAATAGTTGCAGGTAATTACATTTTTTAAGAGAATACATTTTTTGCAAACTGTATATGCAAAAGAACCCCCGCAAAAGCTATTTAGTTCATTTTTAAACGTTAAGTGGAAAATAATTATAAAAATGCCAAGACTAACAAATATTGTTCTTCGTGATATATTCAGTACAAACGAATCAAATCAAACAGTGTGTAATTTACAAAATTTCGTCAACAATGTTTTAAATTGGCATTCCGCAAATTTAGAGCGACATTTGAAAAATGTGCATCCCGATTTGTATGCGTACTATATTGATCAAAAGCGGGAAAACGTAAAAGAAAAAAGGGACATCAAAGTATTATTAAAAAAGTGTGAATCCCAAAAACATTGAAACAGCATTGGTGGAACTGTTTACAAAAAAAAAAAAATGGACGTACTTTACATATGGACGAAGATAAAGCCTACAAAGTTCTTAAAGAACCTGTTTTGAGTGTACTCGGGATAACGGTAAATGAACATAACGTAATGGAACGATTTATAGTTTTCTCAAAAAATATTAAAACGGGAATCTCAAACGATCTTAAAGGGATATTATTTTCCCTTAAGATGGATGTCGCAACAAGGCTGGACTTAAGTATGCTGCTAAATACATTAAACATGGTAAAATCGTTGTTAAAACGTTGGCTATAAAGGAACTTAGATAAAATCACACTTCTAAATATTTAAAAACTGTTATATTGGATGTTCTAAAGGAATATGATGTTGATTTACGTAATATTTTAACGATTACAACCGACAACGGATCAAATATGCTCAAAACTGTACGAATCCTGAACTCTGAAATGCAATTGTCGATAGATAATGATGCCGTGGATTTCGAAGAAGATGAAGATTATATCGATTGGCGAATAGCTATTGACACAATTGAATCAATTGATTTTAACATCTCATCGAACACAATTACTAGCATTCGTTGTTGTGCTCACACTCTCCAACTGTGTGTAAACGAACTAAAAAGATTTTAAATTTTCAAAGAAGTGAACTCTACAAAAAACCTATCATTGATTGTGCAACACGTTGGAATTTAACATATAAAATGATTGAAAGAATCCTGGAAATGAGGGATATTATAAATACACTAAGCAAGGATTAACCTGATTTATTTCTTGAATCTGAAGAATGGTCTTTCACAACTGAATTCTTGGGACTATTTAAACCTATTTACAATGCTACCATTAAGTTACAAAGCGAACAGTTGTGCTATAGAGAACGTCATTTCAAATTGACGCTTTACCGGATAGCAACATGAAAACCCTTCGCAAGGAGTTCTTGAAGATAAGAAAGGATAAACTTTTAGAAAATGAACTGTTTAACGCAGCTGTGTTCTTGGATCCACGAATCAAAGTATGCTTAACTTGTGAACAAAAGCAAAGGGCGAAGAGCTACATACTATCGTTATATAAACCCATGAAGTCAACAGAAGCTAAGTTTGCTTAAGTTAACCAAATCAATGCATATTTATTTATATCAATCATCTTTTATGTTTCAGAACACAATACAAGCCACCCAATATTAGAGGAAACTCCATCACCGAGCAGACCACATGCAGCCAAATCTTTTTCCGAGTATCTGCAAATGATAGATCCTGCCACAGAAATTCCGAGTTCATCTAATTTACACAATTTAGAAGCTGATTTTGCCACTTATGTGCTGCAATCAAGATTGCGACTAAATGAAAATATAATAGCATTTTAGTACTCTCAGAATACCATCATAAGTGAGATTGATAATATTGTACAGGTAATACCGTCAACCCAATTAAGTGTGGAACGCTTATTTTCTGCTATGAAATACATATTATCTGATCAGCGCAACCGCATGTCAGCAACAAATCTTGAACATATGTATATTAATTGTAAAAGTCAATGGGGATTTCAATTATGAAAGTTGAGCTTTCTCACATGTTAATCTTTCATATATTCGTTAATTTTTTATAAAATAAATAAATGTTTTCATATTTACTGGTTAAATATAAATATATATCAAGCTTTTTGTAGAAAATTAACTTATGTTGAAACTGAGGTATGGGGTATTGTAACTCGCGATCAGTTTTACTATACCATAACTTTTGACCGCATTTCGGTAAAATAAACTGTTTTAGCCCGATTCACCGAGGGGTTTCTTAAAATAATAAATTGAGCGGAAGCTGTGGTCGTACTAATGTAAAAAATCGGAAAAAATCGCTGAATTAAACGAGTTTTATTATGTTATTTTCCAATTATTGGTTTTACAACACAATGTAGAGCTTAATGTTCAAAGGAGAAGTTAAAGAGTACACTTTAAAGTTGAAGTTTCTAATGTATGTTTTTTTAATATATCCACTGTATCTACCTCAAACGGACGCTGACATTTTGAAGACTGAAAAATGGTTTTTTTTTTGCTCTAATCGGGACGCGCAGCTGGATTTCCCTAAAAGCTTATTATTTGATTGTAGTACTCGCGATTTCGCATTTTTTAATGTATAACATGAGTGTGCAGTCCTCACAGGATCACAGTAATCTGCGTCCAAACACGAAATTTTTGTGCGTAAATTTTTCTGAAAAACCTATTTTTTTGGTTTAAAATTTACAAACGTCATTCGGTTTCCGTGGAAACCCGCGTAAATTTAGTTTTTTACGTTCTAAATCTAACAAGCCACGACGCGTTAAAAATCCACCCACTAGATCGGCGGATATGATACCCCTCAAATTTCGAAAATTTGCAAAAAATTATTTTGAAAATATCGCATATTAAAACGCGTTTTGGCTGTGTCAGTTCTACTTAAACAAATAGATCGATACGAGTGTTTAAATTGCGCGAAAACAGATATTTAAAAACTCTCGTAAATCCAGAGATATAATAGATTTCTAAAAATTGAGGGCGATGCTACATCCACGGTTCTCGATGGATCGCATTGAACGGCATAGAATGTGGTATTTTTGAATGGTGATTATTGAATCGGATGCGCATAAAATGTAATTGAACTTCGCGGAAATTATGAACATTTTACTGTATTTTGCACAATAATATGCAGCAGATGCTACATCGTGGCCGCCAAATAGAATTTGACAAACTGTACATCAAATAAAAGGGATTGATTCGCTGTGTTGGAAAATCGGATGCGCATCATGGCATTTTCATAATTACGCGGTTTACATGCCTCTCAAATGTTGTAATATTCAATATAAAATGATTTTAATGTTTTGCCACAATTGGAATTCCTTGTGATTTAATATAAGGTTCTAATAATATTATCCAATAGGAAAACTATAAGCGAAAAATTTGTTACAACGGAATATCATCATTATTGCGTGAAATTTTCACGAAAATGCCGAAGAACTCAAAAATTGTTTCTCCAACTTTTCCTATAAAACCATAAAAAAATAAAATTAGAATAATATGATTTTAATTTTTTCCTAATATTTTCTTCGTATTTTTGCAAATAACATGAATACTAGGGTTATGACTTTTTGACATTTTTCCTCAAAAATGATTTCCTGTAGCAGGGATGAATGAACTTTTGCCTATTAATCACTATGCTATCGTTTATTCCATTGAAAAATCGATTTTAAAAAAATAATTTTTTGAAAAAATATATGAAATGAAAAAAAAAATGTTTCAAAAAATTATTTTTTGTTGCACGAATGAATAAATATAAGCCTACTAATAACTATAATAACGTTTATTTCATTCAAATATTAAAAAAGTCGCGAAAAAAGTCACTTTGAAAAAATTTAAATTTTTTTGTTAAAAAATTATATTTTTGAATAAAAGCGTTTACGACATTTTTACGATTCTCAGAATTAAAGAAAAATAGTGAGATATAAATTTTATGTCATTTTAATTATCTCATGTGGCTCTAAAGTTTATTTTCAATTATATATCTGTTTTCAGTGACTTCAAAAATTGTCCATAATTTTGATAAATTCAAATTTTAAAATCATTTTGTGCGTGAGATTTTTTCACCGAATCTTATGGCAAAACTCATCACGCTATGATACAGGGATATGAGGTTGTAAAAAAGTCATAACCCTAATGAATACTATAGCTCCAACCTTCACAACTTAGGTTTCATTTTATTCCTCAAAATATCTGGATGCTGTTATAATTTTTTTTATATATTTTTCATAAGTATGAGCGCTATTGTTTCAAAAATATGTTTGTTAATACCTGAAATTATTTAACAAATTTGATTTTTCGCGAATCCATTTAGACTTTGCTATTATTTTTTGCATCATCGCAAAGGTTACGAATTCAGTTTAACGATAATAGGATACAACAGCTAACTATATTAAATCGCGATTTTTTTAGAATTTTTTCTAATTATCATAAATTAAACGGTCATATATTTTGCGCGCAACGATCAAAGTAAGTAACGAAAACAGATTTGGAATGCAGATTTTTTTCTTAATCTATGTACCAAAAATCATTGATGTAGTATCAAAAAATTTGTTTTATTTTTTATACCCTACACCACTATGTGGTAAGGGGTATTATGTGTTAGTGCATTTGTATGTAACATACAAAAGGAAGCGAGATAGACCCATAGTTCCTTCTAGGGATATACATAGAATCACTTTCTGAGTCGATTTATGCATGTCCGTCCGTCCGTCCGTCCGTCCGTCCGTCCGTCCGTTCGCAACGTACAGGTCGCATTTGTTGACCGATTTCGCTGAAAATTGGGGAATACCATTTTTTTAGCCGTCGGAAGATCAAGTTCGAAGATGGGCTATATCGGTCCAAGTTTTGGTATAGCCCCCATATATATTTTCGGCCGATTTCATGTATTTTCTGTAACACACACGCTATATATGTCCGATTTCGATGAAATTTGGAATGTGTGACTGAATTTGGTCTAAAAATAAATGTGCCAAATTATATCGAAATCGGTTCAGATTTGGATATAGCTCCCATATATATGTTCGCCCGATTTCTCGTATGTGATGTACCAATCACGCTATATACGTCCGATTTTAATGAAATTTGGAATGTTTGACTGAATTTGGTATAGAAATAAGTGTGCCAAATTATATCGAAATCGGTTCAGATTTGGACATAGCTCCCATATATATTTTCGGCCGATTTCACGTATTTTCTGTACCAAACACGCTATATATTTCCGATTTCGATGAAATTTGGAATGTGTGACTGAATTCAGTCTAGAAATAAATGTGCCAAATTATATCGAAATCGGTTCAGATTTGGATATAGCACCCATATATATTTTCGGCCGATTTCGCGTATTTGCTGCTCCAAACACGCTATATAAGTCGGATTTCAATGATATTTGGAATGTGTGACTGAATTCGGTCTGGAAATAAATGTGCCAAATTATATCAAAATCGGTTTAGATCTGGATATAGCTCCGATTTATATTTTACATATTCACAGTGGTGTAGGGTATCATATAGTCGGCCCCGCCCGACTTTGATCCTTTCCTTACTGGTTTGAAATGGAAAAGACAATTTTAGATATTTTCCTGATATACTTTTGTATTTTATTTATTCGATATTCACTCTTATTTTTATGGTTGTATTTTTCCTCATGCCATTCATATTTAGTATTTCTTTATAAACATCACTCAGGTGTACGCAACCTCTTCATAAACATCACTCAAGTGTACGCAACCTCTATTTGTTTTTTAGGGTACATAATGATGTACGCTACGTGGTTTTTTAATGTACACGCAACATTTATAACGTACGTACCCAACCATTTCGGTTGGGTACGTGGTTGTTACTTTACAATGGTGGTTGCGTACCAACCCAGCAAACCAATCGTACCGATATCGTAACGAAATCGGAACAAATTTCGGACGTTACGTCCGATATCTGATCCGAAATCGTAACGATATCTTAACGAAAGTTGTATGAAGTGGTTGACATAATTTCGGAACGAAATGTCGGAGCGATATCGTATCGATTTCGGTCAGAATTCGCAACGAAATCGGAAGAAAATCCTTGGGAAATTCGGAATTCGAATTTTTTCCTCCGAATTTTCGTACAGATTTCTGAACGATTTCGGAATAATGTCGTATGAAAATCTGAGGTACCTTCCGAACTTTCGTAAAGATTTCTGAACGATTTTGGAATAATTTCGTATGATTATCGAAGGAAAAAAAATTTCTCTGATGCCTCTTTTTTATTGATAAATTTTCTTCGTTATATTTTTTATTGGAAGATTATAATTTCAAAGATATCTAATGATTTTCACTGTTGTTATCATTTTGTAGTTATAGTAGAACAATGTAAACTTTGTATACGAATATGTTGAGTCTATCAGTTCTAGCTTGAATTATTATATGTTGCATTTATATTTAAAATATTTAAAAAATGTATATGCGAATTTTATAACGAACCATTTTGTTTTTCGACAACAAACTAAAATGTTGCTTGTTAGATATATACAAAAGGTGGTTGTTGTGCGAAGGGAAATTTGTTTCCGACATGTCGATCCGAATTCGTAACGAAATCGGAAGAAAAACATTAGCAAATTCGAAGGGAAATTTACTTCCGACATTTTCTCCGAAATCGGAACGAAATCTGTACGAATTCCCCTACGAAAAATCGTATAGAAATCGATACGAAATCTGAACGATTTTGCTTCCGAAATTGTTCCGATATGTCGGACATCAGACATTTGGTTTGCTGGGAAACATGTACGCTACGATTTTCGTTGGGTACATGTACACAAACGCTAAAATTTTTTTTAAAGTTTGTGTACATGTACGGTACCTTATCGTAGTGTAACTTTTCATGCTAGGTACGCTACAAAACGTTATTGTACGGTACCTTAATGTAAGTTTTCGAACGCTGCACATACGGGTAGTATATGCCAAAAGTTGATCAAAACTCAACATATAAAAATCGCGTTTTTAAAAACAAACTATTGGTAAACAGTCACCTGACCCTTTACCCCTTTCGCTATGACCATCCGCAAATATCTGCGGTTAACCAATTCAAAGCAGCAGCCGATTGAACTCAGCTATAATGAAAGCAAAAAAGCACATGTTCAAATATTATGAAATGAAGTGAAAATTGAAATATAAATATTTTCGCGAACATTTATAATTTTCAAGGTTTTTTGTTTTTGTATATTCTCCGTACAAGATAAGTTTATAAAAGTTCTAAATTGTTTGTGCAGTTTCACTCTTTAATAATGGTGGTACGTCTCTTCCTTCATGCATATTTTTTATGATAATTTTTAAGATAACTCAAATTTCAAAAGTGAAAAAGTGCATGATGCGAACGTTTGCGGACCATAATTACTTTTGGTGATTTATGCACTGAAGTCTCCAACATTAGATCCAATCATAATATATTGCGCATATTTGCGCCATTCTGAAAAAATCTCATTTTTATCAACTAAAACCATTGAAATATTTAAATATAGAAGTATTTAAGAAAAACATTTACAAAATAGAAATTTATTTTGGTTCCAGCGTTCGCCAAATCTACTTATTTTATTTGTACTCATGTGTATTAGAGGTCATAAAAATCGCCAAAGATAATTGTTTTTGCATATTCACTATTAGTTTATTGAGATACGTCCCATCATTCATAGATATCTTTTATGATAACTCAAATTTCAATGGTGAAATACTACATGATGCGAACGTTTGCGGACCATAGTTACTTTTGATGTTTTATGCAAGATTCTGCAGATTATGCTGATTCAAAGAAAATACGCTACGCACAGTTGCGCCAATCTGAAATAATCCTATTTTTCTCCACTGCAATCATGAAAACCTTTAAATTTTTTCTGGAGTTAAATTGGAATAATTTATGTGAAGCAATTTTAAAAAAAATAAAAAAATATTTTGGCAACGTCTGCCAACACTAATTTTTGATCTGTCTTATAGCCGGGGCTCTTATTTATCAGACTAAATCAAATTTTTGATAAATGTTTGCGCCATTCAGAAAAATCACTGGTTTTTCTGAAGTGAAATTTAAATAATTTATGTAAAACAATTTTATAAAAATTACAAAAATATTTTGGCAACGTTTGCCAACACTAATTTTTGATCTGTCTTATAGCCGAGGCTCTTATTTTTCAGACTAATACAAAACTTTTGATAAATGTTTGCGCCATTCAGAAAAATCACTGGTTTTTCTGAAGTGAAATTTAAATAATTTATGTAAAACGATTTAAAAAAAAATTACAAAAATATTTTGGCAACGTTTGCCAACACTAATTTTTGGTCTGTGTTATAAGCGGGTCTCTTATATATCAGACTAATCCAAAACTTTTGATAAATGTTTGCGCCATTCAGAAAAATCACTGGTTTTTCTGAAGTGAAATTTAAATAATTTATGTAAAACAATTTTAAAAAAATTACAAAAATATGTTGGCAACGTTTGCCAATACTAATTTTTGGTCTGTGTTATATGCGGGTCTCTTATATATCAGAATGTATCATAACTTTTGATATAAGTTTGCGCCATTCCGAAAAATCGCGTTTTTTTCTGAAGTAAAATTGGAATAATTTATGTAAAATAATATAAAAACATATTTTAGTAACGTTTGCCAACACTAATTTTTGGTCTACCTTATTAGCGGGGCTCTTATTTATCAGAATGACTCATAACTTTTGATATAAATTTGCGCCATTCCGAAAAATCACGTTTTTTTCTCATATAAAAGTGGAGTAATTTAGAAATAATAATAGAAATAAAAAATCGAATGGATATATAACTATATAAATCTTGAACCAAAATTGACACACTGTTTTCTGGTCTCGTTCTGGAAGCATGTACCGATTTTTAGCTTGATCGGATATATATTGCGCTTTTAGTGCATTATTTACCTCATATCCGATGCTAATATATAAATGGGAGCTATATCTAAATCTGGGCCGATTTTCATTATTTTCTACAAAAATAGTCCTTGGACCAAAGATATGATTTGTGCAAAATATTATATCAATCGGATTATAAATGAGGGTTTTAGGAGTTTTAATCAACTTTTAACATACATTACTCCTATGTGCGCTGGTCTTTTAATTCTCCTCTTCTGGAAGATGCGGGATTTCCTTTCGAAGTCCCCAGTCTTTTCAGAAGATTCAGTGGTCGGACTGGAAAGCTCAATTTCTTTTTCGATGGTTTAGCAGTGTTCTGTTTTTTGAGAGATCTAAGGAGGAGTGCTTTTGTTCTCCTTAAGAGCATCCTGCTGTTTTTTATTTAGAGGCGCCTGTTGCTTCTTGAACTTCCGTCGTTGAGCCCCCGACACCAGCTTCTTTTTCTTGTGTGTGGACATCGTCTTTAGTGAGGATTTCCACAACGGTTGTTTGTTTCGCTTTTGCTGCTAGATTCGGAGTAAGTGTCACTCTCATGGTTGGGTTCAGTTTAAAATCTCCCTAAGCTTCCCATTCTCCTCTTCTGCCTTTTCCTTTCGGTTGTGTGCTTGCAGCAGTATCTTCGACTGCAGATGCCAAATGACTAGACAGCGGAATCCTATGCAAATGCATATATGGTTAGGATGGTCGTAGAGAAAATCTGATTAGACAGAAACTCGTTTTATTACAAAATAAAACGAATTAGGCCCAGAAATTTTTGCATATTTTGTACATATCTGCATAAAATGAGCATATGCAAAACCATATGCAAAAATATATTCAAGGATTTGTGGTCTAAATATCCCACCGAAATGGCTGAAATTTGGTATTAAGTCTTCGTTAGGGGTATGCAACTTTACAACTGAAATCTGTCCGCATAGGTCCACGTCTTCATATAGCCCCCATAGAACGGTACCTACCGATATTCGGTATTTTGAAAGTTGTAGCCTCAATACCCCACCGAAATGACTGAAAATTGGCATTTAGTCTTCGTTAAGGATATAAAACACTCCACCTGAAATTTGTCGGCATAGGTCCACGTCTTCATATAGCCCCCATAGAATGGGACCTCCCGATGTTCGGTATTTTGAAGGTTGCGGTCTCAATATCCCACCGAAATGACTGAAATTTGGCATTTAGTTTCCGTTGGGGGTATAAAACTTCCCACCTGAAATTTGTCGGCATAGGTCCACGTCTTCATCTAGCCCCCATAGAATGGGACCTCCCGATTTTCGGTATTTTGAAGGTTGTGGTCTCAATATCCCACCGAAATGACTGAAATTTGGTATTTAGTTTTAGTTGGGGGTATAAAACATTCCACCTAAAATTTATCGGCATAGGTCTACGTCTTCATATAGCCCCCATACCTCCGGATTTCTGGTATTTTGAACGTAGTGGCCTCAATATCCCTCCGAAATGGCTGAAATTTGGTACTAAGTCATCCTTGGGGGATAAAACTTTCCACCTGAAATTTATCGATATAGGTCCACGTCTTCATATAGCCCTCATGGAGTGGTACCTCCCGATTTTCGGTATTTTGAAGGTTGTGGCTGTGGTTATACATTTCTCTATTTTGTTGACTTGTCTGAAGAGAATTTTAAAAAGAAAAATTGTACACACAAACATTTTTGAACCTATTATTGAAATATTTGTTGCATAAGAAAATATGTAAAATGCATAAATTTTTGCATATGCAAAATTTTGCATACTTCATATGTTTCGATTGCAATGTAATCAGAAGCCAAAAATATGCCCAGCCTCAAAATTTGACATGAATCGGACCAAAAATAGGGGTTGCATAAAATTCCGCTGTCTACAAATGACCCACATATGTGATAGATTTTTGCTCGCCACCGCTTGATGACGCTGAGGTGTGACTCGCTGGCAGATCACTGGTCCCCTCCGGTACTGAGTTATTTAGACCCTACAACGTAACTTTATCATCATTTTTGTCTTCTTCCATTGTTTTTTTTTTAGGGAACACCCACATAATCAGTTTTTTGTCCGCGTTAATCTCGAAGGTTCCCAGAGACAGGTTTGCTTTTGTAAAGGACTTCATTTGATCCAAAAACCTTAAATATGAAATTTTATGGCGATCGGTTAACGTTAACCCATAGTTCCTTACCGATTTTTATTTCAATAGTTATTTTGTATGGGGTCAAAGCTGAGTTTTCACGAAATTGCTGTAGATGCCGTAATTATTGTCCAATCGATGAAAAATGTTTACCAGTGGCTTAAAACGAAACGGTTTGATAGCGATTTTTGATTCAGTCGCTCGTTTACCATTAAATCTCAATAATATCCTTGCTTTTAATACCCAATCCCAAAAACTTGTGATGACAACTGAATTTTTCTTCAATCTTCCTCCCTCTTTAAAAATGTTGTTGGTTATTTCCAAACAAATATTATCATTTTTAATTACTTCATTGTGGCAATATCGTTTTGCAATCACTGTAGCTTATGATTGGAGGAGAATGAATATTTACTTTATTACTCCCTCACGCTCTTTTTCCTTCTCTGTCTAGTACGACTCTCTAAATGTGGTGGCATAAATGAGGGTCAATTTCAATTTTTTCTACTTACAAAAACTGACCATGATCTGAAAGTCAGTCTAACGCCACTGCGCCGCACATCAATGCGGCCTATGGCTGGCTCTTGAACTAAAATTTTATAGCTTTTATTTTTATATTGTGACTATGAATAACAAAAAACACACAAACTTTTATGTGTCCGATTAGAGAGAGCGAGTGTCTGTGACGTTGTCCAAATAGTCGGTTGTATCCACTGCTGGTGGCAGTGGGTGGGGTGGTATGTACTGATTGCTAGACTAGGCCTCTGGGCACAATGATAAGATAAATTACGACTATTTGCGATTACATAGGCAGAGCCAACACTCATATTCAGTGCTGCAGACTTGGGCTTGTAGCAAAAACACACTGACCACTTTAGTAGATAGTGAATGAGCGAGCGGTACGGGATGTGTGTATGGGGTTGTCGACTTAGGGTTTTGCTTATGGCTGCTGTACTCAATTTTTGTGTTTATTTTATTGGGAATTTCTGTTGCCGGTTTTTTGTTTATTTGCAAAAAATCAAAACAATGACAAATTATGTACTACACTGTGTCTGTATGTGACAGTGTAATATTCCCCAACTCTGGGCTTAGAAGTACTCAGTGTTGACATTTCCCCCTTCCACAATGACGTTATTATTGTTATTCTTGCTGTTTGGGGGTAAGCGCCACCAATAAAGTAAACCCCAGTGGTTGTTGGCAAATCATTTCGTTATTATATTTGTTCATTTTGATAATGTAATTTAAAATTTCTGGCCAAAAAGTGTGATTGAATTATTGGACGGAATCGACTTTTTTAAGCTAATTTATGTTTGGCTAACTTATCGAGTGCACTTTACCAGGAGAAGTGAATCAGAAATTCAATAATGAAACTTGGTGTTTATCTTATTCATTCTTAATTCAAAAGCGGAAGTGTTTTTATTTATTGGCAAAGAAAAACGCATAACCACAGGCTTCCGAATTTTTTTTAGACTCATTCAGAATTTTCTAAACCAAAGTCCATGAGTATTCGGGCCGAGATTTGTGAGAGCTCAGATATTGAGTCTGGCATTAAATTTTTCAACACTGTGACATAATTGTAGGAAGGGCACTTACTTTGGTGGCCTGATACAGAACAATTGTCTCATAAGCTGAACTAAAGGAGATTTCCAAACCCTCCGTTTTATTTACTTTCTTGCCTGGTATAATTTTCTTCAACAGGACGTTAAAAAGTCGATCTGAGCTAATCGGGTGTGCGGCTCGCCTCTAAGGTATAAGCATGTTGTCGGCTCGGTGTTAATCGGTTTGTTATAGCTCTGATTTGTAGTACTCGAAAGTTGTCGGGATAGAGTGGGAGCTGGTTATGAGCGTCGAGCTCTTGCTATGAACTTGGATCTTGCTGAGAGCGTCCTGAGCGCAAGGAGGAGAGTACTACGAGCGTAGGTTAGAATCGGTCTAATTAAACTTCTGTATAACCAGTGTATCATCTTAGGATTTAAAACCCAGCCCTCCTACAGGTTGACCAACATCTGAGGGATTTATTGGCCCTTTCCTGAATATGGTCTTTCCATTTAAGTTTCCTGCCTAGAATAATTCCTAGGTACTGAACTGTTGGAGAAATGCTTTTTGTCTTATCTAGGAAAACGGGTTCTTCGAAAGCTCCTACTTTCGTTTTCCTAGTGATAATATATAATTCGGGTTAACATTTAGACACTTCGGCCAGGTCCAATTGTAAGTTATTTTAAGAGCCATTTCGGGTTTCCTACTAAGCCGATTTGGATTCTTTCCTCTAAGAAGAATTATAACGTTGTCTGCATAGCAGACTGTTTCAAACCCCACGTCGGTAAAGGCCCTTAATAGACTATATATGGTAGTAACCTACAGTAGAAGTGGTATATCCCCCCGTGACGTTTCCTGACCAAATTTGTCCCTTTTTGTTACGTCATGTAGCGCACAGATTATCCATCTATTCCTTAGCATATGGTTTATCCAGTTGCTCAGGGCCCGGTCTACCTGAAACTCGTCTAAGGAGTGGATCAGGGTTTCCGTGCTGACGTTGTTGAAGACGTCTTCGATATCGATGCATACATTGAGTGTACATATTTTCAGTTCGAAGGAATTTTCTGTATGGTGTACTACCCTACCTCATGTAATGCGGTTTCCACTGATGTGCCTTTAGCATAAGCATGTGGTGTTCGAGGTCGTCAAGTCCCATCACAAAGAGAGTGTCATTCTCTTTCCCCTCATGTGGAAGACTTTCACCGCATCACTTCCAAGTCCTCATTTTGTTTACCAAAGACGCTCCGTCTCCAATTTGCAGCCATAAACCGCCGCTTTGGTCAGGTGAGCTTCTCCAGCTCCAATTTGTCGACTTCACAAGGAGTTGATACACTGCTGACTACCTCGCCAAGAGCCGCCGGGTTCGCATGCGAGCCCAAGTGTTATACTATACAGCATAACACTGCTCGTCCCTGTTGTTTTTTCCTGGCTACCTTGGCGTAGGTAGATGGCGGCTCTGATCCGGTCTCCGCGGCCATCTTCCTCTTTTGGAAGGTCCTGGGCTTCTTTTCTGAGTCCTTGGTTTGCTCGAGGCATTCGAGGGTGGGAAGTTTTTCTTCATACGCGGTTTTGCGGTATTTTGTTCCTCAGGAGATCTTATCCTTTCGCCGCTTCCGAGGAAGTTGAGGGAGTGTTATTGATCTCTTTTGGATCTTTTTAAACTTCCGTAGTTGAACTCCAGTCCACCGCACTTTTTTCGTCGTAAATTTTGCGATACGGCGGTGTTTAACTCGCTGGCCGTTCACTGGTCCCTGCCGGTACTGAGTTATTTAGGCTCTGCACCGCAACTTTTATTTCTTTTCCGTCCCATATATGTTTTTTTTTCGCGGGAAACTCAAAGGTTTCCAGAGGTAGGTGATCGTACCACTCTACCCCAGACTGGTCATGTCAAAAGTGATTTCCCTTGCTTAGGGTAGAGTAGTATGACCATCCACTAGGGACGCCCCCGAAACTGACAAACACCCTGAATATTACCAATTACCGAGACACTGGACGATCCACACGTCTATTTTATTCGTACCTTCTCTACGGTATTCGACAATTTCGGTGAGGAAACCAGAAAATATATTCGGGTAGTAAGTAACACAAAGCGAATGAGATTTGTTTCCCCAATTGACGGAATTGACGGTATTAATTACTACTGGTCGAAGGAAATGTTAGAATTGTATGTAATAGTTATTGTCATATCGATCATTCCGATATATTGTTTTCATTTTTAAGAAAATCCTGTGGTGACCAACTAAAACAGTGACTCTAAAAACTTAGATTGATGGATGATCTTGTCTGTACCTAAGGGAACCTGATCAAAAAAAGTTCAACACTTTTGAGCTTAAATGCAGTTTACAATCACTTCTTGGAAATTTTAATAGGGCCTACTTCTGATCATGACTATAGCAGTATAATTTTATTCTAGGCCAAGCTAATACATCCCGAGATATAGGCCACGATGTATCCCACCTCTTCATACCCCTCCCATACAAAAGCGCAGTTAAGCCCAGTCTTTCACTGTTTTCTTCCTTTTGGCCTTTCTTCTGATTACAACGTAGCCGTATCATAATCGTATCTTCGCGGAGGCCTCTGGGCAATAATATGTTAACCTGAGGAGGAGCAATTGGTTAGTTGTGTATGTTGTTGTTGTCGACATTTAATCGGGAGAGATCCTTTCCAGTCGATTGAACAGTAATGAGGGCTTGCGTACCTCGACATTTTTAAATCTGTTATCAGTTTAGATTGGCAGATTATTGTCTTTCTAAAGATGGAGGGTGTCGGTAATGTTAGGGATTCCGTCGTCATATACTTTGAAACTCTACCCCTAGATCAGCTATGTTATCCGCGAGTGATTCGCAGCTATATATCTATCGCTATATATCTTCTAAGGTTTCAACTTTCTGCAGTCAGCACTCAGATGTTTCCCCGAAGTTTGAAGCGGGCATGATATTGCTGTCAATATCTTGAATTACAGTTCTCAACGCTTTTAAAGTCTTTTGTCCGATAGCTTTGGGGCTGAAAACAATTTTCTACATTTCTTGCTGGGGTTGATTGTGCACCTTTGTACCACGAAAACTCAGTTCGGCATTAAGAAGTTGTGTAATGAAAATTCTTTCAAGCGTTTGTAATGCATTATGGGTTGTAATACCCGACCTGAAATACAATGTACGTTCATAGTACTTTACTTATTCGGTCGGTTGCATTAACGGAAAATTAAAGGTGGTATTTCAAAAGTGTTAAATCCAAACCACTACTTAATCATGACCCAATTTTCACAAAGCCATGAAAACACCCACCCTACAAAAAATAATATAAATAATTCTGCTCTTCAAGCACTTGAAAAAAACCCATATTTAAATTTCACAACAACGCCTCCTATAAAAATCTCACCATCAACTGCAGTAAATTTAACCATTTACCACCACCTCTGGATTGATGCTCTAAAAGATTGCTGAAATTAAACACCAAACTCCCATTTAATTAATGTAATTATCCAATTCTCTTTTTGTTTTTGGTCGGCCTGCTGCTGCTGATGTTTAATCAGCCAATGGCCAAAGCATGAACAGCGTTTAAGCCAACAGCAGGTGGGGATTAGGTTGATTAAACGGATTATCATTTATAATTGAACATAACATACATATTTCTTGTGTGCTGCCGGAATGTTGCTGCTGCTTCTACTGTTACTCATTCATCTACTGTAAACATTTGCTAATGTTTCATTCAATAGCCACCAATCACATGGCTAGAAGAAGGCCGGCTGGGGAAGGCCGTTTCTCATCACATCACACTTACCGCCGCATCGTCTGCGTGAAGCAGAATGTAAGCCTGAAAGGTAGTAAAATCAAAATCATTTCAAAAGTTCATTGAACCACAAAATGTTCCCAGAAGCTATATCATCAAGGCACATGCTCGCTCGTGTGTGGTAGTGATAGGTATGTCGTGTCGTATTATAGGGAAGGCATATTGGGGAAAATATAAAAAAGCATTAATTTGAGAAGTATTATTTCATTAGGTTTGCACCCCATCGAAAACCTTACCAAGTAATGTGTTATTTCATCTATTATTAACCGTAAATATTTACTAAGGAGACAACAACAAATTATTTTTACATGGGGAAGAAAGAATGTCATTGCAAGAAGATAATGATGTTACTTCAACTTACAGAAATCGATGATTTCTTAGTCGAATCGTGCAGTCGGCTTGCAAATATTTAGTTCTGGTGTTTTTTGGGAAAGCCGAAAAGTGAGCATCATTCTCATTAACACGAGAATACTCGATGCTTAAAGAGTTCAGGTTTTCACTACCATCATTTCAAAAACTAAAAAGCCAATTAATAATTCCCTTCGCCGGGATGAAATCATGATATTGGTAGCGATCAGTAAATTTTGCAAGCTGTCAGTGCGTTTTGTAAACATTACTCTCTGCAAAGAAAGTAATGATGAAGTTAAGCCAATGGGGGAATACTCCAGACTTAAGCAATCAAATCATAATTTAATTAAAATTTTTTAAATGTTCTTTAAAATTTTATTTAATAGATTATTCATTCATATTTCTGGCTATATTTAATCTCTTCAAAATAATTCCTCGAACTGTAATCCCTATACCAAATACAAAATAAAAGTAATAACTTCAATTAAACCATAAGATTTATTTTTTTAACAACTCTAAGCATGAGTTAAATTGACAGACAACAACTTCATATTTTTTTTCTTTTATTGCAAAAAATAAAACCGATGAATGAGTTCATAAAGCGAAACAGAAACAAATGAAATCGGAATGATACAACAAAACTATTTGTTTTGTTTGTACATTTCAAACCCCCCCACGACGAATGTTATGGGAAAATCAATAAATAAAATTAAAAGTATATATTAAAGTTTTTAGTAGATTATGTATTTTAATTGCAATTATTGATTAGAATGGTTTGGTAATTTTTGATAAGAATGTCAGGATAATCATAATAACAAATTATTTAATTGTTTATAGAACAATTTAGTGGTAATGCCAAAGAATGTCAGAGAATTAACCACAGTATACTGAGAAAATGCTAAGCCTCTAAAGTGTGGTAAGCACGTGGATGTCCTACGTGCTCTCAGAAACCGTTTCTTTCTTCGCTAATTGACAAACCATGCACTCTCAGAATGAAAAATCCCTAAAGTATGCAAAAAAAGATGCCTATTCCTGCTCTATAGTTAACAACTTGGGCAAAAAATACCCCTAAATGCTTTGGAACATAAGGAAAAGGAAAAACAACAAAATCCTATTTACGCGAAACAAAGAGCTAACATCTACTAACATCTAGAGTAAACTGACAGGCATCCAGGACAACCGACTTACAATCGCATCTGCACATAATAGGCTTTGCCGACAATAGCTCATGCGCCGCTTGACGAAAAGACGATGAAATGTTGGATCATTTTCCTTGCTATATTCCAGCTTTTGTAAATTTAAGTACCCATTTATTGGGACGCGACATCATACACGACCCTCGCCAAATCAGGGTAACTAAGGAATTTTGTCACAGGCATAATATGTTATAAAGTGAGAAAAAATCCATTGGTTCCTCACGCTGCGCCTGAACAACTGGGAAGTTTTTGCGAATTCTGAAATTACAATGCTCATAGATTAGAAAAATAGAAAAAAGGATGTTTTTTTTAAATATTTTTAGAGTTTTTTAGGTTTTCAGGATTTAACTTGGAACGTCCCATCGAAATGTCCTTTACGATTTTTTCCTAGTTTTTACAATTTCCAAGCAAAATCCCGAAAACCTAAAAAACCCTAAAATGAGATCCTTGACCGCGAATTATTTGAAAATCCCTCCGTCGATTTTTTTGTTTTTAGTTTCAGAATCTGCAAGAACTCACAGCTTTAAGCTCCATTCCTTTAAAGTGTCCTTTTTTCCAAAAATAGATAAATATATATAAACAAGTAACAGCGTACGGAAATAAACTTTATGAAACGTTTGCAATCGTTTCGTTTCGCATTTTCATTAGGAATAAAACGAAACATCACCTGAATGTGTCGTTGATTACAACAAACGATTCATTTTGTTTTGTTCGTGAATGATACAACCCGGAACGTCATAGCCGAAGTATATTTCAGCAATCGTACAGTTTTGTTCTTCAGTTGAAAAGTTTGTGGTTTCGTTTTGTTTTGAGAACGAAACGATTCAGAAAATATGAAAAGTTTGTGACTTTGTGTGAATGGTACGGGAATAGTTTCGTTTGTTTGCTTTCATTGCAAGTTAAAAAGTATCAGTCGGCTTTGCCGACAGAGGTATACCCTCAGACTGTGTGAATTGAAAGACCATTTTCCCAAAAAACTTATGTTTTTAGGGGGTTCAGAATTTTGGGCGTAAGAACTTGCCGACAAAGATATGGATTGGGATAAAATCTCAAAAGTTTTGCGGGGGAGGTACCTAAAGAAATGGACCGACATAGTCCTTTTTGGAAGTGTGTCTTATTTTAGGAATCATTCCCATTATTTTAGGAAACATGGTCTTGCCCACGAAAAACATCATATCGCTTTATACAGGGATACTAGGAGTACCTTCGGTAAAAATTTCCAAAGGATTCTCGCACAGACCTCTAACTGCACTTAAACAAATATATTGATCATTTGTGTGGGTGGTACCCTAAGGAACCGACCGATAGGGCCCACTTTTATAAATAAACTAATATTCGAAGAAATATTACGATATGTCAAGTGTGGACCAACATGGTATTCGGTTCGGGAGTTCTCGTTCGCAACAGCCACTACACCTACAGTTTTCTGGTGATTTTCTCAAGAAGTATGGTCTAGCCGCAAGTCATATTAAAATGGGACTAAAGAAAATGTTGAAGCTGTGAAAATTCTCTACAAGATTTGATGATTTATTTTTTGCTAGGTTGTACCGTTTTCAAGATATATAAGTTTAATTTGGAAAATTGCAGTAATGACATTGTTTTATAAGGAATCGACTGTACATTGTCTCAATTTGAACTTCTATATCTCAAAAACGGTAAAACCTACGAAAATATCATAAAGGTCAATCTTGTGGAGAATTTTCACAGCTCCAACATTTTCTTTAGGCCCATTTACATTGGACTCGCGCTTTCCAAGCATAATCGTGAAAACCTAAAGAACCCCTAAAAATGTGAACTTAAATCGCGATTTATTTGAAAATCGCTCCGGCGATTTTTTTTTGTTTCTTGATATTTCTCATCTATGAGCATTGTTGTTTCAGAATCTGCAAAAACTTTCCAGTTGTAAGCACCTTCCATTCAAATTTGGTTAAGGCGCACCGTGTGGACCGATAGTCATATTGGAATCTCATCTATGTCTGGTAGAAATTTCACGATGTGCAAATTATAGACCAAATCGTTTACTCGCTTGAAGATTCATCGTGCGGACAATTTTTCCGAACATTTGTGGGGGGGGGGGGGGGGTATCTGTAGGAGTGGACCGATAGGCTCATTTTCGAACTTAAGCTAAGTTTGGATAAAATATTACTAACGCCAAATTTTGGACCAAATCGTATGATCCGTTCGAGAGTTATCGTGCGCTTCAGCCAGCCAGACAGACGGACGGACATGGCTATACCAACTCCAAATTGTCTGAAACGAATTTCGTTCAAACATACTTGTGGTCTAATACTCTAGAGCGCACGACAACCCTACTTTGTGATCTTCTGAAAAAAAAACTCTGAAATAACATGTTTAAATCAGAGCTCCCATTTTTTACGATTTTACTTGGTAGTGAAAAATAGAGGGGTTTAACTAACAACACTTGGTTTTGTCGTCGGGCACACACACACTCTGTACCACTGATACTCATTAGTCATTAATGAGGAAAATATTTGCCCATTTTTTCAGCCTTATAGTAATTTTTTAGTCATATTTTGTACCCATTTCTATGTAGAGTAAATAAAAAATTACATTTACCTTGTAAATTGTATCTCAAAAAATAACCCAATATATCTAAGTACTGGTTATGAAGAATGATGTTCCCAGTAGTAATCCTTATGGCACTCCAGTCCTGACCGGTTGCATTTTCGACATCGCATCACACTGAAATTTGTATCCTTTGGCAATATTGTTGATCCAACTCGGTGCCAAGGTTCAGACCTATTTTATTTTTGAAGCCATCTGTTATAAAACATGGGAGTGGAATATTCTACTCTGAATATGAACTGACAAGTCCTCAGTATTGTTTCCTTTATCTATGACTCGATTGATGCGGTTTAGAAAGAATTGTTTAACTAATTGCCCAAAGAGCAACATGAGGAAAATTGGCCTATATCTGTCATATGAGAGTATCACCAATCCTTCTTTCCAGTTGACGAAAAAGTTGTCAATGTTGAGGCAGTTGCTGAAGAGCAAAGGTATTTTGGGTTTTTTTTAATAATCCATTATAAATCCAAATTTGAAGATAGTTGAAGATCTCGTACGTACCCTTCTTGGTTCAAAACAGGTTATACTATTTTCCACTGACATTTGAATATAAACCGCAAGATATTCATACCACTACCACATAATCACCGTTTATAATCCAATAAACCAAGTAAGATTTCATTTTATATTTTTCATTCAACCGTCAGTGTAACAGATTTTTGAGTCTGAGTTATACAATAACTCCATTTTCATTGCTTATAGCTCTTTTCTCCCTAAAATCTTGTGATTGTACAATTTGTTAACCCTTCTTTGTGAGCATATTCATTGGACTTTATCTTCAATATATACTGCAAAGGTAGTTAACTTGAATCGGTCACATAATTCCTAACTACCGTAACTACACTGCCGCTCACTTGAATAGAACCCACCTGCAAAATTTTATTCAACCTCCATTTTTTCCGAATTATACAAGATATGCAGTTTTTAACTTTTCTTATATTTTGCTTTATGTGTTTGGAGTAAACTTGGTCATTCATTTGGATTCAAATCCAATTTATATAAAAATTATACAAGAAAAACAAAATAAAGTTAAAAATTGTAGTAACAAATTTGGCTCATTTGAATAGAACCCCCCTTTAAAACTTGCGAATCCAGAAAGATTGTATTAGAATATCGATAAATATTTACTCTTTATTGAAAACGATGTACATTCAGTACTACTCAGTAAAAGGATATCCCTCCAGATAAAGGATACACCCGTATATCCTGCTTTGGCAAGGATTCTTTAAATAATCAGGTGTAATGCCTAACAAAGCTTGCTTTTTTCTGTCAACAAGTTTATTTTTGGAAGCGTACTGTCACCTAGAGTCGTATATTTAAGCATAAGTCATTCCCATACAGTTTAGAGAATATTTACCACTGTAGAATATGGTGGCCCCTCCAGGATATCCGCATTTCTATTCAAATCTTTAAGTTTTGATGACTCGAAGTGTACAAAAGTTTATAAAATCGTGATGAAATTGCCACTCAAGAAATCCGAAAATGTTTCTCAATACTGGAAATGTCTGTTTTAGAACTCCTTTATAAGTTGTCGTGTGCATTTAGGGTGAACTAAATTGACGCCCAAGTCCTTGATAATTAGTAATGCGTTCCAGCACAATAAAAACACATTCATCGCTACAGAAACAATTTAGAGGATGGTCTTCCATTTAATAGACGCGAAAATAATAGTTGTAGAGTTATGCAATGGACTTGGGCGTTAATTTCTTTCACCCTAAATGCGCACAACAATTTACAAACGAGTTCTAAAACAGGCATTTCCAGTAGTGAGAAACATTTTCGGATATCCCTAGTGGCAATTTCATCACGATTTTATAAACTTTTGTACACTTTGAGTCATCAAAACTTAAAGATTTTAATAGAAATGCGGATATCCTGGAGGGCCACCATATTCTACAGTGGTAAATATTCTCTAAACTGTATGGGAATGACTTAAGCGTAAAATATACGACTCTAGGAGACAGTAAGCTTCCAAAAATAAACTTGTTGACAGAAAAAAGCAAGCTTTGTTAGGCATTACACCTGATTATTTAAAGAATCCTTGCCAAAGCAGGATATACGGGTGTATCCTTAATCGGAGGTATATCCTTTTACTGAATAGTACTGAAAGTACTTCGTTTTCAATATAGAGTAAATATACATCGATATTCTAATACAATCTTTCTGTATTCGCAAGTTTTTAAGGGGGGTTCTATTCAAATGAGCCAAATTTTTTACTCCAATTTTTGACTTTATTTTGTTTTTCTTGTATAATTTTTATATAAATTGGATTTGAATGCAAATTAATGACTAGGTTTACTCCAAACACATGAAGCAAAATATAATAAAAGTTAAAAACTTCATATCTTGTATAATTCGGAAAAAAATTGAGTATGAATAAAATTTTGCAGGGGGGTTCTATTCAAGTGAGCGGCAGTGTACTTTACGACAAAAATATCGAAATTTTATGGGATTCAAAATAGTTACTCTATTTGTGATTGTCAAAGGAGCGCAGCATAAAATATAATTAGTTGCGCATTCAACTATTTTGGCAATATTTTGTTTTTGTTTTTGATAGATCAGCAAATTGAGCAATTAATGAGTTGACTACCTTCAGAATTGTATTCGACATGTAATGAACATATTAAAAAAATATTTCAGTCATTCGATTTCAGAAAATGATCAGAACTTTGGAAGGATAATAATATCAGAATATATATCAATAGATCTCTATAAAAATCCAACTCCAATTTTAAGGGTATTAATAACGTTGAATCATCATTGTAATTACCCTGCATATGCTGCCGGATTTTTATGTCATGCGGTGATGATATGGTAAGAAATTTATTTCTGCTCTGTAGAAGTTACTAATAGAGCATGACAATGTTGTGGTGGGGCTAATGGTTTTCTACCTAAATGGAAATTCATCAAACTAAAGAGGCCAAAATAAAAGGAAAGAAGATACAAATATGGACTTACACTACCATATGGTGTCTCAGAATTTTACGATAATACGCATAAATTTGCATACATTTTTAAATAAAAAGAAGAACCCCTTGCTTAAATTTTTTGTTAATTGGATTAATATCAAAAACGTATTTGCTTGGAATTTTTCTCACAATAGTTTGAAAAGTTTCAAAGTAAATAAATTTTCAATGTTTGAAGGGTAATTGAAAACAAATTCCGACCTCTTTTTCTTGTTGTGGTTGCTGTTTTAATTTATTTGGTCTGTCTGGTATGCTTGTGGTTGTTTTTGTTTTCTGCTATGTTTGTTCGTTGTTTTCCCTCTTGTCTACACGGTGGCATGCTTAGATTTTTTTCTCAACGAAGAATCATCAGATACTTTTGGTTTGATTGAATTTTTGTGTTCTGCTCGATTTTATTTTCTGCGGTTCAATACAAAACAATTACGACAACTTCTTTGGCTATCTAACATTCTTAACACGTTGTTGTTCTTTCGCCTCTTTCGTGGCTAAAATTCGATGCCAAAACACGACAACGACAACAATTACTCATTCTTTATTTATAAACAAACAAAAGAAATGAAATTGTGCGGAAAAACGCCAAAGCGAAATATTAGCCAGAAGGTTTTTGGCGGTGGTTTGAGTGAGGGGGAAACGTTTCTCTAATCACAACAAATCGTATTTTTGTGGCGGCCACTTAAAAATCGCAAAACCAAAAGAACAGAATAAACGGGTCAAGTGCCAGCAATAAATCTAAGGAACATATTTATTTTAGTGGGATTTCTGCGCTAAATATCAACCACCAACATTTGTCCACTAACATTAAAAATTATGTATTTGCAATTTTGAAGCGAGAACTAGTTATCGTTGAATTAAGTGATAACGTGTGGTTCATACCAGAATTTGAGTTTGATGCTTGTTACCACTACAAGTAAAACAATACCAGTAGGCTTTGTCTACAAAGATACACCCTCAGGATGGAGCAGTGTCAATCACCCTTTTCAATAACTATAGCGCCCACCATGCTTCAGTTGGTCACGGTAAGATTTTTTTCATTGTGATAGGAAACATGGACTTCCCCACGAAAAAAAATATATCGTTGTAAACAGAACCAGAAGGAGTACCTTCCATAAAAATTCAAAGTGATTCTCAAACAGCTCTAAAACTAAACTTGAGCGAACATGTTTAATTCATAACTGGAGATGTTGTCCGATACATAACTTCTTAAAATTTGATGTAAATGTGCAAAAAATGTACGATATGCAAAGTTTCGGCCAAATCGGATTCTAAATTCGTTAGTTATTGTGCTCATCAGTTGTTGTTGAAGCAAAGCAAATATGCCCGTTCGGATTAAAAAATTCTGCAACTTGGACAGAGATAGAGAATTAGGAAATTGTTTAGAGAATTAGGAGTCGGGTGAATATATTTAGCTGCAGAATGTCGTGCGGTCCCAATTCATATGCAGCACATATGTTGAGTATCGTGCTGTCAATTCGGGCGCAATACTAATTCGTCCGAATGCTGCGATGGATGGGGTAGTCTCGGAGTACGGCATTCACCCTATACCTTTGTACTGCCTGATAGGGTGGGTGTTTAAATATTTTTCACATACTTAGTGCTATTGCTTTGTATGAGGTCAACAAGGTTCCTGTGCCAGCAACTTCTGTCCACCGTCCAGGTGGTGAACAATTTGGCAGTGGACCTATCGGCGGATATTTTCTTATACCTCAGATGGGAGAACTGCACTAAGTCAACCCTCTGATTCAATCTAAGGGTCTAAGATTTCTTATTCCTGAATTCCACAAACGACTGGGGTGCACACACAGTTGATTATCCAAACACAGCTGTCCTTTTGCAGCTTGACATGGTTGATGGTATCGAAGGTCTTCGATATGTCAAGAGCCACAATGGCTGTTCAGTCGCACGGGCTGTTCTGGTTTAGTCCTAGGTATGTGTGAATATTTAGTGTAAAGCCGTTGTGGTACTGTGAATTTTCCGGAAGCTTTGCTGTTGTTGAACAACTGGGAACCAGCTTCTCTCATGGGCAGGAGCAGTGTCTCTAGAATTTTCACTACTGACGACAGGAGGGAAATCGCCTGGTATCCTTGCCTTCAGTAGCTTTCCAACTTTCCAGGCTTCTAGTACATTATGGGTGTCGTAACGATAAATTGAGAGCACCTGTCTAATAAACCTTTTCATTGAGATTCCGTGTGGGCAGAACTCTGTGGCTGAGAGGAGCACCACAGATTTTCAGTTCGAGGTTCTGTGTAAATTTCCGATTAAAATAACACACGCATCTCTTCGGATCAGTTACTGTCACGCCGTTGAAAGCAATTGCCGTCATATCAACCATCTTTCCCCGATTCGAGAGTGATGTGCCCCGATTCCTTAAACTTACTCAACCCTATACAAATATATTGCATCAGGTTGTCTGGCCACTCTTCCGCTTATGCTAGCCTACTAGCCTGTTGAATTCAAGAGTAAGTTCCCTAACTTTTGGGTCTTGAGGGTTCGTACGGCGAATCTCATCACGCTCATTTGTTACTCCCGTCGGCTCTGCAGGGAAAATGGGTCTGATTTCGGGTATTCTACCAGCAGGCATGGAAAATTCTCTCAGCTTCACGATGATCTGAGGGCAGCTCCCTCAAGCGGTAATTGTTAAATGCTTTAAACCCTTGACAATCAGCTTTTCCATTGTTCAGAAAAGTGCGGGGGTCAGAGGTTATGATGTCGGGTGGTTTTTTAACGAAGGCGTGGGTCACGTCATTTATCAGACCAGGGCCCTATTCCTCGAAACAACTTATCGCTTTTCATTTTGCATTTATCAAAAAGTAGTTATTTTGAAAAGTGATAACCTTTTTTTGTTCCACAAAATTACTTTTCAATTTCCCTTGCACTTAGCAAATTTGTCTATCACTGTTCTTTTAGCACAGTCGTTGTGCTCTCTTGCTCAATTTTCCGCCATATTGGTAAGTCTCTCAGTTCTCTTGCAAAGTGTGAATGATATTTGTTCCACAGAACGTTTTATCATCTTTGCATTATTTTTTACTTGGCAATAATAAATAACACATGTAAAATTGAGACGAGCGAAAAAATGAAATGAAACTGATATTATTAAAAGTAAATAAAATAAAATAAAATAAAATTAAACGAAATAAATGAAATTAAATTAAAATAAAGTAAAATAAGATCAAATAAAATAAAATGAAGTAAAATTAATAAAATAAATAATAAAAAATAAAATAGAATAAAATAAATTAAAATAAAACAAAATATAATAAAGGAAATAAAATAAAATTAAGTGAAATAAAGTAAAATAAAATGAAATAAAGTAAAATAGAATAAAATTAAATAAAAATTAAAAAAAAAAATAAAACAAAATAAATTAATATGAAATAAAAATAAAATAATTTTAATAAAGATTAAATAATAATTAAACGAAATAAATTAAAATAAGATCAAAATAAATCAAATGAAGTAAAATAAAATGAAGTGAAATAAAATAAAATTAAATAAAGTTAAAGTTAAAAAATAAATAAAATAAAGTAAAATAAAATTAAGCGAAATCAAACAAGTAAAAAGCGTTATGTTCGGCATAGAGTAATTAGTTTTCTTTCTCCACAAAGTAGAGAAGTTACTTGTCAAATTATAACTAATTCGTTCTAGAAATGTATCTTAAAACCTTAAAATAGCTGAAATCGGACGGTACAGCTATATAGAGGCTATAAAAAACGTAGACCTATATCCATAACTTTTTGTGGAGACGTTTCTTGGTGATTGACTGAATTATACCTAATTCGGCCTGGAAATGTAGCTAATAACCACAAATTAGCTGAAATAGGGCGGTATATGGGGGCTATAATAAAAGATGGGCCTATGTCGGTAAGTTTTGGAAGCATATTAAAACTAATTCGTTTTGAAAATGTAGCTAAAAGCCTTAAAATAGCTGAAATCGACGGCACTGCTATATGGGGGCTATAACAAAGCTCAACTTCCAACTTGATTTAAGGCACGTGTGAACAGCATTTCATCCCCCTATCTCAACTCGTTCGGAAGATAGCGTGATTACAACAGACGGACGGATGTGGTTAAATCAACTTAGAATTTTACGCTGATCAAAAATATATGTATATACCTTATAGGGTCGCAAATGATTATTTCGATGAGTTACAAATGAAATATTATGGTGGAGGGTATAGTAATAAATAAAAATAGTCTCTCAAATAGAGTTTAGTCTAAATGTAAAATCGAGAAACATCGATTTGTGAGGTTGTTCGCAGGGTGGAAGGTCGGAATGGGGTTGTTCGTAGGGTGGAATTTCGGATAGTGAGAGTTCGAAGTAGGATGGTTGATTCAGAGGGTAGAAGTTCGGAAAAATCTTTACAATTTCTTGTCATAACCGTGTTTTCAGTATTTCCGAACAAAATCTCGCTTTATCAATGTACATTGGCAAAGAGAACGTTTACCTCGCAAATTTAAGGCATACTTATCAAAATTTGATCTGCAAAATCAAAATGCAGAGTTTTCTGTGGAACGAAAGAGCAAATTTTTTTGCAAAATCTTAGCAAAATACGCTTTGCCGTTACAACTTTTCACTTAGCAGAAATAACGTTTGTGGAACAGAAATCAAAAAAAGAGCTACATTATTTTGAAAAGTAAGCAAACTCACTTTATAATTAACAACTTATCACTTATCAAAAAATAATGGTTCTGTGGAACACTTAACTTTGAGCATTGTCAAAAATATTGATAAGTGCAAAATGAAAAGTTGATAAGTTGTTTCGTGGAATAGGGCCCAGGTGCCACAATGGAAATGTCTAGCGATCTGTGGCAATCTCCTCTTATCTTTGTAGTTTCGGCGACTATAGAAGGCGGCTAAGACCAAAGCAGCCTCGCAAGTGCACCCATTGACATGTGGTGGATGCGGATCTGCCAAACGTCACAGATCCATGACCGGGGTTCTTCTCCATCCTGGTACGGACCAAAACACGTACTCAACAGCCATTTTAGTTGGTGGTGGCAAGATTTTTAGTGCTTTGTGCCATTATTTCAGGAAGAATCGACTTACCCCATGTAGTGGACAGATAAAGTCTATATTCGAACCCAACTTATATCTGGAAGAAATATTACATGCAAAGTTTGGATCGTCGACTCCCATCGAAAAAATGTTTGAACTTTTGTGAGGGAGGTAGCCGAAGTAGTGACCCTATCTTGCACCAATTTCCCACAAACAAAACCTACAGTTGCGTTCAAAATAATAGGAGCGCCATTACAAAAAAAAAGAAAAATGTCAAAAAATATGGTTAAACCTACCCATTTTGGTTAATTTTGAATTTGTTTAACATTGTTGACATCCCAACAGTTAATTCATCAGCAGAAATGTGGCAAACTGTTTTAAATTATTTACTGTTTACACCAACATTATAAATCGTGTTTAAAGTTTTTGTTCAAAAAAATAGGAATGTGGAAGAAAAAGGACAATAAAAACAGTTTTAGTTGAGTTTAGGATCAAAATTGTCAATATTTTAGCTAACAGTAGAAGTAGTGACCCTATCTTGCACCAATTTCCCACAAACAAAACCTTCAGTTGCGTTCAAAATAATAGGAGCGAAAAAGGACAATAAAAACAGTTTTAGTTGAGTTTAGGATCAAAATTGTCAATATTTTAGCTAACAGTAGAAGTAGTGACCCTATCTTGCACCAATTTCCCACAAACAAAACCTTCAGTTGCGTTCAAAATAATAGGAGCGCCATTACAAAAAAAAAGAAAATTGTCAAAAAATATGGTTAAACCTACCCATTTTGGTTAATTTTGAATTTGTTTAACATTGTTGACATCCCAACAGTTAATTCATCAGCAGAAATGTGGCAAACTGTTTTAAATTATTTACTGTTTACACCAACATTATAAATCGTGTTTAAAGTTTTTGTTCAAAAAAATAGGAATGTGGAAGAAAAAGGACGATAAAAACAGTTTTAGTTGAGTTTAGGATCAAAATTGTCAATATTTTAGTTAACAGTAGTAAATCCAATAGATTTTATGAGATTTGATTGCTGTTTGAAAACAAAAGTCCTTTGGAGGTATCCAAAAAACAGGCGATAGTCCTCGCAGAAAATTTTTCCATAAATTGAGCACTTATTTGGGCAACCCAATAGATTTTGTAGACAAAAGCTTTAACGATTAGATTTGTTTGATGCTATGGATGTTATCTCTAACAATATATAATGATTGGTATCCCATAAATTTGTGTATTTTGATTCTTGAGTCAAGTTTAAGACAGTTTACATTAGCCCTTAAGGTAAGGATCTGCCAAATAATCGTATCTATAAGGAATTTGTTCCCCAACCAAATGATATTTGGAAGTCGTTAGGATGCTAACCTTGTGTATGCGATCAATTTCGCTTCTATTCAAAAAATGTTTAAAACGTGAACGGTTGAAATGCACTTTGAACCATTTAGTGATAGGCAGGCTGGGATTGCACAATGGTTGGTATACGCCGTAATATATTTTTCAATATAAACTTAAGTTTTTCACTCAAAAATACTTCATTTAGGTTAGTTTCATTAGAAAACTACTTATTATACGATGCAAAACCTAATAAAAATAATCTTAGGCCAACTTCAAAAGTTTGTCTTTAAAGTTTCCTTCTCAACAAAGCGTTTTAAAAAATGTGTCATATGTGCCAATCATCCAATTATTCAAAAATGAACCATATAATGAATTCTGCGTGCAGTTAAGGTGCTAAGGACTTCAAAACATCACTTGATCGACAAATTAATGCCTTATAGATAGGCTTTTTTTAACCGATCCTTACGTAAAGAGTTAATGGAAACCGGCTTTAACTTGGCTCAAGGATCAAAATACACGAATTTCCGGGATACCGATCATTATATATTGTTCGAAATAACAGCCAGAGCATCAAAATACTCTAATCACTAAAGTTTTGTCTACAAAATCCATTGAGTTACCCAATAAGTGCTCAATATATGGAAAAAATCGCTGCAAGGACAATCAGCTGTTTTAGACTACCTCCAAAGGACTTTTGTTTTCAAACTGCCATCAAATCTCATAAAATCTATTGGATTCACTACTGTCAACTAAAATATAGACAATTTTGATCTTAAACTCAACTAAAAATATTTTTATTGTCCTTTTTCTTCCGCACTCCTATTTTTTTGAACAACAAATTTGAAGGCGATTTATAATGTTGGTGTAAACAGTAAATAATTTAAAACAGATTGCCACATTTCTGATGATCAATTAACTGTTGGGATGTCAACAATGTTAAACAAATCAAAATAAACCAAAATGGGTAAGTTTAACCATGTTTATTCGACCATTCCCTTGGTGTGAATGAGCACTCCTATTATTTTGAACACAGCTGTAAGTATAGCAAGAATATTTGTTGGATTGCCTATACTCATAGAATTGTTGTTGTTCGTCTTTGTACAAAAGCTAAAGGTTCTAAAGTTACTCTGTAGATTTGGAAGCCTACAAGTCCATACGCCTGTGTAGGAACTTGTACAAAAAGTGTTTGGTTATTTTTTTGAACATTTTTAACACGCCGTGATACAACTTTTTTCATATGTTTTTCAAGGACGTGGGTTCTAACCCCATCCATGTTCAAGGGATTTTTACTTATTTGAAAATGTTGCCTATTAGGGCTAAGATAATTTTAATTAATTTCTCATGGGAGTCGAGCTTAATGACCGATGATTTTTTGCTATTGAAAAATTAAAGCCGAAGATTCGAACCCACACAAGCACCATTATGTAACCGGTTTCGCCGTGGGTTGCGACTCATCAGACATATCGGCTATGGAATCAGACATATCGACTGTCGAACTTTTTCTCTTTCAAATGCAATTTTTTTTACCGTGGTGGATATTTATCCACTCACTTGTGTGGCTTCCATGACAAACGCTTAGCGCAGCCTTTGGATGTTATGAGTTTTAGCTCGGAACGCTAACAAGCCGTGAGAACACTTTTTTCATATGTTTTTCAAAGACGAAAGCTTAAACCCCAGCCTGGCTCAAGCTGATTTTTAATTATTTGAAAATTTTGCCTATTGGACCGGCTGGGGTTTGAACCCACGTCCTTGAAAAACACACCGCGTGTTAGCGTTCAGAGCTAAATTGCATTGAAAGAGAAAAAGTTCGATGACAGAGAAGCAACTCCACAGCCGATATGTCTGATGAGCCGCTACCCACGGCGAAACCGGTCACATAATGGTGGTTGTGTGGGTTCGAATCTTTGGCTTTGCATTTTCACTCGCTAAAATTCATCGGCCATTAAGCTCGACTCCAACGAGTTTTTGGTTATTGTTGGCAATAATTTCAATGTAGCCCATCGCGTTGGAGTTGATGTTTGTCTTAATTAAATAATAGACCAAAAAATTTCTACTGCATAACTCAAAAGAGCACTCAAGGTGTGTCCTCATATTAGACAAACGGTTACATAAATATAGACATAAAGTGAATTACTTATTTTTGTGTAAACATTTTTTTTCTAATTTTATCAAATAAAATATTTGTATTATTAACCCGCAACAAGGGTGTTTAACATAGGCAAGATGGGGTGAAAGAGAAATGTGTAAACAACATATGTTTGTCCTTCCTTATCCATTGGCGTAGATAGTTTGCTTTCCTTAGGGTGGCCACCACTTCGTATAGCTTAAGTATGTAGAAAACCCCTACCTCGTTAGTGTTTTATGACTGCCACTATTGCTTGTAATTGTGTTTGATTTCTGTTAGCTTTAATGTTAGGTTAACACGCTTTGGACCCTGTTATTTGTAAACAATTTGTGGCGCGGTCTTGTTATAGCCGTGCCGGCGTAAACAAATTCTTGGCAAGACATTAGGTGCTCCAGGTTGGGTGGTGTGGATCAAAAGAAAAAAAATTAAATTACATTGTTTTGAATGCAGTTTTAATGTTAAGAAGGGTAGGCGTTTTCCACTTCTTGTTGTTGTTGCTCCATATGCACTCGCCGACATGACCACGTGCCTTGGTTAGATAAACCACATGGCCGCTGCAGTTCTCTTGAGCAAACATAAATAAAAAAACGCCAGAAAAAATGCAATTATGTAAAAACAAATATCAACAACATAAAATATGACTGCAATGCAACAACAAGCGCATACAACCGACCGGCAACAATCCACAACACAGTCAGTCACATGTGTGGGCAAATGGCCAAGTTTCCATGTTCCTCCATGAAGTAACAACTCTATGTATTCTTATTGGAAGGTAGTAAGTTACAAAAGCGCAAAAAAGACAAACCATGCCAAAGCGGAAATGGCCATAGCACAAGCAATTAAAAGTGTCAAAAGTGTGGCCTTATATAGGTGGCATAAAATGTCAGACGGTTGGCTGGCGGAATTGTAAATATCATCATAGCAACTACCACGGCCGCCAAATGCAATGGCAGACTGAACGGCAGGAGAAAGTGAAGACATAAACTCACTGGGAAGTCACTTCGGTTTATGGAAATTCATATCTAGTGCCGTTTTAATACTCCCTCCCAGAGGAAATGTGGAGTAAAATGACTTTAAAAGGAATTTTATGAATGCTACGCACGTTAAGCGGACATCCATGGGAGGGAAATGTCATTGCCGCCAATAAATTTTATTTAATTATCTGCACAAAGTATAAACTAACATATGATGTTTACATGATAGGAGCTATAATTTCCAATAGGGGAATAATTAAAGAGAATTTTGTGAAGGCTTCACGCGGGTTTGTAAGTAATTCGAATACATATTCCAAATCTTGCAAAATGGCCTGGTCAAGAGTCATATCGGTAAGGATGAGTTGAATGTCCTATTAACTAAAAAAGAGGAGCCTTATGAGGATGACAGAAAAAATCCGTTCTAGTACATTTGTAATAGCCCAATGCCATTTCTTTTTATACCCCCAGCATTTATGCTAAAGAGGGTATATACACTTTGATACGATATGTTTAGATGAAATTCGTTTCAGAAAATTTGGAGTCGATTTTGCCATGTCCGTCCATCTATCTGTCTGGCTGGTGCGCACGATAACTCTCGAACGGACCAAGCGATTCGAACCAAATTTTGAACTTCGTAATATTTTGCCCAAACTTAGTTTAAGTTCAAAGATGGGCCATATCGGTCCACTCCTTCGGGTACCTCCCCCACAAAAGGTCAACATTTGTCTGTAAAATGGTGTGAACGATAACTCTCGAAGGGAGCAATCGGTATTATACCTTCCAGATATAGATCGGATTCGAACATGGAATATATCGCTCCATTCCTTCGGGAACCTCCCACACAAAATTCGGAATAAGTGAAGTTTAACCTATTTCGTCTCGAGAAAAACTTTTTATTTAGTTTTTAAGAAAATAACACTGTGCAACACTGGAAATGCGAACACCTTCTAATGGGCATTTTCTGAAAGTACACATTGAGACTACAAAAACCTTAATTGGGTTTTGTCAAAGATGTCAATATTATAAGATAGGAAAAGTCAATTGTGAAAAATTAACTGTAGGGGGAGTTAACCTCTGTTGCTACGATATCATAGCAACATTCTGTTAAACGAAAACTGTTATTCATTGGAATATTGACAAGAAAAACATTAAAACTCAAGTTTGACGGCATTCACTTTTGATTTTTTTATTAAATAAACAATAAAAAAAGTAAAGAAATAAATTTCAGCCACAAAACACAACGTTAATGTTTTCTGCCGCGAGAAATGGGAATCAAAAACGATTGGCATTGCTGTTATCAATTCCAGTGAGTTGTGTAGCCATCTGTAAACAAAATGTGGTACTATTATCATATGTTTTTGGAAAATGCATTTGTTCGGGTCTTTATTGCTATACGTCTTTGGTTTCGTGTTCTTAGATCGGGTTTAGATTTTATGGCCTCATCTAAACCGAGCTAAAAGGAGCCTTTTTTCCACTGATCGGACCTTTATGTCAGAAACTAATAAGAATTTTGCTTTGCAGTCTTCAGCAATATTGTAGCCCTAAATTAGTAGAACTTTTGTGTCAAACAGATGAACCAGGAATGATGCATCTATCGCATCAAACTCGTTAAAATTTAGAAAAGTTTACATAATTTCTGAAATTCTGGTCAGTAACAACTAAACTGTTGGGAGTTGAAAGAAGTAACCATTCTAAAAATTTTCCAAATAATGTGACCATCAATTCTTCAGAACATTCTGAAACTCTAAAATGGTTATTTCACGTTGTTTAAGGGGTATTTCATAACATACCTTTTACAAAACTTATTTCAAACAATGTTCACACAGGCTGTTTATTCTCATGTTGGGGATTTCAATGAATTATTGAAATATTTACCAAATTGTTGTTGAAAAATTTGCTATAAACAAGGCGATAGAGGCATTTTACAACAATATAATGTACTGAAGAGTTGTGTATTACATTCCAGAGAATATTTTCCCAAAAGGTAACATTAAGAAGAATTTAACATTTTGGGAGATACGCTGCGAAATATACACAAATTATAGAATTTTTAGATATATTATAAAATTTGAGGCAATAAATGCAGTTTTTCGAGTTCGCTATTCCTCCAAATATTTTCTTCTTGCTCTTATCTACAAGTTCGCTGCAGATGTCAAAACAAGATTCGTATTGGTTTCAGAGATACAGCCCCGATTTGTTTCACAAATTCGACCCTTAACCATTTTTAGATGAGGCCATAGCAACCGAACCCGATCTAAGGAAACAAAACCCAAATATGGTTTTTGCCTATTGGTCCCCTACTTTCATAAAATTCTGGACAGAAGTTGTTTGCACGCGATTGGCTCAAAAATGTTGCACAGTGTAATACTGATGTCAAAAATTTACTCAAAATTTTTTTCCGATTTTTTGTTTTCCCGGAAAATGCTGTTCGAAATTTCGAACACTGGCGCTTACCCTATATGTGTAGAAGTAAAGATATTTTGATTTATTTGCTGTTTTATTGACTTATTTAAGAATTATTGAATAAAAAAATGTTTGAAGAGTGGTGCTGAGTCTTATATGGGCCTACAAAACTTTTCCCCGGAAATGTGTCGGTACTGGTTCACGTTTTGGATTTTTTTTTGCTGACAGATGAGACTTAATATTTATACTTAAACTTGTTTAAAATCTTACCTTTTTCATCCATAAATATTTTTTTGAAAAAAAAAGTGATTTCACTGTTCGAAAAATCGAACACCAAGTACGAAATGGGTAAAGACCTCCTCTCGGATCGCCTTAAAATTTTTTTCAGCAAGTTGTCCTTGCACTCACCTTTACGACGGTAAAATTCGTGTGCAAGTCCATACTTCCGGAGATAATGGCCTAAAGCCACCAAGAAAACTGACGGCACCAACTTAAATGGCAAAATAACACTTGCAGGGTGCTTCTGGTGTCCAAACTTTGCACTTCGTATTATATCATCCAATCGTGTATCAGGTTGGATTATGGTCTATATCGGTGTCGTCCTTCGTCCAAAATTTGCGAAAATTCAGATTTAGGACTCGTCTTGAATCTATATGAAATTTTTTGTAGATTGCTATTACAACAGTACAATTTTCTTTCAGAGTAAGTCCATACTTCCTTAGATAATGGCCCAAAAATCCTACTAACATGGCTAGTCTGCAACTCTCAAACTGTTTTCAAAATATTCTTCCAAATTTAGTTTAACGTAATTTAATATTTAGATTTATCTATAAATCACAAGGTTGCATACTAAAAAATTTGCACTATATCGTCGGTGTCATGCTGAAGTCCTCCATACGCCATTTTTTACAGTTGGTTTTTAGAGTTTTCCAGTATGCTCTTTCTGAATTTTTGGTCGGTTTCCTCCTATCTGCTCTAGTTTCCGAGATATCCTCTCATCGACACAAAGTCTTCAACTTTTTCAGTTATGAAATTAATATTTTAAAAGCTTACAAGTTTAAAAACGCATTTCAAAAATCATAATTTTTTTCGATTTAGAAGTATGTATTTAATTTATTGAGGCAAAGATGGAAAAAAATTGTTTGTCACTTTGTTCCATATGGTGTGCAATATTTCAAATTTGTGTCATAAGTGTGGATATGGAACAATTCGACAATAATTCTATTTTTAAAAAATGCTCTATAATTTTTATATTCCAATACATATTCTTCTACATTTTTGCAAATATGTTCTATATACTATTATATATAATTCAAGTCAAAAATATAAATATTTTCTTTAGTCTGCTCGACACAGCTGTGACGCAAAACATGCGATTATCTCAAAACGGGCAAATGTCGTATGGAGCACTTAAGCATGACACCGACGATATGTCAATGATTTGGTATAGCCCCATATTACGGTACCTACAGATTCCATATATTTTGAAGCAAACTGTGATACAAAACCAATATATTTTATGTATATTTTTGATCAGATACTGAGGGTATATCTCCGTCAGCACTGCTGACTGATACTTTCTTATTGGTTCACTCAGTAACGAAGCATTATTACATTATGGACTGTTTTTTTGTAATTTTGTGATTGATGATTCCTCTCTACTATTAAAATGACAGTTTAACGCATTTTTTTACTCCTTAGAAGGATATTTGTTATTATTTCCATTCAGAGTTTTAGTCCGATTTGCTTTGTTTGCCGTTTACGAAATATATTTTTCTTTTAACAAAAAATCAAATACTTCCGTCATATAAGGTCGACGAAAATAGGTATAGACTCAGTTAAAAAATTCTAGAAGTTTTTGTTTAATTTTCCCATATTTTTTTTTATTTTATAAAAGTTTCCATGAATACCGAACGAGTAATAAAATGCTGCTGCCTCAATGTAATGTGTAAAACAGCTAAACAATTATAAGCAACAGCAGCAACAGAAGATGATTGTTTTCTTTGTGCTTCTTTTAGCCATAAACAGCGCAATACTGAATCATAAGTAGGTTTTATTTTTATTTTAACAACGAGAAGCAAAAAAAATTCCACAAAAAATATATAAACGTTAAATTCATAATCGCGCTCTTAGCCTTAGCCTCGTCAAAATAATTGTTCTACGAATAGAATAAAAAAACAAACAAAATTCCAGCAAAACAAAGTTTAATCTGTATTACTACAAAAATGGAAAACGAGTAAAAACACTCTAAACAGCTGTAATATCACAAGTATTGTGTACATTTCCGAGGAATGAAAACGATGATGAGAAGACGGCGGGGGAACTGTGTGAGAATTGTAAATGCTCCTTTAAGAGGTTGTTGGAAAACAATATTTTAAAACTTTAGACACGTTTTCATTGCAAATTCATTGACATTTTTTGTTCGATTTTAGACTTGTTCAAAGTTTTGAAAACATTTAATGTGCACATGTGAGGTTCAACAATTTATTAATTATTTATATGTGAATATATTTTTGAGTAGTGTAATAGTTCCATGTCACTTAATCTCGAAAATATTTAAGTGTCGTCTATAAACATAAAAAAGGAAATTTTTTGGCATCATTAAAACTAGGTTTGTTCACATAGCGGGATATAACATAACCTCTGTTCTTGAGGCCGAATTTGAGGTTTGGGTTCCAAATGCATATGTACTTTATTACTCCAACTCACATGCATATTCGAAAGATGTATCTATGATTGCGACTAACGGGTCACCTTAGGCGCTTTACATGTAGTAAACACTGCTTTGGTTGGAATTACATGATTGTGGCAGCAGTAAGAAATACGCCAAACTAACGAGGATAAAAACTTTTAACTGTCCGCACGATGAATTATCTGGATTCTTCCTTATATGTATATGTTCCTATTATCATCCATGAAGAGACAAAGGAAATTCTTCTAATATCAATGGGTGCACCCCGGTTTATATCGCCGATTCATGTCGACAACATTATGCTGAGGTGTTTACGGGTATTTGGCACCATTAAAAATTTGATGGGAATTAAACAAGGGCTTACACGGGGGCACCAAAGTCTTACTTACGGCAGCTAGGTGCCTTCCGCTTTACAAACGCAATCTTTAACCGCGTACCCACTGATCTTCCCATCGGGATCCGCTACTACTAGTAGGTAGTCCCTGTGTGAACCAAGCAGACCCAAACGGCATGAACAAACTGTAATTTCTTTCGAGGACGTATTGCTTTTGAAAATGGCAGTGATCTACTTGTTGTTGTTGTTGTAACTATGTTTGTTATTATGTTTGTGTGTTCGTTCTTCTGTTCAATCTGGCTCTGGGTCAATCTCCAGTTCCAGGAAAGTGGCTGCTTCGATGGGATGTAACCACAGATCCACTGGAGCAGGGACGTAGCCAGGATTTCATTTCGGGGGGGGGCCCACCTGACCAAAATTTTGAAAGTTCATGTTAGCGAAAATGTCTTATTTAGCAAAGATGTAAACCTTATTTTAGACTTATTCTACTGATGAAATAATTTTCATTACTATTTTTTAATTCAAATGGCATAATACTTCTTGGCCAATTTTATCTTGTTTTTAGAACTTTTTTGACAATATGTCACAGTTAATATATTGTCAAAACAATGAATATATTTATAATCCCATATATTTTTGGGCGTATCATTTATCAAATAATTCACAACTACAGTGAATGTTATGAAATTCAGTGATATCACTTCGGGAAGACCAAAAGAAAGCGAATACAATGGAAAACCTTAGAAATATCATAACATATAATTTTCAAATATCTTAACATTATAACTTTCAAAAATATGCCAAAATCCGATATCTACTTGTCACACAGAATTTCTGAAGGCCTAGAACTAATGCTGAGCAATAGTTAGTCTGTCCATCAAGAAATTCTAGCACCTAATCGCGGTTATGTAAATGACAAATTCTGTCGCCAAATCGTGCATCTGTCAATAGAATAATTTTGGCGTCCAATCGTCGGACTTCACTTATCGAAATTCTGGATCTTCTTATAAATTTATCAGGAACAAGGGAAACTCTGGAATCCAGTCTTAACTTCTTTTAAAAGTGAAATTATGTCGCCCAATCTAAGGTATATACATGTATACATTCTTTTAGCAAAAATCCATAAACACAATTTTTCCCAATCTAAATTTTTTATACTCTCAGTCTTTAGCCAAAATGTGCCACAACGAAAAAATGGCTTTAGTGTCAAAGTGGGTTTGGGTCGACTTAGCTATGTCCGTTCGTCTGTGTAGCCGCCTGGAGAGCACGATAATTCTCAAACAGATCAACCTATTCGGTCCAAAATTTGGCCTTCGTGATATTTTGATTAACTTCGAAGATGGGGCATATCTATCTACTCTTTCGGCATACTTCCGCAGAGTATTTCAAAAATTTTCAGCGAAGTGCAGTTTAAGACCTCTCTGGATAAGCTGTGTGAGCTTAAGACCTCAATGGTCATGGCTTCACTTCCTTTATGCTAATAATTTAGTTATAACTAAAAATATGAAATAAATAAACTAATAAATAAAAAATTCTCTGGAAACGCTTAGCTTTTTTGCAACAAGTGTTCTCGGGGCTCCAATTACTACCGCACAAGTTTTTCAGAGGCAAGTCTATACTTCCAGAGAAAATGGCCCGAAAGCTGTAAAGAACACCTAAGGCAATCATGTTTAGTGGCTAGTGCGCACGACAACTTTCGAACCGGATACTGCGTTGGTCCAAACATTGTTTATATTTCAGCGAGCCTTATATATACAAAATTCGAAGATGGTGCTTTTCGGTCTACTTCTTCTGGTATTTCCACCCCAAATTTCAAGAATTTTAGCTAAAGTGGTATGCGCGAGTTTTCTTGAACGGAGCAACAGATTTGGTCCAAACTTTGGATTTAGTAATATTTTTTACAAACTTAGTTTTTGCTCGAAAATGGGCCATACTGGGGTACCTCCGTCACAAACCTTCAAAACAGTTGTTTAAGTGCAGTTTAAGGTCTATTTGAGGATCTTTAGAAATTTTTACTGAAGGTATTCCTTGTGTTTAGAGCGGTATTATGTTTTTCGTGGGCAAGTCCATATTTCCTGACATAAGAGTCAAAAGGTGAAAATTATACAGTTGCGAACTGACGCAATATCTCTTGAAAGGAATGACTCCCAAAATAAGATCTACTCCCAAAATGAACTATGTCTGTCCGGTCCATTTCTCCATACCTCCTCCGCAACACTTGTGATCAATGATACAAATCCATATTTTGTTTGCTAAGTCATACGTCCGAAAATGGCTAAAAATTTCTGAAAATCTCCTAATGCATAGTTTTTGGGTTTAAGGATTTTGGCTGTGTAGCCGCTATTCGATCTGTCTATAGATGAAAGTTTTAATTCACACAGGCTCAGGGTATATTCCTGTCCGCAAAGTCGAGTGGTACTTGTTGAGATTTTGACGAAGAAGAACCTGTTTCCGATTAGTTTTTAGATTTCGTTTGTCGTCACAAGGTCCTTCACCGAAGGAGGAACAATTAAAATTTCTAGAAATGTGCATCCATTGAAAGTACTTCCCAAAATACAATTGCTGTGCGTTTCTATGACGTTTTCTGCTGGTTTTATTCAAAGAGTAATCGACAAAAAATCTCTGAAGATGAAATTCATTGTAATTTTGAAATATTGGAAATAATATGTAATAAATCAATATATATAAAGTAGAAAAATGTTTGTACGTTTGTTTTTTTGAAGTTTATGGACTCAAAAACCGCTGAACCGATCTTCCTTAAATTTTCAGAGTATATCACTACATGCCCTGAAGGTAACATAGGCTATAAAAATTTCTGAAATTCTGCGTTGATCAGGAGATATAGTATCAGAATCGGAGGTACCTCCAACAAATTTAGATTTTTTATGCAAATATCTATATAATGGTAACAGATAATGTCTCCAAATTTTGGATGTGTGCAGCAATTTGGGCTAGAAATAAATTTGCCAAATCATATTGAAATCGGTTCAGATTTAGGATAGGATATAGCGCCTATATATATTTTCGGCCGATGTCATGTATTTTATGCATTAAACACGCTGTGTATATCCAATTTCAATGAAATTTGGAATGTGTGACGGAATTGGGTCTAGAAATAAATTTTTCAAATTATATTGAATTCGGTTCAGATTTGGATATAAGTCCCATATATATTTTCGTCCGATTTAATGTATTTGATGCACGAAACACGCTTTTATACCCGATTTTAATGAAAGCTGCAATGACTGACGAAAATTGGCCTACAAATAAATTTGTCAAAATATATTTTATCTTATTCGGGGTAGCGAAGTGGGTTCAGCTAGTAAAATATAAACATTGACCTCAAGCTAAATAATCTTGATTTTATTAACATTCGAAAGGTCGAACAAAACATTAAAATTCGACAGAAAAATCCTTGTGTCCAATAGACATTTACGACACTGCGGTGGAACACAAATTATATCATAAACAATGGTTGATATACATAGTTTTTTATTGCAAATTTCAAACATAATAAAGAATTTGTAATTGTTATGAATTTCAAAATAGTTGATTATAAAAACCACAAAGATTGAACAACGGTTTTACATTTTATTGTTGAATTGCTCTTACAAAAAATTTCAAATACAAAATATCGCAAAAATGTTTTTTCTGGATGTTGTTTATAAGCCAAAGTATTGGACCTAATATGTTACAAACGTTCAATAAATACAAATAAACGTATTGTTCTGAACACGGTAACACTTACAGCCACCCTAAAATTCCGAATAAACTCTTAAACAACACTTAAAACTTAAGAAGAACTATGCATAAAATTGCTCAAAAAGTCTAACTTGTTCATTATTTTTATATTTTCAAATATGTTGGACGAAAAGTAGATTAATGTAGTTAAATAATTCTCTGTAATGCTTCCAACTACTTTACATATTTCTTGAACAATTTAAAACAGTAAAATTTTACTCCAAAACAGTAAAATTTTAAACAAAAAAACTAGTAACATAAGCTAATATCATATGGGAACTAAAATCATTTCGGGGAATCGGTTATTCGTTTGCATTTTGGCTGAGGCTCATGTGATTACTTCGGGCCAAGTGGCTTAGGAGTGACTGACACACTTAAATGGTCAACTGGTCACCGTTTTGGAGAGAGGAATCCAGTCCAATGAAAGAAGTCTCTTGTATAGATGAAGATACAAACCTTTAAATCTCTTCAAGATACCAAGTTTCAGGTTCAGTTTTTTTAGCGAAGTCGACCGAGAAAATTTCCACATATCATTAGAAACAAAATTTCAACAAATAACTTAGTAAGCGGGGAATATTTACAAAAATATTTTCTCTTGACTTCTTTTGAAAGACGCAGCCCTTGAATTTGGCACGATAGTGTCTTGTGAGGCCCGCGTGTTTTGTGAATTTTGAAACATAAAGAGACGCTGGCAAAAAAAAATGTTTATCCGCGCGCACGAAACTCGATATTTAATTGGATGCACGATCGTGCCCTGTTTACTTTTTTGAACAGAAAATTGGGCACGATTGTGTCATTTAGGTTCCGTGTTTGTTATCTCTAAACACAAGCAGGTGCAGGCAATAAAAGTTTTCCTGTAAAATGAAACACGAAATTTTAATGTATGCACGACACGGTGAACACATAATTTGACACGATCGTGCCATGCGAGTTCAGTTTGTATTATGGCTCCAAACATGAACAGACGCAGGTAAAAAACATATTTACCCGCGTGTCACGAAACCCTACATTTAAGAGATCCACAACACAGCACGACATGCGGCAGTTTTACATTTTTTTCCAAAATAATAAACAGTACATTGCTTTGTTGCTTGAGTTAGTCGTTTATTAAGTCAAGTGTCAAGCCCGGACCGGACCCCGAAACCCTGGTCATGACTCTAAATTGCCGTCATGATCTGTAAACGATTCTAGGATTTTCATTTGTTTTTCGTTATGATGCCAAGGTACATTTTGTTCCTTACTGTAAATCTTTAGGCATATTGTGACCGCCTGACACCGCGGAATTAGAATATCTCTAATACGTACTATATGTATGTCTTCCTTAAGACTAAATTAGCATTTTAATACATAGTAAAATATTACCCAGATTCTCAAAATGTCTATTGACAATGCCAGATTAAAGATTTCTTTACGTGTCTCCACCAACTAAATCAAAATGCAAATGGATATACATAAATCGCATTAGATTCGTCGGCTATCATTTCTCAGCTTAAGTGTAATAATGTGATGATGGATGGTCAAACTACCAGACAGACAGTCAGTCATTCAGTTTGCAATGTGTCAGCTACTGGTGAGAGAAGAAGTAATGCGGGATTGTGTTTAATTTTGTGCCCTAAAGCCAAATAAACTTTGCTTTGCTTTGGAAATGGAATTATTGCGGTTTCTAGAGTCTTGGAATCAATGAATCGCGGAATATTATGGATATCATATTACACACATTCGCTTTTAGTGCCAACGTCATCATCATCATCACCATCATCACTGGTGTGTCCTCAAATTTACACTATGTTTTGTTGTGAGAAATCAATTTGTCCAATACCATTATATTTTGTTGTTGTTAATTTATTGAACACCATTACAAATTGGCTTCTTTCTTCTTTACTTTCAGGTAGGTGAGCCGTTGAGCGTCAGCGTCTGTCTTTCACTCTAATGACAAATGACAGGTATCCATTACATTACAATCCAACATGGAGACATAAATCTATTTGCATATGCCCATCAGAAATCGCGTAAATCAATTACGAAATGCTTGAGGGTAAGTTGTAGTTTTGTGTGTTTGTGGGAACATTTAAATTCGGTAGCGGGCCATAAGGGCAAATGGAAGCATAAAATATGACTTTAACGAGAGAAAAATATCGAAAAATGTGAAAATGCTAAAGTTTGACGCGTCTGACCATATGATAACCTACATCTTTACAAAATTATTATTTATCATTGGAGATATCCCCATTTTAGAACTCATGAAATTCAACAAAAATGCAATGCCTACAAATAAGGAATTTGTGACCTCTAGATGATACGAGTATCTACCCAAATCGGTCAGAATATTTCCATATTTTGGCCCCCTTGATTTAACCATATCTATGGACAGGGAATATGTTTGAGGTAGATATAATTTTGAAATTTTTTAATACAATTTGCAGTTTGGTACAATAATTTTGATTCATCTGTGGAGAAGACAATTTGTCACTTATCTCATTTTTAACGGGCAAATAGTAGTTGTAGTTATCCAAATTGCTTACCTGCCACAGAATTTGCTCTTAAGTATGATCTCAATATCACAAAACTTTTTTTTATTTAATGGCTAGTACTATTTGCCGTTAAACAAACTTTTGGAAATACTTAGCAGAAAAATCAAATGAGCACTTAAACGATTGACAGCTAAATGCAAACTTACTTACTTACTTGGCCCTCTACAGGACATTTGTCCTATAAGCCGAAAAGATTTCAATTCCTCTCTATGCGTTGCTTTATTTCTCCAATTTGGAATACCGTGTTTTTCAATCTCGTCTTCCACTTATTCACTTCATCGAAGCCTTGGCCTTCCAGTTATTCTTGTACCGCCATGTGGCCAGTATTTATACGCCTTTCTAGCGGGTTCATCACCGCTCATTCTTATGACATGGCCCAGCCAACGCAATCGTTGTATCTCGATACGTTTAACCCTACTAATGTCGCTGCATAGCCGATACAGCTCGTGGTTCATACGGCATCGATATTCACCGTCAACGCATATTGGCCCGTAGATCTTTCGAATACTATTTCTCTCAAATACACCAAGCACAGCTTTATATGCTTGCGAAAGTTCCCTTTGTCTTTTTCCGTTTGTCGATTTTCCGTTGAAATTTTTTTTTTAAAATATTTGACAGAAAAATCAAATGAACACTAAAACGTTTGACAGCTAAATGCAAACTTTTGCATATAATTTCCACACATGTGTTCATTCACTCTTCGTCTTTGTGGTTATTTTTCAAAATATGTAAATTTCTATCAGAAAAAAATGATAATTTTAATTTTATAATTTCCCTTATTTTGCCGTTTTTACCAACGATGATGCACTTTCCTTCAGTGCAAATTGCCATCGTCCTTTGTATTTTCCTTCCTTAAGTAATTTTCATTATAGCAACTTAATTGATAGTCCATTAATTGTATTCAAACTAGATGCATGCTAAAATGTATAACCTTGGCACATTTCCTTCTGCCGATACTTCTTGCCTTGCGAACATTACTGATATTTTTAACGTTCAGTTCTTGATAATTTTAATTTGCTCGTTACCAAAAACACTTTAGTGTTACCTTCAAAAGTTAAGTTTGAGGTGAATTTTAATTAGTCAAGTAGTTGAGTGAGATAATATTTTCTAATTTATTTTTGGTTAGAAAATGGAATTGAATTAAGTTTATTTTTTTAAGGTGAGGAAGACTTAATGAAAGGCAAACGTTGATATCCTTGCAACAGTGGTTGTGTGTATATTTACAAGAATAGAAGTTGCTTGTGACCACAAATCAAATTCCATTTTCTTCAATTTTTCATGTGCAAATTAAAATTGCATTTGAAATTCATGGAATGCAAACATGTACACTCCGCACCTTTCAGAAATAGGTTTTTCCATCCATTAGGCTTGTTGTTTTTTTCATTGGTAGAACTAATTAAAGGTAATGGCTTCCTTGGGTGGATACGGAAGTATATCGTGTAATCATGCACATCAATTGCTGCGATTTGTTTTCCTTTGGCTTGGCATCCACGTCCTTTGAATTTACATTATTTGCCCTTTTCCATTTCGTAACAAAAGACCATCAAAGCAATAACCCTTAAGTACGTGTTAAAGCGCAACCTTTGCTTATGAAATTAGGGGAGAAGTTTTAATTATGCTCTAAAGTATAATATTAAAATGTATCTGCGTAGCATGTGAGTTTTATTAGAACATCTGTAATTAATTTAAAAATGTTTATCTATAATTCTAACGAGAACGACTGTTATTGTGCTCGGTAATCTTTAATATAATTTCGTAGAGAATTTCAGTCATATAGCTAAAGATATAAAAATATGTCTCACTCACTAAAAATATGCCCAATAATACTTTAAAAGTCAATTTTGCATCTAGTTTGAGACAATTTTGTGTATACGAATATTGATTTCGTCGTTAGACTGGCTGGCGTCGTTAACGATCTCTTGAAAATATAAACCAATTTGGCCCAAACTTGACATATTGTATTTTCAAACAAAACTTAGAACAAGTTTAAAACCGGATTAAGGTTCATCCTTTCAGGCATTTCCCAATAAAAAGTTTAAAAATATTCACTTAAGTGCAGTTAAATAATTATTATCGGATCATTTTCAATGATGTTCGCTGACAGTTAGACAACGAAAACATTTCAACTTTATAATTCCCTGATGACGACTGGAGATTCCAATCGAAAAATCGCGCGATTTTGTACAAAAATCTTTTCGCAATTTTAGAAAAAAATTAGAAAAATTGCAAATAATTTTATAAGACCAAAAAGCGTCTAAGGCGAAAATATTATTGACAAAGTTTTGCTAAATACAAAGTTTTTCTAAAAAATTGCAAATAATTTTATAAAACCGAAAAAAGACACAGGCGAAAATATTTTTGAAAAAAAATTGTTCGACTTTTTACAGAAATATTTTTGCTATTTTTTTTTCAATTTAAATAGTTAATATACTCTATATACGAAAAAATGTCTTTGTCGAATACCGTAGGTCTGGTAAAATTTTTCCGAGTTGCTACTGACAAATTCAGATATAATATCATTTTTAAGTACTTTTATGAAATCTAGAAGATTTTGTGGAGACTTCGGTATTGTTTGGCACTTTAGCCTTCCCAAATGTACAACTCGCTTATATTCCAACTGCTTCTCTAAAAGTTACAACAGTTCTTTGATCAATAGAAAGTGATGGAAAATTTCGAAAAGCAAAAAACAAGTATCTTTGACTTTGAAAATCGCTGGGAGTTATGTCCGCGTTTTTTTTTTTTGTAGTTATGTTCGCTTTGCTTCACGGACAAACTCCCAACGAATATTGGGAGTTGTGTCCGTGCACCTTATTTTAGTTTATTTGCTCTTAATAAAATTTTTGAAATTACACCCTAATATTTGTTCGTTTTCTTCATAATAACTTTCGAAAATTCACCCCAATTTATTTTTTCTGTTAAACACTGGAATGCATTTGGGCCCTAAACATGTGCAAAAAGGCCTCAATGAAAAATGCAATTAGAGAAAATGCTGAAGACAAATTGGCCCCAACAGCTGAATGAACAAAGGTCCCAAAAAGATGAAAATAGGCCCCAAAAGTTTTGTTGTTGTTTTCCATATACCTGCTTGGGGCCTATTTTCATCTTTAATTTGGGGTGTTATTTCATGGGGCCTTATTTTTGTACGCCAAATATTGGAAATAAACGTATTAAAAATCACAACAACCATTTTTATTTATGAAAAGCCTATAACCAACAATAACTAATGAATAAACTTTTTTGTTGTAATACAGAAATGGAATTTTCTTCGCAAAGAAATAAATCGTGTTGGATCTATCGGTGGAAGATAAAGGTACACTAATTTTGGAATCTCCCCAAAATATTCAAAATGTTACTCTTAGATTAAGTTTAAGCTCTTTTCTTGGGTCGCCTTGAGTTTTGCTTTGCTTGTGGTCTCGATTTAAACCATCTCGATTTATCCCATCCCTAACACGACTGTGTCGCTATTCTTTCATATCTAAAGTCTTACGTGACTTATGACGTAGACAGTCGATACAGTCAGACTTGTTCGATTCCATCCATCTTCGTTTTTTTTGAGACCGATCATGAGGAGATTATTTAAGATTGCCATACATCACTGGAAAGTCATCCAAATAATATGTAATTTTTTTGTAAGAATGACTGTCGGTTGATCTTACAAGCCAACCTCCGACCTCACATCTGATGTTGAAACCTTCGATCATTTCGACACCTCCAAATAATAGTATGCTAAGTCTAAAAAGTGAGTTTTGCAGTAGAAGCTCTCAAAATTTGGAAATTTTTTTGAACTTCAGTACTATGCTAAGTCAATATTTGTTTATAACTTCTGTTCGGATTGACCGATCATTACCAAAATTAGACAGAATTTAAGTTAAAGGACGTTCGATACCTCCAAATACTAGTTTGCTAATTCTGAAAAGCGAGTTTTGCACGACAAGCTCTAAAAGTTTGGAAATTTCTTTGACCTTCAGTACTATGCTAAGTAAATATTTATTTATAACTTCTGTTCGGATTGTCCGATCATTACCAAAATTTGTCTGAATTTAAGTTAAAGTACGTTAAATATAAAAATGTAAAGAACTTGAAAACATGCAAAGTCGACTTAGCATACTATTGTTTGGAGGCGTCGATTTATTCTGTTGCACCCCATTGTGACACAGATAACCGATATTTTCGAACTTGAGGTCATAATCATTCCCATGCCTAATTATATTGCTGTAAATCTCCTTAGTCCAAATTCACACGTACACATTTTTCGGTTAAGTAAATTGTGTTTTTGGGAGAGAGCGGGGATGAAACTCTTCCCTTCCTGCTCTCTCCTCCCAAAAGCTCATTTTACTTTACCGAAAAATTTGTACGTGTGAATTTTGACTTATGATGTTGAACTTTGTTTAAATTATATCTTGTTTCTCCCTCCGTAAAATTTTCGTCTAATGCACAGTGGATCCACTTGTATGGAGAAAGTGTCCAAAAATAATTCCCGTGTAAATATCAAGCTAATGCGCTGGTTACAGCTTTGTGCTGCTGCGAAGAGTGTTTTAAGAAATGAGCGTAACATTCTCCCCCTTTCCCCTCTGGAGGGGGTATACGGTAAGAATTGTTTTATGCTGTTAATACAAAATGACATGAACAAAGGTCCCGATTATATTATGATGCAAAAATAGGTTTGGGGAAAAAAAACAATCTCCAAAACAACATAAAATCCATACAATTTAGCGGATTAAAAAAAAATCAAAATTTTCGTCTGAAAATTGATAAAATTTTTAATAAATGTAGATCTTATAGCGTTCTTCCTGGAAGGCACGTACCGCCAACGTAAGACAAATTTGGAAGAAGATTTCATCATCTTGCCACTGATACCAATTATGTTAATGTACGTGGTCAGATAACAGAGTTATACGCTAATATATCCATCGAAACCCTATTCTAGGGCAGCTTTAGTCAGCGGCCCACCGCAGCTGATTTTAATACTGAATAATCTTTAACCCATAAACTACTTTGGAAAATTATTCCCGAGGTGGGCATGACTAAAACCTTAGGTCAAATTTAAGTATATGATCGAATTGACATTGCAAAATACCCTAAGAAAATATGCAGCTAACTAGAATTCCACAGCACGCTAAAACACTATCTTTTAATGAAAATTAATTAAAAATATTAGTCAAATGTACCGACTTTTAAAGCTATTCTTAAGATCGCGTTCGAATGAAACAAAAATTAATATATTTTTAAAAAGGTCCATGTCATAGCTGCCAGAGTGCCAGATGTTGTACCAACATTTTGACATTCATTTTTTATTTTTGGCCAATGGGTGGATCCACTGCGTAGTGTGGTAAAAACTTTGATCAACATTTTGTTCCAAAATTGTTGTCCCTTATATCGCTCGTTTACTCAAAGAGTGACACATCTCTAAAAATACAGTTTCGAGAAAAATGCGTTTTAAATTGGCGTTTGAAATTTGACTTCCCAACTTAAAAACATTATGACACAAAAATAGAATAACCATTTGGACCAAGTGGCAAAGTCGTATTACCGGCCTGCTAAAGTTTTTTTTCTCTGTTGGGCGGTGGAGAATACGTGCGGAAAACAAATGTTCTGTTCCAGAACCTGCTAGAGTCTACAATTTTTGATTTGTTTGACAAATCTCTAAAGGGAAAATTGTTTAACATTCCAAAAATTGCAAATTCTTGCAGGTTCTGTCTGGAACTGAGCAAATTTGTTTACAATATTTTCCATTCGCCTTTATTTTGTTCGTTGGTGTTTGAGCTCCTAATTTCTTCATAACGACTTTGTATCCAATTTCAAATGGATCTCGGTGTACATCTTCTCTCAGTTCATCCCATTTACGTTTGTTTTTCTTTCTTGTGCAGCAATTTGAAGGGCTTTTTTGCTTCTAAGGACGTAATTCGAAGAATTTCAGTTCTAATTTGATTATTTCATTTGAAATTCGAAACATTTCACTTGTAATTTGAGAATTCCAATTGAATTTTGAACTATTTCTTTTGTAATTTGAGAATTCCATTTGAAATTCGAATTATTTCATTTGTAATTTGAATTTTTTCATTTGCAATTCGAATTATTTCATTTGTAATTTGAATTTTTTCATTTGTAATTCGAATTATATCATTTGTAATTCGAATTTTTCCATTTGTAAATTGAATTTTTCTAGAAAAAATCTGGAAAAAATCGAATTACAAATGAAATTATTCGAATTATAAATGAAAAATTCAAATTACAAATGAAGTTATTCAAATTTCAAATGGAATTCTCAAATTACAAATGAAATAATTCGAATTTCAAATGAAATTCTCTAATAACAAATTAAATAATTCGAAATTCAATTGGAATTCTCAATTTACAAGTGAAATGTTTTGAATTACAACTGAAATTATTCGAATTACATGTGAAAATGGTGTAGGTTTAACGTAACACCGTGTAATACTCGGATTCGTTTAGATTATGATTCTACAATGCTTTATTGGCACTAGTTCACTTATGTTTTAGTAAACGATGTTACTTTAGTAAGCACACAGCTTTACCTTGGTTACACTTTACTTGTTACCATACTTCCAACTGACGGTCTTAGTTCGCGTTCTGATTTACAACTCACTCACCCATCTGGTACTCTCCCGTATTTATACTTGCTCGCTAATGCATCGACTGTTCTTGCTTTCTCGATCTTGGATGTTCTACATTGTTCAAAAGAAATGCAACCACGTCCATTCCCAGTTGGAAGTTGTCTCCAATCCATTGAAGACGGCTCGACGACAGCCATTTGCGATCATCGACGACATTTTCACACAAATGTTGTAAAACTCGTGCACGATAAGTTGAGCGACAAGGTAAGCCAAGTTGTCTTCATGGACGATAGATGGAACATTAACTTGTACCAAGGCACATTGCAAGACATTTTCGTTCAGAATGTCACACATCGCACATGGAAGAGTGACAAATTTGGTGACACCGTCTTGTTTAAAGACAATTTCGACATTTTTCGTTGATGAAATGGTCATCGCAGATTCAATTTCCTACTGGGTTGGCAGATGCACTTACACACATACACAAACAGACGGAAGAATGGGACAAAGGTAATAAATACGACAGAGTAGAAGGGGTTATTATGAATGACGTCACAATATAGAAGAAAAATTAAAGTAAATCTAAAAGATCAGAAACAATAGCAAAATAAAATGAGTGAAATGCTGAAATTCTATACAGTAGTTGTTGTTGTTGTTGTAAATTTGATTCAAATAATGTAAACGCTTAATAAAAATTTACAGTTAAAATTTTTGAATGAACGGAAATTTTTCTAAATTAACTAAATCAACCTAAATCCACCAGTAACTATCGTAATAATATTGTGGTCAACAAAGAAAGTAACAATAAATGTTGCTGCCAATAACAAAAAAAAAAAAAAAAAAAAAAAAAAAACAATATCATTCTGTCGTCTTCTGACCACCACTATCCACCATCAACATTGCCTCAAGAATTCATCAAAGAATAAAATATGTTACCCCTTCCCCTGATATTTATGCGAAACGTGCAGAAACCACCAGTGGTCGTAATTGTTATTTGCGACAGGTAGTCAGACAGGTCAAATAGTTCTTTCTTCTGACCACAATGCATTTGAAAGAAGAAAAGAAAGTTGTTCTTGCAACAACATTTTTTCACATATCATCGATAATTTTGTTTTTGAACATGTTCCTTGATCTTCTTTACACTTGACGAAATAATTTTGTTATAATATTGAGATATTAAAATGTGTACAAATGTAATGTACTAAAATCACGTACCCATATTAAAATGTAATTCCAAGAATTTTGATGTTAACTTGATTATCGCCTTTAAAATTTGATTTGACTTACAATTTTAAAATTTTATTTCAAATTAATTTTTTTATTTATAATTTTTAATTTTTTATGCAAAATGTGAACTGCCCTGGTGTGAAATCGAATTATTTAATTTGTAATTTCAATTTTTTCAATTAAAATTTGAAATATGCTAAAGTTGAGTCAGTAATACTCAGAAAAATCTGACCTTTAAGTTATGACGAATAATTTTTCCAGGTGTATTGATATTATTGTTATTGTTGCTATCTGTTTTCCATTGTTGGCCAATTTACGCACGTTCATCAATCCACAGTAATTCGTATATGATCTTTATCTTTGACATCATTATCATTGTCGTTTTTATAGCCATTGCGTTGTGTTCTCATTATTCACTCGATAAAAGAAGTTTTCGTCGTCGTTGTCGTTATCATCGACCAATATTACCGACCGACCGACCTCATCATTATCGTCCATATTTTGTTTTGCTTTCATTATCGTGTTTTTGTTTTCTTTGCGTCCATTTCTATATTTTGTTTACCTTTCAATTATTTTTGTTTTCACTTGTTTTCTTAATAGCGTCTCGTTGGTCGTTGTCGTATTGTTTTTATTTTGAATTATGTGTTCGTTATTTTCGTATTCCGCAATAACAGCAAAGCTTTTGTTATTGCGTTCAACCATTTCCCATCTGACCAAACAAACAAACTCCTTCTAGCCAATCTTCAACATCGTCGTCACAAAGTCTTTCACTTCATCTGCAATTGACATTAGTCGGTAAGTTTTTTGTTGCTCTGCTGCATTTCATGAATAAATCGTTTTTTATACCCTATACCACAATGTGGAAAAGGGTATAATAAGTTTGTTTTCCCAAAAATTCATGTAACGCCGCGAAATATTCGTCGTAGACCCCTCATGTGGTATACCAAACTTCATATCTCGACGAGATAAAGCGATTTAGCGATGTGTGTCCGTCCGTCCGTCCGTCCGTCTGTCCGTCCATTAAAAATTGTAATCAAGCTAGAGGCCGCAATTATGGACCGATTGTCACGAAATTTAGTATGGAGGTCGGGTTTGGACCAGAATAGAACTGATTAGTTTTTGGCGATGATCGTGAAATGTTAAAGGGATGAAATGGACCAAAAACAAAATTTTTGCTCGATTTTGTAGCCGCTCTGTAGGTCGCAATAATAGTCCGATCGGCGCGAAATTTTAAACGTAGTTTTGGTTTGAGATGAAGAAGTAGCGTGCAAGTCAACGGTATGATCGGATAATATTTAGCGGGTTAAATTGATCAAAACTTTTGTGTATACATTTAAATAAAAGTTATCATTTATCAAAAGCTAGCCCGGAAAGCTAGTGCACAGGGATAGTGGTATAGGGTATCACATGGTCGGCCCCGTCCGACTATAGTCTGTTCTTACTTGTTTTTCTATTTCAATTTGAAGAAGTTTTTTTAAATGTGTGTATGTGTGCCTGCGTATGTTGCTTTCACTTAACCTCTGCTGCGAGGTTCCGCATAGTTGTTTTTTAGTTTTTGCAGAAAATATTTTGGAGAACTTATACTTTTGGTGGGTGGCCTTGCCTTAAATCCGTTCAAACACCTACATATACTAAGTATCTGTTTGCGTTTTTGATCTGTCCACCCGCTTTAGGAAGTTACAGACATATTGTTATAGTACTATGTTTAACTTAACCTTGTTTATATGTTTTTTACCATCTCTACGAAAAGGGATGTCGCCCCCTCGGTCGGCATGGATGGGAAAGAGATGCGTGGGAACGTTCGAACAAAAAAGAAGAAGAAAATTCAGGTTCGTTTAGATTTTGATTTATATAATGATTTATTGACTTAACTTCACTTACTTGTAGACGACTTTACAAAGCACACAGGTTGACTCTACTAAGCACTTTACTGACGGTTTTAGTTCGCGGTATGATTTACAACTCACTCGCCCACCTGATATTCTCCCGTATTTTTACTTTCTCGCTGTTTTAGAATCTTCAGCCTAGCATGTTCTACAACGATCGAGCGAAATAGCAATCCAGTCGCAAGTAAACATACAAACAGGAGGATGAATGTAAACAACAAATGGGGCAGAGGTAATAAATACCAGAGAGTAGGAGGGGTAATAATGAATGACGTCATAATATAGAAGAATAATTAAGCTATAAACTGAATGATCACAACAAATATTGAAGAGAGTACAACAAAAGCAATAGCAAAATAAACAGGGGAAATTCAGAATTAGTGATAATTTCATGATTGTAGAAAATATGTACTATACAATAGTTGTTGTTGCAAACTTCATTCAAATAAAGTAGCTGCCTAATTTAAATTTACACTACAAATCAAATTTTTAAATTAACGGGATACCTGTGTAAGCCTAAGACCTCTGCAGTCATGGCTTCACTCTCCCTTTATACTTGTAATTTAGTTATAAGTATAAACATGAAATAAATAAATGAATTAAATTAATGGGAATTTATCTAAAATTTTTATTTGGTAACTACGCACAGTGGTGTCATGGTTACATGGGAAGGTGTGACAAAGATACTTCTAGATAATTTATCGAACTGAAACTTTTATCAATGGGTCATAGTGACCTAAAAACACCCTAACAAAAATATTGCAGTCCTAGGTCCATGTTTTCGGGCGATTCCCATGTAACGAATCATCATGAATTGAAGTATTTTACTGTTACCAACAAATTGTTCAACCGAATTTGCTGTAATCCTGTACCAGTAGTTCTTATTGCAAAATAAACCTCCCCGCGAAAATTTTTCAGTATTGGTCCATGATTAGGGGGTGCCACCTATATGATTAATATCTCGATTTATTTCGGCAGATGTTAACCAAATGTATAAAGCCAATAGGTTTTAATATTGAATTTAGAGTTCAGACCACCACCTTATAAGGAAATGTGATTTCGGTCCACTTTTGACCACAGCCTCCATATAGGGTTACCATCCATTTTCGGTACTTTATAAGTAGACAGCGGAATCCTATGCAAATGCATATATGGTTAGGTTGGTCGTAGAGAAAATCTGATTAGACAGAAACTCGTTTTATCACAAAATAAAACGAATTAGGCCCAGAAATTTTTGCATATTTTGCATATCGTTCATATTTTTTACATATTTTTACATATCTGCATAAAATGAGCATATGCAAAAACATATGCAAAAATATATTAAAGAATTTGTGGTCTAAATATCCCACCGAAATGGCTGAAATTTGGTATTAAGGCTTCGTTAGGGGTATGCAACTTTACAACTGAAATCAGTCCGCATAGGTCCACGTCTTCATATAGCGCCCATAGAGCGGTACCTACCGATATTCCGTATTTTGAAAGTATAGGTCCACGTCTTCATTTAGCCCCCATAGAACGGTACCTCCGGATTTCTGGGATTTTGAAGGTTGTGCCCTCAATATCCCTAAGTAATGGCTGAAATTTGGTATTAAGTCTTGCTTGGGGGTAAAAAACTTTCCACATAAAATTTGGCGTTTAGGTTCAGGCCTTCATATAGCCCCCATTGAACGATACCTCCCGATTTTCAGTATTTTGAAGGTTGTATGCAAAAATGTATGAATTTTGCATAATTTTGCATATGTTTCGATTGTAATGTAATCAGAAGCCAAAAATATGCCCAGTCCCAAAATTTGACATGAATCGGACCAAAAATAGGGGTTGCATAAAATTCCGCTGTCTATTTATAAAATGTAATCACCTTTTTCTGCAGAATTACCCGTAATAATGTATTTTTGGTTCTCAGTGCGGCGAACATCTCCAAGTTTTGGCGTGGTCCAATAGAAGAAAAAACATTTTCTTTTTCTTTCACGAGTTTTCAGTGCGTCTCCAAGTTACCATAGCACAAAAAACAATAAATTTAAGACATTTTATTGAAAGTATAACAAAATTACTTAAAAGAATTCCAAGAATATATAAATTCAACACTCAAAAAACCGAGTTAAACTTTTGGTCATAACTGCCCAAATCATAAATCTCCGCAAAAAGTATAAAAATTTTTGAAATCTACAGACCCGACCCTTGGCTTCAGTTTGATACTAGTGGCGATTCTTGCGGATGCTAGGAAAGTAACTAAAATTTAAATAAATCCATATATCTATATTAAAAATTTAAATTTTGACCAATAATAAAACTAAAATATTTGGTAACCTTTGTAACCTTTGGAATTGTTATAAAGGTCAAAATAAAGCTTAAGTAATTAGCTAAATCGTTCAACGCAAGTTTCAGAAACTTTCTTATAACCATTTCTCGTTCAAACCGCGGAAAAAGGCAAAAAAATTGAGTTTCGAAAAACTTGGAAATTTTAGGAGCGATTCGCATCTTTAGATTTTTAAAATTATGACATGAATATTTTGATTTTTGTCGTTGGGCGCATCCACTGTGCGACGCAGACTTTGACTTGAATCATGAACTAAACCTAGACCTAATGTCGAGTGCAAGTAAAATTTCTATCCAGCTGTGGGAACCAAATTCCTGAGGGTATCTGGTTATTGTTGTGCGAATTTATTTGTGAAGCAAATACTTGATATTGCGCTCAATATGACAACACATTCCTCATCTGCCCCAAGGGCTTTCTTCGAAGTTCACAGTTAGCAACAGATAGCGTTTAAAGTGTGGATGATTTAAAACTGCTGACCGCGTGACTGAATTTTGTGTTACCATGATGCAACGTAGTCGGTATCGCAGCAGTTCCACAGGGCGAAAAAGTAGACCAACTTCTGAATCTCTTTTTGTTTTTGGGGTTTTCCGATATCGAAGAAGAAGACACCGCCGTTGTCTTAAACTTGTCCATCTAACAATTTTTTCTAACAGCTCACGTGACTTCCAAGTTCATGTCATATCAAAGTTCACCGACACAATAGAATATTTTATTGTCGATCCTCCTTCTACATAAAAATATAAAATTTGTTAGATTTGTAGACCTTAATTGGATATTTGAGTTAATTTATACGTATATGCTTAAGAAGCCAACAGTATGCGAACACAATTTAGATATTAACTAAATTAAAATTAACAAGCCAAAGACGCGCCCTAATTGACTGCTGCTTTGTGGAAATAAACTCTTTGTTTTCCACGCGTTATAAAGACAAAACTAAAACCTAGAATGAAAAAAAAACTACAAATAAAAAACATAAAGATTACCAAAGAGATAATGCCAAACTAGCGGGGGCATGACGTGATAAATTTGACGCGTCAATGTGCAGAATAATTTCTAAAGCTAAAACAGACACCCACCCAGCCAGCCGCGTACAAAGGTTAGCTGTAGAAAACTTTTCTCTTTGTTGGAAAAATATCCTTTGTTATTTATTACACAAAAAAAGAAGTCCTCTATGCAATGGTAAAGTGCGAATCGTGAGAGAGGGAGTGAGAACATACACACACTAAAGTCTCCAAATTGCATGAAACTGCATGACATTAAACTGGACCCAGACATTCAAACAGCTAGCCAGCCGTCGTGTCAGCCATCCAGCAATTTTGTTATCCCAAAGGACCAAAGTTTTCCCATTTTTTATTTCATTATGTTTTTGGCTTTCTCCCACTTCCTTGTTCCATTCATTTATAATGCAGACATTACGCTCACTGCAGGCGTTTTGTTTTTGCAACAAAAACAACAAGGATATATGACAGCAGTTATCCTTTTTGTTACTTAAAATAATTGACATGGCAAACAAAGGACAAGCGTCGTCATATACGTAGCACCCCGTCTAGTGTGGGCGATGTTTTTGTTTGTGTTGTTTTTTTGTTGCAGAGTTCAGTTACACTCTCTGGATACTCATCCATGGGTTTGAGTAGTCATTATTTAGCAGAAAATTGTCATCCAAAAATCTTCAAACTTAATTTTGCACAGCTATGAGTATTATTGTTGTTTATATAGTAGTTTGTGAAGCTCTCTTTAAGCAAAGGACTACTTAAAGGTCATTTAAGTTGCATGCAGTATTGTCGTGACTAAAGAATGTTTGATAAAAGTTGCTTTCGTAAGCTTAAGAAATTTAAGAAACTTGTGTAGCTTCAGAGTCCTTAAATTCATCATCGTGAAAGGTCAATTCGAAAGTCTAAAAGGCAGCACAAAGCTTTGACTCATGAAACGACTAGGATGGCTTATGACAGAATTCCGAAAAATTCTTATTGCCGGGCAGTAGTCCATAACAGCTTTTTCCTGGTGAAAGTTTTGTAACTTTTGAACGGATAGATATATTTTCATAATTTTTTTATTCGACAGATAATAATAGCTTTTCTGTGAATCAAAAACGATGAAATTCGCATTTTAGCTTAATTTTTCATCTACATGTGAAGTCATTCGATATTTCCCATTCTACTCACTCGTATTTCACCTCCATTTGTTGTTTACATTCATCCGTCTGTTTCTGTATATGTGTATCTGCGTATGGATGTAATTGCATTACGTTTGAACATTGTAGAACATCCTAGAATGAGGATTCTAGGAAAGTCTATGCTTCAGCGAGTGAGTATAAATGTGGTGGTCTAGTTGGTTGTAAATCATATCGCGAACTAAAATCGTCAGTTACGTAAAGAGCAAACTAAGTAAATAAAGCTGTGTGCTTAGTAAAGACGAAGTAAGGTCAATAAATCATTGGGGACTCGTAATCTAAAGAACCCACGTTTAATTTGGCAAAAATTTTATGGGGTAATAAAAGAACAAAGTGCCCCCATGCCCGCCCTCTGCGTATGTCCCTGCTATAGGGAGTAAAATTAAACCTGATACATAATGTGAGTTACATGTTGCCACTCATTTGTTGCACTTTCCCCCACAAGTCAGATCAAGATTCACTTAAAGACTTTTTCTACCTCTGATTAAAACTTTTGCGTTGTTGGCTAGAACTTGTCATGAGTATGAAAAAGTATGTTTTGTCAATAATTGTCACTCGAAATTCGTCATCGAACATCATTGGGACCGGTCTAGTATAAGGTTTTTGAATCAATGTCACTAAGATTTGGAATTGGCTTTTCAGGTGTTCCTCGCCTTCACAGTATTTGACCTTTTCTTCGTAGCTTTCTTATCAAGGACGACTGCATAGAAATTCGATAGATTTAATTTTTGATAATACATTGTATTTCTGCTGAGGTGTTTGCCTTGTAAGTACTGGGCCCCTTTCTCCTGGGCTTTCTGGCCACGGACGGCTGTGCAGCAGGTCGATGGATTGAATTTATGAGAATCCATCGTTTTCTTGGGCGAAGACTGTTGGCCTACGGAGTTTCAGGCTGATGAGTCTGATTGGATTTCTTCGACTTTACTTGTGAAGGAAATCGCTGCCAAACTCTATCCCTGATTTACATTTGCAGAAAGAGCCTTCGTAGACCCGTTTAGACTGATTTTCCCGTTAGGGTCAACATTGTCATTAATTGTAATTCGCAGTTTGTTATCGTATATTATTGGGGTCGGTCTGACATATGTCTATTTGTGTCATTGCCCATAAGCTTTGGAGGTAGGTTTTTTTGGGACGCGCCTGCCTCCTCAGTACTGCGATTTTTCTACTTGGCTTTCTGGTCAAGGAAGACTGCGCTGGATATACTGTGTGAGAATCAATCATCTTCTTGGGCAAAGACTGTGGTCCTCGTAGTAGCAAACACGTTTCACAGTTTTAGGCGGTAGAATTCGGTTCGACTTTTCAGATTAAGATTGTGTCGCATGCAGCCCTTGGTGTCTTTACAGCCGTGTACAGAATTCCTTCAGGTTAATCCTTGTCTTTCGGGTGGGATACAGGTTTATAAATAGACCACATCTATAATTGTTCACCTTTACTGATTTCGCTCGGTTTTTTTCTCCATGGCTTTTTGGTGAAAGACAGTTCCGTTTGAGAATTCATCGTCTTCTTGGGCGAATGCCTTAAGTTTCCGAAGAACAACCACCTAAGCTTCCTTATAGCCGGTGCCTACTACAAACTGTACTTTTGCTTTACCATTGACTTTCGGCCGAGAATCGGGTTTATAAACATACCCCCCCCCCCACACTTGTACGGATCTCGCTCGTTTTTTGGGTAAGTTATTGGACCTTTTTCGTACTTTTCGGGTTTGAGTTCCGCTTCGGAACACTGCCTTGATCAGCAGGAGTTTCTTACGTATTATGTTGCTCCACACCTGAAGCCCAGGAGGATAAATTCTTTCGAATTTCCACATGAACCTAAATATTTTTTTTTTTTTTTTGAAAAAAAAAGACCTTATTCTGAGTGTGCAAATTCGGATCCCTTCCTACGAACTTGCGTAAAAATTCTAGTTTTCCTCACCGAAATTGTTGAATACCGCCAACAAATTATGAGTAAAATAGACGTGTCGCTCGTTCGCAGTCTCAGTAACTGCTACTAGTCTAAGACTTCGATCCTTCGATTAATACGCTCCCAGCTCTTGGTTAGCTCCCTGCGCTCAACACGCTATATGCTCTTAGCAAGCTCACTGCGTTTTGCACGCTCCAGCTCTTAGCAGGTTCTCTACCCGATTGGCATCGTGCCAACAACAAATACTCGATTATTATATCCATATTTCATTATATTCCTCACACATTTTTCGTGTTATAAACAATTTTTTAATTGTAAGAATTTGTTTTTCATCTAATTTTTATGGGTCCTTAGGTCGACCCTGGTCGCGACTGTCCTCAATAGTCATGAGAAGAGTCTTGTTTAAGTTGTCCGCACTCATAGTATCGGTCCTGTCAACCGAAGACTGGTTTGTACCATTATTGGCTATACTATTGTCCAAAGATATTGCCGGGAAGTCAACTATCCTATCCGTATCTTGTAAATAATGAATTTGTAGCACATACGGCTGTATGTGCCAAGGCATAAACACCTAACTCAGCAGGATGACAATCGTTTGATCTCGATGATGCATGGCTTGTGATCACACCAACGCTTGCCGCCGCTACTGTGCACTGTAACTTTTTTCTTTTTACCAGACTTTCCCATCATAGTTGAGCAAGTTTTTTATTTTTAACCACACCCACTCGCTCTATTTACCTCTTTGCTTATATAAGATTGGCGAACAAAACTTCTTCAAAAAAATTCTAGTGGAACAAGAAAAACTACACAATATACCAGCGCAAAATAAATCCTTCTGAAAGAGAAACAAAATTCTCCCTAAATGCAAATGACAAGAGACAAAAATTTCTTAAAAGAGAGGAAAATTGCTCTCAGACAATCTTAAGAAAATTCGGTCCGAATTCTGACAGATGCGGGAGAGAATCTTTAGACTTTGAGCAAACTTGTCGGATATCAGACTTTTAGTCAAGGAAGTATATGGGGATTTCTGAGTTAAATCGAACACTTTTTCATGATGAGGTTTTAGATTTACTTTATATTTTGCTGTAGGGATGCTGCTCCTCAGCAAAACATTTTAGTATATTTTCAGAAATTTTTGTTCCGCAGATATCGGGCCTTGAAAAAGTCAAATTCTGTAAAAACTGTGTGCAAAGAAATACTCATAGTTTCTTTAATATTGGTCCAAATAGAAAGAATCTTTTTTGTATTTTTTGTTGTTTTATCAGCTATCTGATAAAAAATAGAATAAAAATTGCACAGTGGGCTTGGATGCAATTTTCGCGATTATAATTTAAAATAAATTTTTATCAATGATTGTACTCTTCGATTTTCTTGATTTATTTTTTATTAAACTACGATAAATTACTAAAATTTTAAGACCTATTTGGTACAATTCTTCCTTTATAACAGTGTGAAACCTTCGCAATTTTACCAACAAAATAAATAGAATCATTTATAAACATTTGTTTTAATATTTCATTTAGGAATATATCTTAAACACCTTAAAAACTTCTTCATTTTGCGATTCAAAGAATGGTTTTGCAATTAGTGTACCAGCATTAGAGCGTGTTACTGAATGAAGTTTTTTTTATGTCCGCGATAACTTTGGCCATTTAATATCTCAAATTCAAATCCTCTTTCGTATTTAAATATTAATTTTCTGGTGAAAATATCACTTTAATATTCGGTAGATTATTCGTCTGGGATCCCCATTCATATAATTCCCATGCTGTAGTCTTTTGATCATCAATTTACTTAATTTATTGTCCGGCTGGTACAATAACAGCTAAACCATTTTTAAATTCGAAAAACGACGAAGTTTTTAAGATGTTTAAGATAAATTCCCAAATAAAAGTACAAAGCAAATTTTTAAAAATTTAATTTTTGTTTGGTAAAATAACAAATGTTTCACATTGGCATAAAGGAAAAATTGTATTGACAAATTTTTAAAAAATAATAAAAAAATAGTAATCATTCGAATCCCACTACCAAATATATCTTAAAATTGTAGCAATTAATCGTAGTTTAATACAAAAAAAAATTTCAAAAAACTCGAAGAGTACAATCATTGATAAAAATTGATTTTTAATTTTAAATCGCGAAAATTGCATACAACCCCACAGTGCATTTTTTTCTATTTTTATTAAATAGCTGATAAAACAACTAAAGATACAAACAAAGATTTTTTCAAATTGGACCAATATTAAAGATGTTATGAGTATTTCTTTGCATGTGGTGTTTACAGAATTTTACTTTTTCAAGACGCGATATCTCTGGAACCGTTAGTCAAAAAAAATCTGAAAATATACTAAAATGTTTTGCTGATGAGCAGCATCACCCCAGCACAAAATAAAGGAAATCAAAAACCTCATCTTGAAAAAGTGTCCGATTTTGTAAGTGTAATCGACCTCGGGAACTTAAATTTGAACTAATGACAATTTCGGTGACGAGCCACATTATTCTTTTCGCTTTAGCCTTCTGGTCATATCAAGTCTTCTTTGGCGGAGACTGTTGTATCCAAGCACGGATTTCTTGACACATGTGTAAATCTTGGTCCGTTCGACCTTGTGTGCAATGGGTGTTTGAGCACAGATAAGTCGGCTTGTCAAGAATTTAATGTTAATACGGTTTGTTGCTGAACAAAGACCGTTACTTTTAATTTTTTATTTCTCGGTAAAGCTATTAGGTCACCTCAAAATTGTAAAGAAATCAATATTTAGTTTGCTAAACCTCTAAAATTACGTAAACATCCAATTATTTCTGTATTTTATATTTGACTCAAAGAGCAGCAATATAATTGGTCACAAAAAATATTCAACCCCACCAATTGACACATTTTAAGATAATATTTATCATCTAAATGTCATGTAATTTATTGTAAAAATGATTTAATTATTACGAATGGATGGATTTATGTTTGTTGGCGAATGCTGTTTTCATGTCGTCCTCCTTCATCATGAGTTATTGTACTGCAACATTTATGCTGATGATTTGTGAGTTTTTTTCAGGGCTCTCTCTTTACCTTATAAAATATTGATATTTTTAATAGACAGATAGACCGACAGAGGTCGAAAACCTTTCGCATGTTTGTTGTTAGCAACAATGTTATTGTTATAGCTTTCTTTTTTGTTGCATTTTTTGTAACTATCAACTAGGTTATAGCTGCTGCAGTTGCAGTACTATGTATTCATATTGATGTTTATAGCTACTCCAATCACACCCACAACAACCCAAAAAAATAATAATAACATAAAGAAATTGTGGGTGGACGGTCGGTCGGACCGAACTATATACATTTATGTCAACAACTAGGATAGGAGGAGACACTACAAAGTAGAAGCATAAGACAAAGCCCAACATGAAAGAAACAAAAATAGTCCATCGACACCACCATGGTGTGACACGAATTGGTTTGAATAGATTGTTGAATCTTTGGGGATATTTAAGTAGCCATAAGGTAGACTTTGACGCTATGAAAAGCTACACAAGATACATATACACTCGCCTTAAAGGAATCAAGAAGACCAATACTTTCTAGCTAAATAACTTTGACAAGAACTTCATCATAATTCACTATCTTCATTCAGTTGAATGATTAATTGAAAAGATTGACTGAAGCAATTCAGTAGAAGTCATTCAAAATTTAACGAAACGAACTAGTTCAAGGAAAGGATTCAGTTAAAGGAACTATCGGAACGATATCTAACTCGTTCGTTCATCTAGTTCGTTTTAGTTTTTTTAATCTAATTCCGGAACTTAATTGGGCTAAACCCACTCGTGTGCCTTAACTGTTGACGTTCTTCTGCTGTGATGGGTGTTTTTATTTTATGTCTGTACGTTCATTTCTGCTTGACCTGTCTCTGGATCTATCTCCAGTTCTAGGAAACAGACACAGATCTACTGGAGTTAATTGAGTAGGTTTGGAAGGGCAGTTGAAAAGGTGCAGTGTGTCGTGCGGGCATGTGTCGCATGCTGGGCAGATGTTTTGCACAGTGTAATCATTCTTACCATGTACGAATTCAGACGGCTGCACCATCCTGAGCGTAGTTGTGGGTTCGATTCTTCGGCTTTCCTTTTTCACTTTTATCACCATACGTTGGATATGGATAGGACGGTAACACCCAAGCAAGTACTGCAACGAAAGCATGTCATTGTGTTGCTGTACGGGAAGAATCTTTATCTCCTCGGACGGTCCACTGAAGACATGAGGCGGCATCCTGTTACATTTCTCAAGGCAGAATTCTGACAGGTTTGAATAATTTTACATCGCGTTGCACTTATATTCTCGGATCATACTAGCGCCACATAGCTTACCGCAGATGCGATGGATGTGGGTGGTCTCGGCATACACACTGCATCTTTATACGGGCTGCGCAACTTGGATAGCTACAATTTGAATGCTATGGAAGCCTGCCTGATGGGGTCGGCAGGTGGGAAAGGCCTCACCACACAAGCAGGTAGTGTGCATCGACAGTATCTTGTTGAGCTGATGCACAGGTAAAAACTTAAGGTGGTCCGCTTGTGTCATGAGGAGTCATCTGGACGAAATTCTGGTAAGTATGAATATTCTTTCACTGTGAATCGATTACACTGTCATACCACACAGGCGCCGCATAGCTTATGACAAATCGGTATATTTTGTAAGATGTCAACAAGTCAGTAGCCAAGTGCAGGGGCCAGCGATTTGAGGACTTTATTCCTATTTCTGATCTTGTCGCAAATTGCCCTGGCTTGATCGGAAAACTTGCTGTCGAACGTTACTCATGGGGTAGTTAGTGGTCGGAATCTGGACACTATCCACTAACTTTACTAATATGTTCAAGCGGAGCCTCATTTCAGCCGTTTAGGTGTTGACCAATTTGGCAGTGGATTTAGCGACGGATATTTTCATATTCCCCAGATGGACGAACTGCACTAAGTCAGCCATGTAGATATTTAACCTATCACATGTCTCATGGATGGTGGGACCCGACTCCAAGATCGTGCAATACTCCACATACATTACGATATCTATGCCGTCTGTTTCGGAGGTCTCGCCTTGGAGAACTTCTGTTTCACTCTACGGGTCTTGGACTTCTTTTTATCAGAATTCCAATAACGACCGGCATCCATATATATAGTTGATTGTTCGAAGTTTCAAACACGGCTGGAGTCTTCTTTATATCCTTGAACAGCTTGGCATTGTTGACGGTATCGAAGGCCTGCGATAAGTCCAGAGTTCAGCTCTCGACTGATATATGTAGGTGAGCATGGCGTGTAATTCTGTTGTGATACTGTGCTTTTTCCTGTGCTTTCAAATATTCAACTAAGGGTTCATCCAGTTGCTTAAGCATTACCATTGACATTCGGTGCGTGCCCAATGCTTTGGATAATTTCGCGTTTCGGTTGATGTTGCAACATCGCACATCGTAAATTTTGGTGGTATCTCCACGGCTAGGAGGGCCTATCACTTTCGGGTGTGCTCTATAAATTGCCAACTCTTCGACTCTGTATATGTCACGCCTTTGAAAGTAACGACCGTTCGATCAACCGTTGCCCACAATTTACTCAATCCCGTGCCAATGTTGCATTACTTTAGTTGGGCTAACCGCTTTTTCTGCTTATGTTCGTCTACTAGCCTTTTGGCTCCAAAATTATGTCTGGCGTGCGCATCCCCATGTAGTGGTTGTTGATGTTTTAGCATCATAGAAACCTTCGCAAAAGTTTGATGCTGGGTTGGTAGCCGTTGGCCGAAACACTGCGGTACGCAAGAACCCGCCGCCATGGATATACTGGTAGAAGAGCCTTAGTTCAGGGTGCAAAATGTGGAGCTATCAATTTGCTCGGTCAATGTTGTACTCCTCTGATCATTGCCTAGGATGATGACCATTGAAATTCCCTAGCACCAGATTGTTATTGGTTTCCAAAAGCGAACTAATATGAGGCATTTAACACAGGGCACAACTCTAATACACATTAAGCAGATCTACCTCTACACTCCCACACTTTAATATAATTCCATATATCGGTCACTAGGGTCAAACTCAAGTGATGTTGGTTTGTACTGGACAGACTGATGTATAATGAAGACAAGTCCTCCTCCTCCGCTTCTTGTACGATCCTTCCGCAAATCGTCGTAATCATCGCAATGTTGCAACCAACAGGTCACGTGATGACATAATGTTTCTCCGACTCATAAAACCTTAAATTTCGCTGACTTTGTTGCGAAAACCGTTGCAATTGAATTTCAGGAACAATGCATTCTCGGGGCGCTAAACAACTGACCGACGAAGAAGTTGACTCCACGCTCGAAGATGTTGTGAGCAACAAACTCCTTATATCGCAGTATTAATGGAGGCTGCTAAGACCACAGTTGCCTCAGAAGTGCACCCATTTCCTACATCCATTACATTTCACCGATTTCGACATATGGTGGATGCGAATCTGGCAAACGGAACAGATCAATGGCCCGGTGTTCATCTATGTCCCGCCACGAATCCCGGTGAAAGATTCTTCCAGGTCAATCAGGTACATAGAACCACCATGGTATTCTGTATGCACCCAGCTAACATTTTTTCCGAATTCGGAAAGAAACTCTGCACAAGTTTCCAATTCTGATGACGAATTCGTTCCGAAATCGGAACAAACTTGTGTGAAGGTTCCCAAGAATTCGGGAAGTTTTGTCAAAAAAAATAATCGGCATTATCTTTCCGAATAAAAAAAAACTTGAATGAAAATATTGGAAATTTTAAGGAAATTTTCGATTTTCTGCACAATTTCGGACAAAACTCTAAAGGAAGGTTCGAAAACTTTTCGTTTTTCAAATGCAAATGTATTTTTATACATTAACGGATATTTGGCCGTTGAAATGTATTTCTTCATGACAAACGCCATTGGGTTCGAGTCCTTGGCTTTCCTTTTTCACTTGCAAAAAATTTCAGATCATCAAGCTTAACTCTAAACGAGAAAATTAATAAAAATCATTAAAATGATCTTCGCCCTAACAGGCAAAAATTCAAAAAAAATAATTTAAATAATTTGCAGAAATTTTCAGACAAACGATTGGTTTATCCGACAATATTTGGAGAACAGAATGTGTGTTGTAAATATAGTGTCAGATTCGGTATGCAATATTTTCCCTGCAACAATAGTTTTGTTATAGTGGACAATATATTTAAAATATGTAACTATTTTGGTTCATACAGCCAGGTTGGCGAATACGTTAGTATCTTCATAAAAGAAATGTTGATCCATGGGCAGCTTATGCTTATGTGTATCACATGGTATCACAAGTAGTCTTTGCTTAATTGTTTTCGTTTGCGTTGTTGTGTTGTAAAACTGACCGTTTTTAGCCTTCATCAACATTTATATTAAAGCTATTTGAAAAAGGTATATGCGAATTATGTACAACCAATATCAAAAGTTATCAACTGATTTCCTACTTGTGTTGTAAGAGATTTTTGTTAATGAATTCTTTTGTTGGAAGAAAGATAGTTGTTTTAGATTTATTGAACAAAACAAGTAAACGGTGTGACAAAAATAAGTATTGTTGCTCTAAAAAACCAAAATATTCGTTCTCAGCCTGCAAGAACGAATATGATCAGAGCAACGTATTGTATAGTAAATATATAAAAATATATATTCTTGCTGCAACCATATATTTAGCAAGAAACTGTGTTATTATGTGAGTTAAACCAACAATATTTATGTCTATTTTTTATATTTTTACTTTTTTACAATACCTTGTTATGGTCTCAAAATATGTTTGTTAGAACTATAATTTATTCTCTGTGTGTATATTGGTTTTGTATTTCATGAATTTCTAATTAAATTAATTGAAATATTATGAGTTCGAAATTAAACCGACAGAATACAAAACAATTGTCTGTCCTGCTGAATGAGCGGAACGTTGGTTGGACACGCAATATAAATCCCTTCTATCGAACATTAAACATAGAAGCAAATTCTTAACACTTCAATGCAAATTTTCAGAATTTAATAGCACAAAGTTTATGGGAAATTGAAAATTGTGTGGATGGCTGGTGGAAATTTTAATCCCATTCCGACACGGCATTTCCATGTAATTCTGCTGGTTCCATGGCGCATACTTCAATTACAGAGATAAGCTTATGGAAATTCTTATTTGATTTTATCTCAAAGGTAGCAGAACTATTTCCATTCCCATGGTCCGTTCAGCAGAAGCCAAACACGTTACGTACGTTACAATTTCAAGAAACTCTTATGTCCGCACAGAGTACATCGTTTATTTGACAGTTCTCTATTAAATATTGACACCTTTCGCTGTGTGCCGTGTGATGCATGTGCCACCGCGACACATCTGGTGTTGATGAACAACTCACAGACATATTTTTTGTAATTAAAACCGATATATTTCATTCATTTCGTTTGAAGCTCAAACTGCATTACAGCCCAGCCATCCATCAAACCTCCGACCCCCCTCTACTCCACAGCAAACATATGTTGCTTGTGGTATGCAGTGATTTGCAATTCATTTGAATTTGCGCCACTTGCTGCACACTGGGCTTTCTTTGGTGGCACAACGATGGATGTGGAGTGATGTGTTGTGCAGTGTCGTTGCACCCATGTGGATTCCTCCATATCATGTGGCACAGACATATGATTTCTTTATTTATGTTACCGTTATGAATTGTTTTGTTATGGAGCCCTGGAATTTGTTCTCAGCCTACGACGTTGTTTGCTGCTGCTGTTGTTGTTGCTGTTTCATAGCAACATAAAATGAACATGTCTTCCTGTCAGACGCCAACTGCATGCTGTGAATATGAAATGGTGTGCGGTGTGAAATGCCTGAGAATTTACATTTTAACATTTCATAAATATTTGCAACTTGAATTCTATGTCATATTTTTCGCCATAGATATTTAACTAAAATTGTTATGACTAACTGTCTGCCATTCCGCCAACTATCCAATATATGGTTGCCTTAGTTATTTTTGTTGTCGAATTTCCACAGGGAAATGTGGCTTAACGCTCTTTGGTGATTGTTGTAAAATTCTGGTGGGATTGGCTTTCTGTTGTGTTTTTTGTCTAACAAGGCAATCAAAGGTGTTACAGATATCACTGTGTTTTTCTCAACGTTTGTTGTTGTATTTACAGAATCTCCTTCATAGTTTTGGTAATGCTTCCGTTTTCAAATCTACATATTAAAAGCACAGTTATTTATATTAATTGGTGCTTCTAACAGACACTTTCTGAAAGAAATTCAGGTACCTTAGACCCTTTCTGAAAGAAAGGGTGCTTCTTAGACCCTTTCTAAAAGAAAGGATGCTTCTATAGACCTTTTCTGAAAGAAATGGTGCTTCTATAGACCCTTTCTGAAAGAAAGAATGCTTCTATAGACCCCTTCTGAAAGAAAGGGTGCATCTATAGATCCTTTCTGAAAGAAAGTGTGCTTCTATGGACCCTTTCTGAAAGAAAGGGTGCTTATATAGACCCTCTCTGAGAGAAAGGGTGCTTCTATAGACCCTTCCTGATAGAAATGGTGCTTCTATAGACCCTTCCTGAAAGAAAGGGTGCTTTTATAGAAAGAAAGGGTGCTTTTATAGAAAGAAAGGGTGCTTTTATAGAAAGAAAGGGTGCTTTTATAGAAAGAAAGGGTGCTTTTATAGAAAGAAAGGGTGCTTTTATAGAAAGAAAGGGTGCTTTTATAGAAAGAAAGGGTGCTTTTATAGAAAGAAATGGTGCTTTTATAGAAAGAAAGGGTGCTTTTATAGAAAGAAATGGTGCTTTTATAGAAAGAAAGGGTGCTTTTATAGAAAGAAAGGGTGCTTTTAAAGAAAGAAAGGGTGTTCCTATAACCCTTTCTGAAAGAGAGGGTACTTCTGTAGACCTTTTCTGAAAGAAAGAGAGCGCTTCTATAGACTCTTTGGGAAAGAAAGAGTGCTTCTATAGACCATTTCGAAAAGAAAGTGTGCTTCTATAGACCCTTTCAGAAAGTTTCTATAGAAGCACGCTCTATAGAAACTTTCTGAAAGAAAGGGTGCTTCTATAGAAACTTTCTGAAAGAAAGGGTTCTTCTATAGAAACTTTCTGAAAGAAAGGGTTCTTCTATGGAAAAGTTCTGAAAGAAATGGTGCTTCTATAGAAACTTTCTGAAAGAAAGGGTTCATCTATAGAAACTTTCTGAAAGAAAGGGTTCTTCTATAGAAACTTTCTGAAAGAAAGGGTGCTTCTTTAGAGGTCCTATAGCTTTTGTAGACCCTTTGTGAAAGAAAGGGTGCTTTTGTAGACCCTTTGTGAAAGAAAGGGTGCTTCTATGGAAACGTTCTGAAAGAAAGTGTGCTTCTATAGAAACTTTCTGAAAGAAAGGGTTCTTCTATAGAAATTTTCTGAAAGAAAGGGTTCTTCTATAGAAACTTTCTGAAAGAAAGGGTTCTTCTATAGAAACTTTGTGAAAGAAAGGGTTCTTCTATAGAAACTTTTTGAAAGAAAGGGGGCTTCTTTAGAGGTCCTATAGCTTTTGTAGACCCTTTGTGAAAGAAAGGGTGCTTCTATAGACCCCTTCTGAGAGAAAGGGTGCTTCTATGGACCATTTCTGAAAGAAATTGTGCCTCTAGGGACCCTTTCTGAAAGAAAGGGTGCTCCTATAGACCCTTTCTGAAAGATAGTGTTCTTCTATAGACCCTTTCTGAAAGAGAGTGTTCTTCTGTAGACCCTTTCTGAACAGACTTTCATTCTTTTGGCTTCTTTTACCTCATTAACATTATGATTGTAATATTAAGTTTCCTTCCAAATTGTGTGATTGATTTCCACCACTCAGTCATTACAAAGACCAAAAAGAAATTGTCGCTTTAATTTATAATCATCGTATAAAATATTTTGTTTTCTGTTTTCTTTTTTTAATAAAGCCAGCAACGACGCAACTCACGTCATTACATACCGTTATGCCTAAATGACTTTCTGCAGATACCGGCAAAATTTTGCCAAATTCTGACAACTTCCACTCCGCGTGGCATGTGTTGGCTTGGCTGGCTGGCCTGGCCATTGGAACAAGTTTTACTTGGTTGTGCCAAACCAAGTGTTAAAAATTGAAGAAACAAAAAAAAAAAAAAAAAAATAAATAAAAAAATACGGAGTACATAAAACGTGTTGTACGACGGACGACGATCTTGACTGTTTTTCTTACAAAATAAATGAATGAAAACGAAACAAAAATTATGCGAAAAAAACAGAATAAAATGTATAATGTCTTGAAGACGGTCGGTCGTCTGTTTGTTTTCTACTCGTTTTTTTATTATCAACTACGATAAAACGAACAAAATGACAATAACAGCTGCTGATGATATAAACAAAAATAATGTAGAAGATGAAAAACGGCAAAATAATCAGTCGCAGAATACCTTTACGATGTGTTTTTCTTCGTTTCGGTCAAAAGCCAGTTAGATTATTTTTGGCACAGAAATCTACGCTGAATGGTGGGATATGGCATTCGAGCGGAATTGTAATGTAGGGACTGAGATATCATAACTTTTGCTCTCATATCAGATACGTTCTTCTGTTTTTTTTTCATGGGAAAATATTGAATTGGTAAGAAAAAAAAAAACATGCGCTTCGAATTTATCTGATATTCACACCAAACACTTTGTGTGACGGAAATTTGTTATCTTGAAATTTGACATTTTTCTCACAAGTATATATTTTTATGAATAAAAAAACAAGCAAGAAAGTATCAGTCAGGTTTGCCGACAGCCTCGGACCTAAAGAAAAGAAACAAATTCGTCTATAGGAGGCTTTTTTTAATTTGTTGGGCCAATTTCTCTGGAAGTATGGATTTGGCCCGAAAAAAAATTTATTGTCTTAACTAGGGCCGCATATACAACTTGTAGCCAAAAATTTAAAAACGATCCTAGACCAACTCTTTAACTGCACTCTTTCCAAACTTTGTGTGGGAGGTACCCGAAAGAGTGGTCCGATGTAGTCGATACTCGGACATAATTCAAGGCTACAAAAAATAATACGATGTACAACGTTTGCACCAAATCGGTTTCTCCCTTCGAGGGTTATCAGACGTACTACCCAGTTTAGTTGGCACCGGCAGGCTTTTTTAAGGATTTTAGGCCATTATCGTAGGAAGTATGGACTTGCCCCACAAAAAAATTGAGCCGTCGTAACAGGGTCCGCAACCTTTTGGAAAAAAATTTTCAAAACCATCCGTACTGTGCTTTTCCCATATTTTGTGTGGGACAAGACCGAAGGACAAGACCGATATAGCCCATATTCCAATCTAATACAATAGATGAAATTATACAATGTACAAAGTTTTGACGAGAGAATTTGTCATTTTAGTTGGTTCCGTCAAGGTTTTTTGGAGCTTTAAGGCCATTATCTCAGGAAGTTTGGAAAAAAATGTACCATCGTAAAGGGCGCCGTAAGGACCAAATGCGGGAAAAAATTTCAAAACGATCCGAAAGAAAATTTCAAACTTTACTTTTTCCGAATTTTGTGTGGTGGGGACCCGAACGAGTGGACGGATATAGTTCATATTCGAACCCGATCTATGCCTGAAAGTAATATTACCATATCCAAGTAATGTCAAATTCGGTTACTCCCTCCAAGAGTTATCATGCGCACCATTTAGGAGGTGCTGGATTGAGCGTACCGATATTAAACAAAATATTACTCATTCCCCTCACCAGCAGTTACTCACTTCTAAGTTGACGCACTACAGCACATTTGTTCTATAAGCCAAACTAAGATAAGACGTCTATTGTTCTCTATTTGTTGCTTTATTTCTCCAATTTGGAATACCGCCCCTTTCGACCTCTTCTTCCACTTGTTTACTCCATCGAAGCATCGTCTATCCATTTATACACCTTTCTAGCGGTTTCATCACCGCACATTCTTATGACATGGCCCAGCCAACGCAATCGTTATATCTCGATAAGTTTAACCCTACTGATGTTGTTGTATATCCGATACAGCTATTGGTTCATACGACGGTGTATACACATTCAATGCAGATTGGCCCGTAGATCCTTCGAATAATTTTTTTCTCGAACACGCCAAGCACTGCGTTATGTGCTTGCGCAAGTACCAAGGCTTCGGAACCATATCTTACCGCATGTACTGTCAGTATTTTGTGAAGTGTTATTTTGTTTAACGAGATGTGACATTTTTTCTTTTAAACAGCTTACTTAGACCAAAGTATCATGTGTTGGACAGTACTATTACATATTCTTTTTATTTCACAACTGATGTTGTTTGTTGTATTGATGGCGGTATCGAGGTAGTCAAAATCTTTAACTACCTAAAAATTATAGGTCCAAACTTTCACAGTTTTACCAAGTTGCAATTGCAATTGCACGTTGATACCATCTACTGTGTCTTTTCGCCGTTTACTGCCAGACCCACTTTAGCAGATTCTCCTTCGACCTTGTTAAATGTATTAGTTAATTCCTTTATCGATCGGCCCATGATGTCAATATCGTCAACAAAAGCAAGTAACATGGGGCCATTGGTGTAGATTGTGCGATTTCTTTTAACGTTTGCCTCTCGTATAACCTTTTACAGCAGGGTGTTGAAGAGATCACACGAAAGGCTGTCTCCTTTTCTGAAACCTACTTTGGTATTAAACTTTTCGGAGAAGTTCTTTCCTATTTAACTGTGGACCTTGTGTTGGATAATGTAATCTCACAACGACATGGCTTGGAATATCTTTGAACGTAGGGGGTTGTCCAAGGTTGCTTTATAATCGACAAACAGATGGAAGGTGTCGATCTGCATATCTTGGATCTTCTCCAGGATTTTTCGCAGGATAAATATCTGGTCAATGGTGGATTTGTCAGGTTTAAAGCTGAATTGGTATGGCCCAATTATTTCGTTGACCATAGGCGTTAGTCGTTCGCACAATATCCCTGACACTATTTTATGAGCAATAGGAAGCAAGCAGACTTATGACCCTTCTTCCTGCCAGATGGTGTCAACTAGCTGATGCATACACCTTATCACCCTGTCGCCTCCGGTTGTGAACAGCTCGGCTTTAGTCGGTTTATTGCTGTCTTTACGGTAGTGGACAATACGTGGAGTGGACAATACTTTGCCATTGTGCTGATATGTTATCGGGGCGAGGAGTGCTTTGATTAAGCATTTGGGCCAGTTGAGTGGAATATGTTGCGGCTATCAGTTGTGATTGCAGCTTACCGATGTCCAACTTTCGTGTTGTGTCTGTTCGTACTCTACTTGTTTCTTATATTCGGTTACGCACCTTTGCTGCAAAAAGTGGAGATGCGAGTCGATGTTGCTCCTCGGAACGATTATACATTCAACACGTTCCATGAATGTGTTCAATCTATTACAATTTGATAAATTTGTTTTCCTGGCTCCCTATGAATGTCGAGATGCTTAAATCTGGTGCTGATAGCTACCACGTTTTAACTGCCCCAAAGTGTATCAGCCTCATTCAATTGCCACATGCTTAACTGTGGGAACTGAATTTCCTGAATGCCGGGCGAAAGATATTCTGCTTCCCATTTTTGGCATTAAAACGGCTTTGAATAATTTGAATGTCATGGACAGGTCATATGCATCTTCCAAGCGCTAGTAAAATATATCTTTGGTCTGTTCATCTTTGTCTGGGAGCATGAGCGCAAATTAAGCTGATGTTGACGAATTTTGCTTTTATCCGTATTGCAGCAAGTCTTTCATTCATGAAGGTGGAGATCAGAATTTTAACCTCCCACAGAGGGGAAACGTAGGCCTAAAGTTGCTCAAAACTCAAAATATGAAAATCGTTTTTTATGAAAAAAATTTTGATAAACGGCAACCAGACTCTTTTCTACATTTGCTATAACCATCCTCGACTTTGTAAGATTAACCAATCCAATGCAGCAGTCGATTGAACTCAGCCATACTGAAAACAAAAAGTAAATTTTCGAAAACTAAGAAATTAGGTGAACATTAAAATGACATTATTTTCGCGAAAATTTATATTTTTCAAGATTTATTGTTTTTGTACAGTCTCCGAACAATATTAGCATTTAAAATGTTCAGATTGATTTTACATCTTTGCTCTTTAATAATGGTGATACATATCCTCTTTATGAAATTTTTTTATGATAATTTTTAATATTACTACAATTTCAATAGTGAAAAAGTCTATTTCCCCGTCGTTTCCCGACCATAGTTTCTTCTTATGTTTTATGCGCTTGAGTCTCAAATATCAGATTCAATCATAAAAAATTGCGCATATTTGCGCCATTCCGAAAAAATCTAATTTTTCTCAACTAAAATATGAAATATTTTTATATGGAATTGCAAGGTTTACTCACACTAAGTTTTGTTCCGCCTTATAACCGGGACTCTTATTTGAGGCGTTCAGAGCACACTTCGACTAACTCCATAAAACAAAAAGTTGAGAAAAGCAATGATGAAATGTATATTGTTTTTTAAAATTCCCCTGATAATATGGATTCAAATATATAATGTAGAATGCATAATAGCACGTATAGCTTTCATCTAACGGTATATAAAATAAAAAAAATAGCCAACAAACAATCGTTAGAAATATTGTGGTAATGGTGGGGTTAATCGAAGGTCCACTGAAAAAAGGTCTTGAATTTTTTCGGCAAGGAAAATTGCCTAATATAAATATGGACTTATTTGTGTTTGAACCAGAGATGCTCTGCTTTTTTAAGTTTTCGACGGTCACAAAGTTGTAAACGTCAAAAACATCATATACCAGTTGAAAACGTATAAAAAGTAGTAAACGTCATAAACCTCAAAAATGCTATTTATCACCACATTTTTTACTTCAAACTAATTGCAAAAACTTGTTTTTATATTAAAATGCATAATAAAAAACTCAAATGTTAATTGTCTTTAATTTTTAATAAACTAAAATAATTAAACAGTAAATTGGATGACGCACGCCATCTACCGTACAATCTGCACACTTCCACTACTTTGCGTGTGTTGCATCTGTCTACAAAGTGATTTTGTTTATTTTGTCGAAAACCTTGTTTTGGCTAGGTTTACGACGTTTCCGACGTATGTAATATACGTCAAAAATGTATGTCATATACGTCATAATTTCCTAAAGACCATCTATGGATTCAACAAAAGCCGAAAGAGCATTGAATGTAAAAATGTACACGTTGCGAGCAGAGCTACATTTGAATGTGGAGTTAATCGAAGTGTGCACTGAAAAAAATTGCATATTATTCAGTGGTCAAAAAAAACTTGTTATTTAAAGGTGCTCATCTTTATTATTCAGGAAAGATATTATAATCATAAATAGATACGGCTATATCAAAGGCTTTGACACTAAAATCTCAAATTTTTCAAAAAGTGGAGTTAGTCGAAGTGTGCACTGAGCGGCTCATTTATCAGACTAAACTAACACCTATCAAATATGTTTGAATAACTCAAAAACATTCACGGCTTTTCTCATGTGAATTGAAAAAAATTAAATTTAAGTAAGTTTCAAAAAATAAAATTTGGAATGAAATATATGCATATGGGACTATATATACATCTGTACCGATTTGTTTGAAAATTGGCTCAATGTTTTTTAGGCTAGTTCAGGTTGCATGTGTCAAATTTCAGTGATTTTGGTGCATTTTTATCTCACATCAGATGCGAATGTATATGGAAGCTGCATCCAAATCTGGACCGATTGTCATTATTTTCTATAGGATTATTCTTTGTACAGAAGATATGCTTTGTACAAAATTTTATATCAATCCGACTATAAATGAGCTTTCTAGGGCTGTGCCTCCGAGCAACTACAATTCCGCAACCAAACTCATGCTCTGTTTCATGTCAACTATAATATGAGAGGAACTAAAAAATTTGAGCCTAGGCAACATGCAGGTCGCCAGGCGTCATTTGACATTTTTTTTGTTTTGGACAGTTGTTGTTGCTTACAGTGAAATGAAAAAATCACTTTGAAAAAAAAAAAATGGAATTTACTTTTGAATATTTTCGTCCGATAATATTTCACAACTTTAGGCATGGATAATCACGGTAAGAGTTCATCGATCAAATTAAATCTTTGTATGTCGATAAAGGACCATCCTATAGCACTATGAAAAACTGGTTTAAAGAATTCAATCGTGGCCGACACTCGCCAAAAAACGAAGTTCATGAGGGTCGTCCAAAAACGATAGTTGTGCCAGAAAAAATTAAGACGTCCGTGAACGGATAATGCAAGATCACCAAGTTATGTACCGTGAGATAGCGGCATTCTTGGGCATTTATTCCCCCAACTAACATTTCATATTGCATGAACACTTGGCACCAAATATTGGGTTTTTCTCGTTGGAACCTGTGTTGATCGGTGCAAGATTTCGGAAAAATACGATCGCGGTGCTTAAAAAGACGTTTATAAGATGGATCCAGGAGACGAATCATTTAACTATGCGTATGAACCAAAAAAGCGTCCAGAAACCATGTTTTGGAGGTGTCTGAATCAATCCACTGTAAACAACCCAACAGATGGTCGTATGTCAAACTCGTACTCATCGTATTTATTGTATGGCTGTAATGTCGGCCTTGTACTTTTAAAGTTCATCTGCCAGTTCGTAAACTGCACCTTCTCTATGAAGGTGCGAAGATTCCATGTGCAGATTCGCAGATTGCGGTCCTTAAAACGTTTGGGTGGTCGTCAACTTTAGAGTCGTTATTCATAATATGTTGCTCTTTGGAGCAACCCAAGCAAGTTTTTATCGTTCTTATGGGCAAACGCGCGGCACATGTTAACTCGGGGGTTAAAACAGCTTCCCAGGTGACACCACGGGGAGGTGTCCACTTGAGATGAAAGAGGGACCAAGATGAGTCTTGTTGGCCTATTCTGTAACTTTTTGACAACTTTACTCATTGTTTATTTTACAATAATTTCATTTGTTTGTTTTGTAGTTGTTACAAAAACAAAAGAAATTTTAACAACTTTTCTATCGATAAAAGTTACAGAATTCCTATAGTGGGCTTTGCCATGCAGGCTCTCCCTGCACTAGATATTTACTACCGACAACTAAAAATCTCATAGTGAGTTGTTATTAATTAATATTTTTTATTTTCTTTATTTCAGGTAATATTGACGGCAGGTTTACCGGCAAAGTAATAATCCATAAATATCCAACTAAATTTTTCCGCCCATTTTGGTAAGAATTAAAGACCGCAAATATTTTTTCCATCTTGGAATTACATCACTAAACTCCAAGCAGAATCATAAAATTTGTTTATTGTGCAATCCACACTTTTTTGTATACATATATTCTTACTATTGAGCAAACAACAAATGGAATAACAAAATACCAAGAAAATACCATTTAAATGTAAAGCAAACAAAAGGCAAGGCTCAAATAAGAGTATACGCAATTTTTTACCACAATACCCACTTTGTCATTGGCAAGCAACGTCATCGCAGAGGTACTACCTCCTCTACTGATCTAAAGAAGCAGTGCTAGCTGCTAGCTTCTTCAACACTTGTTGTTCTCCTTTGGGGTTTTGTGCTCATTGTTGTTTGTATTTAATTGGGATTGAGGCTTTTTGTGTTCCGCAAAAACAATGACAACGAATTGAGTCATCACAGAAACCAAGCGTTTCTCGCTTCTTGGCTTTTAAAGCTTTTTGTGTGTGTAAAGTAATTTGTTAACAGCAAAAACAACAACAACAAAAGGCAAAAACTCAAAACAAAACATTCTGTGTTGAAAAAATCGCACATGCAACTCTTTGATAAAAAAACAAAGGAAAAAGAAGAAAAATAGTCGGGAAATGGTTGCAGTGACAGGAAGGTTGCTTATCAGCCCACAAGGTATTTTAGAATGTGATTTTGTGTATTTGCAATTAGTTCAATCGTTAGTCAGTCCGATAAAAAACTAAACTGAATCAAATGTGATTTTCAAATATTTACGAAACACTTGTGACCTTATCCAAGTGCAGTTCGCTTCTTTTATAACATTGCATTACAACGAAATAGAGTGAAATGGGCAACTGCCGAGGTATAAGGTGCTGCCTATGCGCCTAACATAAAACCTTTTTAAGAACCATCAGTAGTAGCCTATTGCTAGACTTATACCCAACCAACATATCTCATGGTTTTAGCATCCACCAAATGTCAGCGCATTTTAAAATACTAATACTTCTAAAGTAATTGAGGATTCATATCTGACAACTGAGTGACGAACTTTAGGTAATTTTTTAAGTAAAATATTTATTTACTTACCATATACAAAATTATGCATGCTATTTAAAATAAAGTGATTAAGACAGCACTTTTGCATTTTACAATTTAACTTATTTTTTCTCATATTATTATTTAATTTTGTGTTGGCAGAGTTTATTGTCTTGTCTTATGACTTATTTTGTCAACATGTTCTCTTTTTTTAAAGGTCTTTAAACTTTTTCGAACAAGAAAATAAAATAATAAAGAAATTCAGCTAAAACAAAACTTTATTATAAAGAAGAAGGAAATTTCTTACGAGATATTTTCCGCAATGTTGAACTATGCGAGAAAAATGAAATCAAAGAGGAAGAAGAAAAAAACTTGGAGTATTTGTAGAAAATTAGACAAACAAATTTGGCATATAAACAATTCTTGTTGGCCTATTATATGGTCAATTAGTGTTGAAAACACAATCATTGAAAAGTTTGATTTCTTCAAAACTTTGAGTTTTTTTTTTTTTTTTTTTTTTGAAAATAGTTATTGCGGTCGTACGTAAATTGGAGTATGTAAAGGGTGTTTTTTTAAGCCCGATAGAACTTGAAATTGTAATAAATAACACAAAAAATTAAATTGTAATCAATTTTTTTTTATTCGAAAGATCAATACGTGACATTAACATTTGAAAATGATTTCGGGCATTTGGGCACCGCGGCTGTTCTTGACGAAGTGCATTCTGGACGTCCAATTTTTGGCCACTTTTTCGAGCACTGCTGGCCGTATGTCACGAATAACACGAACAATGCTGGCCTCCAAGGCATCAATTGTTGCTGTTTATCAGCATAAACCAGTGACTTCACGTAGCCCCACAGGAAATAATCGAGAGGTGTCAAATCGCACGACCTTGGAGGCCAATTGACAGGCCCACTTCTCGAAATCAACTTATCGCCAAATTTTGATTTCAATAAGTCGATGGTTGCGTTCGCCGTATGGCACTTAGCGCCATCCTGTTGAAACCACATCTCCTCCGGATCAATGTCATCCATATTTTCAAACAAAAAATCATTGATCATGGTCCGGTAACGATCTCCATTGACCGTAACGCGAGCTCCGGCCTCATTTTTGAAGAAATAAGGTCCGATGATGCCACCTGCGTGAAAACCGCACCATACGGTGCATTTTTCTGGATGTAATGGAGTCTGTAGGGTCTCTTGTGGATTGGTCTCACTCCATATGCGACAATTTTGTTTATTAACAAACACGTTAAGCCAAAAATGCGCTTGTTCAGATGGACGATTATGATATACGCCATACAAATGACGAAGTCGTCTATAAGTTGCGCGAATCGACGACTGATTTTCAAAGTAAATTTGGATAATTTCGTAGCGTTGTTCAAGCTTGAGTCTATTCATGATGATTTGTCAGAGTATACTGAAACTAATAAAAAAAGTTTCATCAAAATTTAATTTTTTGTGTTACTTTTTACAATTTAAAGTTCTAAAGCTTAAAAAAACACGCTTTATTTGTAATACAGCTATATATTAGAGATGCGCTGCCGAAAAATCTTTCGCTATTTCAACTTAATTAAAACAAGTAGAATATGTAGTATCAGTAGACTTTCCCGACAGAGATATACCCTAAGTCTGTGAAAAACGCAAAGTTTGCGTCGCAAACCAATGTAGGTTTTTTTCAAGCCATTACTGTTGTTGTAAACCACGAGCACTATGAAAATGTATCCGCGAACACTTCTGAACCTTTTCCTAAGCCTAAGTGCTTGTTGTTGTGGGACTGCACTTAAGCAAAAATGTTGAACTTTTGTGAGAGATGTACCCGAAGATGTTTTCCAATATAGACATTGATGTACATGCATGGAAGAATGGTTGTGATGTGCAAAGCCTCGGTCAAATCGGATACTCAATTCGTAAGTTTTCGGTGCTCATCAGTCATTTGAGTTTGTGGCGGCAGGGTTATTTAGAGCTTTGAGACACAACAAGTGGGAAAAACGTTAAGTTCGGTCGGGCCGAACTGTTTATACCCTCCACCACAAATTTCAGCCATTTCGGTGGATTAATGTAGCCACAACCTTCAAAATACCGAAAATCGGAAGGTACCGTTTTATGGGGGCTATATGATGGCGTGGACCTATACCTACAAATTTCTGGGGGAAAGTTTTATACCCCCAACGAAGACTAAATAACAAATTTCAGCCATCTCGGTGTGATAATGAGGCCAAAACCTTAAAAATACCGAAAATCGGGAGATCTTGTCCTATCAAAACGTGGACCTATATAAACATTTTATGGCAGAAATGTTTCTTAGCCTCTGCAAACACAAAATACAAAGTTACAACCGATTCTGTTGTCAAATGGTACTAATATATTCAAAATATATTAAAATGACGCGTACTTTACGTATATGGGGCGTTATATGGGGGCTATACCAAAAAGTGGACCCATATAAACCAACTTTGGTAGGAATGTTTTTTGGCCTCTGGAGACACAAAACATTAAATTACAACCAATTCGGTGATAAAATGGAACAAATATCTTAAAAATTCCTTAAAACGACGACGAGTCATTTTGTATGGGGGCTATACGAAAGCGTGGACCTACATAGCCCGCTTTCAATACCAATAATAGATTTTCCCAAAATTTTATCCACCTACGTCAATCCGTTCGGACGCTAGAGTGATTTCCACAGACGGACGGACGGACAGACAGACAGACGGACAGACGGACGGACATGGCTATATCGATGTAGAATTGCACGCTGATCAAGATTATATATAGTTTGTGGGGTCTACAATGATTATTTCGAGTAGTTACAAACGTAATGACAAACTTAATATACCCCCGTCCTATGGTGGAGGGTATAAAAAATGTAGCGCCATAAAAGGGCCTTTACAAGCACAACATACTGGAAAATTTTCTATACCGTACTTGTGCACTTGTGTATTTAGACATTTTGTATGGGAAAGTACTCGAAGGAGTGGACCGATATGGCCCATATTCGAACCTGATACATGTCTAGAAAAAATATTACGATGTACCCCTCAAAATACCCCTCAGTAATGTAGGCGACATTTGCTGAGTATTTCAGCCAAGTTTTACATGGCTACAAGTGGCGTATTAAGACACGCCATTCGGACTCGGCGATAAGCAGTAGGTCCCATATCATTGAGCTAATATGAATCGGGGTGCACTCATTGATATGAAAGAAGTCTTCCTTGTCCCGTCTGTGATGTTGGTGGAACAATTATTATTATCTTCTGGGGTTGGATCTGTGGTATTTTCATCGTCTTCGTTACTACTGGAACTATTGGATACCAAAAGTTTCTTCCCATAACCATAACAGATACAGATTATGTGTTCAATCTGTATCTGTTACTACATTACCTTTAGGTATAGGTAATGGAAAGCAATAATCGATTTTTCGACTTTTCGATTTTGGTCTAAAATTAAAAACGCGATTTTTCAGTCTTGCGATTATTTCAGTTGTCTTAAAACTCAACTTTCGACTTTTTCATAACCGCAGAAAATCGTTTGTAATCGACTATTCGTCGATTTTCGAGTTTTCTTTTGAAATTGTAAAACCGCCAAAAGTGTAAAACCGCCAAGTCCACGATCTATGGGCAAACTCGAACAAGATAATCGATTATGCGATTTTCCCTCCAGACAAAAGTCCACTACTATTTTTATATTTTTGACTGCAAAAAGTCGATTAATCGATTAACCGAAAGTCGACTTACCTATCCCTAATTACCTTGCGGTTGTCAATTTGACAACAAGATGGTTTTAACGGTTTCGAACACGTTTGTAGTCGAAATATTAAAGATCCATGTGCTCATATTGACACCATTAGTGGTCAGATTCGAAAAAATTACAACACCCGTCGTAAAATATGTCTTTGGTCTGTTCGTCCTTGTCTTCAGTGGGAGCGTGTGTGAGGAGTTCTCAACTGTAGAGGGGTTTGTTTTTGTCTTTGATTTTGCATAGTAGGGTTTTTTTATTAGCGTGGGTTGCTAACCCGACACCCAACCTTTTTTCATCCTCTACGTCACTCCTACGAACCCATCATTTTACCCGAAATAGTTAGGTATTCTATGACCACTAAAAGTCGTCAACTAAGCTATGAAACCTATGTTCTATTATTAGAATTTTAAGCTGAAGTGAATTCAATTTCACTACACTTCGCAATTTTATTTTGTCCTCTGCCGGAATTGAATATGCGAACTTCTGATTTGTAGATAAACTCACTGCAATTGTGCCATGCTTACGAACATTTGTGTTCCTTAAATGCACGCATGAACACTAAAAACTTTTTGTATTTTTGTTATCAAAAAACTCGTTTGCAGACGTTGAGCGTTGAACACCCAACTCTCGTTTGGAAACATTCGCTTTGCGTCGCCGTTCGCATTACTTAGTAATGAGTAAAATAACTATGTTTGCCTTGTAAAATTTTAAAGGAAGTACTAATTTAGATCTATGTCTTACGAAGATCTATATAAAGTCGGACAGTAAGCTCGGGTGATTATTAAGTTTACTGTCAAAGTTCATTATTGTGAAATTCAAATCACATTAGTATAAAATCTATTAAGTCTATGGTCTAAAGTAGTCCAACTGGCCGACCTTATGTAGACCTTGGTACATACGCTATCGATACCCAACAAGCGAAGTCATACTCTCTATCTCTCCATGGCATACTTTCATTTTTAGGAAAATTAAAATAATGAATTTAAATCCACCACAGCATACTTCTCAATAGATTTATTTTAATGGGATTTTTCGTTATCCCCTCAGGTAAATAACATAAAAAAGAAAGAATAGCCAACAAAATGCAAACAAATTTTCTTTTCATTTTGTTTTCGGAGGCTTCGAAAAGCAATTCATTAAAAATATTGGTTTCCTTTCATTTTCTGATCATCGAAGTAATAAAAAAGAAGCAATGCCACACCAAATTACACTTGTGCTGTTGCAATGGCTTGCTGCTGCTATGCCAATGGAAAATGTAAAGAAAATCCGAAGTTGCAATCATCATTTCCACACCCTTATGAACTACTTTTACTTCGTTAGCAGATGCAAAATACTGGCTAAAGTTTTCAATTCAATGGCTTTTTCAAGTGTGGTGTAGCATAAAAATGAGTTTTTAATGATAAACGAAGTCGCGTCGCGTGATGTAGCTGAGAGTTTGGTTTCTTTCCATTTGCCATTAGTATGATTAGTTCTTAGCCTCAAAACCTTGGGTTCTTGGTGTTTTTTTGGTTTTATGAAAAATAAGTTAAATAAACTATCAAATTTATAATGTTACTGGGAGAAACTTCGGTGTTTCAGCGAAATTCTTAACTGTAGGTCGTTCGGTTAAATTCGATGTCATTGTGAAACATTAAAGGATATGTTAGCTCGATTAATTCAATTAATTAATAAAAAACTTTCATAAATAATGGCCTTCGTCCTAAAAACACAATAATAAATAAAGGATATAATTTAATGAGGATATAATTAATAAATAAAATTGTTCACTTGGCTAGAGGTACAAATTCTTTATATAACAAGTAAAAAAGTATCAGTCAGCTTTGCTGACAGAGATATACCCTCAGTCTGTGTATCGAAACAATTTTTTTCCCAAAAAACGTATGTATTTAGGGGGTTTAAAAATTGTGGATGTATGAAGGACAAAAATGTTGATTAGGATTAAAAATCAAAAGTTTTGCGGATGAGATACTTAAAGGAATGGATCGACATTGACCATTATGGAAGTGGATCTCCAGCCATTACATATGGTGCCATAGGGGGTTTTTACACCTTTCGGGCTGTTTTCTCAAAAAGTATGGACTTGCCCCTAAAAAAACTGTTACCGTCGTCATTGAGGCAGCGAATGCAAGTTGCTTCAACAATAATCAAAGTGATTCGATTGCAGGTCTTAAAGTGAAGTTATCCGAAATTTTGTGTGGGAGGTACCTGATGGAGTGGACAAATATAGTCCATATTTGAACCTGATCTATATCTGGTAGATATATTAGGATGTGTAAAGTATGGACCAATTCGGCCACTCCCTTCAAGAGTTACCGTATGAACAATTTTCCCGAATATTTTTGAACTTTTGTGGGGGAGGTACCTGAAGAAGTGGACCGATATAGCTATTGTTCGAACTTCAACTATGTTGGGACAAAATATTACTAAGGCCAAATTTTGGACCGAATCGGCAGATCCGTTCGAGAGTTATCTTTCCCTCCAACCACCTCACACGGTGTCATAGGGTTTTTTGCAACTTTCAGGTTATTTTCTCAGGAAGTGTGGACTTGCCCCTGATGAAACTTGTACCGTCGTATGGGGGGCAGTGAATATAAGTTTCATTTCACGATTTGCAAAGTATGGACCAAATCGGTTACTCCCTTCAAGAGTTATCGTACGTACAAATTTTCCGAACATTTTCGAACTTTTGTGGGGGAGGTACCGGAAGGAGTGGACCGAACTTAAACTAAGTTTGGACAAAATATTACGAAAGCCAAAATTAGGATCGAATCGATTGATCCGTTCGAGAGTTATCGTGCGCACCAGCCAGCCAGACAGACAGACGGACGGACATTGCTCAATCGACTCCAAATTGTCTGAAACACATTTCGTCCAAACATACTTGGGGTCTAAAACCATTATTTCGATGAGGCACATTTTGCCCGTATGAAAGTGTATATACCCTCGTTAGCATAAATGCTGAGGGTATAAAAATGCTGAAATAAAATATATGTAAATAGTTATTTATGAATGACTGGAAGTCTGGTTAGCATACTCCGAAAAGGCATCGAACCTAGAATATAAAAAAATTGGAAGATGTTCAGTATAGGTGCAAAGGTGCGATAGAAACTGAAGATTTTTAAGTTCATCCTAGAGTAAAAGATTTATTGAAATATGGTTAATATTTCCCAATTTTTAAACGCCATCTATTCTTGAACTACTATTTAAATAATAACAATTTGCAAGCATAGTTTTAGACGGCCTATATAAATTAAAATAATTGGTCTGTTCCAGAACTGCGAGAATCTACTATAAAGGAAAATTGTTATCGTAGTAAAAAATGGTAGCTTCTTGCAGGTTCTGGAACAGGCATAATAATAAACACGAAGAGTCCCAAATTTATTTAGTAATACTCATGGTATAGGTTAAGAGGTAGGTTTAGATGAAAACAATCTATAGAGCCCTGCTTTTCCTGATTTCCTAAAACGTCGAAATTACTAAACACAAAAGCAACAAGTGGGTTTGTTTATAATACCCTTTTTGAGCATTTTATAAAATACGCGAAAAATGAATGAAGTGTCAAGGTGTTTCCACATAATCGAATTGTGCATATTATGAAATGATTGTTTCAATGCAAAGATGAAGAATTTCTTCCATACAAATATTCTAAAAACAATTTTGAAATCATTGAATTCGATTGTTTCTAAAATTGTTTGTCATATTTTTCAAGCAATACACACACATACACAGATTGTGAACTTTGTTTTGACATTTTAGGAACACTCGAATAAAAAAAATTAAATTGACAGAAAGCTTTAGCTAACCTTTCTTATTAAACCATGGTAATACTAAGTTTAATAATAATGGCTGAAGCCAGAATATTGCGAATTTTCAACAGAATGAAGGATTTTCTAACTTCATTCTAGATTACCAGGGTGGTTAAAGATTGCTGATATTGCCCAATTATTTAAACGCCATCTAAGCGTGAAATCTTTACTTTACTTAATTGAATATATTCCCACTACAATAATACGAACTCAATATCTCAATAGTTCATTGAAATGTTGTGGAAATATTTATCGCACATATCACATTCAATTGTATTGCAGATACATCTCTCACAAATAATTGAACTTGTTACATCTTTTTCACTAAAACTATTTTTTCTTTTTTTTCATTGCAATCATATTCATATTTCTTCTCATGTTTCTTTTTTCCATTCGTCATAAATCATTTTCTTTTCAAATACAATGAAGCAAAACCAAACCGGTGTAAATTTCTTTTTCTCACTTTTTCGCTCAATTTGCATAAAGACTTGGAAAATAGCATCAGCAGCGGCAGCTCTAAAGAAATTTTCCATGTTTTGCATTAACGAATGGTATTTACATACCAGACCAGATGATGATTTAGATGTTAATTTTTTTCTTTTGGTTGATGTGGAAAACAGCAATCGTGGCAAGGGGAAGTGCGAAACTTTGGTTTCATCACAATATTTGCACATATTTTAGGTGTTTTTTGGGAAATGTGGTGTTAGACCTGTTGAAAATTTAGGGTACTTATAGCACACGGTGCTCTTGAATCAAATGTAAATGGAAGGTGCTTATACCTGGAAAGTTTTTGCGGATTCTGAAACTACAATGTTCATAGATGAGAAAAATTAAAAAAACTAAAAAAATCGCCGGAGCGCTTTTTAAATAAATCGCGATTCATGTTGGCATTTTTCAGGGTTTTTTAGGTTTTCACGATTTGCTTGGAAACCGCAAGTCCTATTGAAATGAGACTAAAGAAGATGTTGTAGCTATGAAAAGATTGACTTTTGTGGTGTCTTCGTAGTTTTTACCGTTATTGAGATATAGAAGTTCATATTAGGACATAGGATTGACTGTATCGCCTCCTTATAAAACAATGTTATACACAGTGTACCTTAACTAACTTTAAATGAAAACCGCTTACACCAGGGAAGTTTTTGCAAATTTTGAAACATCTATGTTTATAGATGAGAAAAATCCGAAAACAAGAAAAAATCTCTGGATGGATTTTTTAATAAATCACGATCAAAGTTCACATTTTTGGGTTTTTCTTAGGTTTTCACGATTTTGCTTGGAGAACGCAAGACCTATTGACAAGTCACTAAAGAAAATGTTTTAGCATCGAAAATTCTGCACAAGATTGGCTGATTGACATTTTCCTAGGTTTTACCATTTTTGAGATATAGAAGTTCAGATCAAACTTTCAGAATTTTTCATAGGTCTTCAGGATTTAGCTTGAAAACTACAAATCCTTTCGAAATGGGACTAAAGAATATGTTGTTGCTGTAAAAATTCTCTACAAGATTGGCTTTCGTAATTTTTTTCTAGGCTCTACCGTTTTTGAGATATATAAGTTTAAGTTGGGAAATTGCAGTCATGACATTGTTTTATAAGGAGGCGATACGGTCAATCCATTGTCCTAATTTGAGCTGCTATATCTCAATAACGGTAAAAACTACGAAGATATCATAAAAACCAATTTTGTAGAGAATTTTCATAGCTACAACATCTTCCTAAGTCCCATTTCGCAAGGACTTGCGGCTTCCAAGCAAAATCGTGAAAACCTAAAAACCCCTTAAAAATGTCAACTTGAATCGCGATTTATTTAAAAAGCGCTCCGGCGATTTTTTTTAGTTTTTTTATTTTTCTCACCTATGAACATTGTAGTTTCAGAATCCGCAAAAACTTCCCAGGTGTAAGCACCTTCCATTTAAATTTGATTCAAGCGCACCGTGAGCATATATAAACAAATATACAGACGTAAATATGTCTGCATGTCTGTCCATAAGTTGTGGAAGGAAATTGAAATATGTTTGCTAAGAAATTGTAACATTTAAATTGGCCATAACTATAATGAAGATCAGCACATACATTCGTAAATTACATAACGTCCGGAAGAAGCGTATGTGGGTGTTGTATGTATGAATCCTATTATTTAAAGAGATTTGAAAGATGTATGATAATATGAGACTATTTTGTATACGAAATATATTAACCACGGCAAAAATGTGATGGTTCAGTCACAACTACTTAGAATTTCCCCCGTTTACTTTGAGCATAATACGTTATCGGAATGAAGAGAGTTTTTATCAAACAATTTGGTATTTTGAGCAGTATGTCATGATTGTAGCTTCCAGTGCAAGAGCTTTGTCTCACTGAACATAATTTTCTACTTTCAATAGTAATCAAATGTTTGCTACTACAAATCTGCAGTTGCTTCTCGGATCGATTCAATAGAATCATTAAGTTCCTTCTAAATCGGAGCTCTGCAGAATACCTACAAAAAAAAAATATATTTGCTTTTTTTCAAAATTGAATGATGTGTGTAATGTGAAAAAAAAACCATGCAAAAGGCATGATTCACTCTATAAATGATTCCCCCTTTAGTGCTTGCCGTTGCTTGGCTGGTGGTGGGTATTCACATCATTCGCATATGCAACGAATGGTAAATCTTTGTTTAATTATAAATACAGTAAATGTATTTAGTGTTGATATTTTCAACAAATGAATGTAAATCTAGCAATACACCTAATGGGGCGTTAGTAGTTGCAATCAATACAAAAAAACATGAATACGTGGATATACAGTGAAAAGGAAAAAGTTGCAGATCTCTGTTCCATACACCACAGCTTGATAAATTTATTGAAAGTTGGTCTGTTTCTAGCCATGTCTAATTGTGGCCACAACCTTCAAAATATCGAAATTCGGGTGGTGCCGTTCTATGGGGGCTATAACAAAACGTGGACCGATATAGCCCATTTGCAATACCAAACATTTTAGAAGTAATAGAAACTTCTATACCAAATTACAAAGCTCTATCTTAAAAACTGCGAGCTGTATCTTTATTGCAACAGACGGACAGGCAGACGGACATGGTTACATCGACTTAGAAATTTACCCTTATCAAGAATATATATGGCGAATAACAAAATTCCTTTACAATTCCATTTGAAAAAAATTAAAAATTTTTTTTGTGAGCACATCTACGATTTTTGGTATAGAGGTAAAGGAAAAAAATCCGGTTTCAAATCTACTCGCGTTCACGAAATTGGCCAATGCGCGCAAAAGTTATAGCGGTTTTTATTCTCATATAAAGAAAAAATATTTAAAAATATCTTTTTTGTTTTTATAAGAAAATGTATGCATAAATCGTTAACAGCATTCCATATCTATTCGTGGATGTTTAAAAAGTTATTAAATTTATTATTATTTTCGCGGAAAATCAACAAATAATAAAAAAATTTTTAAGTAAATCCAAATTATCCTTTCCCAGAATCCGCACAAACCCTCAAAAAATAAATTAAAAAATATATGCGGAATCTAGACAATGCGTAGAAAAATATGATACCAAATTTATGGAGATTGGGTACATAAATTGCATATTATAGCAACAACAAAAGAGAAAAACTTATTGTTGGAAAATATTGTTGCAAATATTTTTTTGGTTTGATTCTAAAAATTCGAAAAAAATATTTGGGAGTTCTCCAACTATTTTGCTAAAATCCCATAGAATAATGAATGTATACTGTTAAAACTTCATCAAAAAATATGGTTTACCACCGTGAAAGCTTAACTGCTTACTGTGATAACTTATAAGGATAGGAAATTAAGAGTAATATTGAAATTACTATAATTTAAAAGATATGAAAATTAAAAAGCCTGTTACTCGCGAATTAGTTTAAGTCGGTTGATGCGCATGCGATTTTGGATAAAGCAAATCAATCTCTTTCAATATTTATGCATATTTCGATGTTTCAGTCAGCGGTCATTGTGTGCCGCCAGTTGCATCATGCACTGCAAAAAACCTTAAAGTTGGTAAAAGTCGCGCAATGTGCATACGATTTTGATGCGCATCCGGTTTCATCAGCGCCCATCAAAAATACGTCAATATAAACCTATTTCAAATTGATTCTTCAAAAACCGCGGATGTGCCTCCACATTCAATTTTTGGCGAAATACCCATATTACTCGCGTATCTCTGTTTTTATATGACACGTGTTTTCGCAAATATTATAATCGCGAGTATAGGTTTCCATTTATGTAAAAAAATTTAAAGAAAATCGCGGTTTAGTACGCGGATTTGTCAAAATATATTTTTGCTGATTTTCCGATTTTCAAGGTATCTATATCCGCGGTTTTAGTAGATGAATTCGATCGCGGAAGGCTTCGTTAGAACCGTCGCGTAAAAAAACTAAATTCACGCGGGTTTCAAAGCAAATTGAATGACAGTTGTAAATTTTACACGCAAAAAATTTGTTCTGTAAAAAAATTAACGCATGAAATTTTGGCCTTTCGACTCCAATTACTAGGATGCTGTAAGGAGCACACTCAGGGGATATGCACCAAACGACGTAAAATCACGAGTTTTATAATCGTGTTATGAGTTTGGAATATTACCTTCTTGCGCGTCCGGATTATTAAAAAAATTCAAAAAACCCCGAAATTCCGGCTTCAAAATGTCAGCATCAATTTTAGGTGGATGCAGTGGATATATCGAAAAATCATACACTACAATCTTGTTGCCCATGGAGTATTCTGTGATTCTTTCTTTGGGGATAGGTCTATAAAATGTAAGGTTAAGCCAAAAATCGTATGGGAACATAAAAAAACTTGTTGGCTTCAATCCATTTTTACTCATTTTTCTACATTGATGCCAACACAGCTTCCACGAAAATTAATTTTAATGGTCGACATTATGGGATCCCTCCTAAAACACTTCATTTTAAAGAATTGTAGTCATACTTTATAGAATATATTAACAGTTCGCGAATTCTGATAGGGTGAAACTCGGATTCATCGATTGCAAAACATTTTTGTTATTCGCCATATACATATCTATACATATATATAAACTAGCAAAGTGCCCGCTACTTCGTATGCGTTAAATATATAAAACAAATGAACAATATATAATATAGAATGGTGGAAACATTTTGTGTACTAATACGTACCACTTTAGTTCGATTTTTGTCACGCCTACACATCAAGAGTAATCCACATTTTTTGAGATATTTTAATTGAGGTTCTCAGCGCAAATACGGCCTAACCCAACAACCGCCATCCTCATTTCTAGCTCTATCTGTTCCCCCAATTATAGAACTATTTAGTACTTTACATGTAAATATATACATACGAACCTCCTCCTATTATTTCAAAATTCCCATTACACAATAACAAATTGTACCAAATCCTGTGCCATTTACAACTTTTTACGTATATTTATGGCACATATTTCTTAAATCGGACGTTATAAGCAAATGATAACAATAATCTTAATTCCAAATCTCACGAATCCAGATCTATCCGTTCATCCAATACAAAATTGTACCATACATGGAACCATTTCGTACCCCTAAGTGTACCTAATTCCACATTTTAGGATTCGAGCGCTATAATTTCACCTAAATCCTAATTGTACAAAATGTAGTACTTTTTGTAAGCATAAGTACGCATTTCCAAAACTAACCCCAACAGTAATATTAACTCCAAAATTCAAGATTCCAGCTCTAACCGTTCGCTCAAATCCAAGTTGTAGCATATCTCAATCCTACACTCCAACAGTAATATTAATTCCAAATTTCTTGATTCCAGCTCTACACGTTCGCTCAAATCCAAGTTGTACCAAATTTAGGACAGTTTAGTACTTTTCGTACATATAAGTACGAATTTCCAAAACTTCATCAATCCTACACCCCAACAGTAATCTTAATTCCAAACTTCAAGATTCCAGCTCTAGCCGTTTGCTCAAATCCAAATTGTACCAAATTTAGTACTTTTCGCACTCATAAGTACGAATTTCAAAAACTACTTCTATATCTCAATCCTACACTCCAACAATAATCTTAATTCCAAATTTCTTGATTCCAACTCTATCCGTTCGCTCAAATCCAAATTGTACCAAATTTAGTACTATTTAGTACTTTTCCTACCCATAACTAAAAATTTCCAAAATTTTATCAATCCTACAATTCAACAGGTATTTTAAATTCAAAATTGGGGATGGCAGCTACATCAGATCACCAAAATCCAAATTGTACCAAATTTAGTATCATTTAGTACTTTTCGTACCCATAAGTACAAATTTTCAAAACTACCTCAGTCCTATGTTCAAACGATAACTCAAATCCAAATTTGGTTCCATTTAGGTCTATTCGTATCCATAGTACGAATTTCTAAACCTACCTCTATCAACACTTCAACATCAATTTTAATTCCGAATTTCAGGATTCCAAATGTATCCGATCACATAAATTAAAATTTGGTACCATTTAGTACTTTTCGTACCCATAAAACTAAAAATTTCAAAAACTTCATCAATCCTACACACCAACAGTAATCCTTATTCCGAATCTCTGGATTCCAGTTCACCGTTCACCCAAATCCAAATTGTACCAGATTTGGTACCATTTAGTACTTTTCGTACACATAAGTACAAACTTTCAAAACTACCTCAGTGCTATGTTCAAACAATAAGCTTAATTCGGAATTTCAGAATTCCAAATACATCCGATAACTCAAATCCAAATTTGGTACCATTTAGTACTATTCGTATCCAAAGTACGAATTTCCAAACCTACCTCTATCAACACTCCAACAACAATTTTAATTCCGAATTTCACGATTCCAAATGTATCCCATCATTGAAATCTAAATTGTACCAAATTTAGTACTATTTAGTACTTTTCCTACCCATAACTAAAAATTTCCAAAACTTTATCTATCCACACTCCAATAGTACTCCTTATTCCAAATCTTGGAATTTCAGCTATATCCGTTCACCCAAATCCAAATTGTACCAAATTTGGTACTATTTAGTGCTATTCGTACCCAAGAGTACCAATATCATAACTACCTCAATCCTACACGCGAACAGTAATCATAATTCCAAATTTCAGAATTACAGCTGCATCAGATCACCGTATTCCAAATTGTACCAAATTTAGTACCATTTAGTACTTTTTGTTCCCATAGGTCCGAATTTCCAAACCTACTTCTATCCAACACTCCAAAAGTAATCTTACTTTCGAATTTCAGGATTCCAAATGTATCTGATCACCCAAATCCAAACTGTACAAAATTTGGTACCATTTAGTATTTTTCGTTGCCATAAGTACGAATTTCCAAAAGTATCCCAATCCCACACTCCAATAGTAATCTTAATTCCAAATTTCACTATTCCAGCTCTATCCGATCACTTAAATTCATATTGTACCAAATTTGGTACCATTTAGTACTTTTCGTACCCAAAAGTACGAATTTCCAAAATACTTCTATCCTACACCCCGACAGTAATCCTAATTCTAAATTTCAGGATTCCAGCTCCATCCGTTCCCCCAAATCCAAATTGCACCTTATTTGGTACTATTTAGTACCTTTCGTACCCATATGTACGAACTTCGAAAACTACCTCCATATCTCTAACCTACACTCCAACAGTAATAGTAATTCACAAATTTCAGAATTCCAACTTTATCGGTTCGCCCTAATTCAAATTGTACCAAATTTAGTACCATTTAGTACTACTCGTACACATGAGTGCACATTTTCAAAACCACCTCCTTGTATCAACTCATCTTTCTAACCTTGATTTGCATTCCTAATTTCAAGATTTTAGCTCTATCCGTGCACGTAATACCAAATAGTACTAAATTTAGTAACTTTTAGTACTTTTCGTACACTTATAGTTCGAATTTCCAAAAACCATTTGGTACACCTTTCTAACTCACCATCAGTGAACCTCATTCCAAATTTCAGAATTCTAGCTCTTCGCGTTTGCCTAATACAAAGGGTACCATATTTAGTACCTTTTAGTACTTTTAGTACAGTTCTAGTTCGAATTTCCAAAAATCCAGCCTTATCTGACACCTTCGGACCAAGAGTGACCCTCACCCAAAATTTCAAGATTCTAGCTTTAGCCGTTTAGTCTGGGCGTTGATTATCAGTCAGTCAGTCAGTCAGTGAGTCAGTGAGTCAGTGAATCAGTGAGTCATCATTACTGAACTCTTTTATAAGCATAGATAATGGTGGAAACATTTTGTGTACTAATACGTACCACTTTAGTTCGATTTTTGTCACGCCTACACATCAAGAGTAATCCACATTTTTTGAGATATTTTAATTGAGGTTCTCAGCGCAAATACGGCCTAACCCAACAACCGCCATCCTCATTTCTAGCTCTATCTGTTCCCCAATTATAGAACTATTTAGTACTTTACATGTAAATATATACATACGAACCTCCTCCTATTATTTCAAAATTCCCATTACACAATAACAAATTGTACCAAATCCTGTGCCATTTACAACTTTTTACGTATATTTATGGCACATATTTCTTAAACCGGACGTTAATCTTAATTCCAAATCTCACGAATCCAGATCTATCCGTTCATCCAATACAAAATTGTACCATACATGGAACCATTTCGTACCCCTAAGTGTACCTAATTCCACATTTTAGGATTCGAGCGCTATAATTTCACCTAAATCCTAATTGTACAAAATGTAGTACTTTTTGTAAGCATAAGTACGCATTTCTAAAACTAAGTACGCATTTCCAAAACTAACCCCAACATTAATATTAACTCCAAAATTCAAGATTCCAGCTCTAACCGTTCGCTCAAATCCAAGTTGTAGCATATCTCAATCCTACACTCCAACAGTAATATTAATTCCAAATTTCTTGATTCCAGCTCTACCCGTTCGCTCAAATCCAAGTTGTACCAAATTTAGTACCGTTTAGTACTTTTCGTACATATAAGTACGAATTTCCAAAACTTCATCAATCCTACACCCCAACAGTAATCTTAATTCCAAACTTCAAGATTACAGCTCTAGCCGTTTGCTCAAATCCAAATTGTACCAAATTTAGTACTTTTCGCACTCATAAGTACGAATTTCAAAAACTACTTCTATATCTCAATCCTACACTCCAACAATAATCTTAATTCCAAATTTCTTGATTCCAACTCTATCCGTTCGCTCAAATCCAAATTGTACCAAATTTAGTACTATTTAGTACTTTTCCTACCCATAACTAAAAATTTCCAAAATTTTATCAATCCTACAATTCAACAGGTATTTTAAATTCAAAATTGGGGATGGCAGCTACATCAGATCACCAAAATCCAAATTGTACCAAATTTAGTATCATTTAGTACTTTTCGTACCCATAAGTACAAATTTTCAAAACTACCTCAGTCCTATGTTCAAACGATAACTCAAATCCAAATTTGGTTCCATTTAGGTCTATTCGTATCCATAGTACGAATTTCTAAACCTACCTCTATCAACACTTCAACATCAATTTTAATTCCGAATTTCACGATTCCAAATGTATCCTATCACTGAAATCCAAACTGTACCAAATTTAGTACTATTTAGTACTTTTCCTACCCATAACTACAAATTTCCAAAACTTTATCAATCCTACACTCAAACAGTACTCGTTATTCCAAATCTCGGGTTTCCAGCTATATCCGTTCACCCAAATGCAAACTGTACCAAATTTGGTACCATTTAGTATTTTCGTACCCATGAGTACGAATTTCTACAACTACCTCAATCCTACACGCCAACAGTAATCTTAATTCCAAATTTCAGGATTACAGCTGCATCCGATCACAGTAATCCAAATTGTACCAAATTTGATACCATTTAGTACTTTTCGTATCCAAAGAAAGTACTTCCAAACCTTCCTCTTTCAACACTCCATCAGTAATCGTAATTCCGAATTTCAGGATTCCAAATGTATCCAATCACATAAATTAAAATTTGGTACCATTTAGTACTTTTCGTACCCATAAAACTAAAAATTTCAAAAACTTCATCCATCATACACACCAACAGTAATCCTTATTCCGAATCTCTGGATTCCAGTTCACCGTTCACCCAAATCCAAATTGTACCAGATTTGGTACCATTTAGTACTTTTCGTACACATAAGTACAAATTTTCAAAACTACCTCAGTGCTATGTTCAAACAATAAGATTAATTCCGAATTTCAGAATTCCAGATACATCCGATAACTCAAATCCAAATTTGGTACCATTTAGTACTATTCGTATCCAAAGTACGAATTTCCAAACCTACCTCTATCAACACTCCAACAACAATTTTAATTCCGAATTTCACGATTCCAAATGTATCCCATCCTTGAAATCTAAATTGTACCAAATTTAGTACTATTTAGTACTTTTCCTACCCATAACTAAAAATTTCCAAAACTTTATCTATCCACACTCCAATAGTACTCCTTATTCCAAATCTCGGAATTTCAGCTATATCCGTTCACCCAAATCCAAATTGTACCAAATTTGGTACTATTTAGTGCTATTCGTACCCAAGAGTACCAATATCCACAACTTCATCAATCCTACACGCGAACAGTAATCTTAATTCCAAATTTCAGAATTACAGCTGCATCAGATCACCGTATTCCAAATTGTACCAAATTTAGTACCATTTAGTACTTTTTGTTCCCATAGGTCCGAATTTCCAAACCTACTTCTATCCAACACTCCAAAAGTAATCTTACTTTCGAATTTCAGGATTCCAAATGTATCTGATCACCCAAATCCAAACTGTACAAAATTTGGTACCATTTAGTATTTTTCGTTGCCATAAGTACGAATTTCCAAAAGTATCCCAATCCCACACTCCAATAGTAATCTTAATTCCAAATTTCACTATTCCAGCTCTATCCGATCACTTAAATTCATATTGTACCAAATTTGGTACCATTTAGTACTTTTCGTACCCAAAAGTACGAATTTCCAAAATACTTCTATCCTACACCCCGACAGTAATCCTAATTCTAAATTTCAGGATTCCAGCTCCATCCGTTCCCCCAAATCCAAATTGCACCTTATTTGGTACTATTTAGTACCTTTCGTACCCATATGTACGAACTTCGAAAACTACCTCCATATCTCTAACCTACACTCCAACAGTAATAGTAATTCACAAATTTCAGAATACCAACTTTATCGGTTCGCCCTAATTCAAATTGTACCAAATTTAGTACCATTTAGTACTATTCGTACACATGAGTGCACATTTTCAAAACCACCTCCTTGTATCAACTCATCTTTCTAACCTTGATTTGCATTCCAAATTTCAAGATTTTAGCTCTATCCGTTCACGTAATACCAAATAGTACTAAATTTAGTAACTTTTAGTACTTTTCGTACAGTTATAGTTCGAATTTTCAAAAACCATTTGGTACACCTTTCTAACTCACCATCAGTGAACCTCATTCCAAATTTCAGAATTCTAGCTCTTCGCGTTTGCCTAATACAAAGGGTACCATATTTAGTACCTTTTAGTACTTTTAGTACAGTTCTAGTTCGAATTTCCAAAAATCCAGCCTTATCTGACACCTTCGGACCAAGAGTGACCCTCACCCAAAATTTCAAGATTCTAGCTTTAGCCGTTTAGTCTGGGCGTTGATTATCAGTCAGTCAGTGAGTCAGTGAATCAGTGAGTCAGTGAATCAGTGAGTCAGTGAGTCATCATTACTGAACTCTTTTATAAGTATAAGAAGAGTAAAGTGATGACTGACAGATCTACAACGCCCAGACGAAACGGCTGAAGCTAGAATCCCCAAATTTTGTGTGAGGATTAGTCTTGGGGCGAAGGTGCTCGATAAGGCTTTATTTTAGGAAATTCGTCCTAGAAGGGTACGAAAAGTACTAAAATGTACTAAAAATGGTACCATTTGTGGGGGGGCCGACTAAGAATCAACGCCCAGACGAAACAGCTGAAGCTAGAATTCCCAAATTTTGGGTGAGGATTAGTCTTGGGGCGAAGGTGCTCGATAAGGCTGGGTTTTTGGAAATTCGTCCTACAAGGGTGCGAAAAGCACTAAAATGTACTAAAAATTTTCAAATTTGTGTGGCTGACCGCCTAATAATCAACGCCCAGACGAAACGGCTGAAGCTGGAAACCTGAAATTTTGTGTAAGGGTTAGTTTTGGGGCGAAGGTGCTCGATAAGGCTGGGTTTTTTGAAATTCGTCCTGCAAGGGTGCGAAAAGCACTAAAATGTACTAAAAATGGTAACATTTGTGTGGCTGACTGATTAATAATCAACGCGCAGACGAAACGGCTGAAGCTAGAATCTTGAAAATTTGGGTGAGGGTTAGACTTGTGGCGAAGGTGCCCGATAAGGCTGGGTTTTTGGAAATTTGTCCTAGAAGGGTGCGAAAAGTACTAAAATGTACTAACAATGGTGCTTTTTGTATGGCTGACAGATTAATAATCAACGCTCAGACGAAACGGCTGAAGCTAGAATCTTGAAATTTTGTGTGAGGGTTAATCTTGGGGTGAAGGTGCTCGATAAGGCTGGGTTTTTGGAAATTCGTCCTAGAAGGATGCGAAAAGCACTAAAATGTACTAAAAATTGTCTCATTTGTGTGGCTGACCGCCTTATAATCAATGCCCAGACGAAACGGATGAAGCTAGAAGCTTGAAATTTTGAGTGTAGGTTGGTGTTGGTTTGTAGGCGTGAGATAAGGCTCGGTTTTTGGAAATTCGAACTGGAAGGGTACGAAAAGTACTAAATGGTACTAAATATGGTACCCTTTGTATTAGGCAAGCGGGAAAAGCTAGAATTCTGAAATTTGGGATGAGGGTGGAGAGTTAGAAAGATGTACCAAAGGGTGTTTGGAATTTCGACCTAGAAGTGTACGAAAAGTACTAAAAGTTATAAAATTTAGTACCAGTTGTATATTTTGAACGGCTATAGCTAGAATCTTGAAATGTTTATGAAAGGAAATTCGTTCTCATGTGTACGAAAAGTACTAAAGTGTACTAAAGTTAGTACAATTTGGATTTGAGTGAACGGATAAACCTGGAAACTTGAATTTTAAAATTAAGACTACTATTGAAGAGTAGGATTGAGATATGAGAGTTATTTTTGGAAATTCGTACTTATGTGTACGAAAAGTACTAAATTTGGTACAATTTGGATTTGGGTGAATGGATAGAGGTGGAATCCTGAAATTTTGAATTATTATTACTGTTAGAGTATAGGATTAAGGTAGTGAATTTGGTACAATTTGGATTTGGGTGAATGGATATAAGTGGAATCCTGTAATTTGGAATCAAGATTACTGTTGGACTGTAGGATTGAGTTAATCTTGGAAATTCGTACCTATGGGTACAGAAAATACTAAATTTGGTACAATGGTACTAAATTTGGTACAATTTAAATTTAGGTAAACGGACAGAGCTGGAATCTTGAAATATTGAATTAAGATTTCTATTGGGCTGTAGGATTGAACAAGTTGTGGAAATTTGTACGAAAGTACTAAATGGTACTCAATTTGGATTTGGGTGCACGGATAGAGCTGGAATCCTGAAATCTGGAATTAAGGTTACTGATGGAGTGAAGGATTGAGGTAGTTTTGGAAATTCATACTAATGGGTACGGAAGGTACTAAATGTACTAAATTTGGTACAATTTGGATTTGGGTGAACAGATAGAGCTGGAATCCTGAAATTTATAATTAAAGTTACTTATGGGGTGTAAGATTGAGGTAGTTTTGGAAATTCGTACTTACTTACTTAGTACGGAAAGTACTAAATGGTACTAACTTTGGTATACTTTAGTTTTGGGTGAAAGAATAGAGCTGGAATCCTGAAATTTGGAATTAAGATTACTGTTGGACAGTAGGATTCGTACTTATGTGTACGGAAAGTACTAAATTTGGTACAATTGAAATTTACGTGGACCGATAGAGCTGGAATCCTGAAATTTGGAATTATGATTACTTATGGAGTGTAGGATTGAAGTAGTTTCGGATATTCGTACTTATGGGTACGGAAAGTACTAAATGGTACTAAGTTTTGTACATTTTGGATTTGGGTAAACAGATAGAGCTGGAATCCTGCAATTTATAATTAAGATTACTTATGGAGTGTAGGATTGATGTAGTTTTGGAAATTCGTACTTATGGGTATGGAATGTAATAAATGGCACTTAATTTAGTACAATCTATATTTGGGTGAACGGACAGAGCAGGAATCCTGGAATTTCGAGTTTAGGTTATTGTTGGAGTGTAGGGTTAAGGAAGTTTTGGAAATTCGTACTTATGGGCACGGAATGTACTAAGTGGTACTAAATTGGTACAATTTATATTTGGGTGAACGGAGAGAGCTGGAATCCTGAATTTTAGATTACTGTTGGAGTGTAGGACTGAGATAGTTTTGGAAGTTCGTACTTATGGTTACGAAAAGTACTAAATGGTACTTAATTTCGTACAATTTAGTTTTAGGTGACGGATAGGGTAGTATCCTGAAATTTGGAATTACTGTTGGAGATAGTTATTGAAATTCGTACTTTCATACGAAAAGTATTAATGGTATTATGAATAGAGATGGAATTCGGAAATTTGGTATTATAGACCCTCTTGATGTGTAGGGTTGAGATATGGATGTGGTTGTGGATATACTTACAAAATTACAAAATGGCACAGAATTTGGTTCAAACTGTTATTGTGTAAATTAGTAGAGTTGAAATTGTGAAATTCGATATTATGTGTACGTACTTATGTATACGAAAAATACTAAATTGCGGTTGGGATTATGTTTTGGATAAAAGGCAGTGGTTTTTTAACTTATACATATTATAGGTACTGAATTTGGTACCAGTTTGGCGTTGAAGGGATAAAGTGGAATTTCGAATTCTTGTTGAGGGATTGTGTTGGTGTTTAGATAAGAATTTTTTTTAAATGCATACAAATTCTGAAATTAGGCTTAGGGCTGGCTGACTTATTGAGAAATACACAATGGTATTAAATTTGACGTTGGTGTAGCAATGAAGCTGGAATAATATAATTAGTGTGTGAAAAGTACAAAATTGCAATCAATTTGATATTGGGCTAAGGAATAGGTATATTATCTATTTGACAGTTTCATTTTTAGAAGTGGTCGTACAATAAATGTACTAGGAGTATTAAGTAATACTAAATATTGAAGCACTGGTATTGGGTGAATCGATAATTGAAATTTGTTGTGAGGTTCACTGTTGAGATTGGATCAGAATGTTTATTAAAATCCACCTTTAAATGTATGAAAGGTTTCCACATGTAATACTATTGACATTGGGTGAACAAGTAGAGCTAAAACTGTAACAAGCTAATGAGCTAAGGTTCTGGATTCTAAAAATTGTACTGAATAATGTTCTATTGTTTCTATATTAACACGAATTCGGTTTCTAAATAATGTAATAATTGTTTCACAAACATCCCAGACGGGACAAGGGAGACTTCTCTCATATCAATGAGTGCACCCCGATTCATATTAGATCAATGATATGGGACGTACTGATTATCGCCGAGTCCGAACGGCGTGCCTTACGACACCATTTGTAGAGAACTTTTACATGACTGAAATCCTCAGTAAATGTCGCCAACATTACTGAGGGGTATTTTGCAACCGTCGAAAATTTGATGTTGCCTGACCGGGGAATCGATCGGTTTTCTACATTTTGATATCACAAATTCCAAAATTCAGACTGAAATTTAAAATGTAAGTCGCAGTTGAAGTGTAGAGGTCTTTTTTTTTTTTTTTTGAGATTCGAAAACATGCACGAACAGTACTTGAAAGAAATTAAATATCAATTTAAATAGCTATAAGTACATAAAAATGTTCAGTGTTCACCATATTAAATGTTTATTTGAATATTATTTCTTTTCCGCATACGAAGTAGCGGGCATTTTGCTAGTCTATTATATATTTGAGTTTGGTGATAAGTGACTGACTGACTGACTCATCATCAACGCCCAGCTAAAACGGCTAAAGGTAGGAGCTTGAAATTTTACCAGTAGGTCACTGTTGGTGCAAATGTGCGAGATATGCAAATGTGCGAGATAACAAAATAACAATAACAAAAATCCTTATTATTCACTGTTATTACTTATGTACTTAGTTGGCAACACATTTGTCAAATTAAATGCTATAATTTCTTAATACCGTGAAATATCACAAACAATTTCAAATTTTGTAGTTTACTTCTAGGCGCATTTATTTTATCGTAAACCAATATAACAATTTTTGTGATTTCTTCGACCTTTATACTTGTTCTAAAATAAAAGATTTTTGAGCTTGAGGTCTTGTGTTTGTTGGTATTTTATTTTTTATTTTCCGATATTTCGAAATTCTTTGAATTTCATCATCAGGGATATGTAAATAAATAAATGAATAATAAAGCTTAAAACTAGTGTAGTGTGACTACTACCGTCGAGTGTTATTATTGCAGTTAAAGAATTTCGAAATATCGGAAAATAAAAAATAAAATACCAACAAACACAAGACGTAAACCAATATATATTGGAAAGACAATGAAGGTTGTTATTTTCCATTGCAACAGATGTCGCAGTTGGAGATAATGGTATAAACTTCATTCTGATTTACGAATGATTTACGTCTCTTTAATAATTTTGTTTTCACATAACAGGTGTCGCACAAAAGATTTTCTTTCTTTAAAATCCAGTTAGACAAAAAATGATTACAAACGATGAATTTGTAAAAATGTTGATTTTCAATTTCAAATTAAAACAAAAATTCTTTCAATAATGTTTGGACACTATCGTGTCCTCTTCAAAATAATTCCCCTCAGATATATTACACTTATGGCACTTCTGAAACGCTCTTTTTGGTATAGCCAACAGCTCCTGTTTCGATTTTCATTAGGAAGAGGGAAAAGTCAGCGGGGCCAAGTCCGGTAAATACTGTGGTTGAGGCATGATAACGGTTTTGGTTTTAACCAAAAACTCACCCACAAACATCCATGTGTGCGCTGGTTCGTTACCATGGTGCAAAATCCATGATTAGTTTTTTCACAATTCTGTGTGTTTATGACGAATAGCTTCGCACAAACGGCGCATAACTTGATAGAAGTATTCCTTATTGAGCTTACGACCTTGTGGATAGAATTCACGTTGCACCTTGCCATTGCAGTCGAAAAAACAGTGTGCCAAACCTTCACATTTAACCAAACTTGGCGTGCTTTATTCGAGTTTGTCTCTTCTGGAAGTTTCCATTGGGATGATTGGGCTTTGGTTTCAATGTTGTTGCCATACACCACGACTCGTTACAAGTTATGTCCTGTTTGAGGTACATTGTTTTTGCTCAAAATTTAACAATTTTGTAACAATGTTCGCTGCCACAAGTTTCATGCCTAAAACATCCGTGAAAATTGATTGGCATGAGCCGAACGTTATGCCAATTTCATCAGCAACCTCGGATAGTGATTCGTCGCTAATCCGAAATCATTTTCTTCATTGCTTCAGTGTTTACATCGGTTGTTGACGTGCTCGGGAGGCCAGGACGAGCACAGTCATTAACCTCCTTAAATCGGTTTACAATTCAGTGATCTTGTTATCTGGCCCACACAATAACATGAATATTTCATGACACGCGAACAGTTATCTGTACGCTGAGTAACCCTTCAATGTTCACCCCTAGAATAGATAAGAATTAGGGAGGATTAGGAAGACAATATGATGCTAAACTTAATACATAGATTTTAAGAAAATATATTTATGTTCCCTCAACACCCCGAAGGGACAAGTGATGTTTAAGGAAATATGTTTTTTTAAGTAAAATAGATTTAAATAAACGTTGAAACGGATCTGACAAAACTTATATCTCATTCTCTACATTTGGTCAATCGATTTCTAATTCTTTACATTTGCTCCTTCGAGTCGAATGTGTCTTATTTCTCATTTCTACAGTCATTAACGCTTGATAATTTTATTATCTTTTTGAATGATTTCGTCATCATTTTTTTCAAATTTGAACTTTATCAAATTTAGGTATAAATGATCCGTAGCTTATCTTCTTATAATTCATACGGTTATTTTTTTTTTTTTTCAATATTAAGAAATTCAAAAGTTCAGATATTCTTCTGTAAGTAAAATACCACCACAAATTTGATATTTTATTAAGTTGTCATTCTATAAAACTTTTACATTCTCTCCATTTATTTGTCATTCGTTCTGCTACATTAATTTTCCTCAAGGATTTGCAAACAATCAGCTTTGCTTTTTATGGAATGTTAAGGTTTACACCCAAAAACAGTTTTTGGTCACATTTCCGTTCTTTTTTATTTTGGGGCGTATTTGCAATTGAATTGTATTTTTTGGCGGTACTACTTGGTTGGTTTCAGGCATCATTGAATTTTCTTTACAATCCAACAAGCAAGCGTGTTTAGAGCATCCAACCATATGGTAATGGTATGGTAATAGCCAATATGGGAATACTGATATTGGTGATTCATTCATTCATTCGCCTATCCATCCATTCATGTGGTGTATAACAACAGCACCGCATCGCATCCCCATGTCATTCATTGTTCGAATAAAATTGTGTGCGCGTGGTAGAAATATCAAATATTCTTTTTTTCGCATAGTTTCAGTTCAGCGGTAATAATCGGAAATTAATTTCAATTTATCGTAATATCGGTTTGTATTGTTATTTGAAAAATTATTTCCATATCAATGGATTTTTTAAAGTGAAAAGCTTTAGCATTTAAATAAAATATTTTGAAATTGGAGTACTTGACAAAGTGGGATTATATTGGACAAGTTAAAAATCGATTGTGAGAAGTGTTTTTCTGATATCACTCACCAAGTGAGAAAATCACTGTTACATCGAAGATGCAAAAATATAATTGAGTTTACACAATTGCTATTTAGAAATCAGCAAACTCTTTTTATGGAACAAAACTTATCAATAGTGCCATTCTGTAATTAGTTAATGACAGAATTACCAACAGTCGTTCGTGTCCGTAGAGAGTTTTTGAAATGAGAATCACACAAGGCATGAAACAAGGAGTTAAAGTGTTCTGCCCGACAGAAACTTTATTGCCTCCACTATATATCTGCATACTCCTTTGTGGAGTTCGTTTATTGTCGGTGACAAAACTAGGTCTTCATCCTTGAATATCAAACTTTATCTGATTTCACTGTGCAACATTTTTAATGTGATCTTGTGCAAACAATTCGAACTGATGATTTTTTGAAACTACAGACCCAAACGACAAGAAACCTTAGTTGGGTTTTGTTCTGCGAGATCCAGCTCGGATTTTATGGCTCCATCTAAACATGGTTAAATATTGAGTTTTTAAAGAAATTCGGCGCTATATCTCTGAAACCAATGCGAATCTTCTTCTGACCTCTGAAGCAAATTTGTAGATAAGGACAAGAATAAAATATTTGGAGAAATAATGAACTCGAAAAACTGCATTTATTGCCTCAAATTTCAAAATATATGCACAAATTCCACAATTTTTATACATTTCGCACCGTATCTCCACAACCTTTAATTTTTTCTGAATATTTTCTTTTGGAAAAATATTCCCTGGAATGTAATACACAACTCTTCAGAACATGTCATTGTTGTAAAATGCCTCTATGCTGTTGTTTTCAGTACATTTTTCAACGACGATTTAATAAAAATGTCAAAAATGTAGTGAAATCCGAAATGCGAGAATAAACTGTTGGTGTGAACTGTGTTTGAAATACGTGTTGTAAAAGATATGATGCAAATGTTATGTAAAATTTTCTATATTTTATAGATTTTGATGCCGTAGATGGAGTTTTTCTTATGTGGGTTTTTCAGAAGATAAGTTCTACTAGTACAGGGCTACAATATTGCTAAAGACAGCAAGTCCAAATTCCTATTCGTTTCTGAGATAAAGGCCTGATAAATGCAAAAAGTGTAGATTTAGCCCGGTTTAGATGAGACCTTAAAATCCGAACTGGATCTGACAGGACAAAACCCTACTAGGGTTTTTGTAGTCTAAATATGTATTTTCAAAAAATTCATACTAGAAGTTGTTTGCATTTTCAGTGTTGCATAGTGTTTTATGAAGCGAACCCTTCCTCACGAACTTTATTGAAGTAAGTAGGAACAAATTACAACAATTTGTATCCCTAGCTAAAACTAAATACCAAATTTCAGCCATTTCGCTGCGATAGTGAGGTCACAATCTTTTAAATACCGAAAATCGGGAGGTACCCTTCTATGGGGGCTATAACAAACCGTGAACCGAAATAGACTATTTTCAATACCAAACATCTTAGGGAAAGAGAAGCTTATGTACCAATTTAAAAAACTCTATCTTAAATATTGCGAGCTGTATCTTGATTTCAACAGACGGACGGACGTAGTTATATTATTTCTTCAAATTACAAATAAAATGTTTCGAATTACAAATCGAATAATGTGAATTACAAGTAGAAAAAAATCAAGTTACAAATGAAATAATACAAATTACAAATGGAATAATTCGAGTAACAAATTACAAATGGAAAAGTTCGAATTACAATGAAAATTGCAAATGGAATTTTCGAATTACAATTGAATTGCTTCGAAATAAAAATGGAATTTTCGAATTACAAATGGAATAATTTGAATTTCAATTGAAATGTTTCAAATCACAAATGGAATTGTCGAATTCCAATCAAAAGGTTGCGAATTAAATCTAAAATAATTCGAAATACTTCTGGAAATGGTGTAGTTGGTCCTCTACAGAACATTTGACCTATAAGGCGAACTAAAAAATATTTCCTTTCCTCTCTATTTGTTCCTTTATTTCTTCAATTTGGAATACCGCACTCTTCGATGGAGGGGCCTTCCGAAGCCTTGGACTTCCAGTTCTGCCTGTGCCGTATTTGTACACCACTTTATGAAATGGCCTAGCCATAGTTTAGTTATTTATACTTTTAACTATACTGATGTCGTTGTGTAGCCGATACAACTCGTGGTTGGTTGGTAGTCACCCTTAACGCATATTGGCCAGTAGATCCTTAGAGAATTGTTCTTTTAAACGCACTAAGCACTTCTTTATCTGCTTGCGCAAGTACCCATGCTTCAGAACAATACATTAGCCCGGGCAGTATTAGTTTTTTGTGAAAAGTGTTATTTGTGTTTGACGAGATGTGGCTTTGTTATTAAACTGCTTACTCAAGCCAATACAATTCTTCTTCTTATTTCACAACTGATGTTGATTGTTGTGTTTATGGCGGTCGTGGGTCTTTTGCAGGTTTTGCCGCAGGGTAAATATCTGACCAATGGTGAATTTGCCAGGTTTAAAGCCGCATTGGTATGTCCCAATTATTTCGTTTACTTTGGTCATTCCCACAATATCTGTAACACATATCTAATAAGCAGCTTTATCTCCTTTTTGGGACGGTAGCAAACGTCGGGCCCGCGTTCTTCCTACCAGATGATGCTAAGTAGCTGATGTATACACCTAACAGCGCGTTGCCTCTGGTTTTGATTAGCTCGGCTGGCAAGCCAACGGTTCCTGTTGCCTTATACTTCTATAGCCGGTTTATTGCTGTCTTAACTTTTTCTTGGATCGGCGGGATACATGCAAAACCATCTTTTGAGATTGGATCTGTGGTATCTTCGTCGTCTTCGCTACTATTGCATGCCAACAGTTTGGACCAATCAAATTCATCCTGTATGTCATGGAAGCTTAAAATACGGTGCGTCACCTTTAGGTCTTTTTGAGACGCCTTTCCCAATCCATCGTATCTCCTGTATGGCAGTAATATCGGCCTTGTACTTTCCAAGTACATCTGCCAATGCGTAAACTGCACCTTCTCTATAAAGAGTGCGAACATTCTAGGTGCAGATCTCGCAGATCATGGTCCTTAAAACGTTAGCGGTGGTCGTGAACTTTAGAGGAGATTGCTTCTCTTTTTCTTTTTCTTTGTTTTTCATAGTAATTTGCTTTTTGGAGGGGTGGGTTTCTAGCCCAACGCCCAACCCAAGTTTTAACATTCTTAAGGGTAAATGCCCACCCCATATAAGCTCACTACCTTTAACGGGTTTTAAAGGCTCCCCAGGTGACAACACCAAGAGGAGGTCAGTGTCTACTTGAGATGAAAGAAAGAGAACGAAGATAAGTCCTGGGCTTTGCCATGTTAAAGCCGATCACATAACGTGAAATGTCAAAGATATTTTCAGATTAGGCAGGGATGCCAACTGTTGTTTGATGATGATGTTGTTTGTTCCATATATACAAAAGGTGGTTGATGTGCGAAGAGAAATTTGTTTCCGACATATCGATTCGAATTCGTACCGAAATCGGAAGAAAAACATTAGCATATTCGACATTCTCTCCGAAATCGGAATGATGTCTAAATGAATTCCTCTACGAAAAATCGTATAGAAATTGGAACGAAATCTGAACGATTTTGCTTCCGAAATTGTTCAGATGTGTCGGACATCCGACATTTGGTTTGCTGGGTAGGTTATGTGTCCTAAATATAATTAGTTATATTTAGTTTATTTTTGAAAACTTAAACCCCGTTTGCAGTTAACCGGATTTAGTAAACCCACTGGTTTTCAAATGTCAATTCCATAGCGCAAACGTCAAATAAATCCTAATAAAGAAGGTTAACCCGAATATGTATGAACACTAGGGCAATACAAAGTGTTGGGTGGTCCATCACGCCATTAATCCCTTTAAAACATCGATAATATACATATGTTTAGGATTACATTATTCGATATCGTGATGAAAAAAATGGCGAATTTTGTTTTTATAATTTTATTCATTTGCGTTTTTTTCTAATTCTTATTTATTCTTTGTTTGGGTGAGTAGGGTGAGGTTTAAAGTACAGTGTTTTGGAACCAGAAATTCCCACCTTTTTTTTAGAAATATATTATTTTCCGTAATAATTTATACCAAATTATTTGGAAAATGTATATGCGAATGATATACAACCAATGTAAAAACTTCAGCAACATGGTTTCTGTGATAACAATATTTTTTGTTAATTGTAGTTCATTTTTTGTGAAGATCATTTGTATTTTAAGTGATTTTTATTATATTTCACAATTACGTCAGTTGTTTTAAGATTTTTATGTTTGAAGGAAAGATGCTGAGATGAAGATGAAAACGAATGTTTATCTTTTTTTCGGTGCCATAGACTTATTAAAAAAGGCACAGGTTGTCTAATGCTTACGAGATCCTGTCTCTTCCCTACTTCCGTCTTGAGAGTCTATGAACTTTGTCTTGCAAAAACGGTCAACTATTTCCCTAAAACGTTTCTGATAATTTTTGATATTTTTTATGATTTCGGTTAAACGCAATGCAGCGTTTCGGAATTTCATTTATATTTTCGCATATTTGTATAGACTTTAGTTCAGTTTTAAAGCACTGCAACCATATTTTGAAAGAATAATATATATTATAGATATATGGTAACCTCTATCATATTCTAATAATACAATTTTTGAAATATTTTAAAATGTCGTGGTAGCTGCAGAAAACACGTTGTGGTTGCCTCAAATAAGTAGTATTTTATTGGAATTATACTGTACCTTTGTGCAGGGACGTAGCCAGGATTTCATTTCGGGGGGGGGGGGGGGGGGGGCCATCTGACCAAGATTTTGAAAGTTCATGTTTAGCAAAGATGCAAACCTTATTTTAGACTTATTCTACTAATGAAATAATACTATTTTTTAGTTCATATGGCGCAAGACTTCTTGGCCAATTTTATCTTGTTTTTAGAACTTTTTTGACAATATGTCACAGTTAATATATGGTCAAAACAATGAATATATTTATAATGCCATATATTTTTGGGCGTATCATTTATCAAATAATTCAAAACTACAGCGAATGTTATGAAATTCAGTGATATCACTTCGGTAAGGCCAAAAGAAAGCGAATACAATGGAAAACCTTAGAAATATCATAACATTTAATTTTCAAATATCTTAACATTATAATTTCACTTATAGAAATTCTGGATCTTCTCATAAATTTACCAGGAACAAGGGAATCTCTGGAATCCAGTCTTAACTTCGTTTAAAATTAAATTATGTCGCCCAATCCAAGGTTTATAGATGTATACATTCTTTTAGCAAAAATCCATAAACACAATTTTTCCCACATTTTTTATACTCTCAGCCTTTAGCCAAAATGTGCCTCATCGAAATAATGGCTTTAGGGCTAAACCGATTTTCCTGAAATTTTCAGAGTATATCACTACATGGCCTGAAGGTAACAGAGGCTATAAAAATTTCTGAAATTCCGCGTTGATCCGGAGATATATCATCAGAATCGGAGGTACCTCCAAAAAATTTAGATTTTTTATGCAAGTATCTATAGAATGGGAACAGATAATGTCTCCCAATTTTGGATGTGTGCAGGAATTTGGTCTAGAAATAAATCGGTCTAAAATGGCCTATATGTATATATTTTCGGCCGATTTCATGTATTTTATGCATTAAACACGCTATGTAGGTCCACTTTCAATGAAATTTGGAATGTGTGACGGAATTGGGTCTATAAATAAATTTTTCAAATTATATTGAAATCGGTTCAGATTTGGATATAGCTCCCATATATATTTTCCTCCGATTTCATGTATTTGATGCACCAAACACGCTTTATATACCCGATTTTAATGAAAGCTGCAATGAGTGACGAAAAATTGGCCTACAAATAAATTTGTCAAAATATATTTTACCTTATTCAGGGTAGCGAACCGCACCGGGTTCAGATAGTAAAATATAAACATTGACCTCAAACTCAATAAACTTGATTTTATTAACATTCGAAAGATCGAACAAAACATAAAAATTCGGCAGAAAAATCCTTTTGTCCAATAGACATTTAGGACACTGCGGTGGAACAGAAATTATATCAAAAAAAAATAGTATTTTTATTGCAAATTTCAAACATAATAAAGAATTTGTAATTGTTATGAATTTCAAAATAGTTCATTATAACAACGTGTTAGAGAAAATATACAAATACTTAAAACCACAAAGATTGAGTAACAGTTTTACATTTTATTGTTGAATTGCTCTTATAAAAAATTTCAAAAACGAAATATCGCAAAAATGTTTTTCTGGATGTTGTTTACAAGCCAAAGTATTGGACCTACAAACAAACGTTCAATAAACACAAATATACGTATTGTTCTGAACTCAGTAACACCGTCAGCCTAAAATTCCGATTAAACAACACCTTAAAACTTAACACGAACTATGCATACGTCGGTGCCTTTGTGATTAATTGCTCATAAAAAGATTTTTCAATATATTTCAAATAAATGTTGTATTTATTGAAAACAATTTGGATATAATGGAATAAATAATATAGAATCCACTTATTCTTTATAACAATAACAAACATTATGCAGTTCTCTATAATGTCTCTCCGTTTGCTATGAAACAACAACAGATGTTTATGTTATACGTGCATTCTTTTGCTTATTTCGATCACTTGCATACGATTTCTATTAATTATTAAATGTGGGGTCATTGACAAAATGAAATAATGCACAAAATTTGCACGAAACATTCGGAGATTCTTTTTATGTTAGAAGTGTTTGTTACTTAAAAAAATGAAACACAACTCAGGCACTGATATCTTTTTGTCACTTTTTGATTCTTCTTTCTACACATTCTATATCCTCATTCACAAATAAATTGTAGTCATTAATACCGTCAAAAAATACTCGAACAATTTCATCCTTTGTTTTGAATTCTGTTTTTACTACTTTTATACCTTCATTTAAATAAAAATTAAACAACATTTACAAACTAATGAGAGAATATTTGCTTTTGGCAGTGAACAGCTGTTGTGCGTTCATCGGGCAAGGTCCCTAGTTTTTGACACTTCATATGTCAAAATGAGAAAGTTAAGCAGATTGTGGTTGGATTGACCATCAGATAATTATGAAAATATTACCATATATCGAGATTTTTTGATTTGTTGTTGTTTTATATGGTGAACAGAATCATAATTGGCAATATACATTATCGCCTTAAAAATAATATGTGCGCCACAAAAATTATTTGGTGCCAGCAAAAATAAAAATTTGCCCACCACCAGTTAAAAAAATATTTTTTCTCTGCGTGCAGCTTCCGCAAGTCTTCGGCGCTTAATCCAAACAAGCTACAAGATTGTAAAAATAATTCTGCTTAATTTATAATTACCGCTTTTTTCTGTTACCCTTTGCAGATAAAAATAAAGTAATTTCCTTATATTGTTGAAGATAATTAACAACAATCCTCTTCAACACATTCCCGCAAATGTAATCCCTTTGGGAAAGTCAACAATTTCCCACAAAAAATGTAAAGCAGATAACGAAGAGTTTAATTTATCTTTACAATGTGAACAGAGCTGCTGCTTCCCTACGAGAATTTTTTTATTAACACCAAGCAACAACCATCCTCATCATTCGCATGCCAACATGAAAAATGTACAAAAAATGGAAATCATTTCAAAGTCTAAGAGGAGAATACAAATTAATGTTGGTTATACGCAAGTATTTGAATTCTTGTATATTTTCATTTAGTTTCGTATAAAATCCGAATAATAATTTCTTGTGTAAATATTTTCAAATCATATTAGATTTTCTCTTGTGATGACTGTGGGATTGTGGTTGGTCATTATGGAGCTTAAAACAAAAAGATAACAAGAAATAACACACAGTAACATGTACTAAACACGAGTCTCAGGTTAGCATGTAATTGTAAAATGTTATAATACGATGTTCGTAGGCGCTATGAGCGGTATTCTTTGACTGGGTGATGATAATAGGAATTTTGTAATATTACCAGTGGCTCAAATTGGTTGGATTTTTTTCTGAAGATTTTAAAATGACTTGGTAAACTGAGCTACATTTACCCAATAGTGTTGTAGTGGCTGATTATCAACTGAAGATAAAATTTAAATCTTTATTTTAGAAACCCTATCTCTGATGTTTGCACATATCTAGCCTTTAAAAGTCTACAATCTAGATCCACATGCAACAATGAACATTCTATATAGGAACTACCGGGGATTTTTTTTCTGACAAAACTAAAATTGAATCAATGGAACACATGGTTACCTAATATTGTAAAAAATACAGACTTAGACAGCCCATCACAGATGTGAACAACATCCTTTTCTAATCCTTTCTATCCATAGCGGGAATATGGCTATAAAAATATTATATTCATTTTCTGTTAAAGTGTATCTCATATTCGTCGTGACCTTTTGATATTTTGTTTAAACATTTTTTCTATCAATATTTGCAATTCCTACACACATCATAACCAGAAACATGAATATGCAACCAAAGAAAAATAGGTAATCTAGTTAAGGTATGAATTTATTTACAAAAGCTAGCGGCAGAGAGACATTACATGCATACATATATATCTACATATATATTCTGAATGAAAACAAGTCAACAATAAACTCAAGTGGGCATATTATATAAACAATAATATAAATACATAAATATAATAAAGAAAATGAATGAAAGAAAATAATAAAATCATGACAAGAACAAATGACAACGCCGAAGACAGTTATACGAAGAACAGAAAAAGAAGAAAAAGAAAATATATTTTTTTCTAAACCAACCTTTAGGCACAATTCTCTTGGAAATAACCCAGAATGGAAAATAGCATTTCTTTGTTTGCTTAGCAATTGAACAAATTATTGTTTATTAAAGCAGAAGAAATATTTTTATGTTGGGCAAAAAGTTTAAGAAATTTGCAGAATGGTCAATTTATGCTTTTTTCACATCTATACAACGCCAACGGATCGAATTATAATAGAGATGTTAAAATAAAGTTTTAGATTTTATGCTAAGTTTCGGTTGTGACTTTAGTACCCCGATCATGCGATAAAAATGAGCGTTTATCGAAATAATGCTTTAACATGACCCGCAAATCCATTTCAGACAATTTGGATTCTATTAATCCATGCCCTCCTCTCTGTTTGGCTGGCAAGCAAGAACACTCTATAACTCTCGCTGTGATTTATATTTCTTCGAAACTTAGAAGATGAGTTTCATTACAAATGTTAAAAAGTTCAGTTAAACGACCTTTCTCCGATCGTTTTGAAATTTAATAAATATTTTTAATGGGCATTAATATACGTCCAGCGATAATGGCACGCACTAAAGCTATGAAAAGCTTACATCCATAAACTATAATTGCTGGTGAACACAATGCACAGTGTTGCCGCAATGGATAAACATCGAAAAATTTTATGTTAACTTTGATATGTATATGTTTACGTTTCTTTCTTACAGTAAACACATCAGATACGACGAATCAGATAGAATTTTGTCGATATGTGCATCCATAATGAAGTTATAGCTCTTTTAATATGAAAAATATTTCCCAGATAATCTAAAGTGGTAATCATCTAAAAATTAGACGACCTTTAAAATATCTATTTCCGAAAATTTTGTTGATAATATTAAAAGTTTTGGATGGGGATTTGATGGGCTAAAATATAAAATTTAGCACAATAAGTTGGCATCCACTGGACAAAAAGTACCGTTATCAAGAACGAAAAAATTTAAATATAATACAAAATATATATTCTTATTATTTCGTAGAGTAGATCTTGTGATTGCCACCTCTTGCCACTTTGGCTCTTGGTTTCAGTTAATTGGACATCTCTTATGAAGCGAAATATGTAAAAACTTTCTGTCCATCCCTGCAACCTTCTGAGATATATCAATATTTTAATGAATTGCCAATTTGATACTAATGAAAAACTATACCCTTTCCTTTATTTAATGACTGCTTTGTAGCTTAATTTTAACATGGAGGAGTTGACCTAGGTTGACGAATTTTGTGTGTACCAATTTTGCTATAACTCGGTCAATTTGAATAACCTTCAAATTTAATATGCGATATTTTCTTGGGCCCCTGATCAGTTTTACCAATTTTGATAAAAATCGGTTTGGATTTGGATATACCCACCATATATATCTTTCACCCATTTTGCAATAAATCTGACAATTTTTTTATGAAAAGCCTTCAAATTTGACATGGGTATAGGCTTAGATAGAAATAAAAACCTATGCTATGTTGTTCACATTGACAATATTTTGGTGCACCGACGCATTACCTTTTGATTTCTAGTATTTTGAGGGTTTTTTTTTTAGTTCTCAGTGGACAGTAAATCTCTTCTCAAAATGTTGTTGTCATTAATCAATGTTTACATATAACCGTATTTAGAGGCTATAGTTATTAACATATTTTAGACACAATTTCCAAGCGAATCACCTACAATTTAGCATATCGACTTCCCTATGGACAGGAAATATCCCTATAAAACCTATTGTCTGAGGTGCACATTAATGTGGAACGTCTACAATTGGCCTTAAAAAAGGCACAAAATTCTGAAAATCCCATGAATAAATAGAAAGATTTCGCTTGTATATCCGGTATTAGATCAGTCCATAGATTAATTAATTTAATTTCTAGCCGAACGTGTGCCTCATACGGAAACAGCGACTGTATCAGAATTAAATTTTGACGAAAAGTAATGGTGAATATTTGTGTTTGCCACAGGCTATGAGGGTATACCTCTGTTGGCAATGCGGACGGGTGCTTTTTTACTTTTTTTATTTCTCTGTTGAGCGACTTTCAGTAAAAGTTAAATGTATTCGGACATTTGAGTTCGCCGACAAAAATGTATATTAGGATTAAAGTTCAAAAGTGTTGCGGAGGAGGTACTTAAACTACATTTAGACACAAATGTTGAACTTTTGTGCGGGGGTACCCTAAGGAGAAGACCGATATGGGCCATTTTAGAAATTAAATTATCTTTGACAAAATATTAGGAGATCCAAGTTTGGACCAAATTGGTTGCCCCGTTCAAGAGATATCGTGCATACCATTTTAGTGGCAGTTTTTACAGACAGGAAGCTGTGGACCGGTATTGCCCATCTTCAAACTGAAACTAAGTTTGAACAAAATATGATGAAGGCCAAATTTTGGAACAAATCGGTTGATCAGTTCGAGAGTTAGGGGTTTTTTTACACCTTTCGGGCTGTTTTCTCAAAAAGTATGGACTTGCCCCTAAAAAAACTGTTACCGTCGTCATTGAGGCAGCGAATGCAAGTTGCTTCAACAAAAATCAAAGCGATTCTGAAGCAAGTCTTAAATTTAACTTATCCGAAATGTTGTGTGATAGGTACCCGAAGAAGTGGACAAATAAAGTCAATTTTCAAACCTGATCTATATCTGGTAGATATATTTGAATGTGTCAAGGATGGATCAAATCGGTCACTCCCATCAAGAGTTGTCGTGCGAACATTTTTGAACTTTTGTGGGGGAGGTACCTGAAGGAGTGGACCGATATGGCTTATCTTCGAACTTAAACTAAATTTTGACAAAATATTACCAAGGCCAAATTTTGGACCGAATCGGTCGATCCGTTCGAGAGTTATCTTGCGCTCCAACCACTACACACGGTGTCATAGAGGGGTTTTTTGCACCTTTCAGGCTATTTTGTCAGGAAGTATGGACTTGCCCCGGATGAAACTTATACCGTCGTATAGAGGACAGTGAATACAAGTTGAGAGAACAAAAATCAAAGCGATTCGAGAGCAATTCCTGAGCTGAACTTTTCCGAAATTTTGTGTAGGACGTACCCGAAGGAGTGGACCGATTGAGTACATATTGGAACCTCATCTAAATGTGGTAGAAATTTCACGATGTGCAAAGTATGGACCAAATTTTCCGAACATTTTTGAACTTTTGTAGGGGTACCCGAAGGAGTGGACCGATTGAGTCCATATTGGAACCTCAAATAAGTCTGTTAGAAATTTCACGATGTGCAAAGTGTGTACCAAATCGGTTACTCCCTTCAACAGTTATCGTGTGCACAAATTTTCCGAACATTTTTGAACTTTTGTGGAGGTGCCGGAACTTAAACTATGTTTGGACAAAATATCACGAAAGCCAAATTTTGGACCAAATCGGTTGATCCGTTCGAAAGTTATCATGCGCTCCAGCCAGACAGACAGACGGACGGACATGGCCAAATCAACTCGAAATTGTTTGAAACGGATTTCGTCCAAACATACTTTGGGTCTAAAACAATTATTTCGATGAGGCACATTTTGCCCGTATGAAAGTGTATATACCATCGTTAGCATAAATGCTGAGGGTATAAAAAAACTTTCTAGCCTGAAGTTCTTTGTTTTCGAACACCACAACACATAATTTTTGTCTTTCCGCCGTTTCAACTTAAGCAGAAAGCGAAAAAAATCACGGTGAATGTTCGTTCAGAATAACCCTAATAATGTACTCCCACCTTGGACACTGCATGTCCAGTTTGGATTCCCAGGCAACGTTACATTTTCCATAGCTGGTAAAATTGTTTCATCGATTGGACAATAAATGTGGTCTGTAGAACGATTTCGTAATTCGCCTTTGGCACCATACATATTGCTATGGAAACTTCGCGGCCCCAATGGCACGTGTTAACATATTCCTATTGTGCTCAAACTTTAACAAGCTTAAAATCTAACAACTTTGAGTTAAAACCACGTTAGGGTGCACTCATTGCTATGAGATAAGTATCACTTGTCCCTTCCGGAATGTTTGTGTAATCCAAATGTTGGAGTAAAGTTAGTTTCCTTGGTAACATTTTTGAACTCCATTCAAATTCAAATTTTGGCAATAATATGTCACTTAGATTATATGAAGAAAAGTCATTTCTTCAAGTAATTGGGAAGATATCATTGTCTCCAACCGAATTGCCTTTCATTAGATTTTATCTTCACTTATATTTTCCGAATTTCTTATAATAAAACAGAATATTTTTTCAATTCTTAAGGCCCATTGACATTCCCATTATCGCTAAGTGCAAATAACGCAACATTTACTCTTCAAAACTGTTGACTTACCTTTCTTCACATAGATTTTTGCAAATAAAGCTGTTTTGTTATTAAGTCATAAAGCTATTTTGCCATTTAGACTACCAAAAAAACCCCTCAATATTTTCTGCTTTGTAGTGCTTTGTAAAACTAGGCCTACATTTCAGTTATTTGAGATAATATTTGCATACTCATCATTTTTTAAATGAGGCCAACATTTTCCTAAATAAATAAAGTATGTGTGTGAGTGAGTGTTTGGGTTTGTGTTTGGCAAATCAAGAATGAATTCTCCTCATTAAGTCAATTTCAAATTATGTGTATCATAAAACGCAAACAGAAGTGGCCATAAACCAAAATTGTTGTTAGTTAAACTTGGCTTTATTTGTTTTTATGACTTAATACAATATTTAGCAAACTAAGCTAATAAATTATTAGAAGACAATCTATTTGATGTTGTTGGTGTTGTTGTTTTCTTCTTTCTCTGAATTTAAGTGATAGTTTTATGATATCGTTAAATGTTTTAACTGTATTATCGTTGTGTCACTTTTTCTATTTTCGTATATCGGCTGAGGATGGAAACGAGGGACACCTTGATTGGTGACTTGGGGAAGTTATAGGTGTGCTGTGTCCTCAAAAATCAATATAACGACAATCAAAAATCAATTTCGGAATTATGACATCTTTGCTATATGATTAGACAGCGGAATTTTATGCAACCCCTATTTTTGGTCCGATTCATGTCAAATTTTGGGACTGGGCATATTTTTGGCTTCTGTTTACATTGCAATCGAAACATATGGCATATGCAAAATTATGCAAAATGCATAAATTTTTGCATATGCAAACTTTATGCATTTTACATATTTTCTTATGCAACAAATATTTCAATAATAGGTACAAAAATGTTTGTGTGTACAATTTGTCTGTTTAAAATTCTCTTCAGACAAGTCAATAAAATAGAGAAATGTATAATCACATCCACAACCTTCAAAATACCGAAAATCGGGAGGTATCGCTTTAGGGGGGCTATATGAAGGCCTGAACCTAAACCGACAAATTTTAGGTGGAAAGTTTTTTACCCCCAAGGAAGACTTAATACCAAATTTCAGCCATTTCGTAGGGATATTGAGGGCACAACCTTCAAAATACCAGAAATCCGGAGGTACCGTTCTATGGGGGCTATATGAAGACGTGAACCTACACCGAGACATTTCAGGTGGGAAGTTTTATACCCCCAACGAAACCTAAATAGCAAATTTCAGTCATTCCGGTGGGATATTGAGGCCACAACCTTCAAAATACCGAAAATCGGGAGGTCCCATTCTATGGGTGCTATATGAAGACGTGGACCTATGCCGACAAATTTCAGTTGGAATGTTTTATACCCCCAACGAAGATTAACTACCAATTTTCAGTCATTTCGGTGGGATATTGAGGCTACAACTTTCCAAATACCGAATATCGATAGGTACCGTTCTATGGGGGTTATATGAAGACGTGGACCTATGCGGACAGATTTCAGTTGTAATGTTGCATACCCCTAACGAAGACTTAATACCAAATTTCAGCCATTTCGGTGGGATATTTAGACCACAAATCCTTGAATATATTTTTGCATATGGTTTTGCATATGCTCATTTTATGCAGATATGTACAAATATGTCAAAATATGCACGATATGCAGAATATGCAAAATATGCAAAATTTTCTGGGCCTAATTCGTTTTAATATGTAATAAAACGAGTTTCTGTCTAATCAGATTTTCTCTACGACCATCCTAACCATATATGCATTTGCATAGGATTCCGCTGTCTATATATGATCAATCACCTAAGGCTAATCGGTTCTCAAGAATTTAGACTCTATATGCTAGGAATCAATATTTGATATGTTCTACAGTAATATCTGTTCCACGTGATTGCCGTCAACAGTTTTTATACCCTCAGCATTTATGCTAACGAGGGTATACGTGGGGAACTAAAAAGAAATTCAGGCCTAACAATGAAAACGCGAATATTTACCATCAAGAATAGTTTTATTGTATTCTTTTTTATGCGCTCAAACCAATTTTTTGAAGCACTTTTTCCACTCCGATTGAGACACCTCTAAAACATGGTTTTTGAACGCTTTTACATCATCTTCTGGCGATTACTGCTATTTTTCGGGCTCATACGGATATTTGGACGAATTCCGTTTCAGTCAATTTGGAGTCGATTTAGCAATGTCTATCCGTCTGTCTGTCTGGCTGGCTGAAGCGCACGATAACTCTCGAACGGATTAACCGATTTGGTCGAAAATTTGTCTTTCGTAATATTTTGGACAAAGTTTAAGTTCGAAAATGGGCCATATCGGTCCATTCCCTCGGATATCTCCCCCACAAAAGTTCAATTTTTTTCGCAAAAATTATGTGCACGATAACTCCCGTAGGGGTTAGTCAATACTTTGCAGATCGTAATATTTCTACCAGGCATAGATCAAGTTCGAATATGGATTGTATCGGTCCCCTCCTTCTTTCAGTTTAAGACCTCTTCTTGTATTCGCTGCCCCCATTATGGCAGTACAAGTTTTTTTTCAGGGGCAAGTCCTAGTTCTTGAGAATATGGCCCGAAAGCTGTACAAAAACCATGTTTAGTGGCTGGAGGGTACAATAACTCTTCAACAGATCGGTCCAAAATTTGGCCTTCGTAATATTTTGTGCAAACTTACTTAAAGTTCGAAGATTAGGCATATGGCTCCATTCTTTCAGGTACCACCCCCACAAAAGTTCAAAACTTTTCGCTAAAATGGGGCGTACAATAACTCTCGAAGGCAGTAAGTGAGTTGATCCATACTTTGCACATTGCAATATTTCTATCAGACATAGATCAAGTTAGAATATGGTCTATATAGGCCCTCTCCCTCCGGTACATCCCACACAAAATATCGAAAAAGTGCAGCTTAAGACATCCTCTTTGATTTTTGTCGTAATAATTTGTATTCGCTGCCCCCGTTATGAAGGTACAAGTTTTTTCCAGGTGCAAGTCCATATTCCCTGAGAAAATGGCTCGAAAGCCGTAAAAAGCCCCTGTGGCACCATGTGTTGTGACTGGGGCTCACGATGAATCTCGAACGGATCAACCGAGTATGTCTAAAATATAGTCTTATAAATATTTTGTCCAAATTAAGTTTACCTTCGAAAATGGTCCATATCGGACTTCTCCTTAGGGTATCTCCTCAACAAAAGTTCAACATTTTTGTATAAGTGCAGTAGCTTCGGTATACATTTTCAAAGGATCTTCTAACAAATCCTAAGGAAGATACTTTGAAATTTTATATCAAAGCTACTCCTTGTGGTTCTTTTTACAACTTGTCAAAACTTTAGTAGACAATAATTGATGATCAAAATCTTCTGATATAGGAGAACAATTACTAATGACGTAGGAATAAAACTTACCATAGTATTTGTGAACATTGAAAAATGGGATTACCAAGCAGGACTATAGGAAAAGTTTGGAGTTTCAATTAACTGACATAATTTCGCATATGCATTTATCTAATGAAGTGCGATATATGAGGCGTTCAGAGCACACTTCGACTAACTCCATAAAACAAAAAGTTGAGAAAATCAATGATGAAGTGTATATTGTTTTTTAAAATTCCCCTGATAATATGGATTCAAATATATAATGTAGAATGCATAATAGCAGGAATAGCTTTCGTCTAACGGTATATAAAATAAAATAAAAAAATAGTCAACAAACAATCGTTAGTAATGTTGTTTTAATGGTGGAGTTAATCGAAGTGTGCACTGAAAAAAGTTGTAAAGTTACGTCTTAATTTTTTTTATTTTTTTATTAACGAAAAACTTAGATTTATACACATATATTCAGTTTTTACATAAAAATTAATGTTGACAGTTCGGTTATAAAGCAATTTTTGTAATTAATTCATGTTAGCTTTATGTTAGCGGCATTCTTTCATAGCTAGTTTTACGACGTTTCCGACGTATGTAATATAAGTCAAAAATGTATGTCATATACGTCATAATTACCTAAAGGCCGTCTATGGTTCCAACAAAAGCCGAAAGGGCATTGAATGTAAAAATGTACACGTTGCGAGCAGAGCTACATTAGAATGTGGAGTTAATCGAAGTGTGCACTGAAAAAAATTGCATATTATTCAGTGGTCAAAAAAAACTTGTTATTTAAAGGTGCTCATCTTTATTATTCAGGAAAGATATTATAATCATAAATAGATATGGCTATATCGAAGGCTTTGAAACCAAAATCTCAAATTTTTCAAAAAGTGGAGTTAGTCGAAGTGCGCACTGAGAGGCTCATATATACTAGTTTCCAAGCTTTGCCTTTGTCTGCCATAAAAACAACATTCAATACGCCTGAAGATCGGCTTAACCACCCGTGAAACGTAGCGTAATAGTTGAATGCGTTGGACTTCGGTAGACTCCCAATTTTTCAATGTATATAATAGGTCTAATAAGCTCAACTCGAAAGAGAATTAATTAAATATCACTATAAATGACCTTCGCCTTAATAAGGCAAAAATAAAAGATATTATTTTTTTCCTGTGCAAGTCCGCGCATCCTTACGTAGTGGTCAGTGGTCCGACCAAAAGCCATCAATTATAGGTTGACCAACTGAAATGAAAAGAAATGTCTCACAAAAATATAATCCATTTATTGTGTTCGTTGTTTTTAGGTAGGTAGGATTGTTGTTTTTAAGAACCATTGCAATAAATTACCGTAGCGTTTACACGAAGTGAGCTATTTTCTTTTTCCTCAGGTACTAAATTTTAGTTTACTAGAACTTTTAGGGAGCAGCTTGGAACAAAGTTCCGTTTCCACAGAATTATGCCCGAGAGTGTCCTCTTTCAGCCCATATATACTTTTGTACTCGTCCCCTTTCGTCCGTTTAAAAATTTTTTCAATTTTTTATAATTACACGGGTAAAAATATGTGTTTTTTCCATACCGTTTAACATATAAATTACAGTTTTTTTAGACAAATGGACATTTGTTTAATATATGAGTTTCTATAAGAGTTATATGAGTTTTATGAAAACCCAAGGAGTATTCTTTTTTATTTTGGAATAAATTTTAAATTTTTTGTTTTTATAGTTTGTTTATTGGTATTTGACCTTTTTTAAATAGTTAGAACATTTGTAAAACTCAAAACCGCTCATATTTTGATGCAAAATAGAAAAACTCAAATTTCTAACTTTGACTTTGAATTCCTCTGCAACTACTAGACCGAACTCGAATGTTTTAAATGCATTGGAAAGCTGATAATGTTATTTGTCGAAAAAAACTATGAACTATGAAAATATCTCTATCCGTTCAAAGGTTACAGAGTTTTGCCCAAGAAAAAACTGTTCTGAACCACTAAAACTTTTCTACTTGACTGATACTTTTTTACTTGTTGAAATTATTTTCCGTGCGGAAAATTCCGATTGAAATATTCATTATTGCCCTGATTGTATGAGCAATTATATTCTATTAACGAAATATGGTATTCTAAACATCTGAAAATGTATATTGTTGCTTCAACCCTATATTTGCTGTCAAGCACTATAATGACACAACATGTATTATTGCACCAACAATAAATATTTTCAGATTTTTTGAATACACTTTTCTTTTCTAAGAATATGATTTTTTTCCTACAATATAATATCTCTTCTCTGTGTATAGATGAACTACATACACCATAAAAACCTAACATTGAATATCTGAAATTTGTGATTACTTTTAAAATTAACATTTCTATGGTCATCCGCATCATACTTGATAGACTAACCAAACCATTAATTTTTCTCTCTTTTTAAGAAAATAACTTCATTAATGTTGTCCAAATATAGAACATGGTTTATAAAGATATCGACACCATCGACAAATCCAATTGATCCTCGTCGATTTTAATGACACCCAAGTATAGACAGAGTAAATCCGAAACACAACCATAATTAATGGTAAAACGTTTTCAAAATCCAAAACTAGGTGTTATTTCAACGAATGAACGAACGACCGCATGAAAGAAAGAAATGTTTGCATAATTTCTGTAACACTTTGATACCAAATTTGAACTTTTACTTACAAGGCTTGGAGGAATCTCTGATGGTTGGTTTAATTAACCAAAGTGTTGTGAAGATAGGGAGAAGAAGAAGAAAAAAAATACAAAACAAAATAATTGAAATTCTCAACACACTGCGCAAAGACAACTTTTTGGTTCGTTCGAACGAACGAACTATTTTTTTCAAAGTGGTTATAAACAAATACAATTGAACCACTTCGCCAAAAGCAACAAACCGAGCAGCTGCTGCTGGCACGAACACCTAAAACCATTTTAGTCGTCAGCGTGTAAAAAAATGCAAAGACCATAAAATATTTTTTACCACCGGAGATGGTCACAATTCTTCAACTATGGTCGCGTGCCCCAACAATGCGTATTAATTAGCCATAAATACGACCAAAACAAAACGGAACTATATTTAGTAAACAAACAAATAAAATAAACAAATGGACAAACAAGCAAATAAATTAATTTCTGACATTTAATATTTTACTTACCCACCCGAAGTCGTTGGCATACAATAACAACCTGCCAACACAAAGTAATTGCTCTATTAACTAGAATTGTTTAGACGACATTTGGTCTATGTGGAACAAAAGTAAAAGTAATGAAAGTAGAATGGAATAGTAACACAAGTAGTGAATAATTACTAATTATATTAAAAGGAAATCGCTATTAATGAATTCTAGTCCGAGCCCTAGCGAAGGTAGAACAACTAATTAAATTGACACAGAAGTTAGAGTTGTTATTGATATTGTTATTTTAAAAAATAATTTTCGCTTATGCTCATCAAAAAGTTGGGAGCGTATGAGACGATTGACCGATTACAAAATAATGCAAGCAAGCTGATTGCCAGTAAGCTACAAATTAGTGGGCAATTTTTTTAAAATATTACAGGGCATAACTATTTATTTGACTCATTACTAAATAAGGATTACGGTAAGACGTACATACCCCACAACATTTCTAAAAATAGAACATATGTTTTTCAGCATTATTGTCGATTTTCATGAGCATAGAATGACAAATTATTTCGGGTGAAATTTGTTAAAATAAGATCATTTTAAGTAAGTTGTCGTAAATATTCTGGTCCTTTATTTGATATTTTCAATTTTCCTCGAACTTAAAGCACTTTTACTTATTTATTGTTTCTTCAAAGCATATATTTTCTAGTTTTCTTTACCACTTGGATAGTGATTAAAATTTCAACAAATCAATTTTCAACCATAAATAAATGATAACGAGGTAAATTGCTTTAACCCTAACCCCATCACAATAAACTATTAGCCGTTAATTGATTTTGAGATATCGAATTGCCTTTTCTCCTGGTGAGGTATTGAACATCTGCTTGTAATGCAATTACATTACAAATAGTCATCATTCAATAGCCCATTCATATCTTTACAGCACCACATCATTCCAGCTATCCCACTCAGCTCGTATAATCGATGATTCTCACTGCAGTGTATGTTTATTTATACTTCAATATCCAGTCATGTAATCGTATGTGGTAAATATAACAATAATATTAAGTCTCAAGTGCATCATTTGCAGATTAAGTAAATGTTCATAAGGAGAAGAAATAAAAAGGCTATTTATTTATTTTTCTTCTTACGGTGAGATAACGATATTTCGATTTTATAAAAAGGCAACGAATTCTTCACTTACTCGTCCAGCTGGAGATTAAGGGATATAAAAGCGTTTACTGCGATTAACATCTTAATAAATGCAAATGAATTTGACTTAAAATTCAAAAAATATTCATTAAATAGACCGAGATATGTATAGGAGTATAATGATAAAATGCGCTAATACAAACCAGTAAGGAAAGAATCATAGTCGGGCGGGACCGACTGTATGATACCCTACACCACTGTGAATATGTAAAACATACAGTGGTGTGAAAAATAATAAGGACAGTGACATTCACAACTTTTGGTCGCTCCTAAAATGTGTAAAATGGAAGAATTTCCGATGGAAATTTGTTTTTGAAAATGTACATGTATTGCAAAATGAAATCCCGTTACGATTTTGTTTTCTTTCTGTTTAGTTTTTATACAAAACTAAGATTTTTCGTAAAATCCGTGATTTCTGCTGTGAAAAATAATAAGGACAGTTTTTCGTTTTAGTAAAAATAAATTTATATTAGTTTTTTGTGATTCTTTCCTGTAAGTAAAAGTTCAAAATTAATTAATTTCTATTTATTAAATGTTAAATCTACCGGTATTTTTTAGTTTTTCTTTGCAAATATGGGTAAAAACACGCATTGTTATCACGCTACTCGAGAAATCATTAAATGTTTACATAAAGAAGGAAATTCATACAGAAAAATTACAGAAAAAGCTTTGAATCTTTAAAAACAATCGTGGAGGATGCAGCTAAGTGAACTTCAAAGATAAAAGTCGTAGCAGAAATCCAAAAATTGTACCTGTAATAATAAATGCGTTATTCGATGATTAAAAAAGATCCTTTTACCGCATCTTTACAAATAAAAAACTACTTAAATATTAATTTTGACACATCAACAACTCCTAAAACACTCTGTGGTGGCCACATTATAGCTCACAGTGTCAGAAAAGTATCATTTTAATCGAAAATTTATACACTTCCCACGTAGTGGTGTAGGGTATAAAAATATTCAGCAAATAAAACAGGTTGCTAGAAATCACATCGCTTGGCCTAAGAAAAATTGCGTACCATTCTTTGGTCTGATGAAACCAAATATATTTTTTTGTTCCGATAGAGGAGTTTATCAGGGTTGAAGACCTAAAAATCAATAATATAACCCAAAATATACTCTGAAGGCGGTTAAATATGGCAGAGGTAACAGCCTGGTGTGGGGCTCATTTTCTTACTATGCTGTGGGGTCTCTATACAGTATTCAAAGTGTTTTTGAAATCACCAGATTACATTGAAATTTTGAAAAATATAATTCTTCCGTATGCTGAAGGAGGTGTGCCTCTCAAATGAGCCTTCAGCGAGGTTAATGACCCAAAAATGACGGCAGAATGAAAAAAGGTGTTCCAGGATAATTATGTTAAGTTGTTAGAATGGCCCATACAATCCCTTGATTTGAACCTGATTGAAAAAATTTTGTGAATGCATTTAAAAAATCAAGCAGGGGAAAGTGTCCATCAAATTATGGCGACCTTTGGCAACTTATACAGGTTGCGTAGGACGCGACACTAGTAGAGAAGTGCCAATATTTGGTCGACTCGATGCCCAGACGATGCGCTTCCGTTTTAGAAAACAAAGGATCGTCTACAATGTATTAATGACACTGAAACACATTATCTACCATTATTTAGTAAAAACCTGCATTAATTTCTTTCAAGTTTGGTCCTTATTAAAAGATGTCAAGAAGTGTCCTTATTATTTTTCACACACCAAACTACGACAATTCGCATAAAATATAAAAGATAAATAAAATATGGTTACAAGCAATCAAAATATTTTTATAATACTTTTCTTAACATTTTAAGAAAACAATAAATTTTATAAACTAATGTGATTTTCACTTTTTAGTTAGTTTTCAATGTAATCTTGGTTATGGATTGAAGTGTCCTTATTATTTTTCACACCACTGTATATAGGAGATATGTATATATCAACTTGAACTGATTTCTATAATATGGTACCCTTATTACTAGACAAAATTCCGTCTCACATTCCAAATTTCATCAAAATTAAACAGATATAGGGTGTTTGGTGCAACAAACACGTGAAATCGGTCAAAAATGTATATAGGAACTATATATAAATCTGAAGCGATTTCGATATAATTTGGCACACTTATTTCTAGGCCAATTTCAATCAAAGATTCCAAATGTTTGCTGCAGCAAATACGTCAAATCGGCCGTAAATATATATGACAGCTATATCCAAATTCAAACCTATTTCGATGTATTTTGGCACATTAATTTTTAGACCGAATTCAGTGACACACACCATATTTCATTGAAATCAAACATACGTAGCGTGTTTGGTGCAGCAAATACATGAAATCGGGCGAAAAATTTATATGGGAGCTATATCCAAATCTGAACCAATTTCGATATAATTTGGCGCACTTATTTCTAGAATTCAATCACACATTCCAAGTTTCTTCAAAATCTGACGTATATATCGTGTTTGGTACAGCAAATACGTCAAATCGCTCGAAAATATATATGGGATATATCCAAATCTGAACCGATTTACACCAAAATAAATAGCGTTCTCTCTAAAAAAAATTATATTCCCAATTTTCAGCTGAATCGAACAAAAAATGCGACCTGTACGTTGCGAACAAAAATACATGGACAGACGGACGGACATGCATAAATCGACTCAGAAAGTGAATATATGCATATCCCCAAAAGGAACTATGGGTCTATTTCGTTTCCTTTTGTGTGTTACATACAAATGCACAAAGACATAATACCCCTTACCACTGTGTGGTGTAGGGTATAAAAAGTACATTCGAACTTCTCTATAACGACTTCTCTGTAATGATTTTTTCCCTATAACGTATACAAATTGAAAACTTTTTTCCATTCATTTTCACCCATTTTAACCCCTAGAGAAGTTGGACTGTACCTCAAACATGACAGTGGTAATCACGCTACAGGTCGCAATTTTGATCGGATCGTCACGAAATTGTTGGTGTTGATGTGGGTCCCGGAGGGGAAGAAGCCTATTGATTTTGGTGATGGTCGGATAATATTCAGGGGTCGAATGGGCAAAAAACTTATGTGGATAAAAAGACAACATTTTCTTCCAAAGCGAATATCTCAGCTTCTATATGGGGTATACCAAAACCAATACCTGACAATAAATGTAGAAAATATCACCTTTCTATTGATGTAAAGTAAGTTCTCGTAGGTGATCAAACAACGAAGATATTACAATATACGCAAATAAAACCCAAATTTTCATTCTTGCAATTTTAATTATAATGACGAATATCACAGCTTTGGTTGGGGACTTTCCAATAGCAAAGCCTGACTATGAAAGTAGAAGATCGCAGCTTTACAATGATGCAAACTAGGTCGGCGTAGGTGACCAAATAACGGAGATATTGCAATAGTCGGTAATACATCTCATTTTTCCATTTTTTTGGAAATCACGCTACAGGTCGCAATTTTGATCGGATCGTCACGAAATTTTGAGTGTTGATGAGGGTCCCGGAAGGGAAGAAGCCTATTGATTTTGGTGATGGTCAGATAATATTTAGGGGTCGTTATGTTCAAAACACTTATTTGGATAAAAAGACAACGTTGTTGTCCAAAGCGAATATCTCAGCTTCTATATGGGATATACCAGAAGCAAGACCTGACGATGAAAGTAGAAAATATCACCTTTCTATTGATATGAAATAAGTTCTCGTAGGTGATCAAACAACGAAGATATCACAATAGTCGCAAATAAAGCCCAAATTTTCATGTTTGCGATTTTAATTATAATGACGAATATCACAGCTTTGGTTTGGGACTTTCTAAAAGCAAAGCCTGACTATTAAAGTAGAAGATTCCATCTTTACAATGATGCAAACTAGGTCGGCGTAGGTGACCGAATAATGGAGATATCGCAATAGTCGGTGATACATCCCATTTACCCATTTTTTTTTTTTTTGAAATCACGCTACAGGTCGCAATTTTGATCGGATCGTCACGAACTTTTGAGGGTTAATGGGGGTCTCAAAGATGAAGAAGCCTATTGATTTTGGTGATGGTCGTATAATATTTAGGGGTCGGAATGGGCAAAAAACGTATTTGGGTTAAAAATACAAAGTTTTTTTTGCAAAGCAAATATCTCCGCTTCTATAAGGGGTATACCAAAAGCAAAACATGACAATGAAAGTAGAAAATATCACCTTTCTAATGATGTAACTTTTCATTTTTGCGATTTTAATTATAATGACGAATATCACTGCGTTGGTTGGAGACTTTCCAAAAGCAAAGCCTGACTTAGAAAGTAGAAAATCCCATCTTTAAAATTATGCAAAGTAGGTTGGCGTAGGTGGCCAAATAATATATGTACATATCGCAATAGTCGGTAATGCATCACTTTGTCTGCAATCAAACTTTCGTATCTCCCTAAAAGAAATGTTTTCGAGTAAAAAGATTTTGCACAGAGGTAGTGGTGTAGGGTATCACATAGTCGGCCCCGTACCGACTATAACCTTTTCTCACTTGTTTGAGATGACGACTTCTATTTTGCTTTTCAAAATAGTCAGGCTTAATCCCGTAGTCGTTGTTTTAATATTTTATGAACACGTTTGTTATAAAAATTATTTATTTGTGGGAAAAATTGGTGATGTTTACCAAGGGGTAAGGCAGGGAAGACTATAGTTTCGGATATCGGCACATATCCTCATCAGTTCCCATGTATCTTGTTTTTCAACAAGAAACTATTTATACCCAAGTGTCAATTGCTCGCTCAAATAGATACGTGTCCAAAGAAACACGCTGATCGAGAATTTCTTTGGCACTACCTAAACTCGAGCAACTCCACTTGCAAACAAAACCAAATCCTTCCTACTCCTATGCGTTTATATATTTTTGGTTCGATTAGAAAAATTAGAAAAAATATCTGAGAGTTCTCCAACTATGTATGTCGCTAAAATCCCATACAATAATTAATGTGTTCCGATAAAACTTCGTCAAGAAATATGGTTTACAATCACGAAAGCTTAGGTGCCCACTGTGGTAACTTATACTGATAGAAAATAAAGAGTAATATTCAACTTACAATCATTCAAAAAAATGAAAATTCGCGAATTAGTGAAAATCAGTTAATACTTCTACAAGACATAGATCGGGTTGGAATGTGGACTATATATGTCAACTCCTACCTCCCACACAAAATTTCGGAAAAGTGCAGTCTAGGAGGTCCTATCGAATTGTTTTGATTTTTCTTGCAACATGTTGCGTTCAAAGCCCCTTTTACGATGGTACAAATTTTTTGAGTGACAACTTCATACTTCGTGAAAAAAATTACCCGAAAACTGTAAAAAAACCTTACGGCCAGCATGCGTAGTGGTTTTAATTTTTTGGCAAGATATTTTTGATTCAATACAATTTTCATTAGTTTCATTATAAAAATCGAAACCTATTTTACTAATCGTGATTCTTTATATTTCTATATAATTTCAGGTAATAAAACTCATGTGATATAATGTACGCTTCGAAACAATGGTAAGTGGATCTGAGGCAGGGATCTGAGGCAATCATTCTTAAGAGTATTGTAAACAATCAAATAGATCAACAATGTTTCCGTTATGCATTTTGTAATCAAAATAGAGATTAAAATTGTACTTTTTAATATATAGTCCTTTAACCGATAAGGTTTACTTACCGTCGCACATCGATTCAGCATCCTTTTTATACCCTCAGCATTTATGCTAACGATGATATATGAGGAAAAGTCAAAATTTTTTAGTTTCCATGAAGCCAAGGTTTGCACTATTATAATACGCGAACTATTGTAGTTTGCCAGTAACTATGACTATTGCTGGATTAACTTAGATGTTTTTGTACAAAGCTCAAAAATTTAGCAAAAAAATTTAATTTACGTGGTAGTTACGACCGCGTAAAGGAAAAACCATAGGTAAAAACACGTTGAATCTAAACAGGTGTTTTACATTGCTATTCGATTTCTGATTAAACCATTCAAATGACGGACATCTGTCCAAAGTGAAAGTTGGAGAATACAAAATGAAGATTACACTTCTAATGTATCACTTTCCAAAACTTCCACTGCATCCACCATTAATGGATGCTGACATTTTGAAGCCGGATTTCAGGTGTTTTTTGTATTTTTTATGTAACTGGGACGCGCATTCGGATATTTCGTAAAACCAATTATAGGACTAAAGAACTCGCGATTTCGCATAATCTGATATGTATATTAAGTATGTAGCCCACACAGCAGCAGAGTAATCTACTGCCAAAGGCCAAAATTTAGTGCGATATTTTTTCTAAAAAACCTATTTTTTGGGTACAGTATTTACAATATCGTTTTGAGTGTGCTGGTACCCCGCGATATTTTAGTTTTTCGACGATCCGGATCATATGAATCACAGATCGTAAAAATCCATCAACTAGAACGGCGGAAATGGTTACTGCAAAAATTGAAAAATTTGCAAAAAATGTTTTTCAAAATATCGCTGACTAATTCGCGTTTTATGTGGATCGTTTCCATTTCAATGAAGAAAGTGAATCATCACTCGCGTTTGTGCGAAAACAGCGGTTTGAAAAATTTAGTGGCATGGGAGCTGTATCCGACTTATCCAAAAAATACTGTGTGATGCTACATCCACGGTTCTTGATGGATTTTATTGAAATATGTTTAGATCGATGTATTTTTTCACGGTTGATAGTGAAATCGGATGCACATAAAAAGTGTATGCACTTTGTGCAAAATATAAGCGTAATACAATTTGTTGCACACTAAACTGCAGACGATGCTACATCTTAGCGGCCAAAGTAAATCCTGGCAAATGTGTACAAATTAAAAGAGAAGAATTCGCTGTATTGGTAAACCGCATGCGCATCAAGTGATTTTGAGGATTTCGCGATTTACACGCATTTCAAAATGAACATTACCCGATACAATTTTATTTCAAGATTATACCCCATTTAAAGGAACCCAACATTTATTTGAAAGATATCCATATCTTCTGCTAGATGTTAGCGTGTTTTCGAGAAGTGATTAGAATAAAAAATGTGATTTATTGCGTGGAATTTAACTAAAATAGAAGAAAAACTCCGACCTATTTTTCTTACAATTTGTTCAACTAACTCACAAAATAAATTTTAATAAATATTTTCTCTTACAAAAATTTTATAAATTTCCTCAATATATTTTTTGTTTTTTGCTATAATATGCAAACCGCTAAACGGATTTGTATAGTTTTGGTTTCATTTGAATCTTCGCGATGTTTAGATTACGTACATATTTTTTATATATTTTTCAGATGCATAAACAGCTTGAATTTTATTAGAACAAGTTGTAAACTACCAATTGTTTTGAATGCTTTCCTAATTTCCGCGAAAATTTACAACTTTTTCACTAAAGTTATGGGACCTCAGTAACCATATAGTATGTAGGGAGCCCCTAATTAAGAGAGTTTCTCAATATAATGATAAGAGTCTTTTAAAGATTTTTTCCTTTTTATCAGAATTGAAAACGCCATAACTTTTGCGCGCAACAACCAAAATTAGTATCTCGAACAGATTTATGAATGGGATTTTTTCCCCAATGTATGTACCAAAAATCATCATTCATGTAGCTTAAAAAAAATTTTTAATTTTTTTTTTATGGAAAACTAAAAAATTTTGTCTTTTTTTCATATACACTTTCATACGAGAAAAATTTGCCTCATCGAAATAATGGTTTTAGACTCCATGTATGTTTGGACGAAATCCCTTTCAGACAATTTGGAGTCGATTTAGCAATGTCAGACGAACGGACATTGCTAGATCTGTCTGGTTCGCACGATAACTCTCGAACGGATTAACCGATTCGAACCAAATTTTAGATATCGTAATATTTGCTTGAACTTACTTTAAGTTCGAAGATTGGCCATATAGGTCCTCTCCTTCGAATACCTCCCCACAAAAGTTCGAAAATGTTTGGAAAATTTGTGCGCACGATAACTCTTGAAGGGAGAAACCGATTTAGTCCATACTTTGCACATCCTGAAATTTCTACCAGACTTAGATGAGGTTCCAATATGGACTCAATCGGTCCACTCCTTCGGGTACCCCCCACACAAAATTCCGGAAAAGCTCTCTAATCGTTTTGACTTTTGTTGTAACAACTTGTATTCACTGCCCCCCATACGACGGTACAAGTTTCATCATACCATACTTTCAAGATAACTCGAAAAATTAGTTACAGAATTCCACTACTGAGACCTCAACGGACGTCAAAATTTCTAGTCCACTAAAGTTTTTTTTTTATTAAAATACAGCTGAACCTCGATTATCCGTAAATAGATTCTCCGGGAACCTCCATTATTCGGGATAGAAAAGAAATATTGGTCTTTTTTCCATTTCCTCTATTTATACCCTATACCACAATGTGGAAAAGGGTATAATAAGTTTGTTTTCCCAAAAATTCATGTAACGCCGCGAAATATTCGTCGTAGACCCCTCATGTGGTATACCAAACTTCATATCTCGACGAGATAAAGCGATTTAGCGATGTGTGTCCGTCCGTCCGTCCGTCCGTCTGTCCGTCCATTAAAAATTGTAATCAAGCTAGAGGCCGCAATTATGGACCGATTGTCACGAAATTTAGTATGGAGGTCGGGTTTGGACCAGAATAGAACTGATTAGTTTTTGGCGATGATCGTGAAATGTTAAAGGGATGAAATGGACCAAAAACAAAATTTTTGCTCGATTTTGTAGCCGCTCTGTAGGTCGCAATAATAGTCCGATCGGCGCGAAATTTTAAACGTAGTTTTGGTTTGAGATGAAGAAGTAGCGTGCAAGTCAACGGTATGATCGGATAATATTTAACGGGTTAAATTGATCAAAACTTTTGTGTGAAAATTGGTAAAATTTCTAATGCACATCTTATAACAGCTAGCCCGGAAAGCTAGTGCACAGGGATAGTGGTATAGGGTATCACATGGTCGGCCCCGTCCGACTATAGTCTGTTCTTACTTGTTTTCGTTATAAACTTCATTATCCGGGAGTAAAAGCACACTTTCCAATTAATTTGACTAAACAAACAAAAGATAAACAAAGAAAACTAGAAATTTGTGTATACATGGTATCACAAAAACCATGGGTCAAAGTCAATTCATGGGACATGGGACAAAATCAATCTGATGATGATGATATTATGTATACTTCTAAAATTTTGGTGGATTACCTTAACAAATATAATAAAAATTGCAGAGTACAATACTACATTTACAATACAGTACTATGCTATGTTTACTTAAACATATGTTCAAATGCTGCAAAAAACATTGCCTCCATTATCCGTGAAAAACGATTATCCGTAATGCCTCCGGTCCCGACCAACACGGATAATTGAGGTCCGACTGAAAGTAAATATAGTACCTTGTGAGAAATAAAATAGCTCATCTTGTGTAAACGCAGCAATAATCTATTGTACCGTGTCTTAATGACAACAATCCAATCCAACCTAACAAAAAAAAAATAACCTAATATTGATTATATTTTTAGGAAGTATATCGTTACGGAATTGGGGCTTAACTTAATCCCGTGTAGAAGTTGTTTATTCCCCCATACGATTTGTACCAAATAAATCGAGAGTTTGTTTCAGATTACAATTCCACAATGCTTTCTTAATTTCACTTCTTATTCACACAATTCTTATTCTGTTCACATAGTTTACACTTTACTTCTTTGCTGCTGACGATTTTAGTTCGCGGTATAATTTAAAACTGGCTTGCGGGTGGGCAACGCTTGCGCATTTATACCCGCTTGCCTTTGCATAGACTGTTCGAGCATTCTTCATCTGGTAGGTTCTACAATGTTCAAACGAGATCCGGATGCACATACATACATACTCGTATACAAACATACAAGTTAATGTAAAAAACTAATAGGGCAGCGGTAATAAATAAATACACGAGAGCAGAAGGGGGTAATAATGAATGACTTCACAATGAATGTACAAAACAAATAAGGATAGAGAAAGAGAGAATACAACAAAAAAATGTCTAAGCAAACTGTGTAAATTAAGGCTAAACGATAATTTCATGATTGCAGTAAACTTCAAACAATAGTTGTTGTTGCAAAACTGATACAAATTAACTAAATGATTAATAAAACTGTTACGCTACAATTTAAATTCATAAATTAATAGAAATTCATGTAAAATAACATAAATACACCAGTAACTTTCGTAATAATATGTATGGTATATTTCGTTCTCCAGACGTATTTTTGTATTTTCCCAAATAGGAAAATATAGTCGTCTGTAGGGTCACGCCACCTACACCTTTCAATATTTTGATCTAAGTTTTATGTTTCCTTAATTTAAATATGTTTACCATATTATTTCATACATAAATTAGGAATCGGTTATGACAAAAGTAGTAGTTTTCGGCAGAAAAAAATAAGTTCTAAATCACTGTGCGTAGTTTAAGTTATTTTGCTAAATACAACTTTAATTACAAACTCATTACATACATATTTTTTAATCATTTAGAGAAAAAACTTCTGTTTTGTCAATAGAAATTAATGTAAACGACAGAAAAACACAAACTTCCAACTCATTAAAAACTATTTATTTTTCGATTTTTTTTCGTTCTCTCTCAAAAAAGTTATTTGAACAAAGCGTTCTTATAAAGGACGAGTAATGCTTAATTTCCATCAGTTTGTTTTTTCACAGTTACAACTTGAAAACTAAAAATTTTACAAGTTTCTTTTTTTTTCAATTTGCATCAACATCGCTCAAGTTTCCATCTTTAGCGTCAACACATTAACCACCTGTATCATCTTCTTCAAGAGTCAGCTCGATAAGTGAGTGCTGTTGAATGGTGGCAGTCTCCTTGCTTTGTACAACAACAACAAATTGCTTTGCATTTTATTTCTATAAAATGATAAAGTTTTTTTCTGCTTTTTGAATTCGCACAGAAATAAACTTGCCATTGCCATTATGACGATTGTGGCATTAATTTCCATCAAATCCATCAAAATAAATTTAATGTGTTTTTTATTCATGAAGCGGGGTGGGGAAAATCAAATTTCAATAGCAAAATATTTTTTTTTTTTTTTTTTGCAATTTTATGGAATAAATTGTTTCGATAAGAAGCACCAAGTCATAATTTATTGTGTTATGTAGGAGAAGGAGAGAAGCTTTTAAGGGGTGACCGTCACTTGTAAAATTCAGAAAATAACTATTTTTATACCCTCAGCATTTATGAAATCATCGAAATAATAGTTTGGACGAAATAAGTCTCAGACAATTTGAAGTTGATTTAGCCATGTCCGTCCGTCTATCTGTCTGTCTCGAACGGATCAGCCGATTCGGTCCAAAATTGGCTTTCATAATATTTTGTCCTAACTTAGTTTACGTACGAAGATGGGTCATATCGGTCCACTCCTTCCGGTACCTCCCCCACAAAAGTTCGAAAATGTTCGGAAAATTTGTGCGCACGATAACTCTTGAAGGGAGTAACCGATTTGGTCCATGCTTTTCACATCGTGATGTTTCTACCAGACATAGATGAGGTTTGAATATGGACTCAATCGGTCCACTCCTTCGATTGCCTCCCACACAAAAGTTCAGTTTAGGACCTGCTCTCGAATCTCTTTGATTTTTGTTGTAACAACTTGTATTCACTGCCCCCCATACGGCGGTACAAGTTCATCAAGGTTAAGTCCATACTTCCAGAGAAAATAGCCTGAAAGGTGCAAAAAAAAAAACACCTTTGACACTGTGGGTAGAGGTTGGAGCGCAAGATAACTCTCGAAAGGATTTGCCGATTCTGTTCAAAATTTGGCCTTCGTAATATTTTGCCCAAGCTTAGTTTAAATTCGAGGATAAACCATATCGGCCCACTCCTTCAGGTACCTCTCTCACAAAAGTTCAAAAATGTTCGGAAAAATTGTGCGCACGATAACTCTTGAAGGTTGTGACCGATTTGGTCGATACTTTACACATCCTAATATTTCTACCAGATATAGATCAGGACTATAGTTGTACACTCCTTCGGCGGATACCTCCCACACAAAATTTCGGATAAGTTCACTTTAAGACCTGCTCTCGAATCACTTTGAGTTTTGTTGAAGCAACATGCATTCGCAGCCTCAATAACAACGGTAAAGTTTTTTCATGGGTAAGTCCATACTTCTTGTGAAAACAGCCCGAAAGGTGTAAAACCCCTTTGGCGCCATATGTAGTGGCTGGAGAGCACGACAACTCTCAAACTGATCAACCGATTTGGTCCAAAATTTGGCCCCTTCGTCATATTTTGTCCAACCTTAGTTTCAGTTTGAAGATGGGCAATGCCGATCCACAACTTCCGATACTTTCCCAATATTGAAAAAAGTCACTACAATTCTAAGCACGATATCTCTTGAACGGGGCAACCTATTTGGTCCAAACTTTGGGTCTTAAACTAAATTTGGATAAAACAGTAGGTCCAAATTTAGTTTAACTTCTAAAATGATCCATATCGGTTCTCTCCTTAGGATATCCCCCCCCCCCCCCCAAAGTTCATAATTTCTAAGTGTTTAAGTGAAGTTTAGGATCTGCTCGAAGATCCTTTGGAAATGTATACCGATGCTGTTTGTTGTGGTTCTGTTTACAGCGATATTATGTTTTCCGTGGACAAGTTCATGCTTCTTGGCATACTGGTCCAAAAGTTATACGATGACCCACTGAAATGACTAGTGGATGCGTTATCTATCGAAAAGATATGACTGCCAAAATAAGATCCACTTCGATCCATTCCTTTAAGTACCTCCTCCGCAACAGTATTCAACTTTAATCCTAATCCACTTGTCGGCAAGTTCAAATGTCAAAAAGGGCTACAAAATTCTGAAAAGAACTAAATACATTCGATTTGTCCGTAGATGAAAGTTTCAATTCACATATGCTGAGGGTATATCTCTGTCGGCAAAGACAACTTATACTTTTTTACTTGTTATTGCCTTATTTTAAAGTATAAGTAGCATAGCGGTCAATAATCCCTTTCATCACCCCATTTGTTCTTAATAGGAGCTGCTACAAATGGCATGTTTTTCCTAAAAGAATTGTTCATTTAGAATGAGAACATGTAAATTATGCATTATAATAATCTCGAGTGTAAACATGTAGTATGTTCCACTTATGAGAGAGAGTTGTGAAAAAATGTTTACCGGGCACCTCCGGCACTATCATCATGATTATATTTATTACCATGACATTTTATCACTTATCCAAGGGATTTTTATGCGGTTAAAGAAATTATAAAAAAAACTCTACATCCATACCCATTGAGAAGCGACAGTGGCATCACTTTGTGCTTTGATTACGCATAAGAGACAGAGTCCATGAGCCAGACAACCTATCGCCTACCACCCCACAACACTTTACCATAATTAATTATTCAATGTCATTCAAGTGCACAACCAGCAACCAACCAACCACTTGTTCATGATTATGACGACGATGATGATGGTTTATTTTTATTGCTATTTTATTTTTGCAAACATTTTCGGATATTATTTTTTATCGTTTTTTGTTTTATTTTGTGACTGTATAAAATTTGCAATTTTTCAATTGTCTGGGGGCTCTCTTTTTAATTCGTTTGTTGCTGCTGCTGCTGTTTTTTGCTACGTTTTTCTTGCCACTTTTTATTTAAATTTTATTTCTGTAATTTAATTCGTTGTCAATTGTTTGCGGCACCCAACAACTGCTGCTGCTGTCAAATAAATGCTTGTTGTCCGTCCGTCATTGTGTCTCTTTACGGTGTTTATCTTTTGTTTACCATTTTAGGTAGCTTATTATCTTTTGTTTATTAATTTAATGTATTTTCTATTTCGAATTTTTTTCTCTCTCTCTTAGTTTGGTTTTATATTTGCACCAAATTGTTAGTAACGCCTCTACATCGCTAACTTTGTTTTGATTTGAAAATAATCGAAAAAATGTGAGTAAAAACTTTATGTAAATAATAGATTGAGGAAAGTTGTTTCTAGCTTGATTAATTTGCATTAAGGTTGTTCTCTTAGTTGATTAGTACCCCGGGTACCCAAGGGGTTTTCTCAAAAATAGTACACACGATATACATGCAACTCTCAAACTAAATAACCGATTTGGCTTAAACTTGGCACATCGTATTATTTTTTCCAGACATAGATCTGATTCGAATATAGACTATATCGCCCCAATCCATCGGCTACTTCCCACAAAAAATTTAAAATTTCCCCCGTGGCCACTATTACGATTTTTATACCCTCCACTATAATGTGGAGAGTATTATTAAATTTGTCATTCCGTTTGTTCGATGTGTTACATCGAAGACCCTATAAAGTATATATATTCTTGATCAGGGTAAAATTCTAAGTCGATATAACCACGTTCGTCTGTCCCTCCGTCTGTTGAAATCAAGATACATCTCGCAATTTTCAAGATGGAGCTTTGTAATTTGGTATAGATGTTTCTATTATTCCTAAGATGTTTGGTATTGTAAATGGGTTATATCGGTCCATGTTTTGATATAGCCCCCATAGAACGGTACCTCCCGATTTTCGGTATTTCGAAGGTTCGGTATAGGTGCACGCCTTAGTATAGCTCAATAGAATGGTACCTCCCTATTTCCGGCATTTTAAAGGTTGTGGCCTCAATATTCCACCGAAATGGCCGAAATTTGGTATTTGGTCTTCATTTGGGTTATTAAATGTTCCATGTGTCGGTATAGCTCCCATCGAACGGTACCTCCCGATTTTGGGTATTTTGAAGTAACCCTCCGAAATAGCTGAAATTTTGTATTTAGTCTTTGTTGGAGGTGAAAGCCTTCCTGACTGAAATTCGTCGGTATAGGTTCACGTTTCGATATAACTCCCATAGAACAGTACCTCCCGATTTTCGTAATTCTGAAAGTTGTGACGTCAATATCACACCAAAAGACTGAAATTTGTTCTTAAGTCTTGCATCGATTATAAAATATTCAAAAGGAAAATTATCATTACAGGTCCGCGGGTTTCTATATCCCCCACAGAAGCGTACCTCGTGATTTTCGGTATTTTAAATTCTCGGTTTTACCGAAATGTCTGAAATTTCTAGCTACTAGAAATTTGTAGCTATTGATGGACGTTTTGATATAGCCCCCATGGAACGGTACCTACCTACTGATTGCATTTCCTCAACTGCTTTGATCATATCCACATTCAGGACAAATGCGATAGGAGTTATAATGTGTCCAATGTGTCCAACTTTATCGTCTGATTCACCGTCGTCATCGAAATACGAGACATCCTGTAATGCTGTTGTTCAGGCACCCCCAGAAATGCATCGTTCCTGCAATTCAATTGCAGCGGCCATCGTTCAGGTTGCAGAATTTTTGAGTTTGGATACAGAGGAACCAGAATCTTATAACTGAAATAATACACAATCGAACATATTTACATTGCTACAACAACAACTCTGTGACTCGGAGAGACATAATGGTCGCTATGATCCGGGAAACAAAGATGTCCGTCACCTGTAGTTTAAAACTTTGCGATGGTTACAAAGTTTTGCGTACAGATCGTTCAAGACGAGGAGGATGAGGATTTACCTTCCTTGAACACAACTCCAGTAGGCGAAGACGCACCAACGGCGAAGCTGCCCCATGTTACCCAACAGATCTATCTCATTTGAGCTTGACTCTAGTGACCCGTACGAGAAATATATTGTCATAGCAATAAAGTATGGTCCTGCTGAGATAGAGTTGCTCAATGATGAAAAGTTGTGCCTTGCTTTATATGTTTGATATAAGTTCGCTTTTGGAAGGCAATAATCGTCTGGTACTAGAGAACTTCAGTGATAATCCTTAGTTTTGGCATTCCGTCCTATACAATGATAAGATGGGTACTCCGCTGATCAATTCGATAGCTCCACATTTTCCACGGTGAACGATGATGCTCCTATGAGGACAAGAGAAGATTGCCGCAGCTCGCCAGACATCTGACCGGTCTGATTAATGACGTATTCTGGCCATCCGTCATTTCATTGGCTTTATAACCTCTGATCGCCTTACTTTTCTTAACCGTTGAGAAGAAGATTGGCAAGTGTTCAGAGAATTTACGAATCACTGATTCAGAGAGCTGTTCATTTCATCAAATTCTCGGGTGGCTGAAAATTTTTTTCGGAATCACAACTGCGGCCACTCTCTGGTCGAATACCCAAAATTATACCAAATTTACCAGCAGAGGCGACGGGTCTAGCAAATAAGCATGATGAGCTTTGTCGAAGATCTGAGTTAGGGAACTTATTCTTGAAGTCATCAGGCTAATAGTTGAGCATAAGCGGAAAAGTGGCTAGACCACCTAAAGCAATGCAACATTGATACAAGATTAAGAAAATTGTGGGTAACGGTTAAATCACTCTCGAATTCGGGAAGGTTAATAGAATGGCTGTTATTCCCCGAAGGGGAGGACGAAGAGAAGTGGGCCACGATGTATAAGATCCCTCTATATTTCAGATGTCATCCGAAATGCGAAATCATTCAAAACGTTGGGCCCACACAGAATCTCAATGGTAACGCTGAAACAACTGAATGTACACAGGGTTGAGTAATTCAAAAGTTTCCTCAATTTGTCGGTAGCCACCCATAAAGCTGGAAAGTTGACCTACTCAAGCCAGGCAAGGAAGACAGAATAGGTGAATTGTACAGGCCAATTAGCCTCCTGTTGCCAGTAGCGAAGAATACCGGAATACCGGAAAATCTACTGTACCAACACGTGTTACACGACCCAGAAGGTTTTCGGCACGCGTCACCTGAAACACGTCTTTATTGAGAAGACATGACACGAGCCCATCACTAGTTAGGACAGCAGACATATGCTATTTTTAGAAGCAAGCCGCCAGCTCCTTTTTTCTTCGGTCGGGTAATATCAGTCGAGTACTTTCTAAATACAACCAAAAAAGTGAGAGCGAGAAAGATCAACAAACCTATCTGGCAGGCCTCAATACAGTGTGAATGTCGTGCATGGGAAATAACTCCAGGTGTTCCATTAAGATCCGAAATTTAAACCCACATAAGGCCGATATCCGTAGTCCCTAGTGTTTTTATCTTTATTTTTATAATAATTTATAATTGTAACAAATATTTAATAAAAAGATCCGGACGATGCACCTCAATTTGTATTGGGCCAGAATTGACAGTACGATACCCGACACATGTTCTGCATGTGGATTGGGACCGCACGACATGATGTATTTCTTTAACTGTCCAGCTCTCCCCTGTTTCATTATTCTTTAGCCAGTTCAGGTCGCAGAAATTTTGAATCTGAACTGGGGATGGACACGTGCCTACAAAATACGTTGTTCGTTTTAATGTTTAATGCGTGTCACGATCGTACTTTAGTCATTGTCGTGACACGCATGTTTCATTCATTTTTCATTTTACAAAGAATCACAAGATCGTACGACACAGAAGGTTTTCGGCACGCGTCACCTGAAACACGACTTTTTTAGAAGTCATGACACGAGCCCATCTCTAACCAGGACAGCAGTCATATGCTATTTTTAGGAGCAGGCCTGCTCCTTTTTTCTTCGATCGGGTAATATCAGCCGAGTACTTTGTAAATACATTCAACAGTTAAAAATCTACATTCTCTGTAAATAGTCCGTCCGTCAGATCTGCAAATCGTTGTCCTTAAAGCCCATCTGAAGATCATCAAAATTTAATGGTATTTGATGGCATTGGTCTTCCGCTCTTTGTCCCCTACTTTTCAATTTAAGTGTTCTTCCTTCGCATACATGAACATACTACCATCTATAATCATGATACATATCTAGCTTTACGAAATATCTACTTCCATTTCGAAAAAACAATCTAACAATTTAAAACCGAAAACAAACTAATTGCCGACTTTTATGACATTGATTATATTTGCTTTCAATTAAATTTTCAAATACATTTAAACCTGTCTATTATTTTTTTCATATCCTACAGATTAGGTCTTTTGTTTAATAATGGAGCAAAGTCAGTCGTATTATATTTTTCTATTCAATTTTTCTATTGGTTTTGCATTTGAAAGATTTGCATATTTAAAGTTCAGCATCAAAACCAGCAGATGCAAATCAATATATCATTTATGGACATGAGGAAAATGTGCTGCTCTACGACATTGGCCATCGCCACCAGCAACCACAACAACAAAAAAGTCAATACATTTTCTGTGCAAGGCCAATAGAAAATAACGAAGTTAGAACCCTCCATTAAGCTTACACGGAAACAAATAATGTTAAGAATGGGTATGCTTCCAGAGGTTTTATTTTGGGACTCTATTCTATGGCTAGTTTTCAGTGCCTTTACTATTGATGATCTTATGAGGAGTTTTGACATTTTACAGAAAATTTAACACTTATAAAAAATCTTAGGTCATTAAGCTTGGCTCCAATGAGAAATTCATTAATATTAATAAACAAATCATATTCACCTTAATAGGAAAAATTTTCAAATAAATGAAAATCTACACAGTTCTCTAAATTTTCGTAAAAAAATTTAACCAATTTTCAGACGGATTTCTTTCGAGAGCACATTTTCCTGTGCTAGTGTCTGCAAAAATATCCGGTATAATCTGTACATAATCTCTAAAATACAGACATATCCTCATTATACGGTCTCACTTAAGAACATCCATATCGTCTGCTCCGTCGGAAAAGGTCGTAAGTCCCTCTCAATAAATTTTTCAGGAGGAAGAAAAACATTCCAGCGCTTTCTGCATTAAAGATTTTATTTGGTGGTAATGGCCGTATTCTTCGTTTATTTATTCCGCTTCAATACCTGTACTTTGTTTGATAAAGTTCCGTCGCGTTTGGGAGATAATTGGATGTCTTTGGACTTACGACCTTTTCCTTGTACAGTTTTGTATTTTTGTAGGGACTTACGACCTTTTCCCACAATTTACGGACGTTTTTAAAATAAAATATTTATACTTTACAAAACAATGTGGAAAGGGTATTATAAGTTTGTTTTGTCCAATATTCCACTTACCATTTTTTCATATCTTGACGAGATAAAGCGATCTAGCTATGTGTGTCCGTCCATCCATTAACAATTGTAATAAAACTCCGGGCCTCAATTTAGGACCAATCGTCACGAAATTTTGTGGAGAGGTCGGGTTCCGACAAGAAGTGACCCCATTAGATGTTGGTTATGATCGAAAGGTGTGAAATGGACCAAACACACAATTTTTACCCGAATTTGTAGCTGTCCTGTAGATTGCAGTAATATTCCGATCGGAGCGAAATTTTAAAAATGATTTGAGTTTAAGACAAAGAATAAGCTTGCAATTTAACATGGTGATGAGATAATTATCAGCGGGTTTAATGGACCAAAACTTTTGGGTAAAAGACGATGTGTGTATGTTTGTACGTTCCGCATAGACTCAAAAACGGCTGAACCGATATCTTTGAAAATTTCAGAGAACAACCGGAATGAAAATAGGCTCTATATTTTTTTTTTAATTTGAAACACGCTTTTTGAAAACACGCTTTTTTGCTAAAGTTATGAAAATATCTGTCAGAAAATTCATTTGCGAGGCAACTGTTGTTGAATCTCCGACCCTAAGTACATATTCCATGTAATTTTCAGATTATGCACAGGGATGTCCCTTGGTGGAAGTAGGCTATATATTTTGTTGAATTTCGGAGGAGCGGGTTACACCTGTGCCCAATTTTTTAAATGCGCTATATATGTACATACATATATAAAACTTACGAACGATTCCGTTTCCCCAATCCTGGCTACATATTTTAGCAATAAGATCCGACCACCCCCCCTTTCTTAAATATGCTACAAATCAATGGAAATACCAGATGTTATGCGTAACGAAGCTTTGGTCTTATTGGAAAGCAAGTGGTTAGATTAGAAGTCAACATATCGATAGCTATAGTTTCATCAGGTATATAAGATACATTTTAAGAAGGTGGAGAGAGTCGGGATGCTTCAAGTCATCAGTTATTTGGCGGTATGTTAAAATTGCATATCGACACCAACATTTCTCAAGATTTTTATACCCTCCACCATAATATGGAGGGTATAATTAAATTTGTCATTCAGTTTGTAACATATCGATATATTCAGCGGAGACCCTATATATTATATTCTTGATCAGAGTAAAATTCTAAGTCGGTATAACCATGACCGTCTGTCCGTCTTTTGAAACTAAGATACAGCTCGCAATTTTAAAGATAGATCTTCGTGATTTGGTATAGAAGTTTCTATTACTTCTAGGATGTTTGGTATTGACGCCTTCATATAGCTCTTATAGAACGGTAGCTCCCGATTTCCGGTATTTTGAAGGTGTGGCCACAATATTCCTCAGAAATGGCTGAAATTTGGTATTTATTCTTCGTTTGGGGTTTTTTGTTTTTGTCTGCAAACCATGTAGAATCTTCAGCATGTAATGTCTTCCTGGGCTTAGGAAGTTTATCATCAGAGCTTTCAGAACCAGCGTGAAAACCATAGGAAACTAGACCCATGACACCATCGTCTAATTCCATTCCAAATTTGTTAGCAAAAACCATTATATCTTCTTAGTTTAATTACATTTCAATCAATTATTATTTTAGAATCATTTAATAATATAAACATTGCACTTACCCGTCCGTATTACTTTATTCAATTCAGAATACAAACTATTCTCGTTATGTGAATAAATGTCCCTAGAGAAACCACAAATTACCAGTTGATAAAGTTAAGTAAGATATACGAAAGTAAAACAGTAAAAATCTTGTTTTTTTACAATTTTTTCAATATATGAGGTATTTGAAAACATACAGCATCCCAATTTCTATCAATGAAAAGGCCAGAAGTCCATCTTTCATAATCAGTTCGCTTATAGGGGAAAATGTAAATTTTCGTTGCAATATAGAAAATATCACATTTTTGTTCAAAAGTTTGGTCCAAAGGCTCCGCCAAATATCATCCGATTATCATCCAAAGGTGTAGGCTATTTCCTTACATTGTACCCCAACCATGGATGACGTTAAACATTATATCTGAACTACATTAGCTGTAGTATTCTTTTAAAGTATACATTTTCCTGTGGACTTACGACCTTTTCGTACTCAAATTTGTACGTTTTGTGGACTTACGACCTTTTCCGACAAGGGCAAATCATATAGAAAAACGCGACATACTACCATTTTCTTTGTATCATACGACGTGTTTTGACGTGTACTATCATCCTGTAACAAAAACGCGATTTCCAAAAAAGTGGACTTACGACCTTTTCCGACGGAGCAGACGATATCATTTTGGAGATGTATGTGTTTTGGTATTATTTTAAACACTCACAACTATACAGTCATTTAAGCAATGCATTGGAATTTTTGAAACAACTCCATTGAATTTTCCTCTGTGTATTTTTGCCTTTATATCGCAAATGTGCCATAAACAACATACACACCTACCTACTTTCCAAATCTGTTCTCATAAAGTCATCATCATCCGCAAAAACACAAGAGCTATCAACAGAAACCACCCAAAACATTTGGCAACTGTCCATGTGGAAATTGAAAATATCCTCTAAAACCTCAATATTATTATCTATTCATTGTGACAAAATTGAAATGTTTCGTATTGAAACTATACAAACCAACAAAAATAACGTTGGTCATAGTGGAACGGAAAGGACAAACTTGAGAAGAAGGGCCAAAGAACAAAAAACAAATAATAAATATGCTCTCACAATCTAAATCGTGAAAATCCTTCAAATGACAGAAAAATATCATCATTGAAAGTTATAGACAATTGTTGATTTACATTGACCAGAAAAGTGAAGGAGGAGGAAGAGGAGTGGTAGTAACAAAACACGAGAATGGGAGCAAACACACCAAGTGACATCAAAGGTCATACAAGGATATGATTTAGGACACAGCCCACATCATCATCATTATCGACGGTTGTTCAAATTATTCTTGTAATCTGTAATAATGAAAGTAGGCTGACCTTCCTTCTCAGGCAACAAATTGTGAGATTTATTTGAGATTGGTCTTGTCATATCCTTATTTGTGGAAATTACTTTTTGACTTTGATTTTATTATTTCAACAAATTGGTTTCTTAACAAAAATATTTTTTGGTATTTGAATGTTCAGATTATATAGAAGTATAGATACGGTGTTTATAGTAGTTACAATATTAAGGTTAAATGTTAAATATCTATCTACCGAACAGAAGACCAAAATCTCTGTGAGGGACAGAAATTGAATGCCTCTGTAGAGAATAGGAGATCGTGGTTTCTATGATAGTCAGCAGTCCGAGGTTTTATGTATGGGACAAAATCTTGAAAATCTGTGTAGGACAAGAAACCAGTACCTCAGGAATTTAATGGGTGAAATAGAAGGATCGAAATCTTGTGGGAACAGTAAACCGTCGCCTCTGTGCTAAGGTCGGAAATTTCATCTCCGGACTTTGCAGGACATTTGATAATTTTTTGAAATTTCCGGGTAATACAAGAATTCAAATTTTTGTGTAAGTTATTATGTTATTTAACGATGAAAATATTTATCACTATCACTTATAGATAGTGCAGTCTCTCATTGGACAGGATAGGTTAAGCTGTAGATCGTTGCTCATCCCGAAAAGAGATAAGAAAGGGGTTGGAGTGGCAAAGGAAGGAAGAAAGGGCAGTAAAGAGGTAGGAGCAGAGGCCAAAGAACTGAGAGGCAGGGAACTACAACTTGTAATGTCTAAAATGGCCCGCCCCATAGCCAATTTAGGCTTCTGCAATAAGTTAACAGGGCTGCGGGATCTAAATAGTCACCAATATTCCGTGTTCTGGAGCAGTGTAGCGTTACATTGTTTATTAAAGTGTATTTCGCATGTGTTTACTACAGAAATGTCAAAACAGAACTGACATTAGGGGCCAATCGCAAAATTTATAGCATTTTCTGATAGGAGGATTACTTTTGCGCCAGCTTGTACGTGCCATTTATACCAAAGTTATGTAGAATGTAGAATTACACTGTGCAACATTTTTAAGGTGATCTTGTGCAAACAATTCGAACTGAAGATTTTTTGAAAGTACAGACCCAAACGCCAAGAAACCCTAGTTGGGTTTTGTTGTGTCAGATTCAGCTCGGATTTTATGGCCCCATCTAAACATGGTTAAATATTGAGTTTTTAAAGAAATTCGGGGCTATATCTCTGAAACCAATGCGAATCTTCTTCTGACCTCTGAAGCAAATTTGTAGATAAGGACAAGAAAACAATATTTGGAGAAATAATGAACTCGAAAAACTACATTTATTGCCTCAAATTTCAAAATATATGCAAAAATACCACAATTTTTATACATTTCGCACTGTATCTCTGAATATTTTCTGAATATTTTCTTTTGGAAAAATATTCCCTGGAATTTAATACACAACTCTTCAGAACATGTCATTGTTGTAAAATGCCTCTGTCCCGTTGTTTTTAGTACATTTCTCAACGACGATTTAATAAAAATGTCAATAATGTAGTGAAATCCGAAATGCGAGAATAAACTTTTGGTGTGAACTGTGTTTAAAATACTTGTTGTAAAAGATATGATGCAAAATACCGCTGAAACAACATGAAGTAAGCATTTTAGGGTTTCGGGATGTTCTAAAGAATTGTTGAGAACTTTATTTGGAAGATTTTTGCAAAAGGTTACTTGGTTCAACTCCCAATAGTTTAGCTGATACTGACCAGAATTTCAGCAATTATGTAAAATTTTCTATATTTTATTGATTTTGATGCCCTAGATGGAGTTTTTCTTATGTGGTTTCTTCAAAAGATAAGTTCTACTAGTTTATGGCTACAATATTGCTAAAGACAGCAAGGCCAAATTCCTATTCGTTTCTGAGATAAAGGCCTGATAAATGCAAAAAAGTGTAGATTTAGCCCGGTTTATATATGGCCATAAAATCCGAAAGTCCCAAGATATATATGGGAACTATATCCAAATCTGAACCGATTTTTTGAAAATCGGTAGAGCTACTAAGGGGCCTAAGAAAATAGTACATATTAAATTTGAGGGCTATTCGATCAAAATGGACCGAGTTATAGCAAAATCGGGGAAAGATATATATGGGGGCTATATCCAAATCTGAACCGATATGGACCAAAGTTGAAATTTTTCATACCTATGCCCTTACAAGTACTTGTGCAAAAAATCATCAACCTAGGTCAACTCCTTCTATTTTTGTCCTCTTTTGTATGGAAGCGGCAACACTGTGCGATGCCCGCATTAATAAAACGATACCCCAAATATGTCCTGCATGTGGATTGGGACCGCACGCAATAAACAATAGGTCCAATATCATTGAGCTAATATGAATCGGGCTGCACTCATTGATATGAGAGAAGTCTCCCTTGTCCCGTATGGGATGTTTGTGGAACAATCATAAAGTTGTTCAAAAGTTACAGAATAGGCCCCCTGATGCCACAATGGTGATATCTGGCGAGCTGTGGCAATCTCCTCTTGTCCTCGTAGGAACGTATTCATTCACCGTGCAAAACGTGGGGCAATCAATTTTCTTCGTCCAGCGCGGTACCCCTCTACTCATTACCTAGACCGGGATGCCATAGCTCATGATGGACATTTAAGTCCCCTAGCACCAGACGGTTATTGCCCTCTAAAAGCGAACTAATATTGGGCTTATAACACAGTGTACAGCTTTTCATCGGCCGTATGTACACATTAAGCAGCTCTATCTCTGCAGTACCACACTTTACTGCTACCCCCATACATTCCATGTACGGGTCACTAGAGGCAAGCTCGAGCAAAATAGGTCTGTACTGTACATACTGGTATACGAGGGTAGCTCGGAAACTTCTTAGCCTAGCACAAAAAGCGCGGTATAAACAGTAAAAAAGTTAAGTGTTTTGGAAACTTCCATCTCTGTTATGAACACATGTTAAATTTTGTTTCGATCTGGCAACTCCTTCATATAGAAACAGGTGTTCAAAAAAGACGCATCCGCAATTTTTTTACAATGGAAAAATTAGAAATGCGTGCTGTCATTAAATATTTACATAAAAAAGGTTTATCGGGACAAGACATTCATAATGATATGGTGAACGTGTTAGGTGAAAGTGCTCCTTCATATGCAACAGTAAAAAATGGGGTGCTGAATTTAAACGTGGTCGTACAAGCATTGAAGATGAACCACGTAGTGGACGTCCAAAAACAGCAACAACAACAGAAATTGTAGCCAAAGTGCATGATATGGTATTAAATGATCGACGAATAAAAGTGCGTGAAATTGCTAATATCATGGGCATCTCAAATGATCGAGTCCATTTAATTTTGCATGAAGAACTACAGATGAAAAGGCTTTCTGCCAGATGGGTGCCGCATTTGTTAACAGTCGATCAAAAACGCATAAGAATGCACATTTCTCAAGCTTGTTTGGATCGTTTTAAGCGAAATAAAATGAATTTTAAGCGTCGTTTCATAACTGTTGATGAGACATGGATCCACCACTATACTCCAGAGACAAAAGAACAATCCAAACAATGGACTGAAGCTGGAGGAAGTGCCCAAAAGAAGGCAAAAACTATTCAATCGGCTGGTAAGGCTATGGCAACGGTTTTTTGGGACTTCAAAGGTATTTTATTGATTGACTATCTGCAAAAGGGTAAAACAATAAATTCAGAGTACTATTGCAACCTTTTAGATCAATTAAATGTACAAATTCGAGAAAAACGTCCTCGCTTACAACACAAAAAAATAATTTTTCATCAAGACAACGCACCAGCGCACAAGAGTGTTTTAACAATGGCTAAAATCAACGAATTAAAGTACGAGTTGCTCGACCACCCACCTTATTCTCCTGATTGAGTTCCCAGTGACTTTTACACAGAAAAAAACAAAAGTATGATTTTTTTTTACTAATTCCGTTCATAATTTTTGTTGTCCATAATTTGAACGTACCTCTTTTAATGTGAATGGACCAATTTTTTTAGTCATGCACACAATATTATTTTTGCAAAAGTATGAAAGCTTTTCTAAAATACAAAAATTAATTTCATAGTTTCTCCTACGTTAACCACTATTTTCTGGCAAAACCGGTTTTTGTGCTTTGCCTATGAAAATTTTGTGGTTTTGCTTCTATTGTTTTTGTCTTTCCTCCCCTCCATCGTATCTACACGCACATTGACTCCGTGTCAACAAAGCACAACAGCCTAAACAACCCACACTACTCACCACTACCCCACTAACTAACCGCCATAGATTTCGTTTGTTGTCGGAAGACACTCACCATATCAATAGCATTAATTCGCAAATACAATTTTTGAATTATTTTAATATAAATGCAACATCTAAAAATTCAAGCTAGTGCTGATGGACTCAATATGTTTGTACGTATGGTTCACATTGTTCTGATTTACAAGATACATAATTAATTAGGAAAATCAATTAGAAGGAGAACCCTTTAAAGAACAGGAATTACAAAATTAAATAAAAAACAACTAATAAAATAAAAAAATAGTTTCAAAATAAAAAAACAAAAATTTTTATAGAAAAATAAATTTATAAAAAATATAAAAAGAGTTTTGGAATATAAGCAACTTTTTTTGATTTAAAAAAGATTATTTTGAAATGAATGAATTTGTTCATATTTTGCAAAATAGTATACATATATTACATGTTTATGATTCATTCAAAAAAGAAACCGGTATTTATTGCTTTATGAACTAGGTTCATAAAATACAAAAATCTGAACATTGGAAAATTTTTTTGAACACTATTCATACATTGAATGAATTATTTTTTTCTGTGTACTTGTTCCCAAATCTAAAACAAATCCTTGCTGGCAAGCGTTTTACCTCAAATGAAGATGCAATTACAGTTGAAAACCACTATTTTGAAGACCTTGAGGAAAACTATTTTAATTAAGGGATAGAATTGCTAGAAAACCTTTGGACTAAGTGTATTGAAGTTTCAGGAGATTATATTGAAAAAAAAAAAATATATTTTTGAAAAACTAACTATTCTCTTTAATTGATAGGCTAAGAAGTTTCCGAACCGCCCTCGTATTAGTAAGGCGAGTTCTAATCCTCCGCAAAACGTTGTAACCATCGCAACGTTGCAAGTTAAAGGTGGCGGCGAGCTTTTTTTTTCCTGGATCGCGGCGACCATGATGTTTTCCGACTCATAAAGTCCACAATTTCGCTGACCTTATTGCGGAGACCGTGGCAATTGAATTGCAGGAATGATGGATTTTCGGGCCGCTGAACACCAACTTGTGGTGTTAGATGCTACGTTTGTTGTTGTTGGGGAAAGACACACTGGGCGATGTTCTGGCGCAGCAAGCAGCAGTAATCTTGGATGCGACTAAGGCCAGATCACCTTAGGAAGTGCACTCATTCCCAACATCCATTACATCTCACCATTGTTGGGGATCTGGCAAACGGAAGAGATACATAGTGGTCAGGCAGGCATTCCGAGATAAGTTGCCGCTCTCTGATGAAAAAATACACGAACACAAATACATATTTGTGGAGGTGGCGGCCAATTCGGTGCATAGAACCGAACCGGTCGCCGTGGTGTTAACACCAAACAGCCTGTATCTTTTACTGTCACTCTAGGACACCGGCAGAAAAGGCGCTCGATTGTTTCATTTTATTCCACATCTTCACATAGTTTGCAGTACTTAATGTAGTTGTCCTCACACCTACTTGTCATAGATCTAATGCTCCAAAGACGAGTAATGAACCCTACAGAGATTCTGATCTCTGATAAACCTAATGAGAGAAGGGACACAGTTTTACGCCCTGAAATTGCCGGCCAGATTGAGGGAGTATTATCATTTCGGATATTCTGCTCCTGCAAGGAATAAGCGAATAAAACTACTGTTTGTATTCACTTCAATGCACTTCGTGGAGGAAGGTATAAAAAGTTTGGCCTGGCCAAACTTAACGCCGTTCTTACTTGTTCTCTTTTTAACCAAATTTCCATCGACATTTTTTCTTTATAAAATTATTTAATTCCCGTATTCATAGATTGTCCGTCCAATGAATTAATATCATCTTCTAAGACTGTTTAAACGAACCCGCTAAGTATCAAAATATGTAGATAAACTATCCAAATGAAGTTCAAAAACCTGCATGCAACTTAATGACGCATCTGCTGCTGAGACAGCATTAATTCCCGATGATAACTTAACTGCGCTCATTACTAATTCACCTTTGTGCGTTTGTTTGTTTGTCTTTACAGATTCCTTTTTTGGCGTAAAAACGACAAAAGAATCGGAACACTGAAATTCCTTTGAAAAGCAAAACCTACGCTCCTTCACGTACGACGAAGTCATTCAGCAGTCATTGGTTGATCATTTGCATCGTCCGTCGCTGTCCCAGTATCATTCATTCATTGTAGTCATAGTCATCATCATTAATTGGAATCTACAATCAGCAGAGATTATTGCAGATTCAATACGGAATAACTGCCAACTTTAGAGGATATTAAAAAGACAAAACAAAAACATAAAATCACAACATTAAATGAAAAACTACATTTAAGAAAAATGCAAACAAACATTGCTTCATAATATTTATTCATCTTCGTTTTTCCTGCTATATTATTATTCTACAACAAATAAACAAACAACAAAAACAAATATCAACTCAAAAGAATGCAACGAATCAACAACAATGCCTATGCATAAATTACAATAAACAAAAAAAAAGAACAACAACTACAAACTAACACTGGAAACATATCATCATTGCCCGGCCTCGATTATTTACCTGCTCTTCAGTCTTAGTCTCAGTCCACTGGAACCTCGACGTCAAAAAACGCTAACATAACGTCGTAGTTCAGTCAACGCTTCCATCCACAACAACTTAACATTCCATAACATTAACGTTCGTACGATATTACCGCAAGTTATATGTCGTTATTTGGAATATCTTCTGCGGAACTTAGCTTAGCCAAAAACCTCAACATCAAGTCTACACACAATAAATCTACATGAAATAACGTTCGCTTTAGCTTGCTTAGCTTGGACATGCAGCTATTAACAGAGGAGATTACATTTGTGTTTCTCTACATCTCCAGATTATTTGAGTGGATCTTAAAGCACTGACACACACCCTGCTTGTTGGCTGTGATTTTAGGTTGAACTCCACACTAATACGGAAAGTCATTTGCGCTGTTAGCCACCCTGTGTGTGTGTGTGGATTTTATTGCAAGCAATCTTTTTGTTTTCAATTTATATGACGTAGAAAAGCTGCAAAATAGCTGCCAGAAAAATCACAATGGATTCCAAAGATGGTGGTCTTATGCTGAGAGCGCCAATTCGGCGTAAACGTAACGATGAACAACAATTGGTCGATAGGGTGAGTACGAATTTATTTTATTTAGTAATTATTTTCTATGAATTTCCAGTTATTATGGGCTTGAACCCACTCCAGTTATTCAGCGAAATTTGTGAGTTTAGCAACTTACATTAAATATTCAGACGACATTGAGGGTAACAAAATGTTATCTTGTAATTATACCCTCCCTCCAGCATAATATGGAGAGTATAATTAACTTTGTCATTCCGTTTGTAACACATCGAAGCATTAGTCGGATACCATAGAAAGTATGTACATAGTATATTGATGATCAGCATAAAAATCTATGTCGATATAAAGATGTCCATCAGTCCGCCCATCCGTCTGTCTTTTGGCATCAGTCGCAATATTTAATATTTAAAAGCTTTACAATTTGGTACAGAAGTTTCTATTACTCCTAGAATGGTTGATATTGAACTGGATTATATTGGTCCCACTTTTTTATATAGCCAGCCCCCCTCCATAGAACTGTACCTTCCGATTTTCGGTATTTTTAAGTCTCATTATCTCACCAAAATGGCTTACATTTTGTATTTCATCTTCGTTTGGGGCTACAGAAATCTCCACCAGAAATTTGTCGGTGCAGGTTCACGTTTTGATATAGCCCCCACTGAACGGTACCTCTCGATTTTGGGTATTTTAAAGGTTTTATCTTCTTTATCTAATCGAAATGACAGAAATTTAGTATTTAGCCTTCGTTGGGAGGTTGAAATATTCCCGCAGAGAATGGTCGGTGTTGGTAAACGTTTTGATATGTCCTCCAAAAACGGTACCGCCCGATTTTCGATATTTTCAAGTATTTATCCGCATTATATAAACGAAATAGTTTAAATTTTGTATTTAGTCTTCGCTTTGGGCATAAAATATTTCTGCAGAGAATTGTAGGTATAAGTCCACGTTTTCATATAGCCCCCGTAGAACGATACTTTCCGATTTTGAGCATTTTTAGGGTTTCAAATTGGCATTAGAGAAATTTGGCATTAGAGAATGTACGTTTTGATATACCCCACCCATAGAATGATACATCCCGATTTTCGAAATGGCAGAAGTGTGGTTTAAATATAATCTATGTTGGAGGTTCGGTCTGGTCCGGTCGAACTTAACGCCGTTTTCAGTTGTTTGTGAAAATTATTGTTATTCAGATTTTTTTCAGATCAATTTTGAATATTGACTTAAGTCCATACTTACTAAGATACTGGCCGAAAAACTCTAAAAACCTTGCCGGAACCAACTTGAATTACTGATGAACTCGATAACGGTGGAATTGAGAATCCGATTTGTTCCAAACATTGCACAACGTAAAATGCCTACCAAAATTATATCAATTTCTAAGAAGGTCATCCTAATATTTCTCTTAAACTTGAATAGAGTTCAAAGATGGATTATATCGAACAACTCCTACTAGTACCGCCTTCACAAAAGATCAAAATTGTCGCTTAAGTGTGGTTTAAGGGTGGTCGAAGGTATTCCTAGTGATTCTGATTTCAACAATATAATTTTTGTTCGTGGGCAAGTAGACTTTAATGACTCTAAAAAATCCTCCGGTAACCAACTAAAAAGGCTGGTTGGCACGCTAATTATTAAAAGGAGTGATTCCCAAAATTAGATCCATTTTAAAGATAGACTATGTCTGTCAATTCTTTCTTTAGCCCTCTTTAAAGTCACTTATCAGATAGTGTTGAAATGTTAATAGCTTTTTTGCTGTGTTCAGATTTAAAAATTCTGCGTCCATAAAGAATCAGGCAGGATACAAGTGCCAATACGAATTGAGGCGTCTGCTTGTCCAGATCTTAGTTGGGCCAAAAACACTCGTGTTTACTTTGGCAGCTGGCATTCTTCTGCTGCGACTCACACTGTATACTGTATCTTTATACTGCATCAGTGTGAATGCTCTACAAGCCTGCCTGATAAGCACGTTGACCTAAGGGTTATCGTTTATACCTTTGGATCTCTCTAGATCATGAAGATCTCTCCTGATGTGATTGGGTGGAGAAAACCTGTCCTCTAGATTATGGCAGGGATGTTGACAGCGATAACACCCAAGCAGGTGCTTCATAGACAACATCTTGTACTGCTGATGAACCGATAAAATGTCGTCTCCTCATGAAGATGGTCCACTAGTGTCATGAGAAGACAGGTTTGAATATACTTCCACTGCGTTGCGCTAACATTTGCATACCAAACTGGCGCTGTATAACTTACCATTTACCGGCCGCTGAACAAGGTTTCTTTTTGTCAACACCTCAAGTACTGCCGGCCAACCACTTGAGTACCTTGTTCCCATTTCTGAGCTTGTCGCAATTAGCTGCGACTTGAGCGGACGACTAAAAAATTCTATCGAATGTTACACCCAATATTTTGGTGTTGTTTGTGGTCGGAATCAGGACAACATCAACCAATATGGAAATATATTTCAGTGGTCTAGGACGTGAACAGAGTGACAATTGATTCAGCGGCAGATATTTTCATGTTCCTCAGATTCCGAATTTTACAAACGACTGGCGTCCTCACTTATCGTTAATTATCCAATGTTTCACACTGCTGGAGGGAAATCTTCTCGATGTCCTCGAACAACTTGGTATGTTTTTGTGTATCGTAGGCGTTCCAAAGGTCAAGAACTACCATTACTGTTCGGTCGCACGGCCTGTTCTGCCCAGTCCTCAACTGATATGTGTAGATATGGCGTGTACTGCTGTTGTAGTACTGTGCATTTCCGGAATCTATGCTGATGATGGGCAACTGGGAAACAGCTTCTTGTCATACGGAGGCCTGTGCGATTGTCTTCAGTAGGAGAGCCACTCTGTCAACTTTCTAGGCTTCTGGTGCAATATTGGTGGCTAACGACAAATTGAGGACACTCAATTCCCGATTCATCCAGTTGCTTAAGAATTGCCATTTCGATGTCCTGTGGCCCAACGATTTGAATGAGTTAGCGTTTCTGATGACATTGTGGTGGTACATCCTCGGCTGAGAGGACTCTTAAACGGCGTATAATGTCCTCGAACAACTTGGTATGTTTTTGTGTATTAAAGGCGTTCCAAAGGTCAAGAACCGCCATTACTGTTCGGTCACACGGCCTGTTCTGACTCAGTCCTCAAGTGATATGTGTAGATATGGCGTGTAGTGCTGTTGTAGTACTGTGCATTTTCCGTAATATATGCTGATGATGGGCAACTGAGAAACAGCTTCTCGTCATGAGGAGGCCTGTACGATCCACCTTGCTTGGCTTCAGTAGGAGGGCCACCCTGCCAACTTTCTAGGCTTCTGGTACAATATTGGTGGCTAACGACAAATTGAGGACACTCAATTCCGGATTTATCCAGTTACTTAAGAATTACCATTTCGATGTCGTGTGGCCCAACTATCGAATCCCATTTAGAAATTAGAAAAACTATTGGGGATTTGGCCAGGAAAATCGATTTCTGAACCACTGTGCAACGTTTACATATGGTGGGTGCGGATCCGGCAAACATATCCACGGTCCGGGGATATTCTCTATCCATGCATGTACCTAAAGAGCTCGCAGCAGGCATTCGGGGATATATTACCGCTCCCAAATATACGAAAGCAAACACAGAATTGTTCAAGTGACGGCCCATGGTCGAAAATTCCTCCTAGTCAATCCCGTCATAGAACCGGCCGTTTTTGAATGTTTTTTATTCATTTGTAGTCGATCATTTAGACGAATAGAAATTATGTCTATACACTCCATTGAACTGAACTATTGCGTTGACATTCGAAAATGAAGGATAAACTGGTATGCAACAAAAAATCCTTAGTTGAATCACTCCAGTTATAAGAAATTTCGCTGATATCTCCATATTCGATTAGCGTTTCACATATGATCTCCTTCACAAAATAAGTAAAACAAATACCAAAAAAAATTTTACATAAATGTTCCCATAATTCATAGATTACAGCTATCGATAACTTTTTAGTTTTCCTTTCAACAGAAATCCATTCTTAAAATCCACATGGACAAAAAAAAAACAAAAACAAACATTGGAGATTTTACCTAAGATTTCCATTCCATTCGTCCGTTCTTATTGTTTTTGTTGACTAATGTTTGCAACAAAGTGGGTCACATTGGATGTCGTGCCCACCACCACAACATCTCCGGCTAAGATATGCAACACTGAGACGACAGAGAGAGATCAATCGACATAACCACTTTTCTGTGTTTTGGGGGGTTTTGCAACGAAACTCTATGCCATGCGCCGCTGCGATGCAAAATGATATGATTGAGTTATAGGCCAGACAAATATACAACTCGACGACAACATTAATAGGAAATGTGTGGTCGGTCGGTTGGTTGGTTGGTCGTATTGTGAGAGGTGGTAAGAGGCAAATTATGTGTCTTGTTGGCTTAGACTTTTCAGCAAAGCCTTAGGAAGCCTTGGTCAAAAGAGAAGGCACAAAGAGAGATTGACAATAACATAACGGCGGCCATTAAGACAAACATTTTGTCAAAACAGTTAAAGCCAGTCAAGTCAGTCAAATGCCAGGCTAGTGAAATCCAGCTATGAAAGAAATCTAGGGAGCAACCACAATAACCACCATAATATTGTGGTCGTCGTCATCGTTGTTGTTGTCGTCATTCAAGAACATTAGAAGAGATGTCATTCATTCATTACCACCAGAGAAACACTAGAAAATGCCAGTCAATTTTCTTCACTCAAATAGACAGCATGGACAGATGGATGGAAAGAAAGCAGGGAATGCATGGAACGGAAGACAATGGGTATAGTAGTTGCACATCTTGCACAGATGAAAAGAAAAAGCGGAGAACACCATGATGTGATGATGTTTGATGACGACTAATGATGGGTAATATGCTTTCATCTTTGTGTCTTCTTTTCGTTGTGACAATGCCAATTCATGCAATGATGCTAATATTTACGCATTGCAAATTAAATGCATTAACTAACACTTGGACGGACAGATGTATGAGACACAATGTGGTGACTTGTAAAGTCTCTGTGGATGAATGTCATTGAGCACCTCTTTCTGGCTTAGAGGTCACATTTGTCGCCGTCAATCGTCAAAGTCATATCAATTACTGGCAAACCGTTGCAAAAATTTTATTGTTTCTTCTTCATCTTCTTCCAATATCCTCTTATTCCTCTTGATATCATTTAACCACTGATGATGCCAATTGTTGTTTTTTCGCAGACTTTCTAAATGTCTGGCTAACAATATCCTCCAAATGTTTTCTAATGGTGATGAATGATTGGCTGACTGACTTCACTGCAAATCGTTGATTTTCATGGGGGAATTAAAATCAAATTAGTTCTCCGTTGCAAATATGGAAGTATCTCTTCACAGAATAACTGTTAGCTAAAACCAAACAACAACATTATCATTACTGTCATTTCGCTGGTGGCAGCAGCAGCTTGTTGTCCCAATCCGTCATTATTTACCACTTTTCACCACTCATCCATCCACTCACTCAGTCAGTCATTCGAATTGTGTCAAAGAAAAATGTCAATTTTAATTTGTAAAATACACAGCACAAAAGTTCATAATGCAACTAAAGAGGATGAAGATGATGCACAGTGAAATGAAAATATCAAAGGCCATGCAACGCCCACACCAACTGCCACAAGTTTCGAAGTGGTGTTCTTCACGCGAAGTTTCTATTGAAATTTTTATACCCTCGCCTATAGGCTTACCCGACTTCATAAACTCTGACCGCCGTACCTTTCTGAACTATGGAAAAGTTGATACGCAAGGGTTCAGAAAATTTACCAAACACCGCTTTAGAGTGCTACTCATTCCCTCAGATAGTCGGATAGCTGAGAGAATTTTCAGGGATATCATCACAGCTGCAGCCGCTACCTGCTGATCGAATACCCGAAATCAAGTTAGATTTCCCAGCAGGAGCGACGGGACCAACTTACTCCTGAAATCAACAGGCTTCTTGGCGAACATAAGCGGAAAATGTGGTTAGACCACCTGTAGCAAATGCAGCATTGGTAACGGTTTAGGTAAATTATGGGCAATGATTAAATCTTTCTCGAATCAGTGACAGATCCGAAGGGGTGCGCGTGTGATTTTGACAGGCAGTTTATAGAACACGTCGAGAGTGATAGGGCGAAGAGAAGTGTGCTATGCCATATAGGAGGCCTTCCAGCCCAGTGATGAGTGATGTTGGTGCTGTCGTCCGAAATATGAAATTATTCAAATCGTCGTGGCCACGCGGAATCTCAATGGTAACGCTTAGGCAACTGGATGAAACCGGAGTTGAGTATTTAACAAGTGCCACCTATATTGTACAAGAGGTTAGTAGAGTGAAGCAGGGTGTTCCCCAAAGCAGGGTAATATATCCAGAACTGTTTAACCTCTATTTTCTGATAGATCACTACATAGCTGACTTAGTGCATTTCTTCAGTCTGAGGACCATGAAAATATCCGCCGCTAAATCCAATGTCACATTGTTCACCACCTAGATGGCTGAAATGAGGCTCCTCTTGCACATATTGATCGATGGTGTCCTGATTCTGACCTCTAAATACCCCAACATATTTGGTATAACGTTCGTCAGCTTGTGTAAATCGTCCGCACAAGCCACAGCTAGTTGCAACAAGATCAGAAGTAGGATCAATGTTCTCAGGTTGCTGGCCGGCAGCATTGCGGTGTTTACAAAGAAACCTTGTTGCCCTCTTTTATGCTGCCAGTGTGGTATGCTAACATATGCAGTGGAAGAATATTCCAACATACCAGAATGTCGCACAGAGTACTGCAACAGGTTGCCTTCCCATGACACCAGTGGACCTTATTCATGAAGAGGCAAAGATTTTACCCGTACATCATCACAATAAAATGTTGTCGATGCAGGAACTGTTATCGCCGTAAGTATTTCTGACCCAATTTAGCGGAAGGCCCCCACCCAGGCGCGTAAGTAGTAATGTTGATAGTCATCTCCCCAAGCGAGTACCTCTAAATCAACGAGCCTATCAGGCAGGGTTGAATATCATTGGCAGTGATGCAGTTGCGCAGACAGTTCAATGTACAATGTTCGATTTAGCTCAGTTAAGATCGCTCAGTTGGTTTTAGCTTAGTTAAGATCCGGTTAAGATGGGGACCAAATTAGTGGCACGATTCCCAACACATGCCCTGCATGTGAATTGGGACCGCACGACACGCTGCATTTGTTTAGCTGCTCTGCTAACCCCACTCACCTGTATCCTGATTCTGTATGGATGCAGCGACCCCATGTTGCAGAATTTTTGAATCCGGACACAGAGGAGAACCAGGTAAGGGAATAAAATATTTGAACGAACATATTTACGTTGCTACAAAAACAACTGGTGAGTGCTATACTTACGGATTGAGTATCGCAAGACTTCTTGGAAGCGGACACCAAGTTCCAAGATGTAAAGAAAAAAAGTTCGTGACCTCCCTCAAGTTTAACATTTTCGTTTAAGTACAATTAAAGGTTTGTTCGAAGATTGTTTTGGATTTTTTCCGATGTTATTTCTTGGCTGGATAGCACGATATCTATCAAAATTAATGGCTGCCAAACTCCTCCGAATAATTAAACAATTTTTCGCTTCAATCCAATGGGTCGTGTTGAAATTTTAAGGGCGCATAGACTGATACCCCCTGAAATATGGGCCCGAAGTGTCCCAATATAGTTCCTCGATAATCGCACAAACGCCTACAAATGTACACTAGAAACTTCCACAACTTGGCTGGCTTCCGTATCTTCCGTTGCTTGGCAAATGACTGCAAATATGCGATGTATTATGTTTCTTAACGCCGCAGCAATTAACAACTGCGAAGCTACGTAAAAAATACGCATTTTTAACGCAGGTAAAGAGCAAACATGTATCATTTTTATTTCTCATACATTTAGTTGCATTTTCGAGGAACAATGCATGAGTGTGCAACTGAAATATTTTGACGAAGTTTAAACAACACAAAGCAACTGACGATACGGAAGTCAGACCTACTTTTGTCACCTACGAAAGTCTTATTTATTGTTAACGGAAGGCATCTGTTCCAACCCTGTTTTATGACTGATCCTTTTTTACTTGTTTTTATCATTAATTTCTATTGGAAAATCTTAAATACTCACTGGTCCTTTGTAGCCACCCACCCACTGTGCGACATAATTCAAATAATAATTTAACAAGTTTTACTTCAACACTTAACTAAGTTCAACTGCTATGAGAGAGGAGTGTACATACATCTAGAAGTACTAAGGCACTCGACATTCGACACTCGTGTCGAATGCCCCTTGTGCGCAACATGCTACATCCACTCCTTTAGAAGAAGCTAAGCTTTAGTTAGATGGAGGCAACCTCTTGCCATTAAAGTCAAATAAGAAAAGGAAAGCATAAACATCATTATCATCGTTTCTATTTCATTATCCTCTCTACGCCGTCGTCATCATAGCTCTTGTCGACATTATCATTTCTGCCAAATCTCCCAGGGCATAATTTAACCCACAAAAAAAAGAACTGCTCAAACAAAATACTCCACATAAAACAAATGACTTGATTGTCTTCAACACGAACCATAATGATGAAAGGACAGACAATCGGACCATCGCTGGCTGGTGGGATATGGTATGAATGGTATGGATGTTAGTGGAATTTCTTTTCTTTGTTATTGCAATTTTATCTGAAAGCAATTTTCATTTTCATTCCAAACATTTGTTTTGCCATCTTCAGCTACCAATTGCAAGCCTTTTAGAGCAAAGTCAACAATAACGGCATCAGAAGTGGCCGCCGCCGCCATCTGACTGCTGCTCCTCCTACATACTCGTATCTACAACAATAACAAATAAGTGTCCAGGCTTAAACACTTTTACTTTCTACTACATACATATGTAGCGTATATGGTAACAATTGTCCATGTGTCCTTGCCTTAGTGGGGGCAGAGAAATGCCCTGGCAAATAATAAAACAAGTTCACCAACAACTCTCTGACCACCGACGAACAACAGACAACTCATGTAGGATGCATAAAATATTTATCAATATTTTAATTGGAGAATGTATGTATGTACATACGTACGGTGGTATGTGGAGAATGTAAGCTGTTCATGTCATTTAGCCAGTCAATGTGATAGGCAGGCAACCAACATCTCCAATGCGCTGGCTGACCATCATGATAAACTTTGAAAAAAATAATCTACAATGATTTATTGACCAACATACATACATATGTACGTATGTGCATATACTGTGCGGTAGGTCAATTTATTTTTGAATGAATTTTTTTTCCACCGAATTCTTCAAGGAAATGTGGATAACAAAGAAATGCTATTACTCTGGAAACTTTTTTATTGTTTCCATGTAACGAATGACCCCCCAATTTTATGGAAGGTTGTCCACTACAGCGTGTTGAGTATCTGGCTACAGCAATGCCATGAACTTTATTAATGAGAAAGATAATTAAATTGCGATAACCATTAAAAACGAAACATTACAAATAAACTTCATTCATTCTTCCGAACATAAGATATTCATACTTTCATACATTACTTATTAATGATGCTTAATTTGAATTTTAACAACAACAGCAATTTATTTGTTTGAAGAGGACTTTCTATGTAAATAGCAATGAAATAAGGCAACGACGTAAATGAGAACATGTTTTACAATCACAGATAACTTTATTTTATGAAATTTAGTTACAATCGGTACTGTGGGATTAGATTCCAGTCAGTAGGAGTAGCTGTGGACTTCCTTGTTATATCAATATCAGTTTTCTTCAGATTCATATATTCGTCTGCGACTTCACGAAGTTGTTATCCAGGTCCATCTGTCCATATATTCATACACATACAGTGCTGCTCAAAACATTTGCAACTCAGATGCAGCCTACATCACATTCAATCTATGTTTAGGGACATTTTGAGTTTTGAAATATATTTGTCTGTTATTTGAGTGTTTATTGACCCTATTTTCAAGATTTAAAAATGATTATTCAGTTATGAACACTTCTGTTACAAAAATATGTGAAATATCGGAGGAACACATGTTTTAGCCTGCTCAAAACATTTGCAACTCCGTGGTACGAATATATATTGGTTCATTTTTGACGAGTTTTTGTATTGATTGGCAGCAGATTGTTTTTAATCAGAATAAGGTGGCAAAAAGCTTCCATGAGGAGTACATATACGAATTATTAAACAGATCCCTCAGAGGTCATCAACAGATGTTAAAATAAGACTTGACACCGATAAATCTATACAAACCTCTCCGATACTTACCAAATATATTTGGGAGAACAGTAATTTCCAGGAAAAATGGAAATTTTCAAAGAAATTTTGCAAAAAAATGTGTGGCATTGTTTTTGGAGTCGTGAAACCGAGTACTTCTCGTCGATTTAAATCAATACTTTAGTTATATGACCTGAAAAAATGTAGTTGGTCACCAGGTCGAAAGATAATAGAATTTGTCCCCTTATACAAAAAAGTTGACCCAAAATGTAGAAGGAGTTTTATTTTGCCCTGGAGGTATTTTTATGGACAGAAATGGTACTGAATGCATAAGGTCGAGGTATTTATCAGATCCAAGAACTAACCGGATAGATACCATGTCAACATAGCACCATGTACACACCAGAGGTGTCGTATAACAGTGTGCTTTGGCATAATACCCCCTATAAACTCATATACATATAACCACGTAAAACTAGTAATTTTTTGCAAATATGTCTATGTTCTTATCGGACACGATCAGTTTAGTAATCTAAATTCATATAGGAGGTTCCGGGACTCTAACCTGGACTCTAGACTATTACATATGGCATAAAATCTTGGTATTTAAAAAATTATCCTTAGAGCACAGGATTACAGATTTTTAAATCTTTAAAAGGGACCCAATAAACAATCAATCTACAATCTACACAAACTACCTCAGAATTATATAAAATATGAACTAGTCATTCCAGTTGCAAATGTTTTGAGCAGCACTGTATTACTTTTGAACTTTCCAGAAGGAGGAAAGGAGGACTCTTTTCTCACATATCAATGTGTGCACCTGGATTCATATTAGCTGAATGATATGTGACCTCCTTTTCGTAGGAGGTTCACGTGGCCGAAAGACTCAGGAAATGAAACGAACATTACGCTGAGGGTATTTATTGCGCAAAATCAGTCGTCATCTGTGGGAAATTGGGATCTAATATGTACAATTTCGGTTCATGTTTTGGTGTATCCCATAACGGTAACATCTGACTTGATTTGTTCTTAGGGTCTTGGCTACACTGTTTACCCGAATTGGTTGTAATCCTGTAGTTCGACTCCTCAGGAAGTAAAGCAAATTCCAAAGAAAAACAAAACAGACTTCAATAAAAGAAAAAAAAAAGAATGAAATAACTTATAAAAAGTCGCACTTTTAAATAGAAAAAATTATATAGAAACATCGTTGAACGCTTCTCCTTAGTTGTGAAATAAAACACATTTTCTTCAAAGTTGAAATCATCGGCGGGAAATCGGCATCTGGAATCAAATGATTACACTGTGAAACATTTTTAAGTTGATCTTGTGCAAACAATTCGAACTGAGGATTTTTTGAAAGTACAGACCCAAACGACAAGAATCCCTAGTTGGGCTTTGTTGTGTCAGATCAAAATATATGCAAAAATTCCACAATTTTTATACATTTCGCACCGTACCTCCAAAACCGTTATTTTTTCTGAATATTTACTTTTGGAAAAATATTCCCTGGAATGTAATACACAACTCTTCAGAACATGTCACTGTTGTAAAATGCCTCTTTGCCGTTGTTTTCAGTACATTTTTCAACGATAATAAAAATGTCAATAATGCACGATGGGGCCAATGGCAGTTTTTTGAGGCAAAAAGTCATTTTTTCAAGTCAGCGATTGAAATCAAATAATAACGGAATTATATTCTTAACACTTTCAAACCTCCAAAACCAAAAAATTAAAATCTGGCAACGACCCACGGCGACATGTCAAGCTGTCAAAGATGTCATAATTATGATTCCGTTTATTTCTGACATTCAGTCGTAATTAAACAATTTATGTATTTTGGCGACAAAACCTGATCTGTTGATATTATCTATTTTTTAAAAATGGAAAATACGGGTAATGGCATGTAAATTAAGATTATTATTAAAAGTGTAAATGTAATATTAGATGTGGTCAATAATTTGTTGTGTCAGTAAGTGATGGTTTTTGATGTAGTCTGTGGTATAGTCCATGTGTTCTTTGGAGTAGAACTTTCGGCTTCAGGGTGCATTCTCGTAAAAATATGTATTTGGTGAAAGTTGACAATGTCGGCTAACAGATTTTGAAAAGAATTTTTGCGTATACGTGCGAATACAAAAATTATCAACTTCCAGATTTAGAAAAACTTAAAAATTTGGATATTTTTTAATTTTTGGTTGGAAAATCAGCGAAAACCTAAACACCTTATAGAATGGATTTCTGCAAAATTTAATCGAGGTGTCAAAGACTACTTCATTACGGAAGTTAAAAAGCAAATTTATAATATTTGTGCACGCCTTAACCAAAAATGGATAAAAAATTGGAGGTCAAAAAGTCGTTCATTCAAATTGTAATGAAAGCTTATGGTTAGCTAGCGACACAGTATTTACGCTAGAACAAGGTAATGATAAAAAGAAGAGAGGGCGCCCTAATGTGGATTATAGTGAAGGAAGAAAACTTGCTTCGGAAGTCTGCTATGAGCACGGCAACAATACCAAACCCTTGATTCATGCCGCCTCTGTTTCGGCCAATTTGTCAAAAGAAAAATATTTAACTCTTAAGGAAGTTCGGTATCAACCAACTAAATTGAGAAAACAATTAACTTCGACAGAGAAAATTTATGGACGATATATCCAAATCTGAACCGATTTTAATATGATGTCTCAATAATGTTTTCTAGACCAAATTCCGTCACACACTTTAAATTTCATCACAATTGGACATATATAGCTTGATTGCTGCACGAAACATCTAAAATCGGGTGATAATATATATGGGAGCTATATCCAAATCTGAACCGATTTCGATATAATTTGGCATACTTTTTTTTCTAGACGTAATTTCGTCACACATTTTTATTCATTTCATTTATTTCAAATTATATTTCAAATTTTTGGATACAATTCATAAGGATTTAGAGTTCAAGAATACATCTTTTTCTTCTATGATATTAATAAAAAAATTAAATATATGTATACGTATTTAAGCATGACTTTTTGGATGGAAAAAATTGGAAAAACCTATTTGAAGACTATTCACACATTTTAAATTTCATCGAAATTGGACAGAAATTGCGTGTTTGTTGCACGAAATACCTCAAATTGGGCGAAAATATATAAAGGAGCTATATCCAAATCTGAACCGATTTCAAAATAACTTGGCAAACTTATTTCCAGTCCGAATTCCGCCACATATTCCAAATATCATCATAATTGGACAGAATTTTCGTGTTTGGTCCATCAATTACTCGAAATCGGGCGAACATATATATGAGAGCTATATCTATATATGAACCGATATCAACCAAATTTGGCAGATTAGCTTCTAGGCCGATTATAAACATCTGCACGAAATTTTGAAGGCCTAGCTTGCCCCTGTGATTTTTTGCCTCAAAAACATATCATCGGCCCCATCGTGCAATGATTTGGCATGTAATTTTCACCAACCCTTTGGCATGGAAAATGGAAAATTCTGTATTGAAATATGATTTTCATGACAAACCAAACTCTTTATTAATTCAAACTAATTCATGAAATAACTAGAACTAATTTATCAGCATAAAGTTTACACCCAAATTTTCAATTTAATCACCGCCGCTGCACCACAACAGAGTTTACTTCGTCCACTCTCAGCCACTGATTTTGTTTCATCTTACAAAAGCTTTTCTATTGTCTTCTCATCACCAGTTCAGATTTCGACTTGGACTCCAACAGCACTTCTTTAAGAATTTCTAGTTTGTGAACCTACATTTAATTTGTAATTTTGTAATTTTATAACAAAAATTTTGGAAATGTTTTGATGTCGCTACTTGTGGGGATGTACAAATCGACTTGTTTGTTTATAGTGATCTGTACAAATGTTTCATATGCTGATGAAAAGATCGGATCTTTCACGACTTCCTTTGCATGGGTTTTAATGCTAATGAAAATATCGGATCTTTCACGACTTGCTTTGAACCAATACAAAATATGCCATGAAATCACGTCATCGCATAGAACCCCTTCCTTCAAATTTTGCTGGTCTTCCTTCAAATTTTGATACGGCCAAAAATGTGCCTCATCGAAATAACGGTTTTAGACCCCAAGTATGTATGACGAAATTTGTTTCAGACAATTTGGAGTCGATTTAGCCATGTCCGTCCGTCTGTTTGTCTGTCCGTTTGTCTGTCTGGCTGGCTGATGCGCACGATAACTCTCGAACGGATCAACCGATTCGAAGCAAATTTTGGGTATCGTAATATTTTGTCCAAACTTATTTCAAAATTTTTCTGTCAAATGGTGTGAACGATAACTCTCGATGGGAGCAATCGATTTGGTGCAAACTTTGCACATCGTATTATTCCTTCCAGATATAGATCGGGTTCGAATATGGACTATAACGGTCCACTCCTTCGGGTACCTCCCAAACAAAATTCGGATAAACTGAAGTTTAAGAGCTCCTCTCGGATCGTTTTGAATTTTTTTCATTAGGTTGTCCTTGCGGTCTTCAGGGTTCGTACGACGAAGCTGATTTGTTTAGTATTCGACCAGTAGGTATGTAGCGAACGGCTTTGAAGATGTCCCGGAAAATTATCTCAGCTACCCTAGAATCTGAGGGAATGGCCAATTCCCTAAATCGATGATTTGTAAATTCTCTGAATCCTTGCCAAGCAGCTTTTACATAGTTCAGAAAATTACGACAGTCGGAGGTTATGTTAACAGAGACGAATATCGGATCGGACCGGGTGCCATAATGGTTATGTGTGGAGAATTGAGGCAATCTCCTCTTATCCTCGTAGGAGCATCTTCGTTCATCGTGCACCACCCTGGTCCAACCCTAGGACTGAATTCAAACACGTAGTCCCCAAGCACCAGACAGTTATAGCCCTCCAGAGGGTTATGACTTATTACAGCCTCATATCCCTGTATTATAGCTTGATGATTTTATACATAAGATTACATAAAATCGTAATTATAAAGTGATTCGGTGAAAAAACCTCACGCACAAAATGACTTTGAAATTTGAATTTATCAGAATTATGGGCAATTTTTTGAAGTCACAGTAAATAAAAATAGACTTTAGGGCCACACAAGATAACCAAAGTAAAATAACATTTGTTTTTCACATTTTTTTTTTAATTCTGAGAATCATAAAAATGTCGTAAACGGGTTTTTCCAATAAATAATTTTTTAATAAAAAAAAATCAAAATTGTTTTTCAAAGTGGTTTGTGCATGACCTTTTTCAATATTTGAATGAAATAAACGGTATTTTAGTTATTAGTTAGCTTAAGTTTATTCATTCGTCCAAGTGGACATAATTTTTGAGATTTTATACCCTCCACCATAGGATGGGGGTATATTAAGTTTGTCACTACGTTTGTAACTACTCGAAATAATCATTGTAGACCCCACAAAGTATATATATTCTTGATCAGCGTGCAATTCTACATCGATATAGCCATGTCCGTCCGTCTGTCCGTCTGTCCGTCTGTGGAAATCACTCTAGCGTCCGAACGGATTGACGTAGGTTGATGAAATTTTGGGAAAATATGTTATATTTACGTAGGACTTTTGGTATTGAAAGCGGGCTATGTAGGTCCACGCTTTCGTATAGCCCCCATACAAAATGACGCGTGACGCGTCGTCGTTTTAAGGAATTTTTAAGATATTTGGCCCATTTTACCACCAAATTGGTTGTAATTTGGTACTTTGTGTCTCCAGGGGCCACAAAATATTCCTACCAAAGTTGGGTTATATAGGTCCACGTTTTGGTATAGCCCCCATATAAGGCCCCATATAAAGTACGCGTCATTTTAATATATTTTGAATGTATTAGACCCATTTGACCACAGAATCGGTTGTAACTTTGTATTTTGTGTCTCCAGAGGCCACAAAATATTCCTACCAAAGTTGGGTTATATAGGTCCACGTTTTGGTATAGCCCCCATATAAGGCCCCATATAAAGTACGCGTCATTTTAATATATTTTGAATGTATTAGACCCATTTGACCAAAGAATCGGTTGTAACTTTGTATTTTGTGTTTCCAGAGGCTAAGAAACATTTCTACCATAAAATGTTTATATAGGTCCACGTGTTGATATAGCCCCCATAATACAATATATCCCGATTTTCGACATTTTGAACGTTTTAGCCTCATTATCACACCGATATGGCTGAAATTTGGTATTTAGTCTTCTTTAGGCGTATAAAACTTTCCCCCAGAAATTTGTAGGTATAGGTCCACGCCATCATATAGCCCCCATGGAACGGTACCTTCCGAATTTCGGTATTTTAAAGGTTGTGGCCACATTAATACACCAAAACGGCTGAAATTTGTGGTGGAGGGTATAAAAAGTTCGGCCCGACCGAACTTAACGCTTTTCTTACTTGTTTTTTTTCATTTCATAAGTTATTTTCAAATCGATTTGTGCGTGAAATTTTTTTATATTTCAATGGAATAAACGTTTTAGTGATTAATAGGCAAAAGTTCATTCATCCGTGAGAAAAAAATTTCGAAAGGTCATTACCCTAATGTACTCATTAACCAAATGTACCTCAGTAATCCCACACTTTACCCCTATATATTCCATGTTGGGCTTTAAAGCCAAGCTCAAAGGATATTTGTCTGTACTGGACAGACTGGTGTATAAGGAAGGCAAGTCCTCCATCGCAACGTTGCAAGCTACCGGTGATGACGAGATTGGTTTCCTGGACGACCAGCCGTTTTTATGACGATAATGCATAAAAACAATTCCTCTTCCTTTCTAATAAAGTACCATTAATTATACCTTAAAATTGTACTGAATTTTGTCAACACTGGTACGATTTTAACTCTCTTAATGCTTAAAAATTTTTTATTTTATTCGCTCTAACGATGGTGATCTAATAATGCTCTCTCTTGAAATTTTGTTTTTTATTTTCTTTTGCTTTTGTTTTCATTTGTTTATTTAGCACAACTTGTTAATAATTTTCATGTCTTTATTCGCACAATTTTTATTTTTTATTGCTGCACATGAAATGAAGAAAACATCAACTATTAAAAATACCAACCACAAAGCAAACAGACGAACGTACGTACATTGAACTTGAATTTAATTTTTCCACTTAATTTTTTATTGAGGTTTCCTTTGTTTTTTTTTTTTACTACTACGTAGATCCCCCTCAGCTGTGTGGTTTAATGCTAAAGATTTTTAGTGTTCACTGTTAGTTAATTTACATCAATGAATGTCAAACTGTTTAATGAGACTTTGGCAGATTAGGGATTGTATACTGCATTTTATTCTGGATTTAAAACGATTCTGTCTATGTTCCCCCACTACATCACTGGAGTTTCCAAATATGTACTTCTCGACGGAACTTTTGAATTGCATTCAACTTCCGAATATTGCATCAAAATATTCATAATAAAACATTAATTACTCTCATTGATGCTTGTCAACTTGTTCGATCGACGCAAATCAATATTGGCGGTCTATTTATTAATAATATAAATTATATCCAATAAAAATATTTGAGTTTAAATAAATATTGAAATTATTTATCCTATTCTTTCTAAATTGTCTTTGTCTGTTAATTAGCATGGTAGAGTGACCTCTTGTTGGTGTGTACGCTTTGTAAACAGATTTCTGTTGAAGCAGTTACATTTTGTTGAATCAAGTGAATATGTAACCGGTCATGACAACATATTATGAGTAAGACCCAAGAATCCATTATATGGTGCTAATTGACACCAGTCCCTTGTAAGATTTTCTTCAATTGTTTTGAAGAAAGAAACTTGTTTTTTCATTATGAAACACCTTTCTTTCCTCAGTGCATAATTTTTATGGGAAAATTGGGCCTGTTTGTGACTACTAAAAATTAATGTAAGTGGCAATGACTGATTTATTGTTTCAAAGGAAATTTAAGTAGTAAAAATGGTTTCGTAGCCGAGTAAAAAATACAAATAAAAATGGGCTGATGTCTGTGGACACATTGCGCGATAAGTTTGAAATAATTCTGCTAATGAAAATTTTCTCTGTGCACCACATAAGCGCTGCAGATAATAGGGAACACAATCACAGTAATAATTTCGTGTAAGTTATTTTAGGCTATTCCTCAGACGACACTTTACATTGAAGTTTGAGCAAAAAATCAGTATGTTGTGGAAACCGATCATCTGCCAAAATAAAAAAATCAATAGAAAATAGAAATATAATTTCAATGGTCAAAATTTGATCTTGTGCAAGTAAAATATAATGTCCAAAATGACATGGCTACGTCGGTGCTTTGTAGTAAGTTTATCGGCTCCCAATTTTTCAATGAGCCGAGAAATTTGACATATTTTTAGTAAAAATTGTCATTGTAGCAACATCGACGTCACACATTTCAATTAGTTCCATTAGAAATCTTCTTAAGATCCTCAGCTCAGTATGCATTTTTGCATTAGTTCTATCTTGTTTCGACGCATTCGTATGGTCGTCAAATTTAGGGGTATACCAATGTTCATTCAGTAAGGTTACCCAGAAAGCTAATTCAGTCTTTATTCTTTCCTTGATGTCAAAAGTTTTTGTAGCGAAGAATGTACAAAAAAGAACAAACGAAATATTAATCGAGCAATTCAAATAAAGAAATTGTAGAAGTATAACTTTGGTTGAACTGAAATATTGTTTGATATTTATACCCTACACCAACTTGTAAGGGGTATTATGTCTTTGTGCATTAGTTTGTAACATGAAAAAGGAAACAAGATAGACCCATAGTTCATTTTTGGGATATACATAGAATCACTTTCTGAGTCGATTTACGCATGTCCGTCTGTCCATGTATTTTTGTAAACAAAGTACAGGTCGCATTTATTGTCCGATTCGCATGAAAACTGGGGAAGATAGTTTTTGTGGCCAAAGGACGAACGCTATTTATTTTGGTAAAAATCGGTTCAGATTTGGATATAGCCCCCATATATATCTTCGCCCGATTTAAGGCATTTGGTGCACGAAACACGCTATATATGTCCGATTTCAATGAAAATTGGAATGTGTGATGGAATTAAGCCTAGAAATAAGTGTGCCAAATTATGTAGAAATCGGTTCAGATTTGGATATAGCTCTCATATATATTCTCGGCCGATTTTAGGTATTTGATGCACGAAACGCGTTATAAATGTGCGATTTCAATAAAATTTGGAATGTGTGTCGGGATTCGGTCTAGAAATAAATGTGCCAAATTATATAGAAATCGGTTCAGATTTGGATATAGCCCCCATATATATTTTCGCCCGATTTAAGGCATTTGGCGCACGAATCACGCTATATATGTCCGATTACAATAAAATTTGGAATGTGCGACGGTATTTAGTCTAGAAATAAGTGTACCATATAATATAGAAATCGGTTCAAATTTGGATATAGCTCCTATATATATTCTCGTCCGATTTTAGGCATTTGATGCACGAAATACGCTATATATGTATGTCCAATTTTGATGAAATTTGGACTATGCGACGGAATTTGGTCTACAAACAAATGTAAAAAACTATATCGAAATCTGTTCTAACTCTCGAACGGAAGAACCGATTTGGTCCAAAATTTGGCTTTCGTAATATTTTGTCCAAACTTAGTTTTAGTTCGAAGATGGGTTATATCGGTCCACTCCTTCCGGTACCTCCCCCACAAAAGTTCGAAAATGTTCGGAAAATTTGTGCGCACGATAACTCTTGAAGGGAGTAACCGATTTGATCCATACATTGCACATCGTGAAATTTCTACCAATCTTAGATGAGGTTCCAATATGGACCCAACCGGACCACACATTCGGGTACCTCCCACACAAAATTTCCGAAAAGTTCAGTTTAACAACTTGTTTTGTTTTAACAACTTGTATACACTGCCCCCCATAAGACGGTACAACTTTTATACTTCCTGAGAAAATAGCCTAAAAGGTGCAAATACCTCTATGACACCGTGTGTAGTGGTTGGAGCGCAAGATAACTCTCGAACGGATTAACCGATTTGGTCCAAAATTTGGCCTTCGTAATATTTTGTCCAAACATAGTTTAATTTCGAAGATAAACCATATCGGCCAACTCCTTCAGGTACCTCCCACACAAAAGTTCAAAAATGTTCGGAAAAATTGGTCGCACGATAACTCTTGAAGGGAGTGACCGATTTGATCCACATCTTAATATATCTACCAGATATAGATCAGGTTCGAATATGAACTATATTTGTCCACTCCTTCGGGTACCTATCACACAAAATGTCGGATAAGTTCACTTTAAGACCTACTATCGAATCATTTTGGTTTTTTTTTTTTGAAGCAGTTACGGAGGCGGAAATTTTTTCAGGGGCAAGTCCATACTTCTTGAGAAAACAGCCCGAAATTTGTAAAAAAAAACCCTATAGCATCATCTGTAGTGGCTAAAGACCACAATAACTCTCGAACTGATCAACCGATTTGTTCCAAAATTTGGCCTTCGTCATATTTTGTCATAGTTTCAGTTCCAAGATAGACAATACCGGTCCACAACTTCCGGTACTTCCTTTAACTTAAATAGTATGCACAATATCTCTTGAACAAATTTGGTCCAAACTATGGACCCTAATAGTTTGTCCAAATTTAGCTTAACTTCTAAAATGGAGGTACCTTAGGGTAGGGTGTCTAAGTGCAGTTTAAGGCCTAATCGAAGATCCTTTGGAAATTGTTAGTTGTGGTCCGGTTTACAGCGATATGATGCTTTCCATTGACAAGTCCATTCTTCCTGGCATACTGGTCCAAAAGTTATACGATGACCCACTGAAATGACTAGTGAGCGCAATACCTATCGAAAAGATATGACTCCAAAATAAGATCCACTTCCATAATGGACTATGTAGTTCCATTCCTCCTCTGCAACACTTTTCAACACTTTCGTCGACAAGTTCAAATATCCAAAAAAGGCCACAGAGACTGAAAAGACCCTAAATACATTCGATCTGACCGTAGATGAACGTTCCAGTTCACACTGACTGATACTTTCTTACTTGTTAATTTTCTTGTTGTTCTTATAGTGCAGCTGATGATCGGACTTTTTGCATTCAGATGTATTTTTTATACATATATGCTCACTCTTTAAAACCCTATAATGTTAGGGAATTTCTTTTAATGCTATCTGTAAGTTTTTGTGCCTGGTTGCCTGAAGTTGATAAATTTCAGTTTTCAGTGTTTGACTTGAGGCTTTGTTTAATTATTTTGTTTACCAATATAATTAACATTTTGCAAATTGTTTTTTTTTCTGTTGTTGCTCTTTTTGTATAATTGTTTTATTACCTCATTTCACCGCGCAAATACAGAGTGATAGAGAGAAATGTTTGCATAAAAACAAAACAAAAAATAAATAAAACAAATACAGTAGACAAACCGGCATTAGCCGGCAGACCGAGCTCCGTTTAACATTTACTTTCGAACTTCTCTATAAAGAGCACATCTATAATGAACAATAATATAAATTACCACACAAATTTTTCTCTTTATAATGAATGTTCTGTACAACCTAAAAATTCATAGTCCCCTGTAGCTACGTTATATAGAAGATACATACTTTGGTACGTAATAGTATGTATGTATTATTAGTCCTATCAAGTATCATGGATCCAAATAGCAAAACCAAGTACCACTGGAAAGATTGTCAGAGACTGCAGTCTGAACACTATGGAATTGTTTACTCTAACAACATAATCCTAGAACTTTAGAGCCGGACCGAATATCACCAATCACGATCGAGTCGACTACTACAAACCATGCGCCAATGGACCTGAAACTAAGACTTAAGCACTATCACTAAAACTACTTCAAAACCTAACACCAACAAACTCGTTTCCCCAAAAAAAAAAAATTGTTTTATTTCGGATAGACTGCGAATCTGCGCCAAATATAAAAGGTTATATCAGTTACATAAAAAATTGAAAGACAGACAGCTTTCTGAAAAAATGTTATTTTCTAAATCCTTTCTAATCAGTTTTTCAACCGTTCAGAGTTTATGTTGAGTAGGGTTGTATGTTGACGTAGGCGGTTATGGGAAGATGTTCTGAGATATGAGAAACGACATGCTGCCCAGCTCACATCATTTATTACTTATGCCAATGGCTACCCGAGTATCTGAGAGACTGGACAGCTCTTCAAAGTGGTGATTAGTGAACTCTCTGGACTCTTGCCGATTACTTTCCCATTGTTCAGAAAACTACTCCACTTATTTATATTGTCCGCTTATTGAACATGTGAACTTCTGATTATATCCTCAGCCATAGACTAATTAGGGTATATACTAGGGTTATGACTTTTTGAAATTTTGTCTCAAATTATTAATGTCTACAACAACATGTCTAAAATGACATTCATTCCATTTAATTATAAAAAAGGTTCCGCACAAACCACTTTGTTTTTTTTTCTGAATTGAATTGAATTTCTATTATACAATTCGATTATACAATTAGTGAGAAACAGAAGGTTGTGTAGTGAGCCCCTATACTTTGTTGTCAGCTAAATATCTGCTTACAGTGGATTCAAAGATTGTCAAAAGTTCTGAAAAATAAAAACTTTAAAAGCTTTTTGTGCGGAAGCGACATGTCATTGTTAAAATAATGGGTGTTTGAAGAGTTTACAAATCACCGCTTCGATGAGCTGTCTAGTGTCTTAGACGATATCTCGTAAAGATCTGAGACACTAGACAGCTCATTGAAGCAGTGATTAGTAAACTCTCCGGATTCTAGCCAATTTCTTTCACATTCAGAAAACTAAAATAGGAGGGTCATTAACAAATGGATTTACTCTTCACAGCCTGAACTGCTTACAAGTTAACCTACTAACCCATTATTTTAACAATGACATGTTGCACCAAATAAGTAGTTATTCTATAGCCACTAGAAATCGACAATAAGCTGTGAAAAATACATGTTCTAATTTTAGAATTGTTGTGGTGAATTTATGTTCAATTTCACCACACTCACATATATGTATATATTATCCGCTGATTGAACATGTGAACTTCTGATTTGCTAAACACTGTGCTACGCTCACGAACGTTAGGGGCTGTTTAAAAGCTTACATGATCACCAAAAATTCTTCGTATTTGTGTTAAAAAAAATTGTTTGCCGAATATGTGCCACTGCTACTCATTACTTAGTAATGAGTAAAATATATGGTTTTGCCTTGAATAATTTTAAAGAATAATTCATTATTTTTCAGCCTACTGGTAATATATAAGGTAGCTTGTTTACATTGCATGGGAGCGCCATCATTCACCGAGCAAAATTGTACACACAGAAAAAAGCCTCTCTAAGATATGTCCCAAACATATTTTGCAGCAAACATATTCTTGTTTGCAAGATAACATATGTTTGGGTCCTGCAAACAAATATATGTTTGGGTGCAAACAAATTATATGTTTGGATGCAAACAAATAATATGTTTCGGTGCAAACAAGTTATATGTTTGGGTGCAAACAAAAACAAACCCAAAAGCCACAAAAAAACAAACACCTGCACCAGTGGGCGGTCACTGAGAGCAAGGGAGCGTAAATGTCAATGTAAAGCACATACAATACATGCTCACTTGCTCTCAGTAAGCGCTCTCTGGCTATTTCCATTATATACACACATTAATAAATTTAATAAAGAAGAAACTGAATGAAATAATTTGTTGTCACACTTTTAAAGAGAAAAAAATATATAGAAACATCGTTGAACGCTTCTCCTTAGTTGTGAAATAAAACATTTTTTTTTGTCAATGGTGAAATTATCAGCTGGGAATCGGCATCTGGAATTAAATGATTATGTAATGTAATAAATAAATATGGATGTACATTATTTCAATTATACATATGTATGTAATTGCCAATATTAAATGCGATTTCTTCTTTATCCTATAAAATAATACCATTCACCTTTTCGATTCAATTATAAAATGTATTGGGAATTTAATTTACTAATAAGCACAATTTCTTTAAGAAAACACAAAACACTGATTTATTCACTCACTTTACCGTCTTTACTCTAAGATGGTATTTAAAAAACTGAAGAAAAAGAACAAGATAATTCATACCATTTTTTTCTTTTCCTGTTCGCTTGCTACGTTGGTTAACAACAACAAAACAAGAAACACACGTGTTTGACGCATACACGCCACCAAAGCCCCTTTCTTCGTCTTCTATTATAACATACACACAGCTCTTTATTATAAAACAGCATTCCACAGCCGCGAGAGCACTGTTATTACTCTCGTTGACAAACATCCTCTCTCCAGCTATAAAAAATATGTTCTAACATAAAAAATATGTTGGTAACCAAACAAATAAAATTGAGATATGTTACAAAATGTTGCAAACATATATTTGTTTGGACACAAACAAATTGTGTTTGGATCCAAACATATATTTGTTTGCAACCAGTCCCAAACAAATATTTGTTTGGATCCAAACATATTTCTAACATATATTTTTCTGCGTGTATATATAAATTTACTCGGCCAGCAGCCCTGTATTCATTACCTACCTAATGTAAACATGGTACCTACCTACCCTGACCTACGTAGTACAAAACCTCATGATGAGCAATAAAATGCGCCAATACCAGACGTTTGTTGTCTTCCACAAGAGAAATGAAATGGCGTTAAGAACACTTTAAATACCTCGGTAATTGCACACTCGACTGCAAACAAGCAAACCAAATGCGAGACGTTAAAGATAGGAATTTTTTCCACCGTTGCTGACAGACTTCCGAAATCCGACCGAAATCTGTTCTTTGTTTGAGTGCAAATTTTCAATCTTTGAAGGATTTTTTATTCTCTTGTTCTTTGCATTTAAGGAGAGCTCCTTGAGAATGGGTGTTTTATTCGACCACTGAAACTTTGGGATAGAACACTGACAGTGTTGTTTGCTGGGTTGAGACTAGCTCAAGCTATACAGTAAGTCTATATTTGACAGAGTAGTGTAGTGTACGTAACGTGTATCTTCCTGAATCGTAATGCTGTGAGCTGCAATCATAATGTTCCTCGGACACACAAAATTGAAAATTTGTTAGCGCAGCGGCTGGGGCTTGAAGTGCTAGCTTATACGTTTGTTGTTTTTTGGGGGTCTATGTCCTTCAGTTAATTCTGGCAGCTACTGAATCAGCGTTTATATTTACTAGAGTTGTGCCAAATGAACTATATGGAACTATCTAGTTCACTACGCAGTTCCAATGGCCCACATCGTTAGTATGAACAAACTGCGTATACTTAATATCACACGTTAGATTTTTTGACGTTACTCATACGCTTTGGAACGAGTACAGTGAACTAGGACCTAGATTACCCAACTCTAATATTTACTACAAGCTTTACAATAAATATAAATAGCTTAGAGATTTGACTTAAAGTTCCAAAATCTCTAGGGCGGTATTGAAATCCACCATATATACCCCTATGTGATATGCTGCAACAAACTTTTGTGTCGAAAGATACTGTCCACATAGAGGTGTAGGGTATACCAACACAAAAATAAAATCTCTTACTGATTCTCTTTTTTACAAATTCTCTTGGACTGACTACAAAAACACATAGTGCTTCTCTTTTTGCCTTAGCTTTGAGTGCTGATCGTCGTCGTTGTTGGTGTATACGATGAACGGCAATCTCAGCTAAGAACTATGGGTTTGCTTGGTTGGGTGTCAAAAGAGGTGGTGTTGTGGGGTGAAAACTTGTTGGGAAATTTTCAAACCATAAACAGAGACGCCAGTAGTATAAGTGTTTTATTGCTGCTGTTGTTGTTGTTGTTTCTATTGTGAGACTTAAAAAGTTTTCCCCCATTTTTAGACAAATCCAGTTTGTTATTGTTTTTGTTGTAGTTTTAGGCTGGTTGTTGTAGCTTTGTGTGATTATGATGGTGCCCTCTCGATCAAAAGTGCGGCTCGTTTAGTTTGGTTTAAGCGTTATCCCCGAAAGCATTATAAGTGCATGTTGTGTGGGGCATTAGGGAAACCCAAAGCTGGCTGCATTGAATAATTTATTCTCATGTCGTCGTTTTTGGTGGTCTTTTTGTTTAAATTCTAAAGTCAGCGATGAAGATGTTTTTAAAAAGTTTTTATTTTTTTTTGCTTTTATTTGAAGTGATCTTTATGTGTTTTCTTTTGTGTCTTTATTTTGATCATGATATTCGCATTTCTTGTAACAACAACATTGACGCCAAAGTTCGCAGCAAGCAGCGCCATTCCTCCTTGCTCACGCGAAAATAGTGAAGAGTTAATTTTTTTATTGTTGCCGCTGCTTTGGGTGGTGCGCCAAACCAACCAGCCACTCAACTCAGCTGTTTCGTTGAGGGAATCAAATCGAGAGACGGTTGGTTGGCTTACCACCAACTAAGTGCTGTTGCTGCATTTAGTCGCGTTCGTAGCATTCACAATAGACGTTGGAACGGTACGGTGCAAGGCCAAAAGAAAATGTGCAACAATATTTTTTCTTCAATAAAACACAAATAAATATTAAACAAATGTACAACAACAAAATAAATGAAAATATTTTCCCATTATTTAACGAAGAGTGTGAAAAAATTGAATAGAAAGCAAATTGTTGTTTTTCAGCGCTGAGTGTGCGTGTGTGTGTGTTTTACAAGTCTAAGTTAATAATTCTCATTAAGGCTGTAACAATTAACAGCAGCCTGCAGCAATTAATGGTCAGTGTCAATCAATGTCGTTGATTTTTCGTTGGTCGGCCGCTGTTCGCTATGTTAGTTAACGACGAAAAAATGAGCAATTTTATGTGACAACTATGAAAACAACAATAACAAAATAAAATGGTGGGTCTTCTTTGCCACCCCTGATAAATGCCCCCAACCACCCCAATAAATCAATCAAGAATTAAATTGTGTGAAAATTCTGTAGTAAGAAAAACCAACAACAACAAAATTTTGTGATGAAACAAAAAAAAAAACGAAACCATAAGAGAGAAAGAATAATCATTAACAAGAAGAATTAGTGAGAAAAGTGCAAAAGGAGACGTGAAAAACAACAAAACAAAATATAATTGCAAAATAATTCGTCGTCGTCGTCAAAATGTTGTGATTTAAGCGGTTTATTCAATTCTTTGCTATACAAAGTCATCATCAGCGTTGTCGCGTTTTTCCTATTCTATGTAGTGTCTGTCTGCCTATATATCAGGCGGTGCTTTGTATTGTTGTTGTTGTTGCTGCTGTCGGTTTTTGACCATATAGTTTTTTGATACATAACCTGGTGGCAATATTGTTTTGTGGCTACTGCTGTTGTTATTTTGTTGTATGCCGCTGGTGTTAGCTTAATTGTACAGTGTTATATTTATGGTACTGACTGACCTCCATTTCGTAATACTCATTCATACATTCGTATCGATAACCCCTCTTGTTGGACCGGCTTATTTGTTATAAATAAAATAACAACAAATAATGAAAAATATATAGACTAAATTTACCAAATCTTGGTCTTATATTTTCCGGGCAGAATTGCAATGCTACGGAATCACCTACATTCGGTTAGATTAATAGGACAAATATGTCCCAATACTTTTCTCTTCTGGGGGATAAATATATTGATATAGAATCACACGAAAAAAAATTATAATCAAGGTAATCATATTTCGCTCGGAATTTTCCGCACGGAAAATAATTTTAAAAAGTGAATTTCTTTAAAAATCTATATTTTAAAACGGTGAAAACTACTAGAATCACTTAATTATGGAATATTCTTGCCGAATCGACAAATATATTCCCTTTTGGACATAAATATGGAAAAAAAATGTGAAATTGGGGAAAGGGAACAAATTTCACAAGGAATTTTTATTCATGATTTAAAATGTTAAATCTGAAGATTCTATGCTAATATACGTGGAATTAGATATGTAAATTAAAATAAGATAGTCTGTTCAATAAAAATTTAAAATAGGTATGTGCAAAAAATAGAAAATACCCTTAAGGAACTAACATCCATATTACAGAACAGGCGCTTCAAATAACATTTATTTGAAGTAATATTTGATGCGAATAAAATCAAATGATCCGACATTGTCCCTTCCCAGAGTTACAATTTGTTATAAGACCAAAAGTCATAAGTACTAGGACAATGAAATTAAAAAAATCAGGACACTGGGCACAAAATTGAAATAATCCGTGGTGCTTTCGACATGAAAGTGTCATCGTAAAGAATTGCAGGAATTCAAAATTCCAAGAATTTGTGAAAATGTGTGTGAAGTCTGGATTAATTCTACCAAGTATCATTCTAAATCACCACACAATGTAAACCAGTAAGGAAAGGATCAAAGTCGGGCGGGGCCTACTATATGATACCCTACACCACTCTGAATATGTAAAATATAAATCGGAGCTATATCCAGATCTTAACCGATTTCGATATAATTTGGCACATTTATTTCAAGATCGAATTCAGTCACACATTCGAAATATCATTGAAATCGGAAATATATAGCGTGAGTGGTACAGAAAATACTTGAAATCGGCCGAAAATATATGGGAGCTATATCCAAATCTGAACCGATTTCGATATAATTTAGCACACTTATTTGTAGACCAAATTCAGTCACACATTCAAAATTTCATCAAAATTGGACGTATATAGCGTGTTTGGTGCAGCAAATACGTGAAATCGGGCGAAAATATATATGAGAGCTATATCCAAATCTGAACCGATTTTCACCAAAAGCAATAGCGTTCTTCCTATGGCTAAACAAGTTGTAGTCCCCAATTTTCAGCTGAATCGGGCAAAAAATGCGACCTGTACGTTGCGAACAAAAATACATGGACAGACGGACGGACATTCATAAATCGACTCAGAAAGTGATTATATGTATATCCCCAAAAGGAACTGTGGGTCTACTTTGCTTCCTTTTGTATGTTACATACAAATGCACAAAGACATAATACCCCTTACCACAGTGTGGTGTAGACTATAAAAACATATCGTGTAAAGTACCCATAACTTGTAGCACTAAACTTCAAGGATTCCTCCTTCATTTAATTTTATGCGTGGGTCACCTTTCTCACGACATGACATCAGAATTGTATTGGTATGAATCAACGACTATAACGTAGCCATTTATTAACCGATTTGAAAAAAATAATAGCTTATTCGAAAGATATTATTCAACCATTTAACAAAAAAAGGAATAATAAAAATCCAAAAGAAGTTATGTCCGTTTAAATTTTCACTACTTTTAGCGTCATAAAACAATAAAACGATGTGATTCAAACGAACCAAAGTATTTTCTTTTTACACGGACCTCAACATGATAGAATTCTTGCATCAGAACGCTTGAATATTTTTCTGGTCAACTTTTGTAGCACAATGTCATTTATCGATATTTTCCGAAAAATGTGCACCTTCTCAAGCTCAAAACTGCCTGAAGGAGCATTTCAATGCTTTCGCGATGTACTAGAGAGTTCTTAATTATTGTCTTGGCTACAATTTTTGTCTCAATGTTGGATCGAAAATCTCAATAGTTTGGCTGTTATATCGTCGGTGTCATGCTTAAGTGTTCCATACGTCATTTTGCCCGTTTTGAGATAATCGCATTTTAATGTTTTGCGTCACAACTGCGTGGAGCTGACTAAAGAAAATATTTATATTTTTGACTTGAAATATTAATAATAGTATAAAGAACATATTTACAAAAATGTGGAGGAATATGTATGAATAAAAAAGAATTTTTGTCGATTTGTTCCGTATCCATACTTATGACACAAATGTGAAATATTGTAAATCACATAGAAGGTACAAAGTGACAAAAAAATTACATCTTTGACTCAATAAATTAAATACTTCTAAAGCAAAAATTAAAGTTCTGATTTTTGAAATGTGTTTTTAAACTTGTAAGTTTTTAAAATATTAATTTCGTAACTGGAAAAAGTTTAAGCTTTCGCGTCGATGAGTTGATATCTCGGAAACTAGACAGATAGAAAATAGCCGACTTGAAATTTAGAAAGAGCATACCGGAAAACCCTAGAAACCACCTGTATTTCAAAAAGTCAAAAATGGCGTATGGAACACTTAAGCATGACACCGACGATATGCCAAAATATGCAAAAAAGCGTGGATAAAAAACTTCAGTCGAATTCGGGAGGCTCGATTTTCACCGTAGACATATGGCCAATGACCTTTTTTGCTCAGTACAATCCCAGGAATCAGAATTGCGACGCGCCGCACAAAAAAACTTTAACAGAATTTCTCATAATTTTCAAAATAAATATTAAATTCCAATGCTTTTGCGATGTACTAGAGAGTTCTTAATTTTGTCTTCGCTAAAATGTTTGTCTTAGTGTTGGATCGAAAATATCAATGGCTGCTATATGCCAAAATATCCAAAAAATTGGGTAAAAAACTTCAAGTCAAAATCGGGAAGCTCGATTTTCACCGTAGACATATGGCCAATTTACTTTTTTTGCTCAGTCGTCTGTCTTGCTGGTACGCATGAAACTTTCGAACGATTCAATTCATTTGGACAAAACTTTGGACCTAGTAATATTTTTTCGAAACTTAGATCAAGCTCTATGATATGATATCCCATAACAGTCAAATCTCCCACAAAAGTTCAAATATTTTCACTAAAATGGTGAGCACTATAACTCTCGAAAGGAGAAACTGATTTTGTCCAAACTTGACGCATCGTAACATTATTTTCAAACATACATCATATCCGAATATTTACTATATCGGTCTACAACTTCGGGTACCTGTAACACATATGGGGTTATTATGAATGAAATTTCCCCGTGAGTTTTGTTTTTCCGCCGTTGCAACTTAAGGGAGAAAGTGAAAAATATCACGGGGAATTGTCGTTCATGATTACCCCCATAATGTCAAACTTTTTGCAAAAGTGCAATTTAAGAACATGTCTTGGATAGTTTTTTTCTTTTTTTCAATGGGTTGTCCTCGCGGCGCCTATTCCGGCAATACAATGTTTTTTAGGGACAAATCCATACTTCCTGAGATAATGGCCCGAAGGCTCTAAACACCCTGCCAACACCATCTAAAATGATCAATGAGGGCAATAACTTACGAATTTAGTATTCGAATTGACCAAAGCTTTGGAAAACGTCAAATTCCCTCCAAACGTTCATAAAATAGCAAGAACTTCTGGTACCCACCTTACAAAAGTCCAACATTTTCGCTTAAAGGCATGATTCTTTTGCATTTTTTACCGAAGGTACTACTTGTGGTCCTCTACATCGATATGATTTTTGTGGGCATGTCCATACTTGCTGAGACAATGGCCGAAAAGCAGGCACCAACTTAAATAACTGGTGTACACGGTAACCATCGAATGGAGTGACTGACATTGATTCAAATTTTAAAAATCGTAGTGTTTTTATTAAACTGAAATGAAGTTAGAAATGTATAATATATCTGACTTCCCTCACAAAAGTTGGAAATTTTCCCTTAAATGCAGTTTAATGGGTGTTGGAGGATTATTTTCAACTTTTTACCGATGGCCGTTCCTGCGTTTCTTTTACAGTGATATACATATTGTTTTTAATGGGCAAGTTCATGCTTCCTGACATAATAACCAACTAAATTGTTCCCAAGGCAACCCCGTCCAAGAACTACTCTCGCAAAAGATAAACAAATTGAAAAAGGAAAGGCGAACTGGGAATTTTGTTTGTATGATGCCGATTTCGCTGTTATTGGCACGGCTCATTAGGTATATCGGTTGCTGTTGCAGTGGCTTCTCTTGATACTGCTTCGAACCTTATACATATATCGAAGTTATTGTAATATTGTAACTGCGAATAATGTAATTAAGAGACTAAGTTTGCCATCGAAATTTGATTTTTCGAATGCAATGTGCTTTTTTTCAAACGCTTTTTAGCACAGCCTTTGAAAGTTATGAGTTTGGCTTTGAACACTAACACGTCGTTATAGCATTTTTCATACGTTTTTGAGGATGTTTGTTCTCTTGGTAATAACCCAAGGCTCTAAAAAGTAATACGATTTCCAACTAAAATTGCTGGGTCGATCGTAAAGAAATGGCTCCCAAAATTGGATCCAGTTCCAAGATAGACCACGTCGGCCCATTCCTTCAGGTACCTCCGCCGCAAAAATTCAACGCTTTTGTGCTTTAATCTAGCTTAAGGCCACTTCTCGGATCGTGTTGAAATTTCAGTAGCGGACAGACAGCTGCTGCGATTATGATTGCAAGATTATATTTGTTTGCAAGTGGACGCTAATACTTCCTACATATAGGCCCTGAAATTACCCAATATTTAAGTCCACTACTTCATACACTATAAAAGCGGCCAAGTAGTCTCAATGTCAGGTCAAGGGTAAATTTATTATGTCTAAAACCCCATTGATATGTCCAATAATTGACCATTGAACCTAGTTGTTTACAAGACTACCCTGGATGATTTGTATTGAGGACATACTCTCGGCAATAAAATGCTTAGGTTCTAATTATGATGAATCGATTCCTCTAGCCAGATAGTGCTGATGAACTACTCTTTGGAATTGAGTTAATTTAGAGAAACATGCTGTCGCTTTCTGCTTGCAACAATGCAGGATTTCTAATCGATGTTTTCCTCGAATCGTGTAATACTCACAAAGAGTGTCAGCCGTCCACTATAAGATGATCAATTTTGTTCTTGTTACTTAGTCTGGTAACTGTCACCTGGTTTCATCTCAATATGTCGGAATTTTGATTGATATTTAATTCGAATTCCAACCTACTCGTATATTCGAGAAATGTGACTGGTATTTTGCTGAGGCGTTTAGTCACCTTCGAAAAACTGATGTTAATATCTGGGATTTTCTAATCCCCTAGGAAAAAAGTCAATCTATCTCCTCGCTTTGGTAGCGACACCATATAAAGGTTCCGACCGCTTTTAGACATTATAATTATTTAATCCGATTTTAGACCCTAAGATGTTCAAGATGTTCTTTTCAACCTCACATTAATTTAGTCTATATGGAACCATTTCGCTGAATTTGAGTTAATTTAATATTTTTTTTAAATTTTCCTATTGTTTGTCCAAGACCTTTGAGCTTAACCTGCAAACCAAACTGTTGGATTCCGGTCGTCCGGCTTTTAACCGAAACAGCAGCACAAGAATCCCTTATCAAAAGGTAACAAAATCTATCCCTAAATGCAAAAATTCGTCAATGAGAGAAAAAGTACACTCATACAATATTAACGAAACTCGTACGGAAGTCTAATATTACGTTGGGCAAAACTTCAATTTGAAAGGACCTGACGGATATAAGATAATTGTTCTGCTAGGTAGTTACATTTCTATTTATTATAAGCTTTCCTCATAGTATCAACTCATCTTTCTATTGCCAAAAAGAGACAATAACCAAATTTTGTTTTTGTTTTTTAAATTATCTGCTCTCCAATTAAAAATTTTCGGTTTATTTGAACATGTAAAAGTTTTGCTTCATGTCGTCACTGTAGCGCCGATGCTGCTGCGGCTGCTACAAACCATCCAACCAACCTCATCATTATGTAAAAATAATGGATTTAATAAATTTTTGTCGGTCCACTTTGTTGTTACAATTGTTGTTTGGTGTTGTAGTAGTTGTTGTAGTGCTTGATTATTCTTTGTCATGGCTATTTCTTTTTAGAGCGTAAAAAACGTGAAAAATATGTTAACAATTTTGTTTTGTTTCAACATGGGGGGAGAAAGAAATAAAAATTCAAATTGAAAACTATGCTGTAAAATGGTGTATTTAGTCAAGGGAAAGGAAGGAGAATTGACAAATGAGACAACGACGTAGCCATAGGCGGCTCAGAGGATCCGAGGGCCCCCGATATTTGCATTAATTCAGGTGGTCTAGCCGCTTTTTCCGGTAGGGGGAAATAGCAAAAATTCCCACAAAGCTGAATTTTGGTGGAGAGCTAGGGTTAGCCATTAGAAGCAACGTCGTAAAAGTCCCCATCGATCCCATGTGTGCAAAACAAGTTATTCGGGGTCAAAGGTCAAATTTTAAGGGTTTTTAGGTTTTCGGATTTATTTCTTGAAAACGGTTGATCTAATCAAAAAGTTACTAAAGTAAATATTGTAGACAGAAAAATTATCTACAAGTTTGACCTTTATAATTTTTTTCCTAGTGGAGTGGAGTGGTGGAGTGTTGTGGGTCCAGGCTTCTCTGCTGGGAATGTGCACAACTATTTGCTCGAAGTTCATTTGTGGTGATATGTAGTCACTTAAATGCTCCTTGCTTGTTGGCACATTCGTTCGGTTGAGAATCGCAGCGTGGCCCTGTTGGGCAAACCCTAGCTCTCCACCAAAATTTAGCTCTCTGGGAATTTTTGCTATTTCAATGTCTATTTTGACCGGACTATTAGCTACCCGATGATCTGAGGAAAAGGCGGGCATTTTAACAGGAAATCTAGGAATGAATGGATCCTACAAGACGAAAGTATAAAAAACTTACAACCAGAGCTCCAAAACACTCGCTCGAATTCTACTCGCGAGTGAAACTCGAGCAAGTTCGAGCGAAAAAAAATAAATGGAGTATATTCTATTTTTACTCGTCACTCGCGAAACATATTTCAGTCTTGCTCGTTTTTACTCGCAAGTGAAAAGTGTTTACGAGTACGAGTACTTGAAGAGTACGAGTTTTGCAAGAAAAAAAAAAACGAGTGGGAGTGAAAATGCTCGAAATAGAGTACGAGTTTACTCGAAGAGTAAAATCGAGTGGAAAAGAAATATTTTGAAAAAAAATTGTTTTGTAGTGTTTGGTGGGAATTTGAAGGAGGACATATTGAGAGAGGGAAAGTTGAGGGCGGGGAAGTTGAGGGGGAGGGGAAATTGATTTGGAGGGGGGTTGCAAAAATGGACCCTCCCTTAAAATTTTTTGGTTTTTGGCAATTTTTTGGGGGGTGGGTCAAACATGCCTCTCCAAAAAATTACCCACCTTAGCTTGCACCCCCCTCTATTTCGAGCATTTTCAATCCCACTCTTATTTTTAAACCATGGGAACTCGCGAGTGCTCCCAAATAAAACAAAAGAGTGGAGAGTAAACTTATTTTAAAACTCGTAATCTTCGAGTACTCCCACTCGCAGGTAACTTTCACTAGCGAGTAAAAACGAGGAAATCGGAGCTCTGCTTACAACAGTATTTCCTATTCGACATTCCTTTGACTTGAATGGAGAAGGAAACTAAAAAGAGAGACGGGCAGACCCACGGTTGGTAGTTTTTCCGCTACTTGTGGTGATTTTTAACGTATAAAAGCCACTGTTTAAGCAGAGAGGCTAACTGTTCCAAGGTAAAAATCGCTACATTTTTGTATGGTCTGTACCTCGGAACAGTTTCATTCTTGGACATCCCCATTAAAACCCTTTGTACCCTCATGAATGTTTGAGGGATATTTTTTGTTATTGATGATTTTTTTGCTAGGACTTTTCCCCTCTTCCACTATGAACCCTTTTACGACGCCTTGTGTATTGCATTATTTCTGAATATTTTTGAATGCGATAAAATGAAGCAGCGTAAATATAACCGACAGAACTTTAGCGAAATGAGGTAATTTCATTAAAAATAACAAAATGCCAGTGGCGTTGTTTTGTAGCTAATTTTTTCTCTGACAAAAAACAAATAGCCGGGAACAAACATACAGGCCGCTTATTTCAAACAACAAAAAAGCCCTATACAATCAAACAGAACCGAATGTAAAAACAAAGTAAAACTAAAAAGTCATCAAATGGTGTGTTTTGCTGCGCCGTGATAATGACACCTCTTATTAGAATAAATGAAAAAAAAAAAATAAACAGAAATAAAACAAACTTAAAAAAAAACACAAAATTCTGTACTCTTTTTTCCTATGAAGATAACCCAACAAATAAAAAAACCAAAGCAGCAACGTCAACGCCATTGAAACCAAGTTTGGCAACTAACGCTCTGCCTGCTGCTGAGGTGCATGTGAACTTTTTGAGAAGAAAAAATAAAATTTTTTTAATATTGTTTTTTTTTTCTTCTTTAATTAAGAGAAAAAATGATTAGAATTTTAAAATTGTTTCGCTGTAGCAGAGATAGGTAGAGAGTGAGAGAGAACATTAAAACGATTATTTACTATCTTATCGCAATTGTTTGCAATACAGTTTTTGTTTTCGCAAAATATCAATTTTTTTATTTGGTTTACTAAGTGTGTTTAGAGAGTCTAAAAGAAACTTATATCGAAAGCTGAAGAATAAAATTCGATGAGTATGGTAATGCTATTCTGCCAGAAAGCTTCTCAAACAATTTTGCAACAACAACTACAACATACTCGTACTAATGGCTCATGTCTTATCAGCCTAAGGTATGGAAGAAGGAAGGTATAAAAGTCACACAGCAATTGATTACGTTCAAGTAACGTCATTTCGGTTTTGGGGGAAATTTATTTTTCTTTCAAAAACCACTCATTTTGGTGTTGTTTTTTTTTGTCACTGAATAGAATATGCAAATTTGTTGGGTATTGTTACTTTTATTCTCCACCTTCCACCACCTCCCTCCCACCTTGCCATTCAGTTAGCCAAGATAAAACAAACAAGTGAAGATAATTTCAAAAACGAAATTACCTAACCGCCGTCAAAGGTCGTTCTTTTTTTATAATCACAAAACACAGTCCAAGATAAATATAATTTTAATTGGTATATTTTTATAGCTGAGAACTACAATCGTTTGTTGTTGTTGGGGATTTCATAAAAGATATCCGTCACTGGACAAATACGAACAAAATGTTGCGATATGGCCAGTGGTGGTTGACCTTTCTTTTTCTTTTTAGATTAGCAATGAAATATTTCACGAACAAAGGTTCTTTTTTATGGAAATACTTTGAAATAATATTAGGAACAGTAAGCGTTACTATAGGATGGGCGATCAGCATAAACTGAGTTTAATGTAGGTAGTAGGGTCATGTGCAATTTTTTCTTATCACTCCATGCTAACGCCCCCTATATTAACTAATTTAATTTTGACTTTGACTAAGAACTTTGAGTGTTATACTTTTTTTGTTTGTTTGTACAATTTGCGACATTCTCGCCGAAATAGCAAAACAAAAGAGTTTTGTGTCGTGTGTACAGGTCTCTGTCTCGTTATATTAAATCATTTCCGGTGCAATGTCAGCAACCAAAGCCGACACAAACAACAAAATTCGATAGCAGCAGACACTATCTAACAGCAGCAACAATAACAACATCATACCTCCCTTCCCCCTCTCACACAATTTAAAACAATATTCTCTATGACGTCTTCTTTAGGCTTACATTTTACAAATGGAAAACCCGCAACAACAAAAAATCTAAAACAAATGGAAAAATAAAAATACCGTTAAGCTGCGAAAAAAATGTAAAACAAAAAAGAAAATTAATTATGGCAAATTTATGCAAACAAAATGAAAGTGTGTGGAAATAAAAGAAATTCAATTTGAATATAACTAGAAAAATAATTATAACAACAACAACAACGACGACATCAACACAAATGCAATTCCACAATAAAGTGAATTTGTGATAAAAAAAAAAAACAAGGAAACAAAAACAAAATTCAGTGCTATGTTTGTTTAAAGCCCCACCATTGCCGTTTGTCTGTCACCATCACCACCACCAATCACCATGTATAATAATTACACCAACTCCAACACCCCCTCCTCCCCCTCTCCCCATGTCACAATGCGGCGTTTAACGCCCCTATCATCGTTCTCCAGCATCAACAGGCAAAGCAATCCGCCACCCGGTCCCCAGAGATCTGTATCTACATCTTCGTTGAACATCCCCTTTAGTGCACCGGCTCATCTAATGCAATCGGCCTTTGAATATCCCCCAGTTCCCATGGTGCATAAAGTTGGCTCATCAAAATACCCGCTAAATTATGAACGAACAGACAAAGTAAGTTTTATCGGTTTTCAATTGTTTTTACTTCGTTATTTGATTTATTCAAATTCTGATTTTTCATTATTGAAATTTATTAACTTTTAATTGGCATCAACTTCTTTATGGGGTTGGGCACAGAATTACTCAACGGGAAAGTGAAGAAATGTTTTCCAAATTATAAAAAGTTTCCCTTAGTTGTGGAGTCGGTTACATGTGAATTAAGTGAAAATGCATAGTTGTAAAATTCTATATTTAACAAATCATAAAAATTCAAATTTTGAGTGCCACCTTGGTGCAATTACGCACTGTCTGCCTTCGAATCAACAAGACCAAAACAAAATCACATTTTCCAACTGTATGAAATCTTTCAGCAAAATAATGGCTTACAATTCCTTAATATTCTAGCTACGCAGCAAAAAAAATCATTACCAAGTAATGACTTTATTTAGTAAATTTTGGCAGTAGTAACTGCTTACAAATTTCGGATGAGCCGATTTGGTCCAAAATGTAGCTTTCGTAATATTTTATCCAAACTTAGCCGATTTGGTCCATACTTTACACATCCTAATATATCTACCAGGTATACATCAGGTTCGAATATGGACTATATTTGTCCACTAATGCGGGTACCTCCACACAAAATTTCGGATAATTTCACTTTAAGACCTGCTCTCTCTCGAATCACTTCGATTTTTGTTGAAGCAACTTGCATTACTGAACCCCTTTACGATGGTTAAAGTCTTTTCAGGGGCAAGTAAATACTTCCTGAGAAAATAGCCCGAAAGTTGTAAAAAGCCATATGTAGTGGCTGGAGCGCACTATAGCACTCGAACTGGTCAACCGATTTGGTCCGAAATTTGGCCTTCGTCATACTTTGTCCAAACTTAGTTTTAGTTCGAAGATGGGCAATATCGGTCCACAAATTCCAGTACTTCCCACCAACATTTAAAAAATGTCACTAAAATGGTATGCCCGATAAACTTTTTTGAACGGGGTAACCAATTTGGTCCAAACTTTGGATCTTCTAATATTTTATCCAAATTTAGTTTAATTTCTAAAATGTCCCATATTGGTCCTCTCCTTAAGGTACCTCCCCTGAAAAAGTTCAAAATTTTTGTTTAAGTGCAGTTTAGTCTGTTCGAAGATCCTTTGGAAATGTATGCCGATGTTATTCGCTGTATTTCTGTTTACAGCGATATTATGTTTTCCGTTGACAAGTTCATGCTTCCTGGCATACTAGTCCAAATGTTATACAATGGGTGCGATATCAATCGAAAAGGTATGATCCCAAAATAAGGTCCACTTTCATAATGGACTACGTCAGTCCATTCCTTCAAGTACTTCCTCCGCAACACTTGAAGGGCCACAAAATTCTGAAAAGACCCTAAATACATTCGATCTTACCGTAGATGAAAGATTCAATTCACATAGGCTGAGGGTATATCTATGTCGGCAAAGCCGTCTGATACTTTTTTACTTTATTACATTATTTTTGCTCAGCGATAAAATAGAAATGTAATATTAATTTTGCAAAAGTAGAATCTGTCTGCAGTCCTTCCCCGAATGTCCGTGGGAAATGGTTTTTGTTTTTTTTATGAATTTTATGATTTTTGAAACGAAAATTTCAGTAAACCCAAATGCCACATCTATCTGAAAAATGTAGTAAGAAAAACATTTTCTAATCTCTAGTCGACAGAACATATTGACCACCAAAAACGACCTATGTTAAGTCATGCATCACCAAACCTGTCAGAACTGCAACATGTTATATCTTCTCAAGTATCCATCCATGTTATAAAACGAAGATTCGGTATGTCGTGTCAGTCATCTTTATCCAAATGAATAGAATTCAAGAGCATGAATTTGTTGACGCTTTAAACAAGAAAACATTTGAGAGCTATTCCTTAACATTTTCAAGATAAAAGAAGATTTTAATCAGAGGGACCACATTAAAACATCTCGTGAGTGTCATCCAAATATGTCACAAGAAACCAATTATGTTGTGATAAATGAAAGGCACTCTTCGAGAGTGTGGGGGCTATCGATTCTAGAAGCAAACATTGACTCAGATATCTTACTACCTGTTGTAGAAAAAATTCTCATCTGACTGAACGTAGAAAAGAAAGAAAACTAAAGCAACACGGAAGCTGGCGTTTGAAAAGATATCCGTAGCTGGCCCATTTAACATACACAATTGCTTCATGAATGCCACCCACGTCCCGATTTTCATATTCACGCAAAAATAATTTGTGCAATTTCCTTTGGTTTGTAAAGTATGATGATGTTGATTATGGTAGGGAATCATTCGTACGACCAGGAGTCTCGTGGTGGATACACGCAGAAAAATATATGTTAGAAATATGTTTGGATCCAAACAAATATATGTTTGGGACTGGTTGCAAACAAATATCTGTTTGCAACATTTTCTAACGTATCTTCATTTTATTTGTTCGGGTACCAGTTGAGTAACAAAATGCTGTTTTATAATAACGAGCTGTGTAGATGGTGTAATAGAAGACGCTGAAAAAATTTTGTTTTTGCTTTGGTGGTGTGTATGCGGCCAAACGGGTGTGGTTCGTGTTTTGTTGTTGCGATTTTTTCTTGCACAAGCAGTCATTTGTTCTGTAACTCACAGTTAACCAACCTAGCAAGCAAAGAGGAAAAGAAAAAAATTATATTAATTATTTTTGTTTTTTTTTTCTTTTCTAAAGACAATCGTTGAGTAAAGACAGTAAAGTCAGTGAATAAATCAGTGTTTTGTGTTTTCTTAAAGTAATGGCGCTTTTAAGTAAATTAGATGCCTAATACATTTTATACTTGGAAGTTTTATAATTGAATCAAAAAGGTGAAGAAGGTGAAAGAAGAAATCGCATTTAATATTGCTAATAACATTAATACAATTTTCATATTCATGCATATATTTGATATATGGATGTACCTATTTTTTACGTTGTATAATCATTTGATTCCAGATGCCGATTTCCCGTTGATGATTTCAATTTTGAGAAGAATGTGTTTTATTTCACAACTAACGAGGAGGGTTCAACGATGTTTCTATATTTTATAATTAATAGTTTATTATTATATTATTAGTTTTTCTTTCTAAAAGTTTTTGTATTTGAAATTTTTTATGTACCTAAGCATCTGTTGTTGCTTTTGTGTTTGGTATTTCTGTTAAAAGAAAAAACCACCACCATTTACAAATGTGTGTGTATGTTTTTGTGGCTTTTGGGTTTGTATCTGGGGGTGTGCACACAAACAAATATTTGTTCTCACACAAGCATATATTTGTTTGCAGTATACAAACATATGTTATATATATAAAATGAAGACCATATTTTTATTTTCCTTACAGACTATATAAATTAACATTTTGTACTTAATTCTGAGAAGTTAATGTATGGCTGGAGATCGAGGCTATTGTATATCTCTTCTACGATCGACTTAAAAGCATAACGTTCTGTGATAGTTACCTAATGTAACGCTAAAAATAAACATATAGCGTAATGAGATATTTTAAAAATGTAAAAATATATATTGTTGCAGCAACAATATATTTGTGTCATTATGGTGATTAAGAGAAGATTATATATAATTTAGGCAGCAATAAATATTTTCATATTTTTTAAATACCCTATTTTGTTCTCGGAAGATCAATATATCTTCTCTACATGTTGTCTCGTTAGACAACCCTTGGGATTAGGCGATAAAAAAGAGGTTCCATGTCATTGATATGAGAGATGTCATTTTCCCCTTGCACTTTAAGGGATGTTCGTGGGAAATAGAATCCTTTTGGAAACCTTACTATATAATCTGTTGCACTTTTTATCTTATTTTAACCTCGGAAAATTATATGATACATATTTATTTGTTGCTGATTTGTGTATTTATTTGTTGCTATTCCTTTAAATATATTTACTATAAACCATTAATTTTTACTTTCATTGAAACTGTTTTACTAAGAAAATTATCTTTCTTTTTTCTTTATAGGTATGTATATTGATTTTCTATAGATGCTATTTTGTAAGTATAAAAAATTATCTTTAATAGAGCGCAATATTAAGTTAACCCACAGCCGATAACTTTTATTGATTATAATTTTCTGTATTATAATTTATAATTATAATAAATATTTTTAAATAAAATAAATACAAATTATTAAGCGACTGGGGGAATACTTCAGGGTTGTCTCTAGTTTTGTAGACAAAAAAAAACAATCAGAAGTTTTTTTTTTTGTTCAAACAAACTTCCAATCATTTCAAGCAGATCTTTGTTTTATCGGAAAGAGCACATCTTAAACTACTTTTGGAATTTTTGTTGTTTAAAAATATAGCATAGTGTTGTGGTAATGGCTATCTGTGAAACCCTTTTTTGTAAAAGCGTTTTGCGGTGCCAACGATAACTCGAAAACGAATCGACCGATCTTCATATATATTTATGGGCGTTTTAAGAACCTAATAATTTAATCTCCAAGTTAAACAGAATTAAAAAAACTGTTTTAAAAATTTAGGAACTGTGAAAGCCAAAATTTCGATTTTAATGATTTTTTTCCAAAAATCGGGCAAAAAAGAATTAAAAAAGAATCTGTCTCGTTTAAAGACAAGTTTTTACAGTGTTTTATTTAACTTGTTTTGGTATCTGTTTAGTTCAAATCTAGTAACTCATTTCACAAACAGTTGCAGTTGACCAATCGAACTAAAATTGTACACATTTTAGATTTGGATGACAATACATGAATATGAAACCAAAATCAATATGGGTCCATTTTTATACCCTCAGCATTTATGCTAACGAGGGTATATACACTTTCATACGGGCAAATATAGTTCGAAAGTTATAGTCCAATGTTATGGTAATAGCCTCCATATAATAACGGAACCTGTCCATTTTAAATAAAATGATTATTAAGATGAGTAAATTGTTAGGTTGCTTGGTGCAATGGTAGGTACACCCGCTGTATAAGTTAGATACTTTCGACTTCAACTTCCCGAGCCTAGTCGATCACTAATGTTGATAGGCATCATCTGGCATCACCTCAGCAAGTTCCCTCTGCGGAGACCGTAGAGTGTTGATGCCAACGGGCGGCGGTTGTTGTTGTTTCGCTCACTTTTGATACTCTTGCTCTCACAGGAAATTAATTGTAAATGTAGAAGAAAACGACAACGATTCTCTGCGATCACTCCAATCCTTGTTTGCAAGAACCTCTGCGTTCACTTGTCGTCTAGCATCGAAAGCACAAAGGCCTCTGTCGCCACCCCAAATTACAAAGGTAATTTTGTTTGTTGTAACAGAAAATAACTACTTGAACTCAATAAAACCAATCATCATTTTATACAAAAGAAATGATACCGCTTTGTTTTTATTTATCTCTTTTCAATTTTCCCCACCAACGCCTCAAGTAAACACCCACCTTCCACACTAAATGTCCTGGTTGATTCCCAGGTCAGACAACATCACATGTCCAACGGTAGCAAGAATACTCTACAGCGTAAAGTTATTGGTGACATTTCCTGAGTATTTCAGCCATGTAAAACTTATCAAGTAATGGTGTCTTAATTTTCGCCGTTGTGACTTGGCTATAAATATCATATCATAGTTCTAATATGAATTGGGATGCACTCGTCGATATGAGAGAAGTCTCTCCTGTCCCTTTATGGATGTTTGTGACAATATATAAAAATATTTGGTAGCCGTTCTTTTAAAACTGTAACAGTATTGTTTGCCATATTTTCCAAACTTGCAAAAAATGGAAACAATTAATTACAAATTTTCCACAATGTGGCGGAAAAATCATGCAAACGCTTTTCCAATGACTTGTTTCGCATCACTTTCGATTTGATGTTATTTTCTATCGATAACCATCAGATGTAATTTCTTAATTTACTTTGTTTTTTAATTGTATAATAACCACAACGAGTATTTGAGCAGCATTATTTTGACAAGCCTTTGAAATTGTGTTAAAGAAAAAAATGGCAGTGGAAAAGCCACCTTTTCTTTTTTTGGTCTTCAAATTTTCTTGTTGCCACAGTTGCGATCATCATCAGTATTAGGCTTATAGAGTTGTTGTTGGTGTTTATTACGTTTATTAAATGCTTTTGATTTTATTGATGTTTATAATTTTCATTTCATTTTGAGTTTGTAATTTTTCCTGATCTCTTTATGCCGTTGTTGTTGTTGTTTTTTGCTTAGTAGAGCTTCAACTATCATTGCTAATCGAATACACTAACCGACAGCACCTTTCAAAGACATTCACTTTTAAAGTTGTTATATTTTTTTGCGGCTGAGGTTGTTGTTGGTGGTGGTGTATTTTAGTTGTTTGCTGTATTTAATGTGTAATAATTACAACAACTATTAATAAAGCAACAACATTAATTTTTGTTGCTTGTTTTAGCACCACTTTTTGTGTGTAGTTGTAATATATAATTTTATTTTGATACGTTTATTGGTGTTTGCGCCGACTGATGGTGAAGGCGGTTGTCGGGCAAGCCTATCAAAATTGCTTTATCAACTCGTTTGGATTTTAAATAGTTTTTATGCTAGCTTATCTTTTACCGAATATTCATTCCACTAAGGAAGTTTGTTGTGGAAGTATTTTCTATCAAACAAATTATGAATCGAATTTTCGAAGTTTTGTGGCCACAGATTATCAAATTACAGATAGTTCGGTTAAAAATTATAGCTAATGTTGACGGTTTTTGGTGGAGAACTTTCGTGGCCACAGAAAACCTCAAATGTCAACTTAAACCTATTTCGGTTAAAATTTTTAGGTAAAATCCTCAAAATACAAAAAATCGGGATGTTCCGTTATATGGGGGCTGTACCAAAACATGGAACAATGTTGAAGATTTTTAGTGAACAAATTTCGTGGCCACTGAGAACCTCAAATGTCAAATTACAGTTAGTTCGGTTAAAAATTGTAGCTAAAATCCTCAAAATACCGAAAGTCGGAAGGTGCCGTTATATACGGGCTATACATATAGACCTATATTTACGTTTTTTGGTGGAGTAGTTTCGCGGCCACTGAGAACCTCAAATGTCAAACTACAGCTAGTTCGGTTAAAAATTGTACATAAAATCCTCAAAATACCGAAAATCGGGAGGTGCCTTTATATGGGAATATACCAAAACATGGACATATGTCCACAATTTTTTGAATATAAGTTTGTTGATCACTAGGAACCCTAAATGTCAAATTATAGCTAATTCGGTTTGAAAATATAACTAAATGAAAACGAATGAGCTGCATGTGGTCCCTTTGGTTCATTTCACGGAATCTTTCTTTTGAACAAGTTGGTTTATAAAAGACTCATCTCTGGCAGTCAGCATTGTTTCCACTATTGGAAATGTTTGATGCGGACCCATGGTAGCACCTTCGTACATCCTCCGTTTTCCAGCATCCCAACCGCTTAATCCTTACGTTTCTATAATTCAGTCGCTTCTCCAATTAAAATTCTCCATATTAAATCCCCTTAATTACGATCGATATACTTCCTTTACCATCCTCGTATCATCAATCTGCTCAATCGGAATTCATGTTGTTTGTACATTTCATTATTGCCATTTTAAAGGTGATATTTATGTAATGCGGTTTTACGATTAAAAATAATTAATTCATGAATTTTATTTCTAAATGGACAACCAACAGTTGTTGACTTCCTGATGATAAAGAGGCAGAAAACGTATAAAGAAAGGAAGACAAATCCTATAGCTAGCTCATTATCTTAATGAATCTTATGTTCATTATGACAATTTCCACTATTCTGCCTAAGAATTTCTTAGAACAACAGCAAAAAAAAAGTAGCTTCCGTTAGTGCATTGAAATAACCCGGTCATGGTAATCTAATACAAGCCATTATCCTCTTGTCTCTTACTCTTAATTAACGCCAGCACTTTACGCAGCTAGCTGTATGGATGGAATTCATCTCGATACATGAATTCCGCCACTCTGCACTGTTTCCTTTCTTATTTTTCTCTCAATGACAGACAGCAGTCATGGTGTCAATGAAAGACATAATGTTTGCCGCTGTCGCTGTGCATTTTTTTCTGTTTCTTCGTGTGATGCGTGAAAGTATGGCAAAAAACGACAGAATGGCCTCAAATGCAACTGTAATGCACATTTTCTTTTTGCTTTGTGTTTCCTTTCTATTCACTTTCGCAAGCTGTTTAAAAAAGCTTATCACTGAAAAAATATCCTTTCTCAATTCCATTCCAAACAAATGAATGACAATTTCCGTAAAAAAACGTATTTTTAGCTTTGTCTGCGCTATTGGCTGGCTGGTTGGCCCTACTATCTCTCAGAAAATATGAAAATTCATAATAAAAAATCCATTTGAAAGCAAAACAAGAGCATCCATGGAAATGCTAATGAATAGAGAGTGAGTGTATTGGAAAACAATGGATGAAATTAATGATTCATAACCTGGCCACCGCCATGAGGAAATATTAAAGAGATGACAGCTGAATGGTAATGAATCTGGTCGACCAGACATTCAAAACAAACCAAAAAAATTAAAAGGCAAACTTAAAGTGAAATTTAATTGGGGCCAATTATATTCGTTGAGAGAAATTAAAAAAAAAACAACAATGAGTTGGTATAAGCCGTAACTGCTTACAAATCAACCTACTAACCCATTATTTTAATATGGACAGGTCACTAAAAATAAGAGGTTATTCCTTGGCAATAAAATTGGCAAAATATGTTGAAAAAAGATTTGTTCAATTTTTAGAACTGAATTTATGTTCAATAAATAAAATTAAATTTTTTGAAAAAAAAAAAACGGCTCAGCCCGGCTGGGATTTGAACCCAACACATAAGAAAAAGGTTATCACGACCTGTTGGCATTCCTGATCCAAACTCATAACTTCCAAAGGCCACTCGGCTGTCTGAAACCAAACCAACAGCGAAACCAGGTCACATATTTTGGTGGTTGTGTGGGTTCGAATTTTACCCGCTGTATGAAAAAATATCAAAATATTAGCAAGTTTTAATGGTTCTCCAGGATAGAACCACCCTAAGAATTTACCCAAATCCTTTGTCAGAGGTGGTAAACTTTTACAAAAAAAAACTATTTATAATTATAAATAAAGACCGTGAGTGTTGATTGCCAACAAAAAATGTGAAAAAAAATTTATTAGGGTCTTGGAATTTGATGAAAATCGATGCTTAGAGCTCCAAAAAATATTCATATGAAGAAATCGGTAGAAACAATTTACAAGGTCAAAATTTTACACTGAATTGTGTTAAAAAATTTTCAAGACTACAATAAAATTACAAAAAAGTCACATTTGATAGGTTTATGAGTCCAAAACAGAGGAATTATGGTAAAGATAACTCAAATTTCTACCTTTCCATTCCAAAAATTAATATTTTATCTCGGGAAAGTCAATGCAAATCGGTGGGTTCCACCCAGTTTCGTTAGCTGTGGAGATCTATAGGTCCAAAAAATAAAGAAAATCCCACCGTATATCCCACAAAGTATATAAAGTATCTTCTTAAGAAGAAGAAATTATTTTTTATTGATTTAGACATTTTATAATAAAAATATTAATATTAAATTTTCCTTTTTGTAATATACATCTTGCATAGCTGTGGTCGTATTGCCTGTACATTTTGCAAAGGCATTCCGTTAAGGAAACCATGTTTTACCAATGGCAAACATCAAATATCAAAAAAAGAAAAAAACTTTGTAATTTCTACAAACACTGTTGTTGGTTGTCCAATACAAAATTCAATTTCAATATCAACATTGAAATAGTTGCAAAAGTGAAAACTGTCTGTAGACAAACTCCTTCAAGATCTGTACACAATGATAATGCATCTTTTTGATTTCTTAGAGAGAAAATAAAGTGAAATTTTATTTGTTTCCAAGGTTAATCAACCCAACTATGCAAACCAGAAGTAAATAAATAACAGATATTGTATGTAGTCAATTTTATCAGGCACATGGTCATGAGCTAAGGCAGGTGGGGCCCAAAGCCCCTGCCTACTTCCAATTAATTTAGTCAAATGTATTTTTTACTAATTTAAAATAATATTGAATTTTTTATAATAAATAATTCTAAACATATTCAATATGAATATAGTTTTAAAATCCTTAATATTTATAAATCCCATTGTAATCTTTAAATCAGTTTGAAGTTTTTTACGAAAACGTTAATAGGACTTTTCAGCGTTTGATATAATGAGTGAATAGCAATGGGTTTTAAGTAGCCTGGGTTTCAGAGTTATTAGAATTCCGTTTAGTTTGGGAAGAGGGTCGATGAAAATTGCCACATATCCTATACGGGCATACATTTAATCCTGAATTGGTCCGTTGTGGTCTCTGCATTCCATAAGAAAGAGGCTTGTTGTACTTTTCTCATTTTAGTAATTGAGCCCTTATAGAAATCTGTTTGTTTTTTCAACAACAAAATCTTCTTTGGATTGTTTAATGCAAATGACAAAACTTGTAAATGTATGTAAGTGTAATCCGCATCATAAGTACTACATGGGCAAAGCAATTCAAGACCAGGGCCCTATTCCACGAAACATCTTATCAACTTTTCATTTTGCACTTATCAATATTTTTGACAATTCTCAAAGTTAAGTGTTCCACAGAACCATTATTTTTGATAAGTGATAAGTTGCTAATTATAAAGTGAGTTTGCTTACTTTTCAAAAAATTGTAACTCTTTTTTTGATTTCTGTTCCACAAGATAAACGTTTTCTTTGCCAATGTACATAGTTAAAGCGAGATTTTGTTCGGAAATAGTGAAAACACGGTTATGACAAGAAATTGTAAAGATTTTTCCGAACTTCTACCCTCTGAATCAACCATCCTACTTCGAAGTCTCACTATCCGAAATTCCACCCTACGAATAACCCCATTCCGAACTTCCACCCTGCGAACAACATCACAAATCGATGTTTCCGGATTTTACATTTAGACTAAACTCTATTTGAGAGACTATTTTTATTTATTACTATACCCTCCACCATAAGATGGAGGGTATAATAGGTTTGTCATTTCATTTGTAACTCATCGAAATAATCATTTACGACCCTATAAGGTATATACATATATTTTTGATCTAAGTTGATTTAACCACATCACTCCGTCAGTCTGTTGTAATCACGCTATCTTCCGAACGAGTTGAGATAGGGGATGAAATGCTGTTCACACGTGTCTTAAGTCAAGTTGGAAGTTGAGCTTTGTTATAGCCCCCATATAGCAGTGCCGTCGATTTCAGCTATTTTAAGTTTTTTAGCTACATTTTCAGAACGATATTATAACTATATGCTTCCAAAACTTACCGACGTAGGCCCATCTTTTATTATAGCTCCCATATACCGCCCAATTTCAGCTACTTTAGGGTTATTAGCTACATTTCCAGGCCGAATTAGGTATAATTCAGTCAATCACCAAGAAACGTCTCCACAAAAAATTTTGGATATAGGTTTTTTTAAGCCGCCATATAGCAGTACCGTCCGATTTCAGCTATTTTAAGGTTTTTAGATACATTTCTAGAACGAATTAGTTATAATTTGGCAAGTAACTTCTCCACTTTGTGGAGAAAGAAAACTAAACTAAACTAATTACTTTATGCCGAACAAAACGCTTTTTACTTGTTTTATTTCGCTTAATTTTATTGTATTTTATTTTATTTGTATTTCCCTTCATTTTATTTTGGATTATTTTATTTCACTTAATTTTATTTTGTTTTATTTTACTTTATTTTATTTATTTTTTAACTTTATTTTATTTCAATTTACTTTACTTTATTTCACTTAATTTTATTTTATTTCACTTCGTTTTATATTGTTTTATTTTTATTTATATTTTATTTCATTTCATTTTATTTTTTATTTTATTTTACTTCATTTGATTTATTTTGATCTTATTTTAATTGATTTCATTTAACTATTATTTAATCTTTATTACAATTATTTTATTTTATTTTTATTTCATATTAATTCATTTCATTTCATTTTATTTTATTTCATTTTATTTTATTTCAGTTTAATTTAATTTATTTAATTTTATTTTATTTACTTTTAATAATATCAGTTTCTTTTCATTTTTTCGCTCGTCTCAATTTTACATGTCTTATTTATTATTGCCAAGTAAAAAATAATGCAAAGATGATGAAACGTTCTGTGGAACAAATATCATTCACACTTTGCAAGGGAACTGAGAGACTTACCAATATGGCGGAAAAATTGAGCAAGAGAGCACACAGTTGTTGTGCTAAAAGAACAGTGATAGACAAATTTGCTAAGTGCAAGGGAAATTGAAAAGTAATTTTGTGGAACAAAAAAAGGTTATCACTTTTCAAAATAACTACTTTTGGATAAGTGCAAAATGAAAAGCGATAAGTTGTTTCGAGGAATAGGACCCAGGTCTTAAACTGGGTCCAATCAAAACGTTTGTGGTACTTAACATAAGGCCACACATTTTGAAAATTTGTGAAATTGTACCCGAAGGAACTATTTACGAAGGCTTGGGTCGTAATCTTTTACATAAAGTTGCAATCCATATCCTGACGGCAGAAAAATCTGTCATTTTTCTTTCGCATGAACAGATTAATTAAATTAAAGCCACATACAACATATACATTTTATAAGGTTTTTAATTTTTATACCATTACTGAATCGTCATCTACGAACCATTTGGAGCATTTCCTGCAGTCAGGATATGTATATGTAACAAAATTACTACCAAATCCGTCTTATATAGTTGACTTTATCTATCAGGAATTCTCAATCATGTGGCTAAAATATTATGTTGTAAGGGGAGAAATATCCAAATATTGGAAAATACTTCCCTTAAGTTTTGGGTTTATTGGTTTTTATTAATTTTATTATTTATACTGGGACATGAATAAGTCGCAATGCAGTATTCGTCCTCAGTTTCGCTTGCTATTGTAGCCTTTAGGCTTCCAAAGTCTTAGCGAATAATTTTATTTATTTGTTTATTCGTTTTCCAAATAAAACAAAGGCAGTTAAGCTTTACCAACTTTATTGTTCTGCAGCTCGATCACAATAGAAAGAATTTGAATCATTTCTATGACCAGCTGGACATCATTAAAATCATTTACATTGGTTAGAACTTATCTACTACAAATATTGCAAATATTGGTATGAAAGTTAAAACATATTGAGTCATAATTAGTTGCAATCATATATAATTTGCATAGTTATTGAGTATTTGAGTATAATTGAGCAAAAGAGTAAGATATACATAAATCGATTTGTCGTTAAGTTTTATGGTACGAGAGAACACGAAAGTATTGACGAGAGCAATACAATAACAATGATAATAACTTGTTCGTTAAAAGTAAGAAGAATCATGTATATTGAGAAATAGAGAAAGTTAGAGATGCTCCTTCGAGTGAAATCGTTTTAAGGTTCTGTAACAAAAGATACTAATGTAACGTAACATTGGATATTTAACATTAAAATGTAAACTGACGTTTACATATACAAGTACAAATGATGTTAACAAAAATTAAATGAAATTATGTTGTCATATAATAAAAATAATAATTACTAATAATGTTGAATAAACGGGCCGCTACAACCTCCCCCTCTGTTGCATTAATCGTCCCGATGATGCAAACAGGATACCATCACTTCTTATTCTTCCAAAGATCTTTTCATTTGCTGGTTGTTGGGAATGTTGTTAGCAACTATGTTTTGGCTGACTTTGACCCTCTTTTTGTAGTACTTGGCGTAGTCCACCTTGTTGTTTCTAGCATTGACTGCCTTTTTGATGATATTGGACGTCTTCTGTTTGGCAATTTCGTTGTTTAAAACGTTGTTAGTTCTAATATTGATCGACTTGTTGCTGACAATTTGCTTGTTTTTGAAGTTGACCATATTTTTGTTGTAAACGTTGTAGACTTTTCGTTGCTGATGTTGGTCGTCATGCGGTTTAATAGTGCTCCTACTGTTGACGTTGGCCATCATCTTTCTGGAAATATTGAAGACGTTTTCTGCCTTGTTGACCATGTTGTCAGTTTTGTTGTAAGCGTTTTCGGCTCTGATATTGTTAAAACTATTGTGGATGACGTTGTCCGTCGTTTTGTAGACCACTTCGCTGTTTCCGACGTTTTCCGTCTTATTGTTGACAATTTTGTTGTTAAAAGCATTTTCCGCTTCGCTATTGGAATTTTGGTTGATGGAAGCGTTTTCGGCTTTATTGTTGTTGGATTTTTGGTTGTTGTAAGCGTTGTCGGCTTTGTTGTTGTTGGACATTTGGTTGTTGAAAGCGTTGTCGGCTTTGTTGTTGTTGGACTTTTGGTTGTTGAAAGCGTTGTCGGCTTTGTTGTTGTTGGCATTGTCTGCCTTTTTGTTGAAGAAATTATTGCTGAAGTTGCTGATGACGTTGTCCGTCTTTTTGTTGACAACTTCGCTGTTGTTGACGTTTTCCGTCTTATATAATGTACTGTTTTTGAACATATTGGCTCTGTGTCTGTTAAGAAATTCGACGTTACCCGCGCAGTTTTTGACCTTGTCGATCCTGACAGTATTATTGTTAACGCTGGTCGTCTTCTTTTTCAATGGTTTGATGTTGCTGACGTAGTCCGACTTCTTGTTGCAAGCTTTTTGTGGCAATTGTTGTCTGACTTGTCGTTGCACTAGTTGTTGCTTTCGTGGATGTTGTAAATGTTGCCAAGCAAGTGTTTGTTGATAATTTGGGGTTCTCCAAGATTGACATTTTTTCTTTTTGGATAAAATACCACCTCCTTATCGACTTGATGTGACTTCAAGGGATTCTGGTTGTTGTTCTCCCCCTGGAGTGTTACAGTACCGCTTCTGTATGGTTTCCATGGATTGCGATTGCTTTTCTCCCCCTTGAGTGATTCAGTCCCGATCGATACGGTTCTTTTAAAAACTGGGGATTTTATTTTTGCATTTTCTCCAATTTCCCGAACGATTTATTGTGTTTTCCTGACACTTTCCAAACATCGTTCTTTCTCATTATCTTGGATAATGGGCTTCCCTGGATAACGTTTTTGGAGATTGATCGTTGGTTGGAAACAGAAACATTATTTTGATTGGTGACATTTCCAAAATTGTCTTCGTTGGAATCAATCAGGGTACATTTGTTGAAATGGACAGAGTTCAATTCGAATCCAATTGGGCTACATATATTCGTGCGAGATTTCTTCAATGGTGGAAAAAGATCTGGTTGATTTGGCATCAGAAAATAATTAGGTAATGTGTCAGAAAACATTCTCAGTAAACCACCAGGCGAATAATCCTCGGGTTTTGAATACACTTCTCCCAAAGTTGGGGGTTCCTTTTCATAGTTAGACTCAAACCAGGATATAAAATCGTTTATATTGGTTGCTGCTCTAGGATTTTCTTTCTGAATTATTGTCTGATTGATGTTCAGGTCTTTCAAATCAGACGATTTCAATTTAAAAGAAAATATTTGTTTTGGTGTATCCTTAAAGTACCACGTCCTTTGGGCCAAATCCATTACAATTCCGGCTTGTTCAAGAAAATCGATGCCTAACAAAGTTCTGTTGTTTTTGGCATTCGGGAAACATATGAACCGGATTCTTTTCAGTCGTTTTCCTATCATAATTTTGACAACAGTTGAACAAACTAACTCCTTTCGTACTATGCCATCAGCCAATATTATTTCGGCATGTACTTTTTGGAATTCCTCCTTCATATCAACGAGTTTTCGGAAAAGATGGTAACCAGCAATGCTTGTCCTTGCGGCTGTATCCAAATAAGCTTCTCCTTTTAGACCGTTGACGTTGATATCCACTATGGGAACATTATGACCAATAATAGTCGTTTGGACACTATTGAAGTCCAAGAGTTTGGGGCTTTCCATGACGTTTTTATCATTACACGTCGGGCAATTTGATCTATAATATCCTACAGCACCACATCCATAACAGCTGAGATTGGTTTCTTCAGGTTTTCCCCGCTTTTCCGTCTCTATACGCTTATAACATACGTCTGCTGTATGGTTTTTCTTCCGGCAATAGGAACAACGTAACTGGGACCTTTCTTCAAAATGAAATTGATTAGAAGACGTTTCCATTTTACTTTCTTTTATGGACAATTCAATATCCCGAGCTCTATAGAGAAGTTCTTGGAAAGATTTTACACTTTCTCGTGGTATTTTCTCTCGAATTTGAATAGAAATCTGGGAAAAGATAATATTTATGATTGTGCTCTCAGGTAGCCTTTCTTTTAATTGAGCGAATAGACTCCTTTTACGACACACAAATTCGTCAGTCGACTCATATGGTTGTGTTTATCTTGGAAGATTTCCGCATAGATCCTCCAATCTGGTTTTGGGGGTGAAAACGCATTTCGAATTAGTTCAATGGCTTCGTTGAAAGTTTTGGCCTCATATTGTACACCTTGCCACCAAGAGGATGCATAACCTTCTAAAAGGAGTGGAAAGCTACGAAGGGCCCTTTCATCAGAAATATTTTCGGCTTCCTTGAAAACTAGGATAGTCGCTATAAAATCTTCTACTTTTGACGTATTTTTACCACCATTAAAACGCGAGCTACATGAGCTAAAGCTGATTTTACTCTCTTGACGAGCGTTAATGCTTCCAATTAAAGAAGACAGCTGACTCAAATCGGAGATATTACTTGAAGCTGAACTTGAAGGTTTAGGATTCGCACTGTTTTGTTTCGATGCCGTATTTTGTGTACTTCCAGGCAGTGCATTAGAAGAAGAAGATTGGTGGTTAGGGGAATTTATTGGGGAACTAAATTGGTCAGAACCATTTTCCTGCTCTGCCAAAGGAATCATAGCACTCAATGAATTCATCGTAGTTCTTGGCATTTTTAATTTATTAATTTCCTACCACAAAACGAATTGCAACCACTATGCTTTTCCACACAATTATTCCTCCAAATAATTTTCCTTGAACACTCGTTCTTTATAGAAAGCAACAAACAGCAACACTTTTTTTGTGCAGGAATCAATTGTTTAGTTTCGCTTTTTGTGTTGAACAGCAACGCATCGATGAAACAACCTAACAACAAGCACTTTTTGTTACACAACAACGATGTTGACGGCCAGTTGTAAGGCGCAAAAATTATTCCTCAGCTTCAAATAATTATTTCACGTTGGGGCGCCAGTTGTAAGGGGAGAAATATCCAAATATTGGAAAATACTTCCCTTAAGTTTTGGGTTTATTGGTTTTTATTAATTTTATTATTTATACTGGGACATGAATAAGTCGCAATGCAGTATTCGTCCTCAGTTTCGCTTGCTATTGTAGCCTTTAGGCTTCCAAAGTCTTAGCGAATAATTTTATTTATTTGTTTATTCGTTTTCCAAATAAAACAAAGGCAGTTAAGCTTTACCAACTTTATTGTTCTGCAGCTCGATCACAATAGAAAGAATTTGAATCATTTCTATGACCAGCTGGACATCATTAAAATCATTTACATTGGTTAGAACTTATCTACTACAAATATTGCAAATATTGGTATGAAAGTTAAAACATATTGAGTCATAATTAGTTGCAATAATATATAATTTGCATAGTTATTGAGTATTTGAGTATAATTGAGCAAAAGAGTAAGATATACATAAATCGATTTGTCGTTAAGTTTTATGGTACGAGAGAACACGAAAGTATTGACGAGAGCAATACAATAACAATGATAATAACTTGTTCGTTAAAAGTAAGAAGAATCATGTATATTGAGAAATAGAGAAAGTTAGAGATGCTCCTTCGAGTGAAATCGTTTTAAGGTTCTGTAACAAAAGATACTAATGTAACGTAACATTGGATATTTAACATTAAAATGTAAACTGACGTTTACATATACAAGTACAAATGATGTTAACAAAAATTAAATGAAATTAAAAAAAAAAAAAAAAAAAAAACATTGTTCCACAACATCCCATACGGGACAAGGGAGACTTCTCTCATATCAATGAGTGCACCCCGATTCATATTTAGCTCAATGATATGGGACCTACTGTTTATCGCCGAGTCCGAACGGCGTGTCTTAAGACACCACTTATGGAGAAGTTTTTCAAGGCTGAAATACTCAGGAAATGTCGCCAACATTACTGAGGGGTATTTTGCCACCGTTGAAAAATGTTTGATGTTGCTTGGCCGGGGAATCGAACCCCCGACCTTCTGCGTGCAAGGCGGGCGTGCATACCATTGCACCACGGTGGCACCCAATTAAATGAAATTATGTTGTCATATAATAAAAATAATAATTACTAATAATGTTGAATAAACGGGCCGCTACAATGTAAAATTTTCAAACACCTAACTTCAGTAAAGATCCAACAACTAGGCCGATAGTGTTTTCTTCTTTCAATAAAAGCCTTCAACAACTATAGCAATGATATTGGCACCCTATCAATTCTAATATGCTACTTATCTCTTAAAATTGATGTCAAATTAATAATACTCAAGTTTTCTAACCAAAAGACACCCTATGGAATGTTCAATAGTAACAAAATTTAGTTTCATTAAATTGGTTCTTTCGACTGTAACCTCTGTGGAATATCTTCTTTATTAATTTTCGTTATACATATTGCCATAAATGTGGTGGTATGTTAAGAAATCGATTCAGCTTGAACACTTATGCAAACGATGCAATTATAATTATATTTTCATGGAACTTTACATTTTTCGCAAGAATTAAGTAGATCAAATGGACCAAAAAATTATTATAATAACGTCTTTGCTTACACGTTTTCCATATGGTTTCCCGTATTAATTACACCTTTTTTACACAAATGGTCATTTTTTTAAGTGTACGAGTAGCTAATACACTCGTATAAGTTTCTGGCCCAATAATGAAAACGCAAATATTTATTATCAAAAATTGTTTTACACATTGATGAAAAATTACAGGTCAAAAAATAGGACGGGCATTTTGTAATACTTTAACAAAAAAAGTCAACTAATTTGAATGCTTCTATTATTAAAACTTTTATTTCAATCTTTTAAAATCAACAGAAAAATTAGTGATTTCACTTAAACCAAGACAATATTTGGTCTGTACGATAACTCGAAAATTTGTACAAATTTGTACAAACTTTTACAAAATGCTATTCGATAACAAACTTGTTCTGTACAAGAGAGCGAGTTGAGAGAAAAAGTTATCGACATTGTCGAACAGACATATTGTTACATATGATACTGATAGGTTTAAGTTAGTTTAGATGAATTTCAGTTAATTTAAAAATTTAAATTGTAACGACAATTTTTATTATGCAATTACTTTGTTTAAATTGGATTTTACAACAGCAATTACTGTCTATATTCTTCTCAATCCTTCCATTCTTACTTTCCATGTTATCAATTTTTGGTGTTTCTTCTAATGCATTTTCCCCCTCTGTCAATGTCACTGCAAGTGCCGTAGTGCTCGAAGGGAAGTACGTTTTCAAAGGCGGGCATTTAATCAAACATAAAATTAATTGGGTACACGACCACCGTTTACACGGATTTTCCTGATTTGCTCGACTCATCCCTTAAGTAATCCATTTGTCCATATACATTCGGACCAGATCTAATGTTTCTTTTTATATCCTCACACTTTTGGCTTTTGATACGATCAAACGTGTGCCTCATCAAAATAACTTTTTTAGACCTCAATTATGTTAAGGCCAAATCCATTTCAGATAATTTGGAGTCGATTTGGCAATGTCCGTTCGTTTGAGACGACCTGAGTAACTGATTTTGCCAACCTTTGTAAATAACTGTCCCCGCTTTGCCATAGCTCCCACATAATAACTTCGGATTTCATATATTTTGAAGCTTTTAGGGGAATTTTCCATTCAAAATAGTTGTAATTTTACATTTTATATCGTATAGTCCAATGTAAAGGTGCCTGCTGATTTCACGTATTTTGAGGGTTTTAATATAATTTTTAACCGAGTCAACCGAATATAATTCAGCTTTCGGTTCCTCTTTGCAGAGGAAGTTTCCTCTTAAAAGTTTGTTGTAATTAGTCAATGTTTTAGTATAACAGCCTGGGGACGGTGAATATACGTTTCAGATTTATTGGCTAAGGTCCATATTAGTTCAGAACGTCCTCAAGTCTCAAAGTAAAGGCTTTAAAATTTCCAAAATGTGTATTTTCCGGCAAGTTCAAACTTTCCGAAATAGGGCCCGGCCACAAAATTCTGAAGGTTCCTAAGAAACAATACTTAAAAAAAAGAAAGTCTTAATTTGAAGCCGAAGGCCTATCTCATATGGAAAATGTTATTGGAGGGTCAAATTTTGACTCAAATAAAACACCATCAACAAAAACAACTACAGAAGAGTGGAACGATACAACAACATTATTTTATAATAACTCCATCAGGTAATGCTAAGCGAGTCAATGGATTAAATCCAATACAATCCTCATGTTAATGTTACAGTTGACGTGTAAAGTGGAACTAGTTACAGTAACCCTGGGAAACGACGAACTAGTTCAACTTGCTATCGAGATGTCTTCTTGTTTGAAATATCGTATTAAACAGTCCGGGGACGTTCGTTTCTACTTCAATTGAGGACCTACTTTCCTCCCTTGGAGTAGATAGACCATTATCAAAGAAGTTTGCAGCAATTTAAAAGTTCATGTTTTGAACGGTTGTGCAATGTAATCTTCCAAAATTTCCCAATATTATTACGAGTCTTGAATAACCTCCATATAATCCTTAAAAATATTTTTTACTTAGATTTTAATTCTGATTTCTGAGGGTATAGCAAACACTATTTTAATCTATTCAATTTAGATCAGGACTTCTCATACAAATACAAATATATTTTGTTATTGTGTTGGTTTTGAAACGCAAACATTTTGATGATTTCCCAACATACCGTTCATTCTGATTTTATAAAATTTACGAAAAATAATTTGTATGAACACATTAAACAATTACAAGGATAAGCTTCCCAGCAAAATTCGAAGGAAGGTATTCCATGCGATGACGTGATTTCATGGCATCTTTTGCATTGGTTCAAACGAAGTCGTGAAAGATACGATCTTTTCATTAGCATTTGAACCCATTCTATCGATCCAATAGATATGGATTTTGTGTTTAATTTATACACATTTTTCTAAATACATAAGATTAATTATTTACAATAGGCTTGGTGTTTTCGGGGACTCGAAATCACAATCAACGTTGTTAAAACTCTCGTCGTAATGATAATGTCGTTGCAAGGGGTTGGTGAAAATGACATGCCAATGCGTTGGTGTAAATGACATGCCAAAGCATTGGTGAAAATGACATGTCAAACCATTGGTGTAAATGACATGCTTTGGATCCAAAAATGAATAGCATTCTTTGGGGTCCACGCTCATATGAAATTCATCGATGAAGATGCTAAAAAGATGACATGCCAGATCACTTTCACCCATGATTGAATGGCATCTTTGGCATCGAACATTTTGCTGGGTTATAATTAGCATACACATTCAATATTTTTAAGAGAATCATGTTTCGATTATTTTCCAGATGCTACACAAGCATTTACAATTCTAATATAATATTTTCTCAAGTAATGTTGGTTTGTTGGGTTGTCTTTTGTTATAGAAACAATTTGTGTATTAAAAATTTTCATTTAAAAAAGGCTATCGTTTTTAATTGTGTGAGTGAGCAAATTGACACACACCGACTGCACGTGGGACTCCAATTGAGCACTGCTGATATAGATCCATGTTTTAGCTTATCCCCTCTTGTTTTCCATATTCGGCCTAAAATATAAATATTCATGGATAAATTTCAGTTCAATAATGAAGATATTAGTACCCGATAATATATCTTTTTGGAACCACGGAAAATGTTTTTCTTAACACATCATATGGAAATGTTTAAGATACACTTCAGCAATTGTGCTGCATTCTACGAAGATTTCGTAGATGAACAAAGTAAAAATAATGAATTTCTTTAAAAATGAGTAAAAACATTATTATGTTTTAAACTTCTCATACCATCCAAAAAATACACCAACAGTGGTGTTAATTGTTAAACATCACTTCACGTTTAGAGTAAACCTTATGTTGTTCACTACTTTATTGATTTTATACAAACAATAAACAAATCTGTTAATTGCTGACTTGAGATTAACAACACAAACGATAACAGAAAAAGCTGATAGAGCCACTAACAACAATAATGAACTGTAACTATTAACAATAAATAACAATAAAAATAATGATGATAATAATTATGTTATTTATAAATTAACAATATGTGTATTTTTTACAACAAGTAATTGTTGTGAAGATTTCCCCAAGAAGAAAGGCTGCAACTTAATCGTATATCAAGCAAAAAATGTGTGCACAAATCTTGATTTTTCTAATGGCCAAGATAAACATCAAGCAATCCATTTTTAATATTTAAAGAAATAAATCAGTAAAATTGAGTGAGTGAATTATCCCATAAGACTTATTGAAGAGGAATCTTGAATGCAAGAAGTAGAAATAGCAGAAAAGACTAGAAAACTTATAGGGACCTGTAGCGAGCTTCGAATCTATAGTCTTTCTGGCATTCTCCCTTCACTAATAAATAAATAAATTATATTAGAAAATTTAAAGCAACCAAACTGAGAATAATAAAGACTATTAAACAACAAAATTATTATTTTTTATTAAAAAAAATTTACCCAATTCTGCCTCCATCCTCATAAATATTGAGCGGCAGCATTTTAACATGCGTTTTTTTTCTAAAACAATTCGTACATTCCTCATTTAACCACCACCATCCTTCACAGCAATTATTTCAATCAATGGCGTGTAAAGACATGCAACAATGTTGCATTGTAGAAAAATATTTATGCTGGCCGAAATTGCAAAATTTCAGTCATGTTTTAAATGCAAATCAGGCAGGCCAGCAAGACGATCAACCACCATCGTCCGTCAACGAACTGAAAAACCGACAATTGTGAGAAAAAAATTAAAATATTTTTTTTGAAGTTTTTATTTTGTTATTGTTGTTGGCTTAGTTTTTGGTGGAAAATGCGCTAACCTAGTTTTATTTATTTTATTTTCAAATCTTAAAAATATTGTTCCGGCTTAATAATTTCTTAAATTGTAACGATGGAAACAACATTATGGAAATTTCATTTTTGGTATTTTAATGTATAGCCGGCATAGAATTTTCTTTTATAATGAAACACATAAAATAAAACAAGTAAGAAAAGCGTTAAGTTCGGTCGGGCCGAACTTTTTATACCCTCCACCACAAATTTCAGCCATTTCGGTGGATTAATGTAGCCACAACCTTCAAAATACCGAAATTCGGAAGGTACCGTTCTATGGGGGCTATATGATGGCGTGGACCTATACCTACAAATTTCTTTGGGAAAGTTTTATACGCCTAAAGAAAACTAAATACCAAATTTCAGCCATATCGGTGTGATAATGAGGCTAAAACGTTCAAAATATCGAAAATCGGGAGATATTGTATTATGGGGGCTATATCAACACGTAGACCTATATAAACATTTTATGGTAGAAATATTTCTTAGCCTCTGGAAACACAAAATACAAAGTTACAACCGATTCTTTGGTCAAATTTGTCTAAAACATTCAATATATATTAAAATGACGCGTACTTTATATGGGGCCTTATATGGGGGCTATACCAAAACGTGGACCTATATAACCCAACTTTGGTAGGAATATTTTTTGGCCTCTGGAGACACAAAATACCAAATTACAACCAATTCGGTGGTAAAATGGGCCAAATATCTTAAAAATTTCTTAAAACGACGACGCGTCACGCGTCATTTTGTATGGGGGCTATACGAAAGCGTGGACCTACATAGCCCGCTTTCAATACCAAAAGTCCTACGTAAATATAACAACCTACGTCAATCCGTTCGGACGCTAGAGTGATTTCCACAGACGGACAGACGGACAGACAGACGGACGGACATGGCTATATCGATGTAGAATTGCACGCTGATCAAGAATATATAGTTTGTGGGGTCTACAATGATTATTTCGAGTAGTTACAAACGTAGTGACAAACTTAATATACCCCTATCCTATGGTGGAGGGTATAAAAAATAAAATAATTTAAAAACTAATATTAAGGACTATCTGGACCTTCCTTTCTGCGTCGAATTCGCAAAATAGTTACTTACATTTGCTGCATTAAAAGTCAATAAGTAGTCCAAATACTAGACATATCTATATCGATCGATCGAACCGATTGCACTTACAACTGCACCTGTCGCCGCGGTGCAATTGTAAGTAGTAGTATGTATAGCTGCTTACACTTAATGACAAGTTACATAACATGAATGAAATCTTACGTTAATTAATGAAATTTATTATTGATTTTCTACAAAAGTAGATCGTGATGGCATGTAATGTACGTTGGTTCAAAATCAATAACCGAATTCATTGATACAACGTAAGTGTTGTTAATGTTATGAAATCATTTCATAAAAACCATGAAACAATTGTAGCAATAAGCAGGTGACCAAAATAGGGGTACTTCCCCTATACCCTATTTCTTTAAAAACTCTATATTTGCAATAATTACGAATGTATCGGTTTGGAAATTACCCAGCTAACAATTTTTTCCGAGGGCTCTGATATCAGATTTTTTCTGAGATTTTCTGAATATATTTTAGAAATGTGGCCGATTTCTCTAATATTTTCCTAGAATTTTGACGATTTTCTATAAGTTTATTTTAAGAATCTCTGCACATTTTCTAAAGAATCTTAATAATCGTCATTCCGAATTCGTTCCGATTTCTAAGGGATTTTTTTCGGTTGATGTCGAAGAACAAAATGACTGGTCATAAAATTCGCATATAAAGTTTTAAAATTTTTTTAATATAAATGCAACATATAATAACTCAAGCTAGTGTTGATAGCTTCAACATGCTTCTGCACATTGTTCTACTGTTAATCATAAAATGATAACAACAGGCACAATCATTAGAAAGTTTGAAATTAGAATCTTCCATAAATAGTACATTAAAAGAAAATTGTCTCTGAGTGGGGTTTGTTCTGTACAGTACGACACGTGTTGTGTTAATATCAAAGGCATCAGCGTCAGAATTGTTTCCGATATTTTTCAGAAAATCTGAACTGTTCTCCGAATTTTTCCAGAATTTCTTTCCGAATTCGGACGGATTTTCCTAAGAAAATCTAAATTTTTCATCGAATTTTTCTCCGAATTTTCCAAGAATTTACTTACGAATACGGACCGAATTCGTCGCGAAACTCTAATATTTTTTAAGAATTTCCTTAGAAAATTCGTACCGAATTCGATATCCGAATTCGGCATCAGAATAGGATATTTTTTCAGAAATTCTGTCCGAATTCGAAACGAATTCGGAAATAAATGTCAGCTGGGTAATTTGCGAGACAATTGTGGTTGTCTCTCCGACCATACCTACACGCAAAAAAAAAACGGCCTCTCTAACATATGTCCCAAACATATTTTGCAGCAAACATATATATGTTTGCAGCAGTCCCAAACATAATATATGTTTGGGTGTAAGATGTTGTTGAGTGTTGAGTGCAAAGATGTATATGTTTGGGTGCAAAGATGTATATGTTTGGGTGCAAACAAAGATATGTTTGGGTGGAAACAATTATATGTTTGGGTGCAAAGATGTATATGTTTGGGTGCAAACAAAGATATGTTTGGGTGGAAACAATTATATGTTTGGGTGCAAAAAAATACAAACCCAAAAGGCACAAAAAAAAACAAACACATGCACCAGTGGGCGCTTACTGTGAGCAAGGGAGCGTAAAATTCAATGTAAAACACTTTGAAATGTGTGCTCACTTGCTCTCAGTAAGAACTCACTGGCTATCTCTATAGTATACACACAAATGTTGTAGTTGTTTTTTGAAAGGCAAAACAACAACAAACACATAGGTACATACAAAATTCCAAAGAAATACATAACACAATTTAATAAAAGAAAAACTGATTGACATAATTTGTAAATAGTTACACTTTTAAAAAGAAAAAAATGTATAGTAACGTAGTTGAACGCTTCTCCTTAGTTGTGAAATAAAACAAATTGTCCTCATAGTTGTAATCATCAGCGGGGAAACGGCATCTAGAATTAAATGATTATGTAATGTAATAAATAAATATGGATGTACCATATTTCAAATATACATAAGTATGTATGTAATTACCAATATTAAATGCGATTTCTTCCTTGTCCCATAAAATAATTACATTCAACTTTCCGATTCAATCATAAAATGTATTGGGCATTTAATTTACTAAAAAGCACAATTTCTTTAAGAAAACAAAAAACCCTGATTTATTCACTCACTTTACCGTCTTGACTCTACAAAGGCATCTAAAACACTGAAGAAAGAAAAAAAATATAATTTATATAATTTCCTCTTTTCTTTCAACAAAACAAGAAACACACGAGTTTGTCGCATACATGCCACCAAAGCCCCCTTCTTCGCTTCTACGTCTTCTATTATACAATACACACAACTCTTCATTATAAAACAACATTCCACAGCCGCGAGAGCACTGTTATAACTCTCGTTGACAAACATCCTCTCTCCACCCATGAAAAAAATGTTCTAACATAAAAAATATGTATGTTTTACCCAAACATATCAAATTGAGATATGTTGCAAACATATATTTGTTTGGACCCAAACATATTATGTTTGGATCCAAACATATATTTGTTTGCAACCGGTCCCAAACATATATTTGTTTGGATCCAAACATATTTCTAACATAAATTTTTCTGCGTGTACTTATTTGGGACACAAAAACTTAACCACGCCCACTTTTTAAAATATGTTATATCTACAAAACAACTGAACCGATTTTCCTGAATGTACGGGGATGGCCCCGAAACAGGTTACATATTTTATTGTACTACAGAGGGGGCGCGGTACGACCCCTATGTAATATTAAAAAAACGCTATATTTGCAAATATTACGAATTCGGTTTAAACATTTACGAATTAATCTAACATCCAGGTACTTCTTTGGGGCCAAAAGACCACACCTGCGTTTTTTTAATATGTTATATCTACAATACTTCTGAACCAATTTCCATGAAATTTGCAGCAAAAGCTCAAGTTTTGCCGTTGTTATGTATATTTTTTTGAATTTCGGAGGTGGGTGGGGTACCTTCCCCACGCCTTTCTTTTAAACCCTATATCTATAAGACAAACCTATGATTATATCAGTTTCAGCATACATTTTTCAAGACAATGGGGTTGTGTTTATACTAGGTACATATTTGGAGACGAATTACCGGACCATGCCCACTTTTAAAATATGTTATATATTGGAAAACTAATGACCATGCCCACTCTTTTCAATGCACTAGTTTTTGAAAACTACGGAACCTAATTTCATGCAATTTTCAGAAAATGTTCAGGAATTTCCCGTGGTCCAAAATGCCCTTTATTTATGACGAATTTCCGGAGCTTATTGTATTATAATCGCTATATGTGCTAAACTTATGAGTGCATCGGCCTGCAAATTAATTTTCGAGACAACGGTGGTTGCGCGCCCGATCAAGAAAAAGCTATATTTACAATTTTTTTAAATTGTGAGGTTCAACGGTCCATCAGCCATGAAAAAGTAAAACATAAAAGTCTCAATAAGCGGGAGAATTCGACTTAACTATTTTTTTAACTTTTTGTAATAAGATCTCTTAAGTAAAAAGTCCATTAAAAGTCGTCATTAAAATTCATTACGACCGACCAGCAACGCGGACCGGGGTCTGCTAGTCAATAATAAATTCTATTATATTTTATTACAAATAGTTTCGGCAACGCCCCATTTTGTAGTTCCTCGGGTATTAACGAATTTAATGGCGGTGTTATCAGCAAGTAGAATTGAAGTAAATTATTAGCAATTTAACAGAACATTTGATCTTTCTTTAAATTTTGCTGCTGGACCCCAAAGGAACTCTTCATTCTAAGCAAGAAACAAAACATCAATGAAGCCCGTTCATTGATGCAATAAATGTGCTTCTGAATATTTAGTTAATATATTTCTATTTATTGGCATTTTGAAAGTTGAATTGTTCTTGTATAATTATTCACTAGTCAGCTAATACTTATCAAAGCTGTGGAAGAGGTGGATTCCAGAAAAAATAAACATTTACTTCTAGTATTGGCGTTTCTCTGTTTGTTAAGGACCATGCATATTATATGTGAACAACCTTCTGCTGAGACCATTTTAGTATTCATGTGTCCATCAAAGCAGATGTCATGCCAATATATTCTTGCTAATTTGTTTCCACCCCTCTCTCTCCCTTTCTCTATTATAATTATTTTGTAAATTGCGTGTCTAAATGTAGTTACATCGTCATCTACTTTTACTCTTCTAATTAATTCACCTTGAACTTTTACTGCTGCTGTTCCGGTGTGTTATCTCCAGTTTAGCAGAAAACTGTTTGTTGTGTGCGTTTGAAATGAAAAGTGTTGAAACATTTCATGTGGCCCGCCACTAACGGGACAAGACAGTAAAAGATTAAGAAGGCCTTAAACTTTAAATTGCCGTTAATTTTGTTATTTTGTACCCCTGGAGTTAGCTTCATTCCGAGCGTAATTAATTGTTTGTTAAACTACTTCGGTTATGTGTTGTTGAATGCCATGGGGTAGTGATAAGACAAACACCAGCCGCATTATTCCATTAGAAAAGTTATTATTTTTGATATCAGCTTTATACCATTCTCTCTAGGTAATCCGTGATCTTGACATTTGAAAATTTGTGTTTTTTCTTGTTTTGGTGGTGGTAATGAATGAAATCATTTACGCTGTTGAGTAACTTCTTATCGGCCGGCAGTCGGTAGGTAATTTGTTTTGGTGTTATCTTCAATTGATGATGAATGAAATCATTTGTGTATTTTTTCTTGCATTTGTGAATCTTCCAGGCATTATTACTCATGTTACTCAATGGGTAGCCTTTTTTGGAATACGAATGACTCAGTTCAATTAAAAGAGCATCAAAATAATAATAAAAAATTGGGTTACAATAAAACAATTTTAAACGAAAGCATAGACCTTTACGTTGCACGTTTCTTTTTTTTTTTTTTTTTTTTGTACCCAACACACATGCAAAACATTTTCCATTACCAAGCCCAAAATTTCAATTTTCCATTCTTATTTTTTGTTTCTCGTTGGTCCATTCATTGTAAAGTTATTTAGCGTTAAGGCATTTCTGATCATAAAGTTTACAGAGTTAGAGAAGTTTTTTTTTCTGCTCGTTTTCCATGTCTAGTGAAAACGTGAACTATTTTTGCCTTTTAGCCAAGAATGTTGGCAAATTTTTAATAGTTTCTATTAACCAAATTATTTGAGGCAACAGTTAATTCGTTTTCCCCCTAAAACTCAAAGCTTTTGTCTAGATGTCAGATTAGCTTTTTAGATACCTTTTAACTTGATTTCATTTTTGTTTGATGTGTTTCGCAAAGATTACTACTACAGCGATTTTCGATTTGATTTTTTTCAATATTTAAATTTATGGTGTTGAGAGGGCAAACGAGGGATGTAGATACCTCCCTCAATTAAAATGATTTTTTGTTTATATCAATTGAGAAATGGAAATATAAATGATAATTAAATGGCAAGAATTCAACAAAGGCAATCATCTGCATCCCAGGTCATTGTGCGAAATAATTGTATCAATGATGATTTCATGTTTAAAACTTTGTTACAAAAATAGGGGATTTTATTCAGAATTTGTTCCTTAAGACAAGTGCTACAACTTTGCCTCCGAGAGCAAATTAAAATTCTTAGCGGTTTAGGAGATATGAGCCTGACAAAATGGTACCTCTTGACAACAAGGCCCATAACCGCAAAAGTGTAAGTTATGTGGGAAAACGCCGGGACACTTGTCTTCTTATTTTTGGTCTTCTATCATGCTGCGGTGTCAGAATATGCCTAATTATTTCTTGTCGCACAGTGATACAGAATAAATGGTTTTTGTTTTGTTTTCTTTAAGGAATTTCATGTAAATATTTATTAAAAAATAGCTAGTAATGCTAGGATATTGAAATTTCGGGAAGTGTTGCATTACATAAAGTATATTAACATATATTTTTTTGAAAAATTACAGGATGTTTTCAAATTATTTTTTAGTATTTAATTTTTCAGCGACCTGTTTGATGTCCTTGTTATCCTTGAATGCAATAATATATAATCTATATATATATAAGAGTAGTGAGGTGAGTGACTGATTGACTGACTGATTCATCAACGCCCAGACGAAACCGCTGAAGCTAGAAAGTTGAAATTTTGGGTGTAGGTTGCTGTTGGTGTGTAGGGGTGAGATAAGGCTGGGTTTTTAGAAATTCGACCTAGAGCTGTACGAAAAGTACTAAAAGGTACTAAATATGGTACCCTTTGTATTAGGCAAACGGTAAGAGCTAGAATTCTGAAATTTGGAATGAGGGTCACTGATGAAGACTAACAATGAAAGGTTTTTGTAAATTCGAACTACAAGGGTACGAAAAGTACTAAATGGTACTAATTTTAGTACAATTTGGATTTGTGTGAACGGATAGAGCTGGAATCCTGAAATTTGAAATTAGGGTCACTGATGAGAGTAACAAAAAAGGTTTTAAGAAATTCGAACTATAAGTGAACGAAAAGTACTAAATGGTACTAAATTTAGTACAATTTGGATTTGGGTGAACAGATAGGGCTGGAATCCTGAGATTTGGAATGCGGATCACTGATGAAGAGTAAAAATTAAAGGTTTTTGGAATTCGAACTATAAGTGTACGAAAAGTAACAAATGGTACTAAATTTAGTACAATTTGGGTTTGGGTGAACGAATAGAGCTGGAATCCTGAAATTTGGAATTAAGGTCACTGATGGAGAGTAAAAAAGGAAGGTTTTTGGAAATTCGAATTAAAAGTATACGAAAAGTACTAAATGGTACTAAATACAGTACAATTTGGATTTGGATGAACGGATAGAGCTGGAATACAAACATTTGGAATTAGAGTCACTGATGAAGAGTAACAATGAAAGGTTTTTTTGGAAATTCGAACTATAAGGGTACGAAAAGTACTAAATGGTACTAAATTTAGTACAATTTTGATTTGGGTGGGATTGAGCTGGAATACAGACATTTGGAATTAGTGTCACTGATGAAGACTAACAATGAAAGGTTTTTGTAAATTCGAACTATAAGGGTACGAACAGTACTAAATGGTACTAAATTTAGTACAATTTGGATTTGGGTGAACGGATACAGTTGGAATCCTGAAATTTGAAATTAGGGTCACTGGTGAAGAGTAACAAAGAAAGGTTTTTGGAATTTCGAACTAAAACTGCACGAAAGGTTCTAAATGGTACTAAATTTAATACAATTTTGATTTGGGTGAACGGATTGAGCTTGAATCCTGAAATTTGTAATGAGGGTCACTGATGGAGAGTAACAAAGAAAGGTTTTTAGAAATTCGAACTATAAGTGCACGAAAAGTACTAAATGGTACTAAATTTAGTACAATTTGTATTTGGGTGAACGGATAGAGCTGGAATCCTGAAATTTGGAATGAGGATCACTGATGAAGAGTAAAAATGAAAGGTTTTTGGAATTCGAACTATAAGTTACGAAAAGTAATAAATGGTACTAAATTTAGTACAATTTGGGTTTGGGTGAACGAACAGAGCTGGAATCCTGAAATTTGGAATGAAGGTCACTGATGGAGAGTAAAATAGAAAGGTTTTTGGAAATTCGAATTACAAGGGTACGAAAAGTACTAAATGGTACTAAATTTAGTACAATTTTGATTTAGGTGAACGGATGGAGCTAGAATCCTGAAATTTGAAATTAGGGTCACTGGTGGAGAGTAACAAAGAAAGGTTTTTGGAAATTCGAACTATAAGTGCACGAAAAGTACTAAATGGTACTAAATTTAGTACAATTTGGGTTTGGGTGAACGAATAGAGCTGGAATCCTGAAATCACCTTTGGAATGAAGTTCACTGATGGCGAGTAAAAAAGAAAGGTTTTTTAGAAATTCGAATTAAAAGTATACGAAAAATACTAAATGGTACTAACTATAGTACAATTTGGATATGGGTTAACGAATAGGGCCGGAATCCTGAAATTTGGAATGGGGGTCACTGATGAAGAGTAAGAAAGATGTGCCAAAGGTCGAAAAGTCGTAAATGGTAGTGAGTTTAGTATGATTTGGATTTGAAGAGCTGGAATCCTGAAATTTGGAATTAAGATTACTGTTGGAATATAGAATTGAGATATAGAGGTAGCTTTGGAAAATCGTACTAATGTGCACGAAGTAGTACTAAATGGTACGAAACTCGCTATAATTTGTATTTGCGTGAAATGATTATTGTTGGAGTGTAGGATTGACGTAGGTTTGGAAATTCGTACTTATGGAAAAGTGCTAAATGGAACTACATTGGCTATAATTTGGGTTTAGGTGAACGGATAGAGCTGAGATATGAAAGTACATTTTGGAAAATCGTGTACGAAAAGTGCTAAATGGTACAACATTTGGTACCTTTTGGTATTTGCTATATGGTATAGAATTTTGTACAATTTGTGATTTTGTAAAGGGTAGAACTGGAATTTTGAAATTCGGTATTAGGGTAGCAATTGGTGTTTAGAGTAGAGGTAGGAAGGACGTTTTGAAAATTCGTACTTATTTATACAAAAACTACTAAATAGTCCTCAAATGGGTTTCAGGGGAACTGGTAAGACTAGAAAAGTGAATTAGGGTTAGGATATATGTTGAATATAAGGAAGTAATTTTTGAAACGTTTACCTATGTGTACGAAAAGTTGGTACCAAAACCATTTTAAATAGTTAAGGTACTAAATTTGGTGTTGGGTGTAGGAACAAAGCTGTGATTATATAATTTGGAAATACGCTATTTGTACAAAAAATACGAAATGGAAAAATATTTGTTATGAAGGTCACTCTAAAATATGAGACAAAGTTCTGAGTTTGAAAAATTGTACTGATTGATTTGATGTTAACGCCAAGAAGATTCTAAATAATGTACTGAGATTAAGTAGTCAAACGTTTCAAAAAATGTTTTTTGTTGGTATGTAAATTTGAAAACGTGGTCCAATGCGACAATTTTGTTAACCAGAAGGTATTTACCCCCTGATATTAAAAAATCCTAAATTGAAATGCCTCCAAAAAATTTTCCGTTATATACGGTTGACTTACCCGTGCACATTAACTACAATTTTTTGTAAAGAAGTTTTCTAACCTTTCATGCCACAAATTCCAAATTTCGGTTGGAAAATGTGCAGAAGATCTTCAAAATACTCTAAATCTTCAAAATATCTCTTCTAATAAACGTGGATTGAAGTGGACATTTTTTAAATTAAACTTTTATATCCTCTGAGTATTCATGGTCCAAATTTAAAGAAAATTGGACAATATAGATTTGTTCCTCTTTTAAAATACACTAAGTCGAGAGGTACCGTTATACGGGGATATACGAAAACGTGGATTTTTATGACCATTTTGAATGCCGAAAATTTAACGGACCTACTCGGGTTCTGGGCGAAAGGGTGAGATAAAGTTGAGTGTTTGGAAATTCGTACTGGAAGGGAATGCTGTGTTAGTGAAGGGTTAAAACCAGGAGTCAAATCTGAAATTTGCAATATGATACGTAGTTTTGGAAATTCGAAATAAAAAATATGGTAGTTGTGTAGGGATGCGATACGGCAGATTTTTTTTTGTAAGTTCTGACTACAATCGAAAAAATATTGGTAATAAAAATAGGTCTTAGTACAACAGAATCTGCACTATTCACCATTCCGGTATTAAATATTGTTATATATATATCGTTTCCTTTCCGCATACGAAGTAGCGGGCATTTGCTAGTTATTATATAAAGCCAATACTCTCTTCCTTAAGATGACAACAACGCCAGCCTCGTGCGATCAGTACAAGTATTTAAAATATTTCTTTGAAAAATATTGTCCGTTGAAATTTGAATGTTCTTTAAAAGGTCAACAGGATGAGAAAACGAAAAATCTTGTCATTTATTCCATATTTCCTATAGTTTCATGTGTAATTTTGTCGGATGGTGTAATCGTTGGAACGGACACATTGATTCGCGGGGCTTCATGACCAGATTTGGGGTCTTGGTCGTCTTAAAAAAGTCGCATTTGCTAACGTATCACGAACATCTTGAACTAAGCCGGGCCAGAAAAAAGTACGGCTTAAGAGTTCCAACGTTTTTGCCATGCCTCCGTTCGCTGCTTCTGGTGTATCATGGTATTTTGCAATAGTTTGGCCACATAACTTCTGGGGAATCCAAAGTTTCCAACAAAGTTGGTCCTGGGACTCACCACCAGAGTAATGCTCTGCCCTATAGTAAACAAACCGGTCTACTGTTTTAAGGTCAGAGTATTTGCTGCGGTTTTCCGAGATGGTTTCTTTGAGCTCGGCTAGAAGAATCGAAGTCAATTACTGGATCAATCATTTCGAGGCCAGACATTTCGTCTTGTGGGATCCTAGACAAAGCATCAGGGACCACATGATCTTTGCCTTTGCGCTGGCTGATGGTGCATCGATAGGGCTGAAGTTTGAAAACCCTTCGAGCCAACCTGCCGCTGTCGGACGTTTACTACCTTCATTATCAAGTTGGAGGCGGACGGCTCCTATACCAAAGTCACTCGCATCACAGTGAAGGTAGAACTTTTTGCAAAAGTCCGGGTTTGCCAACACTGGAGCGGTTGTGAACAGTGATTTCACCCTTTCGAATGCCTTTTGAGCCTCTTCAGACCACTTGAATTTCTTTTTTGTAGAAATCACCTCTGTTATTGGAAACGTTTCTGTCGAAAAATTCTGAAGAAAACGCCTATACCAACCGTCTAGACCCAGAAACCCCCTAACTTGCTTCAAGGTTGTGTGTACAGGCCAGTTGGATATAGCCGTTATCTTGCTGGATCTGTCGTGATACCGGCGTTTCCAATCACATACCCAAGGTAATTGACATTGGTGAAAGAAAACTTGCTCTTCGATATATTCAGAGTTAAGTTTGCTTTTTTAAACTGATAAGAAATTCGAATGAGAATCTTACTTTTTAACATTGTTCATTGTTCTTTTGCCGAGGTAACAAATACCTTAGCACAAGTTCTAATCTTTCATTGGTGAACGTGATTTGATTCTCAGGCAGCCAATATTTCTCCTAGGCGTTCCACTGTCAGCTGTGCTTCTCTGAATTAGGAATCGATATCCTCAGCCTTATAGCTACACAGCTTTCAGTATTTTTTAGTTCGAATTTTCAAAAATTCAGCCATATTTCCCCCCAACAGTGACCCACACTGTGATGCAATTAAAGATGTATATATTTTTAGATTTCATATATGTTTGGAAGAAATGCATTTCACACAATTTGGAATCAATGTCTGTCTGTTTCACTACAAGGTTTACTCTGATTTATGTTTCCATATTTAGAGGTTTTCAAACCGAAATCAAACATTAAACCAACAGATAGCAGCCATATTTCCTCCAAAAATTTCCATACGCCCCTCCTTTATCAGCAAATAACGTATGCATGTTTGCGCTGATTTCACGTTCATGCAGTTTTCTGTTAAATGAATGAATGTCTTGTAGATTTTTGACTTGTTGAATGTTAAATGAACTCGTAAAGTTTTCGTTTCCACGTTTTCATGAGATTTAGTTTTCAAAGCAGCCACAATGAAATTAAAGGTATACTTTGTTCAGTATTTTATATATAACTCTTTATCTGAAATTATCAAAATAAATAACAAAATTTCAGATTTTGTTGTTATAAAGATTTATAAGCACAGGGAAGGAATATGGTCAGAACAAACATATTTGAAGAGCATTTAAATATGTGTTATCTGACAAAAATGTTTGTTTGGGATAGCAAAATATATTTTTACCTTAGTGACTATGCTCTATTTTTTCTCCCGAAATATAATTCCTCTGACCATATTGCTTATCTGTGTTTGCACGCAGAGAAAACATATTGTAGGAGCAATCATATTCTGAGAACAAAATAAAATGTAAAAATATTTATTGTTTCTACAACAATATATTTTGTGCCATTATGGTGATGGACACAAAATATATGATTGACAACTCATATTCTCAGAATATCTCTTCCTGGTGTATATGCATTTTTAACCAATACATACAATTCTTCTAAATATTTATTTATGACGTCCGACATTTTATATCACATTTGAAAATTTGGTTTAAAGGGTACAAAATATTCGACCATGTCGAGTTTTTCCTTTTTCTCCTAATTCCGTTTTGGTGGAAAATTTATGTACTCTTAGCACCCAAGCTATTAAGTCAATCGCTTGTTGTTGTCGTTGTTGCAGTTGTCGTCTGGAGTATTTTAAAGTCAAATGATTTGTTATGGAGTTCAATTTTCCCATTTGAAAATGAAATGTGCGGTTATTTCAGTTTCTTGGTAGTTGTTATTTTTGTTGTTGTTGCTTTTAAAAGCGATTTTAGCTAAAACACCTTTGCGTCACCTTTTGACGATGGTATTAATTTATGGGTTCAAATCGTGATTATTTCGTTTTTTCATAGGTTCCGTACCCAAAAGCAATTTTCCATCAAAGAAAAAGAAACAAAGTTGGACGGAGGGGGCCCCCTCCCTTTATTCCAAAAACAAACTCTAGTTGCTCCTCAATATGGATTTTGTGTGCACAACGGTTTGTCGTTGGACGATTGCAATGCATTTTAGTGCCCAACCCATTAAATGTTCAGGCTAGAAAATTGCAAAAATTTCCCATTTGGTTGTGTTGGGTTTTTTAGTCAGTTTTCCTTTCTTGGCATGTTTTCCAGCATTTGTCTCCTTGTTTTATTTTGTTGCTGTTGTGGACTCTTGGCCGTCCATTTGTTGCTAAAAAGTTTCTCTTTCGTTGAATAACTGTTTGACCACATTGTTGCGTAGGAAGCGGGAGGCATATCGTCGTCAACCGTTCATAAATTTTACCGTAAATTTGCCGTTGTTTTTTTGGTCATTTCCAAGTTTTCGATTTAGTTATGGACAATTTATGTTTAACCGAGCAGGCAAGCGAGCTACGCCATTCCAATTCCTCTGCTGTTTCTGCGCACACAATCTACATTTTTAATTATGAATTGTGTATCCTGCTGTTGTTAGTTTCCTACCTTGATATTGGCTGTAGGTGGCTGCTATTTGGGCCACCTCCATCAATCTCACCCAACTACCACCAACATTGTTGTTGCAATTTTTAATTTATCGTCACGCCAAGGCAAAAAATGGTCGGCCTTGATTTGTGGATAAAGTCAAACACGCCTTGAAAAAATATTTGATTTTAATTTCTTCTTCACGGTTTTCTTCGGTGTCTGTGTGCGATGGATGCAGCAGGGCAGGAGTCTCTCTAACTACTGTGTGATTTCATTAGCAAGTATCGCTGTTTATGTGAGGTGGCCAGAGCGCATATTGAAAGTGAAATGATTTAAAGTACTATTTATCATATGACGGGGGGAATGAGAGTTGGTTTATGAGTTTATGAGCAAGGGAGACTTCTCTAATATCAATGAATGCACCCCGATTCATATCAGCATAATTATATGATATGATATAAATAGTACTTTGTTAAATCTGACCTCCTCATTTACACCCTTTATAGACACACTAATAGACCCATTGTCCTGCTTTCCTGTTGCACCAGTTTCAGCATTGAATGAATGGGATATCAGTCAGGTGCGGAACTGTCGAGATAGAGTTGCTTAACGTATAAATCCCGTCAATAAATAGCTGTAAACTTATTTTCTGATAACCAACAAAAATCGGTAAAATTAAAACGCAAAATTATGTCTGAAAGTGCCAATAAAAGTTGAAAGCACTGTTGCTATCGGTAGGACTAATGGACAGCTTTGTTTTGGTTGCTAACGCGTTAATTACCGAAATTATAAAAATTTTATTTTTTTTTTGTTTTGCCTTATTAAGGCGAAGGTCATTTTTTTTTTTTTTTAGAGTGATATTTGAATTAATTCTCTTTCGAGTTGAGCTATTTAGACCTAATAGGTACATTGAAAAATTAGGAATCCACCGAAGTCCCACACATTCAACCACTATGCTACGTTTCACGGGTGGTTAGACCGATCATCAGGCATATTGAATGGTGTTTTTTTTTAGTGGGTGGACGAAGGCTAAGCTTGGAGACTAGCATTTATATCACAAATCATTCGAAATTTGTATATTCGAATTATTTATTTTATTTTAATGTTAGTCATTTAATTCCAAACCTTTCCTATAGTCCGACTTGGCTGGTAACCCTATTTTTCAATGCTTTATTACAAATACTAAGGCAGCTTTTTTCCACCTTTATTTTATTTGTTCTTCTGTATCAGAAGATTTTGATCATCAATATTTGTCATCGGAATGACAAGTTGATGGTGGCTTAGAACGCTAAGACGCCTGCAACCGTGTCACTTGGTTGTTGGGGTCCCAGGTTCGAATCCCAGCCTGGCTCATGCTGAAATCATTTTTTTTGTTTTGCCTTATTAAGGCGAAGGTCATTTTTTTAGAGTGATATTTGAATTAATTCTCTTTCGAGTTGAGCTATTTAGACCTAATAGGTACATTGAAAAATTAGGAATCCACCGAAGTCCCACACATTCAACCACTATGCTACGTTTCACGGGTGGTTAGACCGATCATCAGGCATATTGAATGGTGTTTTTTTTAGTGGGTGGACGAAGGCTAAGCTTGGAGACTAGCATTTATATCACAAATCATTCGAAATTTGTATATTCGAATTATTTATTTTATTTTAATGTTAGTCATTTAATTCCAAACCTTTCCTATAGTCCGACTTGGCTGGTAACCCTATTTTTCAATGCTTTATTACAAATACTAAGGCAGCTTTTTTCCACCTTTATTTTATTTGTTCTTCTGTATCAGAAGATTTTGATCATCAATATTTGTCATCGGAATGACAAGTTGATGGTGGCTTAGAACGCTAAGACGCCTGCAACCGTGTCACTTGGTTGTTGGGGTCCCAGGTTCGAATCCCAGCCTGGCTCATGCTGAAATCATTTTTTTTTTTTTTGTTTTGCCTTATTAAGGCGAAGGTCATTTTAGTTTTACCGATTTCTGTCGGTAAGAAAAAAATGCCGTTTCTCCAGGTTCTAGCAAACCGCCCGACTTCATCACATCTTAAAGCCGCACTTTCACCAACCATGGGAAAGCTAGATAGCCTAGTGTTTGCTTCAGTAAACTACCGAACCCTTCTGATGATCTGGTAGCTGAAAGGTCGTACCGGGACATCATCACCGCAGCAGTCGCTCGGAAAATTTTGGAGACCAAAATTTCTCTGCGGAGACGGCGGAACTGGCAAATGATGAGTTTGATGACCCTCGCCGTGCCAAGGTCATTAACTGCCTTAACAAGGAAATCTCGCGCTTGCTTGTTAGGACACTTAATGACCTTGATGTCCTTATGAAGTTATGCGCTGCCGAACTGACAGTTATCCTGTTTAAACACCATGCCATAAACAATGATCCTCCCAGGGCCGGTTTCAACAAGCAAAGTAGTGACTTTTGCCGTTTTTCCCATCGGGGTCAGCTCGGTCGATGATTGCCACTCGACAGTCGCCCTTGTCCAAGTCCCTTGAATATCGCTTTTCCCGAGCAGATTGTTGTCCGGTATGGGGCTTATTCTCCTTGGCTTTCTGGACAGTGGTGGCTGCGTAGAAGGTCGATGGGTTGACCACCTGAGAAGTCATCATCTTCTTCGGCGAGGGCTGGGGGTCTTCAAAAGATCACAATTTTATGCTGTGAAGCTTTGTCCGTCTTCTCAAAAAATGGTGGTTTCTCAATTGGTCCCGCCACCTTGACTTCCTTGCAGCCTGAGAAAGTTCTTGGACCCGTTTTTTCCTCCGCCTTACCTTGCCTTCCAGGTTTGAGTCGGGCTTAAAGGTAGTCCCCTTCAAAATTTTCACATGTTCACCTTTACGGAAGTCATTTTATTTAGTAGTAGAATCTTTTGATTTCTTCAATCCCTTCTGGAGTAGAGTTCGACTCCACCTTTTTTTTTTGCTTTGGGTAGGCTTTGGTAGGCTTCGTCACTTCTAATTTTTGGTTTGGCAACAGCAGGGGCTGGAAGGAATACCTTGTTCACCGGTGTATATGAACGTAGGTTGTCTCGAACTTCCTGATGTACCTCAACGTGCTTCTGATGAAGAAGACCTATTTCTCAGCATGCAAATTCGGGTTTCATACCCTTAAATTGTTTCTGAGGAAGAAGACCTCCTTCGTTCCACGAATTTGAGAAGTAGGTCACAACAACTGCAGGGGCTGGAAGGAAAATTTTATCTACCGGTTTATATGAGTAGGTCACACCAACTGCAGGGGCTGGAAGGAAAATTTTATCTACCGCTGTATATGAGTGCAGGCTCTCCCGTGCTTCCTGGTGTACCTTAATGGGCTTCTGATGAAGAAGACCTCCTTCTCTGAATGCAAATTCGGGTTTGGTCCCCCGAATTTGAGTAGTACGTCACAGCACGTTTATAGTGCTTCGTCGCCTTAACTTCTCTGGCAGTTCCTGTCATTAGGGTCATTGAATGTTGTTGTTGGAGCCTATATGGATTCCCCATCATTAGGTAATGATCCTGTTTTATCCTGACTTTTAAGTTTCTTACCGGTATTCGCCGATATAGGATCAGCTTGAACTGGTCTTGCTGCCAGTTGAGCTTCAGAGTCCAGAGTCTTCCCCAGTAGACTTCGCTGGGATAACCGTAGAGTCCAGCTCGTCGTCAGCTAGGGTCAAGTTGAGTAACATATCCTACGGGATATGTCCTGTTTTTGTTCTTCTGCAACAAGTGCGTTCAGTTGGTCGAAGAGAGTCTCTAAGCTATTCTCAATTGTCTTCAGGAGCCTCGAGTTGGTCGTCCCCGCCCAAAGAATCGGTCCTGTCAGCCGTAAACTGGCTTTATCATTGTCATTAAAGATGGCCGGCTCGCCAACTTTCCTATTTTGTGCCCTTGTAAGAAGTACAGCTGTATGTGCCGTTACTTGGTCTCGACTACACAGGCTTTGTGTTCTCACCAACGCTAACCGCCGTTACTGTATTATTTATGCCCTGTACAGTAACTTTATACCGTTCATTTTCCCCTTCCCATCGAAATCGTTTTTTTTTTTTTAGGGGAACAACTTCGATCCATATTTGGTCCACGGTGAATCCAAGGGATCTGTAAAGTGCAGAGAGCACACTGAAGATACAGAGAATCTCCAAGGTTGGAGAGTCATGTTAGCTCAGGTTCTGATTCAAAATGTCGCAACATCCATCCCATCAGCCACCCGGAATGACGTGCCCAGTAGGAGAGGAGAAAGGACGTCTCGGGCATAACAAACGTAAATAGCCCAAAGCATTAGGGCCTGCCGGAATCACCATGGTAATGCTGAATTAGCTGGGTGAGCCGGGAGTTGATTATATCAGCAAAGTTCTCAACCTGTTGCTAGCCACCCGCATCGTGCCTGAAGTTGGGAAAATGGGCAGGCTGGTCCCGCTACTGAAGGCAAGGATGCCAGCAAAAGTAAATCGGTGGCAGTGTTGATGGCACTCGACGTTTAAAAAGCCTTTCATACTGTAAGCACTTCACGCTGTATGAGGATATCGAGCCGACTACTCTCCGGCGCGCTTTTTAAACGTAGAATAATCAATTATATGTGTGGACGCCAGTCGTACATGGAATTCAGGAACAAGAAGTCCAAGCCCCGTTGATTAAAACAGGGAGTTTCCCAAGGATGGGTGATATCTCTGGAATTGTTTATATCCTACATTTCCTGTAGTCCACCCCCTCCAGGCGGCATTGAGATTGTTACGTTTGCGGATGATTGTACGATCTTGGAGACAGATACCTTCCGCAATGCCATGAAAGGCTGAACTCCCATTCAATACTACTACTAAATCTACTTCCGCTCTCTTCACCACATGAACTGTGGAGATGAACATTCAAAAAGTGCCGGCCATCTCCTCTTCCAGGGTTCAAGAGAGACCTAACCTAAAATATCGAAAAGTTTTGAAGTGGTCGAAGCATATTTCAATTGGTACTGAAAAATTCACCTGCTGGCCACCTTAATTTGGAAAATAAATTTCAGTTTTGGTTAAAAGACTTTTTGCCTTATAGCTATAGCATCCGCATTAATGCCAAGGAGAGGATTCCTTTCAATGGTGATATGACAATGTATTGTTGTTGCAGTTGTTGTTGTTGCTGCTGCTAGTTGCAGATGCATAGTTTACAAGATGTTTGCTTTTACTTTCAATTTGATGTCGTTATTGCTGTTGCTGTTGATGCTCTTCACTCTGCACCATTAGTAAAGAAAGAAAGACTGCTGCCGTGTAGAAGTCACGATGATGATGAGGTACATTTTCGCCGTTTTTCCTTCTTTTTTGTTAAACAATGTGTCAAAATGAGTTTCCCCCACTTTTGATTTTACTTGGGAACTGTGATTTTATTTTATTTTTCTTAATCTGCTTTAGTTTTTTGCACTGCTTTGTTGCCTCTGGTGGAGGTGGCTGGCTGGTTGGTTGCTTAGCTGCATTCATTACAATTCGCCTACAATTCAATTCACTTTGAATATTTCAGCATACAGTGGTAGTAGGGGTAGTTGCTTTGGCCCCCTTTTTCACATTCAGTTGCTATTTTATTTTCGACAAGTAGTACATAGTTTTTTTTTGCATCTTCTTTTTTAGTTTTTCCTCCACTTTTTTGGTTAACAATTGCATTGTATCGCAGAGAGAAAAAAAGGCTTTAAACGCCAGACCAAAGCAAGCAACCTTGTTGTCGTCCGCCGTCATAGGCGAGACATAAAAAATGCTCAAATTGTTTCACTTTTTTGGTTGGCTTTATTGGACGTACTGATTTCCATCTAATTTTAATGTGGCAGTAGCAGCGGGATTGTGGGTGAAAGGCAAAGTCCACAATGCCATGAGTCTCCATTTTGCGAGGAAAAAAAATTGTTGCATTTTTTACACTCAGAAAAAAGGTTATATAAAAACCGTCAAACCTTGGTGTTCCTGGGAGTGATTTGGCTTTTTGTGACTTCTTACTTTCGGATAACTTTAAATTTTAACTCCACATAGAAGTCAGATACGAATTATGCAGTCCACATAACATTCGATCAGAAATCGGAACTATCTCAATTCCGAAATTGGAAGTTTCTTACAACTTTAAGACGATCTGTGGGATTTTGTTTTTAGTGTTTGAAGATTTTAATGATTTTTTAATTTACGAAAAAGTTTTTTTTTAACTTTAAACAATTTCGAATGGTCGTGCAAGCGGGTTTATCGGCGAAAAATAATGTATCCGCGTGACACGACATTTTAAAGAAGGCACAACACGAAACACTATTCGGCTTGAGCACTACTCAAGTGTAGACTAACCCTTTAACTCCACATAGAAATCAAATACAAATTATGCAAATATTAAAATAGTCATCAGTGTCAGTGTTTTGAACTTCCTAAGCCGAACTTATGTCTTTTCGTCCCTTTCAATAAATAATTATTTTCATATGAAGTTTGCTCTGCTTTGATGCAGTGTGTCAAATGGTCGTTCATGTCATGCCGTCACATAACCCCTGTTTTTTTTTTTTACTTCTTGTATCATGCATTAAAAGCACATAAACACAATCCTATCTTTTCAACTTATTTTTTGTGCACTTCATGTATTTTGCATACCAAATGTTGATTCATTCCGATTTTTGTTGTTTTTTGTTGTTGTTGTAAATGTTTGCAACGACGATTTTTAGATGCTGCTGCTGTTTGTGGTCTTGCCTTTGTTTGTTGGCGGCCACACACAAAAATAAAGGCTGGCGAAAACAAAATGTTTGTTTTTCCATTTGCCGTTGTCTCGTTTATATCACCGTTACGACCTCCGCCATCCTCCTTGAGGTGGTCCACATTAAAGAGTTTTTCTTGTTTTCCAAGAGTTTTATGGTTGCATCAAAACATTTTTTCCCTTCAGACGACTATTGGCATTTTTTTTGCAAAAGTTCCCTCTGCAATTCAATTGTTGTAGATGTTTTTTGGTTTTTTTTTCTTCCAAGATTGTATTGCACAGATGCCTGATCTGTGTCGTTTCTCCGCCAACTTATAGACTTTCGTTTCAATTTCAAGTGAAAATAAAACAGAAACACAAGACATTTATCCATTTAATTTCCCTTTCATTTGTCTTGAATTGGTGTTTTTTTCGTCTTATTTCTTTTTGCTAGAATTGAATCTTTGTGTCATGGTTTACCCATTCACCAGCCATACCTACTCAAGGATAATTTTCAATTTAGCTTGCCTTTGAAGGCTAAATGAAAAGCTATATTTATTGGCCTCATGCCTCATTGATGTTGTTTCAATTAATTTGCTGAAATCGTTTAAACTTGAGGGAAGATGATCCCCATGAAGGCTGTTTTCCATTTTTGGCACAAACGACTTTTTATTTTATTGCCTTAAAAAGTTCAATTATATTCTTCGCTGGTATTTTTCAAGGTTAAATATAAATTAACTTAATTGTTTTTTTTTCGACTCTCGGACTAAAAGACTACGCAAGAGGTCTGATTATAGAAACAAAAATTTCAAGAAGTCGTCTACCTATAGAAGGAGTTTTAAAATGATTTGAGAAGTCCAGACTTCAAAAAAAAAATCATTTGAATTCTGTTTTGAGTTGAGCTGTTATGACCTAAGTGGTACATTGAAAAATTAAGAGTCTACCGAAGTCACTCTATATAACTTTCGCTCAGAAATCGGAATGATCTCATATCCTAAATCGTAAATTTCATCCGACTTTCTCACCTACCCCTGGCATCTCTCTGATTTTTTTATGTGTTTAGTTTTGAAGAGTTTAGAGTTTTTAAGCCCAAAAAACGGGTTTACCAGAAAAAGAAGAATAGTGAATCCGCGTGACACGAAATTTTAAAATAAGCACGGCACGAAACACGCCTCGACTTGAGCGCTATTCAAATCTAGACTACACTATCTTGGAGCATGTTTGTCATTTTGTTTGTTTGTCTGCAGATGGATTTAGTTCTTTTGTTATGATATGTGAATAGTCTCGAGACTACAATTGCTATCGAAATTTTTTTCATAATTTGTCGTCTGAAGTTTCGGACGGTCACATTGGACAAATATTTGCCAAAAAGTGGCAAATATTTTTTTGCCAGCAAGTATTTTTCAAAGGCAAACAACAAAAAAGCTGATTTTAGGAAAACAAAAATATATGCCGGCATACATTTCACAATGAGCGAAATATGGGTGTTTAGGTGATAGCTCATAAAGGCGGCAGAGAATAGTTGTTGTTTGTGGATATGAGAATGGTGATACAAACCCGAGTGTTACCGATAAATAAGGAGAAGAAAATAAAACACAAATGTTTTTAGTTTGTATAATAATAACAATGGTGTGTAGGTGATTTATTTAGGCGAAAAGTACTGATGACTTCACCTGGTGTGGGTGAGACGCGTTACAATTCGCGAGTAAACCGAGAAGTACTTCCGTACTGGTGAAGAGATGACTTATAAGTGTTTTGTGTATAAAAACCGAAAGTGAATCAAGGCTGAGGCAATCACTGCTTATTGAAAAGTTCTCACTACGATCCAAACTAGGCGAACAAAGGCTCCCTGGAGATTTGTAGTGAAAATACCAACAGAGAGTTTCTAACTTAAACAATGGGAAAACAAATTTGAATCAAATATTTGCCTAATTATAACCTTAACAACTATGGAAGGTAAACCGACCATAATCCATCAAAATAATGAGTTATATACTATTTCTATGTCCCATAAGGTGACCCTAATGATAAACGAAAAACGCTATAGTATCAGCCAAATCACGAATAAAAATTCTTTGAGGAATTTTTCCCATTTCCTTTTCCTACTATCACGAACGAAAAATCCGTACGGAATTCCTCTTGTTTACATTTTAAAAATGTGTACGGTTTTTTAAAACCGTGTAAACGACGAATAAAGTGGAAAAGAGAAAAAAGTAGATATAACGTACACTTGCAAATCTGTAGGGAGTTTTCCAGAAAATTTATGTATTTATTTAAATTGGAATTAAAACAGTTAACTAACATTACAGTAGGTCAAAAACTACAAATAAGACGCAAATGCAACACCTGGTTTCCCTGATGGAATCGGATCCAGGCATAACTCGGGGATGTTTTAAAGGCAACTTTTACGCTTTTGGTCCAAAGCCGAAAATGAACTAAACTCCATGGGACCACCAAGCAATGAAGCGCAGAATGGAAGAATGTAAAGACCAAAAAAAATATGTGGGAATATGTGCCCAGAAGGGAACTGGTGGTGTCCCCAATAAAGAACAGATGTTATCACCCACAGAAGAAGCGATATACGACATAATCGCAATGAAATCTTCAGTGGAGGGGGTGCCGATAAAACCCATAGGTCTAGATGATCCAGAAGAAGATATTCTCCCATTAACTATCGAGGTTTTGGATTTATTTTTAGCGTATACTGAAAAAATCAGATTGATCCGACGATTATAAATATTTTTGTCGCACCTTCCCATACAAGTGGGACCACTGTGCACTGTCCGTTCATAAAATGTCACGCCAAAATGTCATTTAATACCAATCTTCTATCCATAGAAGACCCTTAAATGGTTAACTTTCATCTACAAGTGGTGCCGTTCGGACTCGGCACCGTTCGGACATCGCAACAGGGAAGTATTCGTTATAGAGATGTTCGGGTTACATATAGGGAAAAAAGTCGATTCAAAATCAACACCGTATGGTGTCAACATGAGCACAGGCGAGTTAAATTTTTTTGACCACGGCAATAATATAAAAAATAAACCTGTATCCTATAATGTTTTAAACAATTATGTATTTTGCTATAGTTTGGCTTTTCCGAACAGATTTTTAGCGTTCCGGTAAACTGAACGTTAAAGGTGAGCATTAAATTTCAAGGAGGGCCTTCTTGGCATTAAATTTTAATTCGAAAATTATTTTTTTAATGCCGACAAATTAGTTTATTTTACGTTTTCAACTCTATCTATCCTTTAACGCAGATTTTTAAAAAACGATGCTGACCGCAATAGAATTGCGTCGTTTCGCTTTGAGACGTAATTTTTTGGAACACATTAACGGCGTCAAGCGAATTCTGGGGGTATAACTCGGATAGCTTCGGAATCGTACTTCCAATGTCCTGTATCAGTGTATGTCTTAAATGCAAATTGTTTTACTTAAGTACTTCTCACAGCTTTGTTTTCCTTTTCTTTCTTTTCAAATTTTGTTTGGAAAACCCCTATTTACATTCAAACTTAAACTACTTATTTTAAGAAAAACTCTTTGACATACATTTTTCTTAACAGAACATTTTCTAAATGTATTTAAAATTATCCCCTTTAGTGGCGTAATTGATCAATTATATTTCTAACAACTAATTTTTCAGAGGATTATTTTTCCATAGGTGCTTAATAGCACTTTGAAAAGTAACTTTAAAAATCCCGCAATTCGGGATTTAAGAAATCCCGAAAAACCCCGGGTTTTCCGAATGTGGGATCGCCATTCCTAAATGTGCCCACTTTGACCACGATACGTTGTCAATTCTCGAAACCGTAGACACCATCTCGTTGTCAAATTGGCAACGGCATGCTCATTTCGACCACAAACGGTGTTTATACACTATCAACAACGGATGTGGTCAGTTTGACCAGGTATGGTGTATTTTTTCTCTTCGACAGTATTAGAACAAAATTCGATCTTTAATTGAATTGTAGCAAATTGTTTGAAAGCAGAATAGTTATTGTAACTGTATAGAAATACATATTGGGGGTTATCATGAATGAAATTTCCCCGTGAGTTTTGTCTTTCCGCCGTTGCAACTTAAGGGAGAAAGTGAAAAAATTCACGGGGAATTGCCGTTCATGATAACCCCCATTGTTGTCTGAACCATGTTGTGCCGATCGACATAAAGTATACGGTCGTAGTAACAATATATATTATTCATTATAACATTACCATTGTCGATAAAATGGATGACAACAACTATTTATCATTCATGTCCGTGATTTAAATGTTGTTTTTTTACAATATACATTTTACATTGTTACATACCTTTTGTGCTCTCAAAATATGTTTCCTGTGACCATATTTTATTCTCTCCGTGCACATTATTATTTATTTATCAAAGTCTGAATCCAAAACTTTTTGGATATCAGAGCTGACTATTCTCAGTCGAAATGTTAAAATATTGCAAATTCCATTAGGTCTACGGGCAAAGATTCTTTCGAAATTCACGATAATGATCTGCAATTAAATAACTTCTTCAATATTTTAAATACATGAATTGAGTTTCTTAATCCTAGCTGGTAATGCATATTTCGATTTTAATAATATTCAAAGTCGTTTAAACCTCTTGTGTTAATTTTTATTTTCTTAAAATGTCTTACTTTATGACTTGTATTCTTTTTGGTTTACGTTCATTTTGAATGACACGTGGCATTTTTTATTTATCTGTTGGTTGGTTAAACTGACATAATGTAGATCCGGAGTGGTTTGCTGAATTTATTCATATCGTTGTTATTTGACTGACATATTCCACATATTTTTTTACAGAGTTTTCTCTGTACATATGTTTCTGCTTTTATTTCGTTGCATGCAATTTAATTTACACACGTTTCTTACGATAAAAAAATGAGTTGATGTGCTTGAAATTGTTGTGTACAAGTACCAGCGCTGTTTATGGTGCACCACTCTATTCGAAAATAAGATTAAATATCTATACAATGTTGCAAAAGAGGAGCATCTCTTTTATGTTGATATTTAATTTTCAATCATGCTAAACATTGGCGTGAATAACCTTGCTTCCGAAATGGATTATGGATGATGTATTGAGGGAAAAATTGTATAGTATTAGCTTTTCAAACTTGGAGATATGTATATTTTTTTAGGATATACAGTTGAAGTCTTGCCTTATACGTTAAATTATATACACAACTTATATTAATAGTGCATAACTTCTTGATCACTCTTTAGAAATATATGTATTTTTATTTCTTTATACGAAAAATATTTAATATACTTTTTATCTAATTATCTATATTTGTTTCATTCCAGGTACGTATTTGTGTATGTTAATGTATTAGCGAAATAATCGTAAGTAAAGGTTAAAGATCTAAATTAGTAAAAATAATTAATACTGAATTACTGGATGCTGTCACAGTTCCCCAAACATTTTTACGTCTGATTGGTTCCTACAAATTACGTTCTCTATGTGATTTTCTTCACTACCTTACCGCCCAACTTCGTCGTGAGAAAGCCAACTTCAAAAACACAGCACCAATTTATTGACCGCTCCTTTGTCGTTTAAAATTAATACTATTTAAACTTTGTCGCCGCTATTATTGGGTTTTTCTTAATTCAACATTTTTGCTGGTATTAGAAAAAATATTCAAATTTATGGACCATTAATTTATTGGTGAAAACTGTTACTTCTTGTAGTTGTTTGTAAAATCGTAGCACAAACATCAGAAACAAGTCACGTTTTATGTTTAAATAATTTTTTCGCTTTACCTAAATATTATGCAAATTGCAAACAATAACACTATCAATGACAGTGGCGGCGGTGAAGGCGGCAACAACTTTTTGTGGTAGCAACGTAGAAAAAATGGCAAATTAACAACTCACCAAAAACTAAAATGGAGGCATGAACTGGGCATAGAAACATGGAACTGGGAAGTATTGTTGTTGTTTTGTTAATAACCCGTTGTCAATTGCTGTTGATACGCCCGTCATTGTTTGCCGGTAGTTGTTATTTTTTTATTTCTTTTACCTGGACTGGAAGTGCTAAAGTTGTTGGTGCTTTTTTGACCGAACCTTCTTTCCACCGCCATCAGCAATATGCCTTTGTGTGGCTAGTTTTGTTTTAAACGACAATTTATAATTTAATGAATCTTAATTTGGTGTTACACCGTCGAGTTCAATGACATTTCCTGTTGATATCGTTTGCTGGTGGGATATAAGGAGATAAAAAAAAGTTGGAAAAACAGACGGCTCAACAGTTGTCTGTTTTATTTTTGGGCAGTTTAATTTGTTTATTATTAAGGGCTTACATTCTTCTTTCTAACTGTTTATTGTGTATTTTATTGCTGGTCTTATGGTAATATTCACGGGAGTTTACATAATATAGTCACTGCTTACATGATTGCGATTAAAAAACAACATTCGACAAATTTATGAAGTGCTAATTAAATTAACTGAAGCAACCGGGGTTATTTTCTGTTTTGTGACCCCAACGAAAAGTACACTGGATTTTCACGGGTTTAACGACCAGATAGCTGTATATGAAAGGTTGCTCCCGAATATACTACGTAGGTTCCAAAATACCAGAGCCATCTGTCCGTCTGTATAAGGTAAATCAATTCCAAATGGTACTACAGTAGAGACATCTTGTATCTATAAAATACCTGTTACAGATATTATATCCAAAGAAGACATGTAACAGATCATTGATATATAGAAGACGCGTAAAAGGCCTAGTCATAAAATAGCCATAAAACGTCTTCTAACCAAAAGGACAAAAAGTCATCTAACCGTAGAAGACTTGTGAAAGGTCTTCTAAGCATAGAATACATAGAAAAGCTCTTGCAGCCAAAGAATACATACAAAAGGACTTCAAACCATAGAAGACCAGTCTTATAGCCATAGAGAAGCCTGTAAAAGGTCCTATATCCCTAGAAAATCTTTAAAGGTCTTATATCCCTAGACAATCTGTAAAAGAACTTCTAACCGTAGAAGACCTCTATCAGGTCTTCCAGCTATAGAAGACCCTTTAAAGGTATTCTAGGGATCGAAGACCTGTACAAGGTCTTCTAGGCCTAGACCTGTAGAAGGTCTTCTATCCATAGAATACGGGTAGTTCTTCTAGCCAGAGAAGATCCGTAAAAGGTCTTCTATTCATAGAAGACCAGTAAAAGGTCTTCTAGCCATAGAAGTCCCGTAAAACGTATTCTAGCCGTAGGAGACCTGTAAATGGTCTTCTAACAATAGAAGAGCTGTGAACGATTGTCCATCCATTGCAGTCCCGTAAAAGGTTTTCCATCCGTAGAAGACCAGTAAAAGGTCCTGTCAAAGGTCTGCAATCCGTAGAAAACCTTAAATAGGTCGTCGATCTACAGAAGACCTGTAAAAGGTCTTCGATCTGCAGAAGACCAGTAAAAGGTCTTTGATCTTCAGAAGACCTGTAAAAGGTCTTTGATCTACCGAATGCCTGTTAAAGGTCTTCGGTCTGCAGAAGATCTGTAAAAGATCTTCGATCTTCAGAAGACCAGTAAAAGGTATTGGATATAAAGAAGACCTGTAAGAGGTCTTCGATATTCAGAAGACCTGTAAAAGGTCTTTGATCTTCAGAAGACCTGTAAAAGGTCTTCGATCTATAGAAGACTTGTAAAAGGTCTTCTAACCAAAGAAGACCTGTCAAAGATCTTCAATCTACAGAAGACCTGTAAAAGGTTTTCTGTCTACAGAAGACCTGTAAAAGGTTTTCTGTCTACAGAAGACCTGTAAAAGGTTTTCTGTCTACAGAAGACCTGTAAAAGGTCTTCTGCCTACAGAAGACCAGTAAAAGGTCGTCGATCTGCAGGAGACCTGTAAACGGTCTTCGATCTACAGAAGACCTGTAAAAGGTCTTCGATCTGCAGAAGACCTGAAAAAGGTCTTCGATCTGCAGAAGACCTGAAAAAGGTCTTTGATCTACAGAAAACTTGTAAAAGGTCTTTGATCTTCAGAAGACCTGTAAAAGGACTTCGATCTACAGAAGACTTGTAAAATGTCTTCTAACCAAAGACGACCTGTAAAATGTCTTCTATCTTCAGAAGACCTGTAAAAGGTTTTCTGTCTACAGAAGACCTGTAAAAGGTCTTCTGCCTACAGAAGACCAGTAAAAGGTCTTCGATCTGCAGGAGACCTGTAAATGGTCTTCGATCTGCAGAAGACCTGTAAATGGTCTTCGATCTGCAGAAGACCTGTAAAAGGTCTTTGATCTACAGAAAACCTGTAAAAGGTCTTCGATCCTCAAAATGTCTTCGATTTTCAGAAGACCTGTAAAAGTCTTCGATCTACAGAAGTCCTGTAGAAGGTCTTCGATTTTCAGAAGACCTGTAAAAGGTCTTCGATCTACAGAAGACTTGTAAAAGGTCTTCTGCCTACAGAAGACCAGCAAAACGTCTTCGATCTGCAGGAGACCTGTAAATGGCCTTCGATCTGCAGAAGACCTGCAAATGGTCTTCGATCTGCAGACGACCTGTAAAATGTCTTCAATCTACAGAAGACCTGTAAAAGGCCTTCTATCAACAGAAAACTTGTACAGGTCTTCGATTTACAGAATACAGACCAGTAAAAGATCTTCAATTTTTTTTCTTTCCATAGAAGACTTTGGTCTAGAAGACCTTTGAAGTGCCTTCTATCCACAGAAGACCTGTGAAAGGCCTTCTATCACACAAAAAAGAGACTTCCAAATCGTCTTTTCTATTCTTTAAAAATCTAGAGGACCTTTGAGAGATTTTCATTCAACACAAGGCCTGTAAAAAGTCTTATATCCATAGAAGACATGTGAAGACTTGTGACCAACGAAGACATGTAAAATATCTTCTATCCACAGAAGACTTCTAAAAGGTCTTCTCAAAAGCTTTACTTATCTGACTCCGGACATTGTTTTACAAATATCCCTGACAATCACCGATAAAGCTTTCCATCAATTGTTGTTGCATATCAACTTTATTTCATTGCTAATTGTTAAATAACCTCTCAGTACCGGTATTATTATTTTTGCGATTGTCATTACCGCTTGTCAACAACAGTTGTCATTTAATGACAGAGGAAAAGAAGGGGTCAACTAGACGTTGATGTATTTCCAGATCCTCTATTTCAATGTTTTGTGCTTTAACACGACGATATATGAAAGGCCTAGTGGTGACCAACCAATTAACCATTGTCCACAGTACAAAGCCTCAACTAGCCGCAGATACCAATGCTGCTGCTGGGGGGGTTTTCACCAGCATGGAAAACCAAAAACCACCACTGTCAATCACCCGGCTGAAGTGTTTTGACGCGACGCTGCGGATAGTAAGCGGTGGTATAGTTACTTACATTTATGTGCTGTTTATTTTTATGGAGCGTACGAGGAAAGAAATAAAGACAAAACATTTTAACTCAAATAGAATTTCCGCTAAAGCAACAACTTCAATTCCCCTTCCATGATAAATGCGTGAACCATAGAAACAATCAGATGGTCCGGCAGACGGACACACTAAGAAAGAAGGTGACTGTAAAGAAAAAACATTTTCCATTGAAGTTGTCCAACATTATTTCCACTTAGGAAAACAAAGTTGTTGTAAACAAAAACATTCCATTTCTTGTTACCAACAAATCATTCAAAAACACAAACTCACGGACACACTCATACGCTCTACAAAGGTCGGTCATTGGCAGTGACTTTGTGCTGGGTAGATGGAAAAAGTCATAGATATGGAATGAATGATATGATGATTCTTTTCCTTCTACCATTCATTGGTTGGTTGTTAAGCGAAAAAGTTTTCTTTCAGTTTTCCGGTAAGTTGAAAATAATCGAATGACAAGAGAAAGAGTATAACATTTCTCAGCAACGTGTTTTTCATCTTGAAATGTTTAAATGGTTTGTTAATTATTTAGCGATGTCTTATCATGCGATGAAAATAATTTTATGGGATAACTTTTTCGTTTTGAATAGGGGGTTTTGGCATTTTCTATCGATTGTTTTTAACAAACAATCAGTGAGACCAAGACCTGCTAGAACTACATATTGACAGACACTTAAGCGGGGCAGAAGATTAACAATAATGTTATATTGTAGCTTGCGGAATCAGAAAATGCATTTTGTGGGTGTTGTGTTCACGGGATCATCGGCGAGTTGACAAGTGTTGATAGAAGATTTAAGTAGCCGGATTTGGACAGTGATTTTAGTAAAATATCAAAGAAACAACTCTGGATTTAGACCTGAATATCTTGAACAGAGAAAAACGCTATATTTATGGGGTTGAAATCCTTCATCCCTAAGCCACCCGAAGTTTCAAATATAACAGTACTGGAATTCTGAAACTAATTTTTTGACTTATCGACAGAAGTCGGTAAAATTAAATTGCTTATAATTTCCGAAATTTTTCAGGAAGTTAACAACCAAAATATAGCTGTCGTTGAGTCCTACCGATAGCAACAGTGTTGTCAACTATTATTGATACTTTTCATTCATAATTTTGCGATTTATTTTTACCGATTTTTGTCGGTATCTCAAAAAATGAGTTACAGAATTCCACAACAGTTCCAGTTTCCAGTTAAAAAAAAAAGATTATTTTATTATATTCTTCGAATGAGAGATTTTTTACCTTTGGAACTTTGAACCCACATTGCTAAAATTAAAATAGAAGATAACGGTGTATTTATTTTTAAATGTGTATATGTTACGCCATGGGCTCTTTTTGCTTAATTATATTTGTTTATCTAATTAATGTTAATTACCTTACGCTTTTATCGTTGAATTGGCACAAGAAAAATAAATAAAATTTATTATTCGGTGGCATTTGCATTGGCGGATATTTATTTGTTCATAAAAAATAAAAATGTTGATTGGCAGTAGTCAAACAAATGGAATTTGATGTATATTCAATGTTCAAAAAAATTTGATAAGATATTAACATCGTGAACATTCAATATCTTAAAACTACAATTAAGACTTTGGTATTCAAAATTAGGTTACGAAATAATTGCAATGCTTTTGTTTGATATAATGCTAAAACATAGAAATAACAGCCTGTCTATTGTTCTGAAAATGGTTGTCCTTACCTTTTGTCCCTATTCAGTTTCTTTTTCCCATAAATTGTAAATAACCCAACGATAGTTTTCCCAAATCAGCTTACCAAAATATTTTTTACACAAAATGATGTAATCATTAATGTTATTAACCCTTGTATTATTACTGGCCTCAACAAAAAATACTTACCCAAGAAAAAGTACATTCATTGTATTATAAAATCCTAAGTCTGGTTTTATGCTTTGTGAACAGAAGATATAGTGATAAAAATGCCTAGGTCTCCAACAACAATTGTATAGTTTTGCACATTTTATTATTTAAGCAACAATGTTATGAACTAATTATGGTAGCCAGCACACAACTCCATCGTCGTTTTCATTAACGTTCTTATTTTTGTTGGCTAAAACCCAAAACAAAGTACGTAATAGTGCTCTTATAAAATTCATTGAGATTTGTAATAAAACAGGTACACATTGCACGCTTTTTCTTGTGAAAGAAGTTGTCAATGTTTACCAAATATTATAATCGGGTTCTACTTATATAAACTTTTAGGTATGGAAATATGTATTTTAGTCAGAACACGAAATGAAAATTACAGCATAATTGAGGTTACAGTTTATTTATTTATTTATTTATTTATTTCATACTGTAATACAAAGCCTTTATGGCCAAAAAATATATTACATTTTGATAATACCTGAAATGTTAATCATAATACATATAATTAGATATCGTTGGCTCCCCAGCCCTTTTTTACATTGTAGTTATTTCAAAAATAAATCAATTTAGTCCTATTAGCAATAACATTACCCAAAGTCTTATTGTTTATAGATGTTTTATCCATAAGCATTTCTTATGTAAACCAAAATTAACTATTAGGATTTTTACACCCTCCTCAACAAAAATCTGAAATTATGATCTGTATATTAAATGTATAATGTAGGTAGTCTACATGATATTTAGCCTTATTACTGTTGTTACTCGTAAGGTTATTTTTTGGTATCCCGAAAAATTTACGACAACGACAATTTTTTTGTCTTAAAAAATTAAAAATATATATATATATATTTATACCATATACCACCCTGTGGTATGGGTATTATGTGTAACATGCCTAAGGAAAAGAGATAGGCCCATAGTTCCTTCTAGGGATATGCAAAGAATCACTTTCTGAGTCGATTTATACATGTCCGTCCGTCCGTTCGCAACGTACAGGTGGCATTTATTGTTCGATTTGGCTGAAAATTGGGGACGATCATTTTTTTAGCCTAATGAAGTACGCTATTGCTTTCGGTGAAAATCGGTTAAGATTTGGATATAGCTCCCATATATATTTTCGCCCGATTTAAGGTATTTGATGCATACAAACATGTTAACTTGTTTTGTAAGAGAAGCCGCTATAATTTATGAAAGTAAATATGAGTCCACACATACATAACCCCCAATCCAATTTTGGGACTTATGTCAGCGTCCAAAAAATTTGGGTGCTAGGCGGCAGATATTACTCCAAATAGGTGGAGTTAGGTTCTTCTCGTCGATTTAAATAATATATTTTTTTAAATACCCAGCAAACCAATCGTACCGACTTCGTAACGAAATCGGAACAAAATGTCGGACGTATCGTCCGAAATCGTAACGATATCTTAACGAAAGTTGTATGAAGTGGTTGACATAATTTCGGAACAAAATGTCGCAGCGACATCGGATCGATTTCGGTCCGATTTCGTATCGAAATCTGAAGAAAATACTTAAGAAATTCGGAAAGGAAATTTCTATCCGACATTCGTTCCGAAATCTGAACGAAATCGGTACAAAATCTGAACTATTTCCTCTTCGAAAAATCGTTTAGAAATCGGAACGAAATCTGAACGACTTTGCTTCCGAAATTGTTCAGACGTGTCGGACATCAGACATTTGGTTTTCTGGGTAGTCTGGCTTAATCCCATTGCTGTTGTTTTAATATTTTAAAACAACTAATTTATTAGTGGAGAAAGTTTGGCATTGTTCGCCAAGGGGTAAGGCAGGGAAGACTAGTTTCGATCCTCGCCACGGGATTTCATCAGTTCTCTTGTTTCTTGTTTGTGGATATTCTCCACCGAAATTATTTTTCAATAACTTCTTCAACAAAAAACTTGTTATACCCAAACATCAATCGTCAGCACGAAGTAAAAATGGGAAAGTGATTCGAGATTAGGTCTTAAAGTAAACTTATCCGAAATTTTGTTTTGGGAGGTACCCGAAGGAGTGGTCAAATACAGTCCATATTCGAACCTGATCTATATCTGGTAAATATATTATGATATGTACAGTATGGAGGTACCTGAAGGAGTGGACCGATATGGCTTACCTTCGAACTTAAACTAAGTTTGGACAAAATATTACGAAGGCCAAATTTTGGACCGAATCTCCAGATCGGTTCGAGAGTTATCTTGCGCTCCAACCTCTACACACCGTGTCATCAGGCTATTTTCTCACCAAGTGAGGACTTGCCCCTGATCAAACTTGTACCGTCGTATGGGAGGCAGTGAATACAAGCTGTTACAACAAAAACCAAAGCGATTAGAGAATAGTTCCTAAACTGAACTTTTCCGAAATTTTGTGTGGGATGTACCCGAAGGAGTGGACCAATGGAGTCCATATTGCATCCTCATCTAAGTCTGGTAGAAATTACATGATGTGCAAAGTATGGACAAATCGGTTGCTCCCTTCAAGAGTTATCGTTCGCACAATTTTTCCGAACATTTTCGAACTTTTGTGGGGAGGTACCGGAAGGTGTGGACCTATATAACCCATCTTCGAACTTAAACTAAGTTTGGATAAAATATTACAAAAGCCAAATTTTGGACCGAATCGGTTCATCCGTTCGAGAGTTATCGTGCGCTCCAGCCAGACAGACAGACGGACGGACATTGCTAAATCGACTCCAAATTGTCTGAAAAACATTTCGTCCAAACATACTTGGGGTCTAAAACCATTATTTCGATGAGGCACATTTTGCCCGTATGAAAGTGTACAGTGGTGTGAAAAATAATAAGGACAGTGACATTCACAACCGTTGGTCGCTCCTAAAATGTGTAAAATGGAAGAATATGCGATGGAAATTTGTTTTTGAAAATGTACATGTATTGCAATAAGAAATCCCGTTACGATTTTTGTTTCATTCTGTTTAGTTTTTATATAAAACAAATATTTTTCGTAAAATCCATAATTTCTGCTGTGAAAAATAATAAGGACAGTTTTTCGTTTTAGTGAAAATAAATTGATATTATTTTTATGTGATTCTTTCCTGTAAGTAAAAGTTTAAAATGAATTAATTTCTATTCATTAAATGTTAAATCTACCGGTATTTTTTAGTTTTTTTTGCAAATATGGATAAAAATACGCATTGTTATAACGCTACTCGAGAAATCATTAAATGTTTACATAAAGAAGGAAATTCATACAGAAAAATTACAGAAAAAGCTTAGAATTTTTAAAAACAATGGTGGAGGATGCAGCTAAGTGAACTTCAAAGATAAAAGTCGTAGCAGAAACCCAAAAATTGCAACTGTAATAATAAATGCGTTATTTGATGATTAAAAAAGATCCTTTTACCACATCTTTACAAATAAAAAACTACTTAAATATTAATTTTGACGCATCAACAACTCCTAAAACCATCTGTGGTGGCCACATTAGAGCTCACAGTGCCAGAAAAGTATCATTTTAATCGAAAAATTATACACTTCCCACGTAGTGTTCTAGGGTATACAAATATTCAGCCAATAATACAGTTTGCTACAAATCACATCGCTTGGTCTAAGAAAAATTGCGTACCATTCTTTGGTCTGATGAAACCAAATATATTTTTTTGTTCCGATAGAGGAGTTTATCAGGGTTGAAGACCTAAAAATCAATAATATAACCCAAAATATACTCTGAAGGCGGCTAAATATGGCATAGGTAACAGCATGGTGTGGGTCTCATTTTCATACTATGCTGTGGGGTCTCTATACAGTATTCAAAGTGTTTTTGAAATCACCAGATTACATTGAAATTTTGAAAAATATAATTCTTTCGTATGCTGAAGGGGGCGTCCCTCTCAAATGAGTCTTCAGCAAGGTTAATGACCGAAAAATGACGTCAAAATGAAAAAAGGTGTTCCAGGATAATTAAGTTAAGTTGTTAGAATGGCCCATACAATCCCTTGATTTGAACCCGATTGAAAAATGTTGTGGAATGAAGTTAAAAGATCAAGCAGGGGAAAGTATCCATCAAATTATGGCGACCTTTGGCAACTTATACAGGTTGCGTAGGACGCGATACCAGTAGAGAAGTGCCAAAATTTGGTCGACTCGATGCCCAGACGATGCGCTTCCGTTTTAGAAAACAAATGATCGTCTACAAAGTATTAATGACACTGAAACACTTTATCTACCATTATTTAGTAAAATCCTGCATTAATTTCTTTCAAGTTTGGTCCTTATTAAAAGATGTCATGAAGTGTCCTTATTATTTTTCACACACCAAACTACGACAATTCGCATAAAATATAAAAGATAAATAAAATATGGTTGCCGGCAACCAAAATATTTTTATAATACTTTTCTTAACATTTTAAGAAAACAATAAATTTTATAAACTAAAGTAATTTTCACTTTTTTAGTCATTTTTCAATGTAATCTTGGTTATGGATTGAAGTGTCCTTATTATTTTTCACACCACTGTATATACCCTCGTTAGCACAAATGCTGAGGGTATAAAAAAACGGACAAAAATTTTTTTTAAAAATTTGTCTCGCTTACTGACTAGCTTTTTATGTATTTTATAAGTTCAAAAACCATATGAAGATCGGTCAATTCATTTTCGAGCTATCGTTGGCACCGACTTCAAAAATGCCCTTTCGAGAAACACGCGTTTAAAGGTTCTATGCTACATACATACAAATCACAATAAATTGTTTTTTTTTTTTTTTTTAATTTTTAAAAGTGATATAAAGAGGTAGCCCCTAAAGAACATATCTCTAACTCATTTTTTGAGTTACCGACAAAAATCTGTAATTTTAAAACGCAAAATTCAAATAAAAGTTGACAACACTCTTGCTATCGGTAGAACTTCACGACTACTTTTTATTGGTCGCTAACATACCGAATAATATTGTTAATTACCGAAATTGTAAGCATTTTAATTTTACCGATTGTTGTCGGTAACTCAAAAAATAAGTTTGAGAATCGCACTACTGATCATCTTGAATTTTTTGCAATAGTTGTTGTAACATCATATGGCTCATTTACTGAAAAAGTGACATATCTCAAAACATCAAGTTTCGAGAAAAACGTGTTTTAAGTCGGTGAACAAAATTTGACTTCTTGTTTTTACCATATGTTGCAAACAGCTAGCCAGATGGTAAATTTCTGTGCAAGATCAAGCATGATTTGAAGTGTTTTAATGCTTTTTAAACGCAAAAAACTTGTTTGTTGAATTATGCCAAAGCCGTAGTATATTAGCTGTAACTCGTTGAGTGTGAGAGATATTTGCATAAAAATTTGGCACAAAATAAAGTAGAAGTGGTCGAAAAAGTAGTAAATAAGCAATATGACATGATTTATGTTAGATTTCCTACTTAATCCGGTTCTAGCTCTATCGCCAAGTGTAGGAATATGGCTGTGTCGATAAGTTGCTACTGCAATACGGACCTTTACCGCGTTCTAAGCAGATATTTGCATATTCCTCGTTTACGATCGATCAAATAGGAGTTTAGCCATTTGTGAAAGGCTAAACTCTTATTTGATCGGGGAAGCTACCCGACGCTAAGATCGTACAAACATTCGCATACGTAACGATCTCAATGCCGTCTGAATGGGGTGGGGGTGGAATGGTGGTAAAGGTTAAACAGTTCGCCACTTTAAGAAACACACTGTTACACTCTACGGGGCTTCAACTTTTTGTCTCTGAATTCCTCGTACGTAATTGTCCAACGTTTCAAACTTAGCCAAGGGTAGTCTGCTCGAGGTCCTCAGTATCAAAGGCTATAAGTCGAGTGCCACAAACGCTGTCCTGTTGCACGGTTTGTTTTGGTTGAATCCTCGACTAATATGTGTGGAGATGGCGTGCCGCGCTGTTGTAGTTGATGTTGATGCTTACGGAACCCATGTTGATGATCGGCAAATGCCACTTCTAATTCTGGGAAGGAGTAAAGCCTCCAGAGTCTTTGCGACAAAAAGGAAATTGGTCTTTACGATTCACCTTTGCTGGCATTCATGCCTCCTAGCTCCAGTAGCAGGTCCACCCAGCCCATTTAAAAACTTTCGTAAGATACTAAACCTCATCCAGCTGTTTCAGCAATACCATACAGATACCATGAAGGCCTAACGCTTTGGTCGATTTACCTGACTTAGGGTGCTTGAAAAATTATAGATTAAAATAACTTCGCACATCTTCGGATCAATCACGGTAACGTCGTCAAACGTGACTGAGGTCCTATCTTCCTTCCTTCCAGGGTTCGAGAGTGATTTAACCGTTGCCCACAATTCACTTATTTCGGATCCAATGTTGCAACTCTTCAGATGAACTATTCACTTGTTTCGCTTTTGCTCCCCGGCCTACCTACTAATTTCCAGTGTCAGCTCCCTAAAGCTGGGATCACTAGGGTTGGCACGACATTAAATTCCCCTAAAACTAGTCTGTTATGAACATCAACAAGTTGGCTATTTTCCCTACATTTCCCTACATACATATTTATTTAGCAACAGTTGTTGTTGAGCTTGGTTTCCTGCACCGCCGTGACTTTGATATTCTTCTTAATCATAAAATCCATAATTTCTTCAATCTTACCTCGGAGTGACAACAGATCACATTCGAATTGGTCCTGGAGTTTCATTCGCAGCGGATATATAGCTCCAAGCAGAAAATCCGGTGTCAAAGTTGAGACTATTTTTTGAAAAACATAAATTAAATATCAACTGTATTGGTATTAAAATTAGTGGCCAAATGTCAGAGTTATTGAAAAGGGCTATGCTATCCCAATTTGAATACTTTGGATATTCCAATTATGTAAGAATATTCCAATAAGTGTTGAGAAGGACATATTTTTTTACTACTAAATAATTGATTTTTAGTTATTTTTAGTAAATTTGATATTATATTTTATTTTAAAACTGATCTCAGTTATACGTACTTCATCGGAGGATTTAATAAAATTCAGATTTCACAGTGCCATTATATCGTTTATTAGCAAAAGTCAGAAGTATCGAAAAACATATGAGAGTAGGGATTTGGCCCTTAACAGAATAATGAATACTGATCTAGGCTGACTTCCGTATCGTCAGTTGCTTTACAACTGACTGATAATGTGCGAAGTTTCAAAACATCAAAAATACGCATTTTCAACGCAGGTAAAAAGCAAACATGTATCATTTTTATTTCTGATACATTTAGTTGCATTTTCGAGGAACAATGTATGGGTGCTCAACTGAAATATTTTGACGAAGTTTAAACAAGACAAAGCAAATGACGATACGGAAGTCAGCCCTATTGAAGTTAAAATGGACGGACGGTATCATTGGAAATTCGGGATTCTATAAAATTAACCATAAACATTTAATATATAGACATTTCCAGAAAAGGTAAGGTACAGGTGGTTCCAATTCGACAATGTTGCATTTTCTTATTTTTGAAGTATAAATAATTGAAAAAAAGCTATAAAAAATAACGTTTATTAAACTTGATTTTTTTGCAAATATGTATGTATGTATATTGGCCACCGCTCTTAACTGTAGGGATGAGGGTATACACAATATTTCATAACGGGTGGTATGAAGAAAAAGTATCAGGAACTTGAAAGGGAACTTCAATTATTTATATTAATAAAAAATAACTTCCACCATTCTGTATGTTACTGTCGCACTCGTCCACCAAATAAATTCCAAACATTTCCGACATACAAACATACATATGTACCCAGCAAACCAATCGTACCGACATCTTAACGAAATCGGAACAAAATTCGGACGATATGTCCGATGTCTGATCCGAAATCTTAACGATATCTTTACGAAAGTTGTATGAAGTGGTTGACATAATTTCGGAACGAAATGTCAGAGCGACATCGTATCGATTTCGTAACGAAATCTGAAGAAAATCCTTGGGAAATTCAGAAAGGAAATTTTTTTCCGACATTCGTTCCGAAATCGGAACGAAATCGGTACAAAGTCTGAACTATTTCCGCTCCGAAAAATCGTTTAGAAATCGGAACGAAATCTGAACGACGTTGCTTCCGAAATTGTTCAGACGTGTCGGACATCCGACATTTGGTTTGCTGGGTATGTATGTATATGCGGCTTGTATGTGATTCTAACAATACTTCAAACAACAACAACGATAAGCATCACTTGCCAAATTGTGTGATTTTATAGTCGCTTTTATTGACTATTGTCTATTCTACTTTTGTTGGTGTCTGTGAAGCGTGAAACACATCCTTGCCTTTTGAACTTTTAACATTTTTTTCATGGATTATTGTTTTGTTTGCACTTTATCCTCAAGTGATGTGTTTTATCTAACAACTACGATATATCATCATTGAAAGAGAGAGAGAGAGAGAGAGCAAGCGACGACGAAATTTTGGAATGCTACATTGTAGAAGTTTTTAAACTTTTCAAAACAATGTCAATACCGCCACTGTGGTACAGTTGTAAGAACATGCCGGTCTTACACACAATCCCTTACCAGAACTTTACATTTTTTGACGTAGGTAAATGTAAATCTCTTTAATAATGAAAAACTTGTGTATAGTTGGTGGAGTGCCATATCAAAGTGCCATATCCAATGTTATCGGGCTTCAAAAATTAATAAGAAACGAATCTCCTGTAATCTCTTCGGAGATGTTCGTCGCATTATCAAAATTGCAATTATAAAATATTACTCTAAATATTACTTACTTAGGTGGCTCTGCTTACGCACAGAACATTTGTCCCATAAGCCGAACTAACGATTGATTTCCACCTCCCTCGATTTCTTGCAATATCTTCCCAGTTTGAGGGAATACCACGGGCTTCGATGTCACATTTCACATTTTTTTTCCATCGGAGTCTTGGCTTACCAGCTTTTCGTTTACCGCCTTGTGGCTCATGTACATACGCCTTTTTTGCGGGGGCATCGTCGTTCATTCGTATGACATGACCAAGCCAACGCAGTCGTTGTAGATCAATACGTTTAACTATGTCGATGTCAGTATATATCTGGTATAGCTCGTGGTTCATTCAACGTCGATATTCACCGCCTACGGAGACTGGTCCGTATATCTAGCGGAGAAATTTTCTCTCGAACACACCAAGTATTGCCTTATCTGCTTGGGCAAGTACCCATGTTTCGGAGCCATACATTAGCACAGGTAGTATCAGTGTCTGGTAAAGTGTGATTTTGGTTTTTCGAAAGGTGGTTTTGTTTCTAAACTGCTTACTAAGTCCAAAGTAGCATCTATTTGCCAATATTATACGTCTCCTTATTTCAGAACTTATGTTGTTTGCTCTATTTATGGCGGTGCCGAGATAGATGAAGTCGCTAACTACCTCAAAGTTGTACTTCCCAATTTCCACAGTTGGACTGAATTCAGATAATGTACTACGCGTCGATACCATCAATTTTGTATTATCGCCATTTACTGCCATCCCTGCCCTGGCAGATTCTTCTTCAACTCTTACAAAAATATTCCGTACAACTTGTTCCAACCGACCTATGATGTCGATGTCGTCGGAATATGCGAGTAGCATGTGGTTTTTGTTGTAGATAGTGTCACTTCTATTCGCCTCTGCATCTCGTATGATCTTCTCCAGCAAGATATTGAAGATATCGCACGAGAGACTATCTCCTTGTTTAAAACATCGTTTGGTGACAAACTCTTCAGAAGGGTTCTTCCCTATTGTAATTGATGAACGCGTGCCCTATAATGTCATCTTGCAGAGTCGTATCAGCTTTGCGGGCTTCAAACACCGTTTTACGCAGAGGGCTGTCAAAAGCAGCCTTGTAATCGACAAAAATATGATATGTGTCGATTTGCTTTTCTTGAGTCTTCTCCAGAATCTGCCGTAAAGTGAAGATCTGCTCGGGCCAGGTCTAAAACCTCATTGATATGGTCCTCATTGATATGGTCCTACTTTGGCTTTAATCGTTGGCACAATACACTTTCTATTACCTTGTAAGCGATGGGGAAGGAGACTTATGCCTCTATAATTAGCACACACTGTTTTATCTCTTCTTATGTACGGAGCATAGGATGCTCAAATTCCAGCCATATCTTGATAACGACCTGATGCATACACCTCATCAGCTCGTCGCCACCGGTCTTGAAGAGCTCTGCTGGTAGCCCGTCAGCTCCTGCTGCGTTGTTATTTTTCATTTCTTCATTTCGACTCCTGTACGAGGGCAGTTCGGAAACTTCTTAGCCTAGCACAAAAAGCGCGGTATAAACAGAAAAAAGTATGAACACGTGTTAAATTTTGTTTCGATCTGTCAACTCCTTCATATAGAAACAGGTGTTCAAAAAAGACGCATCCGCAATTTTTTACAATGGAAAAATTAGAAATGCGTACTGTCATTAAATATTTACATAAAAAGGTTTATCGGGACAAGAAATTCATAATGATATGGTAAATGTGTTAGGTGAAAGTGCTCCTTCATATGCAATAGCAAAAAATTGGGTTGCTGAATTTAAACGTGGTCGTACAAGCATTGAAGATGAACCACGTAGTGGACGTCCAAAAACAGCAACAACAACAGAAATTGTAGCCAAAGTGCATGATATGGTATTAAATGATCGACGAATAAAAGTGCGTGAAATTGCTAATATCATGGGCATCTCAAATGATCGAGTCCATTTAATTTTGCATGAAGAACTACAGACGAAAAAGCTTTCTGCAAGATGGGTGCCGCATTTGTTAACAGTCGATCAAAAACGCATAAGAATGAACATTTCTCAAGCTTGTTTGGATCGTTTTAAGCGAAATAAAATGGATTTTAAGCGTCGTTTCATAACTGCTGATGAGACATGGATCCACCACTATACTCCAGAGACAAAAGAACAATCCAAACAATGGAGTGAAGCTGGAGGAAGTGCCCCAAAGAAGGCAAAAACAATTCAATCAGCTGGTAAGGTTATGGCAACGGTTTTTTGGGACTTCAAAGGTTTTTTATTGATTGACTATCTGCAAAAGGGTAAAACAATAAATTCAGAGTACTATTGCAACCTTTTGGATCAATTAAATGTACAAATTCGAGAAAAACGTCCCGTCTTACAACACAAAAAAATAATTTTTCATCAAGACAACTCACCAGCGCACAAGAGTGTTTTAACAATGGCTAAAATCAACGAATTAAAGTACGAGTTGCTTGACCACCCACCTTATTCTTCTGATTTAGCTCCCAGTGACTTTTACGTGTTCCCAAATCTAAAAAAAATTCCTTGCTGGCAAGCTTTTTTCCTCAAATGAGGATGCAATTACAGTTGTAAACCACTATTTTGAAGACCTTGAGGAAAACTATTTTAATCAAGGGATAGAATTTCTAGAAAAGCGTTGGACTAAGTGTATTGAAGTTTCAGGAGATTATATTGAAAAATAAAAATATTTTTGAAAAACTAACTAGTCTCTTTCATTGATAGGCTAAGAAGTTTCCGAACCGCCCTCGTACAACTCGAGTTCTCCCGATATCGCTCTAGCGTGCTACGCGTTAGTACTGATTGTAAGGTTTTGTTGGTCACTAATTTGATCCAGACCCAAATTGTAGTCGTCAGGCAGTTTAAAAACACCTTGTGGGGGATGAGTTTCATCATTTATATTGAAAGTAGTTGGTTCTACTGGACAGATCTGATTTAAAATGGTAAGGAAAGTAAAAAAAATCATAATATAGCCTTTTTAGATTGCATGATTTCTGTCCATAAAGCAGTTTCCACGATTTTATTGTTTCCCAGGGCTGCAGCCAGGGGCAGAACCCAATGGGAACCATTCCAATTGTTCCTAAATTGGATGCTTCTTTATTGTACTTAATCCCAAATACATTTTATGTCAATAATTTTGTTCAGGTCCTTTGTAGTGAAACTATAACTTTAAAAATTTTCCCTGTACCATATAATGATTTCCAAAGAAAAATTATTTTGAATAATATTACGGATATGTATATAAGACACACAAGGTCGGCAGTCATAGGTATGAACAAGCACACTAACCACTACTATCGTAGATAAATAATATCTGGATAATAGTCCTTAACTATAAGTTTAAAGATAATCATGGCTGTACTATATAATTATTTCTAGGGCTGTATTAATCCTGAGGTGTTATCCGGCATGTTTTATTATAACTTGTACCCTATTATTGTTTTGTCCTACAACTGATTCGTATTTACCAAATTGTATTCTATAGCGCACCTAAAATTGTAATATAAATTGCAAAATGCATTCATTTGTTGTTGGAGTATTGTTGTTCAGCATTCATTGTTTACACAATAGCAATTACATCGATACAGATTTGGTCGCAATTGACATTTGAAATGAATTTTCTTGGAACTAGATTTTCGTTCATGGTCTTTGTGGTATTATTATTGAAAATTACTTCTTGTATTGTAAATGAAAATTGTATTGACTGTTTTACAATTCAAAAGACATGGTGTTTTCAACGAAATAGTGCAATTTTCAAATAGCGTCTACAATAAAAAATAAGTAAGGAAGCATCTGGAGGATATGAGATTGGAAATGTATTTTTATGTTTTCCTAGGCATCAAATATAAAGCGAAAACAATATCCTCGTGTCCTTTAGTCTCTTTTTATATGTTGCATATTTAGTTAACTGCCATTTGAAAACATTATTATACTTTAACTTGGGTTCTATTCAATTTTTATTACAGCTATTTCTATTTCTCTAATTTCTAATTTATTTTATTTCTATCTTTATCTTTTCAGGTATGTATTTGTATTATAAGATAGATTCCGCCCAATTAACAAACTATAATTTCTGTAAGTGTATCTTTAGCATTAAATTATGTATCTTTCATGTTATATCCACCCCCAATTTTGTCATCATCACCGGCAAAGTTGTTGTTCTCAATGTGTCCATAAATTCCGAACAAATTCATAAATTATGAACAGAAATGAAACAAACTAAAAAAAACCAAACGGAAAAACGACAACACGAAACAATTAAATAAATACTCGTAAATCAAATATTTCGACGCTGACTGGACATAACCGCAGAAAATTCGCCATAAACAGATTCAAATCAAAATTGTGATGTCTGTCCGCGCGCAACCAACCAACAACGACTTTTCTGTAGCTGCTGCCTAGCCTGCCCATTACACTTTGGGTTTAACAAAGTTTTGTTGGTTGGCGGTTATTAGTTGTTGTGGCGATTTTCAACGATAAATAAAATATTTACTAAGATTTGAATGTTAAAATCTTTTTGACTGTTTGAATGTGTTAAAATCTATGAGCTGTTTTCTGGCCTTTCGCGCTTATTTGTTTGTTTGTTTTAGTTGTTGTTGCAAGATATTTTTTAATATTGAGGTAGAATTGTACAGAAAATGTTCTAGTTGTAATAGATAAACAAGTAAAAAAGCGGTATGAAATACTCTGATCGGTCGGTCGGTAACGTTATAATATGGGGGCTACAATAAAACGTGGACCTATGTCCATAGAGAAGTTTCTTGACCACTGGGAACCTTAAATGACAAATTATAGCTAATTCGGTCAGAAAATGTAGCTATACCATAGCGGTACCATTATATGGGGACTATACCAAAACGTGGACCAATATTGACAATTTTTAGTGGAGAAGTTTTTTAGTGATTGGATCCTAAAATGTCAAATTTCAGCTAATTCGGTCAGAAAATGTAGCTAAAAGCCTCAAAATACTTGAAATCGGGCGGTAGCGTTACAATGGAGCTAAAAATAAAAACAATGGAGTTTCAAAATACCTTAAATGGGGAGGTACCGTTATATGGGACCTATTCCAAAATGTGGACCTATCTTCACCATTTTTGGTGCAGAAGTTTTTTGATCTCTTGAAATTCCAAATGCCAAATTGGAGCCAATTTTGGAGGAAAATGTAGCTAAAGTTCGCAAAATACCCTAAATCGGGAGGTACCGTTATATCGGGGCTATACCAAAACGTGGACGTATCTTGATCATTTTTAGTGGCGAAGTTTCTAGTCCATTAAGAACCTCAAAAGTCAAATTTCAGCTAGTTTGGTAAAAAAATGTAGATAAAATCCTCGAAATACCTTAAATCGGGTGGTACCGTTATATGGGGGCTATATGAAAACGTGGACCTATCTTGGCAATTTTAGTAGAGAAGCTTTTTGGTCATTGGGAACCTCAAATGTAAAATTTCAGCTAATTCGGTAAAAAAAAATGGAGCTAAAATCCTCAAAATACCTTAAATCGGGACGTACCTATATATGGGACCTATACCAAAACATGGACATATCTTCACAATTTTTATTACCTTCCTTCCACAGTCGACTTTCCACTAGTAGCCAATCATCCTCGCTGCTCCTGCCTTCAGGATCAGACTTATCAATAATTGCTGGGGCGATCATCCTAGCAGGTTTGGGAGGACCATGTGTCTTCTCCCCAGATGGTTGTTGGGGCTTTTGCCCATGGTTACTTTTGCAGATCATCCCTTGGGCACCCAACCTACCTCTACAGTCTGGCAAGAGATTACCTTTCACGTATGATGCCGAGTCCTTGCCAGACTGACGTCCCACCATCCTCTTGGAACCTGACTGTGAATCCTCGGAAGTTTTTATCCTCTCCACGCATGCCTGTTGCGAATTGGTCTTCGAGTTTCCACTAGCCTGCTGAGAGGTTGATGGTATATCTGTCACTTCAGCCACTTTACTACTCGCAGCACTATCTACTCTCTCCTCTTTCCACCTCTTGGAGCTTTTGCTCTTGGTTACTTTTGCCCTTGGTTACTTTTGCAGGTCATCCATTGGGCACCCACCGTCTACAGTCTGGCAAGAGATCGATCACCTTTTACGTATGATGCCGAGTCTTTGCAGGACTGACGTCCTACCATCCTCTTGGAACCTGACTGTGAATCCTCGAAAGCTTTATCCTCTGCACGCATGCCTGCTGCGAATTGGCCTTCGAGTTTCCACTAGCCTGCTGAGAGGTTAATGGTCAATTTGTCACTTCAGCCACTTTACTACTCGCAGCACTATTCACTCTCCTCTTTCTAACACCAACTTTCCCAGAAGATTTACAACTGTTAGGAACTGCAGACCTTGCAATTATCTGTGAGCCAGTCCTTTGCAAGTTCGAAGCTCCAGAACATTTCTCGCTCTTCATTCCCCTACAGTTTGAAGGATTGGACTTATCAGTGATTGCTACTAGGTCATCTGGGCCGATCATTCTAGCAGGTTTGGATGGCCCACGTGTCTTCTCATCAGACAATTGTTGGAACTTTTACCCGTGGCTACCTCTTCAGGCCATCCCAGATTGGGGTACCTCTACAGTCTGGCGAACGGCCACTCTGCGTTTGAAGCCATGTGCGCCAGGTAGGAGCCCGACCGACCCTCTAATTGACTTTTCGCAGCGCCATCCCTTCTCCTACTTACAACTCCAAGTTTTCCAGAAAGACTACACCTTTTTTGAGCTGCTGATCATGCAGTGATCTGTGAGCCAGTGCTCTGCATGTTCGAAGTTCCTGAACAGTTCTTTCCTCCTACAACAGTAAACTGATCCTTCCGCTTCTCCGACTTCAAAATGTGATGCAGGTTCCAGCCATGAAGTTATTGAGGCCGACAGAGTCAAATTGTCCGAACCTACCGCCGACATTAGTGGTATTCGCAAGGGACTTAAGCAGCTTGAAGCCACCGGATTTTATTTTTTTTCCTGAAGCCGGGATAGTCTGTGCAGTCGTTGGACTGGAGACCGCATAAGTGCCAGGGGTCGGAATCCATTCAATCAGAAGGAAATGCTTCCCAACGTGAGGATATTTCCTCTCGTTTTAATCTGATCTCCAGGAATTTCGCTTGCGTGACATCGCTTGGGTTCCTGCCAACAAATTTGTTGCAGTACTGTTCTGCCCTCATGTAGGCTTGCTTATAGTCTAGTATAGCCTTAGTACTTTTAGTGGTTGGGGTCATCGGCGAATGATCCATTTCCTTCTCCACAACCTCATCCACCAGAGCGTCATACTAGGATAGGTGGGCCTATCGGTTACGACCGATGTTTTCCCCCATGGTATTTGAACTCTCGCTGACCAGGTTGGTTCTTCCAAAGCATGCTGAGGAAGGCACCACTCTGTTCGATTGAAATGGAATAACTGTGGTATCCATCTGACAGGGGTATGTCTTCCCAGTTGCTCAGGAGACATCTCTCCTGACTTAGGTTAAGATTTGCCCTTTCCCTTAGGAGGTCGAGCGATAAAGTTATATTACATGGCTGACAATGTCCATTGTCGGCATAAATTTGTTGTCCCTTTCCGAAATTACTCCTTTTATTGTACCAAGTACAGCGTTATCCGTGGTCATGCCAGTGGTCATTAGCGAGACTGTAGAAAGATTAGTATTTGGGGGAATTGGGAACGATCAAGGCATAGCCCTCCACTGCAATGTTAGCAATTCGGCAACTATATCTACTAATCGTAGGTAGCGGGTTCTTTCGTACTGGATTGACCCGAAACCATAGTGTTTCGCGCCAACCCAGCATCAAACTTATGCTTCTACGTAGGTTTCTATGCTGCTACAACAACAACTATTTGTTAAGGCACGCACGTATCAATGAATCACCGTACAGTCGGTACCCTGACTAAAAACCTGAAGATACCAATGGACACGTGGTCGCTTAACACCCCTGTGTAAGGGACCCTCTAATCGGTAGGAGATCGCTACCTAGCCACATTTCTCTTCGATTCATCATTCATTATTATCTCCATTATATCCATGAGTTCTTGGACGTATATACGGCTTCGAACTCACTTAAATTTTTGTAAATAGTTGCCTTTATCCCACTCTAATGTCTACTGACTATGATGAGGCCCTACTCAACTTATAAACAAAATTACCACACTAAATATTCAAATCTCTAGTTGCTTTTTTAGCGTATCGAATCTCCATGAAGAATGCGTATTTCCATCAATAAAAAACTGTCACTATTACCACGCACAACTATTCACAACACTCTTGCACCGGTTTTATAAATTGATTTAATTAATAAAAAACATAATTTTAATGTTTTTCGTCTGATTGAACGAAGTGATTTAAGAAAATGACACCGAACACACCAATGTAGTGTGAATTATTAATTGCCGAAATTAAATAAAATTCAGTAATTTTTTAAGGTCTTGTTACATTGAACAAAAACCAACAACAACCAACGTATGAAATTGTTTTGAATTGAATAGTTGGTGCAACACAACACCCCGCCAACAATCATCATTGCCATAAACACCAGTTGCAGCAGGCAGCACAGATACACAGCTCGTATGAACGCGCTTTCAAACCTGTAAGCGTGATTTCCAAATGGGTGGGTGTCTTGAGATATTATGACATATGTCATTAGTCAAATATGTGCGACAGACATAGAGTGTTGGAACGTCCAACAGTCAGCGTCCAAAAGAGCCATAATCGTAACACCCACACTTTTACTTGATAGATCCACGGCATAAGCAGCCATCTCATGGAATGTCATGCAAATTGTAAAGTGGTGGTGGTGTTGGTGTGGAGGTGAAAATTTTTAAATATTTGCTTGAACAGACAAGCCAACGAAAACAACAGGTATATTTTCCTCAATATTCAATGTAATAACACCAGACTACCTGCCACACTCTCAAATCCAATCCCCTTCCATGTCATTTCACTTAATAACAGGTGTCAGCTGTCAAGTATCAACTCCCCAAAAAATGTGGAAAATTCAAACTTTGCTTTCCCACAAATGTAACCTCCTTCATTCACATAATTGCCAAAATTGCTCCATTAGAGTGGTCGAAAATTTTACAACATTTCCCTTGCAAAAGCTAATTCAGACCATGTACTTGTTAGACTGTGTTGTTGCTGTTTGCTCCCTTTTCCATTTGAGAACATTTTGAGTTCAAACAGCAGCACAACAGCCTCTGCCAACAACGCCTTCACCAGCCACCATTTAAAGAGTGCCATAAATTTTGCATTTTATGACAGATATCGTTATTATTTAATTAAAGGCTTTTCCATTCAACAATTCCGGCATATTTTCCACAATAAACTACTGCCAACAGACATGTTTTGAAGTGGTAATTCAAGTGTGGTAGAAAACATACATTTTGTGTGTCTCGGAATTTTTAGAAAACAAAAATCTGTGATTTATATGTAAGCTTACACATGCCCAACAAATTGTTAACTTATGTTGGCTTACTGGTGATTCTCATCTGAGATTTAATAAAGTCGATGTTGATGTACATATGTCAGATCCAAAATGAAATTTGATTATAAAAGACTCTAGAGCGCCGAAACGCGATAGAGAAAGTAACTATCAGCGTTCCTATGGAAATTTATCAAAAACTCCACGGATGTCTGTAATGGTAAGCCTATGATGGTATTGACATTTTCTTACAATGGTGACACAGAACCTCCAGCGACCAGCACGTGCTTGTATATAGGGTCTAGCTCGTCGGATTGGGAGTGGAAACTTGCTGAGTCCTGTGCTTAGGCATTACAAAAATTTTCACGTGCTGTTTAAAGATTACTATTTCTTCACATCCTAACTCTCAGTGACTTAACGGGAATTGGTGTTAGTTCCCGTACCCTTCCCAACCTTAGTTATGAACTTTTCGAATTGAATGTTTCATAACCCCAAAATGCATAAACTTTGTTTACCTCAGGTTACTTATTAAAGTTTATTAACAATTCATATTAAATTTATATAACATTAACTTTAAGGCATGCATATTAATAAATGAAAGAGATATAATTGATAATAATAATTTTTATGATTCAATATTAATAATTATAGAAAGGGAAAACATTATTAATAATAATATGTTGTATGCTTTACTATATAAATATTAATGATCATTATACTTTAACCAGTACTTACGAGCTATCAGCGACTCCATTCATCAGGCCTGGTGGTTGAAGTTTCGGTGATGCTTACAATTGTGTTTTGAAATTTTATAGTTAGTGAATAGAATTTGTAATAAATGAATTAAATTTTATAAACTATTAAGGACAATTATGCATTTAAACTTTTACGGGAATTTTGATTTAAACTATTAAGATGTCATAAATTCTTAGGAAATTTAAAATTATTATTTTATTTTTTTTTTTTAATTTATTTGAGGAAACAGTATTTGAATTAGACTGTACTTGGTACAAACACTTAGCTTTATCTCGAAAATTCTCTATTGCAAGAGCATCAGCAGCATATTATGGGAAGGCATATTAATAATAAATTGACCCTCACAATGGACTTGGTGTTATTGGGCACATTTCTATTTGGCTTCGATCCATGCGGCAAAATTACAATACCCTCGCTTTCAGCAGCTTGGCCTGTATTCGAAGACTTCAACGATTTTCCACAAATAGTAACAAATTTTTTATTTGCTAAATTCAGCAGACTTTGTAATAATATATATTTTTTATAGCTGCTACTTTAGCCAATCAATTTCCACATTCTGCCTTAAGCCAAACTTCAATTAAATTCTAGTACCTCGTCCCAACTGTACTCCTCAAAATATTCTTAACGACTCTCCTCTTCATTACAACCCAACCATCGCCAAACCGGTCATTTCAAAGTATTGTTCATTTTTACAATAACAATTCTATGGCCCAATTCCATTATTCCCACTAATAAGTACGAATAAAAACTTGAAACAATGTTTTGATCTGTGAGAGGGCATGCGCAGTACAAATTGGAAACTGAGAGAACGATTAATAATGATATGTTGGACTCGTCACATATCACAGAAGTTGTGTGACACAACAACTGAAATATGTTTTAAAGTGGAGATGATAGAATTGTGTGAAATAGAATTAAGAAGAACACGTTTAGTGACCAATTATGGACATAAGGGCAAATGGGTCATACGACAACAACAACTTCGCGGAGCTGATAAAGAATTATGCATTGCAGAGCAAAATAATAGCACAACCGTCACATGTCTGATTCGCCTCTACGTATGGTCCAGATACTTGATGAACGCTTCAGCAAGCTAAGTAAACGCCTAATGGATGAGTTTAAATCAATGCTGTCGGATACGGAAACTAGAATTATACAGGAATTTGATAACAAATTGTCTGATATGAGAAACGAACTAATTGACATATACGAAGGAGTGACTAAATTAGAAGAAGGCGCATGCAAAAGTACAAACATCGATAAAGAAAATGCATTTGTTGCCTGCGAAATCCGAATAAATGGGGTCCCATATCAAAAATATGAGAAACTTATGGATGTTTTCAGTAATATTTGCTATTCCTACAATATAGCCGCCCCACGAATTAAATCAATTCATCGCCTACAGTATCGAAATAACACTAAAAATGTTAATTCACCCGATGGTGTCATCATCGTCAAATTCATGTCGCCTTATGATAAAAACTCATTCCTCAAGTCACTTGCGGGTTATAAAAAGGCTAATAATTATAAACTTACTTTGAATTCCATCGGCTTTAATTCGAATTCCTTATTTTACAATATACTATTTCACTCCTTCGAGTGATACTGTTTCACTCCTTCGAGTCATTTTAAATCGAGGCCCCTATTATAACGGTGCATTTTTTTAGAGGAAAAGTCCATACTTCTTAAGATAATGGAGCAAAAGTTCTAAACAAAACCCTGACGACACAAACTGAAATGCCTTAGATTTTGTATATATTTTTTGCATATTTTACTTGCAAGCGTGGTGAAATGAAATGGTCTCAAGATGCATTTCTGACTACGGCCCTGCTTCCGCCTAAAAAAATGCTACGGTGGCAAAATACAATGGCTGGTTGGCAGGATAACTACCAAAAGTAATGCCTCACAAAATTAGATTCAATTCATAGATGGACTATGTTGGCGCATTATATCCCCGGTAGCTACTCCGCAAATTTACAACACAATTTAAGGCGACTTCTCGAATCGTGTGGCTGTTGATATATTTCTGTCGGCAATGCTGACTGACTAAATTTGCGATTACTTTTAAGAACCCAAACTTAGTTTAAGTTCGAAGATGGGTTATATGGGTCCACTCCTTCCGGTACCTCCCCCACAAAAGTTCGTAAATGTTCGGAAAATTTGTGCGCACGACAACTATTGAAGGGAGTAACCGATTTGGTCCATACATTGCACATCGTGAAATTTCTACCAGACATAGATGAGGTTCCAATTCCCACACAAAAATTTCGGAAAAGTTCAGTTTAGTACCTGCTCTCGAATCGTTTTGTTTTTTGTTTAAACAACTTGTATTTGCTGCCCCCTATGCAACGGTACAAGTTTCATCAGGGGCAAGTCCATACTTCTAGCCTGGTAGGTGCAAAAAAACACTTTAACACCTTGTGTAGTGGTCGGAGAGCATGATAACTCTCGAACGGATCTGCCGATTCGGTCCAAAATTTTGCCTTCGTAATATTTTGTCCAAACTTAGTTTAATTTCGAAGATAAGCCATATCGGTCCACACCTACAGGTACCTACCCCATAAAAGTTAAAAAATGTTCGGAAAAATTGTGCGCACGATAACTCTTGAAGGGAGTGACCGATTTGGTCCATACTTTATACATCCTAACATATCTACCAGATATAAATTAGGTTCGAATATGCACTATATTTGTCCACACCTTTGGGTACCTCCCACACAAAGTTTCGGATAGGCTCACTTTAAGACCTGCTCTCGAATCACTTTGATTTTTGTTGAAGCAACATGCATTCGCTGCCTCAATTAAGAGTTTTTTCAGGGCAAGTCCATCTTGAGAAAACAGCCCGAAATGTGTAAAAAACCCTATGGCACCATATGTAGTGGCTGGCTTGGCCTTCGTCATATTTTGTCCAAACTTAGTTTCAGTTCGAAAATGGGCAATACCGGACCTCAACTTTCCGCACTTCCCATCAATATTTAAAAAACCGAGAGCTTTAGTTGCTAGTGCCTTTTAAATATAATTTTTATTAAAAAAAAATGTCACTAAAATGGTATGCACGATATCTCTTGAAGGGAGTAACCGATTTGGTCCAAACTTTGGATATCCTAATATTTTGCCCAAATTTAGTTTAACTTCTAAAATGGCCATAATGGTCCTCTTCTTAGGGTACTTCCCCCACAAAAGTTCAACAGTTGTATCTAAGTGCAATTTAGGGCATGTTCGAAGATCCTTTGGATGCTGTTCGTTGTGGTCCTGTTTACTGCGATATTATATTTTCTGTGGACAAGTCCATGCTTCCTGGCATACTGGTCCAATAGTTATACGATGGCTAGTGGGCGCGATACCTTTCGAAAAGATATGACTCCCAAAATAAGATCCACTTCCATAATGGACTGTGTCGGTCATTCCTTTATGTACCTCCTTCGCAACACTTTTGAACTTTATTTCTAAGCCTAATTTTTTTCGGCATGTTCAAATGTCCAAAAAGGGCTAAAAAGGGCTAAAAAGGGCCAACAATTCTTAACAGACCCTAAATACATTCGATCTGTCCGTAGATGAACGTTTCAATTCACATAGGCTGAGGGTTGTTATTGTTGTAGCAGCATTTAAACCTAGGTAGAAGCATGGGTTTAATGCTGGGTTGGCAGTCGCTGCCGAAACACTATTTTTTCGGATCCATCCGGTACGAAAGAACCCGCTGCCGTGGGAATGTGTTTCGTTTGAATTTTTATTTTGTATCTACAGCTAATTTCCGATACTTTCTTTGACATTTTGTATATCTTCGCATTAAAGTATCTATGTTGCGCCTACAAGTATACGCATCAAATTAAATTTTTCAAACATTTGACGCCCGCTTTATTTCTCGTATGTTTTTGGTTACTTAATTTATACTATGCCAATATTCTCTCTCCACTCAATTATTATCCTGCCCTGGTAACAATCAAGGCTTTATGCAACATTTTAGTGTATTCAATGAATGGAGAATGTGTTATTTTTATGTGGGTGCGCTTTAAGGCATTAATTTTCACAATTCCATTAACAACTTTACACGACCTCGTATAATTCACACAAAACACACAAAATCTATAATTGCCCTTATTAACAGCAACGTTTTTAGTGCGTAATTTGATGCCAAAAAATTACTACAACACAGCCCACATTAGTTGTGACACGTTATGTAAAAACAAATTGTTGAGGACAGATACCCATGAACCAAAGATTTTGTTGACACATATTTGGAAAGCAAAAAAAAAAAAAGCAGAAACTACGCCTCTACTTAAAATTATGAACTAAACACCATTGATCTGATAATGTGACCAAACTTACAACCTCTGAATGTCTCACAGAATGATAATTTATCGCTGCGTAGATGTTGAAGTTTCCATTGGCGCTGTGTCTGTGATATTTTACTCCAATGACCAACTTGTCAATAACAAAATGCAGTCAAAAATGCAGCAGTACCTCAACCGTTAAGCTGCTGTTGAGCCGAGTGTAAGCACCTTAAATCATTCTTTAAACGATGTTGTTGATCCATTCATTGATGCCTTGTGGCTAAGCCAGTCTAGTCTTTTATTTTTCTTTCCATCCAAGTTAAACTGATCCAACAGTGGACAAATGGAAACTTGCGACCACCAAGTGGCGCCCACACGCAATTCGAATGTCTATATTTTTTTCTCTCTTTCTCCTCTTCCTCCTATAAAGACAGACTAACAACATACGAAGTGAATGGCTTTTATTGCCATTACGCCTTACAAAAACGACAGCAGCAACAACAATAAATGATTCAAGTTGTACTTTCGGATATTTGAGTACAAAAAGAAGTGGCCTTTAATTGAAATGTTAAACAAATTTGTTGTCGAATTGCACATTTCCATGCAAAAGTCAGTCGGTCCGTCCGCAGTCATTGCCACCACCGTCATTCGCATGCTTCTCATGTTTTGCCCAAATGCCAAAAATCTGTACATTAGTCTATCAAATGATTAATGTAATGAATACCAGTGGCTATGTGGCGGTTCTTTTCATATTATTTGCTACCGACGACAACCTGCAAACCATGGCAAGCAAGCAACCCAGAACAACAAAAATTTGACACGAGAAATTAATGACAATTTTCCTATAAAAGTCTAATTGCTTCTAAATTTGTATTTTAATCATAGCTTTGTTCTGTATTGTTTTTGTTGTTTTCGTTTTTCGTAATTGCAGCCTTTGTCATGCCCTCTCGTTGCTCAATTTATGTCCGAACTCTGTAAAACTTGTTCCTCTTAGCGGCTTTGGTAATTGCTGTTCACTGTTACCGACTTTGAATGCTGCCGCGCTACTACTACAGCATCAGTATTGTATTTCAATAAATCATTTTAAATGCTCATAAATTGCTCCGGTCGAATCGGTAATTATACTACTATTCATTCGCAGCGTTGTAGAGTGCTGCCGTGGTTGTAGTAAATTTGGTTGTAAACAATCGGCATATGTTTCTCAATTTCACATCATCTCTGGCTAATGTAAAGATCTGAAAGAGTTGCCAGCCTCCTAATGATCCTATTGGGTGGGGTAAGGGGGAATTTTGGACGATTACTCTATTCTGCTAAAACCTAGAGATGCCACTTGTAATTACACTTTGGTCCATCATAGTGTAATTACCTGCTTTGGAAGGTTTTATAGTACCTAAAATCATAACGTGATGTTCGGTTAAAAAAAGTTTGTAAGGAAGATCCAAATAGTACTGTGAAACTGATCTGCCCACAAGTTACAATCTTCTCATCCTATGATCGCAAGCACCATTCTCATATATAGCATCATATGATGTATGTGCGTACGCGGACTCAACCTTCGTCCAAAATATCAAAGATGGGACTATAAAACTCTGACGAAGTTAAATCGTGACCCACTTTTCAAAGATTAGTCTTCACGTAACTCTGAATTCGGCACCAATACTATGTCTATGGGGTCCACTGTGGGTGCGATTGCAACATCAAATTTACAATGTTGGCAAATATTCTCCTGAGCGTACTGTAGGCTAATATTTCGTCATACAATTTTCAGCTACATATATAAAGCAAAAACTTCTCTAGCCGTTCGGACTTCGCTATAAAAAGTAGATCCCATAACTTATGAAATGAAAGAAGTCTCCCTTCTCCTTCCGGGATGTTTATGGTTGGTTGTAACCATAAAGCTACTGGAGTTAGTTGAGTAGGTTTGGCAGGGCAGTTGAAAAGATACATTGAGTCGTTCAGGCCCACGCAGCATGCTGGACAGATGCTTTGCCGGTGTCAACAATCTTTGTCCTACAGGAATTTTAACGGCTGTCCCATTCCAAACATGGTTGAGCCAAAACTACTCTGGTTTGACGTTCTTCAGCTGCGATAAATCGGGAACGGCACTCATACAATAGCTATTTATGGCATTTGATACTGCAACTGTGTGGACGCTATCAAACCTGCTTGATAGGTTTGCTGATCTAGGGGTTATATGTTATGTCGTTGGACCTCTCTCTAGATCACGATTGGGATGACATGCAGATGATCCACTAATGACATGAAGGGGAACCCTGTGGCAGTTCTCAGTCGGCTTTCTGGCAGGTCTGAGTACTGTTCGACGATAGGATCCGACGCCAAGATCGTACATTCATCCGCATACATTGTAATCTCTATGTCGCCTGGAGGATGTGGAATTTCAGAAATGTGAAGGTTTAACAGTTCCGATATTATTACCCCGCCTTGGGGAACTCACTGCTTCACTATTGGACCTTCATTATTGGACTTCTTATTTAATGCTGTGCGAAATCCATGGGTGGTAGGGTGGAGTAGTGCCTTTAGAATCGTTGCTACTGGCGACAAGAGGGATTCATCTCTACTGGCATCCTTGCCTGACTTCAATAGCGTGAGCACCCTGCTAACATTCCAGGCTTCTGGTACAATAAATGTGGCTAACGATAGGTTGAGGACACTTGTTAAATACTCTACCTCGCGTTCACTCACTTGCTTAAGCATTTTCATTGAGATTCCGTGCAGGCCCAACGCTCCTCTTCGCCCTATCACTCTCGGAATGTTCTATAAATTGCCAATAAAGGCCGTTCTATCATCCTTCTTTCTCGGATTCGAGAGTTATTTAACTAACCCTTGCCCACAATTTACTTATTCCTGTTCCAATGTTACATTGCTTCAAGTGAGCCTGCCACTTTTTCCGCTTATGTTTGTCTACTAGTCTGCTGACTTCAAGAGTAAGTACCCTAACTCTTGGTCTTTCAGGGTTCTTACGACGAAGCTCGTCACGCTCATTTGCTAGTCCGTCCCGTCGCCTTTGCTGGGAAATTACGTCTGATTTCGGGTATTCGAACATCAGGTATGTGGCGAACGGGTGCAGCTGTGATGATGACCCGGAAAATTCTCTCACGACTACCCGATGATCTGAGACAATGGGCAGCTCTCTGCAGCGGTGATTGGTAAATTCTCTGAATACTTGCCATGGTTCAGAAAAGTACGGCCGTCAGAGGTTTTGGGTGATCTGTTAACGGAGACGATGGTCGGAAGATTGTCTGGGCCAAAGGGAAATGACGTGTAGCCAGGACACGTCATTTATTAGACGGGTGCCACAATGGTGATGTCTGGCTAGCTGTGGCAATCTCTTCTTATTCTCCATTCACCGTGCAAAATGTGGAGCTATAAGTTTGCTCAGCCAGAGCTGTACCCTCTGGTCACATCCAAGAACGAAATGCCAAAGCTCATGATGGAAATTGAAGTCCCCTAGCACCAGACGGTTGTTGTCCTACAAAAGCGCATTAATGTCGGGCATATAACTCAGGGCATAACTATTCATCGGCGGTATGTATGGGTCACTAGGGTTAAGCACATGCGAGATGAGTCTGTGCTGGGCAGACTGATGTAGTGTATTGTATGATCCTTCCACAAAGCGTTGCAAGCTACAGGTGACGGATCGTGTTTCCTCTAGACTCTAGAATTTCGATGACTTTGTCGAAATTGAATTGTTTTTCGGTGCCCTGAAAAGAAAGGGTGCTCTATAGACTCTTTCTGCAAGAAAGTGTGCTTCTATAAAACCTTTCTGCAAGAAAAGGTGCTTCTATAGACGCTTTGTGCAAAAAAGGGTGCTTCTATAGACCATTTCTGCAAGAAAGGGTGCTTCTATAGACGCTTTCTGCAAGAAAGGGTGCTTCTATAAAACCTTTCTGCAAGAAAAGGTGCTTCTATAGACGCTTTCTGCAAGAAAGGGTGCTTCTATAGACCATTTATGCAAGAAAGGGTGCTTCTATGGACTATCTCTGCAAGAAAGAGTGCTATTATAGACATTTTCTGCAAGAAAGAGTGCTATTACAGACATTTTCTGCAAGAAAGGGGGCTTCTATAGACCCTTTCTGCAAGAAAGGGTGCTTCTATATACCCTTTCTGCAAGACTGGTTACTTCTACAGACCCTTTTTGCAAGAAAAAATGTCTCCCTGCTCCTCATTAACATCCATTTCTGAAATACTTATGTTACTGTAGGTATAAAGTGAATGAGAATTATTCGAATTAGAATTATTCGTAAATAATAACTACTATTTTAAAGTTACGCTGAAATGTAATTCTACATTGCTTAACATGCTATCCCCCCAGTGAGGACGGGTAGTAAAAATTTTGCTGTTTTCGTATTACTGACTGTAGGGGGCGTATTGGTAGTAGTTATTGTTTGTTGTTGTATTTTGTACCTGATCATTTGCCCAAATTAAGGAAACGTCCGAATAACAAACACAGATGAATTTATTTTTCGACCCTCTCTTCAGAGATTTGTATTGACTTTTATTCTAAATTCTTTAACAATAATATGAGTATGACTGGGTTCCATCGTGTTGCAATGGAAAGTGCATCCGCCTTCGCTCCGCCTTGAAACTACTCTACACGTGATGTCAAGGTTCACTAATTTCTATTAGGGAAGTCTCCATTCTCCCATGTTTTATAAATATTCCTTTTTAGCGTAATTTACTTCTTAAAATAGTGGCTTAGTAGGATGGTCGATAAACCCATTATTTAATAATAGGATTCATTAGGGTGGGGCGAGTTTAACATCTTGTTAAAAAGTCGGAAATGGCCAAAATGGCCTGAAGGAGCGTTCCAATGCTTTTGCGATGTACTAGAGAGTTCTCGGCTGCAATTTTTGTCCGAGTATTGGATGAAAATCGCAATGGTTTGGCTACTATAGGCCAAAATACAAAAAAAATCGGGTAATTTATCGATATTTTCACGAAAACTCTGCACTGCGTGAATGAGCGTTCCAATGCCTTTGCGATGTACTAGAGAGTTCTTAACTAATGTCTTAGCTGCAATTTTGGTCCGAATATTGGATGAAAATCTCAATGGTTTGGCTGTTATAGACCAAAATATTAAAAAAATCGGGTAATTTATCAATATTTTCACAATAACTCAATGGTTTGGCTCCTAGAGGCCAAAATATAAAAAAAACGTAACAAAAATGGTGAATTTGCTACATTTTCTATTTTGACCATGAAAACGAAGTTTTTTCTAAGTAATATGTTCAGAGAAATTGTAGCCCACGACAATAGTCACAACTTTACTTATAATTCAATTACACTGTGCAACACGAAAATTATTAACCATATTTTGACACCGCAGCGTGATAGAAGACTAAAAAAGAGAGGACACGTGTCTCGCCGTTTTTCCCTATCTCATCAACTTTCGCGGTTATAGGCCTCCAAAGGTTTGAGGCTTTGATGTAAAAAGGGTCATTTAGTCAGGGCTATATCTTCCAAACCGTTAGGAAATTTGAATTCATCTCAGAGGCAAAGTTGTAGCTCTTGTCTTAGAGAACAAAAATTGTGAACACATATAATCCATCAAACTTCATCTGCAAGGTCAAAAACGCCATAGTCAAATTTCTTTTAAAAATTTTTCTCAAGTTTTGTTATACAGCTATCAAACCGATCAAATTTGAAGCAAAGAACCAACTACGAAAATGTATCTCAGATCTCAGCTTCTGCTCCATAGATACTAAACCGTTCAAAATTCAAGAAAACAATCAACCACAATATTGTAGCGAAGGCATCAATAAACAACTTTCTGGAACATACGAAATGTCTATGAACGGTTCTTAATGGTAAAAATAGCAAAAATCTTTTGAAAACATCCAATTTTTATACTTTTTTCTCCGACTCTGGTTCAAAGATACGCAACCGCCCTTTACAGTCAACTACAAAAATGTACCTTAGATTTCAAGAAATGAAGATTCTAGGAACGATTCTTCAAGCTCAAAATTCGATTATTTTAGATCATTCTTTCCTGTTCAGGTCCGTAAATAACAAACCATTCAAATTTCCTTGAGTTTTTAACAGTTTGTTATTTCCAAACCTGAGCAAGGTGGAATGTTAAAAATAATTTAATTGTTCGTGAATTTCAGCCCTAAGAATCATTCCGAGAATCTTCATATGTTCTAAAAAGTTGTTTATTGAAATCTTAGGTACATTTTTGTGGTTGACTGTATCCCTAATTTTTGGGCGGTTGCGTATCTTTGGACCAGAGTCGGAAAAAAAGTATAAAAATTGGATATTTTTCAAAAGATTTTTGCTATTTTTACCATTAAGAACCGTTCATAGACATTTCGTATGTTCCAGAAAGTTGTTTATTGATGCCTTCGCAACAATATTGTGGTTGATTGTTTTCTTGAATTTTGAACGGTTTAGTATCTATGGAGCAGAAGCCGAGAAAAGAGGATAAAAATCGAAATTGTTTTGCTATTTTGACCATTAAGATCCGTTTCTACAGAGTTCGTATATTCTAGAAAGATGTTTATTGAGATCTGAGATACATTTTTGTAGTTGGTTCTTTGCTTCAAATTTGATCGGTTTGATAGCTGTATACCAAAACTTGAGACAAAATTTTAAAAGAAATTTTACCATGGCGATTTTGACCTTGCAGATGAAGTTTGATGGATTATGTGTGTTCACAATTTTTGTTCTTTAAGACAAGAGCTACAACTTTGCCTCTGAGATAAATTCAAATTTCCTAACGGTTTGGAAGATATAGCCCTGACTAAATGACCCTTTTTACATCAAAGCCTCAAACTTTTGGAGGCCTATAACCGCGAAAGTTGATGAGATAGGGAAAAACGGCGAGACACGTGACTTCTCGTTTTTTGTGTTCTATCACACCGTGGAGTCAGAATATGGTTAATAAAACATGACTCAACAAATTACACACAGTGTTATTCAAAATGTTAAAAATATTTTTCGAAATTTTAGCTTTTTTTGCGCATTTTCCAAAAAAGAAAAAACTGCAAGTCACAAGGTCGAAGCTCGATTTGCACCGTAAAAATATAGACTAGTGGGCTTTTTTGCCCAGTACAATCTCAAGAATCAAAAACGTGCTGCGTCCATTAAGATTGCTTTCCTTCCATACTAATTGCCCCACCCTAGTGTTCATTCTAGATTTACTAATATATGGTGGCCTAACGAATATTGATATATCACTGAATGAATAACGCTTTCATCAATTATCAATTACGAGCCATTTCCGCCATTTGTTGATATTGTTTTTTTTTTTTTTTTTTTTTTTATTTTAACATAAAAAATGTTTGTGACTAGTAGGTCAAATGCATTTTGTATTTCATAAGAGATTGTAGAGATCAAAGTCATTTACAAAATCCGGATAATTGATTAATTATTAAATTTGTTGACTTTAAAAAATGAATGAAAAAGAAAAGCAAAACATATTTGCTGCTGTGCAACTTCATAAATCTTCGAAGCAAAAAAATTCATATTCAAAATAAAACCACGGCCTCACAAAACAAAAAACAACTACAAATCAGTTAAGCAATTAAACTGAATTTTCTGGTCATTGATATCTGGAGACACAAATCTAAAGACAATTTTCTACATTCGCTCGCCGGTGAATTAATTATTGTGGCCAACATTTTTGTTTACTACACTATTAGTTTTGTTGTTGTTGTTAGATTTAATGCTCGACTTTTTGTCAGAGATAATCTTACAACAATATTTTAAATCTCCCTCGGTGACTTTTAATGTCCATGTGTCTCTCCATGAGAATGATATTTAATTTGAAAATCAAAATGAAAAACAATTATTTTTTTATACAAAACAAAATTGTTTATTTAAATTGAAATTTTAAAATGTTGTAATCAATTCATGCTTAAAGCCATCATTCAATATCATGCAACGGTGTTGAGGCTGTTTATTGGTCAAAATGTGGGTGTTGCCTTATAAATGCCTTTGTGTTCCATGTGAATTTATTTCATTTGATTTTTCAGAAAATAAAAATATTGACTTGAAAAAAATATATAAATAGAATAAATTATTGCAAAAATGACAATGGCTTGGCATTCTTCTAATAGAGATTAAGTATAATTTAACCAGGTAAAAAAAAAAACAACGTTCAAAACTCATATCTTTCTAAAGAAACTGCCTCAAGATCATAGCATCAGGGAGTAAGTGAATCGTAAGTTAAACCCGCAGTTAATTATCTTCTAGCTGAGACTAATCTTACTCCAGAATATAATTAAACTAGGAAGCAGAGCAAAAACCATACTTCGTTTTTAGTTCTTCTTTAATTTACCCACAATTTCTGCAACATTTTGACCATTTGCAACAACGAAACAAAAGAAACAAAACTAATGCACAACAATACAATCTGTCTTGGCCAACACATCCTCCTCATACCCCCAACAAGCATCTGCTCAAACCGTCAAGAGCAAGTTTAACATAATCCAGCTACCACCGAGACAGACAAATGAAACTCTCCATGGCAAGACAAATTCACTGTGACAATATTCGACAAAGATGCTGATGTTGCTGCTGCTAGCGAGGAGATTGCAACGACTTACTTACGACAATAATGGTCTTGTTACAAAAGCTAACAAAGTGTCAGGCAGCGGCAGTCTGACAAAAGTCGTTTGTTACCAATTTTGGTTGAAATGCATTAATCTCTTTTTCTTGACAAATACATTCAAACGATGGCGGCAAATAACAATGGCAACGACATATTGCCCACTTGAAAGATTTGGAATTTTCTTTTATTTAGTTTTGTTGTTGTTTTTTTTTCTTTCTTAGAAAGAGACAAACAAAACAGTAGCAGTAAATGTGCGAAGTGGGATGGTCTGCTTAATGTTGAGAGGAGTTGGAATATATTTCATTTAAAATTGGGAAACTTACAGTTACAATTCTGGTTTTGCTTTATTTTGGCATTAGTTTACAACTCCCGGGAATCTCAGAAACTGGGTATATGTAGATTAGGGTGGGGCGATTAGTATGGAACGAAAACATTTTAATGGGCGCTTCAGGTTTCTAATTCTTGGGATTGTACTGAGCAGAGAAGTCCACTAAACCATACACCTGCTTCCACATTTTGACTTGAAGTTTTTTTTCTTTTTTGGATAATTTGCAAATTTTCTTGGGCTCATATTTCGTAAACTGTTTGAAATTTTGACTCATTTTCAAACGTAAATTTTTGGACTTTTTAACTAAATTTCTTCCAAGACCCATAGACCACAACAAACGTGGATTTTTTAAATAATTTTTTTCCAAGACCCATAGACCAACAAACGTGGACGGTTTTAAATAAATGTTTTCCAAGACCCAGAGACCAATAAACGTGAATTTTTAAATAAATTTTTTCCATGACCCACAGACCAATAAACGTGGTTATTTTAAATACATTTTTTCCAAGACCCATAGACCAATAAACGTGGATTTTGTAAATAATTTTTTCCACGATCCATAGACCAATAAACCTGGATTTTTTAAATCAATTTTTTCCATGATCCATAGACCAATAAACGTCGATTTTTTAAATATTTTTTCCACGATCCATAGACCAATAAACGTGGGCTTTTTAAATCAATTTTTCCATGATCCATAGACCAATAAACGTCGATTTTTAAATATTTTTTCCACGATCCATAGACCAATAAACGTGGGCTTTTTAAATAATTTTTTTCCATGATCCATACCCCAATAAACGTGGATTTTTTAAATAAATTTTTTCCAAGACCCATGGACCAATAAACATGGTTCTGTTTAAGTAAATTTTTCAAAGACCATAGACCAATAAACGTGGATTTTTAAATAATTTTTTCTAAGACTCATAGACCAACAAACGTGGACTTTTTAACTAAATTTCTTCCAAGGCCCATAGACCAACAAACTTGGATTTTTTAAATTAATTTTTTCCAAGACCCATAGACCAACAAACGTGGACTTTTTAAATAAATGTTTTCCAAGACCCAGATACCAATAAACGTGAATTTTTTAAATAAATTTTTCCAAGATGCATAGACCAATAAATGAGGATTTTTTTAATAATTTTTTTTCCAAGACCGATAGACCAATAAACGTGGATTTTTTAAATAATTTTTTCCAAGACCGATAGACCAATAAACGTGGATTTTTTATATAAATTTTTTCCAAGACCCATAGACCAATAAACGTGGATTTTTTTATGAACATTTTTTCCATAGATCAATAAACGTGAATTTTTTTAAATAATTTTTTCCAAGACCCATAGACCAATAAACGTGGATTTTTAAATAATAAATAAACATGTTTTTTTAATAATTTTTTCCAAGACCCATAGACCAATAAACGTGGATTTTTTAAATAATAAATAAACGTGTTTTTTTAATAATTTTTTCCAAGACCCATAGCCCAATAAACTTGGATTTTTAAATGAATTCTTTCCAAAACCCAAACACCATTAAACGTGAAATTTTTAAATACATTTTTCCAAGACGCATAGACCAATGAACGTGGATATTTTTAATAATTTTCTTCCAAGACCCATGGACCAATAAACGTGGATTTTTAAATAATAAATAAAGTATTTTTTTAATAATTTTTTAAATATTTTTTTTTCAAGACCCATTGACCAAGAAACGTGGATTTTTTTGAATATTTGTTTCCAAGGCCCATAAACCAATAAACGCGGATTTTTTAAATAATTTTTTCCAATACCCATATTTATTTTTAAACCCAGAGTCCATTAAACGTAAAATTTTTAAATACAATTTTTCCAAGACCCATAGACCTATGAACGCGGATTTTTAAATAATTTTTTTCCAAGAACCATCGACCAAAAAACGTGAATTTTTTAAATAATTTTTTCTAAGACCAATAGACCAATTTTTAAATAAATTTTTTCCAAGACCCATAGACCATTAAACGTGAAATTTTTAAATTCATTTTTTCTAAGACCCATAGACCAATAAACGTGGATTTTTTAAATAAATTTTTTCCAAGACCCATAGACCAATAATCGTGGATTTTTAAATAAATTTTTCCCAGACCCTTAGACCTACTTTATATAGCCGAGTCCGAATAGCCTGTCTTAAGACACCACTTGTAAAGATGTTTTGCTTGGCGATACTGTCGCCAAGATTACTTTGAGAAGTATTAAAAGAGAATAAAAATTTATTTTAAATTTATAAAAAATTAAATTTTAAATTTATAAATTTTAATTTCCTGAGCTATGGAATTAGTTCCTCCTTCAAAAATCCAACTATACGGCGCTCATGGTAATGCTTCATATTTTTGCTTCTTCGTTTCAGCTAGTTTGTTTCTTTCAACAAGGTCTTTAAATTCACATCACATTCTTTGGTAACGAACACTGACTGCATCTCAGTTACAGAAAGGCGTTAAATTAGACTTGTTTTCTTCGTCGCCTTCGTCTTCTTCCTCCACATCAGTATGAAATTCAAATCAAAACATGAAATGAAATATCATTTCTTTTGTCCATTTTCATTTAATTTTCATAAGATGAGAAAGTTTCATTTTTGAATATTGTTGTCTGACGTTTCAATGCTTCTGCTGCTGTCGCTGCTGCAACAAAGGCCGTCATTATTTATTTTCTGTAGTAGAAAGAAAAGAAACGGGTTGCGGTAGAAGTAGCATCAAATTTAAATATTTTTTGTTTATGAAAAGAAAAGCTGTCTTCTTTTGCCTGTTTTGCCTTTCAAAAAAAAAGTCCCGTTAATTATGTTGCAGCGTTAAGGTAAGACTTTGATGTGAATATTGTTGACAGCACACTGTCTCTATATTTTAAAGATACAGTTTTTTACTGTTTGTGCATTCCATTCGGATTTTTTTTTTTGTAGTGCACATGGATGGGAAATTTTTAAATTGTCTGTCAAGACCTTTGCATCACTTTTTGCATTTTTTATGGATAAATTTATGTCACCTGAAAATTTTATTTTGAAAAATCTTTTATAAATCTTCAAATCTTTGAAATTGTATGACATTACCTCCCCAACAATCCATATTGAATTTTTTGTTGTTGTTGTAGCAACCCAGATAAAGGGTGATCCATTTAGAGGTTCCTACAGGGGAAGTATCCCACCCCCTCTGGAATTCAACTAAATTTGAAGCCTATTTTAAACGAGGGCCATCCCTGTACATTCTCTGTCAATTTCAGGAAAATCAGTTCAGTAGGTTTTGTAGAAAAGTTTAAAATTGAAAAAGTGGGCGTGGTCAAATTTTCTTTGCATAAAAACCTAAGTTGGGTTATGACGAACATTTAATAAAAGAATTATCCAAATCGGTCCAGCCGTTCTCAACTGATGCCATTACCAACGAACGATAAAGAGGGTATATACACTTTCATACGGGCAAAATGTGCCTCATCGAAATAATGGTTTTAGACCCCAAGTATATTTGGACGAAATCCGTTTCAGGCAATTTGGAGTCGATTTAGCAATGTCCGCCAGACTGTTTGTCTGGCTGGCTGGTGCGCACGATAACTCTCGAACGGATGAACCGATTTGGTCCAAAATTTGGCCTTCGTTATATTTTGTCCAAACTTAGTTTAAGGTTGAAGATGTGCTATATCGGTCACTCCCCACAAAAGTTCCAAAATGTTCGGAAAATTTGTGCGCATGATAACTTTTGAAGGGAGTAACCGATTTGGTCCATGCTTTGCACATCGTAAAATTTCTACCAGGCTTAGATGAGGTTCCATTATGGACTCTATCGGTCCACTCCTTCGGGTACCTCCCACACAATATTTCATACGACGGTAAAAGTTTCAACGGGGGCAAGTTCATACTTCCTGAGAAAATAGCCTGAAAGTTGCAGAAAAACCATATGACACCATGTGTAGTGATTGAAGCGCAAGATAACTCTCGAACAGATGAACCGATTTGGTCCAAAATTTGGCCTTCATAATATTTTGTCCAAGCTTAGTTTAAGTTCGAAGATGGGCCATATCGGTCCACTCCTTCAGGTACCTCCCACACAAAAGTTCAAAAATGTTCGGACAAATTGAGCGCATGAAAACTCTTGAAGGGAGTGACCGATTTGGTCCATACTTTACACATCCTAATATTTCTACCAGATACAAATCAGGTTCGAATATGGACTATATCTGTCCACTCCTTCAGGTACCTCCCACACAAAATTTTGGATAAGTTCACTTTAAGACCTGCTCTCGGATAACTTTGATTTTTGTTGAAGCAACTTGCATTCGCTGCTTCAAATACGACGGCAAAAGTTTTTTTCGGGGACAAGTCCATACTTCTTGAGAAAACATCCCGAAAGGTGTAGAAACCCTCTATGTCACCATATCGTCGGTGTCATGCTTAAGTGTTCCATACGCCATTTTTGACTTTTTGAGATACACGTGGTTTCTAGGGTTTTTCGGTATGCTCTTTTTAAATTTCTAGTCGGCTTTCTCCTATCTGTTCTAGTTTCCAAGATATCCACGCCTCGACAGAAAAGCATCAACTTTTTTCAGTTATGAAATTAATATTTTAAAAACTTACAAGTTTAAAAACACATTTCAAAAATCAGAACTTTAATTTTCGATTTAGAAGTATTTAATTTATTGAGGCAAAGATAGAAAATTTTTTTTTTACTTTGTTCCATGTGATTTACAATATTTCACATTTGTGTCATAAGTGCGGATATGGAACAAATCGACAAAAATTCTTTTTTTTTTAAAAATCTCTTTTACTTTTATATTCCTATATTCTAAATCTTCGCAAATATTTTCTATATACTATTATTAATATTTCAAGTCAAAAATATAAATATTTGCTTTAGCCAGCTCCACACAGTTGTGACGCAAAACATTAAAATGCGATTACCTCAAAACAGGCAAATGGCGTATGGAACACTTAAGCATGACACCGACGATATGTAGTGGCTGGAGAGCAGGAAAACTCTCGAACTGATCAAACGATTTGGTCCAAAATTCGGCCTTCGTCATATTTTGTCGAAACTTAGTGTCAGTTTGGAGATGGGCAATACCGGTTCCCAACTTCCGGTACTTCCCCCAATATTTTGAAAAAGTCACTAAAATGGTATGCACGATATCTTTTGAACGGGGCAACCATTTTGGACCAAACTTTGGATCTGCAAATATTTTGTTCAAATTGAGTTTAACTTCTAAAATTGCCCATATCGGTCCTCTCCTTAGGGTACTTCCCCCACAAAAGTTCAACATTTGTGTCTAAGTGCAGTTTAGGGTCTGTTCGAAGATCCTTTTGAAATGTATACCGATGCTGTTCGTTGTGGTCCTGTTTACAACGATATTATGTTTTCCGTGGACAAGTCCATGCTTCCAGGCATACTGGTCCAAATTGAAATGACTAGTGGCCTCGATATCTATCGAAAAGATATGACTCCCAAAATAAGATCCACTTCCATAATGGACTATGTCGGTCCATTTTTTTAAGTACCTCCTTCGCAACACTTTTGAACTTTAATCCTAATCCACATTTTTGTCGGTTCATACGCCCATAATTTTTAAAACCCCCTAAAGACACTGATACTTAAAAAAAACTACTGCCTGTTCGGTCGCAGGGCCTGTTCTGGTTCAGTCCTCGACTGATATGTGTGGATATGGCGTGTACCGCTGTTGTACTGTACATTTTTCGGAATCCATGGGAAAGAGTTTTTCATCATTGGGAAGAGTAGCAACTCTAGAACCTTCTGTACTGGCGAAAGGAAGTGAATCGATCTGTACGATTAACCTCTGCTGGCATTCGTGCCTGACTTCCGTAGCGGGACGACCCTGGCAACTTTCCAAGCTTAATAAGACAACGATAAATTGAGGACAATTGTCTAAACTGAAGCCGGGATTCATCCAGTTGCTGGGCCCAACGGTTTGAATGAGTTGACGTTTCGGATAATGGGTGTCCTCCTCGGCTAAGAGAACTTTTAGAACACTCCTTTTCGCCCTATCACTCTCGGGTGCTCTATAAAACGCGCGGGTACCACCGTGGTGCAATGACAAGCACGTCCGCCTTGCATTCTGTATGCCCGTGTTCTATTCCCAGGCCAGGCAAAACCACCATACTTTCGAACGGTGGCAAAATACTCCTCAGCGTAATGTAGGCGACATTTCCTGAGTATTTCAGCCATAGAAAACTTCTCTATAAGTAGCCGTTCAAACTCGGCGATAAAAAGTAGGTCCCATATCATTGAGCTAATATGAATCGGCGATCATTCATTAATATGAGAAGTCTCCCTGTGTATATATAAAATAACACGCACACCCTTTCGGATCTGTAACTGTCAAGCAGTTGAAAGTGAACAGCCAATCTATCATCCTTCTCCCCCGGATTCGAGATTTAGCCATTGCTTCATGTGATCTAGCCGCTTATGTTTGCTTACTATTCTGTTGAATTCAAAACTAAGTTCCCTACATGTTGGGTCTTCAGAGTTCGTACAACAAAGCCTATCGCGTTTTTGTGCTAGTCCCGCCATCTCAGCTGGGAAACTCGGTCTATTTATGGGTCTTCGACCAGCAAATATGTAGGCGAGCGGCTGCAGCTGTGATGATTTAACCGTTGCCCACAATATGTTCCATCCATAGGCTGTTGAATTCATGAGTAAGTCCCCAAACTCTTGTGTCTTTAGTGTTCGTCGCCTCTGTTGGGAATTTTGGTCTAATTTTGGGGTATTCGGCCGGCGGGTATGTGGCGAGCGGCTGCTGCTGTAATGATGTCACGAAAAATTCTCACGGCTACCCGAGGTTCTGATGGAATTGGCAACTCTCGGGAGTGGCGATTGGTAAATTCTCTGAACCGTTGCCAATCAGTTTTTTCATGGTTGAAAAGAGTACGGCGACTACGAATACGTCATTTATCAGGCCGGATGCCAGTGGAGATGTTTTCGTTCAACGTGCAAAATGTGGGGCTTTCAATTTGCTCCGCTAGTGGTGTACTACCCCAAAAGCGAACTAATATCAGGAACATAACACAGGGTATAACCATTCATATACCCATTAAGCGAATCTACCTCGACAGTCTCACGCTTTACTGGACCTAGCCAAAAGAAATGATGAGTTGTCAGGACATGTAATTTATAAACAATGAAGATGTTTTCGTTCAACGTGCGAAATGTGGAGCTATCAATTTGCTCGGCCAGTGGTGTACCCCTCTGATCATTGCCTAGGAAGGAATGTCGAAGCTCTTGATAAGTATTGAATACGGTTATTGTCTTCTAAAATCGAACTAATATCAGGCATGTAAAGCATGGTATATTAACTATTATTAATCGATGGTATTGTACACTAGGGTTATGCCTTTTTGACATTTTTTCTCAAAAATGATTTCCTGTTGCGAGAATAAATGAATCTTTGCCTATTAATGACCTTTTTTAGGAACTCAAAGAGGTCCTGCACAAACCACTTTGGAATTCTATTTTTGTGAAAAGATAAGTCAATGTTAAGGTGCCCAAAGGGTAAATTGTCACGAAATCGCTCTACAACCCGAATTTATTGTCCAATCGATGAAAACAATTTGCAACTTCATTGTTGTGGCTATAAAAAGAATTCCTCAAAAATTTGTCAAAATTCGGCTCGGTCCCCATATAACGGAACTGGTTCTCTAAGAAAAAATTATTCTCAGTTTGTTCTCTCTACAATATTCAATATTTTTCGCGGTTCTAAACCTTACTTACTCATGTCTATAACTCTGTTTCCTCCGAATACAAGACTATTTTTATACCGACCATTGCCTCATGTTGAAAACCTTTCCAGTTCTTTAACTTCTTTTCATGGAAAAAGTAAAAACAATATTACCTTTTCTGTTTCTTTTTCTCATTCTTTATGGGTTTTCTTTCTTTATGCACCTCGTTGGATAGCGTGTGTGTCATTTGTCATTTGAATATTTAATTTTGAATTCCAAAGAGATCTTCTTCATATCACCATACTCATTTTTAAATTTACTCAAACAACAACAGCAACACTCAGCCAGTTGTGGGCCATACATGCCGGCACCAGTCAGATGTTTTACGTTGAAGCTGATTCATACCTCAGATGGGAAAACAACTTTAAAAGTTGTGGTCAAAACCAACCAACCAAATGTTTGTGTATATCAACCAACACTGGAAGTTGAAGAATTAAAAGAAAAACCAAATAATTCCGACAAGAAATACCAAAAAGATATACGCACACACACACATAATTATGACCATATCCATACGCATTAAACAACAGCTTGGAGTCATTTACTAGAACAATAACAACACACTAACATCCATGACATATCAACATCACACCCTCAACCATAAGCGTCGGACTCCACCAGCAGCAACCGTATACAAGCATAGCGTAGACAAATTAAAAACGTCAGCAGGTTTTAGTGGAGTCAATAAAAAACCAACAACAACAACAGATCACTTTAAAACCTTATCAATCGATTTACAGGCGGTTCTGTATAAATGGAATATTCTAAACTCAATTCAAAATTGGGTATCGAATTGTACTGTAGATTTCCTCACTCTTTAAATAAATCACTCTACAGTTTTTTTTTATCTCATTATAGTTGATAGTTTTCCAATATAGCGTACATTATATTCAGTTCTATTATAACAAATTGCCGTTACATAGAGTTTACTGTTAAAGAGAGCCAACCTTTGTGAGACTTATAAATATCTGCGGTAGAACATAGGAAAGAATCTGAAATATCTGCATATTTTAAAGTGAAGAGAGAGGAAGCAAAAGAGTCGCGAAGAAAACGACATACCTTTCTCAAATCAAGTTTCAAGATTTAGAAAAGAGAGACTTAATAGTTTTTTTTTTTTGCTGTGGCGTTGGTGGATATCAGAGCTTCAGAGAGCTACAAACAAAAACATCTAGTATGGTTCCTCAAAAATCGAATATCAGTTCAATTCACAAGTTGCCTTTGGCCCTCTACTACTTCTGCTTACACAAGAGCAAAAACTTATAAGGCGAGGGGTTATGAGAGTCAATCTATTACCAATAGTATTACACGTCTTAACAGCAGTCTTACGTTGTCGCACAACAAACCGCGTGAGCACATTATTGAGTAGCTGATGTGCGATGGTGTTTTTTTTTCTACTTCTCTTTATGTGTGTTGTAAAAATTAAACATTCGACATTCAAACTTGGCTTAAATGATACCACCACACGATCTTGTTGAACAGTGGATCACAGTGAACAAAATTTACTGCAATTGGTATTAAAATGTTAGGAAGTATTAGTCGGCATTAGGAAAAGAAATATAACAGGAGTACACGCCATTGAACTTTCAACACCATCCGAGTAGTGATCTAAAACTGGATTAAAGATCAAAGGTGGAACCCATTTTAATTGGTCACTAGGATTTTCTTAAAAAAATCACAATGACTACCTTGAATGAAAATTTCAAACCCCAATGCGAATTGATGTGGTTGCATCTTCCGCACCTTAAGAGGTCTAAACCACTCGTATTTGCTGTGGCAACTTGCGTCTTCTGCTGCAATGGATATATCTTTGGACTGTCTGCAAAACTTCATAAGTGTGCATGATCTGAAGGGTCTCGTTTGAACCTTTCTCCCTGTCTCTCTTGATCATTAATTTCTCTCCAGACGTGTCTGGGCGCGGGAACCCTCCTGTCTACTATATTGTGACAGGGATGGTAACGGCGGTAACACCAAGCAGAATCTGCTTCCGGAACACCTTGTTTCACCCTATGTGTATAGGATTTCTTATTTCTGAATTTCACAAACGACTGGCGTTCACGCATATAATGGATTATCCAACGTTTTAAACAACAGCTTGGAATAGTCTACGGTATCGAGTGCCTACGATAGGCCAAAAACCACAATGACTGTTCGGTCATGTCCTGTTGTAATCCTAGCGTGTAATGCTGTTGTGGTACTGTGTTTTCGGGAATGCATGCTGATATTGGGCATATGGGAAACTGCTATTCATCATCATGAGGAAGAGTAGTGCCTCTGGAATCTTCGCTACTGGCCACAGGGTGAAGATTCCCTTTACGATTCGCCTCGGCTGGAATCCTTGCCTGCCTTCAGTAGCGGGACCACCCTGCCAACTTTCCACCTTCTTGTACGATAAATTTAGGACACTTGTCAAATACTCAATACCGAGTTCATCCAGGTTCATAGGCATTATGAGTTCACGTTCCGTATGACATCTGCAACATCGCTCGTCTTAAATTGTGGTGGTATCTTCTCGGCTGACAGGCCTCTTCGGATCTGTCTCTGTCAAGCCTTGAACAGCCGTTCTCTCATCCTTCCTTCACGGAATTGAGAGTAAATTAACCGTTGTCTACAAGTTACTTAACCCTGCACAATGGTCCCAAATCCAAATTTTCTGGCCAAAACTATTTCAACGTCCATTTAGTATTGAAATTAATTATTATTTATAATAAATGTGTACAAACAGCAATTCTTACGTTTTATAGACCAAAATGACCAAAAACTGCCAACATTTGTTGAACAGGGTGGTCCCGTTGTGTGGGGTCTAAACCAAAACATTGACCTATGTTAATAATTTTTAGTACGAAGTATTCATATCTTCCAAGAGGTCAAAATACAAAATTTCAGCCGAATCGGTCATAAAGTGTCGCTAAAATCCAAAAAATATCTAAAATCGGACGGTACTTTTATGTGGGGGCTATGACAAAAAATTTACCTATTTTCAAAAAAATTATACATACTTGTTTTCTACATTCTGAAACCCTTAAATATGAATTTTAAGGAAAATCGGTTGATAGATGCGGGTATTACCGTTCTATTTCAATTGGATACTACGTACAATCACAACAGGTATTTACAAAAAATTCTCCCATCTTGAAATAGAAAAACCCACTTTATTTTATTAGTTCAGTCCCCCAGCTATCTTCCGAAATCAATTTGGAGGTGGACAAACTTCGACATTTATTTAAAAGTTTAAGAATATTTAAAAAGTATTTGTAAAAAATAATTTTTAATATATATAAAAACTTTGATTTTATTACGCTAATTTTACAAATTTTATCGTTCTTTTTGTAAATGTTATGAAAGTACTCATTAACAGCTTCCCGATTCATAATAACTTTGGTCTCACTTCTGTATATATATGCAGCGACGCAATACAACAAAATTTGTATATTTTACAGCACAAAGTCTGTTTTATTTTTACATAAAAAAGTGCCAACTTTGGTACTGCGCCAAACAACGAATACTAACGTTATTTACAACAAGTAAAAAAGTATCAGTCGGCTTTGCCGACAGAGATATACCCTCAGCCTGTGCAAATTGAAACACTTTTTTCACAGAAAACGTTTATATTTAGGGGGTTTCAAAATTTTGGTCGTATGAACCATTTTTGTCGATTGATTAGGATTAAAGTTCAAAAATTTTGCGGAAAAGGTACTTAAAGGAATGGACCGCCATAGACAATGGGGGTGCCATAGGGGGTTTTTGCACCCTTCGGGCTGTTTTCTCAAGAAGTATGGACTTGCCCCAAAAACAACTTTTACCATCGTAATTGAGGCAGCGAATGTAAGTTGCTTCAACAAAAATCAAAGTGATTCAATAGCAGGTCTTAAAGCGAACTTATCCAAAATTTTGTGTGGGGGGTACGGGATGGAGTGGACAAATATAGTCCGTATTGAAACTGGTAGATATTATGATAATGTGTAAAGTATGGACCAAATCGGTCACTCCCATCAAGAGTTATCGTGCGCACAATTTTTCCGAATATTTTTTAACTTTTGTGGGGTAGGTACCTGAAGGAGTGGACCGGTAGGGCTTATCTACGAACTGAAAGTAAGTTTGGAAACAATATTACGAAGGCCAAATTTTGGACGGAACCGGCATTTCCGTTCGAGAATTATCTTGCACTTCCACCCATGAACGTGGTGTCATAGGGTTTGTTTTTCAACTTTCAGGCTATTTTTTCAGGAAGTATGGACTTTCCCCTGAGGAAACTTGTACCTTCGTATAGGGGACAGTGAATACAAGATTTTACAACAAAAACCAAGGCGATTCGATAGCAGGTCCTAAACTGAACTTTTCTGAAATTTTGTGTGGGAGCTACTCGAAGCAGTTTACCGATTGAGTCCATATTGGAACCTCATCTAAGTCTGGTAGAAATTTCATAATGTGCAAAGTTTGGACCAAAGCGGTTACTCCCTTCAAGAGTTATCGTACGCACAAATTTTCCGAACATTTTCGAACTTTTGTGGGGGAGGTACCGAAAGGAGTGGACCGATATAATCCATCTTTGAACTTGGACTAAGTTTGGACAAAATATTGCGAAAGCCAAATTTTGGGCCGAATCGGCAGATCAGTTCGAGAGTTATCTTGCGCTCCAACCACTACACACGGTGTCATAGGGGCTTTTTGTAACTTACAGGCTATTTTCTCAGGAAGTACGGACTTGCCCCTAATGAAACTTACAGCGTCGTATAGAGGACAGCGAATAAAACTTACGTAAACAAAAATCAAAGCGATTCGAGACCAGGTCCTAAACTGAACTTTTCCGAAACTTTGTGTGGGAGGTACCCGAAGGAGTGGACCGATTGAGTCGATATTGGAACCTCGTCTAAGTTTGGTAGAAATTACACGATGTGCAAAGTATGGACCAAATCGGTTATTCCCTACAAGAGTTATCGTGCGCACAAGTTTTGCGACAATTTTTGAAAATTTGTGGGGGAGGTACCTGAAGTAGTGGACCTATATGGCCCATCTTCGAACTTAAATCGAATCTGGACAAAATATTTCGATACCCAAAATTTGAACCGAATCGATTGATCCGTTCGAGAGTTATCGTGCGCACCAGCCAGCCAGACAGACAGACGGACAGACAGACAGACAGACAGACGGACGGACATTGCTAGATCTACTCAAAATTGTCTGAAACGGATATCGTACAAACATACTTTGGGTCTAAAACCATTATTTCGATGAGGCACATTTTTGGTCGTATCAAAGTGTAAATACCCTCTTTAGCCTAAAGGCTGAGGGTATAAAAACTAATTATTTTCAGATGACTTGATGTGTTTTTTATTATTCTGTGCAAAAAAAAAAATAAAATTTCGAAACTTCAGAAATAGGGTTTTGGCCAAAAATTTCCTGATTGAAACCTATGTGCCCTGTACAAATGTTGCATTGTGTGGTGGTGGTGTAGCCACTATTTCCGCTTATGCTTGCATACTAGTCTGTTGGCTTCAGGAGTAAGTTCCTTAACTATTGGGAATTCATAGGTCATATGACGAAGCCCATCAGATTGCTATTGCTATTCCCGGGCGCCTCTGCTGATCTAATTCCGGGTATTCGACTAGCACTTATGTAACGAGCGGCTGCAGCTGTGATGATGTCCCGGAAAATCCTTTCAGCTACCCGAGGATTTGAGGGAATGACACCTCTCCGAAGTGGTATTTGATAATTGATCTATGAACCCTTACCAATCAGTTTTCCGTGTTTGAGAAAAGTAAGGCGATCAAAGGTCATGAATTCGTGGGGTCTGTTAACGTAGACGTTGAGAGAAAAATGGTCTGAGCCAATTGAAATGACTGGTTCCCAGGAGACGTCATTTATTCGACTGGTTGCCACAATGGAGATGTCTGGCGAGCTGTGACAATCTCCTCTTATCTGAGGGAGTGGGCAGCTCTCGGAAGCGATGATTGGTAAATTCTCTGAACCCTTTCCAATAAGCCTTTTCCATATTTCATAAAAGTTAGAGGTTATGTGGCCGAATGGTCTGTCTGCTTTCGAAGACGAGGATAGGAGTATGGTCTGAGCCAAGGGAAATGTCATTTATTAGACCGCTTGCCACAATTGTGATATCTGCCGAGCTGTGGCAATCTCCACTTATCCTCGTAGAAGCGTCTTGGTTCACCGTGCAAAATTTGGACCGATAAAGTTGGTCGTTTAAAGCTTTCCCCTCTGGTTATTGTCTAGAACGGAATGCCAAAGCTCACGATGAGCGTGGAAGTCCCCTAGCACCAGATTGTTATTGCCCTGCAAAAGCGAACTAATATCGGACATATAACGCATGGAACAACTATTCATCGGCGGTGTGTACAAAATAAACAAATTCTACCTCGGCAGTACCACACTTTACTGCTACCCCCAAATATTCTATGCTTGGGTCACTAGAGTCACGCTCAAGCAAGATAGGTCTGTATAGGTGTATATGAAATGCAAATCCTTCTCCTACTCCACTTCTTGTATAATCCTTTCTCAAAACGTTTTTTCGCAAGGGTTTTTTAAGCTTTTGGGCCATAATCTCTTGAAATATTGATTTGCCGTACTAAGATAACATACTGCGAAAATATTCAAAACGATCCGAGATTTTTCCTTAAACTGCAAATTTTACCAAAAATTTTGAAATTTTGTGTGTGAGGCACTCGAAGCAGGGGACCCAACATAGCCCACCTTCGAATCTAGTCTATGTATAGAAAATTATAACGCTATGTTAACTTTAGGAGTTATTAACTTCGAGAGTTATTGTGCTCAACATTTTATTAAAAATTTTTAAAGTTTTATGAGGGAGTGGGCCGATATGGCCCAAACGAGGTGCAAAGTTTGCTTCAAGTCGGTTGCTCCGTGCGAGAGTTACATTCTCTCCCAATTGTGTGAAATGGAGTTCTTCCAAACTTGCTTGGGGTCTAAAATAACTATTTCCATTCGACATATTGGACTTTTTGTCGCATACTTTGACATACTTGACAAACAACACAGGATGACATTCTGGATTTTTTATTTTCTCTATAACCAAAAGTCGACTAATCGAATTTCGAATTGAGTATCCCTAAAAAATCCCCTAAATGCCAAATAACAGCTGATTCGGTCTTGAAAATAACTAAAATCGGGTGGTACATATATATGGGGGTTATGTGCTATTTAGATCTTCTAAATACTGAAATTCGGGGATATAACCAGATGTGGGCCGATATATCCATCTTCAAACTTAACCTGCCTACAAAAAAAACGCATTGATGCAAAAATTCGGAGCACTACCTCAAATTGTTCATATGCTGAAGCGATTACAATAGATGGACGGAGGGACATTGCTCGATCGATTCAGAATTATACCCTGATCATAATTATATGAACTTTAGGGGTGAAATTGTATGCATACTTACCTTGCACAATGAATTTACGGGTTCGATTGCCAGGCCAGACAGCACCGCATATTCCACGGTTGCAAAAATGTCCTTCAAAAGTAATGTTGGTGACATTTTTCTGAGTATTTCAGCCATGTTAAACTTCTCTACTAGCGGTATCCTAAGACATGCCCTCCGAACTTGGTGACAAAAAATATGTATGTATCATATCATTCAGCTAATATGAATCGGATTGCACTGATATGCGTGTAGACAGACCACCCTTGTTCCTTCTGACATGTTTGCGAAATCATAGGTTCAAATTATTATGCGTTACAAACCAAACGAAACCCGCTTCTTATGCCGAAGGTAATAAAATATTAATTGAAATCAAAATTAAAAACAAAGACTCCACAGCCGATATATCTTATCGGTATCTCCCGATATTCGGTCACTTAAGGGGGGTTGTGTGGGTTAGAATCTTTGGCTTTCCTTTTTCACTTGCAAAAATCATCGGTCATTAAGCTCGACTCCAACGAAAAATTAATATTAAAATGATATTCGCCCTAATAGGCAAAATTTTCAAATAAAATAAAAATCAGCTTGAGCCAGGCTGGGGTTTGAACCCACATCCTTGAAAAACATATGAAAAATGGTTATCACGGCGTGTTAGCGTTTAGAGCCTAAACTCATAACTTCTGCGCTAAGCGTTTGTCATGGAAACCAAGCAGATCTAAAAACAAATTGCATTTAAAAAAAAGTTCGATGTGGGTTCGAATCTTCGGCTTTCCTTTTTCACTTGCAAAAATCATCGGTCATTGAGCTCGACTCCAACAAGAAATTAACTAAAATTAATATTAAAATTATCTTCATTCTAATAGGCAAAGTTTTCAAATAAAAAACAAATGAATTTTATTATAAATTTATCTTCATTTTCTCACATACGCCCCATAATTCGAAGCTTAACATGGAATTCCCCCTCTGAGCCACTGTAACTAATGTGGTTAACACTTAAATTGTTATTGTTGCTACAGTGCGGTTTGGGGCTTTAGTGTTAGAGCGTGAGTTTGTTGGCTGGAATTTATTCTCGTTGCTGGTTTTATTGAGTTGTTGTTGTGGTTGTTGTTGCTGGTGGTGTTGTTATTATTCTTGTTGCTGTTGTCTCTGGTGGTTTTCTGTGTGACTGGGTCTGTTGTTATTTCAGTTGTCGCTGTTGTTGGTGTTTCTGTTTCAGTTTTTTTTTTTTTGCTGTTTGCTCCCTCAGCTTAAGCGTTTAACATACGGAGAATGTTAAGACAATCAGTTTGATTTGAGCCGTGTTAATAAACGTATCTTTAAGATGCGAGACAATAATAATTACAATAACAACAACAGCAACAGCAACGAAGACGGGGTTAATAATATTATTGAAAAAATTAGCAGTTTTAAACAACAACACGACAAAAATAACGACAACCCAAAACAACGACAACATAATTAAGGAAAAATTCTAAAAAGTTTGAAAAATATATCAAATATTAGATTATATAAGAAAAACGGGCACAAAGTCTCCCACAAAGAAAATTCTAAAGTGTAATTAATCTGTGTTTTGAGGGGTTGTAACGAAGAAGCTGCTATATTTGTTTTAAATATTTTTATGAAATACAAATCGAATCGATCCAACGAATCATTTCAACGAGAATTATTTATTAAGTATGCTATCCAATCGATAAGTAAAGCTTGTAAAATAGTTTTGAAAACAAGTGCCAAACAACCACCACCACCAACGACACCTACATATCAAACACCACCAAAAGAAAGTTTACCACAACAACAACAATAGTTTATTAACAATTTTAAAAATAGCCATTACGAAATAAGAGAAATATCATATACGAATAGAAAAAAAATTGCTAACAAAAATAGCAACACTAACGGTGTGCAAACAGCAACTTATGTGTCGGAATCTTGACTCAATTCTTTGCAATCAACTCTGAGCTAGAAAAAAAAAACAAACGTTTATGTGCCACCACAATCACCGCTTTGTGGTAATCTGAAACGAGAAGTAAATAACGAGAAGAAGAAAAAAAATACTGCTAATGACCTTGGCATAAAGTTAAACAGTTAATCAAACAAAACAATAATATTTTGTATGCTCGCAAAACAAATCTTTTAAAAAAGTTATATTTTCATAAATATTGAGAATATTTTTTAAAGAAGAAATCTTTGAATTTGGACAAAATTGCAAACTCAGCAATTATTTCATTTCAATTGTAAAAGTCATCATTACAGTTCTATTTTGTAGAATATTAAACATACAACAACAAGTCATACACAACAAATTGTTGGCGTGACGCATGTCATTGTTTGCGCTAACAGAAGGCGTTCTCCTCAATTCAAGATCGGCAGCAGCCACCTCCAGACCTCAAAAGTGTTTGTGTGAGATATATGAATTCTTCTAAAAAAGTGCCATTAATATAACTACCATATGACAAAAGAATAATAATAATAATAATTACAATTAATAATATAATTATATACTTAAAAATAAATATAGAATATAATTAAACACCAACGAAGTCATTTGTATGTCTATCAAGCCTTCAAGAATCATCACTCACTTCCTTAACTTCCGGTTACACGTCATGTCCATCTTGTTGTACCGTCGTGTTCTATTCGTTCGTTGCAAGTCATGCTACCTGTAGAATTCGTTTTGTTTTGAAATTGTTTTGTGACTGGCGTGTAATTGCCTGACCCGCTCTATATCAAATTTTCATTTGTGCTTTTTTGTGAAAGAAAAATATCAAATTGTGAAAATTCTTCTTTAACATTTTAACATGTTTGCTCCGCGAAATTCATCACCGGTGCCAATGTACGGCAAAGAGGATGTTGCTGCCTATGAGGTAATTGTGATAAATAAATATATAGTTTAAGAAATTTTGATACATGTCATATATTTAATAACAAGGGTCTTCAATGGACTTGAAAGGTTCATAAACAACATTAGAATAGAACATTTGCCTTTAATTAAAAAAAAAACAATATTTATACCCTCCACCATAATATGGAGTGCGTAATTAAATTTGTTATTCCGTTTGTAACATATCTAAATATTCGTCGGAGACCCTATAAAGTATATACATATATTCTTGACCAGCAATCAATTTAACCATGTCCGTTTCTCCGTCCGTCTGTTGAAATCAAGATACAGCTCGCAATTTTTAAGATAGATCTTTGTAATTTGGTATAGAAGTATAACTTCTAGGATGGGCCATATCGGTCTACGTTTTGATATAGCCCCCATAGAACGGCACATCCCGATTTTCGACATTTTAAAGGTTTTAGCCTCATTATAACACCAAAATGGCTGAAATTTTGTATTTAGTCGTCGCTGGGGTTACATAACTTATTTTGTCGGTATAGGTCCAAGTCTTCATATAGTCCCCATAGAACCGTACCTACCGATTTTCGGAATTTCGAAGGTTATGTCCTCAATATCCCACCGAAATGACTGAAATTTGTCGGCATAGATCCACGTTTTCATATAGCCCCCATGGAAAGGTACCTATACCATGGTACCCCATGGAAAGGTACCTACCGATTTTCGGTATTTTGACGGTTTTAGCTTCATTAACACACTGAAATAGCTGAAATTTGATATTCAGTCTTGGTTGGGGGGTGTAACACGTTCGACTTGAAATTTGTCGGTATAGGTCCACGTTTTCATATAGCCCCCATAGAACAGAACCACCCGATGTTCGGTATTTTGAAGGTTTTAGCCTCATTATAACACAAAAATGGCTGAAGTTTGGTTAATCTTCATTGGCGCTATAAAACTTTTGATTTTACGGTACAAGTCCTCATCTTCATATAGCCCCCATTTTCGGTATGTATTTTGAAAATTGTGGCCTCAATATCCCACCGAAATGGCTGAAATTTGGTATTTAGTCTTCGTTGGGGGTAGCTTAGTACTTTCGTAAACGAAAAGAAACTAATTGTTCTTATTCACTTCAATAGAGTTCGTGGTGGAGTGTATAAAAACTTCGGCCCGGCCGAACATAACACCGTTCTTGTTCATGTTATTATTTATTTTATTTATTTTTTTCAAATACAGTTTTTTTTTCAAAAAGACAGGCATGAATACTATGTGCTAGGGTGATGACTTTTTTACAACCTCGAATCCCTGTTTCAAATTTGGATAAAATTAAATTGATATTCTATAAAATCTTACATATAAGGTGTTTCGTTTAAAAAAAGGCTTCGTCGCAATTATTTTTTTTACGAAGACAACCTACTGCAATTAATTTCAAAGTATCCAACCAAGTCATGTCTCTAAACTGCACTTGTGCGAAAAGATTTAAAATTTTCTAGCTTAATCGTAATGCAGAAGGTAGGTTATTTAGTACGTAAGGGATTATTCGCCTAATGTGGTTCCTACATTTTTGCTGGTAGATAATTTGCAGTCGACTTAACCCCGCCCGTCTGTCTGACTGGCATGATAACTTTCGAACGGATCAGCAGATTCGGTCCAAAATTTGGCTTTCGCAATATTTTGTCCAAACTTAGTTTAAGTTTGAAGATGGACAATATAGGTCCACACCTTCCGGTATATCCTCCTCAAAAGTGCAAAAAATTTCACTAAAATGGTACGCGCAATATATGTTGAACGGATCAACCGATTTTGGTACAAACTTTTGATATCCTAATATGTTGTCAAAATTTAGTGTAACTTCAATAAAAATGCTTCATATCGGTCTTCCCTTTAAGGTACCTCCCCCACAAAAGTTCAGCATTTTAGTTTATGTGCAGCTTAGGATCTGTTCGAAGACCCTTTAAAAAACTATACCGCTGCTGCTCCTTATGGCCCTGTTTACAGCGATATTATGTTTTTTCGTGAACAAGTCCATGCTTCCTCACATATTTGTCCAAATCCTATATACGATGAACAACCGAAATGACTGGATTGCGCGTTTTTATCGAAAAGAAATGACTCCCAAAGTAAGACCCACTTCCAAGATGAATCCCTTCATTCAGGCACCACCTCCGCAACTCTTTTGAACTTTAATCCAAAAAATCTGAAAACCCCCTAATATATAATTACACTGTCCAACATTTTTAAGGTGATCTTGTGCAAACAATTCGAACTGATGATTTTTTGAAAGTACAGACCCAAACGACAAGAAACCCTAGTTGGGTTTTGTTGTGTCAGATGCAGCTCACATTTTATGGCCTCATCTAAACATGATTAAATATTGGGGTTTTAAAGAAATTCGGGGCTATATCTCTGAAACCAATGCGAATCTTCTTCTGACCTCTGAAGCAAATTTGTAGATAAGGACAAGAATAAAATTTTTGGGGAAATAATTAACTCGAAAAACTACAAATTTCAAAATATATGCAAAAATTCCACAATTTTTATACATTTCGCACCGTATCTCCAAAACCGTTAACTTTTTCTAAATATTTTCTTCTGGAAAAATATTCCCTGGAATGTAGTACACAACTCTTCAGAACATGTTATTGTTGTAAAATGTCGTTGTTTTCAGTACATTTTTCAACGACGATTTAATAAAAATGTCAATAATATCGTGAAATCCAGAGTGCGAGAATAAACTGTTGGTGTGAACTGTGTTTGAAATACGTGTTGTAAAAGATATGATGCAAAATACCGCTGAAACAACATGAAGTAAGCATTTTAGAGTTTCAGAATGTTCTAAAGAATTGTTGAGAACTTTATTTGGAAGATGTTTGCTAAAGGTTACTTGGTTCAACTCCCAATAGTTTAGCCGATACTGACCACAATTTCAGCAATTATGTAAAATTTTCTATATTTTATAGATTTTGATGCCCTAGATGGAGTTTTTCTTATGTGGTTTTTTCAAAAGATAAGTTCTACTAGTTTAGGGCTACAATATTGCTAAGGACAGCAAGGCCAAATTCCTATTCGTTTCTGAGATAAAGGCCTGATAAATGCAAAAAAGTGTAGATTTAGCCCGGTTTAGATGAGGCCATAAAATCCGAACTGGATCTGACAGGACAAAACCCTACTAAGGTTTTTGTAGTCTAAATATGTACTTTCAAAAAAATGCATACTGGACGCTGTTGACATCTTCTGTGTTGCAGTGTTATTAGGCAAAGAGTTTTTGGTTGCATAGCCGATATTCCATTCGATATTGTTCATAGATGAAAGTTCCGCATTACACAGGCTGAGGGCATATCTCTGTCGGTAAAGCCGACATATACTTTTTTACTTATTTCAAGTTTTGGCCTTTCAGTTCTACTTAAAGGTTCACAACACGGCTATTTTTATAGTTGGCGTTTTGACCCAGCAAAAACGCCTATTACAAAATAACGGGTTTTTATAGTACTTCTTGGTAGCCGCAACTACTTTCAAATCAACCTACTAAACCATTATTTTAACACAGGCATATCAGTCGAAAGAAGTAGTTATTCTATGGTCATTAAAAACAGTCAGATAAGCCGTAAAAACAAATGTTTGGTAGTAATGGGAATGAATTCACATTGTCACATTGTCTAAATATTTGCAAAAAATGGCAAATATTTCTTTGCCACAATGTGAAAAGCAAGTATTATTCAAACGCAAACAAGAAAACAGCTGATTTTAGCAAAACAAACATATGCCGGCAAACATTGGACTAATGTGTCTTCGCAAGGATTGTTATGTGAACAAAAAATCAACTCTGTATAATTTTAACAATTCTTTGGGCAATATTGGAAAACAAATTTGAATCGAGTTTTTGCGACCTTGCCTTTAGTGGAACAGGCCGGAAAACTTTATATGCTTTTTCCTCATATTTATTTGTTAGCAAGTTTCCTTGTCACCTGCTAATTGTAACTGTTCAAACAATATATAAGTCTCAAAAATATATCTTGAATCTGTTTTGTAGGGTAACAAGTGGTCGGCGTCGCCGTTCTCTAAAATATTCCCTACATTTTTCTTCATCGAAGCAAATGACCATTGCATATCAGCAAAATACTTATCAAATTTTAGTACTGCTTCGATTTTATCAAATGATGTCAACTTTATAAATCGATTAATTTGAAAAAAAAAAAATCAGAAATAAAACTACTCACAAAAACAAAAAAAAGCAAAACAAATGATGTCATCCACCTCCATTGGCCCAAAAAATTAACTTGTTTCCTGAATAGACATTTTTGCAAAAGAAGCAAAAAATAAATAAATAATAACAAAAAATGCCGGACAATTGAATATTGTTGATAATCTGAATAGAAATTGTCGAGTTGAATATTAAGGTAACCAGCAAAAATTATATGAGCATATGTTTAGTGTTACTGGCAATTTAAAAGAAAGAAGAACTGTGAAAAAATAGCAGGCCTTCTTTGGAAGAGTGCAAATTATAGAAAAGTAGTTAAAATATTAATTTTCCATACAAAAAATATTGCGTGGAACATGCATGGCGGCACACATGCTAACTAGCTTTGAATGACTTCATTCATTATGTTTTCATTAAAATTCTTGTGACCATAAAACAAAGCCAACAATTAAAATAATATGGGAAAAAAGAAAAAAATTTGTTTTAATATATCAATAAGAAATAAAATCCACATGATTAATACCTCTTATTTTTCCACATTACACGGATTAATGTAACAACTAAAAACCCTCATGTCGTTTGTATGACAAATCGATTTTTACAATGGATTAGATAATTGTCAACTTACATAACACCATTATTGTTACCACATCACAACGTCTATCTATCTCCTAATCCGTCTACTCAGTAATCTTCGGCTCAAAATCATTCAATTACACATGTCACACCAATTCAATGCAGCTGTGCTGCGCTTGCATACTCTTGATGCCACTTGCCTGCCTGCCTGCCAGCCAACTTATTTTCCACACTACACTCTGCATTGAAATCTCATTAAAATGTTAATAACTTCCTAATTTGTTATCGGGCTACAGAGATCTTAATTGCATTGTACTCGAGTGAAATCTTAAACTTTTGGCCATAAAATCCAATACAACTTTTCTACTTTTCGCTTGTCTTTACACTCAGTTTTTATTTTGTTTCGTTGTTGTCCTCTGTCGTCTTTGGCTTCTGGGTAACAAGTGAATGTTACAAAACTCACTCTCACACTTTGAGCCAATGTACAAATATGGCCAAGATTAATTGTTTAAGTTGTGTAAAAGTTTTCTTCTCTATACAACTCTGCGGATATGCACAAATGTTTGTATATGTTTCACATACATATACAATCCTACAGTGTATTGTAAATTCTAAATACCAAAGAAATCCCTTTGAAAATATATGGGTAATTGGATGTAAATTATTTAGGTTTTCTAAAAAAATAATATAATAAAGGATTAAATGGAATTAAAAAATACATAATCTAAACTTTCAGGAACAACGTATACAAGGATGGAGTTTTGTCATCTATTATATAAAAGTGAAATGACCTTCGTATGTGAAACAAAAACTCAACGAATTTACAACCGATTTGTTCCGCGCTGTTCTTAAGGGGTTATGGCCATTTATAGAGCATTAAAGAAGCCATTTTCATGATTTTTTTACAAGTAGTCTACCAACAATTATGTAGAAGATTTTGTTTTCACCTGAAAGGTCACACCTTGTGGTACTTTCGATTTTTTTAATATTGCACAGTGTTCTGACAAATGACTGCCTACGAAACACTGTTTTTACTAAAGCAATGTGCGGTGCAAACTGTGGCTCGAACACGAGTAAACCGATCAGCATATCGTCGGTGTCATGCTTAAGTGTTCCATACGCCATTTTTGACTTTTTGAGATACATGTGGTTCCAAGGGTTTTCCGGTATGCTCTTTCTGAATTTATAGTCGGCTTTCTCCTATCTGCTCTAGTTTCCGAGATATGCACGCATCGACGCGAAAGCTTAAACTTTTTTCAGTTATGAAATTAATATTTTAAAAACTTACAAGTTTAAAAACACATTTCAAAAATCAGAACTTTAATTTTCGATTTAAAAGTACTTAATTTATTGAGGCAAAGATAGAAAAAATTGTTGTCACTTTGTTCCATGTGATTTACAATATTTCACATTTGTGTCATAAGTGTGGATATGGAACAAATCGACAAAAATTATTTTTTTTTTTTTTAATCTCTATAACTTTTATCTTCCAATACATATTCCTCAAAATTTTTGCAAACATGTTCTATACATTATTATTAATATTTCAAGTCAAAAATATAAATATTTTCTTTAGTCAGTTCCACGTAGTTGTGACGCAAAACATTAAAATGCGATTATCTCAAAACGGGCAAATGGCGTATGGAACACGTAAGCATGACACCGACGATATCGCTCATTTACTCAGAGTGGCATAACTCAAAAACTGGGGTTTTTGAGTTAGCAATTTTTATTTTTTCTCGATCTTGCACAGAAATTTAGCACTGATATCTGACTAGCTCGTTACAAAAGATGATCCAATTAGTTATTTTATTTTTTGTGTAATAATTTTTTTAAGTTGGGAAGTCAAATTTCTATCGACAACTTAAAACGCGTTTTTCTCGAAACTTGATTATTCGAGATGTGTCACTCTTTGAGTAAATGAGTAAATGATACGTTTTTGTGCCGCCATTAGGAAACTTAAAAATCTTGTCCTTAAGCGAAACGGAATTAAAAATATCCATTTTTTAAAAAATGGTGAACATTCAAAGTCAAGATTTCTAAAAAATTAATAGTTTTTTCGCCATAAATTCGTCGACAATTTTTTTAAAAGTCTCAAAGGGAAAGGGTCTGCGCTATTTTTTAAAAACCTAATATTTGCAAAAAAAAATACGAATGTATCGGATTGAAAATTAATTTGTCTGGCACAAAGGCCATTTTTTTTTTTTTTGAACAGTGATTGTTTTATGTCACTGTAAACAACAGAACACATGGTTGTATGTCAAACTGTTCTGAATCGATTTCATTATAATTCGGTAAATTGATTTCTGGACCAAATTCCGTTACGCATTCCAAATTTCATTGAAATTGGAAATAAAAGGCATGTTCGGTGCAACAAACACATGAAGCCGGCCGAAAAATTATATGAGAGCTATATCCTAATCTGAACCGATTCTTACTAAAATAACTGGCGTTCGTCCTTTGGCCAAAAAAAAAAAACAAAATCCATATACTTACAAAAATAAATTGACAGACAGATGGACGGACATGCGTATATCGACTCTGATAGTATTTCTATGTATATTCCTAAAAGGAACTATCACAGTGTGGTATAATTTGGGCATAAGGGAGGTACCCCACCCCTATGAAATTCATCTAAATATATTTTCTATTTTCACCATTGGACAACTTTGAACATTATTTGCATGAAAATCCGTTCAGTAGTTTTATAGATATAACATATTAAAAAAGTAGTCGTGGTCGGATATTTAAGTCCCAAATAAATACGTAAGGTCGGAGGCACAATCACCATTGTCTCGCAAATAAATTTTCAAATCGATACATTGGTAATTTTGCAAATAGCGGGTTTTTAAAAAATAGGGCATAGCTGCATAGCCTCCTTCGAAATTCAACAAAATATGTAGTCTATTTTGACCGGGGCCACCCTGTACATTCGCTGAAATTTTGTACATGCTACGTATTTAAAAAAGTGGGCGCAGCCAATTTTTCTTTCTGCTAAAACCCAAGTTGTACTATGACGAAATATGTCCAGCCGTTCTCAACTGATGCAATTACCAACGAACGACATTTGATTATACCCTCAGCTTTTAGGCTAGAAAGGGTAAATACAATTTGATACGACCAAAAACGTGCCTCATTAAAATAACAGTTTTAGACGCCAAGTATATTTGGACGAAATTCATTTCAGACCATTTTTGGGGTCGTTTTAGCCATGTCCGTCCGCCTGTCTGTCTGTCTGGTCGAAGGGATCAACCGATTTAAACCAAATTTTGGTTATCGGTCCACTCCTTTGTGTAATTCCCCAACAAAAGTTCAAAATTTTCCTGTAAAATGGTTTGAACGATAACTCTCGAAGGGAGCAATTGATTTGGTCCAAACTTCCCACATCGTATTATTCCTTCCAGATATATATCGGGTTCGAATATGGACTATATGGGTCCACTCCTTCGGGTACCTCCCACACAAAATTCGGATAAAGTGAAGTTTAAGTGCTCCTCTCAGATCGTTCTGAAATTTCTTTAGTAGGTTGTCCTTGCGGCTCCCTTTACGACGGGACAATTTTTTTATTGCGCAAATCCATACTTTCTGAGATATTGGCCTAAAAGCTCCATGAAACCCCTGACGGGAGTTTCTGATTGGTGAATACTTTGCACATCGTATTATTTCATAAAGTCTTGTATCAATTTGGAATATGGACTACTCCTTCGGGTACATCCCACACAAAATTCGGAAAAAGTGAAGTTTAAGAGCTCCTCTCACATCGTTTTTATTCTTTTTGGTAGGTTGTTTTATCGGCCTCATTAACAACGGTACAATTTTTTCCGAAGTCCATACTTCCTGAGATAATGGCCCAAAAACCTACCGGCACATACTAAACAAATATTCTTCCAAATTTAGTTTAACGTAATTTAATATTTCGAGTCCTTTATTAAGAAGTTTGGTTACTAAAAATGTTTGGTATATGTCAATGATTTGGTATAGCCCCACATTACGGTACCTACAGATTTTAGAGCAAACTCATGATACAAAATCAATATATTTTATATACGGCATAATTATTGTGTTTGGCTTGGTTTTTGTTTTTTTTTTTTTTTTTTTTTTTTTTTGTCATTGGCTTCGGCACAGCTGAATACTTTCTTACTTGTTTTTATTTATAACACTGTGCATCATTTCTAAGGTGATCTTGTGCAAACAATTAGAACTGAGGCTTTTTTGAAAGTACAGACCCAAACGACAAGAAACCCTTGTTGGGTTTTGTTGTCCAGCTCGGATTTTATGGCCCCATCTAAACATGGTTAAATATTGAGTTTTTAAAGAAATTCGGGGCTATATCTCTGAAACCAATGCGAATCTTCTTCTGACCTCTGAAGGAAATTTGTACATAAGGACAAGAACAAAATATTTGGATAAATTATGAACTCGAAAAACTACATTTATTGCCTCAAATTTCAAAATATATGCAAAAATTCCACAATTTTTATACATTTCGCACCGTATCTCCAAAACATGTCATTGTTGTAAAATGCCTCTGTGCCATTGTATTCAGTATATTTTTCAACGACGATTTAATAAAAATGTGAATAATGTAGTGAAATCCGAAATGCGAGAATAAACTCTTGATGTGAACTGTGTTTGAAATACGTGTTGTAAAAGATATGATGCAAAATACCGCTGAAACAACATGAAGTAGGCATTTGAGAGTTTCAGAATGTACTAAAGAATTGTTGAGAACTTTATTTGGAAGATTTGTGTAAAAGGTCACTTGGTTCAACTCCCAATAGTTTAGCCGATACTGACCAGAATTTCAGCAATTATGTTAAATTTTTCTTTATTTTATAGATGTTGATGCCCTAGATGGAGTTTTTCTTATGTAGTTTTTTTTTCAAAAGATAAGTTCTACGAGTTTAGGGCTACAATATTGCTAAAGACAGCAAGGCCAAATTCCTATTCGTTTCTGAGATAAAGGCCTGATAAATGCAAAAAAGTGTAGATTTAGCCCGGTTTAGATGAGGCCATAAAATATGTACTTTCAAAAAATGCATACTAGAAGTTGTTTGCATTTTCAGTGTTGCATAGTGTAATTCAATAAGAAAAAATAAGTCATTTGTAGAGTAATTCCTTTACGAACGGTCAATAGTGTAGGTCGAGCCAATCACAAAGTTTGAACAAATTTACCGCCGATTTTTGTGAATTTTATAAGACATGACACTTTTTTCCATTTTTTATATGATCTAAAATATTATAAATTAAAAATTATTCACATCTTTCTTCAATATTTAATTGGAATAAACTTATCTTTTAGTCATTATTAAGCAAAAGTTCGTTCATTCTTGATATAAGAAAATTTTTTGAGAATAAAGTCGAAAAGTCGACACCCTCGTGTACACATATGTGAGTTAAATGAAGCAAGAGTTGTTCACATTTTGGTTTAGATTCTTAAAATTAAATATAGCACTTTTCTCCCACGCATGACACACAAATCAAATAAACCATTTTTGTGGGAAGCATATTTTCTATTCATTTTAAAAGTTATTCAAAGTTGCCGATTATTTTTGGAAACAATTTTTAACTTCTTCTTGTCGCTTTTGGATAAGCAAAAATAACACTTGAAATTCCCTATCCAAAAAGCTACACTTCCATTTTCAAAACCCAAAACAAATCTTACTATGATTTCGTTGAAGTATTTCATTTTTTCAAAAAAAAAAAAAATATGGCTTTGTTTCTATTTATATTTGAACTGCTTCGAAGTTCATTTGGTATTCTGAATTGGCCGTTAAATAAATGCAAAAAATCTCTTTTTTCTATTTAACTATGTAGACAAATAGTCGGACAGAAATACCACAGTCGTTGTTATAAGAGTACATACACACTTATTTATGCCTATTTACATGTGTACACTTATTTAAATATGGGTAGAGGGAGTGCGAGGCGATTCTGTAGTGAAATCTGGACGTTTGTACCTTCCATAAAGATCGTCACCGCCGTGTGTGCATTTTGTTTTTCTCTATTAGAATTTACGTGATTTTTTTCTAAACAATCTCATGTGACAGGCAAGTGTACAATACTCTCTAGTCTCCTTTTTGTTGTTTGTTTTGCCATGTCATACTTGTGGCGGTTGTATGTAGCTCTGTTGACAAATGTGTTAAATGTTAAGAAAGGGTTATGAGTTGGGAAGCTTCACTATTATTTTGGGGACAATTTGCTTTATATTATTTGACTAAAATTCGTAAACCACCAAAATATAATTATGTTCCTTTTGCGAATTTTCAATTCCACCCCACTCCACATTTTTACTTTTCCATCTGCCGGAATTGTGCATGCTATCTTCTAATTTCTAGCTTCTTTTTGTCACAATATGTGCTACAGTTATCCATTACCTAGTAATGAGTCAAATAAGCCTTGTAAAGTTTAAAAGCAGTAACCCATTATTTTAAGTCAATTGATAATGAAGAAGGTTGCTTGTTTACATTATTTTGTAATGGGTTATTCGGCTTATGTTGCTCCATATTTTTACAGTGTTTTATTTTACTTGCTTTGGTGTCTGTTTAGTTCAAATCTAGTAACTCATTTTCCACACCAATCGGACTAAAACTTTGCACACTTTTCAGACTGGATGACAATACATGAATATGAAACCAAAACTAATATGGGTCCATTTTTTCCTATAGCCCCCATATAGCGGTACCACCCAATTTCAGGTTTTTGACTATTTTGTCTTCATTTTTTGTCCGAATTGGCTGTAACTTGGCATTTGGAGTTACCAATTGTACAGAAACTCCCCCACCAAAAATTGTGGACATGGGTTAGATTTTGGTGTAGCCCCCATATAACGGTGCCACCCGATTTCAGGAAATTTAAAGTTTTTATGTACATTTTCCGCCTAGGTTAGGTTAGGTTAGGTTGAAAAGAGGGGCGAGTAATCGCTACATGTCCTGGAGGACATACACATAAGCCATGAAGTAGGCCTGTTGTGCGCTCTAGTCTAAGTTTTTTGAAGAAGGGGGGGGACTCTACTATAATTTATTTAAGGAACTCTGTTCCCTTAACAAAGTCCCGTAATTATTTTAGGTCGTCTACAATTACCTGATTAAGATCTGGTATTGTGTCGTTCCCTAAAAACTGTGATCTGATATTTGCGAAAGCGGGGCATTGGCAGAGAAAATGCTCCAATGTCTCATCATCCTCTCCGCATGCCTTGCATACGCTGTTGTCTGCACAATTAATTTTATGCAGATGAGCTTGTAATCCCAGGTGACCTGTAAGAACACCTGTAAGTCTACTCAACTCTGCTTTACCTAGCAGTTTTTTCCTCATTTGGGTCTCCCCATAGGATTTTTGTGGTTTTCCCTAATTCATCTCTATTCCATAGGGATAAGTGGGCATTTTTTGCCCAAATTTTTAACTCTAGCCGAGACGCGTTTAGTGGCTTTGCGTTCGCTAAGTTTACGGTTGCTAATTCCCTTCCCTTTTTTGCCAGAGAATTTGCTATCTCATTACCTCTATTCCCCGCATGTCCCGGTACCCATATTATACGCACCGTGCCATGCTGAGTATAGCTGTTGATCTAATTTATACAATCCAAGACTGTTTGTGATTTTACTGTCTTGGATGTTATTGCTTTGATTGCAGTTTTACTGTCCGTAAGGACGTTTACAGTAGTTGGTCTTGTGTTGGCATTAAGCCAGTTCAGACACTCTTTGATCGCTCGGATCTCCGCTTGATGGACCGTATTGTGATCCGGCAAACGAAGAGATATTTCGGTCTCTGGTTCTTCAATAAAGAGACCCAGTCCCGTTCTACCACCTAGCATGGAGCCGTCTGTATAACAACAGTTTCCAGACGGCATTTGTGCTAGATTTCCGCAGATCCACGAGTCTCTGTCTGGAATTAATGCCTCGCATGAGGCAGCTACAAAAGTTTCAGGTATACGGTCCGATACAATGTTATCCATTGAATCTCCCGTTGTTACCTGTAGAATGTTTTGATGGTATGTTACGAGGTCTTTACTGATCCACTCGTCCATCGCTTTAAGTCGAATAGCTGCGACAGCCGCTTCATACGTTATCTGGATTTCTATTGGTGTATATATAGAATAGTTTCTAATGCCCTCGTTGATGTTGTACTCATTGCGCTGCTTAAACTTAGACAGCACATTCGTTGGACTTTCTGTAGTATTTTAATATTACACTTTTTATCCATAGCTGTCCACCAGACTACTGAAGCGTATGTTAGAATAGGTCTAACTACGCTTTTGTATAGCCAGTGTGTCATCTTAGGATTAAGACCCCACTTGGCGCCTATAGCCCTTCAACAGGTTGACCAACATCTATGAGCTTTATTGGCTCTTTCCTGAATATGGTCTTTCCATTTAAGTTTCCTATCCAGAATTACTCCCAGATATTTGACTTTGTTGGAAATATTGATCGTCTTGTTTAGGAAAACTGGTTCTTCAAAGTGTCCCAGTTTTGTTTTCCTAGTAAACAGACATATTTCCGTTTTTTCCGGGTTTACATTAAGACCTCTTGGTCTAGCCCAGTTGTACGCTAGTTTTAGGGCTGATTCAGCTCTTCTGCATAGCAAGTTTGGATTCTTACCCCTCAGAAGTATTATAACGTCGTCTGCATAACAGACTGGGTCAAATCCCTCATCGGTTAAAGTCCTTAATAGGCTATTTATGGTAGTGACCCATATGAGTGGGGATAAAATCCCCCCTGTGGCGTAACCTGACCAACTTTGTCCTTTATTTTTACGTCAAGTAGCCCGCAGCTTCTACATCTATTCCTTAGCATGTGGCTTATCCAGTCCCTGAGGGCCCGATTCACCTGAAACTTATCTAAGGATTGGATAAGGGTTTCGGTGCTGACGTTGTTGAAAGCACCCTCGATATCAATGCATACCGCCAGTGTATACATCTTCCTGTCGAAGGTGCTCTCGATGTGGTGTACAACCTCATGTAATGCGGTTTCCACTGATCTACCTTTAACGTATGCATGTTGTTTGTATTTAAGCATATCGTTTGGAATCTTGCTCTTAATAATGGTGTCGACTATTCGTTCCATGGTTTTAAGCAGGAAGGATGTTAGGCTTATCGGACGATAAGACTTAGGAATTGCGTAACTAGCCTTCCCAGGTTTGGGGATAAATACTACCCTCGCCTCCTGCCAGGCTTTAGGAGTATACGCAAGTTTTAAGCATGCGTTAGAAATTCCAGATAGTTTGGGCGCAATGTAGTCCATCTCTTTCTGGAGTAAGGCCGGAAATATCTCATTTTCTGTCCAAATTGACTGTAATTTGGTTATGGACTTCGCAGTGGTCAAACAACTTATTTACTAAAAAGTTAAAAAATAAAAAAAAATTAAGTTTCAGTGTTTTATTTATAAATGCACTTAAAACTAGAAAATAATTTGTCGCTTAGCCTCAATAAGTATATTTTTCCTCATGATGGGTTCTCTCAAATAAAACGCTTGCATTTAAATTAAAAATGGAGGCAAAATTAAACGGCAGGCATTTTATTTGGGAGGTTCCATCATGAGAAAGAATTTATTTATCGAAACTAAGCGACAAATGATTTTCCAGTTTTAGGTGCATTTATAAATAAAACACTGAAACCTTTTTTAATTTTTTTTTTTTTTTTTTTTTTTTTTTGCTAGGCATATGTTAAAGTATGTTTTTATTCTCAATTTGTTAAATTGTTTTTTTGTTTTGTCTTGGAGAATATTGCTCTCACCTGGATAAATAGATTCCATTGCCATCAAATTCAAAATAACAAATATCGACGATATGTCATAAATCCTATATGTCAGATTAATTCTTGATAGATCATATCTTGAAAAAATACTATTTAAATAACCCCATTACAACTACTAAGAAAACCAAAACGCATACCGGCATTTATGGTTGACATGCCGGTCGACCGACAAACGCACACACACCAAAAACAACAATAGCAATTACAGTCATGCCCATGAATTTGATCACAACGACGACGACAAATGCCTCACCTTTAATAAATGTACAAAATTTCCATAAAGAAAAGCAAAACCGATTCAGACATAACGACAAACCAAGCGACTTAGTGTCGCACACGCATGCAAGCGGCAATTCCCAACTACTTTTTTTTAATTTTTAATTCGTAATTCTTTCTGATGCCTTCCCAAAGTGTCGTGATAACTTGGATAACTGAATGGCTTCTTTGACTGCCACGCAATCAAACGCAAGAACCTTTTTTTATAGTTTTCAAAAATTTGTTTTTCAATTTCTTTTTTTTTTTTCATCATTCGTTTTCAATTCATGTTGTACGAAAAGAACGACGAACACGCATTCTCTATGGAATATTAAATAGATTTTGACTGTTCTATGCTGCTAACATGTCATTGTCATGGATAAGGGTTTCTTAACTTATCGTCGTCGTTCTCTATGTGGTGTGGCAATGACAATTTCAAGAATCATAGAGCCAAGTGTAGAGGTAAAGTTTTAGTTGTTCGGTGCATTCAAAACTGCCATAAAATATTCAGAGCTCATAGTGTGCAAAGGTGGGAGGTAAGAAAAGTTATACACGGAAGATCTATGATAAATTTGTTGAAACGGATTTGAATGCATCATCCCAGGAATCAATAAAGAAACTTTAAATGTAATATTAATTTCTATAATATCTGGTTTATGTCACAACTAATATTCAAATACTCAATTTATAATATTGGCAGCATAGTGAATATAGGCATAACCGCACTTTTCTCTTGATTTGTGATCACATCAATTATGGCTATAGACAACAAACCAATAGCAATATTGACAAGTGGCAAATGGGATGAATTTAAAAATTCGAAAGAATTCAGTGTTCTGGTTGCCAGACCAAAGGCTGCATTTATATGGCCCGCATTATTTCACTGACCATAACCTTTAGTCGCCAACACAGTATGGTGGATACGATTTTATAGGCGATAGAGAGGAGACTTCGAGCATACAACAATTCCTTGTTTTCTATTTAGGTTTCAATCATCGGCTATAGTTTTATCTAGCTCATACATACAGCATATCGCCTCTAATCCTGAACACCTATCGGCTCCTGCTGCTGAATTAATCTTCAACCTATTTATTGTCCTACCTCATTCTACCTAGTGGTTCAGAAATTTAGTTTTCTATATACTATAAAATATAGTAGATTGTTGTTGAAAGAAGCGTTTTAATAAATTACCGTAACGTTTACACAATGAGCTATTTTTTCCCCCTCAGGTACTAAGTGAAATACCAACTTTAGTGGACTAGAACATTTACCGCTCGCTAAGGCACCTGATTTGTATTCACAGAAAGATGTCATAAGCGCACACTGTCAGTCGCTGGAGCGAATATTTGCCTAATTTGACTTTACCTTTAGAGTGTTTTCTTTCAGCACATATTGTACACGCCCTGTTCCGTCCGTTTAACACTTGTGAAAATGTAGGAAAATTTCACTGAAGAAGTGGATATTTTCCTTTATAATTTTCCATATTAATTACATAATTGAACATTTTTAGTATCTGAGTTTTTATATAAAAATGATATAATTTTTTTATTAGATTTATTAAAAATGTTTTAAAGTTTTTTTTTTTAATTAAATGTTTTTTGATATATTTTTTAGCATTTGTTATTTTTAATAAATAGAAAGGTATAAAAAAGACGAAAAATAGTCATATTTTGATGCAAAATATTAAAAAAAAACTTAAAAGTTGAACTTTTACCTTGAAATACTCCGCAATTACACGCAGAGAAAAAAATATGATTGATCCAACAATATTCGAAGAGCAAAATATGTATTGTAAAGATATTGTTAAATTCCAAATGTAGTATTGTAATTCCAACAATTGGGTTTTGTTAAATCCAAAAATAGTTTTTGTCAACTGGACAATAGTTCTCTGTTTTCTTCGACTATAAGTCTGTCTGGTTACTTTCCCAGCAAGAATTGTCCAGCAAGAACTTTCTCAGAGAGTAAGGGGTTTTTATTCTCTTTTGCTAGAAAATTTTAAAAAGTAAACAGACACCTTCCCAGCAAAAACCAGCAAGCAATCAGCTGACTTGCCAAAACAGAACAATTTGTCCGCCAACAAAGGAAGCAAACACGTTGTATTTTATTAAAAATAAAAAAAAAATGAAACAAAAAAGTATTTTTCTACTTTACAAATTTGTTCTCCATAAAACAATACAATTAGACTATGTTATTTCCACAATAAAATTGTTTTAAAGGTTCACAAACATAAATCAACAAAAAACTAAAAACGGCTGATTGATTGTTTTCAGGAAGAAGAAGAGCTTGCAAGTGCTTGCTAGAAGAAATTTGTCCAGCAAGAATTTGCAAGCTCTCAGTGAAAGAACTGTCAAAATGTCTCTCTCGAATCGCTCTCTTTTGCTGGTTTTTTGTGTTAACAGACGACTTCCAGCAACAATTGGTACAAGTTGTTACAAATTTTAGGGTAACCAGACACAGCTAATTTTTTCTCTTCTCTCGCTATTCAATGCCGTGTTGAAAAAAACAATTATGGTGAGTTTTGTTTGTATGATATGATGCCTTTATCTTTGTTTTTTGTGTGTATGTATACCAACAATGAGACTCTTGTTTTTATTTGTTTCTGTTTTGTTTCATTCTTCTATCTTCATTGTGCTTTGAGGTTTGGTGTTATACCGGAGTTTGTTATGGCGTTTAATTATTCCTTATGTTGTGGTGGGTGCTTGTGGCTTTTTGTTTGGCTTTGTTGTCAGCCAATGCAGCAAACCATGTATTGTGTTCATCAATGATTGCAATATTATACGCGACATTTATATCCAAGTTATGTGAAAAGTGTATATGAGAAGTATGTACACTCAAATCAAAAATTTCTGGGCTGGTTTTCTGGGTTGACAATACTTTTTGTAAACAAAATTAGATTATGATAGTTCCTACAATCGGTATTGTTAACGACTTTTACAATATTGCGGAAATTCGAAAGTTGTTTTTGTTTTCTATGTTTGGAACAAAAGATGGTATTTTTGGATTTGGATTACAATGTTTGAACAAAACAAATACATTTTTGGAACCAAAACAGATATTTTTGTTCCAACAAAAGCGAAAAATATTTTTTCTTTGCGTGTACGGAAACGCATTTCTCACTTTCTCCTTTTAGCTGAAAAGGCAGAGAGACAAAAACGAAAACAAATTTAAAAATCATACGCCAACACCCCCTCCCCTTTTTCCATTCGATACAAAAATGTTATATATGACATTTTATGGCGATCGGTCGACGTTAACCCGTGCCACCTAAGCAATCTTTGTTTCCATAGTGGTCGGTAGCGGCCCATGCCGCTTATAAGACCATATATAACGGCATGTGTATTCTCGACAGAGAATAACGGGTTCGACGACCCCGCGGTCGCCAGTCTAGCAGGAGGTTACCATTGCCCCGGTCACATGGGACTGAAAGTGGAAGTAACTCGTTTACGAGGTCCAACCACAGGTCTCCTTTTTAGTACCACAGGTGGTGTGAATAATTGGAATCTAAACTCTCCACACCATCACAGATCTTTACGATCTTATCGGGGGCACTTTCACATATAAATAGGTTGCCGTTCTCCAGCTACAGAGCGAAAGAGGTGATTGTGCCTCGCTTCCAGTTGTGAGAAAACTATTATTACGAGGGGCTCTATTTGTCTTTTTTTGGGAAAGATTTTGACCATTTTTAGCCTAATGCAACATCGCCATGTTATATACCGTGAGATAGAGGCATCCTTGAGCATTTCTTTCACCATCTAAAATTTGATATTGCATGAATACCTGGTCGCAAAATTGGATTTTTTCTCGCTGGATTCAGCAAAATTGGTCAATCGTTCAAAAAAGGCTCTTGTGGATTTGTGCAAAGAAATTGTGAACAAAAACAATAGCGGTGCTTTAAACTACATTTATAAGATCGTCACAAACGATGAATCTTGAATCTAAGCTTAGGTGCCCGAAACAAAACAGGAATCGACCGTTTGGGTATTCGAAAGCGAGCCAAATCCAAATTTCTTCATGGAAGAAGTCCTTCGTAGCAAATGGTCGCCTGTTTTTTCGGCAAAACTGACCGTGTGGCGACTGTACGGCTTAAGAAATTTAGGACGGTTAATTCTGTGTGTTTGTTTGCCCAAAGTCTCCTGAGGAATTTGAAAAACGAACAAGAGAAGACGAATCGTTCTGCACCATAACAATGCGAGCTCTCACACATCGATTCAAAACAGCGCCTGCTTGACCAGACAAAACGTGGAATTGATGAGTCATGCGCCGTACAGCCCTGACTGGGGATCCAATGACATCATTTGATTACAGCACATGAAGAAAAAAAGGTGTGGTCAACGATTTTCGTCGTCAGAAGTCGCTAAAAAGCGTTCCAGAACCATGTTTTGAGGTGTCTCAATCAATCCACTGAAAACAACTGTCAAACTTAAAAAAAATGACACCTGGCGACACTGCGTGTTGCCTAGGGCAGAAGGTTTTCTAGTGCCCCTCGTATGTAATTGTGGTAATTAGACTGCTGCATTATTGTTATCTTCATTATTCCTACCCAGCAAAAAAATCATTCAAAATAATGGGTTTTTATAGCACTTTTTGGAAGTCAGTCGTAACTACTTGCAAAACCCATAATTTTAACAAGGGCACGTCGCGCTGAATTACTAATTATTCTATAACCACTAGAATATCTAGTTTTTCTATGGCTACTAGAAGTTGAAAAGTAAGCTAAAAATCATATGTTCTATTTTTAGAACAGTTGAGGTGAAATTGGTGTTTTTCAATTTCAACATATTTGACATTTTCTGCTTGATTTGATCATGCGAACTTCTGATTTGTAACCAAATACACTACATACTGTGCCAAGCGTACGAATATTAAGGGTTGCTAAAACGCTTACATATGCAGTATGTGGTGCTGTTTTTTTTTTCTTTTTTTTTCAAAAAACTCGCTTGCCTAGAGTGTTCGTAAAACACACAACCCTCGGATTTGTAGTCGGACACACATGCTCTGTGCCACCGTACTCATTACTTAGCAAGTAAAATAAGTAGTTTTGCCTTGTAAAATGTTTAAAAAAGAAGGCATTATTTTCCAGCATACTGGTAATACAGAAAAAAAGCCTTTTTATATTACTTTGTATTGGATTACATAATGACTAATGAATCCGAATTTTTGCTACGTATTCACTGATCGTGCTTAACTTATTACGAACTGGGCGACCAGTTCCTATTTGTATGGAACTAAAACTGGTAGCAGTGCTGACTACGAAGTCTGTTGTTGGTGAAAAAAAGAGCGCATCCCTCTTGCCAAGTGTTAAGTGAAGCCCATAAATTGGATCTTCCAATCGCTGCCTGCAGAATAGATCTGAAAATTCTGTGGCGGGCAACCTCTCTCTAGAAGTTATCTAAGTAATCCTATAGGGGCGTTGACGGACGCATAGGTGTGCAATGGCGTACCATGGCTTGAGTCATTATACCGTTATGACAACTTATTGTGCACAAAAACGTTTTTCATCAATTGAACTGAAAACTCACACCTTGATCTACTTTCGTTTTCGTCCTAATAAAAACTAGGTCGATGTGAAGACAGACCCGGTTGCACTCAGCTATGCCTCCCTAATAGGTTCAATCGATGTACTAAGCGGATAAATTACTTCCATCTGTTACAATATCAAACAATCTTGTGGTTCATTTTTTTTCAAAAATGTTTAATTACACCAGAGTGTATATTTGTATGACGTTCAATTGCCGAAGCAAAAACGAAAAAAAAAACAATATAAGACTCACATATGTAGGTCATGCGAATATAAACTATTATGGGGGAATGTCAGCACTACGAGTAATATCTATTCCGACACAGAAAAGTCTTTCCTCTATCGAATATTTCAAGTGATATAACTCAGTCGACCTTAAAATTGTGATCATCACCTACATCTACACTTTTCTTAAGTACAACAACAATATGAACAATTTTTACTGGAATTTTGTAGTATTTTGGATAATTTTGAGCCATGCGTTCTTTAATAAATTTTCACGTTCCTCTAGGGCTTACAAATTAGCCCTAGAAACACAAATAATAAAGATATTTTTAATTTTCTTAATGTATTCAAATATTTCAATAAATTTTGTATTTATTAAAAAAAATTTGAATAACATTAACTCACACTTGTTGAACGATTTTCGGCATCTTAACAAAACCAAAAACTGTGAAGGTTGACGTGTCCCCATACTAATAATCAACAGATACCCCGCCAACGGAAGAAGATTAGATTTAATATTTGTTGTAAAAATTCACACATTTACATAAAAAATTAGTTAATAAATCAACCTTAAAAAAACAAATAACCAAAGCACTTTATTCAGAAATTAAATACCGGAAATGGCTGCTTAATAAGTCAACATTTTTTAGATAAATTAAATGTTAAATTTCTAAATGGATACAAATCAAGTTATTTAAAAATATACCCTACAACACACTGTCTGAGTACTTTTTTTAGTATATTTTAGCACTAATAATCAAACTTTTAGCTTTTTTAGGACTCATAGATTCAGGTACATAATTTCAAATAAATTTGATCAACAATAATGTTATGTTTGAAGCTTACTTTATTAAAAAAAGTAAGTGGGACCTGATGAACTTAAAGATGACATTGAAACCTACAATTTTCAAAACTGCAATTCAATAATTTCGTATTAATCAGGTCAACAATAATTAACTTTATTAATTAATTGTTTTGGCTTAACAAATTGTTGTATGGAAATTATATTTATTCACTCTATAAACTAGTCGAAACTGACGACTGTAGTAAACATACATTTAGATTATTTATTGTATACTTACTTATTGTCCCATTATAATTCTATAGAAAACTTTATATTTTGTATATCTTATTTTAAAATTAAGCCCCGTAATTATGCAAATTTTATACGGTATTGTCTCCAGAAAAAAAAAACAAATAAACGTGAAATATCTTCACAAATTTATAGTTCTCGATCGACTGTATCGCCAAATTATCACCCAAAAAAAAGCTTAATAAAAACGGAACAACGGTTGGTTAATATGTTCAACAAATTATAAATCTGCTAATTAATAATACAGTTTTGCTGCTACAAGAAGCTTTTTTGTAGAGAATTATTCTTCGGCCATTGAACAATTCCTCCAACAATGACAGCTAAAAGCATAGATTAATGACTATGAACGGCAGATGTTTGTCAATATGGAAATTGATTTAAATAAAATCAACAAAATGAGGAATAAGAGATCAGCCAGCGAGATAAACAAAACAAGTCACAACTTTTAAATATTTTTAAGCAATGAAGTCATACCTAACTGAGATTGCAAATTTTAAATGTGTTTGAAAATATAAATAGAAATTGAAAATAAAAATAAAAATAAACCGGCATAAAAATTTAGAATGAAATTTCGAAACATATAATTAAGCTTTTTCTCATTCAGAATGAAATTAATGGGATTGAATGTCGGCAAACTGTAAAAATAACATAAATAAGTTTGATAACGAATTGCTTGGAGTAAACTACAAAAATAATATAAAAACATTTATAATATTGACTTCCGAGAAAAAATTGCTGAGTGTTGGCGGGCGCGTTCACAGGTTGTGGAATGGCCTGTGGATATATAATTGTTCTACAAACATCCCAGAAGGGGCAAGGGAGACTTCTCTGATATCAATGAATGCACCCCGATTCATATTAGCTCAATGATATGGGACCTACTGTTTATCGCCGTGTTCGAACGGCGTGCCACTTGTAGGGAAGTATAGTCTTCGATTTTAAGATAAAAAAGCTAAAGTCTTATCTCCCCGACCATGTCTGACCAAAAACAAAGACTTTACTCGTTACATCAGACGGTTTTTGTAAATGAAAAAGAATGTCAGAGAAATTGTTATCACAAACCACTACACTACATGTTTCGCAATTGGTGGGAGTGCCCATCAGGTGTATCTTGTGCGGCAACCTGACTATGCCTCTACCCCAAATTTTTCGTTCTATATATACTGAATTTATAGCGAAATTGCAATTAGCAATTCAATACAACGGGTTTTTTAGAGCAGATAGCATTGCCAAGCCTAATTTACGATATTTTAGCGGGGCGGACTTTATTTGCAATTGTCTCCCATTGGTTTTTATTTTATTGAATAATATGTAATTAAAATTTAACGATCGAAATAACCCTAGTGGTTATTGTGAGCATTAAACCATGTAAGTACACAGCTTGACTCTACTAAACTCGCTTGCTGAAGCGTCCGCCCCGGGACGGTTGTTGAGCGAAGTGTGGAGTCAAGCGGGGTTGTAAAACTTTACTTAAAACAAAATATCTGCGAGCATCGGGTCGCCACTGCCGTAGCTGGTTGAGGACAGGACATCAACGTATATCGGACATCAACTGCCGTAGCTGGTTGTGTTGTCGCCTGCGTCAAGCGTGGTTGTCGAACGTGCATTGGTTTCCAGACGCGTAGCTAGTTGTGTTGTCCTCTGACCCTAGTTAAGTTGTCAAACGTGACCTTGACTTTAAGACAGCGTCACCCAAGAATTCCCATCAATGGTTTAGTATGTGTGTATGTATGGGTGAAGAAAACAGCAACCACATGATGTTTATCGTTTGTTTTTATTCACGCACACTGTAAGTGAGAGAGAGAAGCAAAAACAACTCAGTGGGCGCCCTCACTATACTTCTTTGCAAAGAAGCCCTTCTCTGCTATAAAACAAAACATCAGTGTATATCGGGCCACAACTGCCGCAGCTGGCTGTGTTGTCGTCTGAGTCAAGTGGAGTTGTCAAAAGTGCATTGGCTTTACGACAAGACATCAGCGTGCTTCGCTACTCTCGTAGCCGGTTGTTTTGTCGCCTTAGTCTCGTGTGATTGTCAAACGTGCCTTGACTTCCAGAAGATAGCTTAGCGTGCATCGGGACGCAGCTGCCGTAACTGGTTGTGTTATCGACTGAGTCACGTGGGTTGTTAAACGTGCCTTTGCCTTTAAGACAAGACATCAGCGTACATCGGGCCACAACTGCCTTAGCTGGTTGTGTTGTCATCTGAGTTAAGACAAGATATCATCGGTCCGCCACTGCCTTAGCTGGTTGTGCTATCGTATGAGTCAAGTGGGGCTGGCTTTAGGACAAGACAGCAACGTTCTTCGCTCCGCCACTGCCGTAGCCGGTTGTGTTGTCGCCTGAGTCAAGTGAGGTTGTCAGACGTTGGTTATGTTTTTCCTGTGGGTGGAGTGGAGTTAGAAACCTGTCCTCACCTCTAAGAAATTTATCACCTTTCATCAGACCGCCGCTGTTCCAAAGCCGCTACCAATCGCCCTGACGTCAACATTCATCCGTTGTACCAAAGCCCTGTCGTCAGAATTCATCGTGCCACTGCTGTATTAAATCTGTCGTTGGCATTCATCAAGCCGCTGATGTGCCGAAGCCACCGCCAATCTTCATTAGCGTTCATCGGTCCCCTACTGTGACTAAGCCGCCTCCAATTGTTTTGTCGTTGGTATTCATAGGGCCGCTGCTTTGCCAAAGCAGGTACCAAACAGCCTGTTGTCAACATCTACTCAACATCGCGCTACTTTACAGTCAACACTTTACCCGTACCCAAATATCATCAACTTCGTTGACTTCGTTTTGGCTTTTCAGTGTGATGTTAGTTCTTACTCTAACGTCTCTAAACAAAAATAAATTCTTGTAAGGATCTGTTTTCCACTGAACATAACCCAGCTTCAAAGTGAAAATGCGTCGTCACACGTTACTTGATTTTTTATTCTATTCCTAGTGATGTTTATGCAATTGTACTAATGAAAGACTTTCTTTTCTCGGATATTTCCTTTAAATTCCTTTGCCCTTAATTTATTCATTTCGAAGCTATTAATTGGCTGGATATACTTCGTATATACTTTTTATACCCTCAGCATTTATGCTAACGAGGGTATATACACTTTCATACGGGCAAAATGTGCCTCGTCGAAATAATGGTTTTAGACCCCAAGTATGTTTGGACGAAATCCGTTTCAGGCAATTTGGAGTTGATTTAACTATGTCCGAGCGCACGATAACTCTTGAAGGGAATAACCGATTTGGTCCATACTTTGCACATAGTGAAATTTCTACCAGACTTAGATGAGGTTCCAATATGGACTCAATCGGTCCACTCTTTCGGGCACCTCCCACACAAAAGTTCGGAAAAGTTCAGAGAAGACTATAGTTTCGGAAGCAGCCAAACTTCCTCATCAGTTCTCTTAACCGCTGACTATGTGTCGATAAACAGGTCAATAAGAGTGACCAGATTTAGGAGGATACAGAAAATTTCTCGTTCTGTTTAATTTTCTGGTCACTCTTATTGACCTGTTTATCGACACATAGTCAGCGGTTAAGAGAACTGATGAGGAAGTTTGGCTGCTTCCGAAACTATAGTCTTCTCTGCCTCCGCTCGTAGTAATCAATTTCATTACCCACTGTTAAACATTTTGTTTCTTCAAATTTTGAAGCAACAAAATATGGACGTTAGCTGAAATAAATACACAACAAGTATTATTTTGCAGTCCAAAAATACAAAGCCAACAATAAATAAATAAATATATCCACCGCCCCAATACGACGGTATAAGTTTCATCTGGGGCAAGTCCATACTTCCTGAGCCAATAGCCTGAAAGTTGCAAAAAAACCCTATGACTCCGTGTGTAGTGGTTGGAGCGCAAGATAACTCTTGACCGGATCTGTCGATTCGGTCCAAAATTTGGCCTTCGTAATATTTTGTCCAAGCTTAGTATAAGTTCGAAGATAAGCCATATCGGTCCACTTCTCCAGGTACCTCCCCCACAAAAGTTTAAAAATGTTGAGACAAATTGTGCGCACGATAACTCTTGAAGCGAGTGACCGATTTGGTCCATACTGTACACATCCTAATATATCTGTTATATGTATATCAGGTTTTAATATGGACTATATTTGTCCACTCCTTCGGGTACCTCCCACAAAAAAATTCGGATAAGTTCACTTTAAAACCTGCTCTTGAATCACTTTGATTTTTGTTGAAGCAACTTGCGCTGCCTCAATTACGACAGTAAATGCTTTTTCAGAGGTAAGTCCATACTTTTAGAGAAAACAGCCCAAAAGGTGTTCAAACTTAGTTTTAGTTCGAAGATTGGCAACAAGTTCCTGTACTTCCCTCCAATATTTAAAAAATGTCACTAAAATGGTATGCACGATATCCCTTGAACGGGGCAACCAAATTGGTTAAATCTCCTAATATGTTGTCCAAATTGTGTATAACTTCTAAAATGGCCGATATCGATCTTCTCCTTATGGTACCAACCCCACAAAATTTAAACAATTGCGTCGATCTGTCCGTAGATGAAAGTTTCAATTCAAATTGACTGAGGGTATATCTCTGTCGGCAAAGCCGACTGATGCTTTTTTACTTGTTTTTTTAACATTTTAAATATTTTGTAGTGAATTTTACTAATAAAAACATTTTTATTTTTTGTCTTTGCAGGTATGTATTATTAAGTGAATGAATAAATTTAAACAAAAGTATGTAAGTAAAAGTTGTCTATCGAAAAAAAAAATACAAGATCTAAAAAATACTTTATCATGTCATGGTAATCAATCACGGTTTGTTTTTCAACACTTTGCTCAAGTAAAGCCTACATCTTCTTTATACGGAATTTGATGAAGGCTTAAGAAAAAATTGTTCTATTCTACTCTAGTTTTGGCAGCTGTAAAACATAACAAAAAAAAAAACGCTGCAAGTATGACAGAAAGCAACCTTAGATCTATAGCAGCAGCTTAGATTGACAAACCCAAATTAAATCTAGTGGGAATCTAGAGTTAAAAAGACCATAATAATCATTAGAGTTAAAGAAAAAAAATCAAACAAAGCCCACACGCTCTATTGACGCTGTAAGTTGAGAGCATTTTGTAAAGACTCTTACTTATGGCTTTGGTTGATTGAATATCTTGGCCCATGAATTGTAATTCATTAGAACTACATGAGGAGGCATAACACACTTGCTAGTTTTTTGTTACGAGTTTTTTTACGCTATAATCAAATCAATTTGGCTAGAACGATGTACAACAATGTATAGATGAATGAATAAACCGGACGGACAGACAGACGGATGCTGCCAACATGTCTGCAATATTCAGTGCAAAAGTCTCAATCAAACATTCTTCTTCGCCATGCCACGCACACACACACACTTTTTTATTCAATATAGGAGATGTGAAGTGATTTCCATATGACCAAACAGACAGGTGGTATGACTGAATGAATGGTAGTAATACTAACTATTGGCGGTGGGGTTGCCAGATTAATGGCTTATTAATAAATGTATGATATTCTTTAAAAATCAAATGCATTATTTCGAAATTAGGATGAATGAGCGAACTAGTTCAAAGGAACGATTCCCTGAAGTGAACGAACGGAACCACATACATTTAATTCGTTTATATCGTTCATATAGCTCTTCGAGTTCAAGTTCTTGGAGTTTAATAGGTTGATATTCACAGGAAAATGATGCAAACGAAATGAACGACCTCGTATTGGTGAACAAAATGAAAAATAACGATACGCTCAATGCGCGAAATTGCCCAACATTCTTTTAAACCGATAAGACAAATTTAGTAGCCTGGAATATTATTATACATACATATGTCCCAATCGGATTTCTTTTTAAGAGTTACCTTTACATTAACTCTTTGTTCTACAAAATATCCCAAAAAAGATTTCTGGCAACCCTTTAAAATACTATTCCATTACAAACCAATAGCATATTTGTGTTCGAACACCTTATAACATTGGCAATTGTCGTAGGTTGTTGAAATGAATGATTTGCAAAGTAGATTTTGATTTCTTCGATGTAGCTGTTATGGCCAGCGGTCTTTTTTGATTTTCTGACCAAAATTCAACCCAAATAACATCAATAGTAGTGTTTTTTCTTTGCTTTGTTGTTGTTTTTGCATAGCTAGAATAAATATTTTTTATTCAGCATCATTTATTTATTTTTTTTTTTTTTTTGTTTTTTATGTAATGTCATTTATGTTGTTGTTTATTTTCTATGCGCATTGACAGGTGTCAACTTCAATAGTTTGGCTTTAAATCAAACAAAGAATTTGAATAATTTTAAATGAGTCGTAAAATACATTTTCAGAGAAAAAAATGTTTATACACCACATACAGATTTTTTTCGGAGACGTTTTTTACCATATTGGGGCTTTATGAAAATATTTTTGTTGATGATTATTCTTGAAAATAATGAATATCATTTATTGTAGGTTGGGTTGTGAATTTATTAGATTACTTTAACATTGAAATTGTAAAGAAATAACCTCCAGCAACCATATAGGGTGAGAAATATTTCAGAAGATTATTAACGCTCCTAACAATCAGTGCATGTAACCGCAGCCTACTGGCTAATATATGCTTGGCTCAATCAGAATGTGTCTTATTGAAATTAGTAATAAGGAGGGTTGACAACGTTAATTTATTAGTGGGAATAATTGGCGATGTTTACCAAGGGGTAAGGCAGGGAAAACTATAGTTTCGGATCTCGCCACAGATCCTCATCAGTCAGATCCTATTTTGAAAAGCAAAATAAAATGAATAATAGTTAAGAAGAAATCCGTTTTAGACAATTTGGAGTCGATGTAGTCATGTCCGTCCGTCTGTCTGGCTAAAATACTCTCGACGAGGGTAACTAATTTGGTTCGAAATCTGCACATTGTAATATTTCTTCCAAACTTAGATCATGTTCACAGTTGTACTATATCAGTCGACATTTCCGAGTACCTACCTTAACAATAAAAGCTTTTTCCAAAATCATTTTGGAATTTTTACTGAAAGTAGCTCTTATGGTTCGGAGTACAATTATGTAAATTTTAGTGGGTACTTCCATACTATGACCACGAGTTTCACAAGAATTTATTTTTGATAGCTTTTTGGTAGCTTTGCCACAGCTGCAATCCGGTGAATGCTGACGACAGGGTGATTGGTGGCGGTTTTGGTACAGCCAAAGCCCGGTGAATGCTGATGACAAGGTGATTGACGGCGTATTTGGCACAACAGCGGGTATATAGGCAATCAAATTAAAGCAAAGGCAGGTACGGCAGTGGTGGTCTTACATTAAAACCAACAGCAAGTTTGACAACCCCACTTGGTTCAGGCGACAACACAGCCAGCTAAAGCAGTGGAGGCCCGATATACACTGATATATTGTCTTAAAGCTCGTTTGACAACCCCACTTGAATAAACGACAACATCACCAGCTGCGGATGTGGCGGTCCGATGCACGCTGACGTCAAGGGGACCTTTTACAACCCCATTTGACTCAGATGGCAACACAACCAGCTACGGCTGTCCGACGCTTGCCAATGTATTATCTTAAAACCAGGGGCACGTTAAACAACCCTACTTGATTCAGTAACCAACAAACCAGCTTCGGTAGTGGCGTCCGATGAACGCAGATGACTCGTGTGGAAGTCATAGGCAAGTTTTACAGCCCCACTTGATTCAGGCGACAGCTACGGCACTGCATGTCCTAGTCTTAAAGCCAAGACACGCTTAAAACCAAGAGCCGGATGCACGAAGTCTTGTCTTAAAGCCAAGGCCTTTGCAAGGGCATGTTTGACAACCCCCTTGACTCAGGTGACAACACAACAAAGGTACGAAGGCACGCTTGACATCCCGACCTGAATCAGGCGACAACACAACTAGCTAGGGAAGTTGGAACCCGATGCACGCTGATGTCTTGTGTTAAAGCCAAGACACGTTTGACAACTCCACTTGACTCAGGCGACAACACATCCAGCTATGGCAGTTGTGGCCCGAAGCACGCTGATGTCTCGTCTGGAAGCCAAAGGCACGTTTAGCAACTCCACTTGAGTCAAGCGACAACACAACTAGTTACGGCAGTTGTGGCCTGATGCACGCTTACAGTATCGGCCAAAACTAAAGCACCCCCTCAGTAAATTTTTTTGAAATTATAATTTTTTTATGAAAACTAAATTATAAATTTATTTTTTATTTTTCTTTTTATTTATTTATATCTTTATAATTGAAAAATACAAAAATAAGGAGATCAGAATTTAATAAACAAAAGTTCAAATTCAAAAAACATTTTAGGTCGCAAATATAAGCGGACAAAACTAAAGCACCCCCCCTTTTGAGGTACAGCAAAAACTATTGAAATCAATATTTCGTTGCTTATCCTCTATTCTGGATGACACAATCACATCTTTTAGGCATAAAGGATACTAAATTATTAATTATTGCAGGCGAAATAATCGATTTTCGGAAAATTTAGCTTAAATCCTCAAAATACTGAAAATCGGAAGTTACCGTTATATGGGGGCTATACCCAAACGTGGACCCAGGTCCACGATTTTTGGTGGATATGTTTTGTGACCACTAAGAACCCTAAGTACCTAATTACAGCTAATTTAGTAGGAAAATGTGGCCTAAGTATCCGAAATACCGAAGATCGGAAGGTACCGCTATAAGGGGGCTATACCAAAATATTAGCCGATATTGTTCATAATCACCCAAAAATGATATTAAATATTAATTTCAATAGTTTTTGCTGTACCTCAAATGGGCGGTGCTTTAGTTTTGTCCGCTTATATTTGCGACCTAAAATGTTTTTTGGGGTGCTTTAGTTTTGTCCGCTTATATTTGCGACCTAAAATGTTTTTTGGGGTGCTTTAGTTTTGGCCGATACTGTATTTCATGGCTTAACAACTCTACTAGGTTCAGACGACAGCACAATCGGAATGCCTCTAATATGACTAAAAATACCTTCAGCATAAGTCGATAGTACTTTTTTAACCCCTTTCGATAATACAGAAAATACGCCAAATTTACTTGCACTGGTAGCCGAGAGCACGTTTCACAACCCCATTTGACGACACTCAGACCACAATACCACCAGAATGCCTCTACAACGACCAAAACTTACTTCTGCTTACTTACTCGACTAGACAGAAACTACACACAATCTACTTCCACTGATAGCCTAGGACAAGTTTCAAAACCCCACGACTAACCAGAACATACAACAACACATGATTCAATAGCCGCCCATAGATGAATGCCCCAATTATCTCTACAATACCTGCTATTATTGTGTACCGGTGACGAAATGTCAACACATTTCTGAACTCAGCTGTATCTTTGTTGACTAGATTTGTTTCCTTCATGAACGAACTGGTTCAAAATGATTCCGTGGAATGTATGAAGGGAGCCATATCCAGCTCATTCGTTTATATCGTTCATTTATATTCATTTAGCTCCTCTCGTGTATACAGTTCTTCTAGTTTGTTAGCTTGAACGAGTGAATAAACGTAGTTCATTCAGCTCATGTTACTTTATGTTTATTTCTCTTCTCACTCTCCCTCTTGTATTAAAAAAATAAGCGATGCCATAGATGCCGATGAAAGCGTTCGTTCATTTCGTATTTTTCCTGTTAACTTCTTCCGTTGTTGAATTTAAAGACTGAATATTGATGATGATAAGAAGAAGCATGAAAAATATTCACAAGAAAATAATATACTGAAATATTATATTGAAAGAAAATTAGCCAATGAACGAAATGAACGACGTGGTTCCTTTTGGTGAACGAAATGAAAAAGATCGATCCGCTCAATGAACGAGATTGTTGGACACTAATATTGACAGATCGTTTCAGTGTGCCCACAATTCCGCTAGGAGTACTCTTAGTTTGTTTAATGCTTCAAGTCACCACTAGAGGGTTCTTCGACAGTTCAATTTGAATTTATTACATTTAAAATAAATACATTATAATTGAATTGTTTATATAAACAAAATATTAATTCATTTAATGAGAATAACTGTTCAATGTAATCAAAACCAAGTCCCCACAATACTTCCAGAGATATCTAGCCATAATCTCTAAAAAAAAACTCTCCCGGTCCCAATTATATTTGTGATGGTACTCATTTTAGCTTACGAATAAGGTATCACGTTTGGGCGGAACTTTGCATATCGCAATACCTATTCTTTCTTCGGGTTTCTTCCTCGCTAAAGTGCAAACTTTTTTAACTGTGCGCAGGATTATTTTGAATTTTTACCGATGGTAGTCCTTGTTGTGGCATGTAGGCATGTCTATGCTTTTTTACATAATGACCTGCAACTTAAAAAATCTTACAGTGTCCAACTAACTCTCCAAAGAAGAGGCTGACATTGATCCAACCGTAAGGTCTGTTCTAGGATCGTTTTGAAATTTTAAACGAAGATAGTCCTTATGTTCCGATTTCAAAAATGTCAACATGCAGCGATATACAATTTCTAGAGAAAATTTGGAGAAGACGTAAAATTTTACTAATCAAACTTTTGACATCCTAGAGTTCTCGGCAAAAAATGTCTTTAACGGCAGACAAAACAAATATCGGTTTGGACTGACGATGTTGTCATACCCATGTTATCACCTCTTCTCTAACGTGATAAATAATGTTTAAACCACTTAAAATTTGTTAGAGAATTTTAAATTTCATATTTCATTCCCGCCAAAAATGTCAAATTGCAATTTCGTTTTTATTAGCTAATTTAAGGTGCGCAACAAAATGCGTGAGAAATCTCAATGACAATTTAATGTGTATTCGGCTGTGTTAAGAGTCAAGGTCAATATGATTTTATGCAAATTTTGTTGTTTAAAAACCGCCAGCTGTTTGTTTGAATTTTTTGATGGGTCGATTTAAAATTTAAGATTAAAATTTAATTTAAATCCATTTTATGCGCTACCAACTATCTTAAAATCACAAAATGATTTTATAATGTGCTGCTATTGAAATTATTTTGTACAATAGCAGCAATATGATGCCAATCCGAACATTGAAACTTTATACATAATTGAAGTAAAAAAAAGATCACAAAAGCATCATAAAATTGTTGCACTGCAATAAAATATATGAAATTATTATATTTATTCCCAAATGTATTTTCGCACACACGCAAACGGATACATAAATTGTAAACATAATATGATTATGTATAAATATTTAGGCGAATTTTATTACCTTTTCAAATGCAATTAAATTATATTTCATAAAGTTTTATGTTTAATTTTCGATGTCAGTTTATGAATGAAATAATGTGTTATTATTGCTGAAATGATGCAAACATACATACAAGGGTATTTTAATATACATATTAAGATTTCTGAGTGAAATCGGGCACTGTTTTTCAAATAGTGTTTTTTAATTACTTTATATTTTGCTGTAGTGATCCTGCTCATCAGCAAAACATTTTAATATGTTTTTAGATTTTTTAGCAAACGGTTCCAAAGATGTCGGCCCTTGAGAAACTCGAATTCTGTAGAAAATATATGCAAAGAAATACTTATAACTTCTATAATATTGGTCCAATTTGAAAAATCGTTTTTATATTTTTATTGTTTTATCAGCTATTTAATAAAAATAGGACAAAAATTTGTACAGTAGGAGGTTTTGATGCAATTTTCGCGATTTAATACAGTCGAAATCGCTTATAACGTCGTCGTTTATAACGTCATATCGCTTATAGCGTCATATCGGTTGTAACGTCGGTTTTTTGAGAAAATATTTGAATTTTGCTATCGGTTATAACGTCGAATCATACGAAGAAGGAAATTGTCTCTTAATAATTTGTTGTATGTATATTTTTTCAAACTCAAACAACAACAAAATACCAAACTTATGCACAACATGTTCGAAGATGGCGGGCTCAAGTCAATTAAGCTTGAATGTTTGCCACCCAATGTCACATCTGTTTTACAACCCATGGACCAAGGTGCAATAAAATCATTAAAATAGCATTGCCGGATAAGCAAATATCCACTATCCTGTCAAGAATAGAAAAGGATCAACGTAAGAAATTAAATGTGTTGGATGCCGTGTTAGTGTTAGATAAATCATGGAAAAATGTAACGTCTTCTGTCATTGATAATTTTCTTCATCTTGCGGGATTGTTAATGGACCTCTAAAAGTTTCTGAAGACATTTATCTTCGTTCTAATTTCTCCCAACACCTAGAAGATATTCATTAATTATTTGCCATCGATGACAACGTTTTCACATCTGCCATATATAATGACGACGACGTAATATTGGAAGTTTTAGATGGAGGCCATTCTTATGAATAGAGTTTCAAATGCTGTATGTGTCAGAGGCGTGTCTAGCTGTAGAAACTCTTCAAAAATTTATTTACTCAGAAGATGTTACAAACAAAAATGTATTTTGGATACCCTTTTAAAACTTAGATCTGAGTTAAATTTAAAACTTATGTCGGAATTAAAAAGCACAAACTAAAATAACAGACTCTTAGAAATGGAACCATATCCTATTTAAAGGTGATATTTTGAAGTTGATCTGCTGAAGAATGAATTTAATGTCGTTATTTTTTTGTTATTTTGTCATTTATAGAATGAAAAAGTAAAAAATTGAATTGATTTTATTTATTTACTTAATAAAACAACGTATTTATACCCAAATGTCACTGTACATAATATAATATTACCTCTTTCATAAATATCGTTTATAACGACTATCGCTTATAGCGTCCGATTTTGGCCGGTCCCTTGACCGACGTTATAAGCGATTTCGACTGTATATAAAACAAATTTTTGTATCAATGACCGTACTCTTCGATTTTCATGAATTTTTTATATTAAACTACGATCAATTACAAAAATTTTGAGTCCTATGGTGGTAGTGTGATCCGAATGATTACTATTTTTTCTTATTTTTTTAAAACAAGTCTATTTTATCAAAAAATAAAAAAATACTTTTATTAACATGTGTTTTGTTGTTTTATTTAGGAATTTATCTCAAACATTTTAAAACTGTTTCATTGTTCGATTTTGAAAATGGATTAGATTTTTATGCAAAATTTGTTCTTCATCGGGTCCGCTAACGATAATCCGAATATCATCTAAAGTTTTATGAGGCTAAATTTAAAGGCCTATAACTTACGAATTGAGTACCCGATATCGTCGTAATATTGACATTTGTAATTTTTCGTTTAAACTACGTCAAGTTCCAAATTGGTTTATATCGGTCCACTACTTCTGACACCTCCCCAACAGGAAGAGGATGCCGGTTTTAAAATTGAAAAAATACTTCCCGAAATATGGGCTCCGATATGTCCCAACAACTCAAAATTTATGCTAACGATAGTATATGGGAAATATTGCCAATTATTTCATATTCCATTTCCAAAAAATTGATTTTTTTCTTTTCGCGCTACGTTAATGATTTTTGGTACAAGGGTTAAGAAAAAATTCCCCAGTACAAATCCGCTCGCGAGCAAATTTTTGGTTGTTGCGGACAAATGTTATCGCGGTTTTACTTCTGCTTTTAAGAAAAAATTATTATAAAAACGGTAATTATTTTAATGACAAAATTTTAAATGTAATCCGAATTTTTTGAAAATATAGGTCCATTTACCCGTCAAAAATTACAAAAAAAGTAACAGTTTTAAAGAAAGACTTCACGGGGAATCAAGTGAGACCAAACTTATAATCATCGGGATAGTAGTTAAGATATTATAGCCAATATAAACACATATTTGTGTTACAAAAAACAAATTTTGGTTTGGAATAATAGTTTTCACATGCATTCTAGAGTAAAAATATTGGAAAAATTCTATAGGAGTACTTCTTTTATTTTTCTTGAAACTCCCAAGAAAATGGGCGGATTTAGCTTTATCTACATTCACATAGAAGGTTTCCCATTGAGGAAAGTTATCGGGTTGTTGAAATAAATCATTATGGGTACTTTACACGATATGTTTTTTACATATGAGTTGTCACTTTGCATATACATTTTGTATGGGAGAAGTGACAACTCATATGCAAAAAACATATCGTGTAAAGTACCCATTAGACTTCTTAAACGGAAATAGAGCTCAAATAAACCGCTTTAACTTATATGCATTATTAAAATATGTGTATATCGCGTAATTATCAAAATCGTTTTGTCCGCATGTGATTTTCGTGTACAGCAAGATCTAATAAATCATTATTCGTTAAAATCCATCTACTAAAACGCGAGATAGGAGAAATTCCAAGGTAGGAAAATCACCTAATATTGTTTTTGAAAATATCGCGCATTTTATCGCGTATTCTGTCGGCCGCTTGCACTACTATGAAAAAACTAGTGCAGCATCTTCCCTTTTGCGGAAACAGAGATTTAAAAACTTCACTGATAAGGGAACTACATTCATTTTATCCCAAAAATAGTGTGTGATGCTACATCCACGGTTCTTGACTGATTGCCTTAAGATAATTGGAATTTCTCCTATCTCGCGTTTTAGTAGATGGATTTTAACGAATAATGATTTATTAGATCCGCAACGTAAAAATCCAAAATTTGCAATCATGCACGAGTAAATAGAATGCCAATTGTACAAATTAGAAATTTGTTCGCACAAAATTTTCGTATTTGGATACAGATTTCTCTGAAGCTGTGTAGGCTACATACATATATCAAATAAATCAGAATCGTGAGTTCTTCATTCCTATATATGATTTTTTGAAAAACCTGTTTGCGGAACGAAATTATAAGAAAATTTCAAAAAACACTTAAAATCTGGCTTCAAAATGTCAGCATCATTTAATGGTAGATGCAGATCAAATTTTGAAAAGTTATACATTAGTGGGATGATCCTTATTTAGTTGGCTTTTACTTTCACTTTGACAGGAAAATCGGGAAAAATGTGGTTTAATCACAAATCGAGAGAAAATAAAAAAAGTCACGTTGGCTTCAACCCATTTTTACACATTTTTTAACATAAATATAGCCACAGCTTCCACGCAAATCAACTTTGAAGGTCAATATTTTTTGCCAAGTCTAAAAACATTTCATTTTATCCAAAAGCATTTAAATTGTACAATATACAACCACTATTCGCGAGTTATAAAGGGGTAAACCTTGGCTTCAACGATGTTAAATTTTCAATAATATTGCCCATATACACTTTGATATGGTCAAAATGTGTTTCTGTGCCGCTTTGGTCCATAATAATAATAATTGTTCCACAAACATCTCAGAAAGAACAAGGGAGTCTTCACTCATATCAATGAGTTCACCCCGATTTATATTACCTCAATGATATGGGACTATCCATTTAGCGTGCAAGGCGGGTGTGTATTCCATTGCACCACGGTGGTCCATTCGATGGTCCATTCGATTATAGACTGTATTGGTTCATTTAACAAAAATTTATTTTTTTTTCCACGCGGTCGCTATTCAATTATAAACATTTTTCGAAGGCAAGTCAATACTTCCTGAGGTAACGGCCCAAAAGCTCAAAAAAACATATTTGAGATTTTTACGCTAAAAAAGACCTACCGCCACACTAAATTGGTTAGGCCGCCATCAGCTGTTCTGTATATTAGTATACCCAAAGTGACAACATACATGTGAAAAATCAGATGGTCTGATGGCAGCCTTTGTGAGTAAGCTAACTTTAAAAGGGAGTCCTGGATTTGGTCCACATTTACATCAAATCATTAAAGTTCAAAATATTTTGGCTTAAGTAGTTTGAAAAATGCTCGCATATAAATAATAAAGTTTATTTCGGTTAGTTCTCGTGGCCGACGCTCGCTCAAATATGAAGGTCGTAAAGTTCCTCCAAAAACGGCCGTTGTGCCAGAGAACATTTATGCCGTGCGTGAACTGATAATGCAAGATCGTCATGTAATAGAGGCATCCTTAGGCATTTCTTCCACCAGCATACATTTGCATGCATTATATAAAAAACAAGTGAGAAAAGGCTATAGTCGTACGGGGCCGACTATGTGATACCCTACACCACTACCTCTGTGCATAATCTTTTCACTCGAAAACATTTCACTAATGGAGATACGAAAGTTTTGACCTACCTGGGTTTTATACCAAATGACTTAAGCCGAACTGATCCAAAATAATTAATATTTAATTTTATATTTGACTACTATCGACATCACCAACATCAATAGGCTTCTATCTCTGTGAGAAAACTTCGTGATGATCCGATCAAAATTCCGACCTGTAGTGTGATTGCAGAAAAAGTGGAAAGAGGGATGCATTAACGACTATTGCGATATCTCTATTATTTGACCACCTACGCTAACCTACTTTGCATAATTTTAACGATGGGATTTTCTACTTTCTTAGTCCGGCTTTGCTTTTGAAGGTTCCCAACTAAAGGTGTGATATCCGTAATTATTATTAAAATCGCAAAAATGAAAAGTTGGGTTCTATTAGCGACTATTGCGATATCTTCGTTGGTTGACCACCTACGACAACCTAATTACATTATTGTAAAGGTGATATTTTCTTCTTTCATTGCCAGGTTTTGCTTTTTGTATACCCCTTATAGACACTGAGATATTTGCTTTGGAATAAAATGTTGACTTTTTCTCCAAATAAAGTTTTTGCTTATTCCGACCCCTAAATATTATCCGACCATCACCAAAGTCAATAGGCTTCTTCCTCTGTGAGGCCCTCAGTAAATTCGTGACGATCCGATCAAAATTGCGACCTGTAGCGTGATTTCGAAAAAAATGGAAAAATGGGATGAATTACCGACTATTGCGATATCTCCGCTATTTGGTCACCTACGCCGACCTAGTTTGCATCACTGTAAAGATAGGATCTTCTACTTTCATAGTCAGACTTTGCTTTTTGAAAGTCCCCAACCAAAGCTGTAATATTCGTAATTATACCTAAAATCGCAGAAATGAAAATTTGGATTTTATTTCCGACTATTGTGATATCTTCGATGTTTGATCACCTACGAGAACCTACTTTACATTGGTAGAAAGGTGATATTTTCTACTTTAATTGTCAGGTTGCCACCGTGGTGCAATGGTATGCACACCCGCCTTGCACGCTGAAGGTCGTGGGTTCGATTCCCCGGCCAGTCAACATCAAAATTTTCAACGGTGGCAAAATACCCCTCAGTAATGTTGGCGACATGTCCTGAGTATTTCAGCCATGTAAAACTTCTCTACAAAGTGGTGTCTTAAGACACGCCGTTCGGACTCGGCGATAAACAGTAGGTCCCATATCATTGAGCTAATATGAATCGGGGTGCACTCATTGATATGAGAGAAGTCTCCCCTGTCCCGTATGGGATGTTTGTGGAACAATTAAATTAATTGTCAGGTTCTGCTTTTGGTATACCCCATATAGAAGCTGAGATATTTCCTTTGGAATAAAATGTTGACTTTTTCTCCAAATAAAGTTTTTGCTCATTCCGACCCCTAAATATGATCCGACCATCACCAAAATCAATAGGCTTCTTCCTCTGTGAGGCCCTCAGTAACAGTCGAAATTTTGTGACGATCCGATCAAAATTGCGACCTGTAGCGTGATTTCCAAAAAAATGGGATGAATTACCGACTATTGCGATATCTCCGCTATTTGGTCACCTACGCCGACCTAGTTTGCATCATTGTAAAGGTGGAATCTTCTACTTTCATAGTCAGGCTTTGCTTTTATAAAGTCCCCAGCTAAAGCTGTGATATTCGTCATTATAATTAAAATCGCAAAAATGAAAATTTGGGTTTTTTTTCGACTATTGTGATATCATCGTTGTTTGATCACCTACGAAAACATACTTTACATCGTTAGAAAGGTGATATTTTCTACTTTCATTGCCAGGTCTTGCTTTTGGTATACCCCATACAGAAGCTGAGATATTCTCTTTGGAAAAAAACGTTGTCTTTTTATCCACATAAGTTTTTTGCCCATTCTGACCCCTGAATATTATCCGACCATCACCAAAATCAATAGGCTTCTTCCCCTCCGGGACCCTCATCAACACCTAAAATTTGGGGATGATCCGATCAAAATTGCGACCTGTAGCGTGATTACAAGGTTTAGATGGACAGACGGACGGACGGACTGACGGACGGACACACATACCCAGATCGACTCAGCTCGTCGAGACATTTATTTTGGTATATATAAGTATGGGTCTACGACCATTATTTCGATGCGTTACAAACTTTTTGGCCAAAACCAACTTATAATACCCTCCCCACATAGTGGTGTAGGGTATAACAATCCCGGTGCTTCAAAAGATCTATGCGTATAATCCCGAACCAAAACAGCAATCGACCGTGTGGATCTTCGAAGACGAACTAAATCCAACGAAAGTTGTTCGTCTGTTTCTTCGAACAGAAAAAAAACTGGTCATGTGGCAACTGTTCCGTTTGAGCAACGTAGGACGATAGGAATTGTCAGTGGTAAACCACAATTTGTTTGCCTGAAGTCTTCAGAGAAATTTGAAAAACCAGCAAGAGAAGACGATTCACTGCGCACCATGACAATGCGATCTCAACATATCGGCTCAAACCCGCCCTTTTTATGACAGGCCAACATGTGGAATTGATTTATCATCCGCCGTACATCCATGATTACTTTTGATTCTCACACATCGAGAAAAAAGGGGTGTTCAATGATTTTCTTCGCCAGAAGGTGATGTTGATGTATGGAAAAACCAGGTGTCGCAAGCAATGTGGAAAATGGTGCCGTAACATACATAAGTTCCAGCTGACATAACTCCCAAAACGATTTTGGGAGTTATGTCCGCCTTGGTTTGCGGACATAACACCCAATTTTTTTGAAAAAATCGCGCGATTTTTTACAAAAATATTTTAACAATTTAAAAATTTTAACAATTTTTTAAAAATATTCAAATAGTTTCTGAAAAGCCAAATGCGCTGCAGGCGAAAATATTTTTGAAAAAAATTGGCTCATTTTTTACAAAAATATTTTCACAATTTAAGAAGATAAAAAGTTTTTGTAAATTTATTTAAATACTTTCTGAAAAACGAATAGCGTCGCCGGCGAAAATGTTTTTGAAAAAAATCGCGCGATTTTTTACAAAAATATTTTAACAATTAAAGAAGTTAAAACTTTTTTGTAAAAATATTCATATACTTTCTGAAAAGCGAAAAGCACCCCGGGCTTAAGTATATTTGAAAAATTTGCCCGATTTTCTTAACTAATATTTTTATAATTTAAGAAATACCGTAGTATGGTAAAACTTCTCCGAACAGCTACTTACGTAATTTCGGGCAGAGTTTCGTTTTTAAATAATTTTATGAAATCAGGAGGGTTTTGTGGATACTTCGGCATTGGTTGGCACTTAGGCCTTCTCAAATGTATAACACCGCGCTTACATTCTAATTTCTTTTAGAATATGATTGATGTGTGAACCTCTCTGTTCTTTTTGCAGTCATAAGTTGTGGGTATCTAGTTGACGGTATCTATCATCGTCATTACTATTGTTATTATTATATTGTTTTAAGATCATTATAGTAAAATTTACCAGCAAAAAAACTTCAAAGTCAAGTTTAATTTGTTATTGTTAATTATTATTATTTTTTATTATACTAAGGCTGTAAAAAGTTCATTCAAGTTGATTAATAACACAACTTCCTTTGCGCTCAGTTTAAAAGTGGCCATTAAAAAATGATTATTTCAGTTTTATGAGATCATTCAAAATGTATTGCATTTTTGCAATTAATTTTATTTAAAAATGTAATAACTTTGCTTCAATTAATTTGTGAACTTGTGAAGATGAAGTCGTTTAGTTTGTATCAGTGGTGTACTGTCTTTAGAGATCCTGTTTTAAAAGTACTTTTTAGATGCACATATCAAAAATTTGCCCCAATATTTAAAACTTGCAACTCTGCAAACCTGTCATTGCCGTCTTAATACTAGACTTTGGAATTTGCATATTTTTCAAAAATTCGAATATAAATATTTTGATATTCTTACACGATTTTTAATATATTTTGTCATATTTTAATATATTATATTAAATAATAAATAAATATGACAATAAAATATTTAGAATCATCCAAATACATCAACATTGTTTTTTCTATTTTAGGAAAAGTATGAAAAATCTTATGACTACTTATTAGATATGCACTTGTCCAGAGTTGTCATTTCGACTTTTTTTCCTTTTTAAAAATGCGCATTTTCAAAAGCGGCTATAATATTTTTATAACATTTTTCCTCCTGCAATACGATTGAATATACCTATTCTCAAATGACAAGTGTATCTGTTGGATAATTTAATCAATTAAAATAATAATTTTGTTTTGTTTGTTGTTAATTTGTAAAGTGATTTTTATTTTGTTTCTTTTTTGCCCAAGCTTCTCCGAAGTGTGTGAGATCATCTTTCATATCTCGATGGCAATTCCAATGAAGCGGGTCTAACTGAAAGTGAACACATTAAGTTATTGTTTTTTTTTATTTTTTAGTGTGCAATGAATTGCGATGTTGTTTTGTTGTTTAATGGTTGCTTGTTAGTGTTGTTGTTACTGCTGCAAAAAAATATTTAAATGACACCAGCAGCATATTTTAAAGCGTAGATTAGAAGAGAGCGATATTGATGGCGTGTTGTGTGACGCCCACTATTGAATTCGGTGTTTTTACCAATTTTTTTCTTCTATTTTTCACTACATCATTCCTTGACGACGACAACAACTGAATGAATTCGGCGCATTTGCATATTTATGAATTAAAACGAGAAAAAAACATCAGTAATTTTTACTATTAACAACTTTTGTGTTTAGTTTAAGCGATTTTTTATGGAGTGTGATTTGAAGGCGTTGTTGTGTTTCTGCTTTGAAGAAAAAGGTCGTTTTAGTATCGCATCAATTCAATTTATCACTGGCTCTGGTTGTGGGATCTATAGGGGTCTCTTTGAATGTTGTCTGGGGGAATGTTCATGCATGAACTGAAACTTTATTTGATAGCATATATTTATTTTCGATATTATCACTCCACAAATTTTTTATTAAAACCTTTGAATCTGTTGATAAAAATGTGAAAAATATTTATTGTTGGTACAACGATATAATTTGTGTCATTATGGTGTCTCCCAGAAAATATATGGTTCAAACAACAATATATTTTTTCAGATTTTTAAAATACGTTATCACTTCTCTGCGTGTATGTGCCTTACTAAATGGACTTAGTGGAGCATTCTGCAATATCAGCATAACTCGTCTATAAATACATTTTTTTCATTCAATATCGTCAACAATATTTTCCCGAAAATGGTTGAAACTAATATAACCAAAAACGAGTTCGTTCATCAAGGGGTTAATACAACATTGTTGCATGTTTTTCTCCCTCTACTATTTTTATTGGAATTTTAATAATTCTTAAAATTCTTAGAAGTAAAAATACAACACAAAACTCTACATACACATTTAAGTGCGAAATATTAACATTTTACACAAAAAGTACTTGAAATGCTTTTGAGTAGCAACAAATTCGAAGTAGATGCAAATAGATGGTGAAATCATCGTCATAACATCACCAACTTATTGCAAACTCTGTGTTTAGTCTTGACTTGCATTTTTTCAAATAAAACTTAAATGTAACAATTAAGCAAAGACTATATTCGAACTATGTGATACCTACCTAGAACACTGGATTTTAATAGCCGATGACTTACGGCCAACTGAACCAAAATAATTACAGTTGCACTATTGAAATCAAGGTATACATCGATTATTTCAAAGTTTTGTCCTATAGAAAACTCGAAGACAAATGGAACATTGGCATAGCTTGACGCCTTTTGCCATATGTTTTATATTTGACCACAGTCGTTCCAATGTAAAGCTCTGTTGGTCTTAAAAATAACTAAAAATATCAAAATATTAAAATTGGGATAGCTTAGCGCCTTTTGCCGTATCTCTAAAACACCAAAACACATTTAACACCAATAAATGTGTTATTGATTTTAAGCTCAGACCTGATAATGAAGGTCCTTCCTCTGGAAAACATCTAATAGGAGATGAGATATCCGCCATTGAAATAAAATTCTACAATTTTGTAGATGATCTACACCGACCTTTACCAACGTTGCTTTGCATCAGTGTAGAGGTGAGATTTTCTACTTTCTTTATCAAAAGTGAAGATATTCGCAAAGGAATAAAATGTTTTCTATTTTGGCTATTATTTGACCTTCTTGGACAGACGAACGGGCAAACATAAACGCTGAGAGAAACAATTTTTATCTTTTTTAAGAGCATCTTCTCTCCAAGGATAAAAAATAATTCTTCTAAAAATGATAAAAATTAACTTTTATTATTTTTTCTCTTTGGAGATGGGCTTGATTATTGGAGATTTTTTGAAAGTGGAATAGGAAAGCCGAAGTTTCGAACTCCATACAACCACCAAATTATGTGACCACCGGCTTCGCTATAGTTTTTGCAGCTTATCGGACATATCGGGTGTGGGAGTGGATTCTCTGTCACCGAACTTTAATTTCTCAAATGCAATGTATTTTACAGTGACGGATAATTGCCTGTTCAATCTGTATGTTTAATTAAAAAAAAAAATGTTCTTCGCCCTAACAGGCAAAAATTCAGATAAAAATCAATTACAAAACAAATTGTCTCAAAATTGACCTACAATTTTTACAAAAAGTATTGTCAGCCAAAAACAATCAGTTTCTGAAATGTTTAACATGGTTGTTCATAATTCTCATGTACATTTTCATGTTTACATTCATCCGTCGATTTCTGTGTGTAGCGGTTGGTTTTGTGATCCGTCATTAAAACCGAATTAAAACCGAAGTAATGTGTAACCTAAGTACTCTATAGTGTAAAGATTTATACTTGGTAGAGTTAAACTGTATCTTAATAAAGAAGTAAAGTCTTGTCAAATTGTATACTAAATTCGTAAATTGTCATACATATTACTCATTGTTGATGCTGACGGGTCTTTTGGAGCTTTTGGTCCATTATCTCATAAAGTATGGTCTTGGTCCCGAAAAAATTGTACCGTGATAATACTGCGAAAAAAAATTCAAAACTATAGTAGTCGTGTGCGTAAACTGTCATTTTGAGACAAATTTTGAAATTTTGTAAGGGAGGTACCTGTAGGAGTGTACCGATATACAGTTGCGTTCAAAATAACAGGAGCGCCCATACAAAAAAAAGAAAATTGTCAAAAAATATGGTTAAAATTACCCATTTTGGTTTATTTTGAATTTGTTTAACATTGTTGACATCCCAACAGTTAATTCATCAGCAGAAATGTGGCAATTTGTTTTAAATTATTTACTGTTTACACCAACATTATAAATCGTGTTTAAAGTTTTTGTTCAAAAAAATAGGAGTGTGGAAGAAAAATGACGATAAAAATAGTTTTAGTTGAATTTAGGATAAAAATTTTCAATATTTTAGTTAACAGTAGTAAATCCAATAGATTTCATGAGATTTGAATGCTGTTTGAAAACAAAAGTCCTTTGGAGGTAGCTAAAAAACAGGCGATTGTCCTTGCAGAAATTTGTTCCATAAATTGAGCACATATTGGGCAACTCAATGAATTTTGTAGACAAAAGCTTTAACGATTAGATTTGTTTGATGCTATGGATGTTATCTCTAACAATATATAATGATTCGTATCCTATAAATTGGTGTATTTTGATCCTTGAGCAAAGTTTAAGACAGTTTACCTTAGCCCTTAAGGTAAGGATCGGCCAAAAAAGCGTATCTATAAGGAATTTATTCACCAACCAAATAATATTTGGAAGTCTTTAGGATGCTAACCTTGTGTATGCAATCAATTTTGCTTCTATTCAAAAAATGTTTAAAACGTGAACGGTTGAAATGTATTTTGAACCATTTAGTGACAGGCAGGCTGGGATTGCACTATGGTTGGTATACGCCGTAATATATTTTTCAATATAAACTTACGTTTTTCACTCAAAAATACTATATTTAGGTTAGCTTCATTAGATTATTATACGATCCGAAACCTAATAAAAATAATCTTAGGCCAACTTCAAAAGTTTGTCCTTAAAGTTTCCTTATCAACAAAGCGTTTTGTGCCAATCATCCAATTATACAAAAATGAACCATATAATGAATTCTGCGTGCAGTTAAGATGTTAAGGACCTCAAAACATCACTTGATCGAGAAATTAATGCCTTATAGATACGCTTTTTTTATCCGATCCTTACGTAAAGAATTAATGGAAACCGGCTTTAACTTGGCTCAAGGGTCAAAATACACGAATTTCCGGGATACTGATCATTATATATTGTTCGAGATAACAGCCAGAGCATCAAAATACTCTAATCACTTAAATTCTGTCTACAAAATCCATTGAGTTACCCAATAAGTGCTCAATTTATGGAAAAAATCGCTGCAATGACAATCACCTGTTTTCAGGCTACTCCAAAAGAACTTTTGTTTTCAAACAGCCATCAAATCTCATAAAATCTATTGGATTCACTACTGTCAACTAAAATATAGACAATTTTGATTTTAAACTCAACTAAAAATATTTTTATTGTCCTTTTTCCTCCGCACTCCTATTTTTTGAACAACAAATTTGAAGGCGATTTATAATGTTGGTGTAAACCGTAAATAATTTAAAACAGATTGCCACATTTCTGCTGATGAATAAACTGTTGGGATGTCAACAATGTTAAACAAATTCAAAATAAACCAAAATGGGTAAGTTTAACCATGTTTATTCGACCATTCCCTTGGTGTGAATGAGCACTCCTATTATTTTGAATACAGCTGTAGACCATATTCCATCCTATCAATGCAAAAAATATTTAACATTTGTGGGGGAGGTACACGAAGGAATAAACTGAACTTATACTAAGTTTGGACAAAATATTACGAGAAATATTATTAGGACGAAATAGGTTGATCTGTTCGAAAGTTGTCGTGCTCGGGATTTAAAAGCCAGCATTAGGTACATTAGCATTAGCTGTACACTTCAACTGCTACACAATATTCACACACACGGCTAAATAAGCAACCGAACGCATATTTATTTTTGTATAGCATTTCCAAATTAAATGAAACCTTTTCCAAATTGAATGAAACTTTTTCCAAATTGAATGAAACCTTTTCCAAATTGAATGAAACCTTTTCCAAATTAAATGAAACATTTTCCAAATTAAATGAAACCTTTTCCAAATCAAATGAAACCTTTTCCAAATCAAATGAAACCTTTTCCAAATCAAATGAAACCTTTTCCAAATTGAATGAAATCTTTATTTTTATTGAAAGAAAAAAGCCGGACTATTTTGAAAAGAGAAAGAAATAAAAAATTATATGAGGTTTCAACAATTTTTTTACTTAAATTCTAATCTTAAGTAATGACATAAAAGTGTAACTCGCTGCATGTTTTGCTTCCTTAAACATTTTATCATTTTTGGGCATCAATTAAGAGAGAATTAAGGTTTAAAAAATTGCTAATAATAACAGGGGCTACTACTATTACCTAATGAAGTGGTTCACGATTTGCTGTATGTGGAATTTTCATTGGACATGGCCATTACATAATTGGAGCACTCCTGTTTATTGAGCTGTTGCTCAATCACGTCAACGACATTACGATCTATTGTCTGATCGCGTAGTACCACTTTGTTTATGAATATTGGGTTCAACCTTGAATATGCCATTCAAAACTTTAAATTACACAGGTTTAATTCTATCATTTTGTGTGTTCGTTTACTTATTAAGTTATTGCATAAAAATGATCCTGAAAAAAACTTTTCAAAACTAAAATTGTGCGCCAGAGCAGTACTACGCGATCGGACAATAGATCGTAATACCGTTGACGTGATTGAGCAAAGTATCCAACAGTTCAATCAACAGGACTGCTCCAATTATGTAAGGAACATGTCCATTGAGAATTCCCTAAGCAGCAAATCGTGAACCACTTCATTAGGTAATACAAATAACCCCGTTTTATTATTAGGAATTTTTTAAACCAAAATTCTCTCTTAAGAATTAATTCTCTACAACCTAAAATGATTCCAAAAAATGATAAAATGTTTAAGTGTTAGGAAGCAAAACATTCAGCTAGTTACACTTTTATGTCATTACTTAAGATTGGAATTTAAGTAAAAAATTGTTGAAAACCCATATAATTTTTTATTTTTTCTCTTTTCAAAATAGTCCGGCTTTTTTCTTTCAATAAAAATAAAGGTTTCATGCAATTTGGAAAAGGTTTCATTTGATTTGGAAAAGGTTTCATTTGATTTGGAAAAGGTTTCATTCAATTTGGAAAAGGTTTCATTTAATTTGGAAAAGGTTTCATTCAATTTGGAAAAGGTTTCATTCAATTTGGAAAAAGTTTCATTCAATTTGGAAAAGGTTTCATTTAATTTGGAAATGCTATATATACATTTTTGCTTATTTCGATTTTTACGCCTAATCTTTTTTCATTAGGCATAATCGACAACCACGCTACATATTTAGCAGTCGGCTGACCATTCGTCGCAGCGAATTAGCCAGCGAGTGTGTTTTTAGTGATTAGGGTTGCCAACGCAGTTATAAAAAAGGTGTCATTTAATGTCAAAATGTCCCCATCATATGGTAGAACCTAAAGAATACTAATTATTATTGTTTAAAAATAAAAAATATATATATTTTGAACAGCTTCACCAAAAATTCACATGTCCTTTGAACGAAAACGTGGAATTAATTATATCGTGATTTTTAGTGCATTACACTGGTAACCCTGATCTCAAAAACAATTGTTTGCTGAAAACATGGCTAAGCTGTTGAAACTTTGTTGCTTATTCTCTTTTCTGATATGTTTTGATCATGTGTGCTGCAAAATATGAGTATTTTATTAAAGCGACATTATCAAATGGCATCAGCATCGCTAGCAATATTTTTGTGAAATTTGTTGCTACATGTTGCAATTGTTCATTGTTGCTAAACATATTTCGAAGAAATTTTAGCAGGCAAAGCTGCAAATATTCGGTGCTTTTGCTAATATGGCGTTAGCATTTGAAACCCTGGTCGTGCTTATCTGCCAGACACAGCCTGAAATCAATTTTGTCCAAACATTCTTGGAGTCTAATACCAATATTTCAATGTGGCACATTTTGATCGTTTTAAAGCACCCTCCTTAGCCTAAAGTCTGTGGGTATAAAAGTGGAAACATATCACATCTTTCTATTATTTTTATTTGTAGATGGGATTCACGAGAAAAAATGTTTACTTAAAAAGAAATGAAGCGAAGTTTATATATACCCTGAAGCTAAGGGTAAAAATATAAACTTCTTGGTGCCCAAACATAACTCCCAAAATGGTTTATTTTTGAATTGATGCCAATTTTTAAAAATTTAAAAGTACAAAAGTATTTTGCACACGTCCAAGGATATAATATATATAATTGTTCCACAAACATCCCAGGCGGGACAGGGGAGACTTCCCTCATATCAATGAGTGCACCCCGATTCATATTAGCTCAATGATATGGGATCAGGGGCGTACGTGCCCACAGGGGAGTAGATTCTTGCAGTACTGGAACAGGCCATAAATGTAATTTTCTGATTTTTTTAGTTGGCTTGCATGAACTCTATCACTTCTGGTAAAATAGTAAAATTTTGGTGTTTTTATGACATAAAAGAATATTATTTTCTAACAATAGTTCGGTACAAGCCCAATCTGCACTCGCGGATTCGATTTATTCTTTTTTGGAGTTATTGATTTCAATTAATTAATGGTATAAAATAACATTAATAGGTTTTTACATAGATCTTCTTGTCAGAATCAGTCCTCGTGGTAAAAATGTGTCCAATTGATAAATTAATAAGGCAAAAATAAGGCAAATCTTTTATAATGGGACTGAAGTTAATGTGGGATATATGAATATGTACTGAAAAGAAGAAGAAATACTGAAAATCTTTGAAATAGAATCGAAAATGCCAAATAAGACCTACTGTGGTTAAAAATTCTGATATACATTAAAACGTATACCTATATGGGTAATGCTCATTTGAAAGATATTTTAGTTATTGCGTCAATTGCGTTGGAGAATTTGGTTAAAATCTTCATAGTACCAGGCGGAATTTGTGTAGGGGGCCTATACTGAACATGTTCTGATATGGTTAATTTCAATTCTAAATATCCACAGACTAATTTATTATACTCTGTTCCAAATTTCAAAGTTATATCTAAAATATTGTAAACCCTCTCAATTGAAATTATATACTTTGTATCAATATTTTATATAAAATCAACTAAAACCCCTTTAAAATAGCTTTACGTAATGCTACACAACATTTTTTAATTTCATAATTTTTGGTCAAGTTAGGCCCCCCCGCCGAGTCCGAACGGCGTGTCTAAGACACCACTTGTAGTGAAGTTATACAAAGCTGAAATACTCAGAAAATGTCGCCAACATTACTGAGGGGTATTTTGCCACCGTTGAAAAGTGTTTGATGTTGACTGGCCGGGGAATCGAACCCACGACCATCAGCGTGCAAGGCGGGTGTGCATACATTGCACCACGGTGGCACACGTCCAAGGATAAACTTGTTAAATACAGGCCGAAACAGCGTAGCTGGGTATTGCATATATTAAATATAAGACTTAAAACCCATTTCCAAGCCTGCAGTTTCTTGGAAATCTTATTAACTATACTTTATATTTAAATTGACAAACATAACTTATTAGGAGTAGTGTCCAAGCACAGCATCGGACATAAATCCCAAAAATTAAGGGCGTACTATGTTTAATAGTTATATCCATTGAGGAGGTATATGTCACTGCACCACATTCTATACATACATATATTACAAATGTATTACTTTTTCCATGTTCCCCTTGATTATTATTCTTTAAAAATCAACTACATAAATAAATTTGTTATATTCTCTCAGCCATCTTTAATTGCAATTAAAAGTATTAGCAGAACATTTTTTGCACATCGCCGGACGTTTATAAATTATTCATCTGGGGTATTTTATAAAAAGTTATTAAATTTAATATGCGAATGTCGGATGTTTCACAGCCTCATGTCTGCATACTGTTAATAGAGAGAGATTTGTTGAAATGTACTTAGGGAATACAATTCGCGCAAAGAAGAAATGAAAACAAGTACGTTATTAGTGCAGATGAGTAAATTGAGGGGAGGAAGAAAAATTAAATGAACAACTTCCTGTTTTTAATTTAAGGTGTAATTTTTATTTCCAATGTACAATAAATCTCGTGATTTTAAGTTTCTCCACAGAGAGTGCACTGTATTAACTTTTATACAAACTGAAACGAGGACATTGAAACAACTTTGAACACTGGATGCGGTCCTTTATCTCTGGAATTATAGACAATTTGAGAAAGTTGCATTAATGCATATGATTTGGAGCTGGATTCTTGTTCTATGAAAATTTCAAATGAAAAATATTTCCTTTATAATTTTTTTCATTTGACAGTTTTTCCCTTTATAAAAGTTTTCATTTCACATTTTCATAAAAACAGAATTGAGCCCCAGGTCTGAGTTTGGAAAAAATTGGACTGCATAAAGTATGAACCAAACCGGTTACTCCATTCGTGCGCACCTGCCACGCAGGAAAATTACCAATTTGGCCACGTCCATAATGCTATGGGTTTATAGTAAACTTTATACCCATTATTTCGGTTAGGCAAATTTTCAATTGTATCAAACTGTAAATAATTTTACGGAATTAGGTTTGGCTTTACTCCGTGCAGACGTAAACGACTTTGCTTAACGAAGCACACAGCTTAACTCTACTAAGCACGCATCTTTCCTTTACTTCTTCCCTAACTGACGGTTTCAGTTCATGGTATGAATTACAACTGAGGCAGTCGCCATTCTCCCGTATTTATCCAAAATTCCCTCTCGTCGTTGATGTTTCTAGAAGGAAGATCAGGTAACATCTCGAATACCAACAATTCATTACTGCAACAAATGCACAACTCACATTGAGCGTACAATAACATAATATATACCTGTGGAAGGGCGACAAATACAAGAGAATTGAAAGAACAGCATTCACGTCACAAAAAAAATCATGTTACAATTCGAATTTTTTAATTAACAGAAATTTATCTAAATTAACGTAAAGCTATCAGTTACATTAGTAATAATAGGTCTGTCTGGTTACTTCCCCAGGAAAAATTGTGCAGCATGAACTTTCTCGGAGAGTAAGGAGTTTTTATTCTCTTTTGCAAGAAAAATGTAAAAAGTAAGCACACACCTTCCCTGCAAAAACCAGCAAGCATCTGCTGATTTGCCAAAACAGAACAATTAGTCCGCCATTAAAGGAACCAAACAAGCAAAGATTTTGTATTTTATTAAAAATGAAAAAGATAATGACCCAAAAAATAAATTTTCAATTTCGCAACTTGGTTCTCCAAAAAAAAAAAAAAACAGTTAGCATTCTTATTTCCACAATAAAATTGTTTTCAATTTGCACAAACATAAATCATAGAATAATTAAAAACAGCTGATTTATTGTTTGCAGGAAGAATAAATTTGTCCAGCAAGAATTTGCACTTTCAGTAAAAGAACTGTCAAAATGTCTCTCTCGAATCGCTCTCTTTTGCTGGACTTTTGTGTTAAAAGACGACTTCCAGCAACAATTGGTACAAATTTTAGGGTAACCAGACAAACCTAATATAATAGTTATCCATAAAGCTGAGTGTATAATAATTTCTCCTTGCTGTCGATTGACCTGTATCATGCATTTAACAGAAAAGTTCAAATTTATATTTGTTTATTTATGATTGAAAAAACTTGAGTTCAAAATCCCACAAAAAAGACGTTTATCATTATTTGCGACGTATTTTTGTATTTATATATATTTGCGACATTATTAATTTGTTTTCAATTTGTGCTTTTTTTTGTAAAAAATACACACCTGTTTTTTGTTCCTTTTTATCTTTTTTGCTGTCGTTCTCAATAAAATTGATAAACTGCTTAAATCGATTTAATTGGTATCAGAAAAAAAACTTGAATTTCAAAAGCAATTAAGCCTGTACTACCACCACACCAACTTGTTGGTGTTGTTTTGGATTCCCTTTTTATCATCATCGGGCGGTGAATAAAGTCACAGCTATTCATAACGAATGATGAATGGTGCCTTGATTTTGCACAAACAAACATTTCGATAAATTATAATCTATATTTAACGAGATTTGTTGTTCTTCATTTTATTTCACACCCCCTTCTGGGGAATTAGTTGCTTTGCTAATGGGGAATAGGTGTTTACGAGATGTGATCCGATTATAAAATAACATTTGGTTTCCTGAAAAAATGACTTCATTTTGCTTTTATTTTGGCAAATTACTAAAGAGTAGAAGCTCTAAAGTTTGTTTTATAACGAACACCACTATCTGTTGGAAAAAAGCGATCGCCCATATTTTTTTTTTCATTTTTTTTTAAATGAATAGGGTTTTTTATCTTTGAGGAAACTTTATTGCAAAACTATTTTACATCATTTATATCATTTCGTTTAGTGAAAAATTACCATTACAAAGATCATGAGCGACAACTCTCCTCGCCCCACCCATCCCATCTCCCAGATTGATGTGATTGCTTGCTACGATACATAAATTACAAATTAATTACAAAACACATTCAATCATCTGTAAAATTCGAATTGATATACCTAGAGCCGCTCACTTTTCAAATCAAATCAAAACATATTAATTATACACACAGGTTGCTTATTCAAATTAAATAATTTCAACACAATAATAATTATTTGAAGTGATCATCTGAAATAAAACCATCAATACCAGTGTAGAGTAGTTTTGTTTCATCGACAAGTATTTGCTGGGGCAGTTGGTAATATAATTTGTAATTGCATAAAATTGAATCAATTATATAAAGGAAATAACTTAGGCAAGTCGTCGAAATATACCATTAATAAATATTTTAAAATATCAAAGGTTCATAACAGCTTCAAAACCTTCGGACTTATTCTGTTTTTAGCAGCAGGATTAACCGATTTCAGATTTTGAGATTGATATTTATTTTTAGTTAAGCTGTAGTATATTTTTTAGTATCCAAAAACATTACAAATCTGTGGTTTTCACAGAAAACGGCATTGCTACATATTCTGAAACTACAATGTTCATAGATGAGAAAAATCAAAAAAAAAAAAAAAAAGCGCCGGAGGGCTTTTTAAATAAATCGCGGTCAAAGTTCACACTTTTACGGTTTTTTAGGTTTTCACGATTTTGCTTGGAAACAGCAAGTCCTATGGAAATAGAACGAAAGGAAATGTTGTAGCAGTGAAAATTGTCTACAAGATTGACTCATATGTTATTGTCGTAGGTTTTACCGTTTATGAGATATAGAAGTTCAAATTGGGACAATGAGTTGACTGTATCTCCTCCTTATAAAATGATGTCATGTACAGTGCGCCTTAACCGCTTATACCTGGGAAGTTTTTAAGGATTCTGAAACAGTAATGTTTGTAGATGAGAAAAATCCAAAAACAAGAAAAAATCGCTGAAGGGAATTTTAAATAAATCGCGATCAAAGTTCATATTTTTAGGGTTTTTAGGTTTTCACTATTTTTCACGGCAAGTCCTATCGAAATGTGGCTTAAGAAAATATTGTAGCTGTTAAAATTCTACAAGATTGAATTTTGTAGTTTGTTCCTAGGTTGTACCATTTTTTGAGATATATAATTTCAATTTGGGAAATTGTAGTCATGGCATTGTTTTATAAGGAGGCTATACAGTCAGTGCATTGTCCCAATTTGAACTTCTATATCTCAACAACAATAAAACTTACAAAAATATCATAAATCTCAATCTGGTAAAGAATTTTCACAGCTACAAAATTTTCTTTAGTGTAATTTCCATAGGACATGCGGTTTCCAAACAAAATCGTGAAAACCTAAAAAACTCATAAAAGTGTGAACTTTGACCGCGATTTATTTAAAAAGTCCTCCGGCGATTTTTTTAGTTTTTTGATTTTTTCATCTATGGACATTGTAGTTTCAGAATCTGCGAAACTTCCAAGGTGTAAGCTCCATTCCTTTAAAATTGATTAAGGCGCACGTTGGTCGTTGATTCTGTTTTTTCTTACATTTTCATTAAGGATGCTAAAATAATTGTTATGAATAAAAATTTTTCGATTTTCTTAATAAATATTTTTTATTATTTTTTTAACCATATATTTGGAAGGCTAGAAATAGTAAATTTTTAAAGAATATTTTCCCGAGGACATTGATGAATTGAAATCGTGGATATTTTAAGAATATTTTTGAGGACGTTGAAGGCTAGAAACCGTGGATTTTTAAAGAATAATTTTGAAGGATTTTGAAGGCTACAAATCATAGATTTTTAAAGAATATTTTTTGGAGCACTTTGAAGGCCACAAATCGTAGATTTTTAAAAAATATTTTTGTAGGACTCTGATGGCTACAAATCCAGGATTTTAAAGAATATTTCTCGAGAACTTTGGAGTCTACAAATCGTGGATTTTTAAAGAATATTTCAGTGGGGCTTTGAAGGATCAAATCGTACATTTTTAAAGAATATATTTGGAGCACATTGAAAGCTTCAAAACGTAGATGTTTAAAGAATATTTTCGAGGATTTTGAAGGCCAGAAATCGTAGATTTTTAAAGAATATTTTCGAGGATTTTGAAGGCCAGAAATCGTGTGTTTTTTTTTTAAAGAATATTTTTGGAGGACTTTGAAGGCTAGATATCGTGGATTTTTAAAGAATATTTTTGGGGGACTTTGAAGGCTAGAAATCGTGAATTTTTAGAGAATATTTTGGAGCACATTGAAGGCTACAAATCGTGGATTTTTAAAGAATATTTCTGGAGGACTTTGAAGGCTACAAATCCTGGATTTTTAAAGAATATTTCTGGAGAACTTTGAAGGCTACATATCGTGGATTTTTAAAGAATATTTTTGGAGGACTTTGAAGGCTAGAAATCGTGAATTTTTAGAGAATATTTTGGAGCACTTTGAAGGGTAAAATTCGTGGATTTTTAAAGAATATTTCTGGAGGACTTTGAAGGCTACAAATCCTGGATTTTTAAAGAATATTTTTGGAGGACTTTGAAGGCTACATATCGTGGATTTTTAAAGAATATGTTTGGACCACATTGAAAGCTTCAAATCGTAGATGTTTAAAGAATATTTTTGGAGCACTTTGAAGGCTTCAAATCGTGGATTTTTAAAGAATATATTTGGAGCACATTGAAAGCTTCAAATCGTAGATGTTTAAAGAATATTTTTGGAGCACTTTGAAGGCTAGAAATCGTGTTTTTTTAAAGAATATTTTTGGAGCACTTTGACGGCTAGAAAACGTGGAAATGTTTTATCTATTAAGACGACCGTTAGCTCGTCTATAAAGACGACCTTTATACTCGTCTATAAAGACGACCTTTAAGCTGGTCTATAAAGACGACCTTTAGGCTGGTCTATAAAGACGACCTTTAGGCTGGTCTATAAAGACGACCTTTAGGCTGGTCTATAAAGACGACCTTTAGGTTTGTCTATAAAGACGTCCTTTAGGCTCGTCTATAAAGACGGCGATCGTCAAATACTAATTAACAACGAAAATATACTAAATAATCAAAATATTCTTCACACCACCTAAAATTTCATTGTTTAAAATTTCAATTTTTATACAAATAATTGTAATTCTACATTCCTTAAGGTATAGCATTTAGTTATTCACAGTTTTCGAACTGCAAAACTACTGTCATCATCTATTGTCATTTATTTTAATTTTCTCGCTTACAATTAACTATACAGGCATGTCACAGATTCCGATCGGAATGGTTTCAATTCCGTAATTTCATTTCGATCGTTTTTGTTTTAGTTTCTTCAGATTCCGATCGGTTTTGTAAAATCGGAAAACTTCATTATTTAGTTTAAATATGAAATTAAATGTAAATTTTTTTAACAAAACAACATTTTTATTGTTTCTAAGTGTTTTTAGAGTGTTTTAAAGTGGCAAATTAAAAAAAAAAATAAAAATAAAATTCCGTTTGCAAAATCAAAAGTGGTTTCATTCCGAAAAATTCTTCGTTTTTCGTTTTCTGAAGAAGCCAAATACGGAATTAATTCCACTTTCGATCGGAATTCGTTTCTGTGACATGCCTGATAGTTACAATAATAACCTGCATTGTTGTTTGTTTCTTTTTTTCTATCGGAAAGCTATTTACAAATCACCTTGATCTTGAGAGAATGACAACAAAGTAGATGCTAAGCCAATTACGTCAACTAGAGGGCGTTAACAACGTGGAAAGTCGTAAACAAGACATATTAAAAAAAATCGAAAACTTGTTATTACAACCTCATAAAACAATGTCATTTATTCACCACCACGACAGCACCTTAGGCAATAGAATCAAACAATTTAATTGCTTTTCAACTAAATTTGAGCAAACAGGTAGTTCAACAACAAGTTATTGTTAATGGAAGAGTGTGTGTCAAAACTTTCATACCACTATTTGCAAAAGAACAAAAAACAAATCGACATTTATTCATTCGCCCATAAAGTTAACAATGTTATTAAGGAAATCTGCAACAGATTGTGGGTAGCTAATTGCGATAAATATCTTTTGTCTTGCAACAACCATTGTTTTAAACTATTTTAAACTATTCATATTTAAATAAAGGAAATTAATCTAATTCATATTTCTTCCAATTTAGAATTACTCGGAATCTATCACTTGGTAGAAGAAGTTTGAATTAGGTTATACGAAAATTAGAAATAACTTTGAGATACATAAAAATATATAAATTATTTTTTATTTAAATATTTACTATAATCTTAAATTATAATACACTTACACCTAAAAGTACTAGCGACTACTGCTATCGGCCTTAACATTTAAATTAAGCACGTCACTCTTATCCCATTCCTTCCCTTGGGCTTATTATTCGTTCTTTTATTGCAAGCCTTTCGTAAACAATGCAAATAGTAGAAAAACTCTATGCTAAATGTGCAGCTCGTATACATCATCTAACATAAAATCTAAATTTGTTTAGATTCGACTCGATATAAAAATATTGTTTTATAATTTATGAATTGTAAATTACCACTTAATAATGTAGGAAATAAAAGTTAATTAGCATTTTGTGACCAACTCGTAAACGAAATAAAAACAAAAAGATATAAAATCTGCGAATGCAAATGAGGCAAATAAATTATCTTTCACTGACTGCTATCTGTATACGATCTAGAGTTTTTGTGGTAGTTTATACGATAGTTTATGTGATTAGTTCCAATCAATAATTCATATTTATTCTAAATTTATAGAAAGAATTATTAGGATTGTCTCTCTTTTCGTGATAAATTTAAGTTCCGTTAAACTATTTTCTCCTGTAAAGTTTCGTGAAATAATTCAGGAATAAATTGTATGTACTTGGTTGGGTGCCACTGTTTGACAATGATTAGGATGCCCATCTTTTGCACACAGAATGCGTGGATTCGCGTCTCCGCTCTTTGCAAACAGTGCGGTTTGTTTCGGCTATGTAAGTCGGATGTCGTACAACTATAAATTTAAATATGAAGCGGATTAACTTTTAATTCCACGAAATATTTTATTTTACTTTTTATGTTTACTTTTCACTTAATTCCATTTATGTACATATTTTGTTTGAGCTTACGTTTACGTTTCACTAATTGATTTTATTATTACGCAACATACATTAAAATGTACATTTTTTATAAGCAGTACTATTAATTTGCAGTACCTTTTCTTTACAACTATTACTAGACGAGAGCTTATCATCAATTACCACGCTTGCCCAGGTTGATGGACTCAGACCTTAAACTTTAAAATAGGATTAGTTTGCACCATGTAATTCATTCTGGATTATTCATGGCAATATGAATATAAAAGTTTAATGTGAATTTTCGGTTCTGTTCTGTTCGGTTTTTACCAAGACTGAATTTGAAGTTTGAAATACAAAAGCAAGCTTAGATATGTATGCAAACAGGACAGAAGAAGTAAAAAGGAAGTAGTACGCTTTGCCAATAGCTTATCATTTTTTTATCAAAAAAAAAATCCTGGTCAAAATTCTGTAACATTTGAACCGATAGATATATTTTCATAATATAGGTCAAATTCCGTCAATTTGTTTCAGAGGAATTCAAGGACAAAGTTGCATTTGAAAGAAGAAAAGTTGGATGACAGAGAAGCCGCTCCACAGCCGATATGTCTGAAGAGCCTCTGGCAAGCCGACATATGCATGCCACAAAGTGGTGGTTGTGTGGGTTCGATTTTTCGATCATTGGTCATTAAGCTCGATTAATTAAAAATTAATATTAAAAAATGATCTCCGCCCTAAAAGGCAACATTTTCAAATAAGTTAAACTTTTTAGTGTTTTACTATTTTTCATACAAATATGAGGGTTTTTGTGTTTTTTACATCTTGTTATATATTAAAAATGGTCATGTTTGGTATTAAAATGGGTACCTTCCGATTTTCGGTATTTTAAAGCTTTGTGCCACATTATCATACCAAAATTGTTGAAATGTGGTATTTAGTCTATGTTGGGGCTACAAAACTCACCCCCAAAAATTGACCTGTGCAGGTCCACGTTCTGATATAAGCTCCCATAGAACGGCTCCACCGGGTTTTAGCGTCATTATCCCATCGAAAGGTCTGAAATTAGGCATTTTGTTTGGGTAGAAAACATTCGATATGGGTATAAAACATTCCTATAGAGAACTGTGGGTACAGATGCACTTTTTAATAAAGCCTAGAGCTGGCACACTATCGATAGTCCGACTATCGTTTTGATCGCTGTCGTAAAGCTGTGTTTATATTGAACTCTAAGCAAATTATTTTTTTTTAATACATCGCGACAGGTGTCCCAAACAACATGTTTTGGTTGCTGATGAAAACTTTGTTTTACGACAGTAATCAAAACGATAGTCGGACTATCGACAGTTTACCACCACTAATATAACCCCCATAGAAGAGATATTGCAGGTTCCAAGGTTGGAAGGTACTACGATACCGCTTGAAGTGATTTATATGATTAGTCTAGTGACTGTAACTTGGTATTTCGGATTCTCAATGAGTAGAAGAGCTCCACGAAGAAAATGATCAATATAGGTTCATTTGTTTGTATATTCCCAATATGAAGGTACATACGAGGGTGGTTCGGAAACTTCTTAGCCTATCAATGAAAGAGAATAGTTAGTTTTTCAAAAATATTTTTATTTTTCAATATAATCTCCTGAAACTTCAATACACTTAGTCCAACGCTTTTCTAGCAATTCTTGATTCAAATAGTTTTCCTCAAGGTCTTCAAAATAGTGGTTTACAACTGTAATTGCATCTTCATTTGAGGTAAAACGCTTGCCAGCAAGGAATTTTTTTAGATTTGGGAACACGTAAAAGTCACTGGGAGCTAAATCAGGAGAATAAGGTGGGTGGTCAAGCAACTCGTACTTAAATTCGTTGATTTTAGCCATTGTTAAAACACTCTTGTGCGCTGGTGCGTTGTCTTGATGAAAAATTATTTTTTTGTGTTGTAAGCCAGGACGTTTTTCTCGAATTTGTACATTTAATTGATCCAAAAGGTTGCAATAGTACTCTGAATTTATTGTTTTACCCTTTTGCAGATAGTCAATCAATAAAATACTTTTGAAGCCCCAAAAAACCGTTGCCATAACCTTACCAGCCGATTGAATTGTTTTTGCCTTCTTTGGGGCACTTCCTCCAGCTTCAGTCCATTGTTTGGATTGTTCTTTTGTCTCTGGAGTATAGTAGTGGATCCATGTCTCATCAACAGTTATGAAACGACGCTTAAAATCCATTTTATTTCGCTTAAAACGATCCAAACAAGCTTGAGAAATGTTTATTCTTATGCGTTTTTGATCGACTGTTAACAAATGCGGCACCCATCTTGGAAGATGGAAGTTCTTCATGCAAAATTAAATGGACTCGATCATTTGAGATGCCCATGATATTAGCAATTTCACGCACTTTTATTCGTCGATCTTTTAATACCATATCATGCACTTTGGCTACAATTTCTGTTGTTGTTGCTGTTTTTGGACGCCCACTACGTGGTTCATCTTCAATGCTTGTACGACCACGTTTAAATTCAGCAACCCAATTTTTTACTGTTGCATATGAAGGAGCACTTTCACCTAACACATTCACCATATCATTATGAATTTCTTGTCCCGATAAACCTTTTTTATGTAAATTTTTAATGACAGCACGCATTTCTAATTTTTCCATTGTAAAAAAATTGCGGATGCGTCTTTTTTGAACACCTGTTTCTATATGAAGGAGTTGCCAGATCGAAACAAAATTTAACATGTGTTCATAACAGAGATGGAAGTTTCCAAAACACTTAACTTTTTTCTGTTTATACCGCACTTTTTGTGCTAGGTTAAGAAGTTTCCGAAATGCCCTCGTACATCCAGATTTTTAAAATTTCTACCAATTTGCATTTATACAAATTTTAGACTTAGAAGCAAAATGTGAATTTTGCATTTTTAGTTTCACATAAAAGTTTTCATCGTGTGCAACGAGAGTTTGTGAAATGGTACTGAATTAGCCGCGGGGGTACTTCGTTACTTTTTATAGTGAAATGATACTGAAAAAATTACTATTGTACTGAATTTTTATCTCTGGTGCGGGGTAGCTTTTATCATCAAACATTTGCTGCAGTCGAACTACAACGCCTGTCTTTATGCCGGTATTTAAACTTGTTGTTTCGGCAACAGTCATCATCATTGATCGCCAGAGCTTGAACTAATCTAACACATTCTGGTGGAGACCTTCTGTGATTGTTTGAGTTTTCCCATTTTCAATTTGAGCGTTTGTCGTGAAAGTGCATGATCCACTTCTCTAGATAAAGCGCGCTTACCAAGTAGCCTGTGGATTCCTGAGTGACATGCCTTCAATGCCTTCTGCGCTTTTTGTGAGACGATGGGCAGTGGTACAATTGTATCATGTTAAAACTCCCTAGCAAACTCTTAAATTTTACGACTTGGTAGAATTTTCTTTCTTTGCTTAACTCACCATAAACTCAACTTGTAATATTGAATCTTTGTCAAATGGTATTGCTTTAAATCATTCGAAATATATGTTGGTACTCAAATGCTTAATAAATCAAAATAAATAAATTTAAAAGTTTTTTTCTACAAAATGAACTTATCATGAATTGCAAGTTCATGGTCAAGCTAAGGGTAAGTTTTTTTTTCAAGTCATACGTAGTAAAAACATGTCATTCTATGACTTTTGAAAAGTTTTAAAATCATTGCTTAGAGAAATTTCAATGAAATGAAGAAGACACATTGGGAAAACCTACATAATTATGTTATTATCTTGATGAGTGTGCATGTAAACATAAAACAAAGCAAATGGTAAAAAATCGACTGTGGGCGATAGGAGCCGACAAATGTGAGGGCCTACAAGCATATTGCAAAAATTACTATGGACGTTTGTTTTTGGTAGGAATGTTGAGTTTAAAATACGATCTTAAACGAAACAAGATTTTAAAATTGAAAATTTTATAAACAAAGAATAGAAACTGTGTGAAAGCAAAAAAAACCCATCCCAATCAGATCCTCCCGTATAAATTATATCAAAATCTGCTCAACAATACAATCTCTTTTGGTGAAAAAAATCAATCTACACCATCATATACTACTGTAGGGTACACCAACATACATGAATTAATTACCACCGCTTCGGAGAAAAAAGTTCAAAATCATGAACGTCACATTCATTAGGCTTTAATTAACAAAAATAGTTAATATTGTGATTAATCACATTTGCAAAAACCACAAAAACACACATTCACTCACATTGTAGAAAAAAAGTGCAAGGCTTAATAGCACATCAGCAGATTTTGCAGACGACAAAGACCCCTAACATTGCAAAAGTCGTTTATTTTTGAACATAAATAAAAAACAAAAGGCCTTTTCTCTTTGCCCACATTGTTGTCATTATTGTAATAATTATTATGATTTTGTTTTTGTAGCTATTTTATTTCAAACCATTAAAATATGCATGCAAACATATCTGTGGTATGTATGGTCGTATGGGGGTATCCGTCCTCCATCATTAAACAGATGATATGTCTATGAAACGATTTATAGTTTATAAATCTGTCCCACCATTCATTCCAGTCTATCCGTTTGTAGACTTTATGTCTGTCGTTTCTATTAACCTCAATTGTTGAACTCCACACACACACTCTTATGCATATAGTGTGCACCATTACACCATCTCTAAATGTGTGGAAAAAATTATGAAAATTAAATGTTCATGTTCAAATGTTCAATTATTACAGTCTTTAGTGAAAATATTAGGGAGAATAAATACTTTGATTAATTTTTTTATTGATCTATGATATAAATTGTGGGGTGGAGAACAACAGTCAATTACAAATTTATTTAGAAAATGAATAATAAATAAGTAATAAACAAAATCGATTTCCCATGAACTTTACCAAAGTGACAAGGGTGGTGTTTCCTCATATCACATTGTGCACGTGGATTTTATTTTAGCATCCTTTTTGCCGCGTGGTCTGGATGTCCTGTTGAAGTTATTACGACACTTAGCAAGTGCAACCAGGGACGTAGTGAGAAAGACACCATGAAGGCGGGTCCAATGGAGAAAATTAGAACTTTTCCAAATATTATATACAAAAAATTCCTAAAATATGACCACTTAGGGAGTCTATATCCCCCTGGGCTGGCAGTAACTACATTTACTGATTAGCACGATTACTTACGAATTAAGTATCCAATTTAATCGAAACTGTGAACATCGTTAAATTTCTTCCAAACATATATCATGTTCCGAGAAGGTCCGGTACATTCGGTTCGCTTAAGTGCAGTTTCAGGATTGTTCAAGGATCGTTTTGAAATTTTTACCGATGTTACCCCTGTTCACAACGACATAATGTGTTTCGTGGCCAAGCCCAGCATTCAGACATAATGATCCAACAGCAACGTTATCAGGCTGGTTGTCAGGATAATCGAATGGAGTGACTGACATGGGTCCAACCTTTGTACATCGTAATATCGTGATCTGATATACCCCATTTTCAATATAAAATTAGTTTATCGTAGACAGAAGATTTTTAGTGTCTTCTCTAGTAGACAGACGATCATTCACGGTCTTCTTTAGTACATAGAAACCTTTTAAGGTCTTCCCTAGTAGGCAGAAGACCTTTTAAGGCCTTCTATAGTAGACCGAAGACATTCTAAGGTATTCTCTAGTTGATCGAGGACCTTTTAAGGTATTCTATAGTAAACCGAAGAACCCTTAAGATCTTCTCTAGCAGATCGAAGTCGTTCTAAGGTCTTCTTTATTGGACAGAAGACCTTTTAAGATCTTCTCTAGAAGACAGAAGACCCTTTAAGGCCTTCTTTAGAACACAGTAGGCTGATTAACTTCTAAATTCTTTCATAGTAAACAGAAGATCCATTAAGCTCTTTTTTCGTACACAGAAGACCTTTCAAGGTCTTCTCTAGTAGGCAGATGACCTTTTAAGGTCTTCTATAGTTGATCGAAGGCCTTTTAAGGTCTTCTCTAGTAGATCGAAGGCCTTTTAAGGTCTTCTTTAGTGCAAAGAAGACCTTTTAAAGTCTCCTTTCGTAGACCGAAGATCCTTTAAGGACTCCTATAGAATACCGAAGATCTACTAAGGTCTTCTCTAGTAGATCACAGGCCTTTTAAGGTTTTCTCTAAAAGACAGAAGGCCTTTTAAAGTCCTCTCTTGTAGATCAAAGGCGTTTTAAGGTCTTATATACTAGATCGAAGAACTTTAAGGGCTTCTCTAGTATATCAAAGGTCTTCTCTAGTATACCAAAGACCTTTTAAAGTTCTCTATAAAACAGAATATAATACCTTTTTAGGTCTTCTGTAGTAGATCGAAGGCCTTTTAGGGTCTTCTTTAGTACACAGAAGACATTTTAACGTCTCCTTTAGTAGACCGAAGACCCTTTAAGGTCTCCTACATTATACCGAAGATCTTTTAAGGTCTTCTCTAGTGGAACGAACACCTTTTAAGATTTTCTCTAGTAGATTGAAGACATTTTAAGGTCTTATCTAGAAGACAGAAGACCTTTTTAGGTCTTTTTTAATAGATCGAAGACCTTTAGGGTCTTCCCTAGTAGTAGACCGAAGACCTTCTGTAGTAGACCGAAGACCTTCTAAGGTTTTTTATAGTAGACCGCAGATCTTTTAAGGTTTTCTATAGTAGATGAAGGACTTTTTTAGGTATATTCTAGTAGATCGAAGACCTTTTAAGTTCTTCTTTTGTAGAGAGAAGACCTTTTATGCATTTTCTACTAGATCTTCTCTAGAAGGCTTTTAGGGTCTTCTTTAGTATACATACCTTTTAGGGCCTTCTGTAGACGACAGAAAACCTTAAAGGGTCTTTTAAGGTATTCTCTAGATGACAGAAGAACTTTTTATGGTCTTCTATTGTGAGACGAAAGACCTTTTATGGTCTTCCATAGTAAACAGAAAACCCTTTAAGGTCTTCTTTATTAGAAGAAGACCTTTTAAGGTCTAACCTAGTAGGCGGAACGAATTATAAGGCCTTCTATAGTAGACCGAAGACATTTTAAGGTTTTCTATAGATGACCTTTTTAGGTATTTTCTAATAGATCGAAGTGCTGAATTTAAATAGATTATGGCTAGTCTTTCATTCTTATGTACTTTTGAAGATATTGTTCCTTCTAAAAACTTCGATACTTCGATGTACAATTATCGACGGTCACAACGATATTTTTCGACAAGCGTAGCCTTCTTCTACGATAATATTTAATAATTTAAAATTCTGATACAATCTCAAAACAAAATATTCAATTTCTATGTAATGCATAAAACATGAATCGATATTTGGCATCAAAAAGATTTAATTTTGTTTATTTATTATTTGAATGAAAAAAAAAAAACAACAACAACAACAAATATAGACAAAAAACGTGTTAACGAACAACTGGTTTCGTTTTTAACGTTTGCATACATTTTTACCGGCCTTAAACAGCGAAAAATATTGAAAAATAATAAATATTTGCGAAGCATGTGAGGCTAACAAAAAATCTCAATATTTTGATATGCAAATTCATGACATAACATAGAATTGAAAACAAAAAAGCGCAAAACAACAAGGTAAATAGTTTATTCTCTAACAATAAGTGTAAATTATTTTAATAAACAAAAAATTACTGGACAAAACAACCTGCGCACCACCCCCTACTTTACAAGGCCATAGCCGAGTAGCATTAAAAACATGATATTCCTGCAATTTTTTTAACACAAAAAAGAAAAAACGCATTTTTTGTTTTGTTTACTTAAGTTCTAAATAAAGTTTTGTTACTAAAATACCTTTGTTATTCTTTTGTTTTCTTTTCAGATAAAACTTAAAAAAGTTTTGGGACTCACAGTATGCAGCAATGCAGCATTGGATTGTTCACCCATCAGTGGCCTACTGGCCTATCCAGCTGGGTAAGTTTCTTCTTACAAAATTTCGTTTATGTAAATTATTTTGTGATAATCTGCTATGAGTTCTCTGGGCGAGATACAAGTGTAGAATGTACCTCTCTTATAACCACAAAATAAAAAAATGTAAATGTATTTTTGACATCGAAATTAGTGATGGCAATTAGCTAAGATTCGTTCAAACAAAAAATTTTCTAAATTTGTTATGGTTGCCATCAACGTGTCGATAATGTATTTCTCGTTTTGCTTTATTATTTTTGTATCGCCATTATTTGCGATTTTTTTATGTAAATTATGTTTTCGGCAAAATCTTTTATTCATTGACAGTTGAGGGTTAGGTGTGAAACAAATCATTAATAATAATAATTGTTGTATGAGAATTTTATGTACGTTTTGTATGCATAATATTATCTTAAGCAGGTGTAAATATGCACCTATTTATATAGCCACAGTTTCGAAACAACATATGCTGAAAGAAGGCCGGGTATTCAAAAAAGAATGATATCACAAAACGCAGGTTTTAATGATTTTTTGTTAAACATTTACTGGTCCGTCGTAACTCACAATCGTACTTCTCATAGATATCAGAAACTGTATCGCCGAAATAAAAAATAGCATTTTCGTGGGTGACAAAAGACGTTTTGAAAGTTTCCAGCGCAAATTTCCACCGTCCAATCATCACAGTCTACACGAATTAAAATCCACAATCCGTAATATTTTATCCAAGCTTAGTGAGTGCGGTTGTTTTTTGGAGAATAATAGCGGCCATAAAGGCTCATTAACTTCTCAAAATAGTATTGGCTTCCTCAAGAAAATAGTTTTACTGGTGGTGTCAACATCACAAGTACGAGGGGGACTAGAAAAGTTTCTGTTCTAGGCAACACATAGTGTTGACAGACCCCATTTGATATATTTTTTTTATGTTTGACAGCTTTTTGACATACGATCATGTGTTGTGTTGTTTACAGTGACTTGAAAAAATCACTTGCAAAAAATTAAATTTAGTTGTGAACATTCACGATGCTCTTGAACCAACTTCAAATGAAAGGAACTTACACCTGGGAAGTAATTGCGGATTCTGAAACTACAATGTTCATAGATGAGAAAAATCAAAAAAAATCGTCGGAGCGCCTTTTAAATAAATCGCGGTAAAAGTTCACATTTTTAGGTTTTCACGATTTTGCTGGGAAAACTCAATCCCTATCAAAATGAAGAAGATGTTGTAGTAGTGAAAATTCTCTACAAGATTGTTCTTCATGATATTTTCGTAGGTTTTACTATTTTTGTAGGGTTGTGCCAAAGGAACTATAAGTAACTATCTCGTTCACTTCGCAGTTCCAATAGCCCACATTTTTTCTTTGAACAAACTGTGTATACTTATTATCACACGTTACATTTCATGATGTTATTCATACGTTTTGGAACTAGTACAAGGAACTAGATTACCCAACTCTACATTTTTAAGATATAGAAGTTCAGATTGGGACAATTCACTGACTGCATCGTCTCCTTATAAAAAAAAGCCATGGCTGCAATGTCCCTTAAACTTATATATCTCAAAAATGGTACAACCTAGGAAAAAGTTACGAAAGCCAATCTTGTGGAGAATATTCACAGCTATAAGTTTTTTCCTAGTCTAACTTCGATAAGACTTGCCGTTTTCAAGCAAAATCGTGAAAACCTAACAAAAAAACTTAAAAATATGACCTGAACTTATATATCACTAAAATGGTAAAACCTAGGAACAAATCATAACGGCCAATCGTCTAGAGAATTTTCCCAGCTACAACATTTTCTTTAGCCCCATTTCGGTAGGACTTGCGGTTTTCAAGCAAAATCGCGAAAACCTAAAATAAACCTTAATATTTGATCTTTGTCCGGGATTTATTTAAAAATCCCTCCAGCAATTTTTTTGTTTTTGGATTTTTCTCATCTATGAACATTGATGTTTCAGAATCCGCAAAAACTTCCGAGGTGTAACCGGTTTTATTTATTTAAAGCTAGTTAAGGCGCACTGTACATGACATTGTTTTATAAGGAGGTGATACAGCCAGTGCATTGTCCCAATTTGAGCTTCTATATCTCAAAACCGGTAAAACCTATAATAATATCATAAAGTCAATCTTGTAGAGAATTTTCACTGATACAACATTTTCTTTAATCCCATTTCGATAGGACTTGCGATTTCACAGCAAAATCGTGAAAACCAAAAAAACCCTAAAAATGTGAACTTTGACCGCGATTTATTTAATTTAAAAAGCGCTCCGGCGATTTTTTTGGTTTTTTGATGTTTTTTTTTTTTAATTTTTTTCTCATCTATGAGCATTGCAGTTTCAGAATCCACAAAAACTTCCCACGTGAAAACTTCTTTTTATTTAAAGTTGGTTCAAGAGCCGTGCATTTTCGTCCTATCATTATACCCTCGGCCTATAGGCTAGCACCGACGTAGCCAACAAATGTTTTTCGATCCCATAGGATATTAGCTTATCCTACACATTTTTTTTAATTTTTGAATAAAATTTTAAAATGTTTTAAATTTTTTAAGAAATATGTAAAGTATTTGGAGGAAGTATTACATAGAATTATTTAACTATGTACATTGATATACTTATTGTCCAACATATTTGAAAGTATAAAGACTAATGAACACGTTAGACTTTTTGAACAATTTTCCGCATAGTTGTTGTTAAGATTAAAGGTGTTGTTTAAGCGTTTATTCGTAATTTTAGGCTGACTGCAAGTGTTACTGAGTTCCGAACAAAATGTTTATTTGTATTTGTTATGGCTTATAACAACATCCCAGCCAGCGTTTGGAAGATTGTTTTTTTTTTTTCAAAAATCACATTGAGGGGTCATTTTAGAGTCCTTTTGGTGATCAAAAAATTATTAAGTCGCTTGTATGATCAGAAGGGACTCGAATGTGACTCCCTGTAACGATTGAAAAGAGTTCAAATTAAAATACAACAACAAATGTGTAGAAACACAAATAAATCATTTAGGCGTTTAAAATGTGACTATTTTTCGTTATTTATTGTCACATTTTGATCATCAGAAGATTGAAAAATGCTTAATCAAAAAATGGTCATCCAGGTGTTTGAAAAGTGATTATAATTATGTATCTTCTGATCATATTTTGAACAGATAGGTGATTAAATACTGATTGTTTTGTTTTATTTTTGTTTTGTTGAAAATAATTCTCATACACATTTCTACAAAACTTTGATATAAATGTAACATATAATATTAAGAGTATAGACAAACACAACACATGTTCAGGTAAAGGGGATAATTAAAAGCCATAGCAAAGCACAAAAGACAACACAACAAAGGAAAGGAACAAAAAAACAAAGAAGAATAAAAAGAAAATTCTTTTAATGTTTTCGTCTAATAAAAAGACTCATAAATGACTCCCTAAAGACTCATAAACGATAATAAACATGACTCAAAAAAGACTCGAAAAAGAGTCCCAAATTAATCAACGAATCACCAATAAATGATTAAAATACGTCTCGAAAAAAACTTTATATACCATCAGAAAATGGACAAAAATGACTCGAAAATAATGCAGAGGAAGACTCATTTGTGATTTGTTTAGAAGAGTCGTCTGAGGTTACGTTTTCCTACCGACAAAGAAGTCATTTATGTTCAGAAAATGAGCTTATATTCCATCTTTTTAATCGTGCAGTCGGATCAAAAAGACTCGAATTTGATTAAAATTTTCAAAAAATGCTGGCTGGGATCTAGAAAAAACATTTTTGCGATCTTTTGTTTTTAAAATTTTTGATAAGATCAATCAACAATAAAAGATACAATTGTTGCTTAATTTTGTGGTTTTAAATGTTTGTATATAGTTTCTAACACGTTTTTGTAATGTACTATTTTGAACATCATAACAATTACAAATTCTTTATTATGTTTGAAATTTGCAAAAATAAACCATATCAACAACCATTTTTTATGATATAGTTCTGTTCCACCGCAGTGTCGCCGTTGAGATCCTATGTAGTAGGAGATTTTCAGAATTGTGTAGCCATTTGCGGACGTATGAACTTGACAACAAAATATAGATTTTATCATTGATCACAAGTGTTGCGGAGAAGGTACCTGAAGAAATGGACCGGACCAAAATAGCAAAGCGTTTCCCGAGAGGTCTTTTGTTTATTAATTAATTTATTTTATATTTTTACTTATAACTAAATTATTAGCATACAGGAAGTGAAGCCATATTTACTATTATCCAGAGAGGTCTTAAACTGCTCTGAAAATTTTAGAAATACTCTGTGGAAGGATATCGAAAGAGTGGATCGATATTGTCCATATTCGAAGTTGATCGAAATTTGGACAAAATATCACGAAGGCCAAATTTTGGTCAGAATTGGTTGATCTGTACGAGAATTATGGTGTTCTCCAGGCAGCCACCCAGATGGACGAACATAGCTAAGTGGACTCCAAATTTTCTGAACACATTTCTTCCAAACACTCTTTGCCCTTAAAACCATTATTTCGATGAGGCACATTTTGACTAAAGGCTGAGAGTATAAAAAATGTAGATTGGGAAAAGTTGTGTTTATGGATTTTTGCTAAAATAACGTATACATGTATAGACCTTGGAATGGCGCCAGAATTTCATTTTAAAATAATTCAAGACTGGTTGCCAGAGTTTTCCTAGTTTCTGATCAACTTATGAGAAGATCCACGATAGGAAAGCAGAATTTCTGTAAGAGAAGTCCGACGATTGTCCCGCGATTGGGTACTAGAATTTCATCATGGATAGACTCACTTTTGCTCAGCTTTAGTTCTTTATCAAGAAAACCGCTATCAGCCTTCAGAAATTCTTTGCGATAAAATCTACGATTGGACACCAAAATATACTTAAGGAAATAACTACAATCGGTATCTTTATGACAATAACAACGATTGAATTTCCGACATTGACCATATTCTGATACGTGATAAAAGACAAAAAAGAAGACACGTATCTCGGCGTTGTTTTCTTTATTTATATAACTAAATATACCGGTAAATATAAAAAATACTACTGGATAACGCCATGATATCCGAACGTTCCCTCTGCATAAATCAATTCTGACGAATCATGAATCTATGAGTATGAGCCCGAAACAAAACAGCAATCGACCATGAGTGTCTTCGAAGACGTTTTTCATTGAAGAATCGCTTCAAAGAAAATGGTGGCCTGTTTCTTTGGCAAAACTGACCATGTGGCGACTACACGGAATTGATGGGCCATCCGCCGTACAGCCCTGACTTGGAACCCTATGACTTCATTTTATTCCCGCACACCAAGAAAAAGGCGTGGTTAACGATTTACGTCGCCAGAAGATGCTGTTGAAGCGTTCAAAGACCTTGTTTTAGAGGTATCACAAACGGAGTGGAAAAACTGCTTCGATAATATGTTTGAGTGCTTGCAAAAGTGTATAAGTCATGCTGGAGAACACTTTAGAAAACAATAAATCCAATTTTTTATTGTAAATATTCCCGTTTTCATTATTAGTTCAGAAACTTATCCAGTATCCCTCGTACACATTTTCCTGTTCATTTCCTATGCTTATGTTTTTGAATGTTCTGTAAAAACGGTTTCAAAAGGTTTCCAAATTTCTCCCATGTTTTCGACTTTGGTTTCCTTCGCTTTGATTCATTGTGGCTTGATTGCTTCAATATCACTATTCACCTGCTCGGAAATATATGTCTATAGATCTTACCATTTCATTAGCCATAAACTTAGGACTTTGGTTATTTATCGCTCTGTAGTCGCCACATACTTTTCATTTTCTGTTTCCTGGGACTATAATACTTCCAATCATCGGATATGCATTCCGGACTGTGCTAGAGAGTCTAGTATAAAAAAACTTATGCTTCAGTCGGTATACTATTACCATGACCTTATTTTGCCCATGTGGTATACATTCAATAGATTTTCTACTCAATGCTTTGCCGTATGTAGAGTCCGTCCGTCGCACTAGTTTAAAAGGGTATTATATCATGTTGACTTTGAGGCGACTGGTGCGGCTTAAACACCCCGATTATACCCCGGTTACACTTAACCGGATTAACCCAGTGGATTTGGGTTTCAAATGTCAATTCCATAGCGCAAACGTCAAATAAATCCTCATGAAGTGGGCTAACTAAAAAAAAACTCGAATGTAACCGCACTATTAGATGTCCTTATCGAAATTTGCAGATTTATCATCCTACCATTGTCATATCATTGAAGAAGTAGTTCTTTAGAAGAAGTTCTTTAGCAAAAGTGGACTCCTCTTGCCTTTTCTAGTCATGGGATATATTTTAAATGGGTACAAAGATTTGTTCCTGGCTGCACCACATCTGCACAAAAATAATTTTTAAATTTTAACAACAATGTTGCCAATTCCCCACAAATCGCCACAATTTAATTTAATCATTTCAGCATTTATTTGCCTAACTATGTTTTTCCTTTTCTATATTACTTCATTCATTTAGATGCTCATTTGTATGCTCACGTTTCTGTTTTCCTTTCCTTTTATTTCGTTTCATTCATTCGATTTACATTTGCAGTCGATTGCAGTTAATGACATTAATTTTCTTGCATTTCAAATAACATCAACGTCCCATTAAACTCTTAATTGAAGTGACAGAAAATGAGCGCGGTGCATGACGTTGCACAGTACCTACCAGCTAACAGTACGAAGAGTTTAGTTGTAACATTAAATTACAATGAAATTTAATTTTATAGATAAGTGTGGACATAAATTACGTGGGATAAGAGTTAAGAGATTGCGAGTGAATAAATTGTATAGGGATTCAGAAGACGAACTGCTACAGAATATATTATGTTATCATCATCTATTTGGTACTTTGATTGACCCACAGAAATTCAGATATTCATAGCATTATTTTAAAATTAAATTAGAAATGTTGATAACAAAAAAAATACAGAACACATTTGGAAACATTTTCCAATAGAAACTTAATTAATTAATTAAATTAAACGATAAATATAACCTCAACAATTACTTTACAAAGAACTTTGCAAAATTCGATGTTTGAATTTGACATCCACAACGGCATCCCTATTTCATTTCAGTTATACCCTATGTTTTTTTTTATTTGCCACACACCTTGGGTGTTTGTACAATTGCAACAAAGTCTATGCGACTGCGACGACAAATCTGGTAACTGTAGAAAAATAGCTCAAGTGCCCTAACAAACTAAAGTGCATTGAAGTACAATGCGGTTGGTACAATAGAGAATTCAACCCGCACCAACAGCAGTAGCAATACAACACCCAACTGGCTTGACAAAGAACAAAAAAAACATTGCAATCCTACAAGGGAAACACTTTCGCCAGAGTGTTTAATGAATGACCTTTAACACACTTTTAATTCATGAAATTGTTTGGAAGATGCCAACAACATTAAGAAAAACTGCGGGAAGCCAGACTAGGCTATTGGCTCAAAGGCTCTGAATGCACAAACCACAGATTGAAACAGATTTTGTGTGGTGAATTGTTAGAAATTTTTGTGCGGTGGAAAAAAATACAAAAACACAAAATTTCGCTTTCAAAGATTGTTTTTGTGGTAACCAATACTAGGAGGACCAGTAGAATAAGAGAAAGAGCAAATAATTTTAATAAAAGCTTTGGTTGAACAAAAAATTTTCGGTTGCAACATAAAATGGCATTTCTGCGGGCAATTTTGGTTTTGTATCAAACTAAAAGCGGTAGCAGTTGCACTGTATATTTGTTTTAAATGGAAAAACGTTTAAACTGTGTTCATTTTCACCTTGTTTTGAATTTGAACTTGCGTGAACATTAAGCGATTATAATTCTTACACTCAGAAAGAAGTAAAGTTGCAGTCTTTTGGTTACAGAGTTTATAAAAAAGAACCTAGCAGAACTATGTTTGAATCTTAGTAGAAAAAATGTTGTCTGTAACACCTTCGAAAATATTTTCAAACTTTTCTTATACATTGTTTATCCTGATCAAAAAGATTATTTCTGTTATTGATGCATACAGAGAAAAAAATATGATTAATCTAACAATATTCGAATATCAAAATATGTATTGTAAAGATATTGTTAGATATCGTATGTAGTATAGTGACTCCAACAATTGTTTTTGTCAATTCCAAAAATTGTTTTTGTCAAATCCAACAATAGTTTTTGTCAACTGGACAATTTTTTCTCTTTTCTTCGACAATTTTGTTCTCTTCTCTCGGTATTCTATGCCGTGGTGAAAAAAAAAACAATTTTGGTGAGTTTTGATTGTTTTTTATTTACTCCAACAACAAGATTCTTTTTTTTTTTTTTTGTTTCTTCTTTTTTGGGCGTTAATGGTTGAATTATACCGGCACAATCTCAGATGTGATTTTGGGAAGAAACCTGCCTGGTCGTAATTTGTGTTTTCTTTTCATGTTTATGGTTTTTTTAATTATTCCTTATGTTGTCGTGGGTGCTTGGATGAGCGCAACGGAGTAGTTCTGTTTGTCTTTATTGTCAGTTAAAGCAGCAAACTTGACCATGTATTGTGTGCATCAATACTTACGTGTATGTGAGAATTATATACAATCAAATCTATAATTACAGTAACAGTTTTTGTAAAAAATCTGGTTTATGATAATTTCTACCATCGGTATTGTTAATGATTTTTACAATATTTTGGAATTTCGTAAGTTGTTTTTGTTTTTTATGTTGGCTGAACAAAACAAATAAATTGATATTCTTGTTCCAACAAAAGCGAAAAATATTATATATATTTTTCTCTGCGTGTTAGAACCCGAAATACCAAAGTACAGCCAATTTGGTTGGAAATTGTGAAGAATACCTTCAAAATAACTAAAATCTCGTGGCTAGACCTTGGTTTTGGCTGGCTTATGTGTTTCACGAAATCTATTATTCCTACATTTTCGTGACTTTTGCACATTACTTCAACTATATTCGACTAAATATTTAAAAATAAGCAACATTTCCTTTTATTTCTACCGTTTTTATAATGAAATATATCCAGTTTTCTCTTTTCTAGGATAGTGTTTTTGCTTAGCGATAAATTTTAATAGTTTGCTATAAAATATAACATTTTTACACACAGGAACAATTCTGTTCCCAATTATTAAAATGTATACTAAAATTGAAAAAGGTCGATAATGGCCTGTTTTTTTGGAAAAATATTTAACAAAGGTTACAAAAACCGAATATTTTTGACGCATAGAAAACAGGGTTAACAAACTTTTTGTTGTTATTCTCGCTTATAGGGTTGCCGTGGATCAATGTTATATACATTTTTTAATAGCCACATTACCAACATTTTATTATGTATTTGGTTTTTTGTTTATTGGGTATGGGCTTCTAAAATACTGAGGTGTTATTATTGGTAAAAGAAAGAAACGAATATTTTTGACACTCACTGTATCATAGATATTTTTAAAGGGACAAATGACATGATTGATCAAAAGCTTTAATTATCGAAGTGATAAATAATACGTATTCATATGTAGCACACGTACTATTGTCCTATACTATTGTCCACTATAGCAAAAACTATTGTTGTAGGGACAATATTGCATTATTGTCAAATCAATCTTATCTTTCTTTTCTGTGTGCTAAGGAATGGATTGCCGTTTCCACATTTCTGTTGATTCTTTTTTTATTTCACAATTTCATAAGTTTTCACTATGTACATCCAAAAACATTGCATATTTTGTCTCTTTTGTCGCATTTAATCAACATCAGAATATTTGTTTCCCTTGTCTAAGTTGCGACTACCTTTGTATTCTTGTATTTGTCACTCATTAACTGTGAACAGTTATATATTTTTACATTAATATAAAACTCAAAGAGGGTGTAATCAATCTCACAACAAATGTCATATATCCTAAGGGAGATGTATGCAATTTGAAGTCAAAGCAACATCAAAAACAACAACATGAAACAATTTATGTAGTTATGAAAAATTAACTAAACTATACATTTTTTACAATTGTAAAAGTTAACTGAAAATCAGCACACAGAAACTAACTATAAAGGATGGTGAGTGTACCCAATGCAACCAACTGCAATATCACATTGACAAAGGACAGAATCTCTCTGCAGGCCTAGAAAATACAAACAAGTAACAAACCAAATCACATAACGACTGAGTTCTTTTCTTAGGGCCAGCCGGACATGACAATGTTGGTTGGTTAGTTAGTTGGTAGTGGTGATTATGATGTTGGTGTGTGTTGTTGCTTGCCTCTAAGGAAAACAGTTCTTAAAGCAAACAATACAATAATCTAGCAAGTGGTACAGCAAAAACAACAACAACAACTACGAAAATTGCAACACATTCAAAGCAGCCGTTGTTGTATCCTTGAAGTGGTACAACCTATGCATAACTGGAGGTGATATCAAATATAAACATTGGCCCACTTTTCTTTCTACTTGGACGTAAGGAAGGGCATGTAGGTAAACATAGTTACTGCCACAATTGAGGTCCTACTGACTAGGTCAAATCTTAGACACTATAGTGTACACAGCTGCTATATCACACTAACCTCAGCATCCTTCTTGTTTAAGTTCACTAACATTAAAGGAAGGGAGAAAAGAAGAAGATACCATAACACAAACTAACTATTAAAACATTTAACTTGGGGTTCAGCAGCACATTGCCACATTACTTACTAAACGACTGACTGCATAATAAATTATACCATGGATGGTTGTTTTGTTGTCTGTTACTGCTACAACCCAACCAAAGTGGAAGGAAAGGGCCGGCGAAATAAGATCGTGGCAATTTGTTTAAACCAAATGTTTCCGCTTTATTTAAATTCACTTTCAGATTGAGGTTTCTTCACATTAAGGTTGCATAATAAGTTACTACGCTATGTCGTTACTTTTCAATGCAATTGTTTGGAATAAATTCCTAACAAATGGGAAGTGAGAGAATCATTTTTGGTAAAATAATATATTTTTCTCCAGTCTGTGAGTCTGAATTTATAGGTATCCTTGGGAAAAGATGGTCAATAGTCAGTTAAATATCTTAAAGCGCAAATTCGAGACAAGGAAAGTATTTTTTTATATGAAGAACATGCTCTTATCCTTCTTTTATATGTCAGCTTGGGCGGCCCCTTCAGGATCGGGCAGTGGAACATTGCGAAGGTTGTGCTCCCAGTTTTTACCAGAGTTACCCCAAGACCATTGTAATGCACCAGCGTGTGCGGCTGTCAAATTTGTATATTTCCTTCATTATACCAGAACGGTATGAATAATATGTACGAATATGTTCAGTCCATCAACACAGGCTTCTATTATTGGATGCCGATTTATTTGAAAGTTATTAAGAAAATGCAAATGTGAATTATTTAAACATTTGCGCCTTATTTTTTCGGCAAGCACAAATACTTTGTAGTAGGTATACCTTGTACATGTATACATGTTCTTGTTTTCAAAGTGGTTGATCTCTTGATGACTTTTCAACAAATTTAAAGTTAGTTGAAAAGTAGTGCAGAAATGGACAATTGTCGAAATTTTTTCTGTTCAAAGTGGTTGATCTCTTGATGACTTTTCAACCAGTTTATAGTCAGTTTAAAAATAAACGAATTATTATCAACCATTTTATGAACTGGTTGATAAAAGTCCGACAAGGTTTGTACTGCCTGCGAAACTGCATTAGTGTGAATGCTTTTCAGGTTTGCCCGATAGGCTCGTTGATGTAGAGGTTCTCGCTTGTACATTTGGACCTCTCTCCAGATCATGATAATCTCTCCTAACGTGCTTGGGAAGCCCTTCCACTCATTTGTGGCAGGGTGGCTCACGACGGTAACACCCAAAGATGTACTGCAACGACAACCACACCGGTAAAATCTTCGTCTTCTCATAAGGAGGCACGCTGTTGCTGTCCTCAGGCGGCATTTTGATAGGTTTATATATTCTTCCTCTACGTAGCACTAACATTTGTGTACCACATTGGCGCTGCATCGCTTACCACAGACCGGGCCTCTTGCTTTGAAAAGGATCAACAAGGTTTCTTTGCTGAAATCCCATGTGCTGACGACCTGCGGACCTTGTTCCTACATCTGATATTGTCGCAAATAGCTGTGGTATGAACGTAACATGCAATATTTTGTGGCATTGTGGTTGAAATCAGGACACCATAGACCAATATGTTCAGGGGAAGCCTCATTTCAACCGTCCATGTAGTGAACAGTATGACAGTATGATTTAGCGGCGGAGATTTCCATATTCCTCGGATAGAATAACTGCACTAAGTCAGCTATGTAGGTATTTACCCCATCAAATATGGCATCGACGATAGAACCGGACGCCAAGATCGTACAATTATCCGCATACATTATGATCTATATGCCATATGGAGGGTAAGGTATTTCAGAAAGTTAGAGGTTATACAGTCCGGAGATATCACCACACCTTGGGAAACTGCCTGTTTCGTTCTAAGGGTCTTCGACTTCTTAGTTTTGAATTCCACAAACGACTGGCGTCCACGCATATAGTTGAATACTAACATTTCAAACACGTCTGGTTGGCTCTATTGGAGGCCATCAAGAACCACCATGACTATTCTGTGTCAGGGCCACAGGTTTGTAATCGCGCCTCGTAATGTTTATTCGACGAAATGGCCGTTGGAGAGACTTTATTCTCTCCAGTACTAGACTTCCGACTGTTCTTTCACGTCTGTCAGACTCATAAAGCTTCTGCGAAGTTCTAGCCGCTGGATAGAATTTAGACCCTCCTGTGGTGATCCGAACGAGACGGTTTGGTTGGGCGGTTGTGATTTTGTAGGCTTTTTCGTTACTGACATTGAAGTTTGTTGGCAAGATTCCACAGATTTGTATAGCCTGACCTTACCTTTCGAACTGGAAGTTCATATGAAGATCTCTATATCAACTGAAATTATATTTGCGGTTGCTCAGAAGACCTCATCCTTTTAACGCGTTGTGAATGGTTAGTTACTTCCGTTTGCTCCCGCATTTATCTGGAAGGACTTTAGAGGTGGAGATACCGACGAACTCAACGAAGCGAGGTTCTTGACTTCTTTGGCATCATTACAGATTTTCTCAGGTTTACAGTTGGACAAGATTTACCCACGTTCGTCACCTCACTTGAGGGGTCTGGAAAGGGGTTGCTTATGTGTGCAATGTGGGAATTTCATTGGAGTTTGGAGTTCTCTTGTTGCAGGATGAGGGTATTTTCTCTTGAATTTCCTCATAAACTTTCTTTTATGGGGAATACGGATTGCCTTTCGATACGATTTCTCGTCCATTTCCTCTTTAGGATTGACACTTTTAGTGACCTTTGGTGGTCAGGACAAGAGTGTTAATTACATTTGTTTGATAGTTGAGTCATTCTTGTCCCCCTCCCTCCTGCCGTGTTCTTCCTTCTGCCATTGAATCATTGGCTTATCAAGTTATCCTGAGCACAGTGGTTCAGAAATCTATTTTTTCTATGGGATTCGATAGTAAACGTATTAAAACTAAGGAAACCAAAAAATATCCCAAAATATTGTAAGGTAAGGGCGTGGCGTACAATTTTTCCCAATTTTGGAAAATACGTTCGAAATTGCAACTTTAGTGGACTAGAATTTTTCGGGAACAGCATGGAGCAAAGTCCCGTTTTAGCAGAATGGTGCCTGAGAGTGTCCTATTTTAGCCCATATATATTTTTGTACCCGTTCCGTCCGTTTTAACACTTTTTTAAACTTATTGAAATTACATGGGTAAAAATGTGTGTTTTTCCCATACCGATTCCCATATAAATTATTGCTCTGTTCCAGAACCTGCAAGAAGCTACTATTTTTTACTACGATATCATTTTTTCCTTTATGTTATCGAAAAAAAAAAAGTAAGAATTAGTAGATTCTTGCAGTACTGGAACAGACCATATAGCTTTTAAAATTAAAATTGACATTTTTATATGAGTTAAATGAGTTTTATGAGTACCCAGTTTTTTTCATTTTGGAACAAATTTTAAATTTTTTGAAAAAAATGTTTTGAAACCATTTAAAAAAAATATTTTTTTTTTTTTGTATTTTTATGGTTTGTTTATTCGTGTTTGACTTTTTTAATGGATTGGAACATATGAAAAATTCAAAAAACGCTGCAAAATGCAAAATATGAAAAAAATCAACATTTTAACTTTGACCTTGAATTCTCCTGCAACAAATAGACCCAATTTGAATGTTTTTAATGCATCGGAAAGCTGATTGTGTTATCTGTCGGACAAAAAATTATGAAAATAAATCTATGTATGTATTTGTTCAAAAGTTACAGACTTTTGACCAGGAAAAACGATTCTGAACCACTGCCGGGCGTTGAAGTAGTGCCATGCACAACGGCACAGGTCATGTTAGATTCTTTTTTCGACAGCATCATCTTCTGACTAGAAGTATAACATGGGTTAGCGCGGTATCAATAGATTGTTTTTGCAGTCTTAGATTTCATTCAATTTCCTTATTTTGAAAAAATTGGGTGCTGATGCTTGGTTGCGAAGAGCTTGCCTTCTGAGGATCTAAATACCAACAGTCGCATTATTATTCTCTTGTCGGTAGTAGCAATAAACTGAGTATTACTTTGCCAATGAACGGCACTACTTGTTATACTCCACTACTTTTTATATTTTGAGTTCTCACCAAAGACAGTTGAGGATTTGTGGCGAAATCCGATCGATTTTATTTTCAAATTTAAAAACAACAAAATTGGATTACTCTGCAGATTATAATTACAATACAAAGCCACCAAAGTGAAACTAAAAATATTTTAAACTTATCTCTCTTACATGGAACAATTTGAGAAGTTCCATAATTGCCTAACAGGAACTCAAACATTTCATTCTCAATTCTATGTCCTACAAGATTTTTCATAACGATTTATCTTCCATTCTTGCCTGTTAAAAAAATCATCAAAATATTTATTTTCCCATTTTTTTTTCTTGTATTACCTTCACAAAATATCAATCTAAATTGCTGCCACCATAATAATTTTCTATGCAAATGATTTTGTAATTTAGACATCACAATTTGTATCTCTTCAAACTCCTCTTATATAACAAACATGCCAGCCTCAGCCTATATTTATGCCACTGTTACAGCCCACCAAACAATTTTAAATATGATTTACCAACGCCCCTATCTTCCGTCAGTCATACTAGGAAGAGAAAATATTGTTGCAGGTTATGTATCCACCGCCAGCATTATCATCCAACCAAAAGCCATTCGTTCGCTCCCTACATAGACCTCCTTTGCATCCATACATCCACTTCACATCGTGTTTGCGTGGTAATTGTTTTGATTTAACATCAGGTTACAAACGAAATTGGCTCTCTACTAACAAGCCTTGTAAATACATATTTTGTATGAGCATTTGATATTCGTTAACATATTCTGCCGATGCATTGCATTGCGGGACGACGAATGCAAGGCGGGATAATGTGAAAAAAATATATTCCACATGACATCATTTCAATCCTTCATAATATTTTCAACACACTTAGGATAGATTGGTGATGTATATGAATTCGACCCATAATCCATGTGCAAATATAGCGTTAATACCAAAAGCTAAGAGACAGAGGTAGAGGGATAACTTGTAGCCCCCTTAAATTGGCATTGACAAAAAAAACGATGTTATTGTTGCTGTTGTTGTTGGCTTGGTGCTGCTTATTTTCAAAAATGCAATGTCTCATATGTGAGTTTTTCTCCATAACTTTCTCATATAAATATTTTCACACATAATTTACGGAAATGCTATGGCTGTGAAAACTTTTTTCCTTTCCCTTGGCAGTGGGGGAGATTGCGTTGTCAAAAATTCAATTCCATGTGCAAATGAATGCACATTAACATGGTTTTCCACAGCGCCAAGATACCGGTACCGGTAATTGGAATATAGCAGGAAATATGCCATACATGGTGGCATGGTCTGTAACAAAATGCTTTTGGCATCATAATTTTCGATCGGTTTTGCTGCACCATAGGAAGGATACAATTTAAATATATGTGATTAGATTTTGTTGTCAAGGACACCGTTATTAATGTTAATATGTTATTTGTGGAAATTGAGGGAAATTGGAAAATTTTCACTTTTTGTGAAATTGGATATCATCTAAGAAAGATTTATTGGATAAGTTAGTTCGAAAGGTAATTAAGCATATCACAATTATAAAGCAAAATATAAAATATATGACATATAAGTGAGCAAAAGTTTTATTTTTAGTGAATTTAATGTGACTCACTTGTTTAAGATAACCCCATTTTATGTCGTCCCGTTCCCGGATGTCGTCTCTGCCCACACAGTGGAAACAACAACATAGTCTGAACGATCGATTTCGATCTTCCTCGTAAGGTTCATTCATCGTTTATTACCTTCGGGTTCTTTTTGGCATCGACTGCAGCACGGAATTTCTCTTCGATTCGATTTTATGTCCACTGCCTCTTAAGCATATTTGGTGGGGGGACAAAAGTGGCAAGTCCATTAATTTGATAATTGAGGTATTTTTGTCTCCTTCTGCTGTTCTTTCTGCCTTTGAATCATCAGGTGTTCCGGCATTAAAGTTGACAGGTACGACAGCACAGGTCACGGCAGCTTTCATTACAACAGTAACGTATTCTGACTAGACGAGTATGAATTACAGTGGATTCTTCCTTATCCTTCAGAGTTAGACATTACCATAGTTCGCCCGGTATCCTGTTCTGTCTGTTGCTATCGCTGACGCTTGACCGTGGGATAGTCTCCCTTCTAATCTCCCAACTAATACTACACAGTTGGAATATTCATTTAAGTTGGACCATAGACGTTCCCCTTTCGAATATTTGTGGTATAATGTCCTAGGAATATTTTAATCTATTGGTCAAGGTCTTGGTCTTTCTAGGTGTTCGCAAAATAGACTCATGGGACATCTTGAAGACATCCTGTAGCGTGTTAAATTTTGGGAAAACTAATCATAATTTGTTATAGTTATTTGTAAAACAATTGCGTTTTCCCCTAATAATAATTTCCCACATTATTTCTTTTGTCTTCTTTCAGCTGCACAATTGTTTTATTTAATGCCAAAAGACAGACACAGGCCTATTTGGTCAATACATCCCGCAAAGCATTCACATCGGTGGCATTCTCACGATGTGGTCGCTATGTGGCCACCGGAGAATGTGGCATGAATCCGGCCATAAAAGTTTGGGAACTTGATGCGCCCAATGGTAATTTGGAACATTGTACCGGTGGCAATGTGGTGGCCGAATTTGTCGATCACAAATATGCAGTAACATGTGTGGTAAGTATCACCTCTCTCTATCCCCTCTGACACTTCATTGAATAATACCCATATCTTTTTTTTTTTCATTTCACCAGGCCTTTTCACCGACCGGTAAATTTTTGGTATCGGTTGGTTCACAACATGATATGATTGTCAATGTTTTCGATTGGAAATCCAATCTTAAAATGGCCTCGAATAAAATTAGTTCTAAGGTCTCGGCAGTTAGTTTTGCCGAAGATGGCAGTTACTTTGTTACCGTCGGTAATCGTCATGTAAAATATTGGTATTTGGAGGGTGGACGCAAATATAAGGACCCGGTACCCTTGATGGGTCGCAGTGCCATATTGGGTGATTTGCGTGATAATGATTTTTGTGCCGTGTCCTGTGGCAAAGGCGTTTGTGCCGAAAGTACTTATGCCATAACGCGACAAGGTCACCTAGTGGAATTCAGTTCAAGACGTCTGCTTGAAAAATGGGTACAGTGTCGTACCTCAAATGCCAATTGTATAAGCGTGACGGGCCAATTTATTTTGGTTGGCTGTGCTGAGGCTATCATTAGAATATTCAATGCCAGCACATTGGAATATGTAACCACTTTGCCAAGAACCCACTATTTGGGTGTGGATGTAGCTCAGGGTATACATATCAATCATATTATGACAGTACCACCGCAGGCCAAATATCCCGATTGTATTGCCATGGCATATGATGAGCAAAGGTCAAAGGTAAGTTGCTGCCATAAACCCTCGAAGAGGAACTAAGCCTTATTATTTGCTTTTCATTTTCTTTTCGTATAGGTAACCTGCATCTATAATGATCATTCCCTTTATATTTGGGATATGCGAGATATCAAACGTGTGGGCAAATCACATTCCTTCCTCTATCACTCCACCTGTATTTGGGGTGTTGAAACTGTGCCATATAACATGGAACGTGAATTGTCACACACTCTGCCCGAAGATTCATTTGTTACCTGTTCTTCCGATGACACCATACGTGTCTGGGGTCTGGAGGGTTGTGCCAATAATGAAATCTATCGTAAAAATATCTACTCCAAGGAGTTACTTAAGGTCGTCTACATCGATGACGATCTCAATTATATTAAAGATTTGGAAATTGTTGGCGACAAAGCGTCCAACAATTCCAACTACGACGGCCGCAATGGTGTTCGTTGTATTAAGATAAGTCCAGAACTAGAGCATTTAGCCAGTGGTGATCGTAGTGGCAATATACGCATTTATAATTTAAATAATTTACAATTGATAACCGCAATAGAGGCTCATGAATCGGAGGTTTTGTGTTTAGAATATTCAAATGAGAAAATCGATCGTAAGCTATTGGCCAGTGCAAGTCGTGATCGTTTGATACACGTGTTCGATGTTGCCCAAGATTATAAGCTGCTGCAAACACTGGATGACCATTCGTCGTCTATAACATCGATAAAGTTTGTGGGGGCCGGTTTAAATTTCCAAATGATATCATGTGGTGCTGACAAATCGATCATGTTTAGAACATTTCAGGTGAGTTAAAAGTTATCTGCATAAGGTGAATACATTTTCACATACAGGGTTATCATGAATATTTCCCTCGGAATTTTCCGTGAGGAAAATAATTTTAAAAAGTGAAATTACTTTAAAATCAGTATTTTAAAAATTTGAAAACTACTTGAATCGCTTAATTATGCAATATTCTTGCTGAATTGACAAAAATATTCCCCTTTTGGACTTAAATATGGAAATAAAAAATTATGAAATTGGGGAAAGGGAAAAATTCCGCGCGGAATTTTTATTCATGATAACGCTGATAATCATCCGTATACTTTCCTTTTTTTCTTTTAGGGCAATATTTTCTTGCGTGGTACTCACACATCGGGCAAAACAACTCTCTATGACATGGAAGTGGACTCGAATGCCAAACACATACTCACCGCCTGCCAGGATCGTAATATACGTGTCTATGGTACCCAAAATTCCAAGCATACCAAAACTTTCAAGGGTTCACATTCCGATGAGGGTAGTCTGATAAAACTTAGTCTGGATCCCAGTGGAATTTATGTGGCCACATCGTGTACGGATAAAACATTGGCCGTTTACGATTACTATTCGAATGAGTGCATGGCTCGTATGTATGGTCACAGTGAATTGGTAACCGGTTTGAAATTTACCAATGATTGTCGCCACCTGATATCGGCCAGTGGTGATGGTTGTATTTTCATTTGGCAAGTCCCGCATGATATGATTGTTACCATGCAAGCCAGGTTGTCACAGCAACGGTTACGTTCGGGTCATGCTCCCATACCCAGATCAATTTCACAAGCTTTAATTGCCCCTGAAGGCATTATTGTAGAATCGCCCACCCCCGACTTACATGATGATCACAAATTTGCTATGTCTCCAAATATTTTGCAAGGTGAGGTACCCTTAACGCCAGGCTATAAGCTGTCCGATGTTGGACAACTGCCACAATGGGCCAAGAGGAAGGCTGGTGTATCCGCTTTGGCCAATGAACCTGAATCCACATCAATGAATATACCCGCCACAGCTAATCCAACATCGATAAACAATTTAAGTTCATCACCCAGTCAAGTGGGAGGTGTAGTGCCTAGACCACGTAATCGATGGGCCCAACGTGGACAAATCGATGCTGATACCTTAACAGATATCCGATCGAACTCAGAAAGTCCTTTGGGTAGTGTATCAACAACATCGGGCATTGCACCAGCCATGCATCATCCAGGTTTTGGCAATACACAGACATCGGATTACAACAGTGCTTCTTCGAAGGATATTATGTACAATCAGACATATTTGAGTGAAGATTCGTCCATTGATTCGGGCATGGAAACCCGAAGGGAATTGAAATTTATTGGCAGCAATAATGCTGGCACAGTACCCACCATTTCTGCCCCCGTAGCAGGAGGGCCAAGTCGAGTTGGAGCATCATCAACATCCGCCACTTTATCCGCTGATCGCAAACCGAGCCTGCGATTCGATACCATATCGAACAATGACCATGACGGTGACATTGAGGATATATCGGATGGTGAAAGGACCAGTTCGGATCATGGCATGTTCTACAATAACATATCACCTAGTACACCGACGTAAGTGGAATTTTTACAAAAAAAAAAAATGGATTAAATTCAATAAATTTGCGATTTCTATCTTCTTTTAGAGACTTTAAAGTCAATGCCATGAATGAGGAAGAATTACGAAAGTCAGTTCGTCGTCAAAAGTTTGAAAAGGCTGGACTCACACTGAGCGCCAATGGTTCACATACAGCCAGTACTGGCACCGGTACTGGTACCTCAGATACAGAAGATGAAGGTTCAACACCCAGTGCTGAAAACGCTGATCGTTCTTTGGCCTCCACATTTGGTGGTAGTTCTGAATGTATTCCACAAGCATCGTCCACTTTTCTTCAAGCAGCTTTACCCGACGGACCTGGTAATTTGCTCGAAAGAGGCAGTACTAGTAAGATTTATGTTTTTTGTCTTGTCCTTCTTGTGTTAAGAATTGAAATTTCAAAGACAAACAATATTAAATTAAAATTATGTGTTACAGATCGTCGCAGCATAAGTGCCAAACATAATACCGAAAATGGTAAACCTGGTGTTTCCGCCCCGCCAACCATAACAAAATCGTACACCAGTTCAAAAAGGGAAGAATTGCTTAAAGTCATATCGGAAGCTAAACAAAAATTGGAAAATGTAAGTTTATTTTACGTTATTTTTATTTTAATTTTCGTTATTTGTTTTGTTTTTTTATTATTTTTTTATTTTCCCCTTTTTTTATTTTTTGTGGTATTTTTATGCACATACATTTTATTTTATTGGTTCATGAAATATACACACACACTATACATATTTGTATGTATATATAATTTTATGTGCGTATAGGGTGCGAGCAAAAATGGTGTTAAAAAGTTATCTGCCATACCTGAGGTGAGCACTGCAGTTTCGGTAAAGTAGACTTTTCTTTGGTTTTCTATTAAAATTGGTTTCGAAATTCTGCTTTCTGTTTTGCAGAAAAATGCATTTAGCTTCTTAACGAAATAGCGAAACATCAACTCAAACATATTAATTTTTATATTGTTAAACACATGTTTAAAACTTGCAGCATTCCATTTTATATTGCCTTTAAAATCGAACTTTCATCTAACATTAAAAAACATTTTAGCTTAGCGCAACTAATTAAATTAATGGACGGTCAATAGAATACCGCATATTTATATATTCGTTCAACAAATATCTACCCCATTAGACTCATCCTTGTTTGTTTCTACGAACATATTTTTCATATACGAACATTACAGTTGGAACTATTCTCATATCAGTGATTCTATTTAAGGACAGTAATATGTATCAACCTTCTTAAAAAGCTGTGTCGACCATAATAGGACACCACATACAAGTACCCCATACACAGCCGAGTATGTGGCCAGCATTACTGGTAATCAGTCAAAAATTTGTTTCATTGAAACTTAGTGTACTTCTGAATGCTTATAATTGAATACAAATAATTGTAGGTTTCATAAATTAAAATCGCTTATCAGTCTTCTGATCTTTCTTCTTTTCTATAGGCATTCGTGTCAACCTTCATTTGATAATATTGAGCAATTCCACAACAATACATTTCTTAGACAAGGGGATAGACTACGACCAAAAAAATTGCCTCATCGAAATAATGGTATGTTTAGACGACATCTGTTTCCAGCAATTTGGAGACGATTTGCCCCAGTCCGTCTGTCTGACTGGATGGTGCACACAATAGTTCTCGAATAGATCAACAGATTTGGTCGAAACTTTGCCTCTTGTAAAATATTGTCCAAGCTTATATTACTTTTCGAAGAAAGGCCATATTAATCCACTCCTTCGGTTACCTCCCCCATAAAAGATAAAATTTTCCGCTAAAATGGTATGCACGATAAACTCTCCAAGGGAGTAATCGATTTGGTTTAAACTTTACACATAATACAATTTTTTCAGACATAGATCAGGTTAGCATGAGGACTATAGCAGACCACTCCTTTGGACACCTCCCACACATAATTTTAAAAATGTTCGAAAACTGCAGTTTAAGAACAGGTCTTGGATCGTTTTTACAACGATATAATTTTTTTCGTGGGCAATTCCAAACTCCCTGAAATATTACCCTAAAGCTGTAAAAACTCACTGCTACCAACTAAAATGGCTAGCTAATACGCATGATGACTCTGGAAGGGAGTACCCGGTTCGGTACAACATTGTGCACATCATAATAGTTATTCCAAATTTACATTAAATTCGATGATGGACTATATCGTGACTCTCTTTTCGGTACCTCTTCCACCAGATTTTAACCATTTTGGGTTAAGTACAGATTGAAACTTGTTTGCAAATAAATTTGAAAGATTATTTGGTGTAGTTCTCGCAGTTCTATTAAAACAGTATAACTTGTTCCTTAGGAAATTCCACACTTTCCTGAGATAATGGCCCGAAAATTCTAGAAAAAGCACTACAGCTACAAATCAGAATGATGTTTCTCCAAACCCTCCGACTTTAGCCTAACGATGACATATACACATTGTTACGAACAAGAATGTGGATCCCAAGTATGTTTGAACGAAATCTGTTTCAGATAGATAAATAGTAGTACTTTCCGAAACAAATTTACAAATATTTGAAAACCCAACAAAAAAAGTATAGTTGGTATTCGATCTGTCCATAGATGAAAGTCTCAATTTCTGGCATATAGTTTGACAGTTTCTTTCTTATCTTAAGTGTGTATACCTATTATTTATACAATAAGTCCGGTTAATCTTAGCTTCGTTATTCTAATTTAAAAACAACATATTAGAAATTTGAGTAATGTGAAATGTGTTACTTTCAAGAAAGGTTGAGAATCTGAGAGATGTCGCTAATCCAAAATAGGATATATTATACCTCGTATTATACCCGTTTGCATTAGGGGGTTTTACCGTGTTAACCTTCTTTAGGAGGATTTTTTGACGTCTACACAATGGAATTGACATTTAAAACCCAGTGGGTTTATTAAATCCGGTTATGTTTAAAATAGTGGTCCCGAAGTAATTAAAATCGTTCAATCTCTTTAAGTTATAGTGCCCAACTTCCACAATTTATCTCCATATTGTCTTTTTTTGGCGTTTATGGCCAAATCGGTTGGTTCATTTTCATATATAGCTGTTACATCTTGTAGACCAAAAATATGAAAATATCTCTATCCGTTCAAAAGGTACAGAGTTTGACCAGTGCGTCGTTTGAACCACTGTGCGTCGTTCATTTTATGAATGTCGGAGCCAAACGTATTGTTTTGTACTCATTTATAACCTAACTACCATTTTAGCCGAGTCTTTTACGATCCTTAAAAGGGTTGCTTTACATTTCAATTCATTTATTCGTAATAAGGTGTGTACTTGCAAGCACTCAGCAAGTTCTCAGTAACCTCTCTCCACCAATTTTACTCTCTCGAAGTAAAAAATTTGCAGATTGTTATCGAACAGCAATTTGCAAAAACTTGCAAGAAGTCAGCTGATTTGATAAACAAGAAGTTGGCGGAAAAGATTAAATGTAACGGCTTATCTTTCCTTTACCAACTCACCTCAGAAAATTATGAAAAAATTACCACAGATAGTGCTTTTTATCCCGATTCCAACCATGTATTGCTTTTGATGCGGAAATGTATACTTCCCGAGATATGGGCCTCCAAAGTTCCACAAAGTCCCTTGTATAAAATGTTGGCAAACCACCGCAGAAAATTATGAAAAAATTACCACAGATACTGCTTTTTATCCCGTTTCCAAACATGTATTCCTTTTGTTGCGGAAATGTATACTTCCCGAGATATGGGCCGCCAAAGTTCCAGGCCCTTGTATAAAATGTTGGCAAACCACCGCAGAAAATTATTAAAATATTACCACAAATAGTGATGTTTATACTGATTTCAACGATGTTTTATTTTGTTGAAGGGTATGTATACTTCTTGAGATATAGACCTCCAAAAATATCTAATTTAAAAGAAAATGTTGTTCCCATTCCCGAGATTTGCACCTGTCTATAGGAGAAGTCTTAAATCCCGGGCCGAAGAGAAGAATAGGTTAGGGCCTTTGTGGATCTTTTCAGGTCCATATCGCGGGAAGTATACATTTCCGCAACAAAAGCAATACATGGTTGGAATCGGGATAAAAAGCGTGTGGTAATTTTTTCATAATTTTCTGCGTTGGGTCGGTAAAGGAAAGGAGTTCCAATTTATAGAGTTGCGTCGTTCATGAACGAACCGGCTCAAAGGAACGATTCCGTGAAAAGAACGAACGGATCCGTATCCAGCTCATTCTTTTATATCGTTCATTTAGATCCCCGATGGACGAGTCATTGCTGCTTACAAAATTAGCAGCATTGGTTTTGCAGTCAAACTCTAAACAAACGCTGCTTTAGCGCAAACAGCACAAATTTCCACACAAAACAAACAATGATTCAGAGAGCTACTCTCGCTCAGTAACTCACCTCATTCAGTAGCACATCTCGGTCATATCTTTCTTTTGCATCATTCGTTCATCTGGTTCTTTCATATCAAAACCACCACTACGTTCAGAAACAAAACCACCCCCATTAGCACACAAACAAGCAAGTAACACAACAGTTGTGTCATTCGTGAACGAACATTTTCAAAAGAACGATTCGGTGAAAAGAACGACGGAGTCATATGCAGCAGAGAACGAACGACTTTAAAACAGACATGACCAAAAAGAGAACGGAGAAAATTCAAAATATTGGCAACTTATAACAGTGTGTTAGTAAGTTTGTATTCACGCAAGCTATAAAACAATAACAAATCAAAACATTTGTTCTCTTTTCTACGCTCTTTCTGTGCATTCGGGTCGTGTGTGTGTAAATTGCCGAAAATCATCGACACCGCCGTGTCAAAGAAGAACACATTTGCTTTAAAAGAAAATAATAGAGTCAAATGTATTTGGCCTGTTCCCGTACTTTATAAAGTGGTAAAAGTCGTAAAAGTAGTAAAAATCGTAAACGATTTTCATATAAATTTTGTGTACAGGAACGCAAATTGTGTAAAAGTGGTAAAAATTGTAGAAACTTTTTAGTTCTGGAACAGAGCTATTGTTGAACGAAAAAGAGCCAACGAACGAAGTAAACGACCCGGATCTTTTTGGTGAACGGAATGAAAAAGATCGATCCGCTCAATGAACGAGATTGCCCAACACTACCAATTTAACAATTGAAGGTGTTTACCATTTTTTTTTTCCATTTAAAATTCTTCTTCGATCCACAAAATCTTGTACACACTTAACAGCTATATTATTTAATTTTGTGTCAACAGATGTGAAAATAATCTTCTCTCCTTCTCTGGCCTTTCCTACATCTTGTTCTGAGTGCGAGAATGCGGATTGGATTATGACAAAAGTTTGAAATCCAAGACACGAAAATCCAATGGTGTTGTAGCTTGTGCCTTCAAATATAGTGGCTCTCCTTCCACGTTCTTATTTGATAGTAGTCGATTGACTTATGCAGGCAACCCCGTTGACTTGACGTGCGCCAATGATCCGGAACTGAGTTCCACCCGGCTATCGCGTTAAGGCCTCGGTACATAAGAAGCATGGCTTTCTGGCTGAAATCATTTCTGCCTCTTATGTGACGAGGCCCTTAGTGTTGCTACAACTATAATTCCCTTTCCAATGCACAAATATAAAACATACTGGAACGCAGTGCGATGTTTGGCATACATATTTATTGATATCGTTGGGTATAACTGGCCGTCTACATTGTTTTTCTCCTACTCCATGGATGCACCGCTTTTTGCTGGGGTTTGATACCTTTAAAATAAAATAAAAATGGTTACCACAAACTACAAAATAAAGCTGTGTTCCAGAACTAAAAAGTTTTTACAATTTTTACGACTTTTACACATTTTACTTGAAAAAGCGTTCCCGTACGCAAAAAAGTTGTAAAATGTTCACTTTCTTTAAACAAAAATGGCGCTGAATGACGCTCTCTTTAAAAACTTTTTACACGACAAATTTGGGCGAGTAAAAAAATAGTAACATGGTTGCCGGCGTGTGATTGGCTGATACGCCGACTTTGACATTTGTTCCAGTTTTTTTTTGACGTATTTTCCATTTTTCCGTTCCCGAACTATTTCAAAAAACTTGTGTGTGAGAACAAATTTTTTGCAGTTCTCTCTTTTACGAGTTTTACCATTAAAAAGTACGGGAACGAAGCTTACAGTTATTTTACTTACATTATAGTTTTCCATAATTTATTTAATAATTTTTCCCTTTTTATATCTATTTATTTTAATAGCCAAACATTTGTTTATGTGTTTGCCAAGAAGTCCGCCACAAAACATTCGAATTTAAATCAGCTGATCAAACTTGCAAATTCTTACAAGAAAAATTTTCCTTGCAAAAACGTGTAAACAAAAGTCTCCAAAACTCTCCAATATTCTCTCACAATTGTCTCCTAATTCTCTCTCTTTTACTTTGCAAGTTTGTTATCGAACAGCATTTTGTAAAAGTTTGTGCAAATTTGCAGAAACTTTTGGGTTATCGTACAGACCTATAATTTAGCCTTAGGGCCAATTTAATTACAAAGTTATTTCAATTATTTATGGCATTAGATTTTACATATAAAACTTAAACTCTACAAATGTATGTATCATGGGTATAGATCAGCGACGACCACAGAAATACAACCAAAGCGAAGACATGTATGAACGTATGAGTGAAAAAAGCAACAACCACATTATGTTTTTGTTTGTTTTCATTCATTTACACTGTACGTCAGAGAGAGAAGCAAATGCAAAAACAACTCAGTGGGCGCCCTCACTATACGATCTAAGCAAAGAAGCTCGTCCCTGGTATAGATGAATCTCCATATTCTCTTATATTTCGCCATCGCACAGTGCTTCCAAAAAGGGTCCAAGGTTCCAATAACTCTTTACAATATGGTCCACACAACATCGACGAATTTCCTTGCGATTTTGAGTATTTGTAGGTATGTCATAGGTACCGTTACTTCCGGTACGGTACAAACAAATGGAATTGTTATTTTCTTCTCTTAGGGGTAGTTTACACTATATGTAAATGTCATATGACATGAAATTTTCCATCGTTATATATTCGCTAATATGTGCAATATTGGAGATTTTCCTTACGCCATTTACTCTGTTGGCCCACACCAGCAAAAATGTAAAAAAACTACGTCTCCACATTGTCTACGTGGGTAGATATGGAATGTTTTTTTTTTCTTGTCATATGACATTGATAGATAGTGTAAACTACCTCTTAGCTAGCTTGTTTCTATCACTTCATGTAAATTCTTTGTGAATTTTGAAAAAAAAATGTTTTAGTGATTAGTCCGCTATATAGGGGACTTGGGGGGAACAAGTGTGATCAAGGCTCCCCAGTGGAGCCCGTACGCCCAATACGCACAGTGACCGTCGGTAACAATGTAAAGAAATACATATGTACATATAAATAGATAAAAGACGCTAGTTTTAGTCAAAGAGTCTGGTTCAATTGCCTTGTGTTTATTATGGTAAACAATATTACCTTTCGAATTATTACAACGCTATGTAACAAAGGCTTACAATAAAGCGCGGGTGTTGTTGTGATGATTGCAATTCAAGCCGATTCTTGTTGTTATTGTTTTATTTATTTGTTTATGTTATGTATTGTGTTGTGTTGAGATCTGCATGGATGCTTGAAAAGGGGGGTTGTCAAGTGAATATTCGTTGAAATCTCTCATACTAGGGTAAGTGCTTCTAACTCCGGCATGTACCAGTAGTCGGCACCTTTCGTATTTGAATTCAAATAACTCATAATTACTATAACAAAATATGAAAATGATCTTAAAAATGTTTTAACAAAAGTGTCAGCTAACTCTGAGTAAAATTTCATTGAGCATAGACCATTTATTATATCTGAATTTAACTTTTTGTAGTGAGAGTTTTTCACAACAACCGAAAAAGCATGTCTCTTAAGAAAAAATTAGTGGAGACGTCAACATAATAATGTCTGTAATTATATTAAAATTAAAAAATTTTGACAAAATTGTTGTTGTGTTCGTAGAGAATAGTCAAAAGAACACTTTACAAAAAAAATTTTTAAATTCTGGCATTTTTGCCACTTTTTTCAAAATTTTTAGCTCAAATTTTAGCTCAAAATTTTACAAAAATATTAAATAAATACTTTAAAGTCCAATTAATAAATATAGTTTGATTAAAACAAGTAAAAAAGTATCAGTCGGCTTTGCCGACAGAGATATACCCTCAGCCTGTGCAAATTGAACACTTTTTTTCACAATAAACTTATTTAGGGGGTTTCAAAATTGTGGTCTCGTATGAACCGACAAAAATGTTGATTAGGATTAAAGTTCAAAAATTTTGCTGAAAAGGAACTTAAAGGAATGGACCGAAATATACCATGGGGGTGCCATAGGGGGTTTTTACACCCTTCGGGCTGTTTTCTAAAGTAGTATGGACTTGCCCCTGAAACAACTTTTACCATCGTAATTGAGGCAGCGAATGTAAGTTGCTTGAAGAAAAATCAAAGTGATTCAATAGCAGGTCTTAAAGTGAATTTATCCAAAATTTTGTGTGGGAGGTACGGGATGGAGTGGACAAATATAGTCCATATTCGAACCTGATCTATATCTGGTAGATATTATGAGAATGTGTAAAGTATGGACCAAATCGATCACTCCCATCAAGAGTTATCGTGCCCACAATTTTTCCGAATAGTTTTGAAATTTTGTGGCGTAGGTACCTGAAGGAGTGGACCGATATGGCTTATCTACGAACTTAAACTAAGTTTGGAAACAATATTACGAAGGCCAAATTTTGGCCGGAACCGGCATTTCCGTTCGAGAATTATCTTGCGCTTCCACCCATAAACATGGTGTCATAGGGTTTGTTTTTCAACTTTCAGGCTATTTTTTCAGGAAGTATGGACTTGCCCCTCAGGAAACTTGTACCTTCGAATAGGGGACAGTGATACAAGATGGTACAACAAAAACCAAGGCGATTCGAGAGCAGGTCCCAAACTGAACTTTTCCGAAATTTTGTGTGGGAGGTACTTGAAGGAGTTTACCGATTGAGTCCATATTGGAACCTCATCTAAGTCTTGTAGAAATTTCATAATGTGCAAAGTATGGACCAAATCGGTTACTCCCTTCAAGAGTTATCGTACGAACAAATTTTCCGAACATTTTCGAACTTCTGTGGGGGAGGTACCGGAAGGAGTGGACCGATATAATCCATCTTTGAAATTGATCTAAGTTTGGACAAAATATTACGAAAGCCAAATTTTGGACCGAATCGGCAGATCCGTTCGAGAGTTATCTTGCGCTGCAACCACTACACACGGTGTCATAGGGTTTTTTGTAACTTTCAGGCTATTCTCTCAGGAAGTATGGACTTGCCCCTAATGAAACTTACAGCGTCGTATAGAGGACAGCGAATACAACTTGCGTAAACAAAAATCAAAGCGATTCGAGACCAGGTCCTAAACTGAACTTTTCCGAAATTTTGTGTGGGAGGTACCCGAAGGAGTGGACCGATGTAGTTCATATCGGAACCTAATCTAAGTTTAGTAGAAATTACACGATGTGCAAAGTATGGACCAAATCGGATACTCCCTTCAAGAGTTATCGTGCGGACAATTTTTCCGAACATTTTTGAACTTTTGTGGGGGAGGTACCTGAAGGAGTGGACCGATATGGCCCATCTTCGAACTTAAATCAAATCTGGACAAAATATTTCGATACCCAAAATTTGAACCGAATCTATTGATCCGTTCGAGAGTTATCGTGCGCACCAGCCAGCCAGACAGACAGACAGACGGACGGACATTGCTAGATCTACTCAAAATTGTCTGAAACGGATATCGTACAAACATACTTGGGGTCTAAAACCATTATTTCGATGAGGCACATTTTTGGCCGTATCAAAGTGTAAATACCCTCTTTAGCCTAAAGGCTGAGGGTATAATAATGCCTTTTAGTGATTTTAGGCATGGTTTGTGCATGCATTTGTGTCATGCCGGCAATTGCCGACTATGGCACCAACTAATTTATTTAAGCAATATATTTACAATTTCCTACTTTTATGATGCACAATTATTTGGAATATGTACTAATACTGTAGATACTATTGACCTTTCAAATAATATAGTTTATGTTAAAAATAAATCTATAACGAACCATTTTAAATGAATTCCAAAAGTTAACAAAATCTTTATTTTATTTACTTTTTAAAAGCAATATCGGCTTTTTGTTATTTAAAATAATAAAAAAGAAGATTTATATACTAAAATACAATGTGCCGACTATTGGAACATGTGATGCCGACTACTAGCAAAAAAGCACTATTCTAACAAATTCGCAAATTTCACAAGTTTTAAAAGAAATAATTCAAAATTTCTTTATGTCATCGGAATGTAAACTAAATTTCTAAGGAAATAAGCTTTATTTCATTGCAATTGGCCAAATTGCCTCGGAATTGCGAAGGATTGAAGTTAGGCAAACTCTTAAAGTGCCGACTATTGGTGCACTTACCCTATTACAGGGGTGTAATAAATGGGAATGAGGAGATTTCAACGAATATGCATATGCGATTCATAGGGCCAAATAAACCAATATGATCGATTCTAACTTAAACATTTAGAATTTTTGACACAAAATATTGTATTTGGACACACTGTGCATCGCCAATATAATTCGTTTATTTATTTAATTAATATTCATGGTTTGTTAATAGAGATATTAAAATTTTGAAATATCTAAAGTTTGCAAAGCCAGCGCAAACTATCTTAAGGGTAATGAACAATAATAAAATACCTATGTGTCTGCCACCTGGAAATAGTGTTTTTGCAAAGACCGAACACAACTAATCTAAAGCTATCATTCTTATTTGCCTTGGCGATGAAGACACTGATAGTAAGTTTACATTTACGAAATCCTCTCGATTTCAACTGTCAATTCCATTACTTAAACGTCAAATGAAATCCAATGGATTTCAGATGAGATTTCATTTGACGTATACGCAAAGCAATTTACAGTTGAAATCGAGTGGATTTCGTAAATGTAAACCAAGCATAACTGCATTGTGCGTTATCGCATAGGTATAATATAATGTTAACTTATCAAAAACTTGATTTCCTATTTTTATTTCATATCAACGAATACACGTATAGAAAACATATTAACATTCCACCGGTATTATCATGGCATTGATATTCATTCTGCAACAACAAGAAAAAATAAGAATTAATTTTAAAATTAAAAAAGTAATTTGCATCGGCCGGGAATCGAACCCGGGCCGCCCGCGTGGCAGGCGAGCATTCTACCACTGAACCACCGATGCTTGTTGTGATACACACATTTTATTCGCAACACATGGTTCCCCATACCAATGCTATTGACAGCATCTTCAAATATGTGGTTATAACCAGTAGTATGACTTTCTCTTTAATACGTTTTTGTGTTTGGTTAGGGGGGTTAAGTGGGAGAATACCAAACAAATATGCTTTAACAAAGAAGTTGCTTCTAAATATAACTCATGCTTTGTACTTAGCTTTACTACTACGATATGTATTAAAACCATTGTACTAAATATAGCGCATCATCATAACAACAAAAACAAATTTTAAAATAAAACACCAACAAAAACATTGAAGAAAGTTGTTCAACAAAAAAAGGTCGCAGAGGACAACTTCCAAGATGTGAATGCTTTTAACTTTTTAACACAAATTACAAACAAACAGAAACTGAGACTAATTTTAATCTATGTAATCAGTAACAATTCCTTGTACCACCTTTGGGCTTCATTACTAATAATATTTTTGAATGTTATGTAGCTTTATTTTAACCCTTTTTCATTCTAAATATTTCAGGTTGGCTATCGTTCACTGCGTGGCAGTCATAGCATCTCAGATTTAAGTTTAGCTGGAAATTTGGATGGTTCTCGTTCTGGTTCATTGGCAGCAAATCGTTATGCTAAGACGGGTAAGTTATAATGCCAAAACATAAAGCAAAATATTGAGAAGTTTTATTTTAACATGCTACCAACATATATGTAACTGCTAATCAAGTAAAAAATGTTTGCTAGAGTTTTTTGTTGATCGATTTTGAATAACATCCAATTCCATTTGAGATGTAAGAAAATCTTAGGGTTAACATCTCTATAGGAAACACAAAAAACATTTCTAAATTTTAGAAACAATTGGTTTGTCTTTTTACGTACTGAACTTTACTGAACATTTTTTCTTCAGTAAAGTTTTGACAATTGTATAATTGAAATGTTGCTAAACATTACTGAAGAAACAATGTTCAGTAAAGTTCAGTACGTAAAAGGACAAACCTAATATTAGACTTCAAGATAAATAAGGGATAATGTTAGCTTTAACAGTTGTTGATTGTAAAATCTCCCACTCAAGATAAATGTTTTAGATTTAACTTAAATCAAATGATTGGAGGATTTTAATTTCTTGTCAATTTTAAAGAAAACTTTTACGTTTACCGTACCTGGTGCAAATTTTCAATCACATTGAAATTTACCTGTTTCCATAATTATGTCGAAATGTCCGCTAATTTTATACCCTACACCATATTCTTGATGAGGGTAAAATTCTGAGCGGATCTAAGTCCGTCCGTCTGTAGTAATCACTCTACCATCCACAAAAACTGAAAGAGGCTGCGGAAATTTTGGAAATATGTGTCTTTTATTTGCAGGCAGGTCAAGTTCGAAGTTGGTTTATATCGGTCCACGTTTTGGTATAGCCCCCATATAACGGTACCTCCCGATTTCAGGTATTTTGACGTTTTTAGCTACATTTTCAGAGGGAATAGTCTATAATTTGACGTTTAGGCTTCCTAGTGGTCAGAAATCGTATCTACCAAAAATTGTGGACATACATAGGTCTACGTTTTAGTACAGTCCCATATGTATCGCCCGATTTAAGGTTTTTGGATGTCATTTGGCATTTGGGGTTCAGAGTGGTTTATCAATTTATTCACCAAATATTGCGGGCATAGGTCCACGTTTTGGCATAGCCCGCTATTCGGTATCGCCGATTTCGGATTTTTCAAGTTTTTATCTGCACTCTCGGCAAGATTTGATATCATTTGGCATTTATGGTTCCTAGTGGTTAAAAACTTATCCATCCAAATTTTGGACATAGGGCCGGCCACGTTGTGGTGTAACCCCCATATATCGGCCCCGCCCAATTTCAGGTAGATAGATAAATAGGTATTTGGGGGTTCCCAGTGGTCAAAACCTTCTCCACCTAAGATTGTGGGCATTGGTACTTTCGTTACAGAAAGAAATCTATTTACTCTATATAAGTCCAGAATACATAGTTTACGTTGGAGGGTATAAAAAGTTCAGCCCGGCCGTACTAACGCTTTTTACTTGTCTTTTTTTCTTAAGACAAATCCATAGACGATCGTATTGGAAACTCTTCACTGAAAACCGTAAATAAAATGAGAAAAAAATAATTTTAGCTCGATAAGACTATTCACGAAGATTGTTAACAATATTATTGAAGCTTATTTAAATATTTTGTAATAGTAATTTTTAATTATTTGACCTTAGGAACACTTACCCTATATGTTCGATATAGTTCAATATATAGCAAGCAGAATCTTATAATAATGACCTTTATTCTATTAAACGATATTGTAGCCATAGTTTTTTATGAGTAGTGCAGAAATGATTCGAGATATATGCCAGGATACTTATTTCCATAAGCCGCAAAAAAATATGTAAACTTAAAATTATTTTGTTCCTTTCCTTTTCTAACAAAGTTCATCCCGGTGAGAGGATTTTTTCTTTTTTAAATTTTGCGGGAGATTGCACATTCTCAAGTCTTATTACAAAATATTTTATTTTAAACATTTTTTATACGTAGCATTCTGTTACAACTCCTCCTTTGATATCAACCTATAACCCCTTAGCATTCTTCTTTATATGCCACGCTAATAAATTTGTATCTTATTCTCTCACATTTTTGCCCTTTCGTGTCTCTTTTTTATCTCTATTAATACATCTCTTTAAATAATAACATGCTGCCCTTGTATTTTTGTAACAAACCATGCTCCATGTAATGTAATTTGTATGCCTATTTCATATTATATGCGTGATTTGATTCATTACTAATATAAAGATTTTGATTCCACAATAAACACCGAAAACCTACCACCACCCGCAAAAACACAGTATATTAACAACTCCAAAGAAGTGGTGGCGGGCATTGGTGATATATCACCACAGGTTCGCAGTGGTGAAAGATCTCCACAACCGCAGTCACATTCGCCGCCAATGCCACCACCTGCATCTGCAGCAATTAGTAGTTTTTCACCCAAACAGCTTTTGCCTCCACAACAGCATTTCTTCAATTGCGCTGCTCCGAAGTCAGTGCTCCAACAAAATTGTCAAGCAATGCGTCAAGTGCAGCAACAGTATCCACCCTATCCACATCATGTAGGTGTTCATCAGATACATCCCCCACCGGGGGTACCTTTTATGGGACCCACTACACAAAAAGTCACTCAAAAAGCTCAACATTCACAACAACAACAACAGAATAAAACTTTTTCTAGTTCTACATTACCGGCCAGTGGCAGCCAACTTCGAGTTAAACGCAATCCAAACGGCAATACACGTCGCACACCCAGTATTTTGAAACATTACAAATCATGTCCCGTCTCACCCGTCCATGAGGAAGTTGAATGGTCTTCAGATAACAAATCGATTATTATTACGGAACCCAAACGACATTCAGTCTATGCTGATGATGCTCGCACCATACTGGATATGATCCAGGCAGATACTGAAAAAATGATAGAAGAGATAACTAGAAAATATGGTGATCTTGATGATATTGGTGTCGATGTGTATGATCCTGTGTCGGGAACCCGTCACTCTCAGATAGTAGCTTCTAAATCAGTTCCTGAGAATCTTGCTGCACATCGTGGCTACTTGCCCATGGGTAGGAGAAATGATTTTGGGTTTTCACCCGAGGGTTCGACAAGTCCCCGTATGGTAAGACAACCATATGTACCATTGGCGCCTAAGCACTCTTTCTCCGAGTTTTACGTCTATCAGGAAATTTATCAATGCGAACGCAAAGTTTCGCTATCAGATATTTTACAAGACAACCCAGAACAGATGGCCGAGGCCAGGCGTATGGAGGAGGCACGATTTTTGGAGACGCAACGTCATTCCAGTGCTTCGTTCTTCTTGACTTCCAATAATCCTTTTGCCACTGATAGAAGTCAAGAATCATTGTTATCCGAAGAATTCCTTGATGATGCCAGCTATTGCAATAGCATGGAAAGCATTTTATCAGATGAAAGTGATTGTAAAAGTGCTCCTCTGGAACAGCAGCAGGTTGTACCCAAACATCCTGGGTTACGAAATTTCATTATTCATGGTCCCACATCAACTATAGCAGCAGCTCAAATGGTTTCCAAATCGTATGGCTCTAGTCCCAATGCATATGGCAGCTTTGATTATTACATGCAGCAGCGTCATTTACATGCAACGGCGCCATCAAATGTCTCACCCTACGAAAGTTTCGATGTATCTAGCTATAATTTGGAGAAGATACAGGCACCAAATGACAGGAAAATTGTACCACCAAAACCTATATCAACCTCAAGAACATATCCTAAACTAGCTGAGCCCTCTTCTTCAATGGGCCAGCGCAATCCACAACAACAATCATTTTCTTCAACATCTAAGGTTTCAGACGACATACCCACATTAAAGTGTAAAAATCAACAGTATTCCTCGGGTGTGAGTAAGAGCATTAGTTCGGACTTTGCCCAAACACGTTGGCAGAGAAATACAAATCCCATACAAACCGAAAAGGCATATAATGAAAAGCTATTCCAAAAGAAGCCAGTAAAACAAAAACCACCCGTTCCAGTCAAACCAGAAAATCTCAAATCCACACTAACCTCTACCGTAGAATCTGCCAGCAAGTTGCAGATTAAAGAACCCCTTAAGAAATCATGTTCCTTTGAGGTTAATGCCGATGTTTTGAAATGTAATTCTCGCACGGCAAGCGTCGTAAGAAAATTCGAGAGAAATCTACAAAAGTTCGAAAGAGAGAAACAGGCTGAACTACAGGCTAAAAAGAAACAGGGCAGCAATATGAGACCATCGGTAAGTTCAGGCGCTCTGGCTGGTCAGAGTTGTTTGAAAAAGGTTTCCAAATTCGACAACTCTCCCTCCCGACGAGCCACATCAATGCGCCAAAAGGAGAGGCCAAAGATTTCTGTGCGTTTCAACACAGTATCGCAAATCAAATACACACCCAGCAATAAAAGAGATAATGGCAATGGTGTTGGAAGTACAACCACCACGTGCCCCCTGAATGACATAAATCTCAATGTATCGCCTTCCGCCGGTTCCAGCCTACCCGCAGATTATGGTGAGAAAACATTTGAAATGTTTATATCGGAAAATGGCAATGATGAGCATGATAACATGACCATGGATAGCCTGAAGCTGTACACTAAACCTGGTCTGCAGCAGGTGGTCGATGAAATCAAACATGAACGAGAAAAAAGAGACTCTAAACATAAGAAAAATTTGGCCAATACTGAAATCACTCAAAATCCCCAAAGTCCCACAGATGCCTCCACTAGCAATCAATGCAAAAATATAGCCAAGAAGATTGATATTATTGAAAAGTTGATAGCCATGGAGGAGCGTAAATTCGAACAAATACGTTTGGCTACGGAATCGCGTATGCGTCCCTTTGAATGTAATACCAAACAAAGAGGTTATGTTAAATCGCTTACCATGAATTTTGATATGTTAGCCAAAGGAATCGAAAAGGATATTGAGAATGAGCAAAGGCGTATTTTGGCCGATAATTCCGATACCGATTTATGCGCCTATGCTCGTCACATTAAAAGAAATGTTAGTTTGCCGGATGTATTAGAAAGTACAGAAACTTATGCACTGAATAAGAAGCTAATGGCACAGCAACAGCAACGTGTTCAACTCGATAGTGATGGTATTGAAGTGGAATTGGCCAAAGAAGTGAAAGCCGATTCAGATGTTGACAATGAAGATGAGAAGGAGGATGAAAGTGAAAAAGCTTCTATGGAGAATGTAGAAAAATTGCTCGAAGGTTTGCTTCTTTCCCGTTCGTATTGCTGTGATTTTAGCACCATTGATTTTATTCAATGTCATTTGAATTTCTTTTAAAGCACATTTTTCTTTGAGAATTTTGATTTTTTAGTATTGTTATTTTTTTAATGTTTTACAAAGATCTCGTCATACTTGCATTTGGGTTTAAGTCATGTATTATTTCGTTTCTTAATTTACCATCCATCATTATCATAATTTACACTTTGGAATTAGTTGTGAAGCAGATTGTTTTGTATTTGAAATTTACGATGAACCATTTCTCTTTTACAGGTAACCCCAAGACTTTAAATCCCATGCCAGCTGATGATTCCTCGTCCTCCATACGAAGGGCATGTTCCCTTAGTGATCTGCACATGGGCAATATGGGTAAAGGTTTGTTAACTCATTTAATATCTTTATTTTAGATATCTTACTCATTTAATTGATGTGCTTGTTTTTAGGTGGCAAATCAAATAGCTCTTCCCAGAAAACGGGTGCTGCACATCGTAACAGCTCTGCCACCCGTTCGGCCAGTAAACGTAATAGTCTGCAAATTAAAGGTTCTTCCACTAATTTAAGTGCAAACGCTTCAATGGGTGTACTAAATCAGGTATGTCAAATCATATTTGAAAACCATTTGACGTAATGTTTTTGTTTAAATCATTTTTGTATTTTTATATTTTAGAGTGATTCTGAAACTGAGAGCAACAGCCGGAGTCGATCTGGTTCAAGTGGACAAAGTCGTTCAAATGGACCAACGGGTAAGCCAGTATTGTAGCTCGTCCTGTGCCTAGAATTTTTATTAAATCTTTTCTATTTTTTTTTTTAGTTTCGAGTCGTTCTTACAATTCCAAAAATACGAATGGTAACAATAACCGTCGTAAAGGAACGCTACAAACAAATTTTAATAATGGTAAGTAATCAGCATTATTGGAGTACCAAAGAACCCTATGCGAATCGTAGCCTTCGTTACATAATACAAACATTTACTAAAAAACCGCCTCGATTACTCCGACCAAGAAATTTAAGAATTAAGTGGAAGCATTTCATTTAATTATAAAGCCTCAATCTTAGTAGATGTTTTGCAATTTAAATGATTCTGACCTAATGATTCAAAAAATTAGAAGTCATTTTGAATTTTTGATGATACAACATCATGATGCTTTTAGTTCAGCTTGAACACAAAACACAGGTTAACGAATGGATACTCATTTTTTGTGGAGATTTTGATGATATTGCTATCGATGTGTATGTCTAGTTTCAGGAACCCGTCACTCTCAGATAGTAGCTTCTAAATCTGTTCCTGAAAATCTTGCTGCACATCGTGGCAATATGCCCATGGATAGGAGAAATAATTTTGGGGTTCGACAAGTCCCAGTATGGTAAGCCAACCATGTGTACCTTTGGCGCCTAAGCACTCTTTCTTCGAGTTTTATGTCTATCAGGAAATTTATCAATGCGAACGCAAATTTTTACTCACAGATAGTTTACAATACAACCCCGAACAGATGGCGTGGAAGAGGCACGAATTTTGGAATCCCAACGTCATTCCAGTGCCTCATGCTCTTTTTGCCACTGATAAAAGTCATAGAATTGCTTGATGAGGAATTCAGTAACAATAGCATGGAAAGCGTTTTATCATATGAAAGTGACTGTAAAAGTGCTCCTCCATGGTCCCACTTCAACTATAGCAGTACCCCAAATGGTTTCCACATCGTATGGCTCTAGTCCCAATACCTATGAGAGCTTTCGATTTCACCAAAAATTGTTTCGCTATGGAGGTTTTCAGAGCCATTATCAAGAGATGTATGAATAATAAAATGATGACATTATTCAAAATACAACCAAGACGACTAAAAACTTTAGTGACAGAGGTGTATGGAGAAGTGGTCGTAAAGATGGTGACATTTCGGGACCATACCTGAGGAAGTATTCGCTTCTACTAACAAACAAATATAATGTTATAGTCATGATCACCACGACTATCCACTATAAAAATTTCAACACGATCTGAGAAGTGGTCTCAAACTGATTTCAATCGCAAAAATTTTGAACTTCTGCAGGAAAGATAGCTAAGGAATGGACCGGCAAACTTTAACTTGAAACTGGATCTAATTTTGGAAGTCAATCCTTTCGATAGTTGTCTTGCCAACAACACATTTTTTGAGATTTTGGGTCAATATGTCAGGATCACAGAATCACAAGATCTACCTCCGATAAAAATTTCTAAAAATCCTCATCAGCGAAAACTATGTACTTTTGTGAGGAAGGTACCGGAGAGAGTTTTCTTTGAAATTGATTTAATTTTGAGAGAAATATTACGATGTACATTAGGGTTATGACTTTTTGACATTTTTCCTCAAAAATGATTTCCTGTAGCAGGGATGAATGAACTTTTGCCTATTAATCACTATGCTATCGTTTATTCCATTGAAATATAAAAAAGTTCACGCACAAATCGATTTTAAAAAAATAATTTTTTTAAAAAATATATGAAATGAAAAAAATTTTTTTTTTCCAAAAATTATTTTTTGTTGCACAAATTAATAAGTATAAGCATACTAATAACTATAATAACATTTATTTCATTCAAATATGAAAAAAGTCGCGAAAAAAGTCACTTTGAAAAATTTTTAAATTTTTTGTTTTTTGTTAAAAAATTATATTTTTAAATAAAAGCGTTTACGACATTTTTACGATTCTCAGAATTGAAGAAAAATAGTGAGAAATAAATTTTATGTCATTTTAATTATCTCGTGTGGGTCTAACGTTTATTTTCAATTATATATCTGTTTTCAGTGACTTCAAAAAATTGTCCATAATTTTGATAAATTCAAATTTTAAAATCATTTTGTGCGTGAGGTTTTTTCACCTAATCACCTTATAATTAAGATTTTATGTAATCTTATGGCAAAACTCATCACGCTATGATACAGGGATATGATGTTGTAAAAAAGTCATAACCCTAATGTACATAGGTTTTACCAATATCAGTCACTGCTTTCGATAGTTATCGTGCCCATTAGTCATTTTAGTCGGTCAACGTAGAATTTTTAGAGGACACCAGGGAGTATCTTTGTTGAAAAATTCAAAGCTTTACTAGAACAGAACTTAAGCGAATGTTTTGAGCTACTGGGACGAAGGTATATGAAGGTGTTGTCCGATATTGACCTTGGGACCATAATGTATGTTTGGAAGAAATTTTCGATAGTTATCGCGCTCATCATCAGTTGGACTTGGTATAGATTTGAAGAAAATGTTACGAGGGGGGCAAGGTTTGGAACAAACCGGTTAATCCATGTTGTTGTGGTTGTAACAGTGTTTTTTATTATGTTTGTATGTTCCATTGGAGAGTTATCGTGCGCATAAGACTGACGGACGATCGGACAGGGCTAAATAAACTGTAAATTGTCTGCAATGGACCTTTCGAACATATTTGTGTTCTAACTCCATTAATCCGATGAGGCACATGTATCAAATCGTAAATAACCTCGTTAGCCTAAGAACAGAGGGTATAAATTTTTTGCCACAGGTTGAACATATAAGTCAGACAGTATGCCCAGCTGACTAGTAAGTTTGCTGTCAAAATAAATTATTGGTTTGAAATGTAAAGTAGCTCAAATCAAATATCTATTAAGTTTATTGCAAACTGGCCGAGCTTGGGTATAACTTTATTAGACATATTTTCAAAAGTTTTTGGGTTTTTATATACAAGAATTGGTATTTAACTACTTCTACTTTCTACATCTAGCACCACCCCAAGATGATTCCAGCTCTGAAGAAACCCAGGGTAGCTCTTCCAATGCAAAACCTATTGTGCCACCACGTCCTCGTAATTTAGCTTTTGATCACAAGAATAAAGTTTTGAACAGCCCAAATGTGGTTAAAACGCGAGGAGTATTAGAAGCTGCTGATTTTGCTGATTTAGACAGCAATGGAGATCGTAAGTTGAATTTGTCCTATAACGCAGAACTGTACATAACTAAAATTCTTTTTATACTTTTCAGCAAAATCTCAAGTTCATAATGTTATTAACAAATTATATACAACAACACAAACCGTATTACAATTGCACGCAAATCTCAGAAATTGTGAAGATTCATTAATGCTGAAAGAATTGGAGAATGCTGTGATTATGACACAAAATATGTTAACAAATATAACACAAAATAAGTAAGTGAGAGTATAGGCACTTATAAGGAAACTTAGTTATTAAAATTCTCCCTCGATTTACTTTTAGAAATGATAAAAATCAACAACCAAATCATGCGTACTCTAGCACAGAGCAGGCGAATTTAGACAATGGCGATTACATGATGATGGTGAATAACTGCGCCGATCTATTGAGTAATTTCCGTATGAAGCACAAACCCGAGGACTGTGGGAACTCCTAGTGTGTAAATTAAAAAGAAAAAACTAATTAACAAAAGCAGAAATTGAAGTAAAACTGAACTTAAACTAAAAGAAAAACAAAGGGAAATGCGAAAACAGAAGTAAAATCATATTTAATTTAATATTAACAATAACTATTATAAATTAATTTAAATTAAAATTACAACTAAACAATTATTAAGATAAATTTACATTTAAATACAAATATTAGTAGCTAACAATGTTTTTTTATTATAATTATAATTAATATTAATATAAATATGATAATTATTATTAATAATATTATTAATTAATTAAATGTAAAATATTTAACTATAACAAAATACACATCTATATTATTTAACAAATGAAATTACCATAATTGTAATAATATTTTTTATTTTAAAAATGCAAGAAATGTGGTTTGATGATGATAAAACGCTGTAATTCAATATTTTCTATTAATTTATTTTAGAGAAACAATATTTTTTTCTTTCTTGGCTCAACACATGGAAAATTGTCTGTCTTTTTGCAATTTTAGTTAAAACCGAAGAAGTTATTATTGGACTCCAACCCATGTGTTTGAACAAAAAATGAAGAGCCAAACAATCTTGGGTAATTTGAAGTTTGTTTTGGGTATTTCCACACCGCAAATATGGCATTTTTATTAAGTAAATAATATTTTTTCATTTAGTTTTTTTTTTCTTTTATATAGAAAATAAGATGATGATGAGGAGAAGAGGAAGATTTCGAGACGCTTGTTTTGTTATAAACTAATTTGTTATGTTACGTTTTTTGATTCTTTGTGTGTTTGTGGGCGTAAATGACTTAGTATAGCTTTTAGTCTAATTTAATAATAATAATTTGTCCATGTGTCTTGTTTTGTTGCTAATCAGATAAGTGGTAATAATTTATAATCAAAACAAACATCAATATTATGTTAATCCTACAAACAAATTATAATTCACAAATATAATTTTTCATTGAATTATTATTATTGTCTTAAGAGCTTAGATAAGAAATTTTATTTTTTATTAAATTCATAAACCACACACATACACTTACACAACTACTTACATCCTAATTTAGCTTTAATTTGAAATATTGAAAAAATAAGAAAGTAATAAATATTTAAAAATATATTTGATATTGGAAAATAAAAAAGAATCATTTTATTGAAATACAAAATAATAATAATACTAAAAAATTGTGTATCGCATTCATTATACCTTATACATCATTTGTCATATACACTGCCGCTCACTTGAATAGAACCCCCCTGCAAAATTTTTTCAACCTCCATTTTTTCCGAATTATACAAGATACGAAGTTTTTAAGTTTTATTATATTTTGCTTCATGTGTTTGGAGTAAACGTAGTCATTCATTGCATTCAAATCCAATTTGTATAAGAATTATACAAGGAAAACAAAATAAAGTCAAAAATTGAAGTAAAAAATGTGGCTCACTTAAATAGAACCCCCCTTTAAAACTTGGGAATACAGAAAGATTGTATTAGAATATCGATGCATATTCACTCTATATTGAAAACGAAGTACTTTCAGTAATATCCAGTAAAAGTATATCCCTCCTGCTTAAGGATACACCCATATATCCTGATTTGGCAAGGATTCTTCAAATAATCAGGTCTAATGCCTAACAAAGTTTGCTTTTTTCTTTCAACAAGTTTATTTTTGGAAGCGTACTGTCTCCTTTACTCGTATATTTTACGCATAAGTTATATATAATATGGCTGCCCCTTCAGGATATCCGCATTTCTTTTCAAAAATGTAAGTTGTGATGACTCGAAGTGTACAAAAGTTTATAAAATCGTGAGGAAATTGCCACTTGGTGAAAGAAATTGACGCCCAAGTCCTTCATAAATAGTAATGCGTTCCAGCACCATAAAAACACATTAATCGCTACAGAAACAATTTAGAATATGGTCTTCTATTCAGTAGACGCGAAAACATAAGTAATATAGTTATGCAATTGTTTACTTAATGAGGAGAGTTCTTAATACGACGACAAGGTAATGATGGAAACGTGAGTATTCTTGGATTTAAATGTGCAAATCTTATTTTTTTTATAAAATTTAAAATAATTAAATACAGACTAAAAAGATTAACATACACATACAATTAATTTGGAAATGATAACATAAATAACGGAAAATATACTCACCACGGGAATGACGAAATTTGTGGAACATGCACAAAAAGCGCTGAACACTTCAACAGCTCTAACACAACTGACTACATTTTTCACTTCTGTCGATTATCTTTAAAACTAACGGGAATTGTCGTTACTTTGACAGATTACTTATAAACAAAATACCGGTTTAAAGCATTTTCCGCCTCTGACTCAAAGTTCTATTCCACCATGACAGTTTCCTAGATCTTCTTCGGCTGTACCTTTCAAACAATGAATCATTGACACTAGGAATAGTGTCAGTCAGAAACCTCACTTGCTGAACACTTCAACAGCTCTAACACAACTGACTACATTTTTCACTTCTGTCGATTATCTTTAAAACTAACGGGAATTGTCGTTACTTTGACAGATTACTTATAAACAAAATACCGGTTTAAAGCATTTTCCGCCTCTGACTCAAAGTTCTATTCCACCTTGACAGTTTCCTAGATCTTCTTCGGCTGTACCTTTTAAACAATGAATCATTGACACTAGAAATAGTGTCAGTCAGAAACCTCACTGGAAGAGAAGAGAAATCATGCAACGAGACAACCCAGCAAAATAATTTGGAAGTAGTGCAATGTGGACTAGTTCTGTCACGGCATGTTTTGATGCAGTTCAAACGGAGTCGTGAAAAAGGCACTCCAGTCCTCACATTTTAACTGCATTTGGATGCAATCCAAAGAATCACATCCACTTGTCACATTTTAACAACATCCGGATGCAGTTCAGCGGAGTCGTGAAAAAGGCACTCCGTTCGCTACATTTTATTAGCAGTTGTTAGAGATCCCTACATGTACATAAATCAGTTTGTACATCTCTATAGGCAGCGGTATACATTTTACAAAAAGAGATAAGCGTGTTAACATTTCCAAACATTTGTTAATACAAACTAAATAATATTTAATTTGTGAACATTTTTCCGGTAACTCACGAGAAGAAAATTTCCGAATGGAGTGCTGTTGGAGTACATTTCGAAAACTTAACTGGTGATGGGAAGACAACCCATTTAGCACATGAAACAGAAACAGTTCAGCTTGGATTAAATGGAGAGCGGAGGAAACACGCATGTTTGCGATTGAATTCAATGGAGAATTTTCATAATTTGTGTTAATGTAATAAAGTTCTTAATATTTTTGTTTTACACAGATAATAAATGCATTTTTTTGTTCTGGGATATTTTGTAATGGCTTGCACAATTTCCGCAGAATGCCTGTATCAAGCACGTGCTTTGGACTGCCTCCTATTCTACCCCAAAGGGTTAGTTAAAATGCTATGCCAAAGGGTCAGTTAAAATGCAGTGCCAGAGGGTCACTTAAAATGCAGTGCCAGAGAGTCACTTAAAATGCAGTGCCAAAGGGTCAGTTAAAATGCAGTGCAATGGAGTGCCTCTTTCAGTAGTCACGCTCTTGTAAAAAGCATGAGTGAAAATGCATAATTTGATGCACTTCCAGATCACTTGTACATATCATTTAACTGCCTCTTTGGAGGCAAACTTTTTGCTTCACACACACAAATTAAATACATTTTAGTTTGTATTAACAAATTTTGGAAATGTTAGCACGCATATCTCTTTTTGGAAAATGTATGCCGCTGCCTGCAGAGATGCACAAACTGATTTATGTACTTGTATAGATCTCTTAGAACTACTTATAAAATGTAGCGACTCCGTTTGGACTGCATCAGGATGCTGTTAAATTGTGACGAATTGGAGTGCCTTTTTCACGAATCCGTTGAACTGCATCCGGATGTTGTTAAAATGTGACAAGTGGATGTAATTCTTTGGATTGCATGCAAATGGGGTTAAAATGTGAGGACTGGAGTGCCTTTTTCACGACTCCGTTTGAACTGCAACAAAACATGTCGTGAAAGAACTAGTCCACATTGCACTACTTCCAATTTATTTTGCTGGGATGTTACGTCAATGTCGCTAGAAGCGTTTACCGTACACATCACTTGGCTCATTCACAACGTGAATGTCCCTCGAAAGCATCCATTCACTCAGCACCTCACCCCTAATGTAATTCTGATACCGCCGCGACTGCGGCGATATCTTACTGAACCACATGGGAGAAGATGCGTTGGCATCGAAGCCAAGGATGATAGGATGGCTACTCACCTGTAGTAGCACTTCATCCATGTACACAAGGTACGGCTCCAACGGCTCTTCGTATTTACAGTAGAGACTCACTAAATAGATCTCCCCAAAACGACCACTTACATTAACACATACACAGTCGTCAGTCTGGCTGACCAGAACACAATCGACGCTGTCATCGTCAATTATGATAGCAGAATGACGCCTCAAGTACAGTACACATTGTGAGTTTTGAATGACGATTTTTTGCAATTATCGATAACTGTCCAACCGTCCAGCACAAAAGTACACAAAAGTTATAGTTTTCTAAAATGATAAGCTCAGAGGAACTATTTTTTGATGATAGTGAAGAAGATATAGTTAACGTAGCATCTATCAGACGACACTTAAGAGATAAATCTAATCCTTTAGAATTGCCATCAGTATTGTGAGTTTGTTTGATTTCCAACATTCATGAAAATAATTGTTAATTTTTTAGGTTTAAAGCCTATTTTCGGCTTCCAAAAGACGCTGTTATTTATATTGTAGAGGCATTAAAAATGACTTGAAAAAAACCTACAGATCAACAGCAATACGGCCACTCCTTAAAGGTTTTTTGCAGAAGGAAGCTTTCAAAAATCCCTTGGCAATGACTTTAACCTCGGGATGGCTCAACCCACATTGTCAAAGGTATTAAGTGGAGTTAATAGAGGAAAAACTGTGTAAAATTTGGATTGTTTCCAAATTAACAGAAGAAAGTGGCTTTAGTTTCGCCAAAAAGTCTGACTCCACGAGCTACGTTTGGGTGGGCTTCCATTTTTTCAACCAGCATTTCAAATTGCTGTCTTGTAGTAATTTTCACCATTATAAGTACTAAAACACCAAAAACGTATATAATATTAAATTAATTCACTTAAAATAAATGAAAATGTTACTTACGTTTCAATTTTTCGTTTTTATTCGTTATTAAAAATGTACGGCGACAGCTAATTTGTTGTCGCCGGAAAATGAACATTACGGCGACAAAATTTGACGGCGTCAGGCGAATATTGCCGTACGGAATCGAAAAATTGCACTTCGTGTGGCTGCACCTTTCAGGAGAACCACTCGAAGTAGATCCCACCAGCCGCCAATAGAGCCTCGGTCACACGGCTTGTGCCCTCTATCACCACATCACTTCTACCACCCGTATCCTTCCATCAACTTTTCTAACTTCACACTAGTATCGACCCTCATAATAATTACGTGGGGTCCCAGTTTTTCCTGCACTTCAACCTCTAATCCGACTTCGGAGAACTTAGTGCTCTGCACTATTTTCTCCCTTTCTGCAACAGAGGGGGTACGAATAATCGCACCGCCTCCCTTTATGGCTTTGACCTGGTGCACACGTACACCAAGGTCCGCTAAGCATGGTCCAACTTCGGAGACCACCTTCTTCGCCACATCTTTGGCAGCAACGGTGTTGTCCTTGGACTTCACCTTTGCTGTCCACGTCTCAACTGGTTTCGGAAGAAGTTCCACTGGTGCATGAGTAGGTACTCGAGGCACCATAGCTGGACCGCTGGTCGCCGCGGAACGACCTGCCACATTATCAGACTGGGGGAGAGAGAACATCTAAGCGCCCACGAAGACGCTCGTTGTCCGCCACCAAAGAAACAATAATCTGCTCAAAATTAGCAGATTCAGAAAAAACGTTCTTAAGGACGCCACCAGCAACTGCGTGTTTGTCAACCAAACACGCCAACAAGGAAGACTTGGCATCGTGCATCTGCCGAATGGCAGTCGATGCCGACACACGCTACCACAAGGACGCCTTTGCCTTACGGCAGCACGTTCCTGCTCGTCGCAGCTAGAAAATAAGTCTGTCTGGTTACTTTTCCAGCAAGATCTTTCTCAGAGAGTAAGGAGTTTTTATTCTCTTTTGCTAGAAAGTTATAAAAAGTAAAGAGACACCTTCCCAGCAAAAACCAGCAAGCAATCAGCTGACTTGCCAAAACAGAACAATTTGTCGGCCAATGAAGGAACCAATGGAAGCAAAAATGTGTATTTTATTAAAAATAAAAAAAAAATAAAAATTACCCAAAAATGGATTTTTCCATCTCGCAACTTTGTTCTACAAAAAAATAACACAATTGGACTTGATATTTCCGCAATAAAATTGTTTTTTATTTTCACAAACATAAATCAACGAAAAATTAAAAACAGATGATTGGTTGTTTTCAGGAAGAAGAAGACTTACAAATGTTTGCTAGAAGAAATTTGTCCAGCAAGAATTGGCAAACTCTCAGTGAAAGAACTGTCAAAATGTCTCTCTCGAATTGCTCTCTTTTGCTGGTTTTTTGTGTTAACAGACGACTTGCAGCAACAATTGGTACAAATTGTTACAAATTTTAGGGTAACCAGACAGACCTAATATGTCCGAAGACAGCATAATAATAACAGGCAATGGCTTCAAAAAGACATTGTCATCTTTAGCAGCCGGAGCAGCAGAGACAGCCTTTGAGGCTGACGCCGCAACAGCAGAGACACCTCCAGTGACGACAACACCAGTAACATCACCACCTGGTGCACCATCAATCCCCTTAGCAACCTTAACCTGCTCACTTGAAACCCCTTCGTTCGCATTCCTCTTACTAGAGGTGGGCGCCTCGGTTTCATTGGCCGATTGGGTGGGTGTTGTCCCTCCATCGGATTTTTTACGACCCCTACGGCTTTAGGCGGCATGGTGCCTAACCCCTATTCAATGAGCTACAAACTCACCAAGCAGGAGAAAGAAACCAAACCATACCAAAAAAGCCAAGAAATTTGGCTTTTATAACAATAATGTCAAATTTGAATTAATCAAATTGACCAAAAAATTATTTGGTCGGTTAAACCAAAAAATTACCAGCTGGTAACGCCAAAAAAGGATTACCAAAATCAAAACTAGCGCAGGCACAAACCCAACTAGTTTATGCACAAACCAAAAACTGTTAAAATATTAGTACTAACCACCACCAAAAGATGACGCTGTACTAATATATCACCCATAGATGGTGCCAACAAATATGTTTTGTAAACAATGAGACACCAAAAGCACGTGGCTAGCGGAGCCCCACTTCACAACAACAATTTGCTTGCAAATCACAAATTGGCAAAATAGTAAAAACTTAGGGGTATTTACACTATATGTAAATGTCATATGACATGAACTTTTCCATCGTTATATATTCGCTAATATGTGCAATATTGGAGATTTTCCTTACGCAATTTACTCTGTTCGTCCACACCAGCAATAATGTAATAAAACTACGTCTCCAAATTGCCTCCGTGGGTAGATATGGAATGATTTTATTTTGTGTCATATGACATTTACATATAGTGTAAACTACCCCTTACCGATTTTCGCCAATCTTTCAATCAACTTCAATAAAATATTGAAGAATAACCACTTTTTTGCACAATCTCACTGTTTTTTATTAAAAAAAAAACTCACAATTATTCACTGTCACTAAGAGCTGTTAACGATGTACGTTTCTCGTTCATTCATGTATGTAAACTTTTGTCCCTAACTGTACCCTCCTGTATGTCGATAAATTCATGTTTTTACTCACATTTCTCAGTCAGTTAATAGATTCCGCCGAATTCTTGGCGCGAATTACATACACAAGGCTTTGAATTGCCGTGTAATGTGGTCTGATACAATCCTTGGACATCAATTAAATCAGAAACGTACAATTATCCGAAACTTTTCTCCCCTATAGTGACGGTAATGATCATAATACGAAAACGACGTTGTTCACAGTATAAAATGCATGCTTTTTTGGTAGTGTTTATATTTTAATGCTTTGGATACTTTGACAGCTGGTTTGTAACAGAATATTTCACATTTATGATTCAATTGATGTGCAAGCATTGGCGGATAACGAGCATCTTCGTGAGCACTTAGATGTTCTCCCCCAGTCTGGTAATGTGGCAGGTCGTCCGCGGCGACCAGCGGTCCAGCTATGGCGCCTCGAGTACCTACTCAGGCACCAGTGGAGCTTCTTCCGAAACCAGTTGAGACGTGGACAATTCAAGGCCTTCTGTATCTCATTTGCGCCAAGAATTCTGCGGAATCTACTTTCTGAGAAATCTGAGGAAAAACGTGCATTTATCGACATCCAGGAAGGTATATTTTGCACAAAAACAACTTCAAAGCTTTCTAGGGTCTCAGTATTTGCAATTTGACACTAACTTTGTGCTTTTTATAAAGTACAATACCTAAAAAGGCAAAGAATTACGCAAGGGTCAGATTTAACGAGCTATGTATACAAGAAGTGTGGCCTTAAATAACGATCTTTAACCCCCAAAAATTATTTATTTCTCTCTAAAATATATCTCAGACTTCCAGAGACATTCGCCAAAACAATAAAATGTTATTTGTATTATGGAATACTGCTTTGTTGTTTTAAATATTGTTTATTAGTCCCGGGCTACACTAGAGTAATTTCAATGAAATTTTGACATGAAACTTGCATTTTTTGGAAAAATACATATTTTCAAGAAACTAGCGTACACGGTTTCATGTGTTCTGCAATTTTGCATTTTTTCAGCGCCTAAATTTCAAATTATCCTTTCAGAATGTTTAATAATTCATGTTATCCTTAATTCCTTCGATAATAATTCATGTTATCGTTAATTCCTTCGATAATAATTCATGTTTTCCTTAATTCCTTCGATAAAGACACGATTTCCTACACCGGAAGCACTCATACAACGCCATACCACAACAGAGCCTCCTCTGTGCTTTACTTTTCAAATTGTGTGTAAAGGGGTCCAAGGCGTTATTTGCCCTATGACATACCTTAATTGGTCCATATTGGTCCAAAACAGGCTGCCAATGAAAGCAATGAAGACAACTTTGTTTTGGTCATATGGACCAATTAAGGTATGTCACAAGGCAAATACCGCCTTGGACCCTAAACACAAAATTTCAACAGTAAAGCACAGAGGAGACTCTGTTGTGGTGTGGCGTTGTATGAGTGCTTCCGGTGTAGGAAATCGTGTCTTTATCGAAGGAATTAAGGATAACATGTATGTTTTAAACATTCTGAAAGGATAATTTTAAATTTAGGCGCTAAAAATGGGATTTGGGACAACATTCCAATTTTATCAATATATGAGCCCGAGCACAAATCACATGTATTTTTCCAAAATGGATGCTATATAACTGTCCAAAAGTGATTCAAACCCCTCCCCGATCCCCGGATTTAAATCCTATAGATATGTAATTTATGGAGTATTTTGGAGACAAATATACAAAATCGTAACATCTAAAGTATAGGAACCCTGAAATATGCCTTGCAAGAAGAATGGGGAAAAATTCCGATATCTTGCCCCCCGAAAACTTGGTTAAATCTTTGCCAAAAAGGCTAAAAGCTGTAAAGGATAACAAAGGATGTCATACCAAGGGCTGAAACCCTAAAAAATCCTTTTTTATGTTTCATGAAACTGTTAGAGTGCACACTTTTCACTGTGAGGTAGAAATCGATGTTGTTTAACCATTTTTATTTTTTTACCTAAATTTACCTGAATTTTGTTAATTTTATTTTATAATATTCAAGTTAAGACACTAATAGAAAAATATAAAAGGAATGAAATCGCTATCAATAACCAATTCTTAGCAATCGCAGTTTTAATGAAAGAAACTGAAGTGGATACTTTTGACTGTGATGCACTGTATGTATGTCTCTGTTTACCTGTTTAACCCATTTCGTACGTGGTGTTCAATTTTTTGAACAGTAAACAAATTTTAAACACGTTGTAGTATGTATTCATGTGTCAGCAAATAAAAAAATCTTCCCTTGAAAACTCCCCCTACTCCTAGATGGTAGGGGTACATTTTTGAAACCTATAGTTTTGGATACTTTTTAAATTAATTAAAAAAAACTGAAATCTAAAAAGTAGTAATGGTGAATTATTGCCAGTATATGGAACCGTTTCACAAAATATAAAGAAGATGATTTAGATGCTCAAGCACGACTTTACATACATATGTATGTGCAAAGTTGACTGATCCAAATTTCGAACACTGGTACTTATCATAAAAGTCAGGGGCTTTATAACATATAACTGACAAAGTAGGGGAAAAATTTATTATAGCCCCATAGAAGACTAAATACTAAATTTCAGCCATTTCTGTCTGAAAACTATCCATTAGGGATAGGTAAGTCGACTTTCGATTAATCGATTAGTCGACTTTTTGCAGTTAAAAGTCTATTAATCGTGGTCGACTTGTGGCTGGAGGGAAAATCGCATAATCGATTATCTTGTGATCGATTTTCGAGTTTGCTCATTGATTGCTGACTTGGCGGTTTTACAGTTTTGGCGGTTTTACATTTTCAAAAGAAAACTCGAAAATCGACGAATAATCGATTATCTGCGGATATGAAAAAGTCGAAAGTCGAGTTTTATGACAAGTGAAATAATCGCCAGACCGAAAAATCGCATTTTTAGTTTTAGACCAAAATCGAAAAGTCGAAAAATCGATATGATACAATGAATAGGTAGCATTATCAGCCCAGCTGATGGTAACATAATGTGTCAATTGCATTGAATTTATGTCAAATTTTGACATCTTATGTTACCAAAAAGGCAGTTGCTGCTACCTATTCATTGTATCATGGTTCAGACTTGTTTGAAACGGCAAACGCAACGGAAGTACGAAGTGAAGTTTTTCTCAAAGAATTTTTATAAGCAAAGAATTGAGACTTTTTGTTAGAAAAATAAAAGTATAATCCATTGTTACTGCTCCAAAAAAATTTGTGCCAGGTGAGTGTTTACTCCAGTTAATTGTCGCGGATCATATTGGTAATTTACAACAAGAAGAAATAAGTCTTTATATGTATGTAATTGCTTGGGGGAATTTTAAAGATCGTCATATCTAGGAAAAACTCTTTTGAGGAGAAGTTTTGTATTTGGCATCAAAGCGGTGGTGCTCAAAATATTTTGTGCATTAGTCTCTCTGAGCGAGCCATTCCTTTGCTAAACCACGGCAGATGAGAACATATGTTGTTGTTGTAGTCACGTTAACGTATATGGGTGATCTTGGCTGCATCAAATTAATTATATTAACAAATACTTTGTCTTTATAATTCTTATATTGTTAAGAAAATATCCTAATGTAAAAAATAAAACATGTTATTATTTTCAACTAACTATGGTCATAATATCATAATAATATCTCATACGACGATATGATTGATGTTTTTTCTTTTTAGCTCTGTATTTACAAAAATCATGAAATCATCATTTTTATCCTTTGTAAACATACTATACTACTATAGTGTACTGTACAACGATAACGATAAAACGATAACTTTATATAAAACGATAACTTATTCATATCGACCGCCAATTCTAGAAGAAATTATTCCCCGAAGTTGAAAGTGTAAAGTTGTGAAATTTATATAATAAAAAGTTATTAATATTAATATTATTAGAACATTAATATTAATATTATTATAATAATGTCGGTAAGTAATGAAATGAATCTTATCATTCATTCCCTGAATGAAATTATACAATTATACGACGTATGATATAATAATATTATCCCAGCAAAATAAATTGGTTCTGAACTCCATTCCTCACATTTTAGGTTAGGTTCTAGATCTATGTCAAATGTTCAGGCAGGAAAATATTGGAAAAGTATGGATTTCAGGCAAGTTGTCTGAATGAGGCTCATTTTTAGCCATGCCAGAGTGTATAGATCCTCAACTTTGTTGGATAAATTCAATTCATTCTAACCCTCGTGTTTGCTTTTACATTTCATTAATAATAATCCGTTGGAGCTGATACGGATATATCATAGTGAATGTAGGGCCTTACATGAAAATAGAACAGTATCCAGGTATTAAAGAGGAGCTATATATGCATATACAGTTTGTCAAGTAATTGTTTTCGAACCAAGAAAACTAAAATTTTTCTGTATTAATTTATGAAAAAAGACTGGTAATTGGGATAAAAATGTCGGGTTTTTTGCAAAAAATAGTTGGTAGACTTATTAAAGACAAGATAGGATGTATAAATAAAAAATTGACCCGCGTAGTCCAACAAAAAATAACGAAAACCCATAACTACATATAATTCAAGCTGTCAAATAAATGTTTTCAAAATGTAATGGAGGTTCCAAAATAACCCATATCTTTGGTAAATTCTTGAAAATCATGACGTTTTATGATTGTTATTCTTAAAAGGGGTTAACTACTAACAAGCCTCAACAATATTAGGCATAAAATATGCCTACTAGGAGGGTTACCATATGGACCAAGGGAGTACCAGGTCATATTACATGTAAACAAAGTCCTATAGGTCTTAAACCGGGAATATCTGAAAACTAAGACGTTTTATGAGTTTTTTAGTTCAAGAGGATGGACTGCCATCAAATACAATAGATATTACCTACAGGATAATTAGATCAGAAGGGTTGCCAGATCGACTAAAAAGGTACCAGGTTATATAAACAGTGAACGAGGCCACCTGGGCCCCGGAAAAGGGCACCGAAGTTTGTTTTTTTACTTAAAATTAATTAAAAGATAATGACATTTCACTAAACAATCAGAAGTTTCGCAGTAGGAGACCAATATTGCTTAGAAATGTATGGGGTAAAGGTTTCGACAATTTTCAGAAATGCATACTTCGACATATTGGACACATTTCGCGTACTCTGCAGTACTACTGTAGTACATTTTTAAGGGAAAAATTATGTTGATAAGTAAATAATGCTTCAGTGTTAGCATGGAAGCAAACAAAACTTGGAGAATTCCTCTGAACTCGCTATAAACAATTGAAATCGGAGGTCTATTAAAAATCAGCATAGACTGACAATATCTCATATATGCATTTCTAAGCGATTTTTGTACTTTTATGTCGTATTTGGGTTTATGTTGGAGAATTCCCTTATCCCTTTATTCAATTTGAGCTAAATAAACAAATTTTAGGCCCTGGTTATGGATCCAGGTGGCCTCGTTTACCGTTTATATAACCTGTCACCTTTTAATAGATCTGGCAACCACACTGATCTAATTATTCTGAAGGTAATATTTATTGTAATTGATGGCAGTCCATCCTGGTGAATTAAAAAAACTCATAAAACGCCTTAATTTTCAGATATTCTCGGTGTAAGACCTATAGGACTTTGTTTACATGTAATATGACCTGGTACTCCCTTGGTCCATATGGTAACCCTCCTAGTAGGCATATTTTATGCCTAATATTGTTGAGGCTTGTTAGTAGTTAACCCCTTTTAAGAATAACAATCATAAAATGTCATGATTTTCAAGAATTTACCAAAGATATGGGTTATTTTAGAACTTCCATTAAATTTTGAAAACATTTATTTGACAGCTTGAATTATATGTAGTTATGGGTTTTCGTTATTTTTTGTTGGACTACGCGGGTCAATTTTTTATTTATACATCCTATCTTGTCTTTAATAAGTCTACCAACTATTTTTTGCAAAAAACCCGACATTTTTATCCCAATTATCACTCATTTTTCATAAATTAATACAGAAAAATAGTAGTTTTCTTGTTTCGAAAACAATTACTTGACAAACTGTATGTCACGTTGTGGGACCCTTTACTTCTTTACATCAGTTGGAATGAATTATATTTTGCTGGGATGATATTATCATGTTGCTCCAGACATGTATATGTATTGTAGTTTCTTTCTATATACTACTAACTTAACTACTCTGGATTATTTATGATTTTATTAACAATTATGATGTCTTATTTTCTTCTTAGGGTAACAACACTTTCAATTTTGTCCACATTACATATTACGCCGGGTCGCTGCAAGATCTGCTGCAGCAGCAACAACAACAACCGCAGCAGCAGCAACAAAGCAACAGAAACAACAGAGGTGGTAATTATCGTGGAAATTATCGTGGTAATTATTATAATAACAACACCACCGCCGACGAAGCAGCAGTTGAGGAAATCAATAATAATGCCGATGATGATGAGCAAGAGCAAGTTGTTGAGCAAGATCAGCAGCAGCAGAACAACAACCCCCGAAACAACAGAAACAACAACACCAAACGTTACACCCCATATCATCAGAATAATCGTTATTACTACAACCGCAACAACAACAAGGAAGGCGGATCCGGCGCAGGAGGAGGTGAAACAAATGCACCAAATACCTCAAGCTCCGGCCAAAATTCTGCCGCAGAAGGAGGTGAAAAAAACGCACCAAATACCTCAAGCTCCGGCCAAAATTCAGGCGCAGAAGGAGGTGAAAAAACGCACCAAATACCTCAAGCTCCGGCCAAAATTCAGGCGCAGGAGGAGGTGAAAAAAACGCACCAAATACCTCAAGCTCCGGCCAAAATTCAGGCGCAGGAGGAGGTGAAAAAAACGCACCAAATACCTCAAGCTCCGGCCAAAATTCAGGCGCAGGAGGAGGTGAAAAAAACGCACCAAATACCTCAAGCTCCGGCCAAAATTCAGGCGCAGGAGGAGGTGGAACAAACGCGTCCTTCCCAAAAAACTTAGGAACACCCAATAAAACAAAGAATAATTCCGAAAAATCTTTTACTCCAAAATAATTAAGTTATTAAAATTAATTTAAGACGAATGAATTCTTTATTATTTTTCAAACTTTACTGAATTAAACTTTACTTCCATTTGTACTGAATTACAATTACTACTTTTATTTTTCATTAAAAATTAAACAAAATAAAATATTTCAATATTAAAAACCATAATTTTATTATTTTATTGTTGTTGATTGATCATAATAATATGGAATGGGATATGGGAATATGGAAACTTCACTTTTTACAAAGTAAAAATGCAAATATTTTTTGAAATTTTTATGATTTGAAAAATAATTTTCAATTATTGCACTTATTTTACACAAATATACAAAACAAAACTGAGAAGTTTGATAATAATATATAATATAAATAATAATAAAAAAACATAAATCACACCTTTTTATATTATATGTTAATAACAACAGTTAACTAAATAAATTAATACATCAATAACTTCTTTGGAATCTAAGTGTTGTTGTAATGATTGCATATTGCTTTATAACATAAATGCTAAATATGCGTAAAGTACAAATTTATTATAAATACAGTCCGTGATGCTCAATAAAATGTTCACAGTTGTGAGTAAGATTTAATTTTATTGACTAAATAAATGTCGCAGAGCAAGATAAATTTTTCACTTTGTTGAAATTAATTTTTTTTCACGAGAAGTTCACAGAATGTTATTTTATTTAGTTTTGTTTATTGGGAATATGCACTGTTCTTTCTTTGCTCACAATTCCCGGGTTTCGGCACCATTCAAATGTAGGAGATTGGCTAGCTGGAGCCAGAGCAATAAAACAACAACAAAAAGTTTCTTTTAAAAAATATATAAATTGTCTCTGGGGCAACTTTATTAACACACAATTATAATTAAATATAATTCGGAAATATTTTGCTCCCGATGGGACACTTAAATTATTAATTATAATAGAAAACTTAATTTAATAATATAAACGTATTTTCTCTTAATCGCGATTTAGACTACTCTGTATTAGGGATAGGTAAGTCGACTTTCGATTAATCGATTAGTCGACTTTTTGCAGTTAAAAGTCTATTAATCGTGGTCGACTTGTGGCTGGAGGGAAAATCGCATAATCGATTATCTTGTGATCGATTTTCGAGTTTGCTCATTGATTGCTGACTTGGCGGTTTTACAGTTTTGGCGGTTTTACATTTTCAAAAGAAAACTCGAAAATCGACGAATAATCGATTATCTGCGGATATGAAAAAGTCGAAAGTCGAGTTTTATGACAAGTGAAATAATCGCCAGACCGAAAAATCGCATTTTTAGTTTTAGACCAAAATCGAAAAGTCGAAAAATCGATTATTGCTTTCCATTACCTATCCCTACTATCCATAGGAGAATGACCGACATATTCCCTGAAAGTAATTAAAAAAAAACAAAGCAAATTAAAAAAATAACATTCAAAACTAATATAATCCTTTATAGTACGGTTACACTAAAGGACACTGTAACCGTGATGTTAGACCTTTATGTCAGTGTAAATGTCAATGAAATTCCAAGGTTCATCTGATGAACATCCAAATGAACTCAATGATAATTTCTTTAAGTTTGAAATCACAACAAACAAGATTCAACAACCGGCGGCAACAAGAAATTTAAAAATTGCGAAGGAAATCCGTTTTAGAATGCAAGCAGGACAAGAACACTTTTCGGAAGAGGAGGAAAGAGTCCTGATTGTCGAAGCTCTGTCGGGAAGGGGAGCATATAGATATGCCCAACTCATGTTAGGCGCGACTACGCCTCCACTTGCCAGAGTTGAAAGGTGGTATCCACGAAGCCGCGGTGGCATGGGGTTTTCACCCTCCACAAGAGAGAGTCTATCAAGATTTTTCGATAGGCAAACTGAAAAAGATAGAATATGTGTTCTAAACTTCGACGCGTTGCGTGTTAAACTACATGACATAAAAGTTATGCAATATGGGTTTCTTTTAACCGGTTTATTCGCGGAGTGGACGATATTTATTGGCACGCAAGAACATTTTTCCATATGTCGAACTAAGAAAAGATCTCCATTTCTCTCTGTTTATTTAGGTATTTACCGCATGACTTAAATTCCATGTTGGGAACAATTTATGCCCGTAATTTCTAGCCCTAGGTAACCGGGTAGGTAGCTACCTATTAAGGGGTGAGTGCATAAGCTGCCTTGCCTGCTTACCTTGCTGGCTTCTGATAAAAGAATAAAAAAGAAAAGGGCAACCCAGTTCGAAATTTGCTCGGCCTTCTTTATTCTTTTATTTTTATTATGTCAGGAATGAAGCGGGAAAGCAAGGCAATCAGGCTAGGCAGCTTATGTACGCAGGCTTTTAGTTATCTTTACCTACGCGTTGGGTAATTTCTACGTGCCATTTACCGATGCTTGTAAATTTTGAAAACTTGTAGCATTGGTGACTTTCATTCATTATTTCGTAAAAACATTGCCACATATACATAAGTGTTATACAATTTTTAACACATTGGCAACGATCAACCAGGCAAAATCCTTGGTCTAAGTAACACGGCCTACCTAATGAATTGAAATTATGAAATTTTGCTTACACGGGGGATATCTATGAACTCATAGATAACTACGCGTAGAAATTACCGGCATTACACAGCGGCGGAAAATATCGGTGTGAAAATTGAATATAATAGCTTTGTTCCTTTACGTTAAAGTTTCTTCAAGTTTTACCATTCCTTATTTGGAAAGAGTTCCTTAACCCCAAAAAGTAGTAAAACTGGAAGCAATTTTTATGAGAGAAAACCAAAATGGCTTTCTCTTTTACTACTAACTGCTCGACAAATTTCGTTGTGTAAAAAGTGGAAAATATGCCAAACTGCTGTTGTTTAAAAATTTTTATTTTTTTTCCAAATTTTAAGTTGGCCATAATTTCAATAAATCGGATTGTTAGTTCCAAATCTTGTCCAGCCAATTCTCCAATTCTCAATTGCGTAACAACTCTACCATTGTAGACTGAGGTATAATACATCATATGAAAATTTTTATAAGCATACTCTCTTATGAACTCCTTTACATTGTTACAATATGGCTGCACATATGCAAAATTTATATTATTAATATTTCCCTTCTTACCCATAAACTCAAATCATTTTCATGAAAATTTTCATAGTCTGGCACAAGACTAACAAACAAAATAAATTGCACTGTTTTTTATTTATTATACCCTACACCACTATGTGGGGAGGGTATTATAAGTTGGTTTTGGCCAAAAAGTTTGTAACGCATCGAAATAATGGTCGTAGACCCATACTTATATATACCAAAATGAATGTCTCGACGAGCTGAGTCGATCTGGCTATGTGTGTCCGTCCGTCAGTCCGTCCGTCTGTCCATCTAAACCTTGTAATCACGCTACAGGTCGCAATTTTAATCGGATCGTCACCCAATTTTTTATGTTGATGAGGGTCCCGGAGGGGAAGAAGCCTATTGATTTTGGTGATGGTCGGATAATATTTAAGGGTCGGAATGGGCAAAAAACTTATTTGCGGAAAAAGTCAACGTTTTATTTCAAAGCGAATATCTCCGTATCCTGTCTTTACAATGAATCAAAGTAGGTTAGCGTAGGTGGCCAAATAACGGAGATATCACACTAGTCGGTAATACATCCCATTTTTCCATTTTTAAAGAAATCACGCTACAGGTCGTAATTTTGATCGGATCGTCACCGAATTTTGGGTGTTGATGGGGGTCCTGCAGGGGAAAAAGCCTATTTATTTTGGTGATGGTCGGATAATATTTAGGGGTCGAAATGGGCAAAAAACTTTTTTTGAGAAAAAGACAATGTTTTTTTCAAACCGAATATCTCAGCTTCTATAGGGGGTATGCCAAAAGCAAAACATGCTAATGAAAGTAGAAATATCGCCTTTGCAACGATGTAAAGTAGGTTGTTGTAGGTGGTCAAACAACGAAGATATCGCAATAGCCGCTAATAGAACTCAACTTTTCATTTTTGCGATTTCAATAATAATGACGAATTTGACAGCTTTGGTTGGGGACCTTCCAAAAACAAAGTCTGACGATGAAAGTAGAAAATCCCATATTTACAATGATGCAAATTAGGTTGGCGTAGGTGGCCAAATAACGGAGATATCGCAATAGTCGGTAATACACAGTCTTACATAAGTATACGTACGCCCCATAAATCTCGGGTTTTAGAAAAAGTAATGATATTTATGAAATTCCAAGTACACAGGTTTATTTCGTCTCACTAATAAACAATATTTAATACAACAAAAGTATATTCCATAATATAAATAACGGTAAATTTTACAAAAACCAAAAAATGATACTTACAAAAGTATACATACGCCCCAAGGAAATATGAGTATTATCGTACAATTTATGGAATTAGCAGCAAAATTTATACATTTTATTGTTTTGGCAAATGTGTCTGGGTGTCCGAGATATATTTTAGAGAAAAAAAATAATTGTTGGGTGTTGAGTGCCGTTATTTAATGCCAAACTTCTTGTATAGCTCGTTAAAGCGGACCCTTGCTGATTTCTTTCCGTTTTAGGTATTTGAGTATACAAAAGCCACAATATTAGTGCTAGATTATAGATTTTGAGATCCTAGAAAGCTTTTTAGTTGACCTTGTGCATAACACACCTTCCTGTGTGTCGATAAATTCACATTTTTCCTAGGATATCTCAGGAAGTTAATAGTTTCCTCGGAATTCTTTGCTCAAATTACATACAGAAGACCTTGAATTGTGTTTTAATATGGTGTTATACAATCCTTAGACACCAATTGAATCAGAAATGTGAAATATTCTGTTAAAAACCTGCTCCCAAAGCATCAAAATATAATCACTACCAAAAAGCATGAAATTTACACTGTGAACAACGTAGTTTTCGTATTATAACCATTACCGTCAATATAGGGTCGGAAAGTATCGGATAATTGTACATTTCTGATTCAATTGGTGTCCAAGGATTATATAACGCCATATTAAAACACAATTCAAGGTCTTCTGTATGTAATTTGAGCCAAGAATTCCGAGGAATCTATTAACTTCCTGAGATATCCCAGGAAAAATGTGAATTTATCGACACCCAGGAAGGTGTGTTATGCACAAGGTCAACTAAAAAGCTTTCTAGGATCTCAAAATCTATAATCTGACACTAATATTGTGGCTTTTGTATACTCAAATACCTAAAACGGAAAGAAATCAGCAAGGGTCCGCTTTAACGAGCTATACAAGAAGTTTGGCATTAAATAACGGCACTCAACACCCAAAAAAAATTTTTTTTTTCTCTAAAATATATCTCGGACACCCAGACACATTCGCCAGAACAATAAAATGTATAAATTTTGCTGCTAATTCCATAAATTGTACGATAATACTCATATTTCCTTGGGGCGTATGTATACTTTTGTAAGTATCATTTTTTGGTTTTTGTAAAATTTACCGTTATTTATATTATGGAATATACTTTTGTTGTATTAAATATTGTTTATTAGTGAGACGAAATAAAACTGTGTACTTGGAATTTCATAAATATCATTACTTTTTCTAAAACCCGAGATTTATGGGGCGTACGTATACTTATGTAAGACTGTGTACATCCAATTTTTCCATTTCTTTGTAATCACGCTACAGGTCGCAATTTTGATCGAATCGTCACGAAATTTTGGGTGTTATTGGGGGTCCCACAGAGGAAAAAACCTTTTGATTTTTGATAATGGTCGGATATTATTCAGGGGTCGGAATGTGAAAAAAAAATATTTGGAAAAAAGACCAACGTTTATTTCAAAGTTAATCGGGTATGTGATGAAAACCGAATCGACTCGATTTGCAGAATCGAAATGATATATAATCGGAGTGCCGTTGATGATATATATAGTTTTGCTTCACAAAAGCCCCTTATTTGAATAATATTTTTAAAATCCATTTTCAATTTCATTAAAATATTCACCCAATGTAGAGATACAGTTTGTCAAGTAATTGTTTTCGAAACAAGAAAACTACTATTTTTCTGTATTAATTTATGAAAAATGAGTGATAATTGGGATAAAAATGTCGGGTTTTTTGCAAAAAATAGTTGGTAGACTTATTAAAGACAAGATAGGATGTATAAATAAAAAATTGACCCGCGTAGTCCAACAAAAAATAACGAAAACCCATAACTACATATAATTCAAGCTGTCAAATAAATGTTTTCAAAATTTAATGGAAGTTCTAAAATAACCCATATCTTTGGTAAATTCTTGAAAATCATGACATTTTATGATTGTTATTCTTAAAAGGGGTTAACTACTAACAAGCCTCAACAATATTAGGCATAAAATATGCCTACTAGGAGGGTTACCATATGGACCAAGGGAGTACCAGGTCATATTACATGTAAACAAAGTCCTATAGGTCTTACACCGAGAATATCTGAAAATTAAGGCGTTTTATGAGTTTTTTTAATTCACCAGGATGGACTGCCATCAATTACAATAAATATTACCTTCAGAATAATTAGATCAGTGTGGTTGCCAGATCTACTAAAAGGTGACAGGTTATATAAACGGTAAACGAGGCCACCTGGATCCATAACCAGGGCCTAAAATTTGTTTATTTAGCTCAAATTGAATAAAGGGATAAGGGAATTCTCCAACATAAACCCAAATACGACATAAAAGTACAAAAATCGCTTAGAAATGCATATATGAGATATTGTCAGTCTATGCTGATTTTTAATAGACCTCCGATTTCAATTGTTTATAGCGAGTTCAGAGGAATTCTCCAAGTTTTGTTTGCTTCCATGCTAACACTGAAGCATTATTTACTTATCAACATAATTTTTCCCTTAAAAATGTACTACAGTAGTACTGCAGAGTACGCGAAATGTGTCCAATATGTCGAAGTATGCATTTCTGAAAATTGTCGAAACCTTTACCCCATACATTTCTAAGCAATATTGGTCTCCTACTGCGAAACTTCTGATTGTTTAGTGAAATGTCATTATCTTTTAATTAATTTTAAGTAAAAAAACAAACTTCGGTGCCCTTTTCCGGGGCCCAGGTGGCCTCGTTCACTGTTTATATAACCTGGTACCTTTTTAGTCGATCTGGCAACCCTTCTGATCTAATTATCCTGTAGGTAATATCTATTGTATTTGATGGCAGTCCATCCTCTTGAACTAAAAAACTCATAAAACGTCTTAGTTTTCAGATATTCCCGGTTTAAGACCTATAGGACTTTGTTTACATGTAATATGACCTGGTACTCCCTTGGTCCATATGGTAACCCTCCTAGTAGGCATATTTTATGCCTAATATTGTTGAGGCTTGTTAGTAGTTAACCCCTTTTAAGAATAACAATCATAAAATGTCATGATTTTCAAGAATTTACCAAAGATATGGGTTATTTTGGAACCTCCATTACATTTTGAAAACATTTATTTGACAGCTTGAATTATATGTAGTTATGGGTTTTCGTTATTTTTTGTTGGACTACGCGGGTCAATTTTTTATTTATACATCCTATCTTGTCTTTAATAAGTCTACCAACTATTTTTTGCAAAAAACCCGACATTTTTATCCCAATTACCAGTCTTTTTTCATAAATTAATACAGAAAAATTTTAGTTTTCTTGGTTCGAAAACAATTACTTGACAAACTGTATACGATTTCGATTTATGGCAAAACGAGTCGAATCGTTTTCCATCACATACCCGAATATCTCCCTTCTGTAGGAGGTATATCGAAAGCAAAACCTGGCAAGGAAAGTAGAAAATATCACCTTTACAACGATGTGAAGTAGGTTGTCATAGGTGGTCAAACAACAGAGATATCGCAATTGTCGGTAATGCATCCCTTTTTCCATTTTTGTGCAATCACACTACGAAATTTTGATCGGATCCTCACGAAAATTTGGGGGTTGACAGGGAAAGAAGCCTATTGATGGTTGGCATACATCCCACTTTTCCATTTTTTATTTGGGTTGTACTGTCGATGCACTTAATGCGTTTCAAAAAATTGACCTTTGTTAATGAAGACATTCAGAGCAAAGGCGCTAAGCTATCCCAATTTTAATATTTTGAATTTTATTAGTCAAAAGCTTATGAACAGGGGTAGTTGTGTAGGGTATCACATAGTCGGACCCGACCCGACTATAGCCTTGGCTCACTTGTTTTTTCATTTCACTGGTTTAAATTTTTATTATTTTATTTCTTTTTATTTTATTTTGACAAAGCGCGTAGTTTCTTTTTTCCTTTTGCCCTAATTGTCAAATAAATGTCAAATCAGCAGTTTGGCAGATTTTCCACTTTTTACACAACGATATTGGTCGAGCAGAAAGTAGTAAAAGAGAAAGCCATTTTGGCTCTCTCCTCTCATAAAAATTGCTTCCAGTTTTACTACTTTTTGGGGTTAAGGAACGCTTTCCAAATAAGGAATGGTAAAACTTGAAGAAACTTTAACGTAAAGGAACAAAGCTATTATATTCAATTTTCACACCGATATTTTCCGCCGCTGTGTAATGCCCGTAATTTCTACGCGTAGTTATCTATGAGTTCATAGATATCCCCCGTGTAAGCAAAATTTCATAATTTCAATTCATATGTAGGCCGTGTTACTTAGACCAAGGATTTTGCCTGGTTGATCGTTGCCAGACAACGAAGCCGACCCAGTTTTTCGACTCGCTCGCTTAGTACATTTGACAGACAATCGGCGGCGCCGCGCCGATTAGTTTACCGACTGGCGGCTTATTTTGCCATATTTTGTAGTACACAAATTTCCGTAAAGAAAAGTTTTTTTTGAGAGATCGTGGGGAGGAAATAGTCTTGATATTTTTGTTGTTCTACTAAAACATGTAATCCGTTTGTAACTATTATAGATTTATAAAGAAAAAAATGTTTACAGTAGTAAAATTTTCAATTTTTCAGATAGATTTCGATGTTCTATTGAGCTGTATGCCGGTACTCAAAAAACACAATATTCCATTCGAAGCAATGACAGATCTTCTTTCAGGAGTAATGTGATCATTTTAGATTTTAGAAGAATTGCGGATACGTTGGTATCCAATATCATGGAAGTCCCTAAATTCCTGTCCTGAATTATGAAAGGGTTCGAGTTTGTCACCGTCCTCCAGGAATAAGTGCCGAACTGACATACAGTCTGTCGCAAAAAATTAGTATACACCGTTGAAACCAAAATGTATTAGGGATAAATATCACTATAACTTATTGAAAACAACAAACAATTAGAAATCCATTCGATTTCATCTGTCAATTCCTTTGTGTATACGTCAAATGAAAGCTCATCTGAAATCGATTGGATTTCGTTTGACGTTTGAGCAATGGAATTGACAGTTGAAATCGAGTGGATTCCGTAAATGTAAACATAGCATTACTTTTATTTGATAGACAAGAAGGTTGTCTTCCGTAATAACAATTAAAAGTGTGCAATAGCTCTGTTCCTTTACGTGCAAGACACCTCAAGTTTTACCACTTTTTACTCGAAAAGCGTTCCTTTACTTCAGACACCACACAATTCATATGAGTTCAGTTTACAACTTATACTACTTTTGCCGGTTTTACCACGTTTAAAAGTAAAGGAACAGACCAAATATTTGCACACATTAGCAAATGTACGGTTCGAATATCAAAAAAGCCAAAATTTATGTCGCAAAAGTTAGTATACAACGGAGAATCCTCGTGGAACTGTGTAAAAAATTCTTGATATCTTAGAACAAAATTAAACTAAATCTGTACTTACGATCATAAAGTGTATATTAATTGGTTTTAATGGCAGTTATAGTACTTATAGTGACAAGTCCAACGTACACTGGATCGTAAAATCCACAAAAAATGGTCATCTACAAATACAACAACTGTTTATGAATTCTAAAGCCATTAAATGCTCAGAAGCTCTAAAGTTTCAATATGTGGTGGTCTTGATCGAGGTTCGGCTTGTCCTGTTAGAAAAAAAAACGGGAATTTCTTGAAGGAAACCCATACTTTTGAGGCCATTGTCCCTTTGAAACATGTACTAATCCTTAATCCTTACACATAAGGACTTTCCTTTTGAGTTAATTTTATGATAAATGTTGCCCCTTTTCATATTCCCACCAAAAGTAAATAGTAGGGGAACCTCAAGGTCCGTTGTAAGCCCTACAGTTATACTGTCCTACCGCCCTTTTAGCAGTAGCGGACATGCTTCTCGTGTCCCTAGTGTATAATTTACTACTAATGTCTAATGAACTGAACTAAATTCTTGGAACTTGATGTACGTTTGTGAAAAAATTTACGATATGCAAAGTTTCGGCTAAAACAGATAATCAACTTAAAACTATGGGCAAAATCGACTACAACGATAAAAAAATATCGGCGCGCGCCATATGCAATCGAGTTGACGGCGGCGATTTTTAGCTGATTTGAGCCGCTGTAATCGGCGGCGGGCTGAAACCTTAAAAAAAGAGAAGCGGCGGCGCGCCGCCGACCGAACATCGACTCGCTTCCACCTCTGATCGTTGCCAATGTGTTAAAAATTGTATAACACTTATGTATATGTGGCAATGTTTTTACGAAATCATGAATGAAAGTCACCAATGTTACAAGTTTTCAAAATTTACAAGCATCGGTAAATGGCACGTAGAAATTACCCAACGCGTAGGTAAAGATAACTAATAGGTAGCTACCTACCCGGTTACCTAGGGCTAAAAATTACGGGCATAAATTGTTCCCAACATGAAATTTAAGTCATGCGGTAGATACCTAAATAAACAGAGAGAAATGGAGATCTGTTCTTAGTTCGACATATGGAAAAATGTTCTTGCGTGCCAATAAATATCGTCCACTCCGCGAATAAACCGGTTAAAAGAAACCCATATTGCATAACTTTTGTGTCATGTAGTTTAACACGCAACGCGTCGAAGTTTAGAACACATATTCTATCTTTTTCAGTTTGCCTATCGAAAAATCTTGATAGACTCTCTCTTGTGGAGGGTGAAAACCCCATGCCACCGCGGCTCCGTGGATACCACCTTTCAACTCTGTCAAGTGGAGGCGTAATCGCGCCTAACATGATATATGCTCCCCTTCCCGACAGAGCTTCGATAATCAGGACACTTTTCACCTCTTCCGAAAAGTGTTCTTGTACCGATTGTTGAATCTTGTTTGCTGTGATTTCGAACTTAAAGAAATTATCATTGAGTTCATTTGGATGTTCATCAGATGAACCTCGGAATTTCATTGACATTTACACTGACATAAAGGACTAATACCACGGTTACACTGACCTCTAATGTAGCCGTACTATAAAGGATATCGAGCCCTTCCCGCGAAAAAGATGTAAGCGTCTTATAATTCTTCGAATAAATATTTGCTATAAAAGTACCTTGCTTTGTTTTTAAATTGTAGATATGAATTACTCTAAAAATGATTTGTTTAAAATATTTTTTTTTAATGTAACCGCCACTTCTTAATGTAATAGCCTGATTGAGTGACAGCGAAAAAGATGTAAGCGACACAAATTACCGTTATGTTGAAGATATTCCACAAATTATTAATTTTTATATTAAATAGGATTAAGTATCGGAACTATACCAAAATTTAATAAAAAATCTTGGTTAGATCAAAAGCTATTCAATAAAAACCGTCTCCTGTAAAATTTGGTTTTTGTCGCTTACACCTTTTTCGCGGGAAGGGCTCAATATTATTATTAGTTTTGAATGTTATTTTTTTAATTTGTGTTGTTTTTTAAATTACTTGCAGGGAATATGTCGGTCATTCGCCTATGGATATGGTCCGCTATTGGGTTAATCAAGGCGATATTATTATTCCAAGAACACCAATGTATTGATTGCGATCAATGCGTCCGGAATATGACTCAGACTTTTCAGGTAACAGCACCAATGCGATGGTAGCCTTAAACCCCAGGCTATAAGAAATAGATAGGTCATTGCGAGTTATCAATGATGAGTTAACTGATTAATAAACCACAACTTATACACAATACACGGATGAGGAATATCAAATTGCGTTGTATTTAGTAAACACATATCAAGCCACTCCGAAGGAAGTCGCCGATTTGTACAACATTCCTTATGCGTCTCTAATGTATCAGTTAAATCGAGGGCCTTGTGAGAAGCCGCTTCTAATCCAGGAAAAAGCGATATAAAAAATCGCAAAAATTTGCAGTGAATCACAGTCAAAAATATCCACTTCAATTTCTTTCATTAAAACTGCGATTGCTAAGAGTTAATTACTGATAGCGATTTCATTCATTTTTATATTTTTACATTAGGGTCTTAAGTTAAATATAATAAAAAATGTTAAACAACTTCGTTTTCTACCTCACAGTGAAAAGTATCCACTCTAAAAGTTTTGTGAAACAAAAAGGATTTCTTAGGGGTTTAGCACTTGGTATAACATCCTTTATAGCTTTTAAGCGGGGTACACATCAGTGGTTGCCTGATGACTGACAAAAATTAACGGCCACACTGGCAATCAACCGATTATTTGAGAAAACATAAACGAACAATTAATATGAAATTTTCTACAATTTTGGTTTTTACAATACATTTGTTGCCTAATGTCATGTTCACACGAGCGTTTCAATTACGTTGTTCGCCTGTCGAACGATGTACACGAATTAACCCGTTTCCACGACACCATTCGTAATTAACAGAAACATAAACAAAATTTCCTTCATATTTGTTTCCTTGTTTTCACGAAAATTTGAACCGAGAACACATAAAATCAAATCCAAGGATTATATAACACCATATTAAAACGCAATTGAAGGTCCTCTGTATGTAATTTGAGCCAAGAATTCCGATGAAACTATTAACTTCCTGAGATATCCTAGGAAAAATGTGAATTTATCGACACCCAGGAAGGTGTGTTATGCACAAGGTCAACTAAAAAGCTTTCTAGGATCTCAAAATCTATAATCTGACACTAATATTGTGGCTTTTGTATACTCAAATACCTAAAACGGAAAGAAATCAGCAAGGGTCCGCTTTAACGAGCTGTACAAGAAGTTTGGCATTAAATAACGGCACTTAACACCCACAAATTATATTTTTTTCTCTAAAATATATCTCGGACACCCAGACACATTCGCCAAAACAATAAAATGTATAAATTTTGCTGCTAATTCCATAAATTGTACGATAATACTCATATTTCCTTGGGGCGTATGTATACTTTTGTAAGTATCATTTTTTGGTTTTTGTAAAATTTACCGTTATTTATATTATGGAATATACGTTTGTTGTATTAAATATTGTTTATTGGTGAGACGAAATAATCCTGTGTACTTGGAATTTCATAAATATCATTACTTTTTCTAAAACCCAAGATTTATGGGGCGTACGTATACTTATGTAAGACTGTGTATTTCTACTTGAACAACATAGAAAAATCTTCGTTCGTTCTCAGAATTTTGTATGGGGAATCAAGTAATTTATTCGTATTTGAGGGTCGAACGACGAATAGAGAACGAACGACGTACCGTGGAAACGGGCTATAACTGTATACAACAACTGTATATATCAACAACAGAATTAAACAGTTGTTTATACTTTTCGAGGCTATTGAACTCTACAACACTAAGAGTAGGGGGAAATGGAAATAACTTCAAATTGCGGTATAGTCTTGTATGCTGGAAGAGTACATAGTGTCACACGTTTTTTAAAGTTTTTGACGTAATCTTGACAAAGTGATCTTTTGATTTGTTTAACTTTCTTTGATACCCTATCCCAAATCACCTCATCTTCTTCAATTTCCATAGATTGGGGTTCATAATCTATTTCTTTCTTAATTGGCGATTTCTCCTTAGCTTTCAATTTGTTATTAATCTTCGTTTTCTTGACGGTCTTCTTCCCTTTGATTTCTAATTCTTTATGCTTAGTGCTTTTTACACTGAATGGTCGTTTCCGACACACTTGTCCTGTGGTTTTACTTTTAACAGGTTTAACAGTTTCATTAATATATGTATGTATTTATCTGCAATATCGCTTAATGTAGCAACTTGAGCAATGTACGCTTTTCGAACGTTCCTTTCGTTTTCCTTCTAAAACGATATTTTTGGTTATATTAAAGTAACTTTCCGCGGGGCTATGCTACTATTTTTATTGTCAATAAAATAACCCATCAGATTTGTCCACAGGGGAGCATATCTTTTTAATAAAATATTTGCTAGTCCTTCTGAATAATAACTATTAGAAATGCCGCTTGTTGATATACGAACCTTTCTTAACTTCGCAAAAAATCTTTAGATATTTTCTGTAGAACGGACTCTTGGTACGTAAATTTTTCATTTGTTTCCGTACGCTTACGTTCGAAATCTTCGTATTCCATATTACCTATCGTGGAAGCGTTAAGTTCTTCCAATGTTGTTGGAACAAGCTTGTAGTCATTGGATTGAGTAGAAGAATAAATATGCATTGTAGCCACACAAAAAATTGAGGTAGTTGCTAATATTTATTGCTACATAGAATTGCCATTTGAAAAATTGAATGACACTTTCCTAAGCATACAATGAACGTAGCTCCTTCACAAATTTTTTCATAAAATGTCCGCAACATAATTGTAAAACAAAGATTTAGGCTTTATATTTTTTGAACAACTTCTATAGCAATGTTGTAAATATGTTTCAATAGTGCATGGACCGAGGTTCCTATTAAAGGATCCTAAAACGGCATTAATTGAAGCCCAGCTCCAATCAGTGCAAACACGTTTTGATATCGGCCATGGAATGCCGTTTGTTTTACAATATGTTTCTAAAAACAGGAAGAATCTGGTTACATCACCAGTATAATGGCTGTTTAAAAAAGCCTCGGCTACAGGGACAACAAGACCACGACAATCCCTACTATTTGTTATGTGCATAACAATGCTGTACAGGTATATCTGTTTTGAGTCTTCATCGAGCTTCCGGATAATACATCCGGTAGCATCGAAAAATATGGTATTTCTGCTAAGATTACAAAGCTTTTTATTTTTTGTGATGCTTAAAGTTTGCTTTGTAAATAAATACAGTGACACAGAAAAGTATACATACACCCTACAAAAATGCAGTTTTGGCTAATTCGTTGAGTTTTTTGCAGCAACAACTGCACTGTGTGGCTCCTTGGTGACAAAATAACCATAATTACACAAATTTATTTTAATCTAATACGTATATTTAATACAATTAACGAAATTCAATTTTCACAACACAGAAAAGTATACATACACCCCAAGGAAATACGAGTATTATCTTAAAATTTATGGAATTAGTAGCAAAATTTATACATTTTTTAGTTTTGGCGAATGCCTCTGGGGGTCTGAGATATATTTTAGAGAAAAGAAAATAATTTTTGGGGGTCAAATGCCGTTATTTATCGTCAAATTCCTTATATACCTCGTTAAAGCTGACCCTTGCTTAATTTTTTGCATTTTTAGGTATTGTACTTTATAAAAAGCACAAAATTAGTTTCAGATTGCAAATCATGAGACCCAAGAAAGCTTTGGAGTTGTTATTGAGCAAAATATTCCTTCCTGGACGTCGATTAATGCACGTTTTTCTTCAAATTTCTCAGGAAGTTAATATATTCCGCGGAATTCCTGGCGCAAATTACATACAAAATGCATTGAGTTGCCTTGTAATATGGTCTGATACAATCCTTGGGCATTAATTGAATCAGAAATGTGACATACTTTGTTACAAACCTGTTTCCAAAGCTTCTAAAGCAACAAAATATAAGCACTACCAAAAAAGCATGAAATTTGTACTGTGAACAACGTCGTTTTCGTATTATGATCATTACCGTTACTATAGGCGCGAAACGTTTCGTATAATTGTACATTTCTGAGTCAATTGATGCCCAAGGATTGTATCCCACAATATTACAAGGCAATTCAAGGCCATCTATATGTAATTTGCACCAAGAATTCCGCGGAATCTATTCACTTCCTGAAAAAACCTGAGGGAAAACGTGCATTTATCGACGTTCAGGAAGGTATATTATGCACAAAAGCAACTTCAAAGCTTTCTAGGGTCTCAAGTATTGCCATCTGATACGAATTTTGTGCTTTTTATAAAGTACAATACTTAAAAACGCAAAAAAATAAGCAAGGGTCTGCTTTAACGAGGTATATAAGAAATTGAACCCTAAATAACAGCATTTGACTCCAAAAATTATTTTCTTTTCTCTAAAATATATCTCAGAAACCCAGAGACATTCGCCAAAACTAAAAAATGTATACATTTTTCTACTAATTCCATAAATTTGATATTTGATAAATTTGAATTTGAATTGAATTTGATAATACTCGTATTTCCTTGGGGTGTATGTATACTTTTCTGTGTTGTGAAAATTGAATTTCGTTAATTGTATTAAATATACGTATTAGATTAAAATAAATTTGTGTAATTATGGTTATTTTGTCACCAAGGAGCCACAAAATGCAGTTGTTGCTGTAAAAAACCCAACGATTTAGCCAAAACTGCATTTTTGTAGGGTGTATGTATACTTTTCTTTTTTATTTCAAATTTATTTTAATCTAACCCTGCGTTTACACATGACAGGCCAGTTGAGTAAATGTATTTATTGGCTAAACCCCAAAACTTGCCTGTATGATGTAGGCGTACAGACAACTGCAAAAACAGTTGTAGAATTATGAATGAAAATCGTCGATTTCTTTTTGTTTTCCATTGACATATTTTGTTGTTGTTAATTTTCTTTTGTTTTCAACACATTTCAATTATTATCTCACTTATTTTTACAAAAAATTTTAAAAAATTTGTTACCTCGACTGTCTGTGAAAAAATGATGGACAGCTGGGAGACAACCGACAAAGGTATGTGTGTGCTAGTAAATCAGAGTTGTATTTGCAGACAGACTGTCTTGTGTAAACGCCTAGTAATACGTACATACATATATTTAATACAATTAAAGAAATTCCATTTTCACAACACAGAAAAGTATACATACACCCCAAGGAAATACGAGTATTATCGTAAAAATTATGGAATTAGTAGCAAAATTTATACATTTTTTTAGTTTTGGCGTATGTCTCTGGGTGTCTGAGATATGTTTTAGACAAAATAAATATTTTTTGGGGGTTTAATGCCGTTCTTCAAGGTCGGACTACTTGTGTAGCTCATTAAAGCTGACTCTTGCTTAATTCTTTGCGTTTTTAGGTATTGTACTTTATAAAAAGCACAAAATTAGTATCAGATTGCAAATCTTGAGACCCTAGAAAGCTTTGGAGTTGTTATTGAGCAAAATATTCCTTCCTGGATGTCGATTAACACTCGTTTTTCCTCTAATTTCTCAGGAAGTTAATATATTCCGCGGAATTCCAGGCGCAAATTACATACCTTGCCTTGTAATATGGTCTGATACAATCCTGATAAAAGATCACTTTGTCAAGATTACGTCAAAAACTTTAAAAAACGTGTGACACTATGTACTCTTCCAGTATACAGGACTATACCGCAATTTGGAGTTATTTCCATTTCCCCCTACTCTTAGTGTTGTAGAGTTCAATAGCCTCGAAAAGGATCAACAACTGTATACTTCTGTTGTTGATATATACAGTTAGGCAACAAATGCATTCAAAAACCAAAATTGTAGAAAATTTCATATTAATTGTTCGCTTATGGCAACAAATTATTTAAAAACTATAGGTTTTGTGTGCAAATCTCTTGTTATAGGTCTTACAACAATATTCCGTCAAAATATGCAAAGGTTATTTGCGATTTATAACAAATACGGTCAAAAATAAGAACTACTATTTGGGGGTGACAATAAAAGTATTGCAAAAATTACCAAATCGATGATTTCTTCGAGAATTACCAAAAGTGTGTTCCTTAATGAGTTTTCTATCCATTTTGGACATTCATTGGAGCATTATTGAGCTTAGTTAAACCAAAAATTAAGGCTCGGTATGTTCCACTCTAAGGATACTGGTTCCCCAATTTTTAGTAAATCTTGATCCATCGTTGGAGGATGTTTTTGGAGTTTTTTGTTAAATTCGACCCAAACATTTTATGAGGGTTGATATCAGGATGTTGTATTTAAGAGTTTTGTGTTGTTATCTGGTCTTTGGAATGGTTGTAGTTGACTTTGTTTGAGCTTTCGGGATCGATTTTTCTGACTCTCAGACTAATGACTATTTAATATTTCTTAATGATGTCAGTGGGGATGTCTTCCCAATCATTATTATATCCGTGAACCCAATTTCGCATACTATTTTCCATGGTAAAGAATATAGTACCCAAATGTTCGATATTCCAGCTTCTCCAGTATCGGGTTAGTTTCCATATTTGATGAGTTTTATTGGATTTGTCGCAATTTTTTGGATTTATTATGATAGCAGAGTATAATATCCAATTAGTAAAAATTAAATCATATCAATACCATTGAGAGACGATATAGTGCTCTGTCGTAGGTAGTTTCAAAATACTACACTGGTATCAATTTTTTCCATATACTTTCCAGATGTATTTCGACGTTCTCAAAGCCAAAATCGCACTGTTTTGCATTGTTGCACTATACTACAATACATATTGAGTCAAATATTCATTCTTGGTATCCTCCAACGAAGGATCAAGATTTACTTAAAATTGGGGAACCAGTGAGTGGAACATACCAGTAGAGTGGAACATACCGAGCATTAATTTTTGGTTTAACTAAGCTCATTAATGCTCCAATCAATGTCCAAAGTTGATAGACAACTCATTAAGGAACACACCTTTGGTAATTCTGGAAGAAACCAAGGTAAATTTATAGAAGGTATGTGCATGAATTACAACAACTAACAAATTTACAAAAACAACATTGTTGGTATTGAAAATTAATTGTCAAAGAAAATATTGAATAATAGGGTCGTTCCAAAAATTTCCTCAGGAAAAACATAAATACATTGTGAAAATCCGCCAAAATAGAACAAATTTGAATGACAATGTAAATATAAAGCATTCAGAACTGTGGTAGGTCATTTTTACTACAAGTTTAGGAAGAAAAACAGTATTTTATGGAGGCAAATTTCGAAGTTTCAAATTTCATGAGTAGACCCTATTACATTTTGAAAACTAAATTTACAAAAAAGTAAGAATACAGCTGATTGTCACTTCTACCTTCTATAAATGTACCTTGGAAGAAACCATAAACGAACAATTAATATGAAATTTTCTAAAATTTTGGTTTTTGAAATACATTTGTTGCCTAACTGTATGAGCCCGAGCACAAATCACATATTTTGCCAAAATGGATGCTATGTAACTGTCCAAAAGTGATTCAAACATCTCCCCGATCCCCGGATTTGAATCCTATAGATAATATATGGAGTATTTTAGAGACAAATATAAAAAATCGTAACATCTAAATTATAGAAACCCTGAAAAATGCCTTGCAGGAAGGATATTTAGTTAAATTTTTGCCAAAAAGGCTAAAAACTGTAAATGATAACAAAGGATGTCATACGAAGGGCTGAAACCCTAAAAAATCCTTTTTGCTTCATGAAACTTTTAGAGTGCATACTTTTCACTGCTAGGTAGAAATCGATGTTGTTTAACCATTTTTAATTTTTATCTAAATTTACCTGAATTTCGTTCATTTTATTTTGGTATATTTAAGTTAAGACACTAATGTAAAAATATAAAAAGGAATGAAATCGCTATCATTAACCAATTCTTAGCAATCGCAGTTTTAATGAAAGAAACTGAAGTGGATACTTTTGACTGTGATTCACTGTATGTATCTTTGGCATTTCTGATACCATGCTTTTAAGATTTACTCCAGATTAAGATTAGGCATTAGTGTAAATAAATTCAGCGCATTTAAATTACATTCCATTAAATAAAACTTCATAATGGGTAGTTTACACGATATTTTTATACCCTCCACCATAGGATGGGGGTATATTAAGTTTGTCACTACGTTTGTAACTACTCGAAATAATCATCGTAGACCCCACAAAGTATATATATTCTTGATCAGCGTGCAATTCTACATCGATATAGCCATGTCCGTCCGTCTGTCCGTCTGTCCGTCTGTGGAAATCACTCTAGCGTCCGAACGGATTGACGTAGGTTGATGAAATTTTGGGAAAATATGTTATATTTACGTAGGACTTTTGGTATTGAAAGCGGGCTATGTAGGCCCACGCTTTCGTATAGCCCCCATACAAAATGACGCGTGACGCGTCGTCGTTTTAAGGCATTTTTAAGATATTTGGCCCATTTTGCCACCGAATTGGTTGTAATTTGTTACTTTGTGCCTCCAGAGGCCAACAAATATTCCTACCAAAGTTGGGTTATATAGGTCCACGTTTTGGTATAGCCCCCATATAAGGCCCCATATAAAGTACGCGTCATTTTAATATATTTTGAATGTATTAGACCCATTTGACCACAGAATTGGTTGTAATTTGGTATTTTGTGTCTTCAGAGGCCAAAAAACATTCCTACCAAAGTTGGGTTATATAGGTCCACGTTTCGGTATAGCCCCCATATAACGCCCCATATAAAGTACGCGTCATTTTAATATATTTTGAATGTATTAGACCCATTTGACCAAAGAATCGGTTGTAACTTTGTATTTTGTGTTTCCAGAGGCTAAGAAACATTTCTACCATAAAATGTTTATATAGGTCCACGTGTTGATATAGCCCCCATAATACAATATCTCCCGATTTTCGATATTTTGAACGTTTTAGCCTCATTATCACACCGAGATGGCTGAAATTTGGTATTTAGTCTTCTTTAGGCGTATAAAACTTTCCCCCAGAAATTTGTAGGTATAGGTCCACGCCATCATATAGCCCCCATAGAACGGTACCTTCCGAATTTCGGTATTTTGAAGGTTGTGGCCACATTAATTCACCGAAATGGCTGACATTTGTGGTGGAGGGTATAAAAAGTTCGGCCCGACCGAACTTAACGCTTTTCTTACTTGTTTACATATGAGTTGTCACTTTTTATATACAAATGGTATATAAATCGACAACACGTACATATGTAAAATAACATAACACACGACCCTTATTTACTAACACATATGTATGTACATACATTTGTCGATTGTCTCCCAGCTGTCAATCATTTTTTCACGGAAAGTAGTAAAAGTAAAAGTAAAAGTCAAATGAAATTCAGTAGATTTCAGATGAGTTTTCACTTAGCGTATACAAAAAGTCGTGGCCCATACTTTATTAATTTCACTGAAATTTTGCCTTTTTGGGAAAAACGCATAACTGCAAGAAACTTGTTTTACACGGCAAGCTGATTGCTCTCAATTTGTCGGAGCTTTGGTTATTTGACAGATTGCAGAATTTTCGGCCAAAATAGTGTTGTAGTTGTGCTCTTTACGTGTCCAAAAATTTAAAATTTAAATAAAATTGAAGATGTTAGAATTATATATTATAATATTCATGTGTTTAGCCATTATATCAGTTCAGTTTCACAATTAATACGAGTACACTATTGCTCTAATTGTATAAACAATTATCCGAATTCAAAAACCAAATTGCTAAAAAAAATTTGAAAAGTATTTGACATACTTAAATCTATTGAAACACAAAAACATTATGCAAATGCGACATTGTGTAAATAACCTTATATAACATTTACACATTTGATGTGTAGCCAGGACACTTAATTAAGAATATCTTTGCCGCCGTTGTTACCATAAATGCTGCTGCTCAGAAGTTTTTCTTAAGCGTTTAAATCAAATTGCCGCACATTTCAATTCCTAGACAACAGCGATAAAGTTAAGCAGTGAAAAGTTCAGGAGTGAAAAATTAAAAAAAGTATATAAAGTCTTTTTTGTTTTATTTTTATATATTATTGTGTTAATTAAATTTAACGAAAACAAAGGTATACATTACCACAATTGCACCATTACTCACAATCATTATTCGAACAACAGAAAATGGTATTCCTAGAAGGGAAAAAATGGGAACAAAAAGCCTTATCAGGAAAAAAACGGTAAACCTAAAAGCATTCAAAGCAAAACAACAAAAATCAAAACAAAAATTGCCGTGGAGATCGGCAATGAAAATGTACAACAACCCACCACAAGCAACAACGCCACCACCAGTAGCAACACCAAAACCACCAGCAATAATATCATTGGAGAAGATGAAGATATGTCAATGGGTAATTTAAGAAGATGATCCATGGCGTGAATTCTAAATACAAAAATAAATTTCAAACTCTTTTTAAATTGAATTTTGATACAGATTTTTTTTTTAATTTTTCTTCATATGTGTGAATTTTTTAGTTTCTTTAATTACAATATTTATTTTACTTTATACTAATTTCTTATGAATTGCATTTTATTTAAAAATAAAATAAATTAAAAATGAATTTAAAAGCAAACAATTTTATCTTATTTTTGGGGGAATCAAAAAAACTACTACCTATAGTTCGGCAAGGGTAAGATTTATGCTTAACTCAAGCAGAAGTTTATGCAAGCTATAACTTTTCAATATGTATTTGCAGCAACATTATTGGTTGTTGTCAAGGGTTTTTTCGTTGATAATTGGCTAGATTTTACTGAAATTTTTTTGTTCCAAAACTTCAAGATAACATAAGGGAAAAATTGTTATAGAATTTTTTATTTTTCTTATAGGTTCTGGAAAAGATATATGTATGTATGTAATATTTCTTCCACGCAGTAACAAGCAATCATAAAAGCAAGAAAGCAACACAGTTAATATAATTAATGCTCGTTGATTTTCTTCGTCAAGAAATTTTTGGGTTTTGCTGAATGTATGTACACATAGCCCAGAAAGTCTGCGTTCACCTTACTACTTTTCAAAAATGATGCTAAAACTTTAATAAATAGGTAAATGATATTAGTTTTTCATTCATAAATATGTTACTGGCACTCTTTAGTACCAGAATAAAAAGAAAAATTCCAGAAAATATATTATTATTGCGAAGATAACGGTAAAAAAGTGTTACAACTGCTAAATAAGAGCCCCAAAAAGTCTGCGTTCACTTTGTATGTTGCAATAATACCGTTAGTATTTTTGAATTTTTTTGAAGTTTTCTCCCATTTTTAATCAATATTGTCACAACTGGTCATTCTTTGAGGTCGCTTGCACACTTAACTTAAAAAAGTAATTTATTTCAAGAATGGAAAACAAGGGCAAAGAAATTGGCATCGATAAAAGGAAAATTCTAGGTAAATTATGGAAAAAGCTATCGAAATATTGGCGAAACTGTAGGTAGAACATATTAGTCTATACATACAGTGAAAATTAACTATAAACAAACCAGAATTTTTACGTCAAAACCCAGATCTGGGCATTATATAGGAGCCAAAAACTTACAATTTCGCAGTAACGTTATGTTGTTGCAACCAAAATTTCGTAGCTAAGCCAAGTTCTTCTGTATTTTGGTTCAAACTGCGCTTCATGATGTTTAGGTAACCATACTTGTCCATTGTCGATTCAATAAATACAAGTTGGCCCACTCCAGAAGCTGCTACACACTCCCAAACCAAAACAGCACCCTCGCCATTTTTTACAGAGTAAACCAAGATTTTGTTTTTCAGGCGCTGTTCGAGTTTTCTCCAAACAGTTTGAAGTCCTTTTGTTGCAAACATATAGAACATGCTTTCGTCCGAAAATATGACTTGATTCCGGAATACTGGAGGCTTGTTTATGTATTCATTAGCAAATTCAATATGCTTCTGCCTGTTCACTAGTGATATGTACGGCTTTCGCCGTGCGACTATACCGTGATATCCAGTTTTATGCAGTATTTTTCTGGCTGTTTGTGCACAAATACTTTTTTTGGATGCCATTTTCACATTTTCAACAATTTTCGAAGTAATTATCGGACTGTTTGTTTTAACTATATTAGTTATGTTACTCTCCTCCCGATCTGATAATATTTTTGACCGTCCAAAACTGAGCTTTGACCGTCCAGATCTGGGCTTTGACTTCAAAATTCCGATTTGTTTATAGTTAATTATCACTCTATGTATAGACTAATATGTTCTACCTACAGTTTCGCCAATATTTCGATACCTTTTTCAATATTTACCTAGAATTTTCCATGTATCGATGCCAATTTCTTTGCCCTTGTTTTCCATTCTTGAAATACTTTACTTTTATAAGTTAAGTGTGCAAACGACCTCACAGAATGACCAGTTGTGACAATATTGATTAAAAATGGGAAAAACTGCAAAAAAAATTAAAAAAAAACTAACGGTATTATTGCAACATTCAAAGTGAACGCAGACTTTTTGGGGCTCTAATTTAGCAGTTGTAACACTTTTTTACCGTTATCTTCGTAATAATAATATATTTTCTGGAATTTTTCTTTTTATTCTGGTAGTAAAGAGTGCCAATAACATATTTATGAAAGAAAAACTGATCTCATTTACCTATTTATTAAAGTTTTAGCATCATTTTTGAAAAGTAGTAAGGTGAACGCAGACTTTCTGGGCTATGTGTATGTACATATTTCTTCGACGAAGTATTAAGCAATCAGAATTAGCAAGCAAGCGAAACACTTATATTGTACCTTAATTGTACCATATGACCAAAACAGGCTGCCAATTGAAAGCAATGAAGACAACTTTTAACCTGTTTTGGTCATATGGACCAATTAAGGTATGTCATAGGGCAAATACCGCCTTGGACCCTAAACACACAATTTCAACAGTACAGGGGAGACTCTGTTGTGGTATGGCGTTGTATGAGTGCTTCCGGTGTAGGAAATCGTGTCTTTATCGAAGGAATTAAGGATAAGATGTATTATTTAAACATTTTGAAAGGATAATTTGAAATTTATGCGCTGAATAAGTGGGATTTGGGACAACATTCCAATTTTATCAATATATGAGCCCGAGCACAAATCACATATTTTTCGAAAATGGATGCTATGTATCTGTCCAAAGTGATTCAAACACCTCCCCGATCCCCGGATTTGAATCCTATAGATAATTTATGGAGTATTTTGGAGACAAATATAAAAAATCGCAACATCTAAAGCAGCGATAGGCGATGTGCGCTTACTGAGAGCAAGTGAGCGAAAACTTCAATGTAAAATGCATTGAAATGAATGCTCACTTGCTCTCAGTAAGCGCACATCGCCTATCGCTGATCTAAAGTATAGGAACCTGAAATATGCCTTTCAAGAAGAATGGGGAAAAATTCCGATATCTTGCCCCGAAAACTTAGTTAAATCTTTGCCAAAAAGGCTAAAAGCTGTAAAGGATAACAAAGGATGTCATACCAAGGGCTGAAACCCTAAAAAATCCTTTTTGTTTCATGAAACTTTTAGAGTGCATACTTTTCACTGTTAGGTAGAAATCGATGTTGTTTAACCATTTTTATTTTTTATCTAAATTTACCTGAATTTCGTTCATTTTATTTTAGTATATTTAAGTTAAGACACTAATGTAAAAATATAAAAAGGAATGAAATCGCTATCATTAACCAATTCTTAGCAATCGCGGTTTTAATGAAAGAAACTGAAGTGGATACTTTTGACTGTGATTCACTGTACATATATAAACCTTTCCACTTGCGATAAGATATACATAGCAAGGGCAATTCAGGTATTCAGCCACACTGTCGCTGCAGGAATTCTTACTTTGATTGACATGGGATCTTAACGGAAGAGGCAAAACCAACTAGCGAGTTCATCCAAGGATTAAATGACATATTCGATGAACTCAATGTTAAGGAATTGTACACGCCAAATCCCAACAATCAACCCATGAAAAGAGGATCAGAAGAACAACTACACCATTTTCACATGTAATTCGAAGAATTTCAGTTGTAATTTGATTATTTCATTTAAAATTTGAAACTTTTCACTTGTAATTTGAGAATTCCATTTGAAATTCGAATTAATTCAATAGTAATTTGAATTTTTTCATTTGTAATTCGAATTATTTCATTTTGAATTCGAATTTTTCCATTTGTAATTTGAATTGTTCTATTTGTAAATCGAAGTTGTTCTTTGGTATTTCAAATGAAAAAAATTCAAATTACAAATGCAAAAATTCAAATTACAAATGGAAAAATTCAAATTACAAATGAAATAATTCGAATTACAAATGAAAAAATTCAAATTACAAATGAAATACATAGTTCGAATTTCAAATGAAATAATTCGAATTTCAAATGAATTTCTCAAATTACAAATGAAATAATTCGAAATTCAATTGGGATTTTCAAATTGTAAATGAAATACACATAGCCCAGAAAGTCTGCGTTCACCTTACTACTTTTCAAAAATGATGCTAAAACTTTAATGAATAGGTAAATGTGATCAGTCTCTCTTTCATAAATATGTTATTGGCACTCTTTAGTACCAGAATAAAAAGAAAAATTCCAGAAAATATATTATTATTGCGAAGATAACGGTAGAAAAGTGTTACAACTGCTAAATTAAAGCTTCAAAAAGTCTGCGTTCACTTTGTATGTTGCAATAATACCGTTAGTTTTTTTGAATTTTTTTGAAGTTTTCTCCCATTTTTAATCAATATTGTCACAACTGGTCATTCTGTGAGGTCGCTTGCATACTTAACTTAAAAAAGTAAGTTATTTCAAGAATGGAAAACAAGGGCAAAGAAATTGGCATCGATAAAAGGAAAATTCTAGATAAATTATGGAAAAAGCTATCGAAATATTGGCGAAACTGTAGGTAGAACATGTTAGTCCATACATAGAGTGATAATTAACTATAAACAAACCAGAATTTTTACGTCAAAACCCAGATCTGGGCATTATATAGGAGCCAAAACCTTACAGTCTCAGCAGTATGCTTTGAAACGTTATGTTGTTGCAACCAAAATTTCGTAGTTCTTCTGCATTTTTGTTCAAATTGCGCTTCATGATGTTTAGGTAACCATACTTGTCCATTGTCGATTCAATAAATACAAGTTGGCCCACTCCAGAAGCTGGTACACACCCCAAACCAAAACAGCACCCTCGCCAGTTTTTACAGTGTAAAACAAGATTTTGTTTTTTCAAGCGCTGTTCGAGCTTTCTCCAAACAGTTTGAAGCCCTTTCATTGCAAACAAATAGAACATGCTTTCGGCCAAAAATATGACTTGATTCCGGAATACTTGGAGACTTGTTTATGTATTCATTAGCAAATTCAATATGCTTCTGCCTGTTCACTAGTGATATGTACGGCTTTCGCCGTGCGACTATACCATGATATCCAGCTTTATGCCGTATTTCTCTGGCAGTTTGTGCACAAATACTTTTTTTGGATGCCATTTTCAAATTTTAAACAATTTTTGAAGTAATTATCGGACTGTTTGTTTTAACTACATTAGTTATGTTACGCTCCTCCCGTTCTGATAATATTTTTGACCGTCCAAAACTGAGCTTTGACCGTCCAGATCTGGGCATTGACTTCAAAATTCCGATTTTTTTATAGTTAATTATCACTCTATGTATAGACTAATATGTTCTACCTACAGTTTCGCCGATATTTCGATAGCTTTTTCCATTATTTCCCTAGAATTTTCCTTTTATCGATGCCAATTTCTTTGTCCTTGTTTTCTATTCTTGAAATATTTTACTTTTTTAAGTTAATTGTGTAAACGACCTCACAGAATGACCAGTTGTGACAATATTGATTAAAAATGGGAGAAAACTGCAAAAAAATTCAAAAAATTAACGGTATTATTGCAACATACAAAGTGAACGCAGACTTTTTGGGGCTCTAATTTAGCAGTTGTAACACTTTTTTACCGTTATCTTCGTAATAATAATATATTTTCAGGAATTTTTCTTTTTATTCTGGAAGTAAAGAGTGCCAATAACATATTTATGAAAGAAAAACTGATCTCATTTACCTATTTATTGAAGTTTTAGCATCGTTTTTGAAAAGTAGTAAGGTGAACGCAGACTTTCTGGGCTATGTGTATGTACAGTGACACAGAAAAGTATACATACACCCTACAAAAATGCAGTTTTGGCTAAATCGTAAGGTTTTTTACAGCAACAACTGCACTGTGTGGCTCCTTGGTGACAAAATAACCATAATTACACAAATTTATTTTAATCTAATGCGTATATTAATTACAATTAAAGAAATTCAATTTTCACAACACAGAAAAGTATACATACACCCCAAGGAAATACGAATATTATCGTAAAATTTATGGAATTAGTAGCAAAATTTATAAATTTTTAGGTTTGGCGAATGTCTCTGGGTATCTGAGATATATTTTAGAGAAAAGAAAATAATTTTTGGGGGTCAAATGCCGTTATTTAGGGTAAAAATTTCTTATATACCACGTTAAAGCTGATCCTTGCTTAATTTTTTGCGTTTTTAGGTATTGTGCTTTATAAAAACCACAAAATTAGTTTCAGATTGCAAATCTTGAGACCCAAGAAAGCTTTGGAGTTGTTATTGAGCAAAATATTCCTTCCTGGACGTCGATTAATGCACGTTTTTCCTCAAATTTCTCAGGAAGTTAATATATTCTGCGGAATTCCTGGCGCAAATTACATACAAAATGCATTGAATTGCCTTGTAATATGGTCTGATACCATCCTTGGACCTTAATTAAATCAGAAATATGAAATATTTTGTTACAAACCTGTTCCCAAAGCTTCTAAAGCAACAAAATATAAGCACTACCAAAAAAGCATGAAATTTGTACTGTGAACAACGTCGTTTTCGTATTATGATCATTACCGTTACTATAGGCCAAACCCGTTCGTTGGTATTGATATGGTTACGAAGTTTTTCGGCAAATCACACACACGCGACCCGAACGCAAAGTAAGAGAGCAAATGTTTTGATTTTTTTACTTCAGTCTTGTACTGAATGTCATGCAAGCAGGTTGATGCCCCTTTATTTGTTTTTTTTGGGTACACTGAAAAGATTTTGCAGTTGTACAGCAAATATGTGGAGGGAAGAATTTGAAAATGATTTTTTGTTTTGTATTAATATTTTTAATGACGCAGAATGCCTCGTCTGCAATGCAGCTTTTTTGATGGCACTTTTGAAAAAAGGCATTGCATGGGAAAAATGTAAAAAAAATGTATTTGCCAAAAAGGCTAAAAGCTATAAAGGATAACAAAGGATGTCATACCAAGTGCTAAAACCCTAAGAAATCATTTTTGCTTCGTAAAACTTTTAGAGTGGATAATTTTCACTGTGAGGTAGAAATCGATGTTTAACAATTTTTATTTTTTTATCTAAATTTACCCGAATTTCGTTAATTTTATTTTATTATATTTAAGTTAAGACCCTAATGTAAAAATATAATAAAGAACGAAATCGCTATCATTAATTAACTCTTAGCAATCGCAGTTTTAATAAAAGAAACTGAAGTGGATACTTTTGACTGTGATTCACTGTATATTATTTTTAATTTTAGTCATACAAAGCGAACGCGCCAACAATATACATATTTATTCTATTTGAAAATTTTGCCTTTTTAGGCGAAGATAATTTTTAGTATTAATTTTTTTTTAATTTATTAATCGAGCTTTTTTATGATCTATAATGCAAATGAAAAAGGAAAGCCGACGATTCGAAACCACACACCCACCACTATGTTTGGCTTTGAACGCTAACACGCCGTGACAACTTTTTTCCTGTGTTTTTCATTTCATACTCAATATGAAAATCATCACCCTGTCTGTTCTGTCAGTGTAATTTTACCCACACATAAACAATTTAAGCGCTCGCTCTTCTTGGTCGGCTATGCTATAGGCGCGAAACGTTTCGTATAATTGTACATTTCTGAGTCAATTGATGCCTAAGGATTGTATCCGACAATATTACAAGGCAATTCAAGGCCAACTATATGTAATTTGCACCAAGAATTCCGCGGAATCTATTCACTTCCTGAGAAATCTGAGGGAAAACTTGCATTTATCGACGTTCAGGAAGGTATATTATGCACAAAAACAACTTCAAAGCTTTTCACGGTCTCAAGATTTGCCATCTGATACGAATTTTGTGCTTTTTATTAAGTACAATACCTAAAAACGCAAAAAATTAAGCAAGGGTCAGCTTTAACGAGGTATATAAGACATTTGACCCTAAATAACTGCATTTGTTTTCTTTTCTCTAAAATATATCTCAGACACCCGTGACATTCGCCAAACCTAAAAAATTTATAAATTTTGCTACTAATTCCATAAATTTTACGATAATACTCGCATTTCCTTGGGGTGTATGTATACTTTTCTGTGTTGTGAAAATTGAATTTCTTTAATTGTATTAAATATACAGTGAGTGTCAAAAATATTCGGTTTTCAATTTCACCAATAATAACACCTCAGTATTTTAGAACCCCATAACCAATATTCAAAAAACCAAATACTTAAAAAAATGTTGGTCCAGTGGCTATTAAAAAATGTATGTAGCATGGATCCATGGCAACCCTATAAGCGAGAATAACAAAGAACACGTTGTTAACCCTGTTTTCTATGCGTCAAAAATATTCGGTTTTTGGAACTTTTGTTAAATATTTTGGCAAAAAGCCAGTCAATATCGAACTTTTTCTGCAATATTAGTATAAATTTCAATAATTGCGAACAGAATCTTTGTTCCTGTGTGCAAAAATATTATATTTTATAACAAATTATCAAAATTTAGGGCTAAGAAAAAACGCTATCCTAGAAAAGAGTAAAAATGTTTATATTTCATTATAAAAACGGCAGAAATAAAGGGAATTTTTGCTTATTTTTGAATATTTAGTCGAATACATTTGAAATAATGTGCAAAAGTCACGAAAATATAGAAATAATTGATTTCATGAAACACATAACCCAGTCAAACCAAGGACTGGGAGGGAAGGTAGAGGAATCTCCTGAAAAATTACGGCTAAACCGCCCGTAATTTTCCCGAAATTGGTCACCGAGTCCTAAATGACTTTCAAAAGATAGAAAATATGCACTTACTTTCCAAAAAAATCGTAAGGATAAAGCCTTTCATGGCCTTGCAACACATCATAAGTCATTGATAAATACATGTCTCCTATAAGCTCCTTCGTACTTTTTGTGTTGGAGTACACAGAAAGGCCGGAAACTTGGTGGTATACTGATTTTCATGCTTAGACATTCAAAACTAACTCCATTTCAACAGGTTTCTGATGCACATCAAGTTTTGAAGGTACATCAAGGCGAAATTTGAACTAGATTTTTGGTTATGTAAATAAGCCGATGGTGTGTGATGTGTTACAAGGCCATGAAAGGCTTTATCCTTTCGATTTTTTGGAATGTAAGTGCATATTTTCTATCTTTTGAAAGTCATTTAGGACTCGGTGACCAATTTCGGGAAAATTAAGGGCGGTTTAGCCGTAATTTTTCAGGAGATTCCTCAACCTTCCCTCCCAGTCCTTGGTTTGACTGGGTTATGTGTTTCACGAAATCAATTATTTCTATATTTTCGTGACTTTTGCACATTATTTCAAATGTATTCGAATAAATATTCAAAAATGAGCAAAAATTCCCGTTTATTCCTGCCGTTTTTATAAAGAAATATGAACAGTTTTCTCTTTTCTAGGAAAGCGTTTTTCCTTAGCCCTAAATTTTAATAATTTGCTATGAAATATGATATTTTTGCACACGGGAACAAAGATTCTGTTCGCAGTTATTGAAATTTATACTAATATTGTAGAAAAAGTTCGATATTGACCGGTTTTTTGCCAAAATATTTAACAAAATTTACAAAAACCGAATATTTTTGATGCATAGAAAACAGGGTTAACAACTTCTTTTTTGTTATTCTCGCTTATAGGGTTGCCATGGATCCATGTTACATACATTTTTTAATTGCCACAGAACCAACATTTTTATAAGTATTTGGTTTTTTGAATATTGGTTATGGGGTTCGAAAATACTGAGGTGTTATTATTGGTGAAATTGAAAACCGAATATTTTTGACACTCACTGTACGTATTAGATTAAAATATATTTGTGTAATTATGGTTATTTTGTCACCAAGGAGCCACACAGTGCAGTTGTTGCTGTAAAAAACCTTACGATTTAGCCAAAACTGCATTTTTGTAGGGTGTATGTATACTTTTCTGTGTCACTGTATATCGAATTACAACTGAAATTATACGAATTAAGCTGGGTACACATTGTCAGTTTTGAATGACAGCTGGACAGCTGCTGGACGTTTGGACAGTTATCGATAACTGCAAAAAATCGTCATTCAAAACTGACAATGTGTACTGTACTTTACATGTGAAGATGCCCAGCAAAAATTTTGCATCCGCGGATGCAGTTGAATCACTACAAGTGTGCAGTACATTTGCCGTTGGAGTACATCTTTTCCTATGAATTCACTTATGAATTTTACAAGAGAGCGTGCAGCTAGGATGCACTCCGTTTTCGATCTAAATCACAACTTTTTATGTAGTCTTTTGGATTAAATTTAAAGGCACTCTTCGGATTGTGTTTTTAATCAATCCAAAGATGCAGTAAAAATGCAAGCTATTGCGAAATATCCCAGAATAAATAAAATGCATTTATTATTTGTGTAAAACAAAAACACAAAGAACTTTATTATATAAACATAAATTAAAGAGCAGTACACATTGTAGAGCTGGCAAACCATCGATATTCCCAACATTAGATATTTTCGATATAATGTTTTAAAATATCGATTGCTATCGATATTATCGTTAAGTTGTCATCGCCATTAACCCAGATAAAGCCACTGGTCGTTTAAACGCCACAAAAAATGGTTGCAAAAATTGACGTAAAACTCTGGCTTTTTCGAATATTTTTGTAGGGTTTTTTGCATTTTGTTATAGTATTGTCTGTTATCTGTCATTTCACGCTTATAACGCTTCATTTGACCTTCGTATTTCCACGCAATTGGCCTAAAACCCAAACTATTCAAAAAAATTGACTTTTTTGTAATTTTCGACTTTTGATGAAAAATTTAAATATGCGATAAAAATTTAATCATAAATGTTAGAATCATACAAAGTCAGGGATTTGTTAGGAATATAGTAAGAGTATTTTCTCAATCAAAAACCAAGGGATTGCCATGTAAGGATAAACCAATATTGCCCTCCAAAGTTTTTGGCACTTTTAAAAGAAGGCCCGATTGCAGGAAAACTATACGTTTTAGAGAAAAAAGTTATTTTTTTAAAAAATGCTTAGAAAGTCTCAAAAACATAATTTTCATAAACAATTTTAAGTTTTCTCCCAAAAAAAATTCTCGGCGCTAAGTGGGTTAATTTGGAGATGAAAATGTCGGAAATGTCAATAATTTTCTTGAAATAATGCAAAAGTTGCATTATTCTATTATAGGAGAATAAACAAATGCTTTTATTTTATAAAAAATGTAAAAAAATAAATTTTATTTTACCGAAAAATGTGTACGTGTGAATACGGACTTACTTTCTTAAGTATAGTACACATTGACAAGCAAAACTGACAGTCATCGAGGCCTATTTCGTGAATATCAAAGCCTAACCGAAAAATTTCTTTTGTAATCTCTAAATAATACCGTAAATATTGTATTTCAAACGTTTTTAGCTAAATAAAAGTTGTTATTTGCCGGAAAATTGTCCTAAAAGTACGTTGACTGTCAGTTCCCAGCAAACCAATCGTACCGATATCGTAACGAAATCGGAAAAAATTTCGGACGTTACGTCCGATATCTGATCCGAAATCGTAACGATATCTTAACGAAAGTTGTATGAAGTGGTTGACATAATTTCGGAACGAAATGTCGGAGCGAAATCGGATCGATTTCGGTCAGAATTCGCAACGAAATCGGAAGAAAATCCTTGGGAAATTCGGAATTCGAATTTCTTCCTCCGAATTTTCGTACAGATTTCTGAACGATTTCGGAATAATGTCGTATGAAAATCTGAGGTACCTTCCGAACTTTCGTAAAGATTTCTGAACAATTTTGGAATAATTTCGTACGATTATCGAAGGAAAAAATTTTTCTCTGATGCCTCTTTTTTATTGATACATTTTCTTTGTTATGTTTGTATTGGAAGATTATAATTTCAAAGATATCTTAATGATTTTCACTGTTGTTATCATGTAGTTAACAATGTAAACTTTGTGTACGAATATGTTGAGTCTATCAGCACTAGCTTGAATTATTATATTTTGCATTTATATTTAAAATATTTAAAAAATGTATATGCGAATTTTATAACCAACCATTTGGTTTTTCGACAACAAACTAAAATGCTGCTTGTTAGATATATACAAAAGGTGGTTGTTGTGCGAAGGGAAATTTGCTTCCGACATATCGATCCGAATTCGTTACGAAATCGGAAGAAAAACAGTAGCAAATTCGAAGAAAAATTTACTTCCGACATTTTCTCCGAAATCAGAACGAAATCTGAACGAAATCCCCTACGAAAAATCGTACAGAAATCGATACGAAATCTGAACGATTTTGCTTCCGAAATTGTTTCGATATGTCGGACATCCGACATTTGGTTTGCTGGGTTTTGACTGTTAGTGTGTACTCCCCTTTACACACACATAACTGAAAAGCAGCGAAATTACTATTTATTTCAATGGATTTCAGGTTATGGGTTTTTATTCCGATAATATCGATAGGCCAAACTATCTATCGATATTGAATTTTTAAATTATAATCGATATTATCGATAGTGCCATCGATTTTTTGCCAGCTCTAACACATTGTCAGTTTTGAATGTCGATATTTCGCAGTTATCGATAACTGTCCAACCGTCCAGCAACCACAAAACATTTCGTGGTTGCCTGATGACTGACAAAAATTAACGGCCACACTAGCAAGCACCAACAAAGCTGTCATTCAAAACTCGCAATGTGTACTCAGCTTAAAAGAAGTTTCCATTAAATTCAATCACAATTGAGTGTACTTCCTTTCTCTCCATTTAATCCAAGCGCAACTGATTTTGCTTCGTCATCCTAAAGGTTTTTATGTTGCTTTCCCATCACTAGTTCAGATTTCGACTCCAACTCCAGCCATTTAAAAATTTCCGTCTCGTAAATTACCACAAACATGTTCGCAATGGACATGGACTCCATTAAAAGTTTCCGTCCCGTGAATTACCGCAAAAATGTTCGCAACTTAAGGGGTTGATTATGGATAGCAACTCAACTATAGTTGCGTTGCCAGAGGAGAAAATCATACAATTAAAATTTTTAAAAAGACGGAAAATTTTGTCAAATTCAATCAATATCAGTGTTTTGAACCTTCAGCTATTAATTTAATTGTAAAAAGTATAAATTTTAACGCGGAAATAGAAAATTCTATTACTAAATATGCTGTGGACAACGCAACTGTAGTTGGGTTGCTATTCATAATCGACCCCTAAGTTTTTATTTCTTTATTTTATAACAAATTCTCCGAAATGTATACACTACACTCTTGTTTGTCTTTTGAAGAAATGTGTAGGGATCAACCAACTGTTTTTTCCGCAGGGATCTCTAACAACAGCTTATAAAATGTATCGAACAGAGTGCATTTTTCATAACTCTGTTGGACTACATCGAAAGATGTTGTGAAATCATAACTCAACTTCCAAATTTTTTTTCTGGGTGGTGTAAGAGCGTTTACGGGAGGCCATAGATTTCATCGGCAAAATTGAAATAAGCGGCAGAGCTATATGTGTGGTAGGATTGAGGCAGACAATCTAAAGGATGATGATAATGGCTGAGGAAATATACCGAGATTGCACTGACGTTGAATATACAGTGAGTCACAGTCAAAAGTATTCACTTCCATTTTTTTTATTAAAACTGCGATTGCTAAGGGCCGATTTCACTATGTCGAAAGAATATGATTGCGAACGAAAAACACCTAATGTTTGGTTTTCATGGCAATATTGACTTCGTGTTTGCTTTAAAACAAATACAAAATTTAAAAAAACATACTCGAGTTTAGTAGTTTTTCTTTCATTTTCGTTCGACGTAGTGAAACCGGCTGTAACAGCGTGTTTTTGTAAAAAGTTTTTGACCATTCCTTCGTCGATTTCATGAACGAAGACACAATTTGGTTTTCATAGCGGTTGACGTTTGTATTCGTGTGACAAACAAACGAAAGCTTTTTATTTTCGTAATTTTTTTGGTTTTCGTAACAAAATCAAACGAACGAATACGTCAAAAATAAACGAATGGAAAATACCCATCGTTTTGAATGAACATTAAATAATTTGAGTAATAAATGGCACAAAACACAAAAAAACTGGAAGGGAATGCAATTTTATTTATTTCAATAGAAGCACACGCGTATATGTACATCCGTTTCTTCATATTATCACAATTATTTTTGGACAAATTTGATTACATATTTTCTTATGTTTTGTTTGACATTTGTTTATCGGGGTTGCCATCAAGTAACACATTTTACGTGCAGATGCCCATGCAAAATTCACAAAATAAGTATCATGGAAACCCTGAAATATAAAAGCTTTTATGAAATAGACGAAAGCTTTTAAATAAAAACGAATAGTTCGTAAAATTTTACAAGAACCAAATTTTGAACCTATACGTTTTAGTACGAACCATGGTTCAATTATTAGAAGGTTGGGCAGGTTCATGAAATTATAAAAAAACAACTCTGATGCCGGTTTGCTTATAACTTCAAATGACTAATAACAAATGCAACAGGTTTTGTTTATTTGAAATATTGTCAAATATTTAAATTGAAACATGTTATATATGTATGCCCACGTTTTGGTATAGCCCCACATAACGCGAATTGTCGCTTTCAGGAATTTTGAATGTTTTAGCCCAATTTTTTTGGTATAGCCCCACATAACGCGAATTGTCGCTTTCAGGAATTTTGAATGTTTTAGCCCAATTTGCCCCTGTAATTTAAGATTTTGTATCTTGCAGAGGTTAAAACACATTTCCACAAAAAAATTTTTATAAAGTCCACGTTATGGTATAGCCCCCATATAAGGGAACCTGCAGATGTTAGTTCAGAAAACATAACGGTGGAGGATATAAAACGTTCGCCCGGCCCAGTGGACACTAAGCTCACCGTGGTGCCATCTTCCAAGCTACCTTTACCATCTGTTAAGGTTAGGGTGCTAACATGTTTACTCATAAGAACGTTAAAAACTTGAGTTGGGCATTGGGCTAGCAACCCATCGCTCCAAAAGATCGTATTATGAAAAACAAAGAAACAGAAAACAACCCCCATCTTAAGTTGACGACCTCGCAAAAGTTTTATGGATTAAAAACAGCGAATCTGCACCTGGAATGTTCGGAATCTTCACAGAAGATGCAGTTTACGCTTTGGAATATGTACTTGAAAAATACAAGACCGATATTATTGTCATACAGGAAATACGATGCATTGGGAAAGGCGCCACAACAACACCTAATGGCCCCGGCACATACGGTCCGAACAGACCAAAGATATATTTTACGAGCGCTTAGAAGAAACGCATGATTGTTTTCCTGCCCATGACATTACATTCATTTTATGCGATTTTAATGCCGAAATTGGAAAGGAGAATGACTTTGGTCCAACAGTCCGAAAATTCAGTCTTCCCAGTGAAACTACTGCCAAAGGAATCAGGTTGATTGACTTCGCAGCGACAAAAGCATGACAGTTAGCAGTATTACATTTATTGTTACGAACAGACACAACACGGAAGTTGGACATCGGTAAGCTGCAATCACAACACATATCCACAGCATATTCCACTCATCTGAACCCATTGTTTAATCAAGAACACGTCGACAATGTTGATGTCATTTCTGATTTCAAAATTGTACATCTTCTATATGTGTTTTTGTATGTGTCCAATTTGATTTTGAATAAATTTATTTTGCCGTTTGTCAACTTTGTCAAAACTGTTTTGACACAATAGGAGGACCTCAGGAAAAAATTGTAATCAGATGTTTGCTGTGCCCTACCTTTTAATGATTGTACCATGGTACGAACGGTTCGTGTGACAGGCAAGCATTTTTACAAAAACACGCTGTTAAAATTAATAAAATAAAATTAGCAAAATTCAGGTAAATTTGGATAAAAAAATAAAAATTGTCAAACAACATCGAAAATTATAAACACTAAATGTTTTATTAAACAAAAGGATTTCTAAAGTGTTTAGCACTTGGTACGATATCCTTTGCTATCCTTTACAACTTTTAGCCTTTTGGCACAGATTTAACTAAATTTTCGGTGCAAGAAATCTGAATTTTTCCCCATTCTTCTTGCAAGGCATTTTTAGGTTTCCTATACTTTAGATGTTACGACTTCTTACACTTGTATCCAAAATACTCCATAAATTTTCTTTAGGATTCAAATCCGGAGATTGGGGAGGTGTTTGAATTACTTTTGAATAGCTACAGTGAATCACAGTCAAAATTATCCACTTCACTTTCTTTCATTAAAACTGCGATTTCTATGAGTTACTTAATGATAGCTATTTCATTCTTTTTTATAATGTTACATTAGTGTCTTAACTTAAACGAAATTCAGGTAAGTTTAGATAAAAAATAATTTTTTTTTTTTTTATTTTTAACAACATCGATTTCTACCTCACGGTGAAAAGTATGCACTCTAAAAGTTTCATGAAACAAAAAGGATTTTTTAGGGTTTCAGCCCTTGGTATGACATCCTTTACAGCTTTTAGCCTTTTTTAGCAAAGATTTAACTAAGTTTTCGGGGCACGATATCGGAATTTTTCCCCATTCTTTTTTCAAGGCATATTTCAGGGTTCCTCTACTTTAGATGTTACGATTTTTTACACATTTGTCTCCAAAATACTCCATAAATTATCTATAGGATTCAAATCCGGGGATCGGGGAGGTGTTTGAATCACTTTTGGACAGTTACATAGCATCCATTTTGGAAAAATATGTGGTTTGTGCTCGGGCTCATATATTGATAAAATTGGAATGTTGTCCCAAATCGCATTTTTTCAGCGCCTAAATTTCAAATTATCCTTTCAGAATGTTTAAATAATACATCTTATCCTTAATTCCTTCGATAAAGACACGATTTCCTACACCGGAAGCACTCATACAACGCCACACCACAACAGAGTCTCCTCTGTGCTTTACTGTTGAAATTTTGTGTTTAGGGTCCAAGGCGGTATTTGCCCTTTGACATACCTTAATTGGTCCATATGACCAAAACAGGCTGCCAATGAAAGCAATGAAGACAACTTGAACCTGTTTTGGTCATATGGACCAATTAAGGTATGTCATAGGGCAAATACCGACACTGCAACTTCAATAAATATGGAAAATCACTTGGTAAATCCTGGATTTAAATGTCCAATCTAAACAAAACTTATTCGTTCTGTATACGATTGAAGATATGTATGTACAGTCAACCAAAAAAGTCTACATACACCCTATAAATCTCGAGTTTTAAGGGTAAGGAAGCATTTTTATGAAAATCCAGGTACATAGTTCTATTTCATATCCCTAATAAACAATATTACATACAACAAAAATATATTCCATCATACGAATAACGGTAAATTCTATAAAAATTAAAAAATTAATAGGGAAAAAGTGTACATACACCCAATGAAATATTAAGATTACCGTAAAATTTATGGAATAAGCAATAGAAATTTTACATTTTATTGCTTTAACGAATGTCTCTGGTTGTCTATGATATATTTTAGACAAAATAGGAACATATTAACATACATAGGAATAATTAACAAAAGTTACAAAAAACTAATATTTTCGATGCATAGAAAACAGGATTAACAAACTTTCCTTTGTTTTTTCTCGCTTATAGGGTTGCCACGGATCCATGTTATACGTCCTTGGTCACACTAGATCAATGGTGGGCAAATTGCGAGCATTTTTGCCCAACAGTGCACTAGATCATGGCACAATAATACAGGTACAACGGCAAAAACAGATGTTCTTCATACCAGTTGTAGAGTTGTACAATCTAGTTCATTTCAAAGATCTAGTTCAATAGCTCAGCTCTTTAAACTGAACTAGGTCATTAATCTAGTTCATAGTTCAATGTCCAGTTCAATCATTCGGATAAAAATCGTTCACCGGCTCTTAATCGGTCGTTTGATGAAAACGCATACATACACCAAATACAAACAAACAAAAGACTAATATAATTTTACTACTCCATAACAAAAATATTACATTTACATAGTTTTATTGCATTCTTAAAGAAAGATTGATTAATTTTAGAAAAAAAAAAAACATCCTTCATTTATGTGGCTGGCAACAAATCTTGTGTTGTGTGTGTGTAGAAATTGTCATTGCGAAAAAGCTTTGTGTTTTTATGTTTTCCCTTCTCAGACTCATAGGTAATCGATTCGACATATTGTAATATGTTATGTCTCTATGTTTTTGTAGAAATGATGCAAATTATGTAGATCCCAGTAAGGAGTGCATCATGATGAGGTTATGCCTCATCTCAGCGGTCACAGAAAGATTGTTGCGCCTTAGTTCCTTAAACTTACAGTAAGAAGATCCCGTGCCAGTTTGTAAAGAATATCGTAAAGAAGGGAAATTTCTATTTATTTCAATGAATTTTAGGTTGGGTATTTTTGTTACAATGAAATATAAGCCATGAAATTGTATTTAAAACCCAGTTTGTTTGTTAAATCCGGTTATATATAAACGGGGTATAATAGATTTTAGTTTAATCCAATTATTGGTTTGTTCCACTTACCATCAAGGCCATCAAGGTATCAACTTTTTTTTGGCTCCGATAAGAGGAACCAATTTTTTTTTGGCTCCGATAAGAGGAACCAATTTTTTTTTTTTGGCTCCGATAAGAAGGAGCCAATTTTTTTTTTTGGCTCCGATAAGAAGGAGCCAATTTTTTGGCTACGATAAGAAGGAGCCAATTTTTTTTTGGCTCCGATAAGAAGGAGCCAATTTTTTTTTGGCTCCGATAAGAGGAACCAATTTTTTTTTTGGCTCCGATAAGAAGGAGCCAATTTTTTTTTGGCTCCGATAAGAAGGAGCCAATTTTTTTTTTGGCTACGGTAAGAAGGAGCCAATTTTTTTTGGCTCCGATAAGAAGGAGCCAATTTTTTTTTTGGCTCCGATAAGAAGGAGCCAATTTTTTTTTTGGCTCCGATAAGAATTTGGTTTGACGGCGTCACGAACTCTAACTCTGTACTTCGTTTGTTGGTTTGTTTTGTTTGTGGTTTGTTTTGGCTGCGTTTTGTGCGAAATAAATAAATAATAAAAATATTAATATGTTGTCCGTCTTAACAGGTAAGTATTATTGTGAAATTATTTTCAATATCAATGTATACATTATTTGCATTATTTCATTATTTGTGGTGTTGGGTTGATGTGATTGTGTACAATAAAAATTAAAAAAAAAAAACAAAACAACTACTACCACTGATGTCACATATCTATACCCTGTAGGAAATGTCAATAGTGAATCTATACTGACTTACTACTGACATTGTCTACAGTACTATTGACAAACTGTAGACAACTAATGTAATTTCCTATAGTATGAACGTGTCATTCGGAAGTCAGTACTGACAATGGAACTAGTAAGTAAGTCATTAGTTCCAGAGGAACCATGTGTTGACATGGGAGGTAGTAAGTCAGTATAGACATTGGAGGTAGTGAGTCAAGAAGAAAACAAATAATATTGTAAATGCTAGAAAATGTTCCAATTGCGTATAACAGTAGTTTTATCTTCAAAGCCAAAGATTCCACTTAAGTAAAAATTAGTAAATAAAAACAGTGTTTTCAAGGCTGCCTAACATTCTAACATTTAAAGAATTAAAATAATGTTTTTGTTTTATTTTCTTGACCAAGATGCACCAAGTGACTTGTCTCCTTAAAATAGTTCCTCTTCTGCTGAACTGTTTCATCAGGCGATTCGCAGAATGTTGATATAACACCTAGGAATTGAAAAGAATAAACATGTATAAATCTATTATATAAAGTAGAAAAATGTTTGTATGTTTGTTTAAAATTTATAGACTCGAAAACCGCTGAACCGATCTTGCTGAAATTTTCAGGGTATATTACAACATCGCCTGAAAGTGTTTTAGGCTATAATTTTTTTTTAAATTCCGCTCCGATCCGGAGATATAGCATCAGAATCGGAGGTACCTCACATGTAAACTTTGTATGCAAATATCTATAGAACGGTTACAGATACAGACTCCAAGTTTGGAATGTGTGATGGATTTTACCTTATTAATATATGTGGCAACAAATATCAAAATCGATTCAGATATAGCTCCCATATATATTTTCATCCGATTTCAAGTATTTGATGTACCAAAAACGCTATATATGTCCGATTTCAATGAAATTTTGAATGTGTGACGGAATTTCGTCTATAAACAAATGTGTCAAAATACAGTGGCACAGGAAAGTATACATACACCCTGCAAAAATGCAGTTTAGGCTAAATCGTTGGGTTTTTTACAGCAACTACTGCTCTGTGTGGCTCCTTGGTGACAAAATAACCATAATTACACAAATTTATTTTAATCTAATACTTACATTTAATACAATTAAAGAAATTCAATTTTCACAACACAGAAAAGTATACATACACCCCAAGGAAATACGAGTATTATCGTAAAATTTATGGAATTAGTAGCAAAATTTATACATTTTTTAGTTTTGGCGAATGTCTCTGGGTGTGTGAGATATATCTTAGAGAAAAGACAATAATTTTTGGGGGTCAAATGCCGTTACTTAAGGTCAAATTTCATATATGCCTCGTTAAAGCTGACCCTTGCTTAATTTTTTGCGTTTTTATGTATTGTACTTTATAAAAAGCACAAAATTCGTATCAGATGGCAAATCTTGAGACCCTAAAACGCTTTGAAGTTGTTTTTGTGCATAATATACCTTCCTGAACGCCGATAAATGCACGTTTTCCCTCAGATTTCTCAGGAAGTGAATAGATTCCGCGAAATTCTTGGTGCAAATTACATATAGATGGCCTTGAATTGCCTTGTAATATTGTCGGATACAATGCCTGGGCATTAATTGAATCAGAAATGTGACATATTTTGTTACAAACCTGTTCCCAAAGCTTCTAAAGCAACAAAATATAATCACTACCAAAAAACCATGAAATTTGTACTGTAAACAACGTCGTTTTCGTATTATGATCATTACCGTTACTATAGGCGCGAAACGTTTCGTATAATTGTACATTTCTGAGTCAATTGATGCCCAAGCATTCTATCCGACAATATTACAAGGCAATTCAAGGCCATCTATATGTAATTTGCACCAAGAATTCCGCGGAATCTATTCACTTCCTGAGAAATCTGAGGGAAAACGTGCATTTATCGACGTTCAGGAAGGTATATTATGCACAAAAACAACTTCAAAGCTTTCTAGGGTCTCAAGATTTGCCATCTGATACGAATTTTGTGCTTTTTATAAAGTACAATACATAAAAACGCAAAAAATTAAGCAAGGGTCAGCTTTAACGAGGCATATATGAAATTTGACCTTAAGTAACGGCATTTGACCCCCAAAAATTTTTGTCTTTTCTCTAAAATATATCTCACACACCCAGAGACATTCGCCAAAACTAAAAAATGTATAAATTTTGCTACTAATTCCATAAATTTTACGATAATACTCGTATTTCCTTGGGGTGTATGTATACTTTTCTGTGTTGTGAAAATTGAATTTCTTTAATTGTATTAAATGTAAGTATTAGATTAAAATAAATTTGTGTAATTATGGTTATTTTGTCACCAAGGAGCCACACAGAGCAGTAGTTGCTGTAAAAAACCCAACGATTTAGCCTAAACTGCATTTTTGCAGGGTGTATGTATACTTTCCTGTGCCACTGTATATTGAAATCGGTTCAGATTTGGATATAGCTCCTATATATAGTTTAGTCCGATTTCAGGTATTTTATGTACCAAACATATATTTTATGGGGCTGCAAGTAATATGCTGCGGGGTAGCGAAGCGCGCCATATAGAACCTAACCTGTTAGATTTAATGTGAGTAAGAAAGAAAGAAAGCCACTATTTTTTCAAAAACATGTTAGGCATGAGATGTAAAATCACTTTCCTAATTTTCCCTACAACGTCTCACTATCACATTGCCTTACCCTTTATATTTATCGTCTAACGGATGAATATATATTTATACCTTCAGCCTATGAAGGGTATATACACTGAATATATATTTTTATGGTGGGTATATTAAGTTTGTTTTTATTTATTTTTGTTATTTATTTAGTCCGATCCAATTATAGATCAGCAAAGTGATTTGATAAAACAGCTTGTTGAACGTTTAAACAACTTCCAGGATCCAACTTCCCTGGAGTCATCAGCAACTCCATCCCCACAATTAGATCCAAATTTAATAATGTTGTTAAAAGCCATGGATGGCAAAAAGGGATTTGGCATCATCCAATCTCACTTCTAGAAACACTCAGAGACATTTTACGTCACCCCACCCCGACACGTGACTATTCTATACAATCACTTGATTGAATATATTTACAGTAATTAAAAATAGTTACTATATTGCAAAGCAAATTATGTTAAGCACCCATATATTATTGAAACAAAAATATTTTATTAATAAGGAATATTAAATGCTTTGGAATAATACATGCTTCATTTTATAATACATATATGCATATTATCTACATATATATCAAAAAACTGCATTTTACTTTTTATCTTTGTATACTTTCATACATTCAATATAATTTTTTAATTTCATGTTTTCAATTTGAAGTTCAGTGTTTTGGGTAATTTCTTTTTCAAGTTCTTCGGACAGATGCTACACTTTCATTTCCAAATTATTAATTTTATCATTATTTAAGTTTATATTTATCATTGGCTTTTCTTGTGTCTGTATACCTTTCTTCGATTTTTGATTTTTAGACAATTCTATAGCTAACTTTGTAGAACTATTTTCCAATTTGTCTTTTAAATCATCACATTCTCTCTTAAGATTGGCAATTGTATTCTCGGAGGCTGATTCTATTTGACATATTTCCTCATTGAGGATGCAAATTTTCTGGCGATTCTTTTTCTCTGCTCCTTCTAGGCACACAATATTTGTACGAAGTTTTGTTACGACTGCTTTGAGATCATTAAGCTCCCGGTCAGTTGCAGTACGACTTTTGGCCAATGCTAGATTCCGTTCATAGAGGTGTTCCTTTTAATTTGGCCAATTCTTCAGAAGTTTGTTGTAGATTTTCTTTTAATATCATGGGATCATCACCATTCTCGTCAAACTCCAAATGAACTAAATGTGCAAGTGGTCGATAAGCTTTGCACTGGGGACAATCGGCATTTCTATTTGATAAGATCAATATTTGCACGTTATTATTAAATAATTCGGGGCAAGTTGAGTTGAAGCATTAAGCTCGGAAAAAATTATAATTTTCCCTATATAGCCGGCCTTCGGCCGGGGATTTAAGACTTTCTCCTATGGACAGGAGCCAATCTAGGGAACGGGAACAACATTTTCTTTTAAATTAAAAATTTTCTCTAAGTGGCCGACATTTAACAAGGGAGGCCCATATCTCGGGAAGTATGTATGCCGCAATAAATGTTATAAATATTTGTGATCAGGATAATGAGTCCTACCTATGGAAAAAATTTGGTCCCGATTCGAGCTTAATGCTTCAGCTCATCTTAAGTCCATAATTCTACAATAATACAATTGATATTCCATGTACCTTGATCCAAAACATAAACAAACTGATCACATTACGAAGGCATCCCTTAACATAGATGACGCCGTCACTTTATGTATTTGTGAACGACATGTTGAACTAGATTGTGAATCGTTCGTTGATCGTACGAACACCGACTGATTATAGTTCAGTGAACTATTGAACTATAATGAACTATATCGACTGATCTAGTTCATACGCTCTTTTGAATGAATCGTTCAATTGAACTAGTTCGTTCATGAACTATACAACTCTAACCAGTTGTCAAAATGCATTATTGTGAATAAAATCACATACAAATGGTATGTTCCAGTACTGCTAATACAGTAATTTCTATTTACCTGCATCATTCTTACCTGCGTTTTGGATTTTGCTGACCAACAAACATTTTTTAAGCTACTATTTTCTTTATTCCTCTATATAAATTGCATTTTAGTGCGTAATACATAGCTGCGCATTAGGCATAGCTGCATCGAAAATTTGGTCGTTTTATTTAAATTTGGTTGTACAATTTCTATTTATCTGCACAACAATTTTTTGCGAACCTAAAATAAAAATAACGTTCAACCACTCTGTTTTTTGTATGTTTTTGCACATGAAAAGAGCAGGGAAGCCAAGTTGGTGGTTTTGCCACCACTTGTGGTGTTTTTGATGTACAAAAAACACTATTTAAGCAGGGATGCGCCTTGTTTTGGGTAAAAATCGCTACAGACCTGTGATCTCAGTAGAGTTGGCATCCCTGGATAAGAGAATTCAAAGTAGAAAACATTCTCGCATTCTCTCGCACACTCATCGAAAACAAATCTAAGAACACTACAACATAACACATATTTCCTAGACAATTGCTGAAAAAATTTTCTTTTTGTTTGTGCGTATGATGGTGCTTTCTTTAAAGAAGAAGTTTTAGTTGGTTTTTGATTTTTAATCTGAAGCAAAGAGATTAACGTCGCTTTCTGTGAAAGATAAATTGGAAATTATAAATGCTATAGAAATTAAAAATGTAAATAAGAAAGACATATGTTTGAAATATAAGTGTTGTATTAGCACGGTTAACCGTATATTAAAGAACAAAACTGAAATAAAGAGAGATGCCGCAAGATGCTCTAATTTAAAACAGAAACGCAAACGAAAAGGGTTGTACGATAATACCGAAAAGGCACTTGCAACTTGGTTTGATCAGCAAAGACAAAAAAAAATGCTGTAGTTAGTAGCCTTGTCTTATTGAATAAAGCTAAAGAGTTTTCTATGCATTTTGGTGAAAGCTTTGAACCAGATGCCAGTTGGTTATTCAGATGGAGAAAACGTCAAAATATTAAAGTTGGTAAACTCCATGGGGAGAATACAGAAAACAATAAAGAAGGTGTCAGTGTCTATATTGCTAACATCCTCCCTGATCTTATAAAGGGATAGGATCCACAGGATATTATGAACGCTGACGAAACCGCTCTGTATTACAAAGCTTTACCTACAAGTACATATTATAGACCAGATGTTCCACCGGTCGGTCATAAAAGCCAAAAAGTTAGGTTTACTTTACTCTTAATAAGTAATTCAGCAGGATCCTTCAAAAAAGTTTACGTTATTGGGAAAGCAAAAAATCCTCGTTGTTTGAAGAATGTAAAACCACCAATTCCATACTTTTCTAATAAGAAGGCATGGATGACTACTACTCTGTGGCAAGAAATTTTACAATCGTTAAATGAAGAAATGCGAAAGGAAAATAGAAAAATTATTCTATTTGTTGACAATGCTAGCTGTCATAAATCTGAACATCTAAGCAACATAAAACTTGAATTCTTACCACCAAATACTACTCAGATTTTCAAAATTTTAATAATTTTAGGCTGGGTTTTTGCTTAATAACAACATCGTCACTGATGAAGTAACATGTCAGGATTTTGACATCATAACAACGGTCGAAGATAGCGCATCATACATTCATTGCGATGATGATGTTGCATGTTACGGGGATTTGTCTGAGGGTGAAATAGTTGCAGCAGTTACTTACAATTCATCAAATGCAGAAAACGAAGAGTTAGAAGATGAGGAGGATGTGGATTCTATAGAGCCACTAACACTTAGCGAAGCATTGTCAGCTCTAAATATATTACAACAATATTGTTTTTATAAAAATATTGACGTATCTTTTGATCAGGCAGAAACAGAAATAATAAAAGGTTCGGCAAAGATAGCAAAACAGAAGACTATAACAGACTTTTTTTGAAAATATCTATACTGTGTAAATGATCTCATTCCTATTGGATACATATAAACAATTTTATGTTCCTTATTTGATTTTAATTCCTACTGAGAAAGTACAAATATTTATACAAATCAATGAATTATTATTTTTTATTACTTTTAAAGTGAATTATTTATTTTATGTTGAATTGTTTTGTTTAATATAATCAAATTACTTAAATAAACGCATAAACATATGCAAAACATTGAATGATTCCTCTATAAAATTTGTATTTCAACATTACTTTTACCTGCCCATTATATGCACGTATGTAAAATTATAGATACCTGCTTCGTTGCGCAGATAAGCGAATTTAAGCTTCGTGCATTTTGGGCTTTCCTGCACAAGATGTCGTGCAATTTTTAAATGTGCAGGTAAACAGAAAATACTGTATATACTAATATAATAATATAATTGCTCTGTTCCAGAACCTGCAAGAAGTTACTATTTTTTACTACGATAACATTTTTTCCTTTATGTTATCGGAAAAAATAGTAAACATTAGTAGATTCTTGCAGTTCTGGAACAGACCAAATATGTACTAATATATTCTGACAATTCAGTTTATAAAAAAAGTTCAAAGCCGTATGATTGTCACTTATACCTTATATTATTACTAGACATCGGATTTTGCATATTTGCATATTTTTTATTAATAAAGATACGAAAATTCTGATTGGACCAAAATTCGTTTTGAAGAAAACTGAATGCAATGACAGGCTCATATTTTTTATTTTTTTGCATATTTGCATATTTTGCATATGCACAAAATATGCAAAAAATATGCAAAATATGCAAAAAATATGCAAAATATGCAAAAAATATGCATAATATGCAAAAAATATGCAAAATATGCAAGTAATTTTTTTGACGAAAATCATCAAATTAATTTTGGAAAGTCATTAAAAAGTGTTCTAAATTAAGTTTATTACCGTTAAACGTCGATGTCTTAACAGAGTATGATGTTATTAATTATTATTCCGCCACAGCAATAAATCTGGACTAAAAGACTTACAAAATTTCCTATAACCCAGCCTTCTTATTACAACATAAGTTGCTTTATAATACAAATTTGTTCAAAAACTCAATCAGAAATGTCAAAATGAACGTATCCAAATATGTTGATAGTTCCTGTTCGTCCAAAATTGTCTGACAGAATAACAAATGAGCTAGAAATTAAGACTAAGAAAATAGTGAATACTACATAAAATCTTTCATATTTTACTAAAAACATATAAAAAACATATACAGGGCTATCATGAATATTTCCCTCTGAATTTTCCGCACGGAAAATAATTTTAAAAAGTGAAATTCTTTTAAAATCGATATTTGTTAAAAGTTAAAAACTACTAGATTCGCTTCGTTATGTCGTATTCTAGTCGAATGGACAAAAGAGTCCCTTTTTGGGCATAAATATGGAAATGAACAATTGTGAAATTGGGGAAAGGAAACAAATTCGGCACATAATTTTTATTCATATTTTAATACCCTAAGGGTATTATGTCTTAGTGAATGAGTTTGAAACATGCAAAAGGAAACGAAATAGACCCACAGTTTCTTTTGATGATCTGCATAGATTCGCACTTATCCATCTTGCCATGTCTTTTTGAAAACTAAGTACAGGTCACTTTTATAGACCAATTCGCATAAAAATTTGATATTTTTGGCCCTAGGGCGATCCCTATTTATTTTGGTAAGAATCGATTCAGATTTGGCTATTGCTCCCATATGTACAGTATAATCTCGATTATACCTACACCACAGGTTTTGGTGGTGTCCGAATTATCAAATTGTCCGGATTAACGAATAGTAAAGAAAATAAATTATTTTCTATTATTAAATCACTTGTGGTAGTTATATCATAATACTTTTTTAAATTGTAATTGCTAATACCGAACTTTTAAATAAAATAAAGAAGTAACAAGTGCTCCGTAAAAAAGCGAGATTTTTCTACACGATAATCCGGACATTTTTATTGGCATTGCCCGTATTTGTCCCTTTCTTTACTTTTTACTAATTTACCATGCAACAAGACTCAATTTTCATAAATTACAGAAAAGGCCAATCAGATTGTGAAAGTAGAGCTAGAAATATGAAGTTTACATCAGGAAGTAACCAAACACGGGACAGATGTGAAATTTAATTTTTTTGGAAATTAAGATTCCTTGACATCTTTGCCTTTTAGGTGCATAGTGCCTTTGGCAACTTTAATGACAATATTGCGGCGAATATTTTTCTTAATATATTTATTTATATCCTATAAAACAAGACTAATGTGTTATATCCTTGTACTCGATAATTTTTACTAAATGTTGCTGAAACAATTTTTACAGCAACTTCTCCATCAAACAACTGTCAAAATTCGAAGCACTTGTAATAATTTGTACAAATTATCAAGTACACGGGCAGGTATAATTTAATTGATTGTGTATACAAAAGGGTTATGATTTTCGACTGTAGCACGAATGAATGAACTATATTTTTTAGCATTCCAAATGCTTTTTTGCAGAAATATGGGGGTGGTTTTGCCATGTTAAAGATAATTTTACCACTATCACGCTATTGTGTGGTTTTTCTGAGTGATGTCCTTTTGAACTAATCATTGGGTGTTCCTCATTTTGCTTATTATTCATCGTGGATGGGCATAACAATAATGCATTACTTTTCGCCAAGGAGTGAACATTTCCCAATTCTGCATTAAGCGGTTGTATGCGTACAATATAGATCGATATTATAAAATTATGTATTTTTAGTGCAATAAACTAAAATCATTTCATCAATGTTAAAGCGGCAGTTAGAGCATTTTTCCAAAGAAGCTCCTAGACCACAAAGAACAAAAATTGCCAATTTATGCCGGTATATACTGAATAAAGGACTAAACGCTATAAATTATATTCAAATCTTATATGTGGATATTCAAAACGTATACTTCTAATTATAGTTATATTCCAGAACCTGGAATCGTAAATGGTACTCTAGTACTTTTTCCCATTTTGCGCTAAAAACGAACCCTTTTTCCAAAATCTAGAAAAAAATTGCGCTTTTATCTAAACAAAAATTGCGATGACTAACTCTAGCTCCTCTGTTTTTCTGCTAGACAATTTTGGCCGAGTAGAAACTATCACCATATTTGGACACGTTGATTTTGAAATTTTTGATTGAGTTTTTTAACTTTTTCCATTACCAACATTTGTATAGGAAGCAACATATGTTGTAATAGAAATGCTGGGTCATTTGACATTTTCTCACATTGTGAAAACTGATTTAAGTCTTATTAGTCCAGATTTATTGCTGCGGCGCCATATCTGGAGAGCCTCAATAACACAAAAATCAGCAAAAAACTATGTTAAACGGCAAAAAAATTAATTTAGAAGGCTTTTTTGATGATTTTCCAAATTTAATTGACTATTTTCGTCAAAAAAACACTTGCATATTTAGCATATTTTTTGCATATTTTGCATATTTTTTGCATATATTTTGCATATTTTTTGCATATATTTTGCATATTTTTTGCATATTTTTTGCATGTTTTTGATATGACCCCAAATATCGAAAAATTGACCCTCAAAACGCCTAGATCCAAAATTTGAGTCCAATCGGATAAGAAATAAAAAACATGCTAAAATCCGATGTCTAATTATTACACCATGGGTCTGTTCCAGTACTGCAAGAATCTACTATTTTTTAATATTTTTTTCGATAACATAAAGGAAAAAATTTTATCGTAGTAAAAAATAGTAGCTTCTTGCAGGTTCTGGAACAGAGCAAAAATGTAAACAAGCAATTCACAGTAATGCATTATTGTGAGCAAATTTGACCATGGTACAATCATTACAAGGTAGGTCACAGCAAACATCTGATTGCAATTTTTTCTTGTTTTGACAAAGTTGACAAACGACAACATAAATATATTTAAAAACAAATTTGATATGCACACATAACTAAAATTAGAAGACATACTTTTGAAAACAGAAATGACTTCAATATTGTCGAGGGATACTTTCGCTAAGCAATTTGGCCAGATGAGTGGAAATGCCGTGGCTGTGTTGTGATTGCTTCATGCCGATGTCCAACTTTGTTTCTGTTCGTACTTAATGCGTATTTCGTACCTTTGCTGCAACAAGATGGTGATCCGAGTCAATGTTTGCTCCTCAGAACGATGAATGTCGAGGTGCTTAAATCTGGAACTGCCAGATTTTCAGCTACCATGCTTTTCAGCTGCGAATTCTATTTTCTACGAGCTCATAAAATGTGTATTTGGTCTTTTCGTCCTTGTCTCTGTGGGTGCATGAGCACAAATAAAACTGATGCTGAAAAACTTAGCTTCTGTACGAATTGTAGCAAGTCTTTCAATCACTGGGAAGCTGTAATACGGGGTTGTTGTTACAACATCTAAAGGTGACACCTTTCCTAATTCATCTTATTTCCTGTATCTGACATGTATTCTTCAAGTGCATCTGCCAGTGCGTAAATTGCACTTCAAAAATAGTCGGAACATTCCAGGTGCAGATTCGCAGTTATCATACATAAAACGTTTGGGGGAGTCTTCAACCATAGATGGGTTATTTTCAGTTTCTTCATAGTACGATGTTTTGGAGGGATTTTTAACGTTCTCATGGGTAAACGAGTTAGCTCACTACCTGTAACGGGCAGCACCCAAGGTAGCACCACGGTGAGCTCAGTGTCTATTGGGCCGGGCCGAACGTTTTATATCCTCCACCGTCAAGTTTTCTGAACTAAAATCTGCAGGTACCGTTATATGGGTGCTATACCATAACGTGGACTTTATAAGCAATTTTTGGTAGAAATGTTTTTAACCTCTGCAAATACAAAATCCTAATTACAAGGGCAAATTGAGCTAATACATTTAAAATTCCTAATAGCGAAAATTCGCGTTATATGGGGCTATACCAAAACGTGGACATACATACATATATAAAATATTTTAATTTAAATATTTGACAATATTCCAAATAAACAAAACCTGTTGAATTTGTTATTACCCATTTGAAGTTATAAGCAAACTGGCATCAGAGTTGTTTTTTATAAATTCATGAACCCGCCCAACCTTCTAATAACACTGTGACACAAAATGGAAGTCAAAGTCTGGGGGGTGGAAAATTTCTTTTGAATATGAAAGCCCTTGATGAGTACACTAAGAACCCAAACGGAAATTTTCGCCATAGGTCAAGTTTCTGAGATATCGCGCGATGAAGTTTTTGATTTTTTCTGTTTGGGGTTGTTGTAGCTTCATTTTGAGGTGACAAGTCTTCAGTCAAATCGATTGGCGAATCTTTTTGTAGAACATTTCATTCTTCTAACTCAATGCCTTTCATGTCCTTTTCGTCCTTTATTTCTTGAATCGTAGTGAAAGTACCACAAGATTAGATTTTTCAGCATCCAAATATTCAACAAAAATGTTGCTCAGAAGATTTTAGGTACGGTTCTCTTTGACAGCTAATCGATTTTGTCCAGTTTTCATTGTCCTTTTTGACATTTAATCGGTTTTGGTTCAGAAATAAACTATGTTTTGTTTTTCTGTATATTCGTCATTGGTTATTTATTGGTATGTAGACCAGAGGCCTGCGTCGAATCAACGCTACTATGTAGTGTATCGCATCATTTCGTAAACAAATCATTCATTTTACCAAAAATCAGCATACGCCAATGACTACCACAAGAATGCATTTCTTATCTCAAACAATCGGTTTGATTCATTCATAAATGTGTGTGATCTACGAACTACTAATCTGTGATCGTTAACATACAAACAAACACCACATGTAGAGAGAGTAGTAATCCTACAAGGCATAAAGTATGAGAGAACTGAAAACAAAAACAACACAGTTGTCTAAACATACAGTTAGTCAACTAAATTATTGCAAAACCAAAATTATTACAAAATTTTAAATAGAACATCATTTTATTGGTATAAATAAATATCATTACTAATATTTTTGTTAACAATACAATTCTTACACATGTTTATTAATATAATAAAATAAAAAGTAGCTAAATTTCACTAAACATTTTCTTAAAATTAACAAAAATGAGTACAACTCATTATTTGCACTGTCAACTAAAGAATTGCAAAATTCACAACATTTCAGTTTTTCACGGTATTTTTCGAAAAGTTGGTTCTAATATTTCCTATGCCCACATTTGGCATCAAAAATAGCTTGTAAATGTATCTGAATTTAATAAATAAGTTTCGGTATGTCATATTCCAATGGTATTTTTAGCAATTTTTCTTTATTGCATTTTATTTAGTACCCTAGGTTAGTGGGCGACCTATTCCCGACTTTTTTCTTTAGGTGTACCCATGAATTGTCGATGTTGGGTTAATATTTAGGCTTTGGACTCGGGTGTCAATGACTTTGGTGCACTTGTATAACGACCAAGTCCTCCATAGGAAGGGTCGATTTATGAGGAAGGGTCGTTGTTTTGGTAGTATTCATATTGATATTTTTTGCATTTTCAGGGTCAACAGGTCCAAATTTCTTGACGTTTTTGGTTAAATAATTTTTAAAACACGAAAATAAACGTACTCTGTCATTGTTTCCTTCAAAATCTGGATGTCACCAACGTCACTGCTTGGTATACAACCCAATACCATAATTGACAGTTTTCCGAACTTTGCGGTTTGTATTAAATTCTTGTTTTCCATGGCTATAAAGGGGTTTCGCAGTACTTTTTGAGGCCCATCGTGATAGTACAACATAATTTAAGTCTTATCAGAAAATATAACGTCATCCCAATACTTAAGATGGCATGAAAAGTTGTCTGTAACAAGTCTGAATAGTTTCTATATGTTGTGCTGGGAGGGCAATAGTTTTTACCTAGTCACTCATGATGAATGCTTGTTATTATGTAGCACTTTTCTGACTTTTCCATGTGAAACACTTACTCCGAATTCTATTTTGATTAGAAAAAGCAATTATCTGGTGGTGCTTTGGGGTCTTTCGTCAATTTCTTTAATTAGTCTCCTGCCAATTCGTGGATTTACTACTTTGGGCCTACAATATGACGTCTTTAGTTTGAACCTGCCTTCTCTCTCGGTGCGGTATATGATGTTGCATATAGTTATCAGCTTATGAGAGGTGATTTTAGCGATTTCTCTTGCGGATTTACCATTATTATAATTGGAATAGACCAAATGTAGCATATTTTTCGAAATCCGTTTACCTGAGTTTCACTTTTTCTGAATATACCGCCTATGTTACACACATAACAATTAATTTATGATCAAAAATTATGGGTTTACATGTCCACATACCATAAAATCATAAAAATCCTTAATTGAAAAAAATCGCTGAGAAAATCCCACGATTTTATTGCACATTCATTCATTTTGCAATTATTTAGTTGACATCACAAAAACCAGGTACCTGTACTTTTTGCCCGTTGTTTTTGTAATTTACGACCGATTTCTGCATTTTTTGGCTGGATGTTGTCATTAACAGGTAAATCAACAGATATGTACAAAAAACCCAACATTATTGAAAGAATTTCTTGTAGTAATTCCTAATTAAAAATCAAAATGTTTAACAATTCATCGTTTGCAATAATATAGTTGACTAACTGTAGCTGTCTACAAATATGGGGAATTTATGAGAGAGGTGTGTTGTTGTGTTATACAAAGGCTGTGTTAGCTAAACAGAGAATGCGTTTGTTTTGGTGTTACGACAACGTACATAGGCGGACATAACTGTGATTCATTTGATGCGTTTAAGTATAGTACACATTGACAAGCAAAACTGACAGTCATCGAGGTCTATTTCGTGAATATCAAAGCCTAACTTATAGATTTCTTTTGAAATCTCTAAATAATACCGTATATATTGTATTTAAAAGGTTTTTCGCAATATAAAAGTTCTTATTTGCCGGAAAATTGTCCTAAAAGTACGTTGACTGTCAGTTTTGACTGTTAGTGTGTACTCTCCTTTAGATTTTTTATGTGTTTTCGATTGTTTTTCTTTTCGCTAGTTGTATGCATAAAGTATACTCGAAACGAAGTCAACACGAACAATTCGAGGAAGAGGTAGTAATTTGTACGAAGCAGTAAAGTCTTTACATACAATGCGTTAAATATGAATCAGCAATGTTTGTGTTTGACTTTCAACACAATATTGATTACATTCTAACGCAAAAAAGAGAGTGGTGGTGCGTACTAGTATCGCTTTTTCTTGTGTCTACCGCAATTCATAAAATTGGCACCGGTTGCAGGTCACTGATGTAGACATAACAATTGGTTATTGTTTATGTAGACATCTGGGGTGCTTCTGAAATACTTACCACAAATAGCTCTTGTAATGGTGAACACGTTAATAACAAATTTTCTTGGAGGATAGATCCGGTTATCTCAATTTTTGATCCGGATATTCCGACATTAAAACGGATTTTTGAACCGGTTTTAAGTAACCGATTAAACTTATATGTATACCGTTAAAAAGCATATAGAGTTGTCAATCAAATTAAATTAATTCGCTTCTGAAAACTTTGTTAGTTGCAGTTCTAGAACAAAAAAACAGATTCCTTAAACCGTTTTTAAGGAAAAATATCAGTACGCGCACATATGGAGTTCAAAGGCTGGGGGGGCGAAAAATTCTTTTTGGCGATGAAAGTCGATGAAGATAATATTACGAACCCGGAAGAACATTCATGCCGTAGGTCAAACTTCTGAGTTATAGCGAAATGAATTCTTTCTTGACAAACTATACATACCTACATGACAAAAAACCTAACGAAATTTGATCGAGCCATAACTCAGAAGTTTGACCTACGGCATGAATGTCCTTCCGGGTTCGTAATATTATCTTCATCGACTTTCATCGCCAAAAAGAACTTTTCGCCCCCCAGCCTTTGATCTCCATATGTGCGCGTACTGATATTTTTCCTTAAAAACGGTTTAAGAAATCGGTTTTTTTTTTGTTCTAGAACTGCAACTAACAAAGTTTTCAGAAGCGAATTAATTTAATTTGATTGACAACTCTATATGCTTTTTAACGGTATACATATAAGTTTAATCGGTTACTTAACACCGGTTCAAAAATCTGTTTTAATGTCGGAATATCCGGATCAAAAATTGAGATAACCGGATCTATCCTCCAAGAAAATTTGTTATTAACGTGTTCACCATTACAAGAGCTATTTGTGGTGAATATTTCAGCAGCACTCCAGATGTCTACATAAGCAATAACCAATTGTTATGTCTACATTAGAGTGGGGCGATTTGAACACCATCACGGGCGCCTCGAGTTTCTGGTTCTTGGGATTGTACTGAGCAAAAAAGTCGATTAGACCATATCGACACCTCCAAATAATAGTATGCTAAGTGTAAAAAGTGAGTTTTGCAGGAGAAGCTCTCAAAGTTTGGAAATTTTTTTGAACTTCAGTACTATGCTAAGTCAATATTTGTTTATAACTTCTGTTCGGCTTGACCGATCATTACCAAAATTAGACAGAATTTAAGTTAAAGGACGTTCGACACCTCCAAATAGTAGTTTGCTAATTCTGAAAAGCGAGTTTTGCAGGACAAGCTTTAAAAGTTTGGAAATTTCTTTGACCTTCAGTACTATGCTAAGTAAATATTTGTTTATAACTTCTGTTCGGATTGTCCGATCATTACCAAAATTTGACAGAATTTAAGTTCAATGACGTTAAATATAAAAATGTAAAGAACTTGAAAATATGCTAAGTCGACTTAGCATACTATTGTTTGGAGGCGTCGATATGTCTACGGTGAAAATCGAGCCCCCGAATTTTGACTTTAAGTTTTTTTTCAAGGATTTTTGGATATTTTGGCATATAACAACCAAACCACTGAGATTTTCGATCCAACACAAAGACAACAATTGTAGCCAAGACAATAATAACCCAGCAAAATTTATTTGAAGTTGTTCCTTGTGAAGTAGTGATTGAATAGCTTTTTTTGAAGCAGTCCACGCAGAGTCATGAAAAATGCAGTCCGTTCTTCACATTTTGACAATGTCCGATTTGAATCCATTTCATAAATTTTTCACATTTTAGAAATTTCAAAATTTTGCAAAAAAAAAAACTTAAAAAGACAAAGAACATAATTTGTTTCTTGTTAATTATAATAACAGCAATATGTTTGCATCCATAAAAAGTAATTTGTATACAAAAAATAATAAAAGTGATTTCGAACTACATCTTTGTTTGTAGCCAAAGAAGTAGTTGAATCATATGTTGTTGTGATTTATTCACTACAAAGAACTAATGCAAAATGTGTGCTTAAGAAGTAAATTAGACAGTATCCTCACTGCACCATGCCCTTGTAAAAATCATGACTCCTTTCACGTAAAAAGATGTAGTCCGAAATCACTTGCACTCATGATTTAACTACTTCTTTGGCTACAAACATTTTGCTGGGAAAGAACTCTCTAGTACATCGCAAAAGCATTGTAACGCTCCTTCAGGTAGTTATGGCCTCGAGAAAGTGCACATTTTTCGGAAAATATCGATAAATGACACTGTGCTACAAAATGGGACTCAAAGTCAGTGGGTGGAAAATTTCTTTTGGAGATGACAGTCCTTGGTGGGTGTACTAAGAACCCAAAAGGAAATTTCCACCATAGGTCAAGTTTCCGAGATATTGCGTGATTAATGGTTTAATTTTGGCCCCTTAATTTGTGATAAAATAGATTTATATCTCTCTAAAGCGTAATTGTAGCTTCATTTTAACATTACAAGTCTTCAGTCAAATCGAATGGTGAATCTTTTTGTAGAATATTTCATCCCTCTAACTCTATTCTTTTCATGTCCTTTTCGTCCTTTATTTTTTGAACCGTAGTAAAAGTACCACAAGACGAGAATTTACAGCATCCACATATTCTAAAAAAATTTTGTTCAGAAGATTTTAGATACGGTTCCCATTGATGACTAATCGATATTTCCCCGTTTTCATGATCCTTTTTGACATTTATCCGGGTTTTGTTCAGAAAACTTTGTTTTGTGTTTATGTATATTCGTTATTGGTATTGGTATTGAGTTAGAATAATGAAATATTCTACAAAAAGATTCGCCAATCGATTTGACGGAGACATGTCACCTCAAAATGAAGCTACAACAACGCCAAACAGAGATATGGAGCCATTTGACCAAGTATTATAGGGAAAAAATCAAAAACTTCTTCGCGCGATATCTCAGCAACTTGACCTATGGCGAAAATTTCCTTTTGGGTTCTTAGTATACCCATCAAGGGCTTTCATCTCCAAATGAAATTTTCCACCCCCCAAAAATGCTGCTGCACAGTGTAATTGAACCACGTAACACCTTCTTATTCCACCATGCACTAGATGGTTTCATTGAAACAATTTCATGAAATCCAGGGTTCCTAGGTCGATGTCCATACTAGAGTGAAATCATGAAGTTGCTGTAGTGGGGAACGGGATTTAAGAATCCATAAAAGTTTCAGTGAAACCACTCTAGTGTGACCTTCGACTAAATGTACATTTTTTAATTGCCACAGGACCAACATTTTTTAGGTATTTGGTTATTGGGTATGGGCTTCTAAAATACTAAGGTCTTATTATTGGTAAAATTGAAAACCGAATATTTTTGACATTCACTGTATATCCATAAAAGGAAGTATGGGTCTATCTCGCTTCCATTTGCATGTTACATACAAATACACGCATGCAATCGGGGCGAGAACTTCGGCACATACGGTCCGTTGTGAGACGCGTCACGCGTCAAAAAAACAACAACCACATGAAAAATGTGTAAGTGATGCCAAATTTGTTCTCGAATTTTTCATGTGGTTGTTGTAACGCCACACGCAACGGACCGTATGTGCCGGGGTCTTTAAGGGCCAAATACATACGGTCCGTTGTGCGTCGCGTTACAACAACCACATGAAAACTTTAAGAACAAACTTGTTTTTAACGCGTGACGCGACGCACAACGGACCGTATGTGCCGGGGGCTTTAGGCTTGGTTTACACTCATACTCCAAAATCCTATGGATTTCATGAAATCCTGTAATACACCCCGGTATTTACACTTAATTTTTGTTGAATTGAAACATACCACGATAATTAAGGTAGATGCAGATGCATATTCAAAACAAGTTGCTGTAATTTTAATTTGTCGTTAAAAATATTCGACAATATAGAATTTTACTGCTTTATTTCGAAAATTATGTATATATCGCATTAATTGTGTATAATTCTAACAAATGAACAAATAAAAAATTCTTTTATCATAGAGCTATCATAATTAGAACTTTGATTAATAAAAGTTGTGTTCCAGAACCTGTATTTAAAAAATACAGGAACACAATTAAAGATATTGTACACAAAACCCAATTAAATTTTTTTACCTCGTTTAAAAATGTTGATATAATATTTCTCTGTTGCAGTAATAGCCCATTTAGATATGACTTCATTAGCCGGATTTAGCACATTATCAGGTTTTATTTGCTAAATCCCGCCAAAATCTACCAGATTTCCCATACAAAAATAAATCCTCCTATTGAGTGGATTTGTTTTAAATCTGGCATAATAGTACGTTTAGACTTATAAATCCACTCGATTTCAAATGTCAATTCCATAGTATATACGTCAAATAAATCGTAGTTCTAAGTCCACTGGATTTTATTTGACGGATATTGTATGGGATTGACAGTTTAAATCATAGTAAAAGTTCATAGTCTATGCCAAGTTTACACTTGCGCTCCAAAATCCATTGGATTTCACGAAATCCTGAAATACACCCCGGAGTTTACACTTATTTTTTGTTGATTTCAAACATATGACAATGATCAAGGTAGATGCATATGCGCAGCTGATTGAACATGAATTTTCAAAACAAGTTGTTGTAAATTGAATTAAACATCAAAAATATTCGACAATACAGAACTTTACAACTTTATTTAAAAAATTATCGTAAAATTATCTATATATCATATCAATTGTGTATAGTACCAAAAAATAAAAAAAAATAAATAATGATTTTAGAGTTGAGACATCATAATAATAAATTTTGATAGATAAAAGTTGTGCTCAGAACCTACAAAATATTAGTACATGCAGTAGTTGTCCCGTTTAGTGCTAAAAATGCGTTCCCGACTCCGAAATCTAGCAAGACTTGCACTTCTCTTTAAACAAAAATAGCGCCGAATAACACCCTCTTCTCCTGTTTTCTGCCATACAATTTTGGCCTATTAGAAACTAGCAGCAAGCATGTTCATATGTTCATTGGTATCTAATATTATAGCTGATACGTTGATTTTGACATTTTTGCTGGAGTTTTTGCAATTTCCGTCATTTCCCGTTTCCGTATTTTTAGGAAATTTGTATGGTGGAGAAATTTTTTACAATTAGATCTATTTTATAAAATTACCATTAAAAAAGTACGGGAACACAATGAAAAATAGCATTGTAAGAAAGTTATTTAATATTTTTCAGGTTGTTTACAAATTTTGATACTAAAATTTGTTGTTTCAGCAATTCGCACATCTACCTTGTTTATTGTGATACGTGAAAAGTGTTGCAACTTTTGGTACTTTTTTAGGCAAAAGCAAGGTTGTATATCATGTGTACTGTGATTTCGATGTTGATTTCGCTGAAATCACGAAATAAGATGATTTCATTTTTGTATGCGAAATCATGATAAATTTTGCATGATTCCGCGCGAAATCACGAAACGCCTTCGAAATCACGAAAAGACGCCGAATGTAAACCAAACATAACAGGCGTTTAAGTCCTCGTATACAACTCTGTTTTTTGCAACATGTTGCTAGAAAATACAAAAAATTGCATGCTGGCACAAGAAACAAGGTAGATTCATCGGTGAATTGCTACACTAAAATAAATTAAAATGTAAAAATTTGTAAACAAGGCGGAAAAATTAAATTTGTTTTGATGTACAAAGTTGATTTTAATCAACCAAGACTAATATTTACGATGTCTAAACGATAAAATAATTCGTTTATTTATTTTAGATGGGCAAACTGCGATAAAATACCCAGCAAAATTTATTTGAAGTTGTTCCTTGTGAAGTAGTGATTGAATAGCTTTTTTTGAAGCAGTCCACGCAGAGTCATGAAAAATGCAGTCCGTTCTTCACATTTTGACAATGTCCGATTTGAATCCATTTCATAAATTTTTCACATTTTAGAAATTTCAAAATTTTGCAAAAAAAAAACTTAAAAAGACAAAGAACATAATTTGTTTCTTGTTAATTATAATAACAGCAATATGTTTGCATCCATAAAAAGTAATTTGTATACAAAAAATAATAAAAGTGATTTCGAACTACATCTTTGTTTGTAGCCAAAGAAGTAGTTGAATCATATGTTGTTGTGATTTATTCACTACAAAGAACTAATGCAAAATGTGTGCTTAAGAAGTAAATTAGACAGTATCCTCACTGCACCATGCCCTTGTAAAAATCATGACATCTTTCACGTAAAAAGATGTAGTCCGAAATCACTTGCACTCATGATTTAACTACTTCTTTGGCTACAAACATTTTGCTGGGTAATTCTTTATTTGCTCTTTAGTTAGCATTAGTAGCATAATGTGCTAACATTTTCAGTGTTAAACAATAAATTTGTAATTTGACGTATGTTTTTTGAGACGAATTCAATTTGCAAAAAATTCTTTTGACTTTTCAAATTCGATCAGATGGGATAATGCATCTACCTTGGTAATTGCGCTATGAACAAAAATCCTCCAAAATATATATCTAAATGCAATAAGATTTGTACTGGATTTATTAAATCCAGTCGAGGATTTATGGCTAGTCTAAATGAGCTATAATTCACCATCTACCTTTTTATTGTGTTAGGTGAAAAGTGTTACAACTTTTCGTACTTTTTTGGGCAAAAACAGGGTTGTGGCTGTGATTTCGATTTTGATTTTGCTCATGGCACAATAATACAGATACAACGACAAAACAGCTGATTACCACATTGTTGTCAAAATGCATTATTGTGTATAAAATTAAAAAAAAACAAGCAATTTACAGTAATGCGTTATTTTGACGTTTGGTGTGATAAATGGCCCGATATTAGCTGTGTCTTTTTACGTGATAATTAGTAATAATTATTACTAATGTTGCAGATTTTGACAGTTGTATAAAGGAAAAGTTGCTGAAAAAAATGTTTCTGCAACATTTAGTAAGTAAAAAGACACCCCTATTGTTGTCGTAGAGATGCGGCAACTCTACTCGGCTGAATGTGTGCTGAAACACGATTTTCGTATGCTTTGACTCTTGACTTAAAGCCGGAAGAACATGCAACATAATGAAATCCTCTTATGTGACGACGCCTTTATGACATCCATTATATCGCTGGTGTCTACTGTACCAATGCCAAATGATTTTGTCTATAATTTCTTAGTTGTTTTTTATGGATATCATTGTTGTAATGCAGTCGATGTCCCTTCTTTGCTGGGCGTTTACAAAGGACAGACTGCCTGCAAATACAACTCTGATTTACTAATACATACAAACATTTGGCTAGTCGCCTCGACACTTTCTAGTAATTTTCGTAGACACTACCCAGCAAACCAAAATCGGAAAAAACATCAGAGTTCGGACCGAATTCGGTCCGAAAGTCGGATGAAACGTCCGAGTTCGGATCCGAATTCGGTCCGAACTCTGACCGAAAGTCATATGGCGTGGTTGACGTGTTCTCTGACCGTAATTCGGATGAAAATCGGACGTTTTAGCCGACTTTCGGACCGAATTCGGTCCGAACTCTGATGAACTATCGTATAAATTTCTGATGTATTTACCGACTTTCGGACAGCTATCGGTCCGAATTCGGAAGTAAAATCTTATGAAATTCGAAAGTGTTTTAGTTAAGAAATATCCAAATCCTATAAAAGTTTATCTACTATAAACATATTAAAGGTTTTAATATCATCTTAACAAATTGTGGAGAACAACAAATTCGCAAACACGATCTGTGGAAATACATGTCTTCACATGCAAAAAATGTTCATACACATAAAAGTATTAATAAACTTAACTTTGGCCATATGCAAATATAAAACATAGTGTTGAAGTTTGACGAAGAAAATCTTTACTTTCATTAACTTCACAAAAATAAAGAAATATGTATGCAACCGATCTCTATGAATAACATTTAAACACTATCATGCATCAACACGAATAACAAAAATAAACCAAATTTGTTCTCCGATACAGAAATTAAAACCCGAGCACTCAATTTTTCTTCGTACTGCATCAATGTCGGCACATCAACAATTACACATTTACAATGTGCGAGCGAAACATGTACAATTCTTTTCTCTCTGCTTATTTACACTTAATTTTGCCAAAGCAGCACAAGAGAAAATAGAAAAATTTCCTTCAGAGAGGGAGAGAGAGGACAGAAAAAGTTCGTCAGACTAGTCGGACAGAGTTCGGACCGAAGTCGGTCAGACGCCTCGGAAAAAACTTCCGACTTTGAGCAGACGCGTCGGACGTCCGACATTGTGTTTGCTGGGTAAACATGGATATTTTTGAAATGAATGAAAAATTTAAAAAAATATTTCAAATAACAAAAAAGACAACTGTGGACCTATTCTGTAACTTTTTAACAACAGTTGATATTGTTATTTTTTGGAGAAACTCATTTTAACAACAAATTTAACAACCTTTGTATTCTGTAAACAAATTTTAACAACTTTTGTTAAAAATGTCGTTATGAAAACAACACAAAAATAGTAGTTGTTAAAAAATTGACAAAAATGTTCAATATTGGATTTGCCTTTGGTTTGTGTGTATATTTTGTTTATGAATACATTCAAATTTGAAAGCTTTTGAAAGTTTATAGACAATAAGTCTGTCTGGTTACTTTCCCAGCAAAAATTTTCCAGCAAGAACTTTCTCAGAGAGTAAGGGGTTTTTATTCTCTTTTGCTAGACAGAACAGACACCTTCCCAGCAAAAACCAGCAAGCAATCAGCTGGCTTGCCAAAACAGACAATTTGTCCGCCAATAAAGGCAGCAAACACGTTGTATTTCATTAAAAATAAACCAGTAAGGAAACGATCAAAGTCGGGCGGGGCCGACTATATGATACCCTACACCACTGTGAATATGTAAAATATAAATCGGAGCTATATCCAGATCTAAACCGATTTTGATATAATTTGGCACATTTATTTCCAGACCGAATTCAGTCACACATTCCAAATATCATTGAAATCCGACTTATATAGCGTGTTTGGAGCAGCAAATACTCGAAATCGGCCGAAAATATATATGGGTGCTATATCCAAATCTGAACCGATTTCGATATAATTTGGCACATTTATTTCTAGACTGAATTCAGTCACACATTCCAAATTTCATCGAAATCGGAAATATATATCGTGTTTGGTACAGAAAATACGTGAAATCGGCCGAAAATATATATGGGAGCTATATCCAAATCTGAACCGATTTCTATATAATTTGGCACACTTATTTCTATACCAAATTCAGTCAAACATTCCAAATTTCATTAAAATCGGACGTATTTAGCGTGATTGGTACATCGCATACGTGAAATCGGGCGAACATATATATGGGAGCTATATCCAAATCTGAACCGATTTCGATATAATTTGGCACATTTATTTTTAGACCAAATTCAGTCACACATTCCAAATTTCATCGAAATCGGACATATATAGCGTGTGTGTTACAGAAAATACGTGAAATCGGCCGAAAATATATATGGGGGCTATACCAAAACTTGGACCGATATAGCCCATCTTCGAACTTGATCTTCCGACGGCTAAAAAAATGGTATTCCCCAATTTTCAGCGAAATCGGTCAACAAATGCGACCTGTATGTTGCGAACGGACGGACGGACGGACGGACGGACATGCATAAATCGACTCAGAAAGTGATTCTATGTATATCCCTAGAAGGAACTATGGGTCTATCTCGCTTCCTTTTGTATGTTACATACAAATGCACTAACACATAATACCCCTTACCACATAGTGGTGTAGGGTATAAAAAGAAAATGAAACGAAAAAGTATTTTTCCACTTTACAAATTTGTTTTCCATAAAACAGGCCTGCTCAAGGTGCGCACCTGAGCTGTCGGTGTGTGTCAATTTTCTCACACACACAATTTAAAAAGAGAGCTTTTGTTTTTGTTTTGAATATTTTCAAAATTAAAAATCAGTCTCTATTGAACATTCAATGAGGAAGGTTCTGTTTTCGAATTTGTCTATGAATTTATATGCGTACACTGAAAAAATGAATGAAGATACTGAATACGAATTTTTATTTGCCTAAAATTTTTACGGCAAATTAGAGTGTTTGGTTTGTCAACGCACTTTGGTTTGTCACGAACTTGATTTGCAACAAATTATAACATCAACAGTCACATTTGGTCAAAATAAAATAATTATTCTACTCTATATTTTGAAATATAAAATAAAAAAAAACTGTTACGATATTTCTCACAGTATACAGAGAGACAAAGGAAAATTGAAATTTGTGTATTTCAAAACCAACACAATTACAAAATGTGTTTGTATGTGTCTGAGCAGGCCTGCCATAAAACAATACAATTAGACTATGTTATTTCCACAATAAAATGGTTTTTAATTTTCACAAACATAAATCAACAACAAATTAAAAACAGATGATTGATTGTTTCCAGGAAGAAGAAGAGCTTGCAAGTGCTTGCTAGAAGAAATTTGTCCAGCAAGAATTTGCAAGCTCTCAGTGAAAGAACTGTCAAAATGTCTCTCTCGAATCGCTCTCTTTTGCTGGTTTTTTGTGTTAACAGACGACTTCCAGCAACAATTGGTACAAATTGTTACAAATTTTAGGGTAACCAGACACAGCTAATTTGTCTACATTTTACAAAATAGCACAATCGTTACTGCAAACAATTTTTAGTGTCGACAAAGTTGTCGATTGTCGGATTGTTAAAAAGATACAGAATAGGCCTACAAGATTGGGATGAAACAAAACAAAAACAAAATATGTGAACGGAAAACAAAAATAAATCGACGATTTTCATTCATAATTTTACTACCGTTTTTGCAGTTGTCTTGACGCCCACGTCACACAGGCAAGATTTGGGTTTTTGACAATCAACACATGTACTTAACTGTTATGTGTAAACGCAGGGTTATGTTTTATTTTTTGTTTGTTCTCAAGTTTTCTACTAGGGTCCAAAATAAACCTGCCAAGGATTTGATAGTCGTAGCATTTTACCGCAGTTCGTTTCCTCTCGTTAATATGTGCATAGTCATCGTCAATTGACAATTTTATGAAATAAGGACAAACCAAAACCAACAATTTTTTTTATAAAAATAATAATTGGGAATTTCAAACATTTGTGGATTTCCATGTATTGGCATCACTTTTTCGTTTTCCGTCACGTATTTCAAACATAAATATAGCGACATCTTTTGAATTTTGTAATAACAACAATCTATGATTAGTTCGTGTATTTGCTGCTCGGAGTACGTACCAAAACCTTTTGTTACATAAAATTAAATTCAGATTATTCTTGTTATAATATACAAAGGCATACAATGGTATATATCTTTGTAATATAATAGGTAATAATATAGATGGCGCAATGTATTTTGTGCTATAAAACAAGTTCTCAATTTTGCTATACATATGCATTTGATAGTTTCTTATTCATAATAATGTTGATCTTATAGCATAACAACTCTAGAGTTTGTCAACTACATGTTTTTAAAAAATAAGTACTCAATAATAATATAAAAATATCTAAAAAGCAAAGACAAAAGAATTATATAGACAAAGGAATACTCATGTTAAAGAGAAAAACTCAAAATTGTTCAAAGGCGATTGTTTGTAGAAAATTACATATTTTGCTAACTTATTTTTACCTTAGAATGTAGATTCCGCCCAAAACTAACACCATACAGATTTTGCTTGGACAAAATATTTATAAAATTGTATTTATTGGTTTGAATTTTCAAAACAATTCAACACCAAACTGTAAATTAGATTAAGGCGAACATTCAAAGACGTTTCATTCCAGGGGTTATAACCTTTTTTTGCATTCTTTGCAAATGTCGAAAATACTACCACCAGAGCATGTAAAGATATCAGGATATGCGTAGTTACTTTTCCCCTACCGTTTAAAAAGTTCCCGTACCGTTTGCACGCAAGTTTTCCCTTGCACTTATTTCATTTATTTGTTCATTACTACAGAAAATCTTTCGTATATATATAAGCTACTTCTAGATTCACTTTGGCAGTTTTGTTGAGATGTATGTTTTACTTACTATTTGTTGTAGTCAAGCTTAATATCATATTTGTTGTTTTCAAATTTAAAAAACAACAAGTTTAAGGTAGGGTGTAGTTAAAATTGATTACTTTTGGGGATGGCAGAGAATACTAGCTTCGTCCAACGCCACTTGGACTAATCAGTTCCCTTAGTTCTTTGTATTGAAACAAAGAACCCTTCCCCAATTTTATGACGACTCGAGCTCAAGAATAAGTGTGACTGATGAATTCGTTTCAATGCGAATTCAACCGAAAACACCTAAAAACTCTCGTAGCCGCATATGTAAACCAAATTAACTACTCATCAGTCACACTTATTCATGAGCTCGAGTCGTCAAAATTGGGGAAGGGTTCTTTGTTTCAATACAAAGAACTAAAGCCCTCGGCACATACGGTCCGTTTAGTGACACGTTGGGACATGCGTTGTCCCAAAACAGTTAAATTATGTTTAACTTTAATGCGTCAGCCATGTTGTTGTTTTTCAAAAAACTTGGCATCACTTACACATTTTTCATGTGGTTGTTGTAGCTCGACGCTCAACGCACCGTATGTGCCGAGCGCTTAAGAGAACTGATGAGTCCAAGTGGCGTTGGACGAAACTAGTATTCTCTGCCATCCCCAAAAGTAATCAATTTTAACTACAGCCAACATTAAACTTGTTGTTTTTTAAATTTGAAAACAACAAATATGAGATTAAGCTTGACTACAACAAATAGTAAGTAAGCAATTTCTTTATTGATATGAATAATAATATTCAATATTGGTACATTCTACATAAGTCTAATAAAAAGATTTTGCCAAATCGCGACATTTTCAGAATTTATTTAAAGCATATGTATAAAAAAATTTTTTAATAAAGAAAAAATTATCTATAGGCCTTAGAAATAACTTTCGGTGCTTGAACTATTGAAAATGGGCGTTTTTTATAAAGAAAAAATTATCAAAAGCCTAAGAAATCACTTTCGGAGCGTGAACTTTTTTGACCGAATCGGCCTTAAAATGCATTTTCGTTATCAGGACAATATTTCCCACATGGTACTGGGGAATCCACAATCCCTCATTTATTATAAGAACTCAAAGAAAAAACAAGTAATGATAGGATGAAAGTCGGGCGACTATATGATAGCCTTCACCACGATGATTTCAATATACAATGACTGTCACTGAAAATGATGCAACCTGAATAAAAAATGTAATCGTTGATAACTTCGAAACGGGTTGAGATTTTGTAACAACTCAAAATATAATTTTGTAAGCTGAAAAGATGGTATTTAAGATGGCATAGAAAAATATTTCATTTACAGTACGTTATACTAAAATTTTACTGGAAAACAAAAATGGGCATTTTTAAATTGAGCATTGAAAATGATGCAGCACAATAATCAATTAATAATTTCCAAATTGTTGTCTTTTTATTTAGTAATCAGAATGGTGGAATAACTGCTTCCCTATCGTTTTCAGAAGTTTTGTTTGATTCCGACAGAAAGAATGATGTTCGTTACGTAATTTTGGCATGATTTGTAGGAAATTTGGCTACAAAATTCTAGTTTTTGAAGTTATTTTTCAACAAATGACTATGAAAAATCATCAAGGGTTATGTCCAGAGTACGTACAAACAATCTAATGATATATGGAATGTCCTGCATTAGCCAAACTTGCCCTATATTGTACTAGCCTTTAACGGCGTTGCCCTGATAGAGGTAAAAATCAGGGCATAGAACAAAAGTTTTCGCACTTTTCTTTAAAAATAGTTTTTAGAAACATTGTTAACAATTTCGTGATCATGTTTGCTTTTATAAAACCAAAAATTTCAACACCCATTGTTGCCATTTAAGCCCAAACAATACTACTCCCTTCGACTAGTTTCATAGAATCACTCCAATTATGTTTTGGTGGGGCGTAATATCGATATTTTACTTGGGGAATAAGTCAACACACACCTGAGTTCAAATAAATTAACTGTCGCTATCAAAACGCTTCGTAAGAAGTATTATTGCTTGGGCTTGAATGGCAACAATATGTGTTGAAATTTTTGTTTTTACAGTGTTTTATTTAACTTGCTTTGGTGTCTGTTTAGTTCAAATCTATAGATTTACTATAGATTACTATAGTAACACATTTTTAACACAGTTGCAGTTGGCTAATCGAACTGAAACTTTGCAACCTTCTCAGATTTGGATGGCAATACATGAATATGAAACCAAAACCAATATAGGTCCATTTTTTCCTATAGCGGTACCACCCGATATAGTTCAAATCTAGTAACTCATTTTTAACACAGTTGCAGTTGATCAATCGAACTGAAACTTTGCACGCTTTTCAGATTTGGATGACAATACATGAATATGAAACCAAAACCAATATGGGTCCATTTTTTCCTATAGCCTCATATAGCGGTACCACCCGATTTAGTTCAAATCAAGTAACTCATTTTTAACACAGTTGCAGGGGACTAATCGAACTGAAACTTTGCACACTTTTCAATGACAATACATGAATATGAAACCAATGTCAAAATGGGTCCATTTTTTGTGTTTTGACGATTTTGTCTTCATTTATGTCCGAATTGGCTGTAACTTGGTATTTGGAGTTACCAGTTGTACAGAAACTCCCTCACCAAATATTGTGGGCATGGGTAAGATTTTGGTGTAGCCCCCATAAAAAGGTACCACTCGATTTTAGACAATTTAAATTTTTTTCTACATTTTCTGCCTAAATTGACTGTAATTTGCTTATGGACTTCTCAGTGGTCAAAAAATGTATTTACTAAAAAGTTAAAAATAAAAAATAATTAAAAAATTAAGTTTCAATGTTTAATTTATAAATGAACTGAAAACTAGAAATAGTTAAAAGTAGAAAATAATTTGTCGCTTAGCCTCAATAAGTATATTCTTCCTCATGATGGAATCTCTCAAATAAAACGCTTTCATTTAAATTAAAAATGGTGGCAAAATTAAACGGCAAGCGTTTTATTTGAGAGATTCCATTATGAGGAAGAATATTCTTATTGAGGCTAAGCGACAAATTATTTTCTAGTTTTAAGTGTTCCAGAACCTGCAAGAAGCTACCATTTTTTACTACGATAACATTTTTCCTTTATGTTATCGAAAAAAGATAGTAAAAATTATTAGATTCTTGCAGTACTGGAACAAACCAACTGTAACATAATTTTTATACCCTCAGCCTTTAGGCTAAAGAGGGTATTTACACTTTGATACGACCAAAAATGTGCCTCATCGAAATAATGGTTTTAGACCCCAAGTATGTTTGTACGATATCCGTTTCAGACAATTTTGAGTAGATCTAGCAATGTCCGTCCGTCTGTCTGTCTGTCCGTCTGTCTGTCTGGCTGGCTGGTGCGCACGATAACTCTCGAACGGATCAATCGATTCGGTTCAAATTTTGGGTATCGAAATATTTTGTCCAGATTCGATTTAAGTTCGAAGATGGGCCATATAGGTCCACTCCTTCAGGTACCTCCCCCACAAATGTTCAAAAATTGTCGCAAAACTTGTGCGCACGATAACTCTTGTAGGGAATAACCGATTTGGTCCATACTTTACACACCGTGTAATTTCTACCAAACTTAGATGAGGTTCCAATATGGACTCAATCGGTCCACTCCTTCGGGTACCTCCCACACAAAATTTCGGAAAAGTTCAGTTTAGGACCTGGTCTCGAATAGCTTTGATTTTTGTTTACGCAAGTTGTACTCGCTGTCCTCTATACGACGCTGTAAGTTTCATTAGGGGCAAGTCCATACTTCCTGAGAAAATAGCCTGAAAGTTACAAAAAACCCTATGACACCGTGTGTAGTGGTTGTAGCGCAAGATAACTCTCGAACGGATCTGCCGATTCGGCTTTCGTAATATTTTGTCCAAACTTAGTTCAAGATAAAAGATGGATTATATCGGTCCACTCCTTCCGGTACCTCCCTTACAAAAGTTCGAAAATGTTCGGAAAATTTGTGCGTACGATAACTCTTGAAGGGAGTAACCGATTTGGTCTATACTTTGCACATTATGAAATTTCTACCAGACTTAGATGAGGTTCCAATATGGACTCAATCGGTAAACTCCTTCGAGTACCACCCACACACACACACAATCGGAAAAGTTCAGTTTAGGACCTGCTCTCGAATCGCCTTGGTTTTTGTTGTAACATCTTGTATTCACTGTCCCCTATACGAAAGTACAAGTTTCCTCAGGGGCAAATCCATACTTCCTGAAAAAATAGCCTGAAAGTTGAAAAACAAACACTATGACACCATGTTTATGGGTGGAAGCGCAAGATAATTCTCGAACGGATATGCCGATTCCGGCCAAAATTTGGCCTTCCTAATATTGTTTTCAAACTTAGTTTAAGTTCGTAGATAAGCAATATCGGTCCTCCTTCCTCCTTCTGGTACCTACCCCACAGATGTTCAAAAATATTCAGAAAATTTGTGCGCACGATAACTCTTGATGGGAGTGACCGATTTGGTCCATACTTTACACATTCTCATAATATCTACCAGATATAGATCAGGTTCGAATATTGACTATATTTGTCCACTCCATTCCGTACCTCCCACACAAAATTTTGGATAAGTTCACTTTAAGACCTGCTATTGAATCACTTTGATTTTTGTTGAAGCAACTTGCATTCGCTGCCTCAATTACGATGGTAAAAGTTGTTTCAGGGGCAAGTCCATACTTCTTGAGAAAACAGCCCCTATGGCATCCCCATGGTCTATGTCGGTCCATTCCTTTAAGTACCGCAAAATTTTTTAACTTTAATCTTAATCAACATTTTTGTCGGTTCATACGACCAACATTTTGAAACCCCCTAATTACATAATTTTTTTGTGAAAAAAGTGTTTCAATTTGCACAGGCTGAGGGTATATCTCTGTCGGCAAAGCCGACTGATACTTTTTTACTTGTTTTAATTATTTTTTATTATAAAAGAAAACATGATCACGACATTGTTAACAATATTTCTAAAAACTATTTTCAAAGAAATGTGCACACGTTTGTTCTATACCCTATTTTTCCTCTATTAGGGCAGTTTCGTTAAAGACTTGATACAGAACTTTCTATACATCGTTAAATTGTGTGTACGTACTCTAGACATAACCGTTAAGGCCGTGGCACATACGGTCCGTTGAGCGTCGCGTTACAACAACCACATGAGCAATTTGAGAACAAACTTGGCATTACTTACACATTTTTCATGTGGTTCTTGTTCTTAACGCGTGACGCGACTCACAGCGGACCGTATGTGCCGGGGCCAATAATGATTTTATATAGTCGTTTTTTGGAAAATAACTTCAAAAACTAGAAATTTCTAACCAAATTGCCTACAAAGGGACACTAACTACGATAATGCTAAAATTACGTCAGGAATATCATTCTTTCTGTCGGAATCAATAATAAAACTACTAAAAACGATAGGGATCCAATTATTCAACCAGTCTGATTACTAAAATGTCATAAAAAGCCAACAATTTGGAAATTTTTTAATCGGTTATTGTGGTGCATCATTTTCAAAGCTCAATTTAAAAATGCCCATTTTTGGTTTCCGGTAAAATTTTAGTATAACGGTACTGTAAATGAAATATTTTTCTTTTTTTGAATTGATAAAAAATCTCAGCTCGTTTCGAAGTTATCAACGATTTTTCATGTTGCATCATTTTCAGTGACAGTCTCTGTATTTCCCGGTCCACACTAGCGTGAATTTCATTAATAAATTTGATGAAATTAGGTGTTCTTAAATCGAATTCCCCACTACAGCAATTTTATGATTTTAATCTACTATGGAGGTCGGTCTAGAGACGCATAATTTCATGCATTTTTTTCAATGAAATCACTCTAGTGTAGACCGGGACTGTGTAATTTGGCTAAATTTTTCCTAGACCAAATTGCGACACATTTACCAAATTTCATCCAATGTGTATCCAATTTTGAGTTTGGTGCGTCAAATACATGAAATCGGCGGAAAATATACATGGGAGTTATAGTACTCGTAAGTTTACATTTACGAAATCGAGTGGATTTCAACAGTCAATTCCTATGTGTGTAGGTCAAATGAAATCTCATCTGAAATCCATTGGATTTTATTGGAATTGATTTCAATGAAATTGACATTTGAAATTGAATTATATCTAAATCTGAACCGTTTTAAAAATAATTTGGCGAACTTATTTCTAGACCAAATTCAGTTACATTTTCTAAATTCCATCAAAATTAGACATAGTGTGTTTGATGAGTCAAATTCCTCAAATCGGGCGAATATATAAATATTAGACAAAATAGACAATGAAATAGCAAAAATTCCCATAAAGCTGAATTTTGGCGGAGAGTTAGGGTTTGGTATTAGAAGCAATGTCCTAAAAGTACCCATCGTTTTTCGGGGTCAAATATCAAATTTTAAGGGTTTTAAAAAGTGACTAGAGTAAATGTTGTAGATGGAAAACTTCCAAACAAGTTTGGTCTTATGATTTTTTCTAGAACGAACCATTCTAAATATATAGCTGTTCAAAAAGACACATCATTTATACGCACATACACACAGAAAAATATATGTTAGAAAAATGTTTGGATCCAACCAAATATATGTTTGGGACTGGTTGGAAACAAATATAGGTTTGGATCCAAACATATTATGTTTGGGACCAAACAAATATATGTTTGCACCATTTCGTAACATATCTCAATTTTATTTGTTTAGGTTGTTTATGTGTGGAGAGAGCATTTTTGTCAAAGAGCGTAACAACAGGGCTGTCGCTTATTTCATAATAAAGAGCTGTGTGTATGGTGCAATAGAAGATGTAGAAGCGACGACGGGAGGGTGAACATTTTTCTTTTTGCTTTGGTGGTGTGTATGCGATATGCGCCCAACAACATTTGTTCTGTTCTTTGTTGTTGCTGTTGCGATTTATTCACCCACACTTTTCTGTAACAGTTAACCAACGTAGCAAGCGAAGAGGAAAGAAAAAAAATTTATGAATTATTTTTGTCCTTTTTGCGAGAAAGAAAGACGGTAAAGTGAGTGAATAAATCAGTATCTTGTGGTTACTTAAAGTTAAATGGTGATTTTTAGTAAATTAAATTCCCAATAAATTTTATAATAGGAAATTTTATAATTTAATCAAGCAGGTGAATGGAAATATTTTATTGGACAAGGAAGAAATCGGATTTAATATTGACAATAACGTTAATACATTTTTCATATATGTATGTATATGCATATATGTAACGGGTGATCCAACAAGAGGTACTTTTTTCGACAGCCTTTTTTGACAGATCACGCGTGAGTCGTGTAACGTGTTTATGTTATTTTTAATTAGTACTTCTTGACATTTTATTATGGAAAAGGTTACGCCTCTACAACGTTGACAAATCGTTGAACTTTAGTGATGAGGCACATTTCTGGCTTTATTGGTATTAAAGAGATTCATGAGCTGCCACTTCATCCAGAAAAAATAACGGTTTTGGGGTCGGTGGAATCGTCGGACCCTATTTCTTCAAAGTGATGCCGGTTAGGACTTCATCGTCAATGGCGATCGTCATTGCGCCGTGATAACCGACTATTTGATGTCTGAAATTGAAGCTCGTAATCTCGGCGACATTTGGTTTCAACAAAACGGCGCCAATGCTTTAGCAAGTCATTTTCACCAACCCTTTGCAAGGATATTATCATTACGACGAGAGTTTTAACAACGTTGGTTGTGATTTCAAGTATCCGACAACATCAAACCTATTGGAAATAATTAATCCTTTATATTTAGAAAAATGTGTATAAATAAAAACACAAAATTCATTTCTATTGGATCGATGGAATGGGTTCAAATGCTGATGAAAAGATCGGATCTTTCACGACTTCCTTTGCATTGGTGCAAATGCTAATAAAAAGATCGAATCTTTCACGAGTTCGTTTGAACCAATGCAAAATATGCCATGAAATCACGTCATCGCATGGAACCCCTTCCTTCAAATTTTGCTGGGATGTAATGTAAACAAAAATAACTACTTGTATTACTCCTTACTAAGTTGTGAGCACGGTGGCACGGAGCTAGTGTTTCCGACTATAAATCAGAGGGATGCGTGTTCAACGCTCGCCAAAATATCGAATGTGTGTTCAAATCCAGCAAATAGCTAAATAAAATAAAAATATAAAGTGTGTTGAAATAGAAAATAAATTCCACCTTTTTTAGCTTATAGCTTATTTTTTAACTTCCAGCGACCATAGAATAACTAGTTATTCTAGTGGTCATAGAATAACCAGTAATTCAGTGCCCTTGTTAAAATAATGGGTTAGTAGGGGGTCTTGTAAGTAGTTTCGCCTGCCAAAAATCCCTTACAAAACCCATTATTTTGGTAGGATTTTTTTTGCTGGGAGGCACGCGAATTTTTCAACGATGGCAAATTTTCTCTCAGTGTAATGTTGGTAACATTTTTCTGAGTATTTCATCCATTTTCCTGAGTATTTCATATCACTGAGCTAATATGAATCAGGGTGCACTCATTGATATTAGAGAAGTCTCCCTTGTCCCTTCTGGGATGTTTGTGGAACCATTATATATATTACAATTAGGACCATAAGGATATTGTTGTCGATATTGTCGATCTCCGAACTTAATCTATGTTTGGACTCAAATATTTCAAACAAAATGTGTCAAAAGTGTGGATATGAAACAAATCAACAAAATATCATTTACATTATTCTTAATATCACTGTGCAACATTTTTAAGGTGATCTTCTGCAAACAATTCGAACTGAGGATTTTTTGAAAGTACAGACCCAAACGACAAGAAACCCTAGTTGGGTTTTGTTGTGTCAGATCCAGCTCGGATTTTATGGCCCCATCTAAACGTGGTTAAATATTGAGTTTTTAAAGAAATTCGGGGCTATATCTCTGAAACCAATGCGAATCTTCTTCTGACCTCTGAAGCAAATTTGTAGATAAGGACAAGAAAAAAATATTTGGAGAAATAATGAACTCGAAAAACTACATTTATTGCCTCAAATTTCAAAATATATGCAAAAATACCACAATTTTTATACATTTCGCAACGTATCTTCAAAACCGTTAATTTTTTCTGAATATTTTCTTTTGGAAAAATATTCCCTGGAATGTAATACACAACTCTTCAGAACATGTCATTGTTGTAAAATGCCTCTATGCCGTTGTTTTCAGTACATTTTTCTACGACGATTTAATAAAAATGTCAATAATGTAGTGAAACCCGAAATGCGAGAATAAACTGTTGGTGTGAACTGTGTTTGAAATACGTGTTGTAAAAGATATGATGTAAAATACCGCTGAAACAACATGGAGTAAGCATTTTAGAGTTTCAGAATGTTCTAAAGAATTGTTGAGAACTTTATTTGGAAGATTTTTGCAAAAGGTTAATTGGTTCAACTCCCAATAGTTTAGCCGATACTGACCAGAATTTCAGCAATTATGTAAAATTTTCTATATTTTATAGATTTTGATGCCCTAGATAAAGTTTTTCTTATGTGGTTTCTTCAAAAGATAATTTATACTAGTTTAGGGCTACAATATTACTAAAGACGGCAAGGCCGAATTCATATTCGTTTCTGAGATAAAGGCCTGATAAATGCAAAAAAGTGTAGATTTAGCCCGGTTTAGATGAGGCCATAAAATCCGAACTGGATCTGACAGGACAAAACCCATGTAGGGTTTTTGTAGTCTAAATATGTACTTTAAAAAAATCCATATTCAGTGTTGCATAGTGTATTTCAAGCAATATCAAAACAGATGAATGGCGTAGGGAACACTTAAGCACTTTAGCTGATTAGAAAGCTTAGATGGACGGACAAATGGACTGACCAATACACATAACCAGATCAAAAGAGACATATACTTTTGTACAATAATAATGTACAAACCAAACAACCTATTTATTGAGTCCGAACGTATAAATCAAGGCCTGCAGAAGGTCGGCCATTCAGAGTACTGTTAACATAATAGATTTTACATTATTGTGATTTCAGTTTCTTTGTATTTTAAATCACAATAACGTTTTTGACATCAAACATAATAATCAGCTGGGCTTATTGGCCGACCTTATGTAGGCCTTGGAGAGAGCATTTTTGTCAAAGAGCGTAACAACAGGGCTGTCGCTTATTTCATAATAAAGAGCTGTGTGTATGGTGCAATAGAAGATGTAGAAGCGACGACGGGAGGGTGAACATTTTTCTTTTTGCTTTGGTGGTGTGTATGCGATATGCGCCCAACAACATTTGTTCTGTTCTTTGTTGTTGCTGTTGCGATTTATTCACCCACACTTTTCTGTAACAGTTAACCAACGTAGCAAGCGAAGAGGAAAGAAAAAAAATTTATGAATTATTTTTGTCCTTTTTGCGAGAAAGAAAGACGGTAAAGTGAGTGAATAAATCAGTATCTTGTGGTTACTTAAAGTTAAATGGTGATTTTTAGTAAATTAAATTCCCAATAAATTTTATAATAGGAAATTTTATAATTTAATCAAGCAGGTGAATGGAAATATTTTATTGGACAAGGAAGAAATCGGATTTAATATTGACAATAACGTTAATACATTTTTCATATATGTATGTATATGCATATATGTAACGGGTGATCCAACAAGAGGTACTTTTTTCGACAGCCTTTTTTGACAGATCACGCGTGAGTCGTGTAACGTGTTTATGTTATTTTTAATTAGTACTTCTTGACATTTTATTATGGAAAAGGTTACGCCTCTACAACGTTGACAAATCGTTGAACTTTAGTGATGAGGCACATTTCTGGCTTTATTGGTATTAAAGAGATTCATGAGCTGCCACTTCATCCAGAAAAAATAACGGTTTTGGGGTCGGTGGAATCGTCGGACCCTATTTCTTCAAAGTGATGCCGGTTAGGACTTCATCGTCAATGGCGATCGTCATTGCGCCGTGATAACCGACTATTTGATGTCTGAAATTGAAGCTCGTAATCTCGGCGACATTTGGTTTCAACAAAACGGCGCCAATGCTTTAGCAAGTCATTTTCACCAACCCTTTGCAAGGATATTATCATTACGACGAGAGTTTTAACAACGTTGGTTGTGATTTCAAGTATCCGACAACATCAAACCTATTGGAAATAATTAATCCTTTATATTTAGAAAAATGTGTATAAATAAAAACACAAAATTCATTTCTATTGGATCGATGGAATGGGTTCAAATGCTGATGAAAAGATCGGATCTTTCACGACTTCCTTTGCATTGGTTCAAATGCTAATAAAAAGATCGAATCTTTCACGAGTTCGTTTGAACCAATGCAAAATATGCCATGAAATCACGTCATCGCATGGAACCCCTTCCTTCAAATTTTGCTGGGATGTAATGTAAACAAAAATAACTACTTGTATTACTCCTTACTAAGTTGTGAGCACGGTGGCACGGAGCTAGTGTTTCCGACTATAAATCAGAGGGATGCGTGTTCAACGCTCGCCAAAATATCGAATGTGTGTTCAAATCCAGCAAATAGCTAAATAAAATAAAAATATAAAGTGTGTTGAAATAGAAAATAAATTCCACCTTTTTTAGCTTATAGCTTATTTTTTAACTTCCAGCGACCATAGAATAACTAGTTATTCTAGTGGTCATAGAATAACCAGTAATTCAGTGCCCTTGTTAAAATAATGGGTTAGTAGGGGGTCTTGTAAGTAGTTTCGCCTGCCAAAAATCCCTTACAAAACCCATTATTTTGGTAGGATTTTTTTTGCTGGGAGGCACGCGAATTTTTCAACGATGGCAAATTTTCTCTCAGTGTAATGTTGGTAACATTTTTCTGAGTATTTCATCCATTTTCCTGAGTATTTCATATCACTGAGCTAATATGAATCAGGGTGCACTCATTGATATTAGAGAAGTCTCCCTTGTCCCTTCTGGGATGTTTGTGGAACCATTATATATATTACAATTAGGACCATAAGGATATTGTTGTCGATATTGTCGATCTCCGAACTTAATCTATGTTTGGACTCAAATATTTCAAACAAAATGTGTCAAAAGTGTGGATATGAAACAAATCAACAAAATATCATTTACATTATTCTTAATATCACTGTGCAACATTTTTAAGGTGATCTTCTGCAAACAATTCGAACTGAGGATTTTTTGAAAGTACAGACCCAAACGACAAGAAACCCTAGTTGGGTTTTGTTGTGTCAGATCCAGCTCGGATTTTATGGCCCCATCTAAACGTGGTTAAATATTGAGTTTTTAAAGAAATTCGGGGCTATATCTCTGAAACCAATGCGAATCTTCTTCTGACCTCTGAAGCAAATTTGTAGATAAGGACAAGAAAAAAATATTTGGAGAAATAATGAACTCGAAAAACTACATTTATTGCCTCAAATTTCAAAATATATGCAAAAATACCACAATTTTTATACATTTCGCAACGTATCTTCAAAACCGTTAATTTTTTCTGAATATTTTCTTTTGGAAAAATATTCCCTGGAATGTAATACACAACTCTTCAGAACATGTCATTGTTGTAAAATGCCTCTATGCCGTTGTTTTCAGTACATTTTTCTACGACGATTTAATAAAAATGTCAATAATGTAGTGAAACCCGAAATGCGAGAATAAACTGTTGGTGTGAACTGTGTTTGAAATACGTGTTGTAAAAGATATGATGTAAAATACCGCTGAAACAACATGGAGTAAGCATTTTAGAGTTTCAGAATGTTCTAAAGAATTGTTGAGAACTTTATTTGGAAGATTTTTGCAAAAGGTTAATTGGTTCAACTCCCAATAGTTTAGCCGATACTGACCAGAATTTCAGCAATTATGTAAAATTTTCTATATTTTATAGATTTTGATGCCCTAGATAAAGTTTTTCTTATGTGGTTTCTTCAAAAGATAATTTATACTAGTTTAGGGCTACAATATTACTAAAGACGGCAAGGCCGAATTCATATTCGTTTCTGAGATAAAGGCCTGATAAATGCAAAAAAGTGTAGATTTAGCCCGGTTTAGATGAGGCCATAAAATCCGAACTGGATCTGACAGGACAAAACCCATGTAGGGTTTTTGTAGTCTAAATATGTACTTTAAAAAAATCCATATTCAGTGTTGCATAGTGTATTTCAAGCAATATCAAAACAGATGAATGGCGTAGGGAACACTTAAGCACTTTAGCTGATTAGAAAGCTTAGATGGACGGACAAATGGACTGACCAATACACATAACCAGATCAAAAGAGACATATACTTTTGTACAATAATAATGTACAAACCAAACAACCTATTTATTGAGTCCGAACGTATAAATCAAGGCCTGCAGAAGGTCGGCCATTCAGAGTACTGTTAACATAATAGATTTTACATTATTGTGATTTCAGTTTCTTTGTATTTTAAATCACAATAACGTTTTTGACATCAAACATAATAATCAGCTGGGCTTATTGGCCGACCTTATGTAGGCCTTGGGATAATTCTTATACAACTTGTTATACCCTCAGCATTTATGCTAATGAGGGTATATACACTTTCATACGGGCAAAATGTGCCTCATCGAAATAATGGTTTTAGACCCCAAGCATGTTTGGACGAAATGTGTTTCAGACAATTTGGAGTCGATTGAGCAATGTCCGTCCGTCTGTCTGTCTGGCTGGCTGGAGCACACGATAACGCTCGAACGGATCAACCGATTCGGTCCAAAATTTGGCTTTCGTAATATTTTGTCCAAACTTAGTTTAAGTTCGAAGATGGGTTATATCGGTCCACTCCTTCCGGTACCTCCCCCACAAAAGTTTGAAAATGTTCGGAAGTAACCGATTTGGTCCATACTTTGCAAATCGTGAAAACAAAATTTCGGATAAGTTCAGTTTAGAACCTGCTCTCGAATCGCTTTGATTTTTGTTTTAGCAACTTGTATTCACTGCCCCCCATACGACGGTACAAGTTTCATCAGGGGCAAGTCCATACTTCCTGAGAAAATAGTCTGAAAGTTGCACAGAACCCCTATGACACCGTGTGAGGTGGTTACAGCGCAAGATAACTCTCGAACGGATCTGCCGATTCGGTCCAAAATTTGGCCTTCGTAATATTTTGTCCAAACATAGTTTAAATTCGAAGATAAGCCATATCGGTCCACTCCTTCAGGTACCTCCCACACAAAATTTTAAAAATGTTCGGAAAAATTGTTCTTACGGTAATTTTTGAAGGGAGTGGCCGAATTGGTCCATACTTTACACATACTAATATATCTACCAGATATAGATCAGGTTCAAATATGGACTATATTTGTCCACTTTATCCAGTACCTCCCACACACATTTTTGGATAAATTCACTTTAAGACCTTATCTCGGATCACTTTGATTTTTGTTGAAGCAACTTGCATTCGCTGCCTCAATTACGACAATAAAAGTGTTTTCAGGGGCAAGTCCATACTTCTTGAGAATAAGGCCCGAAAGTTGTAAAAACCCATTATGGCACCATATGTAGTGACTGGAGAGCTCGAAACGAATACTGCGTTCGTCCACACTTTGGATATCGTAATATTTCTTCGAATATTAGATGAAATTCGAAGGTGGAAAGAGTGGACCTTCCTATACCTCCCTCACAAAAGTTTGAAAATATTCGCTAAAATGGTACTCTAAATATTGTCGAAACTCGGATATCGATATCCCCGCAAATTTTTGCTCTTTAATCATATGCATATTGTTTTGAAAACCCCCTTTAATACGTAAGTTTTTTTTGGAAAAAAGTATTTCAATCCACACAGGCTGAGGGTATATCGACTGATACTTTTTTACTTGTTTCCTAAAAATTTTAATATTTTACTGAAGCCCCATATAATTTTAAAATATGGTTTAGTATAACTCATCTTTTACTTTTTCAAAGGACCTAAACTTAATTTGATAAAATAGGTCCAGGTCGCCGAAAGATTGCTGGGAATTATTTAATAAAATGTTATATGTATGTATAATAAAATGTATGTATACTATTAGTAAAAATTGCTAGATTTCCCTGTACAAATAACCATAATTTCTTTTCTTAAATTTCTTTAATTATTTATTCTTTAAAACCTAATTATATAAAACACACAAATCTTATTAATAATTGTTTGTATGTGTGGATAACAACATCAAAGGTAAAAAACAGCATTTCAATTCCTTTAAACCCTAAGGACTTAATAAAGTTATTCACTTAATAACATCGTCTCATACTCTGGCAATTAATCCAAGACGTTAGCTATAAAATACCATGGAACTTAACGCTATACACAGTAGCTTAATTCAATATTGACATAAGTTAATTGATGCCAAATACAATAACAACAACAACAACTGTAACAAACATAAAATTCTTTCAGGCAAAGTAACAGCAACAACAACAATATTATCGAGGATACGATATTTAGTTAACTGAACAACGTTGGGCAGGTTAAAAAGAGCTCATACCTTGACACACGAAACGTCAACGTTTAACTCATTTGACCTCAAGGTTCAGAATTTTTATTTGACGCTGACAATCATTAAAGCAATTCCACCCCATTCTCCACAAATTTCGTAAATGACATAATATTGTATAGATAGAATATACTCGTACGTATGTACATATGTACATACATATATGTATGTATGCTTCAGGTGGTGTGTTCAACTTATTCGTTGACTGGTGGGTGGTTTTGCTAAATTGATTATCCACATCCCAAGGATACGAATTTGGGGGTAAGGTGCATTTTAAAATGCCCCATTATTCGATTATTCGTGATTATTCGTTTCGTGGCAATTGAAGCATGCTGTGAAAACTGGACACACAAAATTGATTTGTTTGTAGCTGTCCAACTAGTCAAATCTCAAAGAGAGTTGGATTTAACAAAGGCTATTGAACAAAGTTTTTTCTAAGTGAGACTAGAAAAGTTTGGGAACTGTTTTAATATGTCTATTATACTTACATAATTGTATTTAAATATGAGGGAGATGAGAATAATCATCACCCTACATAATAAAGGGTGTTTTTTTTTTAAGCTAGATAGAACTTTAAATTGTAAAAAGTAACACAAAAAATTAAATTTTGATGAAACTTTTTTTATTTGTTTCAGTATACTCTGACAAATCATCATGAATAGACTCACGCTTGAACAACGCTACGAAATTATCCAAATTTACTTTGAAAATCAGTCGTCGATTCGCGCAACTTATAGACGACTTCGTCATTTGTATGGCGTACATAATCGTCCATCTGAACAAGCCATTCGTCGAAGCAAATAAGCAAAATTGACGCATATGGAGTGAAACCAATCCACAAGAGACCCTACAGACTCCATTACATCCAGAAAAATGCACCGTATGGTGCGGTTTTCACGCTGGTGGCATCATCGGACCTTATTTCTTCAAAAATGAGGCCGGAGCTCGCGTTACGGTCAATGGAGATCGTTACCGAACCATGATCAATGATTTTTTGTTAGAAAATATGGATGACATTGATCCGGAGGAGATGTGGTTTCAACAGGATGGCGCTACGTGTCATACGGCGAACGCAACCATCGACTTATTGAAATCAAAATTTGGCGATAAGTTGATTTCGAGAAGTGGACCTGTCAATTGGCCTCCAAGGTCGTGCGATTTGACACCTCTCGATTATTTCCTGTGGGGCTACGTGAAGTCACTGGTTTATGCTGATAAACCAGCAACAATTGATGCCTTGGAGGCCAGCATTGTTCGTGTTATTCGTGACATACGGCCAGCAGTGCTCGAAAAAGTGGCCAAAAATTGGACGTCAGAATGCACTTCGTCAAGAACAGCCGCGGTGCCCATATGCCCGAAATCATTTTCTAATGTTAATGTCACGTATTGATCTTTCGAATAAAAAAAAATTTGATTACAATTTAATTTTTTGTGTTATTTTTTACAATTTCAAGTTCTATCGGGCTTAAAAAAACACCCTTTATATACCGCAGTCGAAGTTGTTTGAGCGGAGAATATCTGAAAAACAAGTAAAAAGTATCAGTCGGCTTTGCCGACAGAGATATACCTTTAGCCTATGTGAATTGGAACATTCATCTATGGACAGATCGAATGTATTTAGGGTCTTTTCAGAATTTTGTGGCACTTTTTGGACATTTGAACTTGCTGACAAAATGTGGATTAGGATTAAAGTTCAAAAGTTTTGCGGAGGAGGGAATGGACCGACATAGTGCATTACGACAGTGGATCTTATTTTGAGAGTCATATCTTTTCGATAGATATCGCGCCCACTAGTGATTTCAGTGGGTTGTCGTACACCTGTTGGACCAGTATGCCTGGAAGCATGGACTTGTCCACGAAAAACATAATATGGCTGTACATTATCGGTATAAATTTCCAAAGGATCTCCGAACAGACCCTAAACTGCACTTGGACACAAATGTTGAACTTTTTTTGTGGAGGTATCCTAAGGAGAGGACCGATATGGGCCATTTTATAAGTTAAACTAAGTTTAGACAAAATATGACGAAGGCCTAATTTTGGACCAAATCGGTCTATCAGTTCGAGAGTTATTGTGCTCTCCAACTACTACATATGGTGCCATAGGGGTTTTTTACAACTTTCGGGCTGTTTTCCCATGAAGTATGGACTTGCCACTGAAAAAACTTTTACCGTTGTAATTGAGACAGCGATTGCAAGTTGCTTCAACAGAAATCAAAGTTAGTCAAGAGCAGGTCTTAAAGTGAACATATCCGAAATTTTGTGTGTGAGGTACCCGAAGGAATGGGCAAATATAGTGCATATTCAAATCTGATCTATATCTTATAGATATATTAGGATGTGTAAAGTATGGACCAAATCGGTCTGTCCCTTCAAGAGTTATCGTGCGCACAATTTTTCCGTACATTTTGGAACTTTTCTGGGGGAGGTACCTGAATGAGGGAACCAATATGGCTTATCTTCGAAATTAAACTAAGTTTGGACAAAATATTATGAAGGCCAACTTTTGGATCGAATCGGCAGATCCGTTCTGGTGTACATTGGGGTACACGGTGTCATTGGGGTTTTTTTAACCTTTCAGGCTTTTTTCTCAGGGTTTTGCCCCGTGAACACAAGATGCTACACCTAAAATCAAACCGTTTCGAGAGCAGGTCCTAACCTGAACTTTTCCGAAATTTTGTGTGGGAGGTACCCGAAGGCGTGGACCGATTGAGTCCAAACTTTGGACCAAATCGGTTACTCCCTTCAAGAGTTATCGTGCGCACAAATTTTACGAGCATTTTCGAACTTCTGGGGGGGAGGTACCGGAAGGAGTGGACCGATATAACCCATCTTCGAACTTAAACTAAGTTTGGACAAGATATTGCGAAAGCCAAATTTTGGACCAAATCGGTTCATCCGTTCGAGAGTTACCGTGCGCAGACAGACGGACGGACATTGCTAAATCGACTCCAAATTGTCTGAAACACATTTCGTCCAAACATACTTGGGGTCTAAAACCACATTTTGCCCGTATAAAAATGTATATACCCTCGTTAGCATAAATGCTGAGGGTCTAAAAAGAAGTAAGAAGTCGTTAAGTTCGGGCCGAATTTTTTATACCCTCCACCATAAAATATACCTAATTTAAATGGAATAATTAGTTTCCTTTCCTGTCCGCAATTTTAGGTTCAAAAATTGCCTAAATTATCTCATCTAATCTAAGAAATGTGGTATAGGTTATTCATAATTTTTGATGGAGAACTTTCGTGACCATTGAGAGCTCCAAATATCAAATTACAGCTATTTCGTCTAAAAATTGTAGCTAAAATCCTCAATCCTTTTTAGTGAGGAAGTTTCGTGACCACTGAGAAATTCAAATGTCAAATTACAGCTTGTTCGGTTAAAAATTGTAGCAAAAATCCTTAAAATACCGAAAATGGGGAGTTACCGTTATTTGGGGGCTTTACCAAAATATGGTCCTATGTTGACGATTTTTGGTGGAGAACTTTCGTGACCACAGAGAACTTCAAATGTCTAACTACAGCTATCTCGGTTAAAAATTGTAGTTTAAATCGCCAAAATACAGAAAATCGGGAGGTACCGTTATATTGGGGCTATACCAAAACATTGACATATGTTGACGATTTTTAGGGGAGAACTTTCCTGACCACTGAGAATCTCAACTGTCAAATTACACCTAGCTCGGCTTAAAATTCTAGCTAAAATCTCAAAATACCGAAAATCGGGATGTACCGTTATATTGGAGCTATACCAAAACATGGACTTATGTTGACGATTTTTAGGGAAGAACTTTCGTGAGCACTCAAAATCTCAAATGTCAAATTATAAGAATATACATACATAAGTATATTAGGGTTATGACTTTTATAACCTCGTATCCCTGTATATTTTGATGCGCTTTTACCTAAGATTAGATAAATAGACAAATAAAGTTATAGACAACGGATCTTTCATTTTCTCATTCTACCAGATGGCACCCAAAAAGTCTTTTTTTTGTGGTTCAACTTTTGTGTTATCGCGGTCAAGTCACACCACTTCGTTTTATAACAAATTAATATTTTGCATAGTTTTTTGCATCATAATGCGGTTTACATGAAAATTCATATAAACACATTTATTGCCGAACATATATTTGCAATTTTGTTAGTTTTTTGGACATTTAATGTTTGAGTGACTTCAGTAAAATCACTCAAACACCAAAAATACAACAAAACACATGAGAACATTACGGCGTCTATATCTTTATTTGTCTATGCATATCATTACATAAATATAATTTTATATATCATATAACTTTTTTCCATATATCATATCAATTGAAAGTGGTTTGTGTGTGACCATAGTATGGAGGGTATATTAAGTTTGTTTTTCCGTTTGTAACCATAGAATGTATAGACAAAGAAATCCTCTCAGTCAAATTCTCTCATTGAGTGAGAATTGAGTCAGTTGACGAGGTACTCAATTTTTAAAATGGCAATTGATGGTAAAAGACTTTATGTGGCTAATATTGGCCGGATCTACATCCTCAAATAAGAAATAAACAATATCTTGCAAGTTACCCAAAAAAATGGACGCCTTCACATAGCCCCCATAAGACAGAACCTCATTATCACACCGAAATGGCTGAAAATTGGTATTTAGATTTCGTTGGGGGTTTATACAAGGTGGCGCAAAAGTAATCCTCCCATCAGAAAATGCTATAAATTTTGCGATTGTCCCCTAATGCCAGTTAATAAACAATGTTACGCTACACTGCTCCAGAACGCGGATTATTGGTGACTATTTATTCGACCAATAATCGGTCGGTGACTTTGGCACAACGTGAATTTCGTCTCAGATCGCCTGATTTTACCGCTCCAGACTTCTTTTTGTGGGGCTTTTTGAAGTCGCGGGTTTATGTCAACAAGCCTCACACTCTTTCAGCTCTTAAAGACAATATCCGTCAAAAATGTGAGGACCTATCGCCGGAAGTTTTGGCCAAAGTGATGGAAAATGCCATAAAAAGGGCTCAAATGACAATAAACTGTGGCGGCGGCCATTTTTCTGACATCATATTCTCGGCTTGATGTAAAAAATAATCCAGAATCAAAGTTTTTCATATTTTTTTTTAATTACAGCCAAAAAACATCCATCGCGTTTACTTGAATTATGTAATTCTTTTTCGTGTTGAGCTATTTTGACCCAAGAGGTACATTGAAAAATTAGGAATCCACCGAAGCCCCACACATTCAACCACTATGCTACGTTTCACGGGTAGTTAGACCGATCATCAGGCATATTGAATGGTGTTTTAGTGGGTGGACGAAGGATAAGCTTGGAAACTAGCATTTATATCACAAATCATTCGAAATTTGTATATTCGAATTATTTATTTTATTTTAATGTTAGTCATTTAATTCCAAACCTTTCCTATAGTCCGACTTGGCTGGTAACCCTATTTTTTAATGAGTTATTACAAATACTAAGGCAGCTTTTTTCCACCTTTATTTTATTTATCCTTCTGTATCAGAAGATTTTGATCATCAATACGAGTATCATCAGTCATCAGAATCTTTGGCAAGTTGATGGTGGCTTAGAACGATAAGACGCCTGCAACCGTGTCACTTGGTTGTTGGAGTCCCAGGTTCGAATCCCAGCCTGGCTCATGCTGAAATCATTTTTTGTTTTGCCTTATTAAGGCGAAGGCCATTTTTAGAGTGATATTTGAATTAATTCTCTTTCGAGTTGAGCGCCAAATACCCCATTTTCGGTATTTTGAAAGCTGTGGCCTCAATATCCACCCGAAATGTATGAAATGTGGTGTTCAGTCTTCATATTTTTTGTAAACTTATTGAATATATCAAACTCTTGTCTTTAAATATGAGAAATTTCCCTTAAAACGTTTCTTGTCCGATTAATGGCCAAAAACGGCCTATTTTTTGTAAAAAATTGAATTTTGATTTTCGCTGTTCACCATTTTTTTAAATTGATGTTTTTAAAAGTTTCCGATATGATGATCAGTCCATTCGTTTTCGAGCTATAGCTAACACCGAAAAACGCTCTGTTAAGAAGGGGTAACCCTTGAGTGAGGTGAGAAATAGAAGAGAAATAACATATTCATCCGCAAACCTCTGCGGCTGGAACCTTTATACATTCGACGTACTCACTTTTCAAAACTCAAATAGCAAATAATATCTATATGCACTTTTATAAAAAATTTGTTCCCACTCCACTAATTTTAAAATTTGGTTGATAAAATCGGTGTACTAAGTACAACCCATACAAAACCATATGATCACTACGAGTATTCACTTTCAAACAAAATAAATCCATGTTTATTATATCCAAAGATACTGTAAAAAATTATTTTAGAACGATAAATTACTTTAAATATTAAATTATTGGAGGTGAACCTTCACATGGACAAAACTACTTGACAAATCAATGCCATAATTCAAATTCCTTCAAGTTAGAATGTTTAATATCAAATCTCATCAATAAATTTGTATTCCGAAGTACTTGTTTTTACCATCAGGATGAAATTCTGAGTCAATATAGCATATCCGTCTGTTGTAATCACTCTAGCATCCACAATAATTGAGCTAGAACGCTATATTTTTGCACCCGAGTATCTTTTTTCCATAGGCAGGTCAAGTTTGAAGATGGGCTATATCGGACCACTTTTTGGTATAGCCCCCATATAACGGTACCTCCCGATTTTCGGTATTTAGCTACATTTTTTTACTGAACTACCTGTAATTTCACGCTTTTGGTTCCAAGTAGTTACAAAATATCTCCACTAAAAACCGTCAACATAGGTCCATGTGTTGGTAGAGGCCCCATATAACGACGACTACGACGTTCTCACCCCAACAGCTTTGTTTATTAACGTATCATTCTTGACTGCGGCTTAAACGTGCCAAGCCACGCCACGAGAAAGTCGATGATACATCCCTACATCCGATGTGATCAAACTTTATGGTCGGGGAGAACGGGACCGTCAAGTGTTTTGAATGTTCTATAAATGCGATCGATTAATTGAAAATGCAAATGTGAATTATGTACGACGAAGAAACAATAAGGTTCTAGAAAATAATTTAGAAGACTTTGTGATGGACTCTTGTAAGTAGAATTAATAAGTCTATTTTAGACTGCACTAGCAATATTATTATGATTTTTTATGTTAAACGTTTTGCATTTTTCCATCTTTCGCGTTATTTTCAATTAGGGTCGACACGAAATATACATATTGGTTATTTACGCCAAGATTTTCGTTGAAAATAACTATTCAATTCCAAAAATTATAAAATAAATAGCTAATAACCGGCCACAAAATCTAATTTTAGACATATTAAAGATCAAGATCATATTGTACTCTTTAGTTATTTTCCACAAGTTCACAGGAGGTGGTTGCCACACAAATAAAATAAATGCAGAGAATGATAAAAATAGATGATGCCGTACGGGTCACCATACCGTGTAAATTAATTATTTTATGAGGTGAGAATTCGCTGGTGCCAAGAAACCTCAGAATCAAGCTTATTGTATGCTTGTTACAATTGTGTTGTATTTTAGAGATCGGCACCCTGGACCTGCAATCTGATCACGTCGATGAATCACATATGAGGAGATGACTCAATTTGGGATATGTTTGTATTACGAAGGATTTCATTTATCCATTTTAACTCCTCAACGAATAGACATCTTCTTCACAATTTAATCGCGATTCATTAGTTTTATTAAACTCGTAAATGTAAAAAACGTTCGAACTGTACGAACTCCATGAGTTCGAATTTTATTACAAAATAGAGTAATTCCTTACTAACTTTACCTCTAATTACCTTTCAACACTGATACAGAATATTAAAAATCCTTGTTTTTCTATACGCGCTAGTAAATCTCTAAAATTAATATTTTTGATGACAATAATATTTTTGATGACTATGACAACTCTGAATTCTATTTTTATCCTCTTATTTTGCGATAGTTTTGTGAGTGACACCAACCTGCCAGTAACTAATAGTTATCGTTAGTAGCTGGTGCGCTCGATAACTCGCGAACGGATCAACCGATTTGGTTCAAATTTTTGGTATCGTAATATTTTGTTCAAACAATTTTCACTAAAATGGTAACTCTCAAAGGATTTTGAATTGGTCATTACTTTGCATGTGGTAATAACAGTGTTCTTGAAGCAACTTTAAATGGAAGAAGCTTACACCTGGCAAGTTTTTGCCGATTCTGAAACTACAATATTCATAGAATAACTAAAATGTTGATGAATCAAAATGAGATGTAAACCAAGGCAAATATAGAAGGTAGCCGATTCGGCGAATTGCTACAACAAAGCAACTTTTTCCGTAACATAATACAGTAATTTCTATTTACCTGCATCATTCTTACCTGCGTTTTGGATTTTGCTGACCAACAAACATTTTTTAAGCTACTATTTTCTTTATTCCTCTATATAAATTGCATTTTAGTGCGTAATACATAGCTGCGCATTAGGCATAGCTGCATCGAAAATTTGGTCGTTTTATTTAAATTTGGTTGTACAATTTCTATTTATCTGCACAACAATTTTTTGCGAACCTAAAATAAAAATAACGTTCAACCACTCTGTTTTTTGTATGTTTTTGCACATGAAAAGAGCAGGGAAGCCAAGTTGGTGGTTTTGCCACCACTTGTGGTGTTTTTGATGTACAAAAAACACTATTTAAGCAGGGATGCGCCTTGTTTTGGGTAAAAATCGCTACAGACCTGTGATCTCAGTAGAGTTGGCATCCCTGGATAAGAGAATTCAAAGTAGAAAACATTCTCGCATTCTCTCGCACACTCATCGAAAACAAATCTAAGAACACTACAACATAACACATATTTCCTAGACAATTGCTGAAAAAATTTTCTTTTTGTTTGTGCGTATGATGGTGCTTTCTTTAAAGAAGAAGTTTTAGTTGGTTTTTGATTTTTAATCTGAAGCAAAGAGATTAACGTCGCTTTCTGTGAAAGATAAATTGGAAATTATAAATGCTATAGAAATTAAAAATGTAAATAAGAAAGACATATGTTTGAAATATAAGTGTTGTATTAGCACGGTTAACCGTATATTAAAGAACAAAACTGAAATAAAGAGAGATGCCGCAAGATGCTCTAATTTAAAACAGAAACGCAAACGAAAAGGGTTGTACGATAATACCGAAAAGGCACTTGCAACTTGGTTTGATCAGCAAAGACAAAAAAAAATGCTGTAGTTAGTAGCCTTGTCTTATTGAATAAAGCTAAAGAGTTTTCTATGCATTTTGGTGAAAGCTTTGAACCAGATGCCAGTTGGTTATTCAGATGGAGAAAACGTCAAAATATTAAAGTTGGTAAACTCCATGGGGAGAATACAGAAAACAATAAAGAAGGTGTCAGTGTCTATATTGCTAACATCCTCCCTGATCTTATAAAGGGATAGGATCCACAGGATATTATGAACGCTGACGAAACCGCTCTGTATTACAAAGCTTTACCTACAAGTACATATTATAGACCAGATGTTCCACCGGTCGGTCATAAAAGCCAAAAAGTTAGGTTTACTTTACTCTTAATAAGTAATTCAGCAGGATCCTTCAAAAAAGTTTACGTTATTGGGAAAGCAAAAAATCCTCGTTGTTTGAAGAATGTAAAACCACCAATTCCATACTTTTCTAATAAGAAGGCATGGATGACTACTACTCTGTGGCAAGAAATTTTACAATCGTTAAATGAAGAAATGCGAAAGGAAAATAGAAAAATTATTCTATTTGTTGACAATGCTAGCTGTCATAAATCTGAACATCTAAGCAACATAAAACTTGAATTCTTACCACCAAATACTACTCAGATTTTCAAAATTTTAATAATTTTAGGCTGGGTTTTTGCTTAATAACAACATCGTCACTGATGAAGTAACATGTCAGGATTTTGACATCATAACAACGGTCGAAGATAGCGCATCATACATTCATTGCGATGATGATGTTGCATGTTACGGGGATTTGTCTGAGGGTGAAATAGTTGCAGCAGTTACTTACAATTCATCAAATGCAGAAAACGAAGAGTTAGAAGATGAGGAGGATGTGGATTCTATAGAGCCACTAACACTTAGCGAAGCATTGTCAGCTCTAAATATATTACAACAATATTGTTTTTATAAAAATATTGACGTATCTTTTGATCAGGCAGAAACAGAAATAATAAAAGGTTCGGCAAAGATAGCAAAACAGAAGACTATAACAGACTTTTTTTGAAAATATCTATACTGTGTAAATGATCTCATTCCTATTGGATACATATAAACAATTTTATGTTCCTTATTTGATTTTAATTCCTACTGAGAAAGTACAAATATTTATACAAATCAATGAATTATTATTTTTTATTACTTTTAAAGTGAATTATTTATTTTATGTTGAATTGTTTTGTTTAATATAATCAAATTACTTAAATAAACGCATAAACATATGCAAAACATTGAATGATTCCTCTATAAAATTTGTATTTCAACATTACTTTTACCTGCCCATTATATGCACGTATGTAAAATTATAGATACCTGCTTCGTTGCGCAGATAAGCGAATTTAAGCTTCGTGCATTTTGGGCTTTCCTGCACAAGATGTCGTGCAATTTTTAAATGTGCAGGTAAACAGAAAATACTGTACGTCAAAATTTGTAAAGAGAATCAATTCGCCTTGGCGCTTAAATTTGCAGCGATTTAGCTTCGGCCAATCAGAACAAGATGTTTGTTTACATTTCACAATTACAACAATTTGTTTGTTTGGCAAAGCTGTTGTTTACATTTTTAGGCTATGTCATACCAAAAAACATAACCAGCTATGATAGCAAAAAGCATAAACTGTGTGTAAAATGACAATTTCGTTGTACATATGAATTTGCATGTGAATATACAAGCTACATAACATACGTAAAAATTCAGTTGGCCTGATGGCACCTTAAGATTTTGGTCAAGATTGAAAGATATTTCAGAGTCAACATTTAGAAAAAACAAGTAAAAAAGTATCAGTCAGCTTTGCCGACAGAGATATACCCTCAGCATGTGCAAATTTTGGTCGTATGAACCGACAAAAATGTTGATTAGGATTAAAGTTCAAAATTTTTGCGGAAAAGGTACTTAAAGGAATGGACCGACATAGACCATGGGGGTGCCATAGAGGGTTTTTACACCCTTCGGGCAGTTTTCTCAATAAGTATGGACTTGCCCCTGAAATAACTTTTACCATCGTAATTGAGGCAGCGAATGTAAGTTGCTTCAACAAAGTGATTCAATAGCAGGTCTTAAAGTGAACTTATTCAAAATTTTGTGTGGGAGGTACGGGATGGAGTGGACAAATATAGTCCATATTCGAACCTGATCTATATCTGGTAGATATTATGAGAATGTGTTATGTATGGACCAAATCGGTCACTCCCATCAAGAGTTATCGTGCGCCCAATTTTTCCGAATATTTTTGAACTTTTGTGGGGTAGGTACCTGAAGGAGTGGACCGATATGGCTTATCTACGAACTTAAACTAAGTTTGGAAACAATATTACGAAGGCCAAATTTTGGCCGGAATCGGCATTTTTGTTCGAGAATTATCTTGCGCTTCCACCCATAAACATGGTGTCATAGGGTTTGTTTTTAAACTTTCAGGCTATTTTTCAGGAAGTATGGACTTGCCCCTGAGGAAACTTGTACCTTCGTATAGGGGACAGTGAATACAAGATGTTACAACAAAAAACAAGGCGATTTGTGAGCAGGTCCTAAACTGAACTTTTCCGAAATTTTGTGTGGGAGGTACTCGAAGGAGTTTAGAGATTGAGTCCATGGTAGAACAAGAAAAGGTAGCAGCAATACCCAGCTAACTGAACTGGGCTGTAGTGTTAGTGTCAAATTCCATACGACATTTTATATATTTATTTCTATGTTCGATGTATATTAGGGATATATATTTTTTGAAGAAAAAAATTATTCATCTGAAATAAAAACAATTTCCCATAAAGACTCCTTCATATCATTGACATGTAACCTCCTCCAGGTCCGAACGATATGTCGCACACTAAAACACCACTTATAGAGGCGGTACAATATTTGTCAATATGTGTGGTATTTTGTTAAACTTGAAAATAATAAAGCCCTAATAAACATGTGCTTCTTGTTTTCAAAAACAAAAGATTGAAACAGCTTCTCTTTTTTCAATGAATTACGAGCGACCACAAACATTTTTGCAGGAATTCTACTTCCTGCGTGATATTGTGCATTTAGTGGAATGATATGGAAACATTCAAACTGAAAATGTAACGAGTTTTCATTTATGTTTTCCAAAATATTCAATCAAATGTGAAAAATTATTAGTTTTTTAAATTCCAATAATTTATAGACATTTCCTTATTTTGTTTACATTTATATTTGACACTAACGTTCCAAACAAAAACAAATTCCTTTGTGGTTGTTGTTCGAGTTGTATTTGTTGTAGTATTAACTTTACCTTGTATTTGTTCTACCATGGATTGAGTCCATATTGGAACCTCATCTAAGTCTGGTAGAAATTTCATAATGTGCAAAGTAATGACCAAATCGGTAACTTCCTTCAAGAGTTATCGTACGCACAAATTTTCCGAACATTTTCGAACTTTTGTGGGGGGGTACCGGAAGGAGTGGACCTATATAATCCATCTTTGAACTTGAAATAAGTTTGGACAAAATATTACGAAATTCAAATTTTGGACCGAATCGGCAGATCCGTTCGAGGGTTATCTTGCGCTCCAACCATTATACACGGTGTCATAGGGCTTTTTGTAACTTTCAGGCAATTTCCTCAGGAAGCATGGACTTGCCCCTAATGAAACTTACAGCGTCGTATAGAGGACGGTGAATACAACTTGCGTAAACAAAAATCAAAGCGATTCGAGACCAGGTCCTAAACTGAACTTTTCGAAATTTTGTGTGGGAGGTACCCGAGGGAGTGGACCGATTGAGTCCATATTGAAACCTCATCTAAGTTTGTAAGAAATTACACGATGTGCAAAGTATGGACCAAATCGTTTATTCCCTACAAGAGTTATCGTGCGCACAAGTTTTGCGACAATTTTTGAACATTTGTGGGGGAGGTACCTGAAGGAGTGGACCTATATGGCCCATCTACGAACTTAAATCGAATCTGGACAAAATAATTCGATACCCAAAATTTGAACCTAATCGATTGATCCGTTCGAGAGTTATCGTGCGCACCAGCCAGCCAGACAGACAGACAGACGGACGGACATTGCTAGATCTACTCAAAATTGTCTGAAACGGATATCGTACAAACATACTCGGGGTCTAAAACCATTATTTCGATGAGGCACATTTTTGGTCGTATCAAAGTGTAAATACCCACTTTAGCCTAAAGGCTGAGGGTATAAATATGTATGGAATTCAGAAAAATGTTACTGTATGAGGCATATCTCTGACCCCGGTCGGGTTTTTGACTAACTTTTTTAAAGAGTAGGATCCCACCATTACGCAAATAACAAAAACTTTGTCAAAATGAAAAAAGAAACAAGAAGAAAGGGCTATCGATGGGCTGGGCCGACCATTTAATACCCTACATCACATTTATTGTACTACTCCTGCATTACAACAAGAGTACTTAATGGTACTAATTTTGGTACATTTGGTAACTGGTGACAATTAAAATAATAACCTCGAAATTTTATATGGGTATCGCAATTGGTTTCAAGAGGTAAGATAAGGAGTCTGCTTCATCTGGTGGAATAAACTTCTTGCTTTTTCATACCACTTCCACCATAGCATTATGGGCCCAATGACGGGTTTTTATACCCTCCACCATAGGATGGGGGTATATTAAGTTTGTCACTACGTTTGTAACTACTCGAAATAATAATTGTAGACCCCACAAACTATATATATTCTTGATCAGCGTGCAATTCTACATCGATATAGCCATGTCCGTCCGTCTGTCCGTCTGTGGAAATCCTCTAGAGTAGGTGGATGAAATTTTGGGAAAAATCTATGATTTGTACGTATGACTTTTGGTATTTGATATTTGTCCCATTTTACCACTGAATTGGTGGTAATTTGGTATATTGTGTCTTCAGAGGCCAAAACAGTCCTAACAAAGTTGGTTTATATAGGTCCACGTTTTGGTATAGCCCCCATATAACCCCCCATATAAAGTACGCGCCATTTTAATATATTTTAAATGTATTAGTCCCATTTGACAACAGAATCGGTTGCAACTTTGTATTTTGTGTTTCCAGAGGCTAAGAAAATTTTCTACCATAAAATGTTTATATAGGTCCACGTTTTGATATAGCCCCCATAGGACGATACCTCCTGATTTTCGGTATTTTAAAGGTTTTGGCCTCATTATCACACCGAGATGGCTGAAATTTGGTATTTAGTCTTCGTTGGGGATATAAAACTCCCCCCCCCCCCCAGAAATTTGTAGGTATAGGTCCGAGCCATCATATAGCCCCCATAGAACGGTAACTTCCGATTTTTGGTATTTTGAAGGTTGTAGCCACATTAATCCACCGAAATGGCTGAAATTTGTGGTGGAGGGTATAAAAAGTTCGGCCCGACCGAACTTAACGCTTTTCCCACTTGTTTATGTTTATAATGAGCATAAAAATACTTTTGCAAACTTTGGAAGGAATCGGTTCAGATATAGCTTTTATATACATATATGTTTCAACCGATTTTATCAGATGTTATATTTAAGCCGCATGAAGGTCACAATTTGCATCCGATCGCTTTAAAATGTGATATGGTATATGCTGTTCAATTTAGAATCACGTCCGGGAAATTAGGCTTTGATCGGTTCAGGTATATATGGTAAATTTCAAATTTCCTTTACAATTACATAGAAAAAAATTAACAAGTTTTTTGGCGGGCACATCCGCTATTTTTGGTACATGGGTTACGAAAAAAATCGTGGTTTCAAATCTGTTCGCGTTCACAAAATTGGATGCTGCACTCAAAAGTAATATGGGGTTTTACTCTCTTATAAAGAAAAAAATACAGTTTGTCAAGTAATTGTTTTCGAACCAAGAAAACTAACATTTTTCTGTATTATTTTATGAGAAATGACTGATAATAGGGATAAAAATGTCGGGTTTTTTGCAGAAAATAGTTGGTAGACTTATTAAAGACAAGATAGGATGTATAAATAAAAAATTGACCCACGTAGTCCAACAAAAATAACGAAAACCGATAACTACATATAATTCAAGCTGTCAAATAAATGTTTTCGAAATTTAATGGAGGTTCCAAAATAACCCATATTTTTGGTAAATTCTTGAAAATCATGACATTTTATGAATGTTATTCTTAAAAAGGGTTAACTACTAAGAAGTATCAACAATATTAGGCATAGAATATCACCACTAGGAGGATTACCATGTAGACCAAGGGAGTACCAGGTCACATTAAATGTAAACAGGGTCCTATAGGTCTTATACCGGGAATATCTGAAAACTAAGGCGTTTTATGAGTTATTTTAGTTCACCAGGATGGACTGCCATCAATTACAATAAATATTACCTAGAGAATAATTAGATCAGGGGAGTTGCCAGATCTACTAAAAGGTGACAGGTTATATAAACAGTAAACGAGGCCACCTGGATGCATAACCAGGGATTAAAATTTGCTTATTTAACTCAAATTGAATTAAGGGTTAAGGGAATTATCCAACATAAACCAAAATACGACATAAAAGTACAAAAATAGCTTAGAAATGCATATATAAGATATTGTCAGTCTATGCTGATTTTTAATGGGCCTCCGATTTCAACTGTTTATAGCGAGTTTAGAGAAATTCTCTAAGTTTTTTGTTTCCATGCAAAGACTGAAGCATTATTTACCCATCAACATAATCGTCCCCTTAAAAATGTACTACAGTAGTACTGCAGAGTACGCGAAATGTGTCCAATAGGTCGAAGTATGCATTTCCGAAATTTGTAGAAACCTTTACCCCATACATTTCTAAGCAATATTGGTCTCCTACTGCGATATTTCCGATTGTTTTGTGAAATGCCATTATCTCTTAATTAATTTTAAGTAAAAAAAACAAACTCCGGTGCCCTGTTTCGGGGCCCAGGTGGCCTCGTTCACTGTTAATATAACCTGGTACCTTTCTAGTCTATCTGGTAACCCTTCTGATCTAATTATGCTGTAGGTAATATTTATTGTATTTGATGGCAGTCCATTCTCGTGAACTAAAAAACTCATAAAACGTCTTAGTTTTCAGATATTCCCGGTTTAAGACCTATAGGGCCCTGTTTTCATGTAATATGACCTGATACTGCCTTGGTCCATATGGTAACCCTCCTAGTAGTTATATTCTATGCCTAATATTGTTGATACTTCTTAGTAGTTAACCCTTTTTAAGAATAACATTCATAAAATGTCATGATTTTCAAGAAGTTGCAAAAAATATGGGATATTTCGGAACTTCACTACATTTCGAAAACATTTATTTGACAACTTGCATCACATGTAGTTATTGGTTTTCGTTACTTTTTGTTGGACTACGTGGGTTAATTTTTTATTTACTCATCCTATCTTGTCTTAAATAAGTCGACCAACTATTTTGTGCAAAAAACCCGACATTTTTATCACAATTATCAGTCATTTTTGATAAATTAATACAGAAAACTGTTAGTTTTCTTGGTTCGAAAACAATTACTTGACAAACTGTATTTAAAAATTCCTATTGTGTTGTACTAAGAACATGTATATATGAATCTCTAACAGCATTTGATATCTATCCGTAGATGCTAAAATAGTTGTTAAATTTATTTTTATTTTCGCGGAAAATCAAAAATTTTGAAGAAATCTTGGAGTAAATCAAGGCGAATTTAACAAGGTGATCCAATAGTTGACGTTAGGTTGTAGTCTTCATTTGCTGTCAAATTTTTTTGCGCGAAATATCCACAAAAGTTAGGAGAAAACGTTAAAATGTTATTCGCGAAGCTTAAACAAAGATGTTGTACACAGATATTTTTTATAGAAGCGAAATATTTGTTATTTATTTTTGATTAAAAATATGTTTTGACAGCAAATGAAGACATAGGTTGCTATTATTGTATCACCTTCTTTCTTACACCATGGAGTAAATTTTATTTATTCTATTGCAGAGTCCATAAAAAATCTCTAAAAAATAATTTAGAAATACGTACAAAATCTAGACAATGCGTAGAAAACTGTGAGACCAAAATAAAAAAACAAGTAAGAACGGAGTTAAGTTCGGCCGGACCGAACTTGTTATACCCTCCACCACAAGTTGTATTGAAGTAAAATGGAATAATTTGTTTCCTTTCGTGTATGAAGAAGTCTTAATACTAAATTTCAGCAATTTCGGTAAAACAATGTGAGGCACCATTCTATGAGGGCTATTTCAAAACGTCGATCTATACCGACAAATTTCTTACGGAAAGTTTTTAGGCTCATAGAAGACTAAATACCAAATTTCATATATTTCGGTAAGATAATGTGGCTAAAACTTAAAAAATACCGAAAATCAAGAAGTACGCTTCTATGGGGATATAGGAAGACGTGGACCTATACTGATAATACTCTTCTGGAATATTTTATTACTCATGGAAGACGAAATAACGAATTTCAGCCATTTCGGTTGGATATTGACGTCGCAAACTTCAGTATTACGAAAATCGGGAGGTACCGTTCTATGGGGGCTATATCGAAACGTGGACCTATACCGACGAAATTTAGTCAGAAATGGGGCAATATGAAAGCGTGGACATATTTCTGGCGAACAGTTTTATATCACATTGAAGACTAAATACCAAATTTCAGCCATTTTGGTGGAATATTGAAGACACAACCTTCAAAACACGAAACATCGGGAGGTACCTTTCCATGGGAGCTATATAAAGGCGTGAACCTATACCGACAAATTTAAAGGGGAAGTTTGAGTACCCCCAACGAAGTCTAAATACCAAATTTCAGCCATTTCGGTGGAATATTGAGGCCACAACGTTCAAAATACCGAAAATCGGGAGGTACCGTCCTATGGGGGCTATATGAAGACATAGACCGACACCGACAAAATTCTGGGAGAAAGTTTTGTACCCTTAAAGAAGACTAAGTGCCAAATTTCAGCCATTTTGGTAGGATAATGAAGCTAAAACCTTCAAAATACCGAAAATCGGGAGGTACCGTTCCATGGGGGCTATATGAAGTTATGGACCGACACCGACAAAATTCTGGAAGAAAGTTTTGTACCCCTAAAGAAGACTACGTACCAAATTTCAGCCATTTCGGTGTGATAATGAAGCTAAAACCTTAAAAATACCGAAAATTGGGAGGTACCGTTCTATGGGGGCTATATCAAAACGTGGACCGATATATCCCATTTTCAATACCAACCATCCTGCAAGTAATAACAATTTCTGTACCAAATTTTGACTCTCTATCTTTAAAATTGCGAGCTGTATCTTGATTTCAACAGACAGACAGACGGACGGACTGACGGACGGACGGACAGACGGACATGGTCAAATCGACATAGAATTTTACGCTGATCAATAATATATATATACTTTATAGGGTCTCCGACGAATATTTCGATGTGTTACAAACGGAATGACAAATTTAATTATACCCTCCATATGGTGGAGGGTATAATAAAGAACGCGTTTATAACTTGCATATTACAGCAACAACAAAGAACGGAAACTTTGTTGGAAATTATTTCAAAAATATATTTTTGGTTAAATACGAAAAATTTGAAAAATAAATGTTGGGAGTTATTCTATTATTTCGCCAAATTTACATCCAAATCCTGAAGTATTTTGCTTAAACTTCTACAAGAAAAGTAATTAGTCATCGTGAAAGTATATTTACTTTCTGTGATAAGCAATAAAAATAAGAAGTAGAGAGTAATATTGAAATTACAATCAAAGAAAAAACATAGAAGTTAAAAACCGTATAATTCGCGAATTGGTTTAAATCAGTTGAGGTGCATGTGCTTTTCGGATACAGTGAGTCCAAGTCTATCAATATGCATGGATTTTTCCATGTTTCATTCAACGGCCAGTGTGTGCCATCAGTTGCATCTTACTATTCAAAAAACCTTTAAGTGGCCAAAAATTACGCGATGTGCATATGATTATAAGGTGCATCCGATTTCAATGGCCGCCTATTAAAAATACGTCACTATAAATTATTTTAGACAGATTCGTCAAAAACTGCGGATGTGCCACCCCATTCTATTTTGGGATAAATAGGGATATTACTCCTGAATCTTTGTAATTTGTGACAAATCTTTTTGGCAAGTATTATAATCGCGTATAAAGGATTACATTTATGCAAAAATAATCAAAGAAAATCGCGGTTTAATTCGCGGAATTGTCAAAATATTTTTTGGCAGATTTACCTACTTTCAAGGTATCTAAAATCACGCGGGGTTCAGGGGTACCTGTACGACAGTTGTAAATTTTAAAGCCAAAAAACAGTTTTTTTTTAGAAAATTTACGCACCAAATTTTCGCCTTTGGACTCCTATTACTAGGAAGCTGTACGGAGCACACTCGTGAGATATACATCGAACGACGTAGAATCGCGAGTTCTACAATCCTATAACTAGTTTGGATTATTATCTAGTTGCACCCTCTAATTATAAAACAAAATCGAAAAACACTGAAATCAAAACTTCAAAATGTCAGCATCGATTTTAGGGGGATGCAGTGTATATATCGAAAAGTCATACACTAGAACCATGTTGCCCAAGGGGAATTCTTTAGTTCTTTCTTTGAGCACAGGTTCAGAAATCAAAAAAGAACTCAAAAAAACTTGTTTACTTCAACACAATTTTCCCATTTTTTTATATTACCACCAATGCAGCTTCCACGAAAATTATTTGTTATGGTCCATATTATGAGATCGTGGCTAAAACACTTTAATTAATACAAATATATTCATATTTTATAAAATATATTAACAGTTCGCGACTTATTAAATGGTGAACCTCAACTTCAACGATTGAAAAATTTTTTTGAATATTACCATATACATATCTACATACATATATATAGAAAATTATTCAGGTCTGCGCCATGATGTTTGAAATATACATTCTCTGAAATAGCTGGACCGAATTTGATAAAACTTTGCCTGGAATCTCAGAGATTATTAGACGTATTGGTATAAAATACAATAGTAATTGTGACCTCCATCATTAGTTGATGATTTGGAAGTAGAATACCGCGATCGCGTCCGATTTTTGAATACTTTATAATTGGAGGTTAGGATTTTTAATTTGCACGCAGAAGGTTGTGTGTTCGATTCCCCGGTTAGGCGATAACCTGTAGGTCCCATATCATTGAGGTAATATGAATCGGGGCGCACTCATTGGTATGAGAGAAGTCTCCCTTGTCCAGCCTGGGATGTTTGTGGAACAATTATATAGATGTTTGTAGTCCCAGTTACTAAATTAAGAGATCTTGAACATAAAGGACTTCAAAGAAAAGTGCGAAAACTTTTGTTCTATGCCCTGATTTTTACCTCTATCAGGGCAACGCCGTCATTTGTTGGAAAATAACTTCAAAAACTTGAAATTTCTAGCCAAATTTCCTACAAAGGGATATTGATTACAATCATGCCAAAATTCCGTCAGGAACATAATTCTTTCTGTGGGAATCAATGACAACATTGCTGAAGACGATAGGAAACCAATTATTCCACCATTCTGATTACAAAAATTGCATAAAAAGCCAACAACTTAGTAATTATTAATCGATTATTGTGGTGCATCTTTTTTAATGCTCACTTTAAAAATTGCTATTTTTTGTTTTCCGGTAAAATTTGAGTGTAACCCCAGCAAACCAAATGTCGGATGTCCGACACGTCTGAACAATTTTGGAAGCAACGTCGTTCAGATTTCGTTCAGATTTCTAAACGATTTTTCGGTGCGGAAATAGTTCAGATTTTGTACCGATTTCGTTCCGATTTCGGAACGAATGTCGGAAAGAAATTTCCTTTCCGAATTTCCCAAGGATTTTCTTCAGATTTCGTTACGAATTCGGATCGAAATCGATACGATGTCGCTCCGACATTTCGTTCCGAAATTATGTCAACCACTTCATACAACTTTCGTTAAGATATCGTTACGATTTCGGATCAGACATCGGACGTATCGTCCGAATTTTGTTCCGATTTCGTTAAGATGTCGGTACGATTGGTTTGCTGGGACGGTACTGTAAACGGAATATTTTTAAAGACAACTTTTCAGCCTACAAAATTGTTTTTTGAATTGTTAAAAAATCTAAACTCGTTTTCAAGTTATCGACGTTTACATTTTTTATTTCAGGTTGCATCATTTTCAGTGACAGTCACTGTACATCATTGGATAGGTTGGTTATATGGGAAGCAATAAGGTTTCCATCACTTGAGGACTTTGTGAACCAGGGCGTGAATCAACTTCGAGCTTTTTGGGAAGTTGTCAACCCTTACGGCTGGAGTTCATGTTGGACACAGAATTAGCCCATTCAGATTTCGTCTATGCTTTTTAGAGCTTCTATACTAAGCGTAGCTATAAACAGAGAGACTTTTGCCGGTATTATAAACTATATTTAATAATTCATACTATTGTAATACTATTCTTGTATTTTAATTTTGGTCGCCTACATTCGAAAATCGAATAGGCAAATAAAGAAAGAGATGTAATTTTTGACTTTGGGTGGCGGCGAACTCTTCGAAGATTCGTTCAATTTTCTAGTTCAAGCATGGGAAAGCCCCAGGAATTCACCCAACGTCTTTAGGGATAACTAGTCCAGTGAATCGTTCAAAAAATTTTAACTGGTGGTATACATCATGAGTTTTTAATGGCGATGTTGGCATATTCCATTGATTTCATCTCCTCTGACCAGGAAACATAATGATAATAAATCAAATGTACATAGGTAAATTTTATGTACGAAATTGATACAATTTTTCAATTTTCGCATTATGAACCCCTACAAAACCCACCCCTTCACACAATTTATGTTCATTATATGATGAAGTGAAAGAATTCGGAAAAAAAATCCGCCTCGCTTCTCCCTTTTCTGTTAAAAATCACAAATTGCCCTATTAATGCGCAATTGTTTCAAGGTGTGAATAAGTTTTTAAGCATCTTTATTACGTTCGCCATTATCAGAAAACATATGCACGTTGGGTAGGACATAGCATAACAACCAAACACATCTACCACTTCAGTTGTGTAGAGAGCATTTGTTTTACAGCGGCATACAACATACGTACAAACTTAATCCTACCTTTGTTTGGGCGCCCTTTGTCTCGTTTTGGGCTTTTTTGTTAGGCCAAAATAAATTGTCAACTGTAACGGTGTAAAATCCATAAGGACATTATCTATTTGTGTGTGAGTGTGTATTGGTTTGAGCTACAATATGAACGATATATGTACGAAGCAGAGAGAACAATGGAGCAGCCAAGCATTCATTGCCTGATCTTATTCATTAACAACATCAACACCACCAACAACAGCATCATCGCCCGTCCTCATGGTGATGTGTATTCATTCCATTCCATGCTGTAGTCATCGTCGTCTCCAATGCTCACCTTCCAAAAAACAGCCCAAGCCATATCGCACACTATTTGAGTGTTTGTATTCGAATTTGTTGAACCGTCATAATTGATCCGTATTATGTTGACATGAATAACTTTGAATACATGACACCCAGTGCAGCGGTGGGGGAAGATGCCTTGGTCCTTTGTAACTTCGAGTATGAACATCATTTGTGAAAATTCACATCCACTCACTAGTGTCGAGATACCTCAGCCTCTGTGTATTCATGTTGATTCCATTCATAATGGCGTTGCCATTCTTTTCGAATTCGCATTCAGGTTTGCACACTTTCCACGTGAGTTATTTCGCCATCCTCCTTATTAATGGTGACACTTTGGTAATTTTGTCACAAAAAAAGTGAAACACCAAAGAAAGAAGATTTTATTTTTATTAATGAATACTTCAACAATGTTGTTCTCCCCACCTTTTGCCTTTCTTTTGTTTATGTCTCTTCTTCTCGTTGTTATTTAATAAACTCTAAAGAAAAGTTCAGCGGAATAGAAAGGCAAAAGAAGGAAGCCATGTTAAGAAGCCATTCTTTTCTGATTTCTTTTGAAATGATGCTCCACATGATAATTCATATTAGATATGACAATTTCCTATTTCGCGGTTACGCATGATATTAAAAAAACCAAGCAAACCAGTGCTATACCACATCATTTTAAGAAGGAGTCGCTGCATTGTAGAAATCTAGCCAAGCGTATGAAACATCTTGAGAGGATTTCCCATGTTATGAAGCATGAATTGGATTCAAATGTACATATGTATATCAGAAAATGTCTAATTAGCAAATATTTCAAATAAAGTACTTGTAATTTATTATAATAATTTAATTTTTTGTAAATCCCGTTAAAATACCTTCAAAACGCTTTAAAAGTGCTTTGGGCGTTGACCACGATTGCATTTTTTAGATTTCACCTTTTAATCTGTTAAACTGGAGCGTCATCAATTCGATATGCACTTTCATCTTAAGTGGACACTAACCTTCCCGTGGTGTCGTCTGGGGAGCTGTCTTTAACACTCGCGCGTTTACCCATAAGAACGTTAAACGTTTAACATACCGCCAAAGAACTGATGACATGAGGCTTTAGGTGTTTGTCTGAAATATAAACGTCAATTGCTTCTTAAATTCTTCAAGAATCGATCTAAAGCTTCTAGGGAATTTGCATGCAGCTGTACGATGGTTCCAGATGATACCTTCTATTTAATATTGCATGTGTGCCCTTCATTCAAATGAATGTCCAGTGGCAACTTCAGGACTGACTGTGTCGCCCTTCCTCCTTCTTATAATGTATCTTATATGCCTGATGATGTGGTCGGGTCTTATGGCTAAAATGTGTACCTAGGGTAGGTGAAACAGACACGTTCGTAAGTTTTATATATATAGCGCATTCAAAAAAATAAAGCTCCTCCGAAACTCAACAAAATATATAGCCTATTTACACCAGGAGCCATCCCTGTACATCCCTGTACACAAATAAGTGCCTAGGGTTGGAGACAAAACCACCATTGTCTATCGAAATTCGACAAGATATATAGCTTATTTTCACCAGGGAACATCCCTGTACAGCATCTGAAAATTACATGAAAATCGCTTCAGAAGTTTTGGAGATATAACATATTTAAAAAAGGCATGGTCAGGCCTTTATATCCCAGACCTAGGGTGAGAGACACAACCACCATTGCAAATTCATTTTCAAACCGATACTTTCGCAAGATTTACAAAAATATAGTTTTTAAAAAATTAGGCCTAGTGGAGGTATCCCGGCCCCTCCGGAATTCAACAAAATATATTGCCTATTTTCACCAGGGGTCATCCCTGTACATTGTCTGAAAATTTCAGGTTTAGTAGTTGCAGAGATATAACATATTTAAAATAGTGCGCGTGGTCGGGGCTTTTGGCCCTTTATATGTACCTAAGGTCGGAGATTCAACCACCGTTGCCTCGAAAATTTATTTTCTAACCGTACGCCTCCTCCGAAATTCAACCAGGTATTTAATCTATTGTCACCACTGGTCATCCCTGTACATTCTCTGAATTTTTCAAGAAAATCGGTTAAGTAGTTTTGGATATATAACATATTTAAAAAGTGGGTTCCCTGTACATTTTGTGATATTTTTCAAAAAAAATCGGTTCAGCCGGAACACACACACATTTTATTTTATATGTAATACCCTGCACAGACGCGCAGCGTTAATTTGCATTAAGATCTGCATTTAATTTTACCCTGACAGACGACGGTTTCTGGATTTACGAAACAGCTGATTGTTGCTACACAACAGTTTTGTTGTGTTTGCCCTGCAACAACACCTAAAGGTGACGCACTGTTTTATAGCTGCCATGACAGAAATCATGAGATTGGCTGCGGATTTGTAGTTAGTCGGAAGTTAAAACATCTGGTCACCAGCTTCACTCCAGTGAATGAAAGACTTCCTACAATACGGATAAAAACAAAATTCTTCAATATCAGCTTTATCTGCGTTCCCACTGAAGAAAAGGACGGACAGATCTGAGATATGTTTTCCGAGCGCCTAGAAGGAACATACGTTGTTCTGCTCATTAAAGTTAATCTAGGCGATTTTAATGCCAAAATTGGAAATGTGAATATCTTTGGCCCAACAGTCGGGAAATTCAGTCCCATCAGTGAACATCTGACTATAGAATGAGGCTGATAGATTCCAGATCAAAGAACAAGAAATCAAATTGATCACATTGTGATAGATGGAAGACATTAATCAAGCGTGTTGGATGTGCGATCGTTCGGACGAACAAACATAGACTCGGAGCACCACCTTATTGCAGCAAAGGTACGTACACGTTTAAACGAAGCAAATAAAGTACGAATGGACACAAAACGGAAGTTGGACATCGGTAACCTGCAATCACAACAGATAGTCACTGCATATTCCACTCAACTTGCCCAATTGCTCAATCAAAGCACTCCTCGTCCCGATAACATATCAGCAGAATGGCAAAAAGCTCACTCTATGCAAACAGCCACTAAATCCATACATGGATACCAGAGACCTCCACCAAGGAATACATGGCATGACCAGGAGTGTCTTGTAAAGAGAAAAATGCGGTATATAGCGCTACTCTACAAACAGTGGCAACAGGGAGAGGTATCGGGAGAAAAGGAGAGAGGCAGTGTGAAAAAGGCGAGATATACAGAAGCCAGAATGAAGTCGATTAATTCTACCAAAGAGTGAAACATCAAACTGATGGCTTTGGTAACTTACTCAGGATATGGAAACAGCGTTTTTTCCAAACTGTTGGTAACCTATAGTAGGGAAGACGACGAATATACCACAGATCCAATCCCAGAAGATGGTATTGAATGTATACCGCCCAGACAAGATGAGGTAAAGACAGCAATAAACCGGCTGAAGAATAATAAGGCCGATGGCTTACCAGCCGGGCTCTTCAAAACCGGAGGCAACACGCGGATATGGTGTATTCATCAGCTATTTAGCACCATCTGGCAGGAAGAACGAGTACCCGACGATTGGAACCTGGGCATTTTGTGTCCCGTTCACAAGAAAGAAGATAAGATGTTTTCTCTAATAAGTCTGCTCCCTATTGACTACAAGATAGTGTCAGGGATATTGTGAGAACAACTGAAGCCTATGTTCAACGAAATAATTGGATCATACTAATGCGGCATTAGACCTGGCAAATCCACCATTTGTCTTTTTGTCGATTATAAAGGAGCCATCAACAGCCCCTTACATTACATTTGGTATCCAGACAAGGAGACTGCCTTTCGTGTGATCTCTTCAATATCCTGCTGGCAAAGGTTATACGAGATACAAACATCACAAGAAAAGGCACAATATACACCAATAGCCCCACCAATACTTGCTTATGTCGACTATATTGACATCATGGGCCGATCAGTGAAAGAAATAACTGATACGTTTAAGAAGGTTGAACGAGAAAATGTTAAAGTGGGTCTTATATCGTCTAGTATAGACCAAGCTGATGGTCTGATGGTATCGAGGGGAAATGCGTCGTTGGAACTCGGACAAACTGTGGAAGTTTGGTTCCGAAGCCTGAATACTTGCTCAAGCAGATAAGGTAGTGCTTGAAGTGTTTGAGAGAAAAAATTTTCGAATGATCCAATGGTCAACGCCTGTGACGGTGAATATCGACGTCGTATGAACCACATCTGAAATATAACGACATCAGTAAAGTTAAACGTATCGAGATATAACGATTGAGTTGGCTAGGCCATATCATAAAAATTAGCTATGATGAGCCCGCTAAAAAGGCATAGGACCGCACGGCGGTACACGCAGAACTGGAAGGTTAAGGCTTCGATGGAGTAAACAAGTGAGGAATGTAAATCTTTTCTTAGTTCGGCTTACACGCAGAGAAAAAATATTTTTCGCTTTTGTTGGAACAAAAATATATGTTTTGGTTCCAAAAATGTATTTGTTTTGTTCAAACATTGTAATCCACATCCAAAAATACCATCTTTTGTTCCAAACATAGAAAACAAAAACAACTTTCGAATTTCCGCAATATTGTTAAAATCGTTAACAATACCGATTGTAGGAACTATCATAATCTAATTTTGTTTACAAAAAGTATTGTCAATACAGAAAACCAGCCCAGAAATTTTTGATTTGAGTGCATATACTTCTCATATACACTTTTCGCATAACTTGGATATAAATGTCGCGTATAATATTGCAATCATTGATGAACACAATACATGGTTTGCTGCATTGGCTGACAACAAAGACAAACAAAAAGCCACAAGAACCCACCACAACATAAAGAATAATTAAACACCATAACAAACATGAGAAGGAAAGAAGAATGAAACAAAACAGAAACAAATAAAAACAAGAGTCTCACAAGTACATACACACAAAAACAAAGGTAAAGGCAGCATGTCATACAAACACACCACAACTCACCAAAATTGTTTTTTCAACACGGCATCGAATAGCGAGAGAAGAGAAACAAATTTTCGAAGAAAAGAGAGAAATATTGTAAATATCAATGTAAAAAATGTGTTGAAGCCAAGAAGTTTTTTATTTCCCATCCAATTTTTTTATTTCCCATCCATTTAGTGAACCTATGCTCAAAGAAATACTCAAAGGAAACTCCATGGGCTACATGATTTTTCGATATTCCACTGCATCCACCTTAAATTGATGCAGACATTTTGAAACCGGAATTTCGTATTTTTTTATATTTTTTAATTAATAAGAACGCGCAACAAGATAATATTAAAAACTCATAATAGGATTATAGAACTGGTAATTTTAAGTCGTTTAATGTACATACATATATCTCATGAGTGTACTCCATATAGCATCCTAGTAATTGGAGTCTGAAGGCCAAAATTTGAAGAGTGAAGTTTCGTTAAGAAAAATTTACGAGTGTTATTCAATTTCATAATTTCTCTTGAACCCCGCGTTAATTTAGTTTTTTACGCGATGGATCTAATGAGCCCTTCCGCGTTCGAATCCATCTACTAAAACGGTGAATACACCCAGCAAAAATTTGGATCCGGTAGTCATTACGTAACCCTTTACAAAGTAATGTAAACAAGCTTCTTTTGGCATTACAAGTAATCTGAACAGTAATGGGTTACTTCTTAAAAAATTTACAAGGTAAACCTACTTACTTTACTCCTTACTAAGTAATGACGACGGTGGCACTGTGAGTGTGTGTCCGACTATAAATCCTAGGGTTGTGTGTTCAACGCTCACCGTCGGCACGCGAAATACGTAGTGACCGTTAACCGAAAGGTTTTTAAAAAAGATTTAAACGAATTTTATTCTGATCGAAGTCATGGCTCAATTAAGACTGACTTCTTCTTTATTTAAAAATTATAATATAGCTTTACATTGTTAACCAAAAATGCTTACATAGCTAAATACTAGTTTTAATAAAGTAAGAAAATGTTATGAGCTGATTTCTTCGAATTGTTTATTTGGTGATTTTAATTATTTAGAATTGTTTTTGATTATTGAAGTAACCTGGAATTTTGCTATGAGAAAATATTTAATGCCGGAAATGGTAATTAGGTTACTGTCTGTTAATTTCTTTAATAAATTCTTCGAATTTATCAGGTGGGTAGGTGTTTGCATATGTAACTACCCTCCCCTTTAGATCAGAATTCTCCTGAATTTGATTATTCAAATTTATTTTGATATGACTGAATTTTGTTCTCCAAAAACAAATTATTAATATGACTGTAAATATGATGAAAATATTACATCCATATATAATTTTATTGTGAATTTTCAAGTTCGAAATATTTTGAATGTTGTCTCTATTTTCATCATATATTTGCTCAAATGTTAGCTTGTTTGTAAAATTATATATATCATCATATTGTATGCTCATAATATTTTCTTCTACTTTTTCAATTAGATTAGAAAAATAATAATCATTAATTTTTATTGAACAATTGTAAAACTGAATCAAGTTATTTCCATTTAGAATTGTGTTATTTTTATTACATGTATTGTTTACAAATAAATTGAAGGCATTTTTAACCAATATTATTTTTTCATTTAATGATATAATTTCCAATTCTTTACTTGTTACTAATTTACAATTTTTTGTTATTATACAATGATTGCTGGGTTTTAATTGTCTAAAATGTTTATTTTCTTCAAATCTCATGGTTTTATTTTTGTATGTGAACAATTCTTCTATTGGTGCTTCTATTTCTTTCTGTTCATTATTTGGTAATGGTACAATTGTTCTTATTTTAACTTGTATAAACTCTTTTGGAATTTTTATTCCTATTATTAAATAAGTATCATTAAAGGTTGTTATTCCTTGTTGTAAATATTTAAGCTTGTTGAAATCAATATTATACTTGTGTATTTCATTGTTTGTTAAAATGTTCGGATGGAATATGCCGTATTTAGCTGAAATTACATTGTCTTGTAGTTGTTCTATTTTACTTTTTAACAGTTGAATTTTTGTCATTTGTTGTAAATACATATGTTGTTGGTATTCTTGATTTTTAAATTTATTTATTACATTTAAATTTCTTTCCATTTCTTTTTTATCATTTTTAACAATATTTTTTATTTGTTCTATCGCTAAATTAAAATGATTGTTAATATGTATTTGTTCGTTTAATGTTTTCTCAGTTTGTAATAAGTGTTTTTGTATGTTCTGTCTGTCATAATCGTCCATGGTTCCAAATGTCCACTTTGATAAAGTTCCTACTGCGTTTATAAGTCCTCGCTTTTGTCTTTTTATTGGAACTAATGTCATTAATTTATTTCTTGTTTCTAGTAATTCCGTTTGTAGCATATTTTTGTTGCTTGCATTCATGAGTATAACATCATCTGTCATTTCATCAATAATGTTTTCTATTTCCTTAGTGTCCACTATGTGTAAAATTATGTCACTGTCCATAACTATATCCTGGTCTCTTATTTGTAAGTCGATAAATCCTTTTTGGTCTACCAATTCTGTTAAAGTCAATGCGGTTTCACTCTGTGCTATCCATATGCACGTTGTCATCATTATTGTCATCAATAGTATCTGTAAATTTTAGAGGTTTTTTAATGTTACTTGGATGAATGTTTTGTAGTTTGCTTTTCCTAAACTTTGGCTGCTCCTTATGCCTAACAGCTTTATAATTTTTAATAAATCCTTCTGATCTTGTTTCCTCATAATTTTCTCTCTTTTTGTTTAACTTGTGAATGATTTTGTGTTTTGTCGTTTCTATGTTATTTTTTACTACTTCAAGATCTACTTTATTATTATGTACTTCGTTTGGTGTACATTTTATTGTTGAGTGGAATCTGTCATTACAGTTTCTAATAGCTTTCTGTATTAATTGTTTGACTGACAAACTTTTTTCTAACTTATATAAAATTCTAAATTTCTCTCCTATGGTGTTGTGAAATCTTTCGATATCTGAATTGCCTGTATGACTATTAGGTTTTGTTAGATGAAGTTCGATGTTTTCATTGTTTAAAAATTCCTTTATTCTAGCAGTTTTGAATTCATTGTCTGCTATTATTTTACTAGGTACTCCTATTTTTGTAAAGTGCTCTTCCAATTGTTCCATAATTGTAATCTGATTTCTATCATTTAAAGAATACGCTGCTCCGAATTTTGAAAATTTGTCAATAACTGTTAAGAAATGATGTCCTTTCATGACATAGGTATCTATGTGTATGATTTCATTTTTCCTTGTCGGTGTTTCTGTGATATAGAATTTTGGTTTGATTGGTCTCCTATCATACTTTACTTCCTGGCAAATTTCACACTGATTAATTATCATTTGGATTAATTCCATTAATTTCGGATAGTATATTTTATTCCTAATTTGGTTATATGTTTCTAATATCCCTGAATGCATACTTTCTTTTACGTGATATAATGAAATTTGCTTAACAGCTTCAACTTCGGTTTCTATGTCTTGAGCTCTCATTGTGCATTTAACAAATTCTATCTGTTTGTCATTAGAATACATTTCAATAAGTTTGTTCTGTACTTTATTATAATTGTGATCAGATATTTCCGAATAAATTCCAACCTTTCCTTTTGTTATATATTTTTTAAATATATTTCCCATATCGTCAAAATCACTTTCTGCAATAAATATGATTCTTTTTCCGTGTAATGTTTTTAGTTCCTCTATTTTATTATTTGTCAAAATAATTTGAGTTTTATATTTATTAACTATCTCTTCTTTGATTAAAAAATGATCGCATAAGTTTTCTTCTGCAGAGTGTACTGTAGCCATTGTTTCATCTTCTACATTGTTAACTAAAAAATTTAAATTTTCAGTATCCTTACCATCCCTGTCTTCTAAAATAGTGTCCTCACTATTTTGTATTCTACTTAGGAAATCGGCTACTTTGTTTTCTTTGCCTTTTAAATATTCGATATCAAATTGATATTCCCCTAGTTTTAATAACCATCTTTGGTGTCTAGGTGACATGTCCTTGCCTTTGTATTTTGAATGGAGAAATTTAATTGGCTGATGGTCAGTTAAGATTTTAAATCTTCTGCCATAAACATACGGTCTAAAGTAATTAACACTCCATACAATTGCTAGAAGTTCTTTATCTGTAGCTGAATAATTTTTTTCATGATTATTTAAAGTTCTTGAAGCGTAACACACTGGGTGTCCTTCTTGAGATAATACAGCTCCTATCGCATAATTAGATGCGTCTGTTGTAACAGTAAATGGTTTCTCAAAATCTGGGTAACGTAATATTGGATGACTACTAATTAGTATTTTCAATTTTTCGAAAGCTTCTATATATGTTGGATCCTTTAGATTAATCTTTACTCCTTTCTTTAAATATTTGGTTATTGGCTGTGCTATTTTCGCATAATCTTTCACGAATTTTCGATAATAGCCCGTTAATCCTAAGAAACTTTTAATTTGCTTTTCTGTTTTCGGCAATACTAAATTTTCAATAACTTTGATTTTATTAGGGTTCGGTTTCATACCGTCTTTTGTCAGGATGTGACCTAAAAATTCTGTTTCTTTCCTCATAAAGTTGCATTTGTCTATTTGAATTTTTAAATTTTTACTTTCTAGGACCTTGAATATATCTTTGATTGCTTTAATATGTTCCTGTAATGTCGTACTAAAAATGAGTATATCATCAAGATACACTACACATGTTTTATTAATCAAATCTCTCAAAATTTCATTTATTAGGCGTTGGAAAGTCGCCGGTGCATTCTTTAATCCAAACGGCATTCTTATGAACTCATATAGTCCGTGAGGTGTAACAAATGCAGTTTTTTCCCGATCTTCTTTCTTTACTAAAATTTGATGATAACCTTTTGCCAAATCTAACGTTGTGAAATATTGAGCTCTTCCTAGCTTATCTAGTATTGAATCTATATTCGGTAGGGGATATTTATCATCAATGGTTATATCATTTAGTTTTCTATAGTCTATTACTATTCTGAATTTTCTCTCTCCTGAATTATCCATTTTTTTCGGAACTACTATTAATGGACTTGAATATCTGGAATAACTTTTTTGTATAATTCCTTGTTCTTCCATTTCCTTAATTTGTCTCCTTACCTCCATTTCGTGTTGAGGCGGATATCTATACAATTTCGAATTAATTTGTTGTTGAGTTGTAGTTTTTATTTCATGTTGAATTTCCGTAGTATTTGTTAATTGGTCTCCTTCTTTATATAACAAATTTTTAAATCTCTTCAATAGTGTTGTTATTTCTCTAAATTCTTCTTCATTTAAATGGTCTAGTTTTAATCTATCTAAATTCAAATCTGTTGTTTCTAATGTATAAATTTTGTTAAAATCGTAATTATTTTGTAGTAGTTTAGTTTCCTTTTTATTTAGAATTATTTTTCCTTCGTCTATATTTATTTTTCCGTTTAAAAATTTTAAAATGTCCATACCAATTATAAAATCGTATTTTCTTCCTGTGAGTGGTGCTGATTTCCATCTCACTCTTGCATTATTTGGTAAATTAAATTCTTCTGGTGCTTCTGTGCACACTTCATATTTTATTGAATCTTCGGTCGTAATGGTACTAAAAAGAATGGGTTTTTCTAGTTTTATTTTTGGAAAATCCTTTATTTCGCTGTTAATTAAACTAAAACTTGCTCCTGTATCTATTAACGCTTTGTAATTCTTACCTTGAATTACTATTTTTATTTTGGGTAACCAATCCGAGGCGGATTCATAAAAAAAATACAATTGTTTACTTCTTCCCGTCTTTCATAATTCATTTGAGTTTCTTCCTGGCTTTGCCTATCCGAAATTAAGCGATTTTGGCTAATTTGAGGAGTAGGGTGTCCTGCCAATTGGAGGTTGCTCATATTTGATTCAAGATTATCAATTTCCATAGGTTCGATCTGACCTTGCCTAAACTGATTCTGGCGATATTGGCCCGAATTCTGTCTAGGGTTTCCTGTCTGTGATCTTTGAACCGAATTATTGTGGTTATAATTATTTCTATTATTTCCACCGTAGTTGTTATAATTATTTTCCCTGTAATTATTATTTTGTCTATACTGTCCGGAGTTATTATTTTTATCTTCATTTTTATTTTTAGGATCATAGTTCTTATTCTTGTAGTTTTCATTCGTTTTGTCCGAATTTTTATTGTTCCATCTGTTTTCTTTCTTAGATTTCCTGTACTCTGGTCTAATACAGCTATTCTCAAATCTTCTACTGCTCATAGTTTTTAAAATGTTATTTAAAATTCCCTCATCGTAAATTTTATCTAAAAGAACTCCTTGTGTCATTTCCTTTATTGTGTTTACTAGTATACTGTCCATGTTACTTAGGTCGATGTAGTGATCGTCATTATAGTATACAGTTAACTCGTCCGTCTTATATTTAATGTCTTGTACTTCAATCATAAGTTCACTCACCGTGTTAACTTTCATGTTGCTTACTCTTCTATAAAGTTGGTGCGGCTCCACGTCGGGTCTGTATCGGAGTTTCAGTGTTTCCTTGATCAATTGCCAATTATCTGGTTCAGGTATATTTATGATGGTGTTTTTTGCTTGCCCCTGGATAGTTCTGTAGAATATTGTCCTTACGGCTTCCTTCCTGGTTTCTTCATTAGTGATTGTTGATAAAAGATACTCTATGCTGCTAAAGAAAGAGTTGATGGACACTTCTCCAGTTCCTGTGAAAGTTGGTAGATTGCATATTGTTTTCCTCAAGGTTTCTCTTTCTGTGTTGTCTGCTTTATTTTTTAATTCCAAGTATGCCTGACGCATAGCCTCGAGCTGCTGCTCCCGCCTAGCAAGCTCTTCTACCATAGCTGCATTTTGTTGTTGTTGAGCCTGTAACTCAGCCATTCTACTTCTATCAAAAATTCTTTGTCTTCGTTGTCTCTGAATTGTTGGTAATTTGATCGTTTCAGTTTAAGTTTGCGGTTATTTTGTGGTGTCTTTTTTGTTTTTGTTAAAAATTCACTACACAAAATTTGATTAATTGATTTATTTTGCGGTGTCTTTTTTCTTGTATAAAAATTCACTACGCAAAGTTTTATTTTTGAAGAAATTATTTTGTGGTGTCTTTTTCTTTTATAAAATTCACGGCACAAAAATTATTTTCTTTTAAGATTTTATTTTGTGGTGTCTTTTTTCTTTTGTAAAAATTCACTGCACAAGATTTTATTGTCCTTTTCACTGAACGATATTTATATTTTTACGGTAACGAGGTACGTTTCACTGAATCCTTTAGTTTTTTAAAGGATCCTACCGACTGCGCCAAATACGTAGTGACCGTTAACCGAAAGGTTTTTAAAAAAGATTTAAACGAATTTTATTCTGATCGAAGTCATGGCTCAATTAAGACTGACTTCTTCTTTATTTAAAAATTATAATATAGCTTTACATTGTTAACCAAAAATGCTTACATAGCTAAATACTAGTTTTAATAAAGTAAGAAAATGTTATGAGCTGATTTCTTCGAATTGTTTATTTGGTGATTTTAATTATTTAGAATTGTTTTTGATTATTGAAGTAACCTGGAATTTTGCTATGAGAAAATATTTAATGCCGGAAATGGTAATTAGGTTACTGTCTGTTAATTTCTTTAATAAATTCTTCGAATTTATCAGGTGGGTAGGTGTTTGCATATGTAACTCGCGAGTTTTTTTTTTAATTAAAAAATAACAGTTCGTGGTGCACATGTGCACTGCACATTTAAGTTCTTAAGCAACCCTTAATATTCGTGTGCGTGGCATAGTGTGTAGTGCCTTTGGCTAGAAATCAGAGGGTTCGTGGGTTTAATTCGGACAGACAGCGAAATAAAATAACGTAAAATAAAAGTAAGAAGTGTGATGAAATTAAAAAATCTCTACAATCAACTGTCTAAAAATATAGAATTTTTTCACCTTACTTTTTAACTTATAGTGGCCACAGAATAACTAGTTATTCTAGTGGTCATAAAATAATTACAAACTGAGTGCGACATGTCCTTGTAAAAATAATAGGGAAGAAAGGAGGTTTGAGAGTAGTTACGGCTGCAAAAAATCCCTTACGAAACCCATGTTTTTGGGAGGACTTTTTTGCTGGGTAGATACCTTAATAAAAATAGGTAAAAAAACTTTTTAAGTTAAACGGTTTTATGTTAAACATACATTGCAATGTTTAAGATAAATGTACTAAAAACCAAAAAATAATAAAATAGATACAGTCGTGGGAATTATAAACATATGCATAGACTAGACTAAAATAAAACCGTGGGGCACGTCAATTGTCTACAATCGTTGATCAAAATGTTCGTTTTGTAATGTTACACTATAATAAGGCAGTTGTTCAACCGACAGCGATGGACGTGTGATAAGTAGGGATAGAATGTGCAAACAAGCTAGCAAGCTCGATTATAAGCGAGTTTTAGGGTTTCATAGTGGTGAGCGAGTAGTACTTTGTCGATTAAAGACAAACTACGAGCAGTAAAACGATTCCAGCCAGCAGTGTGAATGTCCAACGATAAACTAGTTGAAACATCTCTTTTGTTTACATGTAGTGTATAACTATTGGAATTTCCATTAGCAAGAAAATAGTAAGTAATTTCCTCACCGTCTGCGGGCCAAATGCCTAACGACGAATTAAACGATTCTTCTATCGCACATTAAGTCGATAATTTGTAGACAATTGACGTGCCCCACGGTTTTATTTTAGTCTAGTCTATGCTTATGTTTATAATTCCCACGACTGTATCTATTTTATTATTTTTTGGTTTTTAGTACATTTATCTTAAACATTGCAATGTATGTTTAACATAAAACCGTTTAACTTAAAAAGTTTTTTTACCTATTTTTATTTTCTAGTTTTTAGTTTTTATTTCGCATTCTGTTTAATTCATTTAGTGCTTCATTATTGCAAGGTTTCTTGCCCGTTAGTTTATTGCAGTCCAACTCCTCTATACGTAGTCCCTGCAAAGATCTTACTCTACTAAGAGCCACGTAGGCTTGACCTTCTTCAAACAGTTTCGCACCTAAGTATACGACTGCGTGATCCACAGTGCTGCCCTGCATTTTATGTATTGTAGAAGCCCATGGTAGTATTAAAGGCAACATTCTTCTTTCAGCCGTCCTGTAATTGTACTTAGCTGGAAACTGTATGGCTTTCGGGTGTATAAGATGTACTGTATAGTGCACTGTATTCTTCTTGTCAAGCCCTTTTATTTGATACCCATATTGGTGGGATTGATAAAAAATTGTTATCAGCCATTTGGTAGCGGCGGCCATCTAAGATTTCAATTTTGCATAGTAAATTGTATTCTATTTGTTGAGACCTTTCATTTGATACCCATGTTGATGGGATTGATAAAACCTAAGTTATCCGCCATTTTGTAGAGGCCGCCATCTTGGATTTTAATTTTATATAGTACATTGTATTCTACTGGTTGAGCACTTTCATTTGATACCCATATTGATGGGATTGATAAAACCTACGTTATCCGCCATTTTGTAGCGGCCGCCATCTTGGATTTCAATTTTTTATGGTATATTGTATTCTGCTTGTTGAGACCTTTCATTTGATACCCATATTTATGGGATTAATAAAACATAAATTATCCGCCATTTTGTAGCGGCGGCCATCTTGAATTTATAATGATAATGAATAAACATAATTGTATTGTCACCAAAATCCAAAGTGCATACAAAATTTCAGATTAATCGGTTGACAGGAATAGGGTGAAATTTGAATTACTAAATTTGATCAAAGAATAAATAAAACAAACGGGGTGAGCTAAATAAAACCATTTAAACAATAGGAAAATCTGCAAAAATACGTTTTGACAAATCCGCGTATTATGCCGCTATTTTCTTTAAAAGCTTTTGCATAAATGGAACCCTGTATTCGCAATTATAATATTTCAGAAAACGTGTGTCATAAATTACAGAGATACTCGAGTAATATGGGTCTTTTACTAAAATAGAATGTGGAGCATATCCGTGGTTCTTGATGAATCTATTTGAAATAGGTGTACATTGACGAATTTGTTGATGGGTGTTACGGAAATTGGATGCACATCAAAATCGTATGCGCATTGCGCGTCTTTTAACCACCCCAAAGGTTTTTTGAATTGTGTGATGCAACTGACGGCATACTTTGACGGTTTTGAGTAAAACATCGAAATATGCATAAATATTGAAAGAGATTGTTTCGCTGGATCCAAAATCGAATGCGCAACAACTGATTTTAACTAATTCGAATAACAGGCTTTTTAATTTTCACATTTTTTGAATGATTGTAATTTCAATATTACTTACTCTTAATTTTCTATCTTTATAAGTCATCACTGTAGGCAAATAAGCCTTCGTGATTGTAAACTATATTTCTTGATGACGGTTTAGCAGAAAATATTCATTGTTGTTTGGAATTTTAGCGAAATGGTTGGAGTACTCCCAAATATTTTTCTAAATTTTCTAATCAAACCAAAAAATATATTTTAAACAATATTCCAACAATATGTTTTTCTCTTTGTTGTTGCTATAATATGCAATTTATATACCCAATATCTATAAATTTGGTTTCATATTTTTCTACCCATTGTTTAGATTCTGTAGATATTTATACCCTATACCACAATGTGGAAAAGGGTATAATAAGTTTGTTTTCCCAAAAATTCATGTAACGCCGCGAAATATTCGTCGTAGACCCCTCATGTGGTATATCATATCTCGACGAGATAAAGCGATTTAGCGATGTGTGTCCGTCCGTCCGTCCGTCCGTCTGTCCGTCCATTAAAAATTGTAATCAAGCTAGAGGCCGCAATTATGGACCGATTGTCACGAAATTTAGTATGGAGGTCGGGTTTGGACCAGAATAGAACTGATTAGTTTTTGGCGATGATCGTGAAATGTTAAAGGGATGAAATGGACCAAAAACAAAATTTTTGCTCGATTTTGTAGCCGCTCTGTAGGTCGCAATAATAGTCCGATCGGCGCGAAATTTTAAACGTAGTTTTGGTTTGAGATGAAGAAGTAGCGTGCAAGTCAACGGTATGATCGGATAATATTTAGCGGGTTAAATTGATCAAAACTTTTGTGTGAAAATTGGTAAAATTTCTAATGCACATCTTATAACAGCTAGCCCGGAAAGCTAGTGCACAGGGATAGTGGTATAGGGTATCACATGGTCGGCCCCGTCCGACTATAGTCTGTTCTTACTTGTTTTAATTTATTTTTTAGAGGTTTGTAAGGACTCTGGGGCAGGATAATTTGAAATTTCTTCAAGATTTTTTATTAATTGTTGATTTTTCGCTAAAAAAAATTTTGTAAATATTTAAACATCTACGAATAGTTATAGAATGCTATTAACGATTTATGCATAAATTTCCTTAACCTCTATACCAAAAATGGTAGATGTGCTCATCATATTTTTTTAATTTTTTTTTTCAAATGGACTTGCAAAAGGAATTTGGTTTTTACCATACACTTTATGGAGTGTTGTTTTTAAATGGAAAATAAACTTTATATACCCCCACACTATCTGATAAGTCGTCTTAGTAGGTGGATTAATGTAAAATCTCAAAAATTATTAAAATCGGGCCGGATTTTGATATTACCTGTAATTGGAACAATATAAAAATATTTTCATAAATTTTGTTAGAATACGTTGGAACTTAAATTCGGCTTGTAGAGAGTTTTCGTGAAAATGCACCTTTGGCCCCGTACAAATTACTATGGAGACAAAGATCGCTCGGGTTAACGTTAACTGATCTCCATAAAATTTCATATAAAAGGGGTTTTGATCAAATGGAAACAATTTAGAGGGTAGGAGTTCAAAAAAATGTTTTGTTTTTTGGTTCGCCCTAATGTTCACCATATAACTCTACATAACCCTCCATCTATACCATCCATAGGGAACCCAGCAAAAATTGGGATCCGTTAGTCATTAATCCATTACAAAGTAATGTAACAAAAACAAGTAAGAAAAGTCCATAGTCGGACGCAGCCGAACATGGGATACCCTATACCACTACACGCAGAGAAAAAATATTTTTCGCTTTTGTTGGAACAAAAATATATGTTTTGGTTCCAAAAATGTATTTGTTTTGTTCAAACATTGTAATCCAAATCCAAAAATACCATCTTTTGTTCCAAACATAGAAAACAAAAACAACTTTCGAATTTCCGCAATATTGTTAAAATCGTTAACAATACCGATTGTAGGAACTATCATAATCTAATTTTGTTTACAAAAAGTATTGTCAATACAGAAAACCAGCCCAGAAATTTTTGATTTGAGTGCATATACTTCTCATATACACTTTTCGCATAACTTGGATATAAATGTCGCGTATAATATTGCAATCATTGATGAACACAATACATGGTTTGCTGCATTGGCTGACAACAAAGACAAACAAAAAGCCACAAGAACCCACCACAACATAAAGAATAATTAAACACCATAACAAACATGAGAAGGAAAGAAGAATGAAACAAAACAGAAACAAATAAAAACAAGAGTCTCACAAGTACATACACACAAAAACAAAGGTAAAGGCAGCATGTCATACAAACACACCACAACTCACCAAAATTGTTTTTTCAACACGGCATCGAATAGCGAGAGAAGAGAAACAAATTTTCGAAGAAAAGAGAGAAATATTGTTCAGTTGACACAAACTATTTTTGGATTTACAATACTACATGAGGAATCCAACAATATGTTAACAATACATATTTTGCTCTTGGACATGACAAAGACATTTTTGTAGCAGGAAAGGAAAATTTAGTTCACACAAACTAAAATGTAATGAAACCCACTTATGTAGTACTACTACTTCCGTTGTTTAACCGCTACGTTATTGAAATTTTTACCAATTTCACACAAAAGTTTCAGTCCATTTAACCCGCTAAGTATTATCTGATCTTCACGTTGGTTTGTACGCCTCTTCTTCATCATAAAGTCAAACTTTGTATAAAATTTTGCGGGTTATTATTTCGACCTACAGAGCCGCTACAAAATTGGTTAAAATTTTGTTTTTGGTCCATTTCATCCCCTGAACATTTCACGATCATCACCAAAAACTAATCATTTCAATTCTGGCCCGAACCCAACCTACTTAAAAAATTCGTTACAATCGGTCCATAATTGCGGCCTTAAGCTTGTTTACAATTTTTAATGGACGGACACACATCGCTAAATCGCTTTATATCGTCGAGATATGAAGGGGTCTACGACGAATATTTCGTGGTGTTACATAAACTTTTGGAGAGACAATATGTAGCATGGGATAAAAATGTGGTTCTCTACACCAGGAGGAGGCATTGTGACTCACAAGAGAGCCGATGTGCCGATGTGTTATCGCTCACAGCCTGTGTAGATGCTAACACGTTGTGAACAACAACAAATTTACGCTCATTGAGAGCACAAGAGAGACCCAAAAATGTTCTCTGCCTCACTCTGCTCTACACAGAACCCATTATATATTAGGCAGTAGGCCCGTTATCTAACAAACACTTTATTGCAATTTACATCAGAGGAAAGGTCAGTAGTTTTTTCCATATGTAGGCTACTTTGCGAAATATATATGTTCTCAAGGAATTAAAATATCGACCAAAAATAAATTTTTTATATTTTTCATACAAAAGTGATGGTCCATTTCACCCGCTAAAGAGTATCAGATCATCATTCAAAATTGTAGGCATCTTTTTCGACCTATACTCTTACCCGGTGCAAAATCTCGTGACTATTGATCCATAACTGCGACCTCTAGCGTGCTTCTGATTACACTACAAACAAATAACGGAATATATTAGGCTGTAACTCTGTTATCTGATTATGCACACCAACATAATTGGCATCAATTGAAAGGTCAAGCGTTCCACTTTCAAGTATATCTTACTTGTCCGGAATGTCACTTCCAGGAATTAAGATATAAGCTGTATATTAAAAATTTCACAATTTTCACACAAATGTTTTGGTCTATTTAACCCTCTAAATATTATCCGATCGGCATCTCAAATTGCAAGCTTCTCCTTTGTGATATACTCTTACCTTATTAAAAGTTACGCGTTGATCGGACTATTATTGAGACCTACAGAGCCGCTAGAAAATTGGATAAATATTATGTTTTTGGTCCATTTAACCCGATAAATATTTCACGATCATCACCAATAAGAATAGGGATCTATTCTGATCTGAACCCGACCTCCATACAAAATTTCGTGACGATCGGTCCATAATTGCGGCCTGGAGCGTGTTTACAATTTATAATGGACAGACGGACGGACGGACACACATCTCAAAATCGCTTTATCTCGTCGAGATATGAAGATTGGTATACCACATTGGGGGTCTCCGACGAATATTTCGCGGTGTTACATGAATTTTTACCAAAACAAACTTATAATACCCTTTTCCACATTGTGGTATAGGGTATAATAACTACTTACTTTACTTCTTACTGAGTAATGAATACGGTGGTACAGAGCGTGTGTGTCTCACCACAAATCCAAGGGTTGTGTATTCAACGCTCAACGGCGACTCTCGAGTTTTTCTTAACAAAATAAAGAACAGTTGGTGGTGTACATATAAGCGTGTAAACAATTTTTGGATTTTTGGTGTTCGCACGCGTGGCAGATTGTATAGTGTGTTCAGAAGTTCGCGGGATTAAATCCAGCAGAGAGAAAATAAAATAAAAATATGAAGTATGTTGAAATTGAAAACAAATTCCACCTCAACTGTTTTAAAAAATAGAACATATGTTTTTTAGCTTAATTTTCAACTTCTAGTGGCCATAAAATAAAATAACTAGTTATTCTAGTGGTTCTAGAATAAATAGTTATTTAGAGCGACATGCTCTTGTTTAAATAATGGGTTAGTAGTAGTTCGATTACAAAAAGTTTTAAAAAACCCCATTATATGGTAATGAATTTTTTTTATGGGAAGGGTATAAAATTTGCGCAGTTATGCTTTTGATTAAACAATCAAGTAAACTTAACTTTACTTTTTAAGCAGACTCTTTCCGTGATTTTTATTGCAATTAATTTTGACTCGGAATAGTAAAGTTAAAATAAATGTACTTTCCACGTTATTTTGAAGAATGTAAAAAAAGTGACGGACACATTGATGTTCTCTCCACAGGCACCAACTCGACAGGATCAAATTGGCACAAAGGGTGTCTAGGGTTTGCTAGCGGCTTGTAGACATATATACTTCAGAGGTCTGTTTTTGAGGTCATTTTAGCGGTTTGCACAATCTAGGGATGTGACCAACCTGTACAGCAGAGAGAACTGATCCGCCAGTTCCCATTGCTCAGAATGATCTATTTATACGGGCTGTCATAAAAGTATTGTATATGTGAATTATTACACGAAAAACTTTATTTCAGTTGAGCAGAGATGAAAAAACATATGTATGTACATATGTTTGTATATGCTAGAATATCACTTATGTTCATATGTCCATTGTACAAGCTATGTATTTATTTTGGTTAGAACGCCTTTTGTCAATGGAACTAACAAATTACTATAGGAATTACAAGTTATGTATTATGTTGACAGAATTCAAGTTTATGAATTGAATTAATAATTTTGCAGCATTTGGCTGTGGATGGCTTAAAATGTAAAAGAATAAAGGACTGCCCGAGCCACATTTGAATTAAAGTGAAAACACAATACAAAATTCGTGCTTATTCCAGACTCAATTTATGTAAAAGAATAAAGAAATCCAAAATTGCATTTGAATTGAAATTAGCAAACAATTCAGTGTGTTTCAAACTATAGGTTTCCTTGCATTCTTTGGTATTTCAATCGTTGTGAAAGAAAAACCATTGCTTTATGTTCTCCAGACTTGAGCTTGATACAAATATCGAACACGTTTAGAACTACATATGGTAAAAACAAAATTACTTTTGCAATTCCATTTGAAAAAAAATTAATTTTTTTGCCGGAACATCTACTATTTTTGGTACAGATGTTAAGGAAAAAATTCTGGTTGCAAATCTTTTGACGTTCACAAAATTGTCCGATGCACGCAAAAGTTATAGCGGTTTTTATTCTCACATAAAGAAAAATATTTAAAATGTTTTATTTGTTGTTATGAGAAAATGTATGCATAAATCGTAAACAGAACTCCATGTCTTTTCGTAGATGTTTTAATACTTACTAACTAACGACTAAAATCAACAAATAATAAAAAATAATTACCCTGCCACAGAATCCGTACAGACCTTATAAAAACAAATTAAAAATACCTGCAGAATCTAAACAATGCACATGTCCAATTTTCAGAAAAACCTGGTCGAAAAAAGGTCAATTTACATAAAATATCGTCAAATATTGTTTATAGGATCTCACTGCATGTAGTTATGAAAATATACATAGGTTTAACTTAGGTAACTAAGGTAAACTTTAGTTTTTTGGATGTATTCTAGGACCAAAAGTAAAATTTTATGGCGAACAAATTTCTAGAATATTTTGGTCTGATCCGACCGCATTTTACAGGAGATTTTAAAGATTTGTGGAAAAAGGGACCAAAAAGACCACTTTTTTGACTGGCACGAGGGTTAATTTTTAGAGAAAAAATTTTCTCGGATTCTTGTCATTAAATTTGCCAAGGACACCATATACGTAAAGTGCAAGAATTCGAAGTAATCTTAACTCCAATATTTCTAAAACTGTAAAAATGATAGAAGCTTGCACCCTTATTTAATTTTCTTGGTTTTTTGGCAACATTGATACCGACATTTCCTTGGTACGTAATGCGAATCGAGATTTCATTTCTTTGCTGACTTATAGTGAAATTTAGCGGAAAACATTTTCGTTTTTGAAGCCGTTCTTCTAAAAAGATGTTTGTATTACAATTTTACCAAAACGAACTTAAAACGTGTTTTTTAATTTTGCATATTTCTGGAGTTTAGGTAAGATATAGCGTTTCGGTGTATTCTATGACCTATAATAAAAATTGATATCGAACAAATTTGTAAAATATTTTGATCTGATACGATCACATTTTATAGGAGAAGGGAGCAAAAAGACCCCTTTAATGAAAACTGAAACCAGCGACCCGAAAAACATAAGAACCCAAGGTTAGGTCAAAATCCATTCAGTTTTAGAGTTTTGGCCAGATTTTTCGTAAAATTGGACACTGTGTAATGGGTAGAAATACATATACATACCTATGAAACAACATTTATAGAGATTGAGTATATATACATATTAGGGATATAACTTTTTGCACTTTTTTGTAAATATCAGAAATACCACCACATAGCCGTGTAGAGCATGAAGAACTATTAGGAAATGTGGTGTAAATTTTTCTCTACCGCGAAAAAAGTTTCCGCACCAAATGCATTGAAGTTCTGTAATGCATTTTTTTAATTTAATCTGTGATAACAACATATTTGCTTTTCATTAAAATTTTTATTTTTTTGTAATCTAATTTAAAATCATTATCAAAGCGTTCTGGACCAATTTGTTCTAAAATCGCGCCATTTCGGACCATATTAAGATTTTTTGACACTATTGCAATTTTTGGGTTTTCTTTATAAACTCGTGAATTTTATGTTTATATTTTTTTAACCTATCCGACAAGAGAATATGGAGTCTTTTGCAACTAATTCGCGAAAGTTACAGGCTGTTTTTGTTGACTTTGCCTGTGAGAATTGTATTTTTTTCTATAAACATTTATTCAAACAAAGTAAATTTAAAATTATAAGTAGAAAAAGCATCAAAAGGGTTTTAGTAATCAGAGTTTGTGCGGAGACTTTTTTCACCGAATCGATCTTAGAAACGCGTTTTCATTATTAGGACAAAATTCCCCACATGGTACTGGTGTTGTATTTTTGTAGAAAACAAATACGATTCTCACAAGCAAAGTCAACAAAAACAGTTTGTAACTTTCGCGAATTCGTTGCAAATGATCCCATATTCCCTGGTCCGATTGGTGAAAAAAATAGAAACATAAAATTCACGAGTTTATAAAGAAAAACCAAAAATTGCAATAGTGTCAAAAAATCCTAATGTGGTCCGAAATGGCGCGATTTGAGAAGAAATTGGTCCAGAACGCTTTGATAATGATTTTAAATTAGATTACAAAAAAATAAAAATTTTAATGAAAAGCAAATATGTTGTTATGACAGATAAAATTAAAAAATGCATTACAGAACTTCAATGCATTTGGTGCGGAGACTTTTTTCGCGATAGAGAAAAATTGACACCGTATTTCATAATAGTTTTCCATGCTCTACACGGCTATGTGGTGGTATTTTTCTGGTTATAGCCCTAATACATAATATATAAATTGCATATACAAAACAAAAAAAATTATTGTTGAACTATTATTTTAAATATTTTTTTTTGGTTTGATCAGAAAAATTGTTAAAAATATTTGGGAGTTCTCCAACTATTTCGCTAAAATCCCATACAATAATTAATGTATGCTGCTAAAACTTCATCACGTAATATGGTATTGCGATTTTATCGCAAATGATTGTGGCTTGCGCGGACGACTTTAACATGCTATTTTGGGGTAGATAGTGGTCAGAATCTGGATGGATATCATGTTCGTGTATGGGGTTTTGTTGTTTCTGCTGGTTGTTGAATGTGATAGTCGCTGTTGGTCCTCTAATTTTTGTGATTTACGATCGACGCTTCCTTCTTGCTTTAGACTTTTCCTGCGAACAAATTGAAGTAATATTTCAAATAAATAATTATTTACTTACGTTTCTGCGAATTCATCTCAAATTTTCTTATTTTCTGAAAGTTTCTTTCTGTAATTGTTTGTAAAAAATAGGTAAAAAACTTTTTAAGTTAAACGGTTTTATGTTAAACATACATTGCAATGTTTAAGATAAATGTACTAAAAACCAAAAAATAATAAAATAGATACAGTCGTGGGAATTATAAACATATGCATAGACTAGACTAAAATAAAACCGTGGGGCACGTCAATTGTCTACAATCGTTGATTAAAATGTTTTTTTTTAATGTTACACTATTATTAGGCAGTTGTTCAACCGACAACGATGGACGTGTGATAAGTAGGGCTAGAATGTGGAAACAAGCTAGCAAGCTCGATTATAAGCGAGTTTTAGGGTTTCATAGTGGTGAGCGAGTAGTACTTTGTCGATTAAAGACAAACTACGAGCAGTGAAACGCTTCCTCGCCAGGCAGCAGTGTGAATGTCCAACGATAAACTAGTTGAAACATCTCTTTTATTTACATGGAGTGTATAACTATTGGAATTTCCATGAGCAAGAAATAGTAAGTAATTTCCTCACCGTCTGCGGGCCAACTGCCTAACGACGAATTAAACGATTCTTCTATCGCACATAAAGTCGATAATTTGTAGACAATTGACGTGCCCCACGGTTTTATTTTAGTCTAGTCTATGCATATGTTTATAATTCCCACGACTGTACCTATTTAATTATTTTTTGGTTTTTAGTACATTTATCTTAAACATTGCAATGTATGTTTAACATAAAACCGTTTAACTTAAAAAAGTTTTTTTTTACCTATTTTTATTTTCTAGTTTTTAGTTTTTATTTCGCATTCTGTTTAATTCGTTTAGTGCTTCATTATTGCAAGGTTTCTTGCCCGTTAGTTTATTGCAGTCCAACTCCTCTATACGTAGTCCCTGCTAAGATTTTAGTCTACTAAGAGCCACGTAGGCTTGACCTTCTTCAAACAGTTTCGCACCTAAGTATACGACTGCGTGATCCACAGTGCTGCCCTGCATTTTATGTATAGTAGAAGCCCATGATAGTATTAAAGGCAACATTCTTCTTTCAGCCGTCCCGTAATTGTACTTAGCTGGAAACTGTATGGCTTTCGGGTGTATAAGATGTACTGTATAGTGCACTGTATTCTTCTTGTCAAGCCCTTTTATTTGATGGGATTGATAAAAAATTTTTATCAGCCATTTGGTAGCGGCGGCCATCTTAGATTTCAATTTTGCATAGTAAATTGTATTCTACTGGTTGAGCACTTTCATTTGACACCCATATTGATGGGATTGATAAAACCTATGTTATCCGCCATTTTGTAGCGGCCGCCATCTTGGATTTCAATTTTTTATAGTATATTGTATTCTGTTTGCTGAGCACTTTCATTTGATACCCATATTGATGGGATTGATAAAACCTACGTTATCCGCCATTTTGTAGCGGCCGCCATCTTGGATTTAAATTTTTTATAGTATATTGTTGTTGAGCTTGTTGAGCCCTTTCATTTGATACCCATATTGATGGGATTGATAAAACCTATGTTATCCGCCATTTTGTAGCGGCCGCCATCTTGGATTTCAATTTTTTATAGTATATTGTATTCTGTTTGCTGAGCACTTTCATTTGATACCCATATTGATGGGATTGATGAAACCTACGTTATCCGCCATTTTGTAGCGGCCGCCATCTTGGATTTAAATTTTTTATAGTATATTGTTGTTGAGCTTGTTGAGCCCTTTCATTTGATACCCCTATTGATGGGATTGATAAAACCTACGTTATCCGCCATTTTGTAGCGGCCGCCATCTTGAATTTATAATGATAATGAATAAATATAATTGTATTGTCACCAAAATCCAAAGTGTATACAAAATTTCAGATTAATCGGTTGACAGGAAGAGGGTGAAATTTGAATTACTAAATTTGACCCAAGAATAAATAATAAATAATAAAACAAACGGGGTGAGCTAAATAAAGAAAACGTAGGTAGGCAAATGGTTTGTAAAAACGCTTGCAACTTTTCGTACATTGCTAGACGAGTTGCATTTTTTAGTACAAAACAAGTGAGCAAAGGCTATAGTCGGGACGGGGCCGACCAAGTGATACCCTACACCACTACCCCTGTGCATAAGCTTTTCACTGGTAAACATTTCTTTTAGGGAATATAATCCGACTACCACCAAACATAATATGCCTCTTTCTCTCTGGGACCAGCATAAGCAACCAAAATTTCGTGACCGTCTTGTAGCTTGATTGCAAAAAATGGAAGGATTGGATGCATTACCGACTATTGTGGTATCTCCCTTGTTTGACCACCTTCGCCAACCTACTTTACACCAATGTAAAGGTAATATTTTCTTCTTCCATTGACAGGCTTTGCCGTTGGAATACCCCTACTAGAAGCCGATATATTCACAATGAATAAAATGTTGAATTTGTCTCCATATGAGTTTTCCCCATTCCGACCCCTAAATATAATCCGACAATCACCAAAATCAATAGGCTTCTTCCTCTGAGGGACCCGCATCCGATCAAAATTGCAACATATAGCGTGATTACAAAGAAATCGGAAAATGGGATGCATTACCGACTATTGCGATATCTCTGTTGTTTGACCACCAACTACAACCTACTTTACATCGTTGGTTTTGCTTTTGATATACCTCTTAAAGAAACAGAGATATTGGCTTTGAAATGAAACGTTGACTTTTTATCCAAATAAGTTTTTTGCCCATTCTGACAACACACAACAACATTGTTCCACAACATCCCATACGGGACAAGGGAGACTTCTCTCATATCAATGAGTGCACCCCGATTCATATTTAGCTCAATGACATGGGACCAGGGACGTACGCAGGATTTCATTTCGGGGGGGGCCCACCATGACCAAAAATCATGAAATTTTAAAATGTTGGGTAGGGTGACATAGCGCTATTTAAAAGACTTTTAGTAGATTTTTTAACAATTATTGAGACAAGGTGTATAAAATCAGTGAAGATAGAGTTCAAAAAATTTAAAATACAAATTTGGAATTTGGTACAGAGTAATATATATTATATATTATTTCTTGGATATTTTTTATTGAAAATTACCATATCAGACCACGTTCGGTATGGTTATCGGTATTTGTATGTTGTACACCACATATGCTCACATTTTGGTATATCTCAGAATTTGTAATATCCGCAATTGTTTTCGCTAGATTTTCAGTATTCGAAGATCTTAATTTAATTTCTAATAATATTGGCTATAATAAGGATTTTTGGATTTTTTTGGTTGGGGAACCTCTATGCTGAAAGTGGTTAAAATAGATCTATGTTTTAATGCATATCGAGATATAGCCCTTTTTTAGACCCATTTTTCAAAAAGTATTTAGTGGACAAATCTTTGACGCCCATACATCACATATTAACATCTTATAAACCTTTTAATTGGAATTTGGTATACTTTAATATGTCAAGGTATTTTAATATCTTTTAAGTTATTTCTATAAATTGAATACATCCGACATCGAATAATTCCAATTGAAAATTGTCTACTGCTATTGTGCGGATAACCTTGCATAATATTTACCCAAGAAAAAAAATGTTTAATGTTTTTAAAATTTGGACCAAGTCTCCAGCCATAGAGGCGGACTGGGCTAAATGCTTGTCTGAGTATTTTTAAGGAAGTTCGTTGTAATAATATCGACACCTCCAAATAATAGTATGCTATGTCTAAAAAGTGGGTTTTGCAGGAGAAGCTCTCAAAGTTTGGAAATTTTTTTGAACTTCAGTACTATGCTAAGTCAATATTTGTTTATAACTTCTGTTCGGATTGAACGATCATTACCAAAATTAGACAGAATTTAAGTTAAAGGATGTTCGACACCTCCAAATAATAGTTTGCTAATTCTGAAAAAGCGAGTTTTGCAGGACAAGCTCTTAAAGTTTGGAAATTTCTTTGACACTCAGTACTATGCTAAGGAAATATTTGTATATAACTTCTGTTCGGATTGTCCGATCATTACCAAACTTTGACAGAATTTAACTAAAAGGACGCTAAATATAAAAATGTAAAGAACTTGAAAACATGCTAAGTCGACTTAGCATACTATTGTTTGGAAGCGTCGATATATTAATCTGGTTTTTGAAAGTCTGCTGAGAAACCGAAAACGTTTTAATATTAGGAGGCAACAAGTTCCACAATCGAACAATTCGGGTAAAAAAGGATTTTTATTAAATATTTATTTGTATCTGAGAGCTTCTAGAAGACGATACAAATATATCACCAATATTTTTGAAAATTTAACATAGTTGAATCCAAGGTTTACCCTTTTAGAACACGCGACTTGTGATTGTATATTACACAAATTAAATGTTTTTGTCTAAAATGAGATGTTTTTGGACGTGGCAAAAAATATTAGCATCAAAAGTTAATTTGCGTGGAAGCTGTGGCTATATTTATGTTAACAAATAGGTAAAAATGGGTTGATGCCAACGTGTCTTTTTTTGTTTTCTCTTGATTTGTGAATAAACCAAACTTTTCATGATTTTCCTGTCAAAGTAAAAGTAGAAGCAAACTAAATAAGGATCACCTCACTAAGGTATTACTTTTCAAAATTTGATCTGCTTCTACCATTAAATGATGCTGACATTTTGAAGCCAGATTTACAGTGTTTTTTGACATTTTCTTCTAATTTCATTCCGCAAACAGGTTTTTCAAAAAATCGTATATAGGATTGTAGAACTCGCGATTCTGAGTTATTTAATATATGTGTCGTGAATGTAGTCTACACAGCTTCATAGAAATCTGCATCCAAATACAGAAATTTTGTGCGAACATTTTTCTAAAAATCATATTGATTGTACATCATCATTGCCCGTGAAAATCCATCTACTAAAACGCGAGTTACGAGAAATTCCAAAGTAAAAAAATCACCTAAAAATTTTTTTGAAAATATCGGGTATTTTATCGGGTTTTCTGCAGTTCGTTTCCGCTGCAATGAAACAACTAGTACAGCATCTTCGTTTTAGCGGAAACAGAAATTTGAAAACTTCACTGATAAGGGAGCCTAATTCATTTTATCCCAAAAAATAGTGTGTGATGCTACATCCACGGTTCTTGATTGATCGCTTTCAAACAGATATATATCAATGTAGACTTTCATGGTGGACATTGAAATCAGATGCGGAAAAAAATTGTATTCACTTTGCGCAAATTAGCGATATTTTATAGGTTTTTAGTGCTAAGATGCAGCCGATGCTATACGTATTTATTATACGTATTTTAAAATGCATATAAATTAAAATGGGTTATGTGACCTCTATTTCCATTTCAGAAGCCTTGAGATACATATATCCTCAGCAACCCAATTATCTTCCTCAATAGGAAAGCTTTGATACAAATGTCTATAAAGCAAAAACCATATATTTTAATGGGAGATTTAAGCAAAATGAAGGAAGTATTCCTAAAGATTTTTCCAAAATTTTATACTACATAATGAATGTGAAAAAATGTTTTATCAAACAAAAAAATATTTTTTTTAACCAAAATATGTGTTTATTTTGGCTGTGACATCGAAACTATAATACCAATTTGTATGATTTTAGTCTCATTTGATTCGCCGTGAAGTTTTTCTTCCATACGAATTTTATCGTAATTTTATAGCAGGTAAATGGACCTTTATTTTGAAAAAAGTTGACTTACATTCCACAATTTATTACACATTTCGCGAGTACTGAGTAACATTTAACAAAATTATGCAATATACTTACTCAAGGCACTTCCATGTAACTTTTTAGTAGCAATTGCTCGCGGTAAAATAATTAGCGTTTTTAAAATAATTTTATTCTTTAAAACGAAAATAAAACCGCCATAACTTTTGTTCGCATCAACAAAAAACTGGCTCGCGAGCGGATTCGTACTGGGAATTTGTTTCTTAACCTATGTACCAAAAATCTTTGATGTAGCGCGAAAAAAAATTGAACACTTTTTTTGAAATGGAATATGAAATATTTGACAACATTTGTGATATAATCATATTAAAAAAGGAATAGAGGTATCAGATTTCAACAAACCGATCAAATGAAAACCCTACAAGCTGAAGGAAAAACTGTGAACAATTATTTCTGCAAACATCTACCATACGCAAATTTTAATATTTGACGAAAGCTGGACATAAAGTTGTTTATATTATTTCCGTGGTACCCAGTATTACCTCAATACCATAAAGAATGTGAACAACAAAATTTGTCGAAATAAATATATATTTGGTTTTCGATATATAGTCCACGAAAACCCCATTTCATGCACTTCCCTTCCCACAATATTTAACTCGTCATATTTTTTGATACAGGATACCATAAACCTCAAAAATGAACTAGCAAAGATGGAGTGTAATCATTACAGAACTCCGAGTTCATTTTTTTTATACTGGAACGATATGGCATAAAGCCGTAATACAGAAAAATTTGAAAATTTCAAGAAAAAGTTAAAATTTTTCGAACAAAAAAATAGAAATTATTTCTTACAAAATTTGTTAACGAAGTACATTTTCCGTACAGAAACTTCAGAAAATTTATGTTTTTTTTTTTATTTGAAATATACAAACATAAAATTATTTTATGAGAAAGAAAAAGCTAATGATCTGTTAGAGTAGCTAAAGAAATTTTTGGTCTACCAAACCATTTCGGGGGGGGGCCCGGGCCCCCTGTGCCCCCCCCTGCGTACGTCCCTGCATGGGACCTACTGTTTATCGCCGAGTCCGAACGGCGTGTCTTAAGACACCACTTGTGGAGAAGTTTTTCAAGGCTGAAATACTCAGAA